>NC_058083.1:204604568-206093186 GCF_014858855.1 Bufo gargarizans
AGTGTCTGTTCTCTGACGTTTCTCATCTGACACCAACGTGCATCCATTCAATGGAGCAGAAAACATGAATTATCGGAGAAGACAAGCCTTTGCTAATCAGAAGAGGTCCAATTCCGATACTGCAGTAAAAAGTGAAGCCTTTTCTGCCGATGCAACTTTGTTATCAAAGGGCAGTGACCACCCGTCTGCTTCGGAGCCCCATATACAGTAGAGTTCTCTGAACTGTTGTTTTAGACAAACGTCTGGTCGCCCCTGGTTCATTTTGGAGGTGAGCTGCTCCACTGTAATGTGTTGGTACGCCGTTGCGCAGCTTCATAGCCAACGTTCAACACTCACATCATTGGCATGTGGTGCTCCACAGTTGCCACGTCTCTTATTTACAATGATACTATTTGTCCACTCACAATACACATTCAACACAGCAGTATGAGGGTAGTTCACAGTTTCAGAAATATTGCAACCCTTGGTCCAAAAGCCAATAATCATCGCTTTTTGGAACTCTGATAAATCTCCCCTTTTACCCATGAAAGCAACGAGCCTATCGCACACCTACACCCACCAAGCCATCACACGACTTCCTTCATGAGTTACACAATGCAGACATCAAAAGTAGGAAGTGGTCATAATAAAGAGACTAGACTGTGTAGTAATATAATAGTGATGAAATAAGAGAAACCAAAAAATCCTTCACTTAAAACACAGTTAAAGGGGTTGTCCGGGTTCAGAGCTGAACCCTGACATACCCTTATTTTCACCGTGGCAGCCCCCTGGGGGTAGCAATGGAGCATCTCCTGCTCAGATGCGCTCCCTTGCCCTGCGCTAGATCGCGCAGGGCACAGGCTCTTTTGTTCATCATAACACACTGCCGGGCGGAAGCTTCCACCTTGCATTGTGTTCGGTGACCTCACCGGCTCTAGCCGTTTTACTGGCTAAAGCCTGCCCATCAGTGCCGGTGATGTCACCGGGCTTCCTGGCAGCCCCATGGAGAGCCCTGGTATGTCAGCGGAACTCCTAAAAATGCCTTTGCCCTGCGAGATTTAGCGCAGGGCAAAGGAGAGCATCGGAGCATGAACTGCTCTGATGCTCAAGTCAGGGGGGGCTGCCTGGGTGAAAACGGAGGGATGTCCGGGTTCAGCTCTGAACCTGGACAACCCCTTTAAGTGTAGCATTGCTCTATAAAAACAGTAAAGGGGAGATATATGAAACGGTCTAAAAGAAAAACTGCCTTTTGTATCCATTGCGGTCATTTCTTATAGCTTTCATTTCTTACAGTGCTCTTAAAAATTGAAAGCTGCATAGTGATTATTCGCTATGGGCAACGAAGATAGTTTTTTCTCTCTACATGTTCCCCAAGGTGTTTACATATCTCACTTCCATCTTAAAAGGAACCTGTCACCATGTAGCAGGTGATAGAGGAAGATGAGCTGAGCAGTACGAAGTCTGGAAGGTGGAGTGACCGATGAGAGTCCGAGAAGGCTCTCAATCACTTAGCAGCACTGCCCTCTGGACTCCTAAGCATAGAAAGGGCAGGGATTGCAATAAACACATTGCATATGATACTGAATCATTTTCCCACAAAACTGTATAACCTCTGCTCTATACCTTGCTGCATTTTCAACGTGACAGTTTCCCCTCAAACATGTCTGTTGTAGTAACTACTTGCATTTCTCATGTAATGCTAGAGCATCTATTCTTAGCACTCCATGTTTTACCATTCCTTGATCCGTCTCCATTGACTTGCATTGTAGGTCATGACGTCTTGCTCCGCATCCCAGGACGGAAAGCAAACCGCAGCATGCTGCTCTCCAGTATGAGAACGGAACGGAATGCATTTTGGAGCATTCAGTTCTGTTCAGTTACGTTTTGTCCCCATTGACAATGAATGGGGACAAAACGGAAGCGTTTTTTTCCTGTATTGAGACCCTATGACGGTAGTGTGAAAAGTAGCCTTAACCCTTCCTTTGATTTGGGATATAGGTCATTATATACCGAGGGCAATGTTATACCTCTAGGCTATTAGGATGACGCTTTTTGCTTAGTCTAAACATTCCTGTTATTTGAGAAGTACATGCTGAATACAATGAGGTAATCTGCTTTAGTACTCTCCAATGGCCGCTGAGAGGATATGGGAACACTACATTAGTCATGGAAAATATGATGAAGGTCTCCCATACCTCTGCTCACTGTATTAAGGCCATGTACACAATAGGTTACATTCAGGCAGGTCAAATCTAGAGTTACAAAGACTCTTTAAGGAAAGGAAATGTAATAGACCATTACTAGCTAACTTTGGTTTCCTATTTTAAAGGAAAGATTTACAAATTTTTGCCTATGTACATAAATGGCACCATAGCAGTAGACTGGAAGGAGAAAAACAAGGCAACAGAGAATACTCAAGTATAAATTAACTGAATGAGTGTCATATGAAAGCGTACAATTACAGTAAGGGTGATCCAGGCGCACAGGATCTCTGCCCCTTCTTTCTTGTTAAGGGTAAAGTTCACCTTTACAGAAGAGGTACGCAAGAAGATGAATTTGCTGGTGGTCCAAGGCATATGACCCGTCCAAATATGGGTAAAATATGTCTGGGACATTTATGGCATATTGCTAAGATACAGTATGTTATAAATATCAGATAGTACGCTTGGCTATAACATGCTCGACTATTTTTGAAAGTCCCATAACAGTGAATGAATAGCAAGCCACGCAAACGTGGTCACCCCTCCATTCACCACTATTGGACATCAGAAAAATACCCTTGCCATCGCTCACCTATTTCTGGAGAATGGAGGGTAGCTAACCATACTGTACACCGATTGCGTTCTTTTCATTTTGGGACCCTTTTTCAAACAGCAGAGACCCAGAATGCCGTGGGAACAAAACCCGTTAAGTGGTGGAGGAATTGCGTTTTATTTTTCAATTCCACGCCATTTTGATTTTTTTTCCTGCTTCCCACTACATTGTATCCCATATAAAATGGTGGCATTAGAAAATACAACTTGTGAACAGAAAAATAAAGTTATGGCTCAGGCAAAATAGGGGAAAAAAAGTTAAAAAAAATAATAATAATAATAATTTAAAAAAAAGTCACTATCCTAAGCATTAATTTTGTCTTCAAAAGAAAAAACATGAAAGTATGTAGTAACTCATATCTCTTCAGAACTTGCATACTCCCCACAGCATTTATCATTTACAGGTATGGTCAGTAGGCTCATACTTAGGCTTCATGCACACGGCTGTTGTGCAGCCGTTCCGTGCACTGGGGACCGCAATTTGCGACCCCTTGAACTTGAATGATCCGTCTACACCGCAAAAAAATAGAGCATGTTTCATTCAAGTGAATGGGTCTGATTCCGTGATGCGGGGAGTACACGGCCGGTGCCCGCATATTGCGGACCTGCTGTTTGTGGGCTGCAATACGGCCATGGCCGGGCAATGGCCATGTGCAAGACGCCTTATTCCAGAAAACTTGTCCGTAATACAGACACATAAATAGTGCACTCATCTGAAACTGGCCATACTATAAATGGAATAGCTGCAACGACTGATAAATGTTTTTCCCCAGTATTAGGAATTCAGGGATATTTGTTTTTGCTGTTATAGAGAAGAAAAAAAAACACACTAAAAATCTCCTAAAACTTGAATTTTAATCAACTAAAACCCTAATAATGGCATGATCAAGCAGGAACAATCAACATAATACAACAAAAGTTGAGAATGTATTTTCACATAGGGCTTATGGATAAACTTACCTAATCTAAGGAGTCCTCAGTCAATCTGGTCTTCCATACGATCCAAGATCCCCATTAGTGGAGGTGGTAGATTGTAGTTGTGAATAAATCAAAATGCATAAACGTACTATTGATGCAAATCCCTGTGTTACCCCTTACAGAGTACTCCCAAGAGATGTAAATTAAGAACCTGGTTATAACGCTAACAAGTCAATCACAGATTGGTTTCGAGGATCATCAGTGGGAGACCAAAGATAGGTTCAGCAAAAACATTTTGTTGAGAAGCAAGTGGTTATGATTCACATATAGTAAATGATAGGTGATGGCAACTTATTTCTCAATTACTGAGGGTTAGATACACTACCCTCTTATGTATAGGCCTTATTGCTCTATCAGAGCACCGCCTGGAAGATCACAACTGCTGTGTGATTAATCAGATCCTTACAAACACAGCATAAAAGGGGCTGTACTACCTTGGCATGGGTCATCAATACCAGATAAGAGGAAGTCCAACTCCTGGCACCCCACCGACCACCTGTGTCAAGGAGTCACGGCAATCAAGCAAGTGCTGCTTCCTCTTCAAACTTCAATGGCATGCTGTCTCCCTTGTGTCGGCGGTGCAGTGCAACCACAACTGTTCATCCCATTCACTTGAACCATCAACCTTTCGCACCAGCCCAGCAACAAGTTTGCATAAACGGGGACACAGAAGCTCCCCACTGCAGTGGCCTGGAGTGTTAGATCTTTCCATCAAGAAGGAAGTAATTATGTCCACAACCTGCTGCCTCCAACTCAAAAACATCTCACGGATCCGTGCTTTCCTTAACTTTGAATCTGCGAAAAATGCTTTACATGCCCTCATCATCTCCCGCCTAGACTACTGCAACATTCTACTCGGTGGCCTTCCATCCAGCACTCTTACACCCCTGCAATCTTTCCTCAACTCTGCTGCCCGACTAATCCACCTCCCACCCCGTTACTCCTCTGCCAATCCCTTCACTGGCTCCCCATTGCCCAGCAAATTAAGTTCAAAATACTAACAAATACATACAGGGCCGTCCACAACTTGTCCCCTCCCTACATCTCTGAGCTACTTTCCCGATACATCCCCACACGCAATCTCCAATCCTCACAAGACCTCCTTCTCTCCTCTTATCACCTCTTCCCACAATCGCCTCCAAGATTTTTCCCGTGCATCCCCCACACTCTGGAACTCGCTACCCCAACATATCAGACTTTTACCTTCAGTGGAATCCTTCAAAAGAAACCTGAAAACCCACCTTTGACCCTGCTTCCCCTATACCGCCATGACCAACTTTACCCGCCCCTACTGTGTCCTTCTCCCATACACGGGCAGGGCCCTTTCTCCTTCTGTACCAGTTTGTAACTCGTCTTGTTTATGATTAATGCAATTGTCTGTATTATGTATGTATACCCCTTTTCATATGTACAGTGATATGGAATGAATGGCCCTTTAATAATAAATTATAATAAAAATAATAATAAATGTTCTAACACAAAGATAAGTAACTTGATCACAAAAGTATTGTGGAGCCCAAAGTGACTGCTTCTAGAACTTATAGAAAATTGGGCTGCATGTGACTCGTGCGCTATAAAAGAATATAAAGCTTCTACATCAATACATGACAAAAGTGAATCAGAGAGAATCAATGAACCTTCACACCATTGATGAGGTCCTTCGATCATATAAAAGACAATATTACCTGAGGACTCTGGTTGTATTATGTTTATTCTACCTGCTTGATCTTCACAGTTAGTTTTAACAACATTGATTAAAAGCTACGTTTTAACAGGGATTTTTCCACAGTGGTTTTGTGTTGTACGTATTCCCAATGGTTATATATGCTTTCTTGCACAATGATTTAACGCTTGTTATGGGACATCTGACACAGAGAAGTCTGTTCCAATCACTCATAATCTCACATTCCAACCACCTCCCCCCATTAAAACAGCCTCCCATTTTCAAAGCTCTAAAAGCATCAGTGTTTTAATGGGGAAGGCCTAATAGAAACACGCATTATGTTTAGTAGATGCGCGAGAACCTCCTTAGATATTTTGTCCATAGTATTAAAAAGCCCTTTTCTTCCCTTCTGACTGCTCATTTTGTTGTAAATACAGAGGTGTGTGTTAGATAGGACACTTCTAATGAATATATACCTCACGATTAGCAGTGGTTAGAACTCTATTTATTGGCAGATGATGGGAAAAACCCACACACGTCAGTGGCAATGTCCTCTCTTTAAGTACATGGAAACACTTCAAGCCTGGCAGCTTGCAGGGCAGTAAGAATGTGTTAAGCTACTATTGAGAATATGAAGTAAAGACTGTTAGCTCCTACAGATCCCACAGGAGAACCTCCATTATGTGCATTCCAACACATCATGCAACTCTGAATTCCATTACAGAGGAATTCAGACTCTCTTCAGCCAATGCCGTGGAACAAGTGCTTGGAAAGTCTGAGCAAGTTGTGCAATAAACAATTGACACAAACTGTAAGGAGTATAAAAAAAAAAAGCTGTTACTAAATCAGATGCTTCAAAATGATATAGATTTCTTTAAAACATTACCTACACAAAGTTCTGCAGATAACTATGTCTACACTTTATTCCCAGACAGATCAGATAACAGAACTGTGCTACCAAACTATATTTTACTGAACAGTGTATGTAATTCTTTCTGCATTTAAAGTCAACCAAACATTCTACAATGGTACAATATCACTGCCCTATACATTAATAAGGCAGACAGCCAGATGACTCAAAATACAGTAGTTACACTAGAAGAATGTCCAACATATCCTTGTTGGAAGAACAGAAATCCACTAGGCCAACAGGCCACCAAGCTGGAAAAATTGGGAAATCTCAATGATATCTCATTACGAATGGCCAAGTTTAAAGGTAGGCTTCACTCTTGAATGACATTGTACAATATTCTACAATTTGATTCTACATAAAGTTTGGGGCTCATGCACAAAAATGTACAGTTACACAGTCTGCCTGTTGTCCAGAAGAGTAATATGGTAGCCAACTGCATCTCTACGCGCCTTTGCTGTTTCTATCATACAGCAAAATACAAAGTGTCCATATGAGCCAATATGAATATATATATATATATATATATATATATATATATATATATATATATAAAGAAGGAAGTATATATGTATGTGTGTATATGTAACAGTGCTACAGACAAAAAAAATATATATATATCAAGGAGCCATTGGCTCCTAATCTGAAAAATTTAGGAGCCAAAAGAAATTTTTTAGGTCGACAAATTTTTGTTGTAACATGAGGGTCAGACACAGGGTTTTCCTTAGCCTCTTGGCTATTAGTTTTTCCATTCATAAACCTCCACATTGAGCTCTCAGCAGCAGATAGAAGCCTGCAGGGCACGCTGGCACTTCTGGTGTGACATCACCTGGGCACATGGTCTTTGCTCAGCAGAGGTTCCGTTCCCGCCATGCTGTCCCTGGCACCTCATGAGAAGTCGGCAGTGGCACATGCTCCCCTGCTCCATAAATGGCAGTTAAATTATCGTGCGTATTCACATGCATTAGACATTTTTTAGGGAGAAAAACTGCCTGTACAGGTGTCCATTACGCTTGTACAGTCGTTATAGCGACTGGGCATGAGCAAATCGACTTCGGATGAAACATCCGAAGTCGATTCCCATAAAACCTCGTTCCCTAATTGCGACCTCTCCCGCTCACCATGTCTGCGATGCTGCATGCCCTAACACTGCTGGTCTGTCGAGACTCCACCTGAAGCCTGGCAGGTAACAGCCATATTTTAATGAGGAGCGCCGTTGGACCTCTCCTGCACATCAGCCGTACTGTGCATACAAAAAGGATGGACTAAGTGCAACAAAAAAAGGGGTGTAAAGTGGTTGTCCCAAATGGCCATTTATTACATAACCACAGGTCAGATAAGCCTGGAGCTACATGGTGACTTTGGCCCCTTGCAGATTAGCGTTACTCCCGCAGCGAGTCCGCAACACAGCACCCGGCCTGACCTCCCAGCACTGACGGGAATCACTTACATTATATTGATTTATGATGCTATGTAACCCTTACAGTTCTGGAATGTATTGGATAACACTGACAGCATTATGCCAGTGTCATCCAATACATTCCAGAACTGTAAGGGTTACATAGCATCATAAATCAATATAATGCCACGTGACCCCTGGCAGAGCTGGGAGGGAGCCGGGAGCTACGTTGCGGACTCGCTGCGGGAGGAACGCTAGTCTGCAGGGGGCCTTTGGCTGTGACAAACATCACATGGCCAG
Source organism: Bufo gargarizans (assembly GCF_014858855.1). Classification (NCBI taxonomy): domain Eukaryota; kingdom Metazoa; phylum Chordata; class Amphibia; order Anura; family Bufonidae; genus Bufo; species Bufo gargarizans. The sequence goes on from NC_058083.1 coordinate 204,612,611, forward strand.
AGATCACAGTGTAGCAATGCAGCATTGCCACTAGTGAGAGGGGTCATTTTGGGACCTGCACATTGTAATGACAGCCCCAATAATTCTCACAACTGAAGAGTTGCAATGTGACCCCATTCACTGTCACGATTTGAAACCCTGCACTCAGGCAAGTCTTCAGTTTTTTTCGCCAGAGATAAAACCGTAGCATGCTACGTTTTTCTCTTTTGCCTGATCAGTCAAAATGACTGAACTGAAGACATCCTGATGCATCCTGAACGGATTACTCTCCATTCAGAATGCATGGGGGTATGCCTGATCAGTTATTTTCTGGTATAGAGCCCGTGTCGGAACTCTATGCCGAAAAACGCCAGTGTTAAAGTACCCTTATACACATCCCTTGCTACCTGGAAAGAAATCTTGTGGGGGTCATACGCCCCTACACAGCAGCTGCATGGAGTTTGTATGCTCCAACTGTTTTTGCTACGCACATATTGCTCTGTAACTCAAAAACTCATTGATCAATTTCTACTAAACTTGATACACATATCACTTACTATCTGGGAAAGAATACTATGGAGGTAACATGCCGATACACAATAAGTTTGTCTGTCCCGACGTCTGTCTGTCTGTTCTTTATGTGCGACCAAACGACTGGACCGATCTTCACCAAATTTGAAACACGGGTACATCAAGTGTCCGGGAAGGTTTTAGACAGAGTTGCAGTTCTCTAGATTGTACCATTCGTGATATGACCTGCCAATACAAGCCTGCAAGTCTTTCTCTTCATATCCTAACTGTCATACACACTGTCACCTGTCTCTTACAAGCCAATAGAAGCTCGCAGGTTCTTAGTCTCCACATTACACACAGTTTTACTCAAGGTTTCCATAACAACCCAGCCATTTTTCTACACTGCATGACACATAGGGCACAACTACACTGCTACTTATGTCGCACGTCAATTTTTATAATGATAGTCTATGGTGTTGCACTGCAACATGTGACATGCCGCGAACAAAAACCCATCTTGGATTGAAGGGGTAGGGCGCTGTGGAGGTCACTGTAAAGGGGGCAGCTGCTGTGGGGCTCACTGTTAAGGCAGCGGGGTACTGTGGAGGTCACTGTTAAGGGGGTGGGCCCCTGAGGAGGTCACTCTCAAGGGAGTGGAGTGCTGTGATACTCACTGCTAAAGGGGCGGGCTGCTGTGAAGATCAAAGTTAAGGGGATAGACTGCTATGGAGGTCTCATTTTAAAGTGGTGGGGCACTGTGGGGTGGGGGGGGGGTCAGTGTTAAGAGGTGGGGGAACTGTGGAGTTCACTGTTAAAGGGGCAGGGTGCTGTAGATGTCACTGTTATAGTGAATACTGTCAATATCCTTTAACAACACACACAAACATTAAAAAGAAATAGATGAAATATATATAGTCTTAAATTAAAAAAAACAAAAAAAAGACTATACTGGAAGGCAGATTTGCTTATACCCTCAGGGGGTGCCTATGTGCATTTTTAATGATATAATGTATAGCACATTCAGATTTCTGCTGGTTTACTGTTACCAAAGGGCAAGGTATTTTATGGGTTCAGATATTAGTAACACAGCTATAAATAAGCTGTTAGGTTACATGTCAGGCAGTGGCTTTGTAGAGCTTCTAACACAGTGGTAAAGTAGATAAATCCACCGATTGCAGTGGTCCTGATAACAGAAAGGAGTCATTCTCATCTACTGTGAATAATTCTGAATTCAAAATTGTGTATATTTCTCTTAATGATTTAGAAAAACTTTAATAAAACTTGCTTTAACAGTTAAAGTTTTAAAGTGCTATTTAGGATCTATATCAAATTAGATATAAAGTAAACTAAGCTGGCCATACACTTTAGAAAGCTGTTGGCCGAAAACGCTTGTTTAGTTTACAGCTACTCCTTCTGAACCACCAAACAAATGCATGGTTGGCCCACCCATGTATCTATGTGTTAGCAAAAGGGCCCAAATATCTAGACAATTATCGGGAATGAACATTTCTACGCATGCTTGTTCCCGATCATCTGCCCAACTATTAGTAATGCAGGTAACCCGATAAACGAGTGTTTCATTTGAAATTATCGTTGGTGCGGACACCTTAATCATTGTTCCTGAGCAGCAGATTGTGCTTTGTAAAGAGCACTCTGTTGCCCAGGAGCAATGTTTCTGTATGGGGACCAGCGATCGCAGCAGCGACCACTCATCCTCATACTGTGGAGGTGATCACCGCATGTAAATGCAGCGCTTAAACTCCACTTAACGAGCAGCCAGCTGTCAGGAAAGAATGCTTTCTTCCTGACAATTGGCTTCTCTGCGCCCAGTGTAAATGCACTGTTAGCCAAAGATAAACACTTCGGTCAGTGGCTTATCTCCTTTCCAAACAAAGGGATCAAGTATGTGGAACTCTAACAAGCAGGATCCTTCATATGAGGAGAGGAAGGACACCATCATACATTAAGGGTACTTTCACACTTGCGTTTGGTGTGGATCCGTCATGGATCTGCACAGACTGATCCGTTCAGATAATATAAACATCTGCATCCGTTCAGAACGGATCCGTTTGAATTATCTTTAACATAGTTGAACACCATTTAAAATCAACGGAGGACGGATCAGTTTTCTATTGTGTAAGATTGTGTCATAGAAACCGGATCAGTCCTCATTGACTTACATTGTGTGCAGGACGGATCCGTTTGGCTCAGTTTCGTCAGTGTTTTGGTGTCCGCCTCCAAAGCAGAATGGAGATGGAACGGAGGCAAACTGATGCATTCTGAGCGAATCCTTTTCCATTCAGAATGCATTAGGGCAAAACGGATCCGTTTTGGACGGCTTGTGAGAGCCCTGAACAGATCTCACAAACGGAAAGCCAAAACGCCAGTGTGAAAGTAGACTTAGATGGACAGCCAGTATCAACACATTTGTCGGGTTCAGACAAATGGCCATCTTTAGGCTCTGTTCAGGTTTCAGGCATCTGCTTGACATAGTTTTAGGGGGAGATTTATCAAACTGGTATAAAGTAGAGCTAGCTTTGTTGCCCATAGCAACTAATCAAATGCCACCTTTTATTTTTCAACGTAGCTGTGAAAATAGCCTTAGTGGTCCTTTTACACGGACCAATGATCAGGCAGATCACCTGGAATGAAGAAGACGTTTCCAAAAATTGCCTGATTTACATGCTGCAATCACCTCCCCATAGAAAATTATCAGTCCTGTGTAGCTTATCGTTGTGCTACACAGGAATAATGATTTTTGGTGCTTTTACACAGGCCAATTATTGGGAAGGAACATTTATACAAACGCTCAGTCCATATAAAAGAACCCTAATCCTCTTTCACATTGATCATATTATGTAGGAACAATGGATATCACAAGGAGAACCAAAGGTGGTATTTTGGTTTATTGTTTGCTTGTTCATCCCATTGATGCAATAGAGATTATCATATTCAGGAGTTGCTATATGTAAATTCAGTTCATTGTTACAATGTGGTAAAACATTCTGAAGACGCCTGATCGGACCCAGTGCTGGATTTTATCAGCTGCTGCAAAGCAGATAAGGATGAAATTGATTCCAACGCTACTTCCTGTGCAGACTGCTCAGCGTGCTCTGGTGCGTGACTCATCACTCAAGGTGCCAACAGATGGTATTCATAATTCATTCCCTCTATGCCACAACATTATTAAAAAATGATATATGTGAACCCATTATCATAAATCAGTATAGGTAATACTTTCTGATTGCCTAAATTGGACAGTGTCTAAAGCAATGTAACATTATTAATAGAAACAGCGTACTGTTAGAAATTAGAATTTTGGGATATCAAGAACAGAAAGAGATTTTTCAGACAATCAGAGAACTGTCTGGAGATTTTGGGATGCCTCCACTATTGCCAATGGCTAGATTTTCAGCTTTTGCTCTGAGTACCACTTCGTAATATGCCCAATTTAAACATTTTGATATATTCTATGGTCTCACCTCTGGGGTCTTCCCTTAGCGGGATAATATGGTCTCCAATTCTACCTGGCTGATGTTTTCAAGGAGAATTCAATGCTGAAATGGTCATGCGTGTGGCCCTCTCCACTGCAGGCCATAATAATTACAGAAAGAGCCAAGCAAGCAGAGCCCACACATATCAGACATTTATGGCATTTCTGTGTGGTTCTAACCCATTACTACTTCTCTTTGAATGTCTGAGTTATTTTTTCTTTTTACTGGGAGCTATAGTGTATGCCCGCATGTCATAGCTAAAAATATAGAAATATGTAAAAAAAAAATTATCAGGATATAACAGAACATTAACACGGTTATATATAGGCTCAGTTCAGATTCTGTTACCGAAATGAGCAAATTACATTTCTGTGCCATATGTTAGTACTGCTGGGCCACTACAGCCTACATGCACTGTGGCTGGGCACATTCTTACTGCTTTACTTTCACAGAGCAATTTATTTGAGGCTTTATTATAGCATACAAAAGCAGCACAGTAAAATTTTATTGTTTTACCTTTACTAAAGTTCACTACGCTAGAGCAGTCTGCCGTAAAAGTTCCTGTCTCCATTTCACTCACTTAAAAAGCCACAAATGTTTTATTTTAGTAAGTATTTCTGTCCTGACAGCAAGCTTATTCTGCAGTTATTTATATTAATGCGTGCTTCCACTGGCAACAGGACTTTGTAATAACCAGCTTAACCACAGCCCTGTGGAATAGAGTTACGTGTAGGTCTGCATGCACAGGCTATGATGTAACTGAGAAACCACAGTCATTCCTAGTGTTCCTTCTATAAAGGGAGGGGGATTTCGCATTTCCAGGTAAATCACATCTTTTCAATGTGCGCTACTGCACTGTTTCTCTGGATAAAAAAAGAAGACCCTAATCAAAAGAGACCGAAAAAAAGACTTGCAGACAGTAAGAAGAGGACTTTTATTTCAGAAATGCCACAAAAATAGCAGACCTTTTATATGCTCATCATCAGTACAAAACAGGGTACTAGTTGGCTCTACAACAGTGTTGTCTACACATCGGTGTCTCTGGTTTGGTTGGTATGAGCCAACTTACAATTACAATGGTATGAGCCAATTCATTTAAAATACATTGTCTGAAAATAAATCTGTGAAGAAACAGAGCTGAGAAAAAGTCCAGGGTCTTTGTCTGGGAACACTGCAAGCAAACTCTAAGGCCCCTTTCACATGAGCGAGTTTTCCGCGCGGGTGCAATGCGTGACTTGAAAGCCTAGCACCCGCACTGAATCCTGACCCATTCATTTCAATGGGTCTGTGTACTTGAGCATTTTTTTTTCACGCACCAGTTCTGCTTTGCATCAAAAACGCAGCATGTTCTATATTCTGCGTTTTTCACGCAGCCCTGGCCCCATAGAAGTGAATGGGGCCTCGTGAAAAACGCATTACATCTGCAAGCAAGTGCGGGTGCAATGCGTTTTTCACTGATGGTTGCTAAGAGATGTTGTTTGCAAACCTTCCGTTTTTTATCACGCGCGTGAAAAACGTATCAAAACGCATTGCACCCGCGCGGAAAAAACTGAACGCAATCGCAGACAAAACTGACTGAACTTGCTTCCAAAATAGTGCGAGTTTCACTGAACGCACTCTGAACGCATCCGGACCTAATTCTTCATGCTTGTGTGAAAGAGGCCAAAGGCCTCTTTCAGACGGGCGTTGCGGAAAAATGTGCGGGTGCGCTGCGGGAACACCCGCGATTTTTCCGCGCGAGTGCAAAACATTCACAGAAGTTCGGGTCTAGGATCAGTGTTCTGTAGATTGTATTATTTTCACTTATAACATGGTTATAAGGGAAAATAATAGCATTCTGAATACAGAATGCATAGTAAAATAGCGCTGGAGGGGTTAAAAAATAAATAATAATTTAACTCACCTTAGTCCACTTGCTCACGTAGCCGGCATCTCCTTCTGTCTTCATCTTAGCTTTGTGTAGCAACAGGACCTGTGGTGACGTCACTCCGGTCATCACATGATCCATCACCATGGTAAAAGATCATGTGATGGATCATGTGATGACTGTGACGTCACCAAAGGTCCTTGTTGCTACACAGAGCTAAGTTCAAGACAGAAAGAGATGCCGGCTGCGCGAGCAAGTGGATAAAGGCGAGTTAAATTATTTTTTTATTTTTATTTTTTAACCTCTCCAGCGCTATTGTACTATGCATTCTGTATTAAGAATGCTATTATTTTCCCTTATAACCATGTTATAAGGGAAAATAATAATGATCGGGTCTCCATCCCGATCGTCTCCTAGCAACCGTGCGTGAAAATCACACCGCATCCGCACTTGCTTGCGGATGCTTGCGATTTTCACGCAACCCTATTCACATCTATGGCGCCTGCGTTACATGAAAAACGCAGAATATAGAGCATGCTGCGATTTTCACGCAACGCACAAGTGATGCGTGAAAATCACCGCTCATGTGAACAGCCCCATAGAAATGAATGGGTCGGTATTCAGTGCGGGTGCAATGCGTTCAACTCACGCATCGCATCCGCGCGGAATACTCGCCCGTGTGAAAGGGGCCTCAGGCCTCTTTCACACGGGCGAGATTTCCGCGCGGGTGCAATACGCGAGGTGGGGCTGTGCACATGAGCAGTGATTTTCACTCATCATTTGTGCGTTGCGTGAAAATCGCAGCATGCTCCTCTTTGTGCGTTTTCCACGCAACGCAGGCCCCATAGAAGTACATGGGGCTGCGTACAAATCGCAAACATCCGCAAGCAAATGCGGATGCGGTGCGATTTTCACGCACGGTTGCTAGGAGACGATCGAGATGGAGACCCGATCATTATTATTTTCCCTTATAACATTGTTATAAGGGAAAATAATAGCATTCTTAAAGGGGTTCTGCACTTTCATTTAACTGATGATCTATCCTCTGCAAAGATAATCAGCTTCTAATCGGCGGGGGTCCCAGAGGATCAGCTGTTTGAGAAGGCAGCGGCTCTCTAGTAGCGCCGCAGCCTTCTCACTGTTTACCGCAAGCCCAGTGATGTCACGATAAGTATCAACTGGCCTGGGCGCGGCTAAGCTCCATTCAATTGAACAGAGCTTAGCCCCGCTCACGCTAGTTGATACTAGTCGTGACGTCAGTGGGCCGGCGGTAAACAGTGAGAAAGCCGCGGCGCTGCTGGAGCGCCGCTGCCTTCTCAAACAGCTGATCAGCGGGGGTCCCGGGTGTCGGAACCCCGCCGATCAGAAGCTGATGATCTATCCAGAGGATAGATCAGTTAAATAAAAGTGCAGAACCCCTTTAATGCACAATGCAAAGTACAATAGGGCAGAAGGGGTTAAAAAAAATAATATAATTTCACTCACCTTAATCCACTTGTTCGCGCAGCCCGCCTTCTCTTCTGTCTTCATCTTTGCTGTGCACAGGAAAAGGACCTGTGGTGACGTAACTACAATCATCACATGGTCCGTCACATGATCCATCACCATGGTAAAAGATCATGTGATGCACCATGTGATGAGCGCAGTGACGTCATCAAAGGTCCTATTCCTCAAAGAAGAAGATAGAAGAGAAGCAGGGCTGCGTGAACAAGTGGATTAAGGTGAGTTAAATTATATATTTTTTTTTTTAACCCCTTCAGCCCTATTGTAGTATGCATTCTGTATTAAGAATGCTATTATTTTCCCTTATAACCATGTTAGAAGGGAAAATAATACATTCTACACAACCCCGATCCCAAACCCGAACATCTGTGAACAAGTTCGGGTTTGGGTACCAAACATGCCGATTTTTCTCACGCGCGTGCAAAACGCATTAAAATGTTTTTCACTCGCGCGGGAAAAAAATAAATGAAAAAAAAATAAATAAAAAATATCGCACATTTTCCCACGACGCACCTACATCTTATCCGGGCCAAAAACATGACGCCCGTGTGAAAGAGGCCTAAATCTGCTAGCTATTTTCCTTCACCACTACAGTACGTAGATCTATGGCTACCCCATGGTGTTCAACAGAGCCCATCACAAGGCTGGTTGGACTTGGCTGCTAGTGACCCATGCTATGATGGCGAAGTAAAGTGTCAGAAAACAGGTGTGAGCTCACAGGCAGCAAACCTCTTAGTTGCTAAGAGGTTGTTAAGAGTAGCAGGAGATCAAAACAAGAAAGAGTCTGTACCAGGAGAGTCAGTAGCAGCTAATACAGCAGACAAGCGGTTAAACCAGAAACAAACTGAGTCAAATCCGGGAGAAGCAGTTAAATCATAATCAGTAGACAAGGGGTTAATCCAGAATATAGCGGAGGTCAATACACAGAAAGGTCTAACACAAATGCAACAATGTTGAGAGAACACAGAAGAAACAGGAGCCAATACAAAATAACAAAAACAAACAACAAATGCCAGACTTAACCCATAGGATAGCAGCGTAGGTACATATACAGCGCTGGAAACGGGGACAGAAATCTCAGCACCGTACAGCTACGGTGCTCTGATCGGGCGGGCGCAGGAGCTGCACCCGCCCAATCAGCTGCAGGGGTCCGGCAGTCACTGATAGCCGGACTCCTGCTGTATGCGCCAGCATCGGTGAAAACACTGATGTCAGAGCAGTAACCTTTGCACTGCCGCAGTCAGCGCTGACCGCAGCACATGCGGTATCCTGCCGGATTTGGGGTGGCCATCAGGTACCCGCACTGCTGTGACAGGGACCCGATGGCAGCCCGATGCCTTCCTTAAGCATCGTGGCTGCTTTCCATGACAGTCTGTGAGATCCAGCCCCCTGGATCTCACAGGTAGGAAGCTGTAAGTGTATTACAGTGAGAAATACACTTACAGCCTATGCAGTACAATACAGAAGTATTGTAATGCATTGTAAAGGGGATCAGACCCCCAAAAGTTTAAGTCCCAGAGTGGGACAAAAAAATAAAGTGAAAAAGGAAGTTAAATAAAGTTTTACAAAAAATAAAAATAGGTTTCAAGTTAAAAAAAAATAAAAAAGCGTCCTTTTCCCAAAATAAAGTAAAAAAATAAAATAAAATTTAAAAATAGGGAAAACGGAAAGTAGACATATTAGATATCGCCGATTCTGTATCGACCGGCTCTATAAAAATATCACATGATCCACTCCATCAGGTGAACAGCGTAAAAAAATAAAAACAATGTGTCACGAGAAAACAAAATCTCAGAATGGCTTGGATAAGTAAAAGCGGTCCAAAAGCTATTACCACATAAAGTGACACGCCAGATTCGCAAAAATCGGCCTCGGATTTAAGGTTAAAAGTTGCCCGGTACTGAAAGGGTTAAATCTAAGCCCCTGGCTCTGTCATTGGACAAATGGCAGAAACCCGATTAGCTTGGCATCCTGGCTCACAGATAAACTGCCCAGCTGGGGCTTGGTTGGTTGGCATAGCAGCCACCCTTCAACAGCCATGCCCTGGGTCATGGCTAGGTTTTTTTCTGAAAGTCTCCATCACTGTGTCTCTTCAATGAGAAACAATACCCTCACCAAGCTGATTTTAAATAGATGAAATGGTTAATATTTACAGATACCAAGGCAAGAAAAAAAAATAAAAAAAATGAATATTGTAAGACGTAACAAAAATGTATATAAAGTGTTGCCTGTTGTACAGCATAAGCATAATAATCCATGATCATCTGTACAAGATATAGCATGAAACAGTCTGTGTGGAGTGGAGGACGTCTGTCTTTGGATCACTTGATAGAGACTGGCACATAATGCCCCTTCTCTTGTGGCTCTTAATGAAGGTTACCAGACTAGGAAAAACTTTGGTGTGTTATTCATTAGGCTACAAAACATTACTGTCATGCAAATTCTATTTATGAACCTCATTAGGCAATGCTTCTGTGCTGGGTTGACTGCCATAATGGTGTATGTTTAATAAAACAATAGATGTGGAAAATGTGCAAATGGAAAAGTCCTGGAAGGACTAGGCGAAACACCAACTTGTGCTGTTCGAGACAAGGAAAATTTGAAAATGTTGCGCAATATTTGATTGTCATGTAAGATTACATTGGTTTTTTACTAAAGTGTGACTTTTGTATGAAGACGTTGTGAGCAAAGGCTGCAATTAATCATCAACTTCTGGTGCCTGTAATTACATAGCCACTTAGATAGGAACGAATATGTTCCAACGATTAAGAAATTATGAGAAGACAAGACAGCAGGGACAGACATATAATAGGTGCAGCCTGTACCTAACTGTACACAGTCCCCTATAGGCAAGAGGGTCACTGCTGCTATCAAAGGCACCATGGTTCCCTTTGCTTCCCTAGGATATTATTCCTTCCTATAAAAGAGTGACGAGGGAGAAGTTCTATGAAAGGTCCCTCACACTCGCATACTATTCTTGCCTTCATGTCTATGCCTGCCACTGCCAGAGATTGGTTGATGTATATCATTGTGCATCCCAGGTTGTTGTCTAACCAGGATCTAACACATGGATCATGGTACACTTTAGACTAATCACATAGCATTTTAGTAGAGCTGACTCCATGGTGTGCTTTATAGACTTACTAGCTGAAGGACCCGGCTTTGCATGGGTATATTTAATCTACTTCATTTAATGTTTGTGTGTGTTGTTAAAAGATATCAACAGTATCCACTATAACAGTGACATCCACAGCCCCTCACCCCTTAACATTGACCCCCCCAACAGTGCCTCGTCACCTTAAAATGAGACCTCCACAGCAGCCGACCCCCTTAACTTTGACCTTTACAGCAACCTGCCCCTTTATCAGTGAGTTCCACAGCACCCCACCCCTTTGACAGTGACCTCCACAGTAGTCCGCCCCCTTAAAAGTGACATCTACAGCACCCACCCCTAACACTGACCATAGGTTACATTACCCTTAACTGACCTCCACCATTACCGGCCCCCTTAACAGAGACATCCACAGCGACTGCCCTTTGAACAGTGACTGCCACAGTACCAATATCCCTTAACAGTGACCTCCACTGTACCCCGCCCCTTTAACAGTGACCTCCACAGAGCTCTGTTCCCTTAAAATGTAACTTCCACAACACCATACCCCCTTAACCGTGACCTTTACAGCACCCCGCCCCTTAACACTGCCCTCCATAGACCGTCTGCTTAACTGTGACCTCCACTGTTCCCTGCACCCTTAACAGAGCCCTCCACCGTCTCCATCCCTTTAACAGTGACCTCTGCAGCATCCCGCCAATTTTCCATCGCCGCCACCACTCCTTACTAGTAGTTAAAGGGTTTCGATCAGAAACACGGACCTAAACCCGTCTCACCAGAGAGATGAGCCCTTGATAGCTGAAGATCATGGTCTTGGTCCCATTCCTCAGATATTTGCAGTCTTGTAATATGCAAATAAGCCTCTAGCAGCAACAAAGGCAGTGCCATTTCGCCTCACTACTCCCAAAGAATCCGCTCACTCCTCTTCATGGCTCTACCCCACCAGTTTGACTGACACAGCCAAGCAGTGAAGAAGTCATCACACCTGCCTGGACCTGGAATCTACCTTACTCCTGTGCCAGTACAACACAGAGGCTCACCTGTGGGGGCATGGCATGAAGAGGGGTGAGCGAAGCCTCTGGGAACAGCGAGGTAAAATGGCACCGCATTTGTTGCTCCTGGAGGCTTATTTCCATATTACAAAACTACAAATATCTCGGGAATGTGGGCACAGGCATCAATGGGACTAATAAAACCATTATTTTCAGCTGTCAAGGACTCACCTCTCTGTTTTTTTTATTTTTTATTGATTATCTTTATTAATTAATATATCAAAACACTACAGATAGAAAAAAGGATGCAATTCCCCCCCAACCCCAATTCCCTAACCCCTCCCCTCCTACCTGTGATGCGTCAAAAAAAAAAAAAAAAATATATATAATATATATATATATATATATATATATATATATATATATATATATATATATCACAACTAGTCAGGTCCTCCAACCACCCCATATCTTAGTCCACTTCTCCTCAGCTTCCCTCTGTTTATACATGATTTTCTCATAATGTTTTACCTTATTAATTAGATTTATCCATGTATTTATATCTGGAGTATATCGAGCAAACCAGGTCCGAGTGATCAGCACTCTGGCCAACATCAGTATCCTACTCAGGAGGATCTTTTGATAATTATGATTATTTAGTTTGGAAAGATCATTAAGCACAAGTACTTGTAATTCAAAGGGGATTCGAACTTTTAGTTTATACATAATACAATTATTTATAGCATTCCAATATTTTATGAGTTCTGGACAAGTCCATATCATGTGAAGAAAATCCGCTCCTGCAGTGTCGCATTTAGGGCAGTTAGACGTGTCTCTTAATCCACATTTATTCATCCATAAAGGAGTGATATATAATCTATGGCAAATATAGAATTGTACTAAAACATGGTTAAAGTTCTGGGATAGTGAGCCTAAGTTCCCAAAAATATTCTCCCACCCTTCTAATTGTAAATTCGGACAATCCACCTCCCACGTTCTTTGTCCTGGTGACTGTGTATCACTAAACCGTGCCTTAAGTAGTAACTTATATATATTTGAAATCTTTATTCTAGACAATGTGCCCCCTACCCAATCATTCAAAAAGGATGAATTATCTATATCCAACACCAGTTTATCGTCCAGACTGGATAGTACTGAGCGCAATTGAAAATACCTAAACCATAAAAGGTTTTCGATATTATGTGTCATCTCTATAAATGGTTTAATATCTCTATCCTTAACTACCTGTGAAATGTACAGAATTTTATTCTTCTGCCAAAAAGTGTCGGCTGCAATATCATCTAGCCTTTGTAAGTACACATTATGCCAAAGGGGCGTAAATGTAAGTGAACCCTTAACCTTCAACCATGTCCTAGTTGTGGCCCACGCTTTCAGGAGTAGTTTTATAGTCTCTCTATAGCCTCGCTCATAGCTCTTCAATAGCCCAGATTCCAACAGGGTAAAAATATTATTATGAGCGTGACTGGATACCAACTTCCCCAGCAGTGCGCTGTTCTCTGATTCATAGCACCTCAATAACTGGGCTGCAATAAAATACCCTTTGAAGTAAGGGAGATTTAGGCCCCTGCACTCCACTGATTTATACAAATAATCCAACTTTATTCGAACTCGCTTTCTTCCCCATATTAAATCATTAATTATTCTTTCCATGAGTTTAAAATACTTATCTTGAATCCAAATAGGTGTATTCCTGAGCACATAAAGAAATTGTGGTAATATCACCATTTTAACCAGTGAAACTCGGTCAGCTCTGGATAGGGGAAGTCTCAGCCAGATCCCTATTTTAACTCTACTCCTTACCATTATGGGAATCAAGTTAAGTTGTACAAAATTTTCAACCCGGGGTGATATAGTCAAACCCAAGTATTGGAAGGTGTCAACAATGTCCAACTGTGTCACAAGAACCTCTTTCTGTGGCAGGGGGTCTATTGGCATCAAACTGGTCTTGGCCCAGTTTATAAGAAGACCGGAAACCTCACCAAATGCTTTAACCATTTGAATAATCCTAGGAAGAGTAATTTCCGTATGGTCTATAAAAAAAAGAACATCATCCGCATATAAGGATTTGGTCTTGTGTACCAAATCCTTTAACCTGATCATCCTGCCTGATAGCCATCGCAAGGGGTTCGATATAAATATCGAATAACAAGGGAGATAGTGGACAGCCCTGCCGCGTGCCTCTATATAAATCAATACTGCTACTCAGGATTCCATTAAGACTCAATTTTGCCCTTGGAGATCTATACAATAACTTGAGTACCTATAAACTTTTCTCCAAAGCCCATCCTTGCCAGGACCTTCCAGAGGAAGCGCCACTCCACCCTGTCAAAGGCCTTGGAGGCATCCAATGACAGGATGGAGCGAGCGGTCCCCCCAGGGGCCTGAATATTAGAAAAGAGTCGATGTAGATTATGATGTGTGCCCTTGTTTTGAATAAAGCCACTCTGATCCGGATGGACAATAGAGGAAATGACCCTAGAAAGCCTTGTAGCCAGGACCCTCGCAAGAAGCTTTATATCTGCATTAAGCAGTGAGATTGGTCTATAGGATTCTAGATCTAAAGGGTCCTTGCCTTTTTTTGGAATTAATGTTATTACAGCTTCCATCATTGAATCTGGCAGCTTCCCTTCCTCTATTGATTCAGAAAAGACTTCCAACAATCTAGGGAGAATACAGTCCCCATATTTTCTATAGAATTCATATGGGAGTCCATCTGAACCAGGAGTGGAGTTGGCTGAGCATAATTTAATAGCTCCCTCAAGTTCCTGAATTGAGACCTCTAATTCAAGTGCTTTCTTTTGCGCCTCAGTAATAGTTGGAAAGACGATCCCATCAAGATAGAAATCTATCTTATCATCTGTGATCTTGGATTCGGCTTTGTACAAATCAAGGAAATAGTCAACAAAGGCCTCTGTTGAGATGGTTTAGGTCCATGTCTCTGATGACAGCCTTTTAATATTATTTGGAAAAGGAGGTGTTAAAAGGGTTTCTGTCACCCGAAATACCTACATTAAACTGGCTGACATTAGTGATGTGCTAATGTCAGCTGAACCTAACTAGCCTATTCCTAGTTTTATCCATGTCCCCCCCCCCCCATTACTACATAAATGTAACTTTTATCATATGCAAATTAGCCTCTAGGAGCAGGGGGGTGGGGGGTGGGCATTTGTCTGCTCCTAGACCTAGAGGCTCCATTCTCCCACCTCTGTTACCTCCCCCCAAGTCTTGATTGACAGGGCCAGGCAGCGTTCACATCCTCCTGGCGGCCCTGAGTGCTTGGTAATCTTGCGCCTGAACCAGTGGCGTAGGGATTGCCATAGCAATGGCTATGGGGCCCTACACCACTGGGGGCCCGGGCTGCCAGCTGAGGATAAAAAATAAATAAATTAAAGTGGCGGTACGATCGGGCTGCCCCCCCCCCCTCTCCTCATTGGTGGCAGTTCCGATCGGAGTCCCAACAGTGTAATGCTGGGGCTCCAATCGGGTTACCATGGCAACCAGGATGCTACTGATTTCCTGGCTGCCATGGTCAATTACTCTGCAGAATACTTACATGCGCTGTGGCCGCCGGGCGCTCCTCCTTCTTGTAACTCGTCACAGGTCTGTGCGGCGCATTTCTATAAGCATAAGCAATGCGCAGCACAGACCTGTGACGAGTTACAAGAAAAAGGAGCGCCAGGCGGCCACAGCGCATGTAAGTATGCTGCAGAGTAACTGACCAACTGCCGCTAACACCACTGATGGGGGGGGTTGGAGGGCACACTGCCCACCAATGAATGATTTTAATACAGGGGAGGGGGGGCACACTGCCCACCAATGAGTTTAATACCGGGGGGAGGGCACACTGCTCACCATTGAATGATTTTAATACAGGGGAGGGGGGCACACTGCCCACCAATGATTTTAATACCGGGGGGAGGGCACACTGCCCACCAATGATTTTAATACTGGGGAGGGTGCACTGGGGGCTGATGGAGATGGTACTGGGGGTTGATGGAGAGGCACTGGGAGCTGGTGGAGAGGCTACTGGGGGCTGGTATGAGGCTCTTATCTGAGGTCTGATTGGGGGTCATTCATATTGGGGTCTGAGCTTAGGTGTGATCTGAGGTCTTATTGGGGTCTTATTAACATTGGTGATCTTATTGGGGCTGTCAGCTGAGGTCTGATTAACATTGGAGGTCTGACCTGAGGTGCAATAAAAAAATACGGAGCAGCTTGGAGAAAAAAAGGCCTCACAGTCTCCCACACTCCTTCTGCCCAGCCAAGCCAGCCAGCACCCCTGAGGTCAAGCCAGCCAGCACCCCTGAGGTCAAGCCAGCCAGCACCCCTGAGGTCAAGCCAGCCAGCACCCCTGAGGTCAAGCCAGCCAGCACCCCTGAGGTCAAGCCAGCCAGCACCCCTGAGGCTAAGCTAATTTTTTGCTATGGGGCCCAGTCATTTCTAGCAACGCCCCTGGCCTGAACCATGCCGTTCAGTATTCAGCGGGAGCATGGATAAAACTAGGAATAGGCTAGTTAGGTGGGACTCCCCTGAATAACGGAAATGGGACCGATCCGTTATGCAGCCCAAAGATTTCTATTATGACAGAATGAACAACGGAATTCCTCTAAAAGGCATTCCGTTATGCATTCAGTCATAAAATTGAGTTATGGTCTGTGGTAACGGAATCCATAACGCAATTCTGCTTTTTACCACCAGGCTAAGGAGCTGTTCACATCTAGTTTTTGCTGTATGCGAGGTGGATACGTTCAGAAGTATGCAAACATATTTAATTTTACAGTTGTCAATTTTTGTATACATTTTACAGATGTGCAAATATGTTTCAATACGTTTGTGTCCATTTTTGTGAAACGTATTTTTCAAAATAAAGATTTGAAGGCATTTTCTGAAAAAACAAACAAAAAAAACTATATATTTAACAGATGGAACTCTGTTTCCCATTCACGGCAATCATAAAAAAGTTTCTTTACTTTTTTTCCAGGACAGAAAAGTGTGGTATGCTACGCTTTTCAGTCCTCCAAAAAAAACAAAAAACACAACAGAAACATATATGCACTTATAGATAGATATGCACTTTTTTGAACAATGTTTGGCCAATTATAGTCTATGGGTATTGCAAGCCATACATTTCTATTAATTTTTTTCCGTTTCACTTACAGCAAAAAAGAGATGTGAACAGCCGCTAACATACAAAGTCTAAAAGTCCCTTCAGATGAGAAGATTGGGCAGATTATTGTGAACAAATCTTTGTATTACTCCTCGTTCTATATACGTTACTCAGCCCATGTAAAGGTGCCACCGATCACTCGATGGGTGAAAGCATTATTAATGCTGACACCTAAATCATTACTTTTGTCGGAAGGAGACAATGCTTTGTAAACAGGGATCTGCTGCCCAGAAACAATGAATCTGCATGGGGACAAGTGATCGCAGAAGTGATCACTCATCCCCATACAGAGGAAATGCTTACTACATGTACACTAACTGTGGCTCTCACCTCCTCTGATAAGCAGGCAATCAAGAAGGAACTGTTGCTCCTGACAATTGCCTGCTCAGTTGGCCCATGTAAATGGGCCTCAAATTTCTGAGGATTTGGCTTAAGGTACTAAAAATAAATCTTTGAAAACCTCACAGGCATGGAAAGCACTTTACAAGGATTGCTGTGATGGAAGTGCTGACACAGACTATCAGGATATGGAAGATGAGGTTACCTAAGATGACCCTCCTGATATTGGGCAACATAAGTAACACTGTACCATTTCTTGTGCCGACCAAATCCTGGCTGCCAACATTCCACTTCAGTTGTGGTCTCATGATGGCCTCTGAAGTAGGACTGTAAACAGTGTTTAAAGAAGCAATAAAAGTATTTCTGTGTTAGTGAATACAGCATTGAGTGTACATTTACTGCAAATAGCTACTAAAGCCCCCAAAATTAACAGAGATCATTCAAAAATGTTTCTCTGCACCTTCATGTTCCAGTGTGGATGTATTAAAATTAAAGGGGTTTTCTCATCTCAGACAATGGGGGGATATCGCTAGGATATGCCCCCATTGTCTTATAAGTGCAGGTCCCACCGCTGGGACCCACACCTATATCAAGAGCGAAGCCCTTAAAGTGAAGGAGAGCGCACTGCGCATGTGCGGCCGCCCTCCATTCATTTCTATGGGGCCACTGAAAATAGCCGAGCACTGGCTCAGCTATTGCCGTTTGCCCTATAGAAATTAATGGGAGAATGGGAGAGGCGGGGATTAGCGCTTGGTGGTGGACGGACCCCGGGAAATCTGGGGTCCTCCAGCCACAGCGCTCCCCGCTCCGTTCTCGATATAGGTGTGGGTCCCAGAGGTGGGACCCGCACCTATCAGACAATGGGGGCATATCCTAGCGATATGCCCCATTGTCTAAGATGGGAATACCCTATTAACCCTGCATTAAAGGGGTTGTCCCATGAGTAATATTCTAAAGTTTTCAAACCAGCACCTGGATCTGAATTCTTTTGTAATTGCATGTAATTAAAAATATTTTTTTATTCAATAAAATGTATCTGTATAGCGCCACCTGCTGTTTGTTATTTGGTCATTATGAGGTTGGGCACACTCCGCCCCATTCACTTGAATGGGACTGAGCTGCACCTAGGCCACGTGACTGATGAATGTAACATCACAGACCTAGGGTAAGCTGAGAGAAGGCTGCATTACTTCTGCGAGTGCCGTGGTCTTCTCAAACATCTGGCCTGCTGGTATCCTGGAATTCGGACCCCCAACTATAGAGATAAATAACAAAAAGTCGGAACGATCATTCAACGATCATTTCTGATAATTAGCCCAATTCTCCAATGTAAATCCAGAATTACATGTATTAAACAAAGATAAACTCTAATATAATAATGGACCAATTTCTCTAGATATGTCTGGAATTTACATTTTAGTAAAAAAAGAAAAAAGGGGATCATTTATCAATACTGGCGTTTTAGACACCAGTCTTTATACCCCTTTAGCTGGTGGTGGATGCACCTAAATCTACGCCAGCTCCCTTGATCCCATAAAGTGGCGTATATCTGTTAGTAAATGACCCCCAAAGGCTTAAAACTGTGCAAATGTGTACATTACTGGATACGGAGTACAGGGGCTGTAGGACAGTGACATGGAAACCCGATAGGCCACCACTGGATAGTGGGATCACTAAGGCAAACAAAGCAAATAAGAGCTTGTAAAATACTAGTTCTGGGCCGTTTTCAATAATAAAAAAAATAAGATAAAAAAAAACACTGAATAGCGATACGTGGAGAATAACTAGAACTTTCAAAACATTTTCATATTCACACGAGTTTCTCTCTAGGGTGCCAGGCCAGTTTAGCAGATGATAGTAGGGCTCACGCACTTTGGAACAAGGCGTACAGCCTTCATGCACTGCCTTACTCATGCCATTACATTCCGTCTGTATGGAAAACAGGTCCAGACATACAGCAGCCAACTGAGCATGCCACAACTGTTTTTCAGTGGGATTCATACACCTCTGTATGAAATTGGAGCCATATGGAGGTTCAGTAGAGGGATCATGCTTCTGTGTCCCTGCCATATTATCGCTTCATAAAGTATGTTGTGTGCATGACCCCTTCAGTACACATTTATTGGTGCAAATTCATCTAATATTAATGTCATGTCAAGGTCTAAAACCTAAGCTTGTTAGATCAGATGGTGCACGTCAAAAATAACATGAAAAGCCAATGTCCCTACTATTGGGAATAGAGTATGGAGATGTGCACTTCTTCTCTGCATTATGTAACTGGTGTTTGATCATTTACTGATTTTTCATTAGCTGAAGGAAGACGAGCCCATAGTGTCACCAGACTAGTACTGGGATCCAGAACTGCTACGTATGGGTCTGAGAAAGAAAAATACATCAGTGGAAAGTGCTCCTTTACTGGCATTTTCACTATGTATACAAACAACATAAATCCGGACATGCAGCCTTTAGTAACTATTTGCACTCCCCTCATGAAATGACAAACCTTGAACATCTTTTCTAAGGACTATGTGTTGTTCTATTCCTCTATTATTCCAACTAGAAGTGTATGAATAGATTGTGCAAGAACAACTGGTAACAGTCTCGCAGTAATGGCAGTGTCAGACTGTGCTTGGCATACTCCTTTGAAAGGAGTATGGTAGCACCCAGCTGACAATTTGTTTATACATTTAATGTGGGAATAACAGAGGAACTGAATAACACAGAGTTAAGAGAAATGCTGCAGAATTGTTATGTTCAAGTAGTTACTAAAACAGGCATGTCAGGAGTGGCGATAGTTAAGGTCTGTATTTTCTATTGTATTTGTTTCAATTACAAAATTATAAATTGCAGGAATTTACATAAATCTCTATTTCAATTTTAAAGTTAGGAAAGGAGTATAGTATTGGCAAAATAAAAAACAAGGTCTGAGCAGGTAGGTCTCCTAAATAATGATAAAGGAGGGTTAGTCACTGAAGATAAGGAAAAGGCAGAGTTACTAAATTGATTTATCAGCTCTGTATATACAAAAGAAAAGAAAGGAGTTGATATATGTGGTGCTGGGGCTGTTAGTACATCCAGTCATATACTTAATTGGATAACTGTAGATATTCAAAAAAGGATCTAGGTCCTCCACAGGTAATTATAGACCAGTTAGTTTAACTTCTATTGTGGGAAAATGTTTGAAGGACTCTTAAGGGACTGTATACAGGAGTATGTGACTGTAAAAAATACTATAAGTGATAACCAACATGGGTTTACCAAGGACAGAAGTTGTCAGACTAACCTGATTTGTTTTTATGAGGAGGTGAGTAGTATCCTGGACAGAGGGGCGGCTGTGGATGTAGCGTTTCTGGATTTTGCAAAGGCTTTTGATACTGTCCATCAGACGTTTAATAGGTAAAGTAAAGTCTATAGGCTTGGAAAGTATAGTTTGTAATTGGATTGAAAACTGGCTGAAGGACCGTGTCCAGAGAGTTGTGGTCAATGATTCCTATTCAGAATGGTCCCGGGTTATAAGTGGTGTACCCCAAGGTTCAGTGCTGGGCTCTCTATTATTTTATTAAGAATATCGAGGACGGGATTAAATAGCACTATATGTATTTTTGCAGATGACACTAAGCTGTGTAGTACTGTACAGTCTATGGAAGATGTCCATAAACTACAAGCTGACTTGAACACTGAGTGATTGGGCAAAAACTTGGGAAATGAGGTTCAATGTGGAAAAATGTAAAGTTCTGCATCTTGGTAGTAATAATCTCCAAGCTTCATATGTCATAGGTGATGTAACACTTGGAGAGTCACATATAGAGAAGGATGTGGGTGTCCTTGTAGATGGTAGATTAAATAACAGCATACAATGTCAATCAGCTGCTTCTAAGGCCTCCATGGACTCGCGGGGCAGGGATGTAATATTACCACTTTACAAAGCGTTGGTGCGGCCTCATCTGGAATTTGCAGTTCAGTTCTGGGCACCAGTCCATAGAAAGGACACTCTGCAGATGGAAAAAGTACAGAGGAGAGCGACTAAACTGATAAGGGGCATTCAATTAAAAGAATTGAATTTATTTAGTCTTGAGAAGAGACGTCTAAGGGGGGACATGATTACCCTATACAAGTATATAAATGGGCCATACAAAAGGCCCTCAAAAGACAAGGGGGCACTGCCTCCGACTGGAGAAGAAAAAGTTCAGTCTCCATAAGAGTCAAAGCTTCTTCACTGTAGGAACTGTGAATCTGTGGAATAGACTTCCTCAGGACGTGGTCACAGCAGGAACAGTGGAAAGTTCTAAAAAGGGTTTAGATGAATTCTTAAAAGTAAACAACATTAATGCTAATGAAAACTTGTAGAAATCTGAGTCTCACTTCCTTCTGGGATTCGCGTCCCCACCTATCACTTGGTTGAACTTGATGGACGGTCCGTGCCCGTATTGCGACCCACAAACAATAGGCCCGCAAATATATGGGCATCAGCCGTGTGCACTGTGTCACAGTTGTGGACCATTCACTTGAATGGGTCCGCCATCTGGAAGAAACGGTGCAGAATGGAGGCACAGATTGGAAGCCCACTGAAGCACTACGGAGTATATCACGTAGACATATGGTAAGATAGCAGCTGTTATGGGACCTAACAACTAAGGCTGGGACCACATACTGTACATCAGCTTTGTCTGCCCTTTTTTTTGGGAGCTGGACACAACTATAAGATCGATATGTGCGCATAGTGCACAGGTCTGGTAAAGACTGAGAGCGGCCAGACAGAAAAATGTAGCGTTTTTCTGTCCAGCGCTATTTTACACGCGGGATCACAACTATGAGTTCTGACTTGGATGTATGTGAAGCGGTCCCAAGGAGGCTTATCTTCACACAGAGGTAAAGTGCAATCAGAGGGGACTACATGATTAAAATGGGTGTTGGAAAATTGAAAGGGGGCCTTTCCATAATGTACTGGATGCATCCCTACAGCATGCTCTCTGTTCCTTTTCTGCAACATTCCTTTTTGTGTTATTTCTGTGTTGTGACATCACTGTATTATCCCTGTACTGCGATATCAGTATGTGACATCACAATGTATTCTTCCATGTACTGTGGAGTCCCTCTGTTCATGGTGATGTCTGTATACACGTTATTCCCATGCTAGGATATAATTGTTTACATTATCCCTGTACTGTGACATCACTGGCTCATGTAGAGCTCTTATCTCTGATCTCCTGACCTCATAATAAAATATTTGCCCAAGAATTTCATTGACTATGGAATAATAGGCATTTCTAAGCATTACTGATAATCACACAATGGTATGTAGTTTTCAAAGACTATGTTCAGACGTGTTAGATTAAATTACTTAAAGGGGTTGTGTCACTTCAGCAAATGGCATTTATCATGTAGAGAAAGTTAATACAAGACACTTAGGCCCTTTTTACACGGGCGAGATTTCTGCGCAGGTGCAATGCGTGAGGTGAACGCATTGCACCCGCACTGAATCCGGACCCATTCATTTCTATGGGGCTGTGCACATGAGCAGTGATTTTCACGCATCACTTGTGCGTTGCGTGAAAATTGCAGCATGCTCCTCTTTGTGCGTTTTCCACGCAACACAGGCCCTATAGAAGTAAATGGGGCTCCGTGAAAATCGCAAGCAAGTGCGGATGCAGTGCGATTTTCACGCACGGTTGCTAGGAGACGATCGGGATGGGGACCGGATCTTTATTATTTTCCCTTATAACATGGTTAAAAGGGAAAATAATAGCATTCTTAATACAGAATGCATAGTACAATAGGGCTGGAGGGGTTAAAAGAATAAAAAATAATTTGAGCAAGTGGATTAAGGTGAGTTAAATACATTTTTAACCCCTCCAGCCCTATTGTACTATGCATTCTGTATTAAGAATGCTATTATTTTCCCCTATAACCATGTTATAAGGGAAAATGATAAAATCTACACAACACCTAACCCAAACCTGAACTTCTGTGAAGAAGTCTGGGTTCGGGCACCAAACATGCCGATTTTTCTCACGCACGTGCAAAACGCATTACAATGTTTTGCACTCGTGCCGAAAAATTGCGCATTTTCCTGAAACGCACCCGCATCTTATCCGGGCCAAAAACATGACGCCCGTGTGAAAGAGGCCTTACTAATGGATTGCGATTGTCCATATTGCCTCCTTTGCTGGCTAGACGAATTTTCCATCACATTTTACACTTCTTGTTTCCATGGTTATGACCACCCTGCAATCCGTCAGTGGTGGCCGATTGCAAACTACAGCAAAAAACGCCAGCCTTTCTAATGGCCAGGAGCATAGGTGTGCATATAGGCTGGCGCTTTTTCCTATAGTATGCAAACATGGCAACTGCTGCAGGATTGCAGGGTGGTCTGTAACCATGGAAACGGGCAGTGTATAAAGGAGTCAATATGGACAATCACAATACATTAGTAAGTGCATTGTATTAACTTTCTCTACACGATAAATGCCATTTGCTGGTACACACCATAATGACTTGCCCAAGTATCTGGTATTTGAAGAATACTATTTGCTTCTCTATCTGAACTGCTCGATATAGATAGACCTAGCTATTCTAACAGATGCATTTTGCTATACTGTGTTCACATGCATCAGTTGCATTGAGCAGGAAATGACAGATAGAAAAGTTATGCATTTTGTTCACCTGTCTGATATGTAGCGTCAGAAAGAACCACAGCATGCAATTCTTCTCTGTTCAGCTCGAGAACACATCTGGAGGCAAAACTGATCGCCACCATCACTGAATTGCACACCACGTTTTTTATCTGGCCGAATCCCAGCATATATGCTGGAACAGCCTGCTGGATGTCTCCTAACGCTGGCTTAAAGGGACACTGACAGCCCCAATTAGCATATTTAGGTATATATACGTGAGTACAGGTCTTATAAAGTTTATTAAAATGATCTAAGTATCCCCCCTGTCCACCTTATAAGTACCAAAATATAAAGTTATATAACCTGCTTGTCCGGTCACCAATCTGCCCAAGGGGCAGCGTTTCATCACAAAATGCGCCCAGCCAGCCGCTCCCAACTGCCAGTCTGAAGCGCCGCCCAGCTCATCAATATTCACTTAGCTGGGCGGCGGCTACAACTCTCCGGACTCAAGTGCTGCAGCCTCTGCTTTATGCGCATGCGCCGGGCACTTGAGTCGGGAGAGTTGTAGCCGCCGCCCAGCGAAGTGAATATTGATGAGCTGGGCGGGGCTTCAGAACGGCAGTTAGGAGCGGCTGGCTGGGCGCATTTTGTTATGAAACGCCGCCCCTTGGGCAGATTGGTGACCGGACAAGCAGGTTATATAACTTTATATTTTGGTACTTATAAGGTGGACAGGGGGGGATACTTAGATCATTTTAATAGACTTTATAAGACCTGTACTCACGTATATATACCTAAATATGCTAATTGGGGCTGTCAGTGTCCCTTTAAAGTAGCCTTAGTGGTCACCTTAACTGGTGTAGTTGGGAAAAACATTTTTCACTATAATCTGAATGATGGACCTACAATATTTGACCTAAAAGCAGTTCTGGAATGGAACAGAGGTTCAGCTCTTAGTACAACTATCAATATTTTAGTGTACATGTCTGGTGATTGTGGTCCTTCACAACCATTTGACTAGAACATGAAAAAATTTAAGACCCAACCCAGTTCACTCTATTCGACATTGCAAAAATCAAACTTATGTGACAAGAATAGTAATACAGGTTCCTTCACATGTGCCACTAGATGTAAGGCAACAGATGAGATGCTGGCATATTTAATATCCAAGTCATGTCTCAAGGCCTATTTAAAGAGTTCAACATTGACTTACAGGATAGCTGCCTTACATCTGGTGGCATTAGAGGCAGAGCTTGTTAGGAGCTCATTTGCATCCCTTTCTTCCCAGAATTCCAGAGGAGCATGAATGGCCTATAAGTCTCCTTACTCTGATTGAGGCGCTCTCCTTAAGAAGAGATGGTACCCACAAAATTCTAACCTAGGCCTCTCACTCAGTTAAGCCAGTACTCTCTGCACTGCACCGATGAGGAGCAATAACCCCGAAACAGCTGTCTGCAGATAAGGTGCTGGCGTATTTACTATTCAGGAAAGGGCGGATTGAGAACTTAAAGTGGCCCCAAGTTGTCAAGTCTGAACTGACAGAAGCTGGGGCAACAAAAGGAACCAGGACCAACACAAGCCACAAGCAGGCAGGACAACAGATGTATGTGGGGCTAGCAATACCATAGTACAGCACAAAAAACCGCCCCAGCTAAACCAAATACCACAGTGCAGTTTCAAAAACTGTCCCATGACCATAAGGATGGTAATACAGTTGAATTCAGGAGGGACCTGTGGCTGCTGGCCAAGAGCTCATGTACCTGGTACTCCTATCATTAAATTTATGCTGTGAGCATCAGATCATTATGTACCTGGCCAGCGTCTGTGAAGAGGGCTTAGGTGGCCCCGTAGGCATTAGCCCACAGGGAAATTTTCCTGTAGGGTATATGGCCAATCCGCCCCTGTATTCAAGTCATGTTTCAAAGAAAACTTAAAAGAGTCAAACACTGGCTTTTAGCAGTGTTCCTCAACTCCAGTCCTCAGGGCCCACCGGCTGGTCATGATTTGAGAATATCCCACAGAATAAATACCTGTGTTAAATCCTGATGCATGACCTGCAGGTGAGCCCCGAGGACTGAAGTTGAGGAACACTGACTTATAGGATATTGCCTTACATCTGGTGGCATCAGAGGCAGAGCTTGATTAGAAATCCTAAATCAAAAGATCTCATGAGGATAAACTCTGGAATACTAAATGTGCATTTTTTTTATTCATCACCCCATATCATTTCCAAATTAATATAAATATTGCACGCTTTTTCTGTCTCTACAGATTTTTATTTTTAGGGATAATATGGACAGGGTACAAAAAAGCAGCACATTCCTGTCAATTAGTCAAAACTTGTGTCAACTCTTCTTTATGCATGCTAAGGAAAGAAGAAATAATGCTTCCAGAATATGGCATGCCAGCTTGCAGAAAGACAAGTGTCATGCCAGGGAGGATAACCAATTAAGAGACATTAAATATAGCAGAAATGCTAAGTAAAATTAATAAACGCTACGCCAATTTCCTTAATTAAATACTATAATTCAAATGTCCTAATTCTTCAGAATTTATATTGTCCTAACAATGTCACTGCTATGCCCAATTACATATGAATGATTTCTAATTAGACTTCTATTGTTTGGGTAATGCAGAACCATCTGGCAGACACAGTACAAATTGCACTTTCTTTCCACAAAGTTATGCAACCGAACAGTTGGTCTGAATTTTAAGCTAGTATGGTTTTTCTTGGAAAGTAAGTTTAATTTGTACTTCCTAAGCTCATCACATACACATCTAATAAGAACCAGCCTGTTGTAATGCAGTGTATTATAGCTCACCTGCAATAAAAGGACTTGGTTCACTGACAAATCACATGCAATCTACTATGAGTACATACATAAGCAGAAAAATATTCTTTTATATAAAAGCTAAGTAATACGCAACACAAGGAAAAATAGAGAATCCTCTTTGATATTTGTTTCCATGGATAACAAAGTTTTACAAACATCCGATTTGTGATTCATCCATCGTAACAAACAATTTTATAGTCAATGAAAATATAAAGAGTGATTACATGCAGCAATTTTCCATTGCGTGGAAATTGTTCTTTTTGTACTTTGATTGCAGACAGGAATTTGGAAGCCTTTCCTACCTGTGCTGAACAGAATTCCTGAGAGATCACCATGATATTATCATTGATTGAAAATAATCGCTTTAGGTAAATTACACACAACTGCCATAGACTAGGGTGGAAATCTGGCCAAGGACCTTATATAGGTCTTGGCCAAAATAGGATTGTGCCAAGTGCCATTTCATGTGACCAGCCCAAACCCTGCGGTGCAGACCAGCTAAGTATGATCACCACAGGCTCGAATTGGCCAACAGGGGAGTAGGTGAATTCCCCAGTGGACCCCTGACAAAGTTGGGCCTCCTCCCCCAGCACAGCATTTTAACCAGCCTATATCCCTGTAAAAACTGGGTAGATTATTTAAAAACTACCTACTTTACTATTATAGATGCATCAGGTTGCTGAGATGACTGCTAGATACAGAAGCAGGCCAACCCGTATCCTCTTTCCCCATGAACCTGCTTTAAGTTGTTGCATAGACCCTGCTACGTGAGCAGGTCGTATGTGCATCTACAGTAGTACAATAGTGGGCTCCCAGAATTAATTTTACTGGTGGGCCCTAGGCACCCCAGTCTGACACTGCATCACCACCATGGGTTGACCACTCTGTGAGGTCTGATAGAATGTCGAATAACATTAAAGGATCAATCATGCACTATATAGGATACACAAATAAGGGGCCCCTGTACTCTGCTAACCATGCCTCAATGTGAAGTATGTAAATCCAATAACTTTTTACATCGGCTCATACTGTAGTTTACCTATTTTATAGTAAAATTGTAGATGATGAATAGAAGATGTAAAAAGGCCAGACTGCAGATTTTCATCCTGGCATTAGACTTGGGAGAGTCAATGTAAAAATCCCATGCTAAGCATTTCTTCATATGCATTAGGATAACTGGACAAAATATCCCTGGAAAAGTTTACAAAGCATAAAAATCACACATTTACGGATACACAGGGAATTAGAAAATGCTGGTCCATGAGCTTCCTTCGACATGAGTCATACTGGGTTCTGTTTCCATCAGTCACATAAGGAGAAGAGATAACAGAAGTGTCCAGCGCCTCTACGCTTCCTGTGCAGATTCTGTATCTCCCGCTTAGGCGCTGGGAACTCACACATGCTGCTACTTTTTTGGAACATGTTCAAATATGATCTTTAAATTTAAATACATATGTTCTGTGTATTAGGAAACATCGGCTTTAAAAAGTTATTAGATTCAAAGACTATAACATATTCAATCTACATTGAACCTTTATTCATAGCATGAATCCTTCCCTCCATCTCATTGGGCATGTCACTAGACAATTTGTAATGTGCGTTTTTCTTTTTCAGGAGTTTTTAAAGATGAGCCTATGAGAAAATGCCTAAACAAAATGCCAAATCCAGAGAATGCTGTATTTGGAGAAAAATGCTTTGGACCCTAAAACATACTAAAAGTGCTGAAAAATAGAAACATTATTTTTCCTACAAATGCTGTGTGTCAAACCACCTGAACTGAAATGATAGCTTTACCAGTGGACAACACTGAAAACCCACGATGATGGGATGATTTTTTTCTCTCCTGCACTGACATACGTACTAAGGAATTCTGCCACCAGGAAATTCACTGATAAGGGTACTTTTGCGCTTGCGGCAGATGATTCCGGCAGGTAGTTCCGTCGCCGTCAAAACGTGAGCATGCCCAGACCGCAAAAAAACTGATCAGTTTTGCTGCAACACTCGGGCCGGATCTGGAATTAATGTATATTAATGGGGAAAAAAATGCCGGATCCGGCATCCCGCCAAGTGTTCCGGAATTTTGGATGGAGATAAAACCGCAGCATGTTGCGGTATTATCTCCGTCCTGAAAAGGCAAAAAGACTGAACTGAAGACATCCTGAACGGACTGGTCTTCATTCTGAATGCATTAGGATAAAACTGATCAGTTCTTTTCCGGTATTGAGCCCCTAGGACGGAACTCAATGCCGGAAAAGAAAAACGCTAGTGTGAAAGTACCCTTACCCAGGTACAATTCCTTGTAGGGTTAGATCAGCTAAACGTAATGATAATTTTTACTTAGCAATCTATTACTTCATTCTGGAGGGGTAAAAAATACTTCTAATCCATATGCAAATGAGCAGTTAAGTGCACTGAGGGCGGACCCACGCCACTCTCTGTACCCTTGTTCGTCCTGCTTGCTCTGCCAGCCCCTCTCTTCTCTTCTTCATTGACAACGTCAGGTTCCTGCATAGTCATCCTATCAGGAAGCAAAGGGAGGGTCTGTCAGAGGAAGTAGGAGGAGAAAAGCGCACAAAGTACCTTGGGCCTGCCTTCAGTGCACTTACCTGCTCATTTGCATATGTATTAAAAGAGCCAGAATGAAGCAACTAATGGATAAGTGAAAGGTATCTTTACACTCAGCTAAGGGTACTTTCACACTTGCGTTGTTTGATTCCGGCAGGCAGTACCATTGCCTTAACGGCCTGCCTGATCAGGCAAACTGTATGCAGACAGGAAGGACGGATCCGGCATTCCGGTATTTTGAATGCCGGATCCGGCACTAATACATTCCTTCGGAAAAAAATGCCGGATCCGGCATTCAGGCAAGTCTTCAGTTTTTTTCGCCGGAGATAAAACCGTAGCATGCTACGGTTTTCTCTTTTGCCTGATCAGTCAAAATGACTGAACTGAAGACATCCTGATGCATCCTGAGCGGATTACTCTCTATTCAGAATGCATGGGGATATGCCTGATCAGTTCTTTTCCGGTATAGAGCCCCTGTAACGGAACTCTATGCCGGAAAAGAAAAACGATAGTGTGAAAGTAGCCTAAGCTAGCCCTACAAGGCATTGTGCCTGGTTTAACAGTGAATTTCCTGGTAACCGACTGCCAACCAAAGGTGTCCATACATATTCAATAGCTGCCAGCTGAATGCTAGTTTGACTCACAGTGGTCTCTCCTGACTCTCGCTATACACATACACACTTGGCTCCAGTATTATCTTGGTGAAGAGACCGTATAATGCGCTGGTAATTAGTATCTAAAGTTACTGAAACTTTACATTACACCGCCCAAAGTGACCCTTCATCACTTCTATACTCCCAAAGTGCATGATAATGGACCAGAGAATGATGCTCTAGCAGAGGGCATACACGGTCTTCTGAGGTGCTGTGATAAGGCTCATTTGTGGAGGAGCGGTACAAGGAACTCTATTATCCGTTTCAGGTTGCTCTATGAAGCGCCGTTTCTGTTTTTCAGTACAGTTTTAAATGTTAGAGTTTTGCCAACTGTGTACGCCATATTTATCTAAAAAACAATATTGGATTTACAATAGCGACTTTGAAAGAGAACACAATAATCCTATAATTTGCAGACTTTCCTTGGCATTTGATAGTCATCCAAAGCTGTGCCATTAAATGGACTATCATAAGTACTGCCATGGTCCATATGGTAGGATAATTGCCTCCTGTATTTCAGTTCCACTGCTCATTCCCTGTTTTTGGATCAATTCCATAGCCTGGACAGTAAAAAAACGCTATTATTGATGGATGAAGTATTCCATATAAATATAGCTGGAGGAGAATGAGTCATGAGTTAGCCCCAGAGGTGTCAGGATGAACCAGCAATGTAAATGATAGAAGAATTTATCTTTTACAAACAAAACAAAAAATAATTTGAAATATGGAAAAGAAATTTGGCCACTGTGATGTTCCATTGGAAAATGTCCTGCTTTGATTTTGTTATCCTTACATGCCAGTGAAGTTAATCCCAGTAATGTGTATTTACAAGAGGTGTGGAATGGGCAAGTCTACAACATGTTCTAGCGCTGGTACTTACTCAGCACTCAATACCATGTAGTTACTGACAGGCCCAAATTATTTTATGAATGTATTGCCAGCAGCCAAAACTGAGGTTGGCAACAAGGGAAAACGCCCAGTAACTCTGTAAAGTCTATCATTCTTTGGCGGCTAAACATATAATATGTGCTGGTATCCAAGTGGGCCAGGTACAGTGTCCTGCACTACCCAGCCATTAAAAATTAAAATTAAAAATGCACAATATACTCCCCTATAGCACTATGCCCAGCCATTGTTCATTTATAACACCTCTAACTACACAAATAATTCTCTTTGCTTATAGTCCCCAAATTATTTCAAGAGGCTTAACTTCCTTAAAGCATACCTAACATTTCATCAAACATCAAAGCATTAATCAATAGCACAGCGTGTGTATAGTACATGAGGAATGACATTATTTCTGGCCACTATATTTCTATTTGCCATTTTTAGCAGTTTTCCCCTGTGTACTGTACGCAGAATGTTTACTTTGCAGTTCTTCTAGATCTGGTCGTTGGAGACTAGCTCCCATCCACTGCACATGCACACAAAAAGCAGAGGAGAATCTGCTTCCTAACTTTATCACACTCACTCAGAAGCAGCCCCATGATCATGGAGGATAATACACGGTAGTAATTACTTGTATGGTTGGAAATAAAGCACTTAAGACATTATATCTCAGGCCATGTAACTGCAGCAATCTGTTTGTCTATGTTTCTCATTCAGCTCCTGCTCATTCCTCCCTCTCCCCTCTCCACAGACTTGCACTGACAAGTGTAATATGATCCTCCTGAGCTGCTCTGTCCTGGACGGGTTTAAGACAAAGTTGTTAGCAAGTGTGGAAAGGGGGGGGGGGGGGTTGCTAGAGAGAGGTAAACAGCTGATAACATTGAGAACGACATTTCTCAATGATAAGACATGTTACAAAGTTGCATTCTGATGAACAATTGATTTCTGCAAAGTTGTGTGAAAAGTTAGTGACCATTTGAGGACCGAGAGATTTTCTATTTTTGCCTTTTTGTTTTTTACTCCCTACCCTCTCAGAGCCATAACTTTTTATTTTTCTGTTCACATAGCCATATGAGGGCTTGTTATGTTCCTTTGGAGCTCTGCCGCCAGCAGGGCTCCACAGAAACATCACTGTGACTGCCACAGCAACTAAACGGCTCCCTCAATCTCAGCACAACTGACCATGGCATTTGAGGGGTTATGAGCGAAACCTATCACAGACATTGCCTCTGGTGTCTGCTGTTTAAAACTCAGTAAGTGCAAAAATATGCCTATGACTTCATATTCCAAAATGAATGGCACACAAACAAAGCTAAGTCTGAAAGTACTTGAAGTAGCAAAGAGAAAGCCTTTGAACATAGATTTTTTATTAGAAATTTTCCCATGACAGCAGTGTATATTTTAGTTGATATAACAGATATTCCCTTGAGAAAGCAGGGAATTTGTCAACAAGAACTTAAAGACCCCTGTTTCTGCCCAGTAACCAGTACAGAGAATTCAGGCTACTGAACTCTGACTGCACAGGATGTACCCTGAGCTGACTCATAACTCCAACATAAAAATGCATCATCCTAGGAACCAGCAGGAACAAGGGTCATTGAAATGGCAATGAAGCAGCTGGGAAGCCCCTTTCAAATTCACACCATGTGTATGTAAGCCAAGAGAGAATAGTAAACTAAGCTGCTAACAATTAAATGGTCAGGTACACTGATCAGCCAAAGGGGTTGTCCTGGCTGTATCCATTAATGACCTATCCTCAGAATAGGTCATCTATATCAGATCTGCGGGGATCCAACGCCCAGCATCCCCCGCCGATCAGTTGTATGAGAAAACGGAACGTGCAGTGCCCACTTCGTGCACCCTCTCCTTAAACAGCTAATCGGCAGGGGTGCCGGGTGTCGGACTGAGGATAGGTCATCGATAGAAAAAAAAACAAGACAACCTCTTTAAATTCACCTGCCAAATATTGTGTATACATACTTGTGCTACCAAAACATCTCTGCACCCCTCAAGGCATGGACTCCAGAAAACATCGGAAGGTGTCAAGCATGTGCATCAATGAGATCTGGGCATCCATGACTCGGTTGTCAGTACATGAACTGTTCTTTGAACCACCATTACCACTTTTGGTAGTTACTGACCACTGCATACTGGAAATCCCACAGGACCAGCCATTCTGGAGACCTAGTCATCACAATATACACTCTCTGGCTAAGTGCTGGGACCTTCTGTATACAGTATGTGCTGTATATATTGATTCTTGTCTCTCCGCATGCACCACGCAGGCAGCGGAGTGCTGAACACTACATACCAGTGATTAAGCCATTACAACCTGGCCCTTGTTAAAGTTGCTTGAACCACATCAGCTTCAAGAACTGACTGTTCAATTGCTGCCTAATATAGCTCACCCCTTGCCATTATTACAAGATAAATCAGTTCTATTCCCTTCACCTATCAGTTGTTTTAACGTTAGGACTGATAATTTTACATGATATGGAAATTTTTGTCTTGTAAACTTGTATAAGCTTTTATATTACAGCAGGCTAAATAAGTCTCTCCAAAACACACACCTTTGAGAAAACAACCTTTTTTCTTCACTATATTTCTGTAAAAAAAAACTTTAAATTCAGTTCCATCAGAACTACACAGCATATGGATCCATTCTAGTAGATGGTGCAATCCTCATGCCAGTTTTTCTCCGCATAACTTTGAGTGCACTTTATTGGATGCAAATAGGTCCCACCGCTACGGCAGGGTATACCTGTCTAGAATTCTGCTGATGTTTCCTGTTGAAGGACAGCAGGGAGACTCCCTGGCTCATCAGGCTGCCAAATGACCCCACCACAAATGTTGGATTCAGATGAGTATATTCAGCTTAATCATTAGAATTTTTCTGTGACCTTTGGATGATAGTAAATACTAGGAGAGACTACATTGGTATCTTTCTAGCTTCAGAGTGATCAACATGTGACTTTACAATGCCCTTTTAGTTGAGACCTCTTTCGTGGATGTATTATATTACGTTACAAGCCAGTACGCAGATTCAGCATAGTCTCATTCAAATCTCAAGGTGAAAGTATAAGGGTACTTTCACACTAGCATTTTTGTTTTCTGGTATCAAGTTCCGTCACAGGAGCTCAATACCGGAAAAAAACAGAACAGTTTTATCCTAATGCATTCTGAATGGAGAGCAATCTGTTCAGGGTGCATCTGTTCAGTCCCTCTTACGTTTTTTGGATAGAGAATATACCGCAGCATGCTGCAGTTTTCTCTCCGGCCAAAAATACTGAACACTTGAGGGAATGCCGGATCCTGCATTAATTTCTATTGAAATGTATTAGTGCCCGATCCGGCATTAAGTGTTCCGGCAAAACAGATGACACCGGAGAGACGGATCTGGTATTTCAATGCATTTGTCAGATGGATCCGCATCCGGATCCGTCTGACAAATGCCATCAGTTTGCGTCCAGATTTCCGGATCCGGCAGGCAGTTCCGGCGACGGTACTGCCTGCCGGAATCCTCTGCCGCAAGTGTGAAAGTACCCTTAATGAGAAATAACTCAGATCAGGTTTTAAGCAGCAAAGATCTCAAGAAGAACAGTCTCATTTTACTATTTAAAATGACTTGTCTTTTTTCTTTTAAATATATCCCAGTGGTTATTTTTAAGCTGGTCTTTAAAAGACGACGTTGAAGCTTGATTAAAGAGCAGATGTCCTATGAGCTACCACCCACGCTATGGCTGGCCTTAAGGGACACTGTGGCTTTAGAGGGACATGGACAATGAGAGACTGTCTGCTCAATAGTGGTACACTACTGCCATAGGCCTAGTTCACATGTCCGTATGTTGCTCAGTGATTTCCATCAATGATTGTGAGCCAAAACCAGGTGTGTGTCTAAACACAGAACAAGTACAAAAATGTCCCTTACACCTCATCTCTGTGTAGGTTCCACTCCTGGTTTTGGCTCACAATCACTCATCAAACACGGACATGTCAACTAGACCCAAGTGTTCCATCTAGTATCTCAATGCACTTGATGCCAACTTTATAAAAAAAACTTTTATATAGGAAAGTAAAAACATATTTACTGACAAAATAGATAACGCACTGTGATAGAAATGTCAGATTGCTGCAAAACTCGGCACGGTGTTACGTCTCAGGCAGACATGTAAAAGGTTTCAGGTGTAAAAGTGCTTCTCCTGCTGCCCTATATAAAGGCTCTCAGAGGCTATTCTTGTAGTGCACCTTCTGTTGAGAAATGGTTGACTACTAACATGCCTTTTGGGGCAGGAATACTCCGCCGCCCCTCGCGGCGGCCGCACCAAGCCGGGTGGACGGGTGGGGGGTGAGGGGGCGGGGCGGAGGGGGGTTGGGTTTATGGTTTTTTTTTTTTTCTTGTGTGTTTTTTTTTTTGGGTTGTGGATCCCATGCCTATGTACTGGTATTAGAGCTGACTCCTCTGGTCACAGATTGTTTTGTTGTATGTGTCCGATATATGGCATGGAGACGATACACTGTCTAATGTGCGCTATTATATTATATCTGATTGGAAATTTGCTTTTATATTGTCTGTAAAATAAAAATACAAAAAAAAAAAAAAAACATGCCTTTATGAGGCACTCGAAGACATTTTGACCAGTTGATAGACTTTGACAGAGGTTGCATCATTGGACTGAGAGAAGCAGGATGGTTATTGTAATGAATTGCCCTCCATCTAGGCCGTTCAGACGTAGCTGTTAGGAGTATGTTTGAAGCAGTGGTTACTAATGGCAAACAGGCTCGACGGCCCAAACAGACCACCAGTAGAGAGAATCATTTGATATGACGACAAGTACGAGCAGCTCCCACAGTTTTGTTGTCCACCATCGAGACACAGGTGACCCCTTCATTACACACCCGTCTATACCTAGTTCATTTCCAGGTGATTACCAGAAGGACATTTGGTGCCACAGCACATATTACATGTCCTACCATTGATAGCCAGCCACCGTTGCCGTCATTTGCAGCGGTGTCATGAATGAGAAACCTGGATTGCTACAGACTGGAATCATACAGTCTTATTAGACACATCCAGGTTCTGTAAACTATCGGGTTTGAGTGTAGAGGCCTCATGGTGAGTGCTTCAATCCTGCCTTTGCTGTGGAGAGACACACTGCTCCAACTGCTGGTGTGATCATCTGGGGAGTCATCGAATATGACAGTGGGTCACCCCTACTAGTGATACGAGGGGTAATAACAGCTCAGCCATATGTGTAGGACGTCCTGGGGCCACAAGTGTTACCTCTCATGGTAGGGCTTCCAATTGGCATTTTCCAGAAGAATTATGCTCACCTAGCAAGGGTTTCCCAGGAATGTCTGCCAGATCACAACTCTTCCATGGCTGCCTGGTCACCAGATTCATCGCCAATCCAGCATTTATGGCACCAGTTGGGACACCAGCTTCTGCAACCTACCAGTGTGCATGATCTACAGGTCCTGCTGTATCATCTGTGGGCAAATGTGCTGCAGGATACCACACAGAACCTGTATGCCGCCATGCCCAACCATATCTTATCTTGTATCCAGGCTAGAGGCGGCTGAACAGGGTCCTAGAGCCGCCTTTTCTTTTGTACAGTTTTTCCCAATAAACACATCCTTTCACTCTAATATTGTTATCACTTTCATTCGATTCCTTCTTCTCAATGAGTGTACGTCTAAAGAGTACATTTTAGATAAACAAACCTTTCTGACAAAAGGTGCAATAAGGGTCCATTCACACGTCCGTTGTTTCTTTCCTGATCTGTTCAGTTTTTTTTTGCGGAACAGATCTGGACCAGTTGCGTACCCATTCATTTTCAATGGGTCCTGAAAAAAAAAAAAAAAAAAAAAATGGACAGCACACGTTTCCGTTGTTCCGTATGTCCGAAAAAATATAAAACTTGTCCTATTATTATCCGCAAAATCGGATCCTTGTACAATACAAAGTCAATGGATCCGCAAAAAACGGATGACTTACGGAAACATTTTCAGGAACAACGGATCCGCAAAAAACGGACCGAAATTCGGGATATAGAAAAATACTGACGTGTGAATGGACCCTAACAAAGTATGAAATGTTGGCTGTCTGTGATTTGGAGATAAGTTGTCCAGAAAAAAGAAAAGTTTTGGTAGGCAATCCTGGCTACGTAGCAACATCACCACTTAAAAAACACTGAACGCAAATGCTGACAAAACTGACTCAACTTGCCTGCGAAACGGTGCGAGTTTTACTGAACGCATCCTGACAGAATCCGTATCGTTCATAGGAAGCAGAGCAAGAGCCATATAAAGTCTTTACACAGATGCTGCAGGGGACCCAGAGAATATGGTGACTCTGGCACAGGGGACAATGGAGGGAAACTGCTGCAGCCAGGTAAACAAAGAAACAAAAAACGGAGAAGTAGCGCTGGATCTAATAGGTAAAAAATGCTGCTTTTATTATTTCATGGTATTTCCCATCATTGCCTGTTTTTTTTTTTTTTTTATGGACAACCCCTTTAGGCCTCATCCAGATTTTTGTTTTTCAATTACATGCATTTTCTATGGGCAGCACACATACACATTGATTTGAATGCGTCTGTTCACACATCATTTTTTTTATTTTTTATTTTATTTACTGTGGGTCAGTAAAAAAAAAAATCACGGAGACATGCGCTACTTTGGTCCGTGATGTGGACCAAACACGCCCATTGAAGTCGATGGGTTCGTGAAAATAACGGACACAACACGGATTGATTGGCATCCGTGTTGCGTCTATTTTTCACTGAAGACTGATAGGAGCTGAGCAGCCTCCAAGGATTATGGTTGACACGTTAGGGGGGTAAAAAAATGGACACGTGGACCAAAAGCGGATCCTTCATGGATGAAATGAGGAAGCTTTTTTTCATGGATGTCAAACTCTAATCTAATCTAATGATATGGTAAAGCCGGCAGCAGCAAATGTTTGTTTCTATGTTGTCAAGTAGTAAAATAAAGATGTGGAAAATTCTAAAAGGTCAAAGAAAAGTGTAAATGATGCCCTTTTATCCGGAAAATGGCACATCTGCATAACCAAACAAGAGCTGGCACCACAGTGGGACAAATATAACTTGCCCGAAGGAAAACAATGTAATAATGTAATATGATAATTCACATCCATGGAAACTTTCTATTCCCATTTCTGCTAATATGTATATGAACATTATGTTTTAATGTCATAACCTGAAAATATTTTCAATTTGTAGTTAAAATCTGTATATATCTAGTCTACCTGCCCAGGCTCCTCTACCTACAGAGTAATTATCAAGATATTCAACAATCAGCCATAACATTAAAGCCACCTGTCTATGACCGTGTACTTGGTCTGCAACAAGTGTGGCTAATTTCACACTCGCGTTTTTTGAGGATTCGTCCAGATAATACAACCGTCTGCATCCATTCAGAACGGATCCGATTGTATTATCTGTAACACAGCCATGACGGATCCATCATGAACTCCATTGAAAGTCAACGGGGGACGGATCAGTTTTCTATTGTGCCAGATTGTATCAGTGAAAACGGATCCGTCCCCATTGACTTACATTGTGTGCCAGGACGGATACGTTTGTCTCAGTTTCGTCAGACGGACATGTCTGCAGGCAGCGTTTTGGTGTCCACCTCCAGAGCGGAATGGTGACTGAAAGGAGCCAAACTGATGCATTCTGAGCGGATCCTTATCCATTCAGAATGTATTAGGGCAAAACTGATCCGTTTTGGACCACTTGCGAGAGCCCTGAACGGATCTCACCAACGGAAAGCCAAAACGCCAGTGTGAAAGCAATACATGCATGAAGGCACACTGCCAGCGCATCACACTGCCACCACCAGCTTGCCTTTTGCCCATAGTGCATCTGAGTGACATCTCATTCCCAAGGTAAGTGATGTCACAAGCAACCGGCTGTCCAAATGATGTAAAAGAAAACGCGATTCATCAGACTACGCCACCTTTTCCATTGGGCTTTAGCCCAGATCCGATGCTCATTTTAAGTAGTGGATATCAGCATGGGCTTCGACAACTCCATAGACAGAAAGCTGACACCATTCTATCATAGCCATCATTAAAGGACATCTGTCAGCAGATTTGTACCTATGACACAGGCTGAGGGTACTTTCACACTAGCGGCAGGACGGAACCGACACTCGGGACCCCCGCCGATCAGCTGTTTGAGAAGGCAGCGGCGCTCCAGCAGCGCTGCAGCCTTCTCACTGTTTACCGCAGGCCCAGTGACGTCACGACTAGTATCAACTAGCATGGGGCAGGGCTAAGCCCTGTTCACTTGAATGGAGCTTAGCCCCGCCCAGGCCAGTTGATACAAGTTGTGATGTCACTGGGCCTGCGGTAAACAGTGAGAAGGCTGCAGCGCTGCTGCCTTCTCAAACAGCTGATCGGCGGGGGTCCGGGGTGTCGGACCCCC
Source organism: Bufo gargarizans (assembly GCF_014858855.1). NCBI lineage: Eukaryota > Metazoa > Chordata > Amphibia > Anura > Bufonidae > Bufo > Bufo gargarizans. The sequence goes on from NC_058083.1 coordinate 204,651,602, forward strand.
GCCGATCAGAAGCTGATGATCTATCAAGACTGATAGATCATTAGTTAAAACAAAATGCAGAACCCCTTTAAGTAGAGGCTTGTGCCTCCTAATAAATTTGGAGCATTCTGCACCGACGGACTTTGTAATAATACTGGCAATTGTAACACCAGTCATAAAGTGGTAATCCAACCCCTTTAATGACCCCCAAATGCCCGGGCACCTCACATAGATTATACTTACCCCGTTCCCCAGTACCCGAGTTGATCCTGGTCCCCACACGGCCGCCGCTGAATCTCCCTGTTGCACAGGTCAATACATCCTGTGACGGGGGAGGCAGCCAATAGCAGGCCGCGGTGGGGGAAGATCATTGTCAGGAGATGCAACGGTGGTTGTGCGGGGACCAGGAGCGACGGTAAGTATAATCTATATGGAGGTGCCCGGACATGGGGGGTAGGCAGCATTATAGGGGTTGGATAACCCCTTTAAGGTCCCTTTAGATGGGACAATTCAGCAGGCTATTGTCGGAAAGGAAGCGATCTCCTCCACAGTATTGGGAGGAGCGATCACTAATTCCATTGCTCATTCCCATACAGGCTTGTTGTTCACACAGCAAACAAGGATTTAGGTGTCTGCACAAACAATTACATTATGTGACGAACTAGCTTTTTGCTCGTTCATCAGGTAATCGGCACCTTTACACTGCCAGATAATCACCGACGAGCATTCCTATGAACGCTCGTTAGCAATTATCTGGTGGATTCTTGGCCCATGTTTCACACAAGCGAGTTCAATGCACTGAACTCACAGCGTGTCCGCGAGAGCTCCCGTAGCACCGATAGGATTACGTGGGGGTGGGGGGGCAATCAGTGACTTTGATGACTTTTTCGGACGCATGAAAAAAAAAAAAAAAAAAAAAAAAAAAAAAAAAGGAACAACAACTTACATCTCCTCATAACCAGTCTTCTACTATGACGGAATGCAATATGGAATGCCTCTTATAGGGTACATGCACATTAGCAGGATTGCGCGGGGATGAGCCACACCGCAGGTCATGTACATTGTATTCTATGAAATGAGGGTTTTGACCTACAGTGTGGATTTTAAAATCCGCAGCATGTCAATTTATTTTATTTTTCTCCATTCACTTCAATGGGGAGAGTAAAACCCGCATGCAGAAAACCAGCACCAAATCCGCACCAACTGATGCGGATTGACTACATGGAATTCCCTGCAAATTTCAATGCGGATTGTCCGCACATAAATCCTGAACGTGTGCATTTACCCATAGTCCTCATAGAATTCCGTTATAGTCCATGGTAGTGAAATCCATGACGGGATTCTTAGGTAACCCGAACCTGCACGCCAAACTTGAAAAACACAAGTTCGCTCAACACCGCTTACAATGGTATTTGGTGCCAGCATGTGCATTTTTCGATAAAAATACAACCGGATCCGGTCTGAACGGACGCCGCCGGTCGTATTTTTAAAACGGATGTGTTTGGCTGCGGTTTTGAGATCCTCTGACAGATCTCAAAACCGGAGAGGATAACGCAAATGTGATGGTAGCGTAATACAGCGGTTTCTAATATTTCCTGGATGCATTAATCAGGTGAGGTCCATCCATCACTATACCCGGCAGTACAGGCAGCCTTACCTTGAAGTACGCCCTCTGCAGGAAGTTGTAGGGAATCCTCCTGTAGAACTCGCTCTTGATGTCCTCGCTGACTCTGTGCCTGGACGGTGCCCCCAGGATGCCCTCCTCGCACTGCCGCACACAGGCTGCCCGCTGGAGCACGGCAGTGGCAAAGTGTAGGTCCCAGAGGGTGGAGGTGAGCTGGAAGGGGAACCTCTGCGCACAGCCCAGCGTGCAGCTGATCTTAGTCAGCCTGCACTGGGAGAAGCTGCTGAGAGCCAGCTCCATGTAGTGAACCACCTGGTGGAAGTCATTCCTGTAGTAGGCGTCTATCCCATCAGCATAGAGCAGGTCATAAGGGTCCAGAGCGTGGACGAAGGAGTGCAGGAAGGAGAGCAGCAGGGGCAGGCACAGCGGCTTGTAGTGCATGTCTGCTCGGGGCCCTTTAAGAAGGGGTCTGCGCTTCTCCTGAGAGGACCATGTGCAGCTCCGACTGACTCTCACCCGGCAGCCGGCTCACTTAAAGCGACACGCACTGCTTTAGGAGGAGTCCACAGCAGCCGCGCAGCACCTCTCCCACAGGCTCAGGCGTCTGAACAGTTGCCAGCCTAGGAATGCGGGAGACATGCTTATTTCCCTGCCTACCCTCTGATCAGAGTCTGTGATGCGAAGTCCTGTGTCATAGGTGAAGTCCTATGTAATATGTGTGTGATGTGAAGTCCTATGTAATATGTGATGTGAAGTCCTATGTAATATGTGATGTGAAGTCCTATGTAATATGTGATGTGAAGTCCTATGTAATATGTGAAGTCCTATGTAATATGTGTGTGATGTGAAGTCCTATGTAATATGTGAAGTCCTATGTAATGTGTGTGAGATGTGAAGTCCTATGTAATATGTGAGATGTGAAGTCCTAACTAAGTAATTACAGGGGCCCATACCCCTCGCCCAAGTATTCTGAGTCCAGCACTAATCCCACTTTCTTCTGTCTTCAGAATCATCAGGTACTAAAGTTTATAAATCCCTATAAGAGCCCCTTCACTTTTTATTTATTTATTTATTTATTTATTTTTTAATAGTGGTAAATATACTTTTTCTTTGCACTTTTTGCAGTGTTTCCTTTTTATTTATTTATTTTTGTTACTGTTTAAGGGCTCGTGCTCACGACTAGGGATGAGCTTAGCGAACTTTGGATGCTACATCCGAAGTTGTTTCAGTATGAACTGTATTTTAAAGAGGACCTTTCATGTTTCTAAGTTTAGATAAATACCAGTACTTGCGGGTTGCCCACCGCTGATGCTGCCACCCTGCCTGTTTTAAAAAAAAAAATATTGATCCTACGCCCCGCTGTGTCTCCATGTAGTTTTCCTGCTCAGTTTGTAAATACAGAGTATCAGTACAGGGAGGAGGAGACGCCAGGGTTTCTCACTGGGCGTCTCCTTCTCGCTGGCTGTGACGTTCTACTCTGTGATTGGATCGTGGCACAGCCAGGGAGAAGGAGACGCCCATTGAGAAACCCTGGCGTCTCCTCCTCCCTGTACCGATACTCACTATTAACATACTGAGCTGGAAAACTACAGGGGGCACAGCGTGGCATCGGAGTCATATTTAAAGAAAAACAGACAGGGTGGCAGCATCAGGGGGAAAGGGGCTGGGGGTACTCCGCAAGTACAGGTATTTAATCTAGATTTTTTTTTAAAAAGCATAAAAGGTCCTCTTTAATGCTGTACGGAGATTCCGAGGTACTAGTCGATACTGAAGCCAAGTTCGGATCCAAGTTTTAAAGTGGTTTTCTAGTCAAAGTTATTCTATGAAGTCTCGCGTTACTTTGCGAATAACTAACTTCGCCCCATTGGAGCCCATACATTCTAATACTGTGTGGAGACAGATCTCGTACAGCATTAAAATGAAGTTCTTACCAAAACGACTTCGGATGTAGCATCCAAAGCTCATTACGCTCATCCTTAGTCATGACTGCATCCGTTTTGTGGTCCCAAAATTGCGGATCCAGAAAACAAGGATTTAGGCAAAGTGCATGCTGCCAGTTTTTTCTTTTCACACTCCTCTAGAAGTCCTATCCTTGTCCACAATTTTTTTTTTGCAGGGCAGCAGAACAGATGTGCTGACCACATATTTTGTTGCCCCATTGAAATTAATGGGTCTGCATCCAATCCCCAAAAAATGAAAGATGGAGCCAGTCCTACTTTAGACCAGTTTGATAAATCACCCCAATATTTTTTTTTTCCTGTTTTATTACTTTTGCACAATAAAAACTCTTTTTAAGAAAATGTTTTTGTATCACCGCATCCCAAGACCCATAACTTTTTTCTTTTTATTTCTACGGAGCTGTGTGAGGGTTTTATTTTTGTTTTGGGATAAATCACACTTTTCAATCACTTTTTTTATTCCATTTAGGCCTCATGCACACGACCGTTGTGTGCATCCGTGGCCGTTGTTCCGTTTTCCATGATTTTCATCCGTTTTTCATCCGCCTCCGTGATCCGTGTATCCTGTCCGTCAAAAAAATATGACCTGTCCTATTTTTTTGACGGACAACGGTTCACGGACCCATTCAAGTCAATGGGTCCGTGAAAGAACACGGATGCACACAAGATTGGCATCCGTGTCCGTGATCCGTGGCCGTAGGTTACTTTCATACAGACAGATCCGAAGATCCGTCTGCATAAAAGCTTTTTCAGAGCTGAGTTTTCACTTCGTGAAAACTCAGATCCGACAGTATATTCTAACACAGAGGCGTTCCCATGGTGATGGGGACGCTTCTAGTTAGAATATACAACGAACTGTGTACATGACTGCCCCCTGCTGCCTGGCAGCACCCGATCTCTTACAGGGGGCTGTGATCCGTACAATTAACCCCTCAGGTGCTGCACCTGAAGGGGTTAATTGTGCGTATTATAGCCCCCTGTAAGAGATCCGGGGCTGCCAGGCAGCAGGGGGCAGACCCCCCTCCCTCCCCAGTTTAAATTTCATTGGTGGCCAGTGCGGCCCCCCCTCCCTCCCTCTATTGTATTAATACGTTGGTGGCACAGTGTGCGCCCCCCCCCCCCCGGCCACCCCCTTCATCCCTCTATTGTATTAATACGTTGGTGGCACAGTGTGCGCCCCCCCCCTTCCTCCCTCTATTGTTTTAATACGTTGGTGGCACAGTGTGCGGCCCCCCCTCCCTCCCTCTATTGTATTAATAACATTGGTGGCCAGTGTGCGGCCTCCCCTGGTCCCCCCCCTCCCTCCCTCTATTGTAATAATAACATTGGTGGCCAGTGTGCGGCCTCCCCTCCCCCCCCCCATTGGTGGCAGCGGAGTTCCGATCGGAGTCACAGTTTAATCGCTGGGGCGCCGATCGGTAACCATGGCAACCAGGAAGCTACTGCAGTCATGGTTACTTAGCAATAGTAGAAGCATCATACTTACCTGCTGGCTGCTGCGCTGTCTGTGACCGGCCGGGAGCTCCTCCTACTGGTAAGTGACAGATCATTAAGCAATGCGCCGCACAGACCTGTCACTTACCAGTAGGAGGCGCTCCCGGCCGGACACAGACATCGCAGCAGCCAGCAGGTAAGTATGATGCTTCTACTATTGCTAAGTAACTATGGCAACCAGGACTGCAGTAGCGTCCTGGTTGCCATGGTTACCGATCGGAGCCCCAGCGATTAAACTAGGACTCCGATCGGAGAGGGAGGAAGGGGGGGGGGGGGGCGCACACTGTGCCACCAACGTATTAATACAATAGAGGGAGAAAGGGGGGGGGCGCACACTGTGCCACCAACGTATTAATACAATAGAGGGAGGGGGGTGGGCCGCACTGGCCACCAATGAATTTTAAACTGGGGAGGGAGGGGGGTCTGCCCCCTGCTGCCTGGCAGCCCCTGATCTCTTACAGGGGGCTATGATACGCACAATTAACCCCTTCAGGTGCGGCACCTGAGGGGTTAATTGTGCTGATCACGGCCCCCTATAAGAGATCGGGTGCTGCCAGGCAGCAGGGGGCAGTCATGTACACAGTTTGTAGTATATTCTAACTAGAAGAGTCCCCATCACCATGGGAACGCCTCTGTGTTAGAATATACTGTCGGATATGAGTTTTCACGATGTAACTCATATCCTATAAAAGGGATCCTGACTTTACATTGCAAGTCAATGGGGACGGATCCGTTTGCAATTGCACCATATTGTGTCAACGTCAAACGGATCCGTCCCCATTGACTTGCATTGTAATTCAGGACGGATCCGTTTGGCTCCGCACGGCCAGGCGGACACCAAAACGACTTTTTTTTTCATGTCCGTGGATCTTCCAAAAATCAAGGAAGACAAACGGACGAAAAAACGGTCACGGACCAACGGAACCCCGTTTTGCGGACAGTGAAAAAATACTGTCATGTGCATGGTGGAGAATAAGTGCCTTATGGTGGAGAATAAGTGCTTCTGGCTGTAAAGGATAAATTATGTGATAATTATATAGTGTGGGTCGTTATGGACGTGACAATACCAAATATGTGGAGATTTTATTTTAATAAACCTTTTTTTAACCAAAAAACATCTTTTAACCAAGTGGACTATAAATAGGTGATCGATTGATCGCTTCTAAAATATATTGCTCTGTTCTTTCAGTGCAGGATATGTTACTGTCAGTGCTAGACTGACATCCACCAGCAGGCTGTGGCCTGCTTGGACTTTCACTAGGTCCTGGCCTGGGGCCACAGGCATTGGCACCCTGTGATCTCATTTGTGGGGTGCTATTGGGAGACTCGCTCACTGTCTACATCCTGCGGGCGCTATTGCTCATGGCATCTAAGAGATTAAACGGCTCAGATCAGTGCTTCTGCAGATCAGCCGCTGTCAGGGCAGGAGTGTGGCTATCCGCTGCACTGGAGAAGCTATTTAGACTGGGCCAGGCCATCATAAATAGGCGGCGGCCCAGCCTAAGGCCCCTTAATGACTACCAATATATGAGATAGACTCATTACATATAAAGCAAGATATTTCAAGCCTTTATTTGTTATAATTTGGATTAGGGCTGAAACGATTCATCGATGTAATAGAGGCAAAAAAATCCTCAATACAATTTCCCTGCATCGAGGATTCGTTTAAGGCCTCATGCACACGACAGTTTTTTTTCACGGTCCGCAAAAACGGGGTCCGTGGGTCCGTGATCCGTGACCATTTTTTCGTCCGTGGGTCTTCCTTGATTTTTGGAGGATCCACGGACATGAAAAAAAAGTCGTTTTGGTGTCCGCCTGGCCGTGCGGAGCCAAACGGATCCGTCCTGAATTACAATGCAAGTCAATGGGGACGGATCCGTTTGATGTTGACACAATATGGTGCCATTTCAAACGGATCCGTCCCCATTGACTTTCAATGTAAAGTCTGGAGTTCTTTTATACCATCGGATTGGAGTTTTCTCCAATCCGATGGTATATTTTAACTTGAAGCGTCCCCATCACCATGGGAACGCCTCTATGTTAGAATATACTGTCGGATATGAGCTACTTCGTGAACCTCAGATCCGACAGTATATTCTAACACAGAGGCGTTCCCATGGTGATGGGGACGCTTCAGGTTAGAATACACTACAAACTTTGTACAGGACTGCCCCCTGCTGCCTGGCAGCACCCGATCTCTTACTGGGGGATATGATAGCACAATTAACCCCTTTAGGTGCGGCACCTAAAGGGGTTAATTGTACTATCATATTCCCCTGTAGGAGATCAGGGCTGCCAGGCAGCAGGGGGCAGCCCCCCCCCTCCCCAGTTTGAATATCGTTGGTGGCACAGTGTGCCAACCACCATCGGCCCCCCTCCCTCCCTCTATTGTATTAAATCGTTGGTGGCACAGTGTGCCAACCACCATCGGCCCCCCTCCCTCCCTCTATTGTATTAAATCGTTGGTGGCACAGTGTGCCAACCACCATCGCCCCCCCCCTCCCTCTATAGCAGTAACATTGGTGGCAGTGTGCGGTCTCAACAGTAGAAGATTCATACTTACCGGCTTGCTGCTGCGATGTCTGTGTCCGGCCGGGAGCTCCTCCTACTGGTAAGTGAAAGGTCTGTGCGGCGCATTGCTAAAGAACTGTCACTTACCAGTAGGAGGAGCTCCCGGCCGTTCACAGACATCGCAGCAGCAAGCAGGTAAGTATGAATCTTCTACTGTTGAGACCGCACACTGCCACCAATGTTACTGCTATAGAGGGAGAGGCGGGTGGCGGGGGGGGGGGGGGCGATGGTGGTTGGCACACTGTGCCACCAACGATTTAATACAATAGAGGGAGGGAGGGGGGGCGATGGTGGTTGGCACACTGTGCCACCAACGATTTAATACAATAGAGGGAGGGGGGGGCGATGGTGGTTGGCACACTGTGCCACCAACGATATTCAAACTGGGGAGGGGGGGGTCTGCCCCCTGCTGCCTGGCAGCCCTGATCTCTTACAGGGGAATATGATAGTACAATTAACCCCTTTAGGTGCCACACCTGAAGGGGTTAATTGTGCTATCATATCCCCCTGTAAGAGATCGGGTGCTGCCAGGCAGCAGGGGGCAGTCTTGTACAAAGTTTGCAGTGTATTCTAACTAGAAGCGTCCCCATCACCATGGGAACGCTTCTGTGTTAGAATATACTGTCGGAAATGAGTTTTCACGAAGTGAAAACTTAGATCAGAAAAAGCTTTTATGCAGACGGATCTTCGGATCCGTCTGTATGAAAGCAACCTACGGCCACGGATCACGGACACGGATGCCAATCTTGTGTGCATCCGTGTTCTTTCACGGACCCATTGACTTGAATGGGTCCGTGAACCGTTGTCCGTCAAAAAAATAGGACAGGTCATATTTTTTTGACGGACAGGATACACGGATCACGGCCTTGGCTGCAAAACGGTGCATTTTCCGATTTTTCCACGGACCCATTAAAAGTCAATGGGTCCGCGAAAAAAAACGGAAAACGGCACAACGGCCACGGATGCACACAACGGTCGTGTGCATGAGGCCTAAATCACATAACTACGGAGGGTGAGTGAAGATAAGCCTCTCACTCACCGTTCCGTGGTCTCCCAACTCGGCACCACAATGCATTGAACAGCGGGTCCTGTAACTACTTCAGAGGCCGCTGAGGTGAACCAAATTGGCCGCTGCCGTCCCGTCAAACCTGACTGAACAGCAGACCGGTGACGGAGCCAGTGCGTCACCTGACCCTTACGAGTCGTCATGGAGCCGGGCTCATACACTTCCGGCAGCTCCTATAGCAACCAGTAACGCTTTTTCTGGTTTCCGGTCCCGTGTATTTTTCCTGGAACCAGATCTGGGAGCTGGGTGGAGAGGTGAGTGAAGGTTTCATCCCGCGGGACCGGCGTTCAGCATGAACGCTGTGTGTTAGGCACCACATGTACTTCTGTCTCAGCATCCTCTGCTGCCTCCCCGTCCCCCATCACTTACTGTATGGGCTCCATATGGTGGTCTGAACTAATACCCCACTCATGTCTCTGATAGAGCTCTCCACTCTAATAGGGTCTTCCTCTCTGTGACATCCATGTCTTATGGACAGAGGATGATCTGAGAGGAGGACCCCTTTAATAGGGTATTCTGGTAAGAAGTTATTCCCTATCCACAGGACAGGTGCATTACTATGAGATCAGAGTGGGTATGAGTGCTGGGGACCCCACTGATCACAAGAATAGGGGCCCCCATGCCCTGGAATGAATGGAGGGCTGGTCAAGCATGCACACCGTCGCGCCATTCATATTCTATGGGACTGTCAGAGATTGCTGAGGACCCTGCCCCTCTATATCTGACAGTCCCATAAAGATGAATGGAGCTGCAGTGTGCATGCTTGACCAGCGCTATATTCATTTTGGGGGTACAGACCGCCCCATTCTTGTGATCAGAGGAGCTGAAGGGGCTGCAACACTGATTCATGCTGCACCAGTCACAGATCCGCCATGCAGGGATCTGCAGCACATCTCCATTCAAGTGAACGGGGCAGGCTGCAATACGTGGCAGTGCTGCTGGGCAGGGAAACACTGTCAGGGTATGTTGGTAGTTAAACATTGGTAGGCGAGATACAATGACGTAATCACGCCTGCTTTGCTGAGCCCAGACTGGAGCAGACGTGCTCCGCTCTGTTTATTGGGTGGGTGAGTATTCAAATTAGAGGCAGTAAGGGGCATCACCATTACAGTCAATGGGCATCCAGCTATGACAGATGTAGCGAGTGACATCCGGCAGTCTGTTCCTCCACCGGAACAAACTGCCGGAGTTCACAACATAACCTTAGATACACATTCTGGCAGCCTGCTGGAGTATACCGTATTGGGTATAGCCGGGTACAACCAGCTATACGCTCTCATTGACTATGTGGTCCAAGGCCATCTGACCATGTTTCGGCATAGATGCTGCGTATCATCCAAGGCTTTTTTTGTTTGTTTTTTGTCCTTACAAAACCCAGCTTGAATGCTGTAACAAGGCTGGACTCCATTACAGTCAATGGCTGCAGCAGCCGGCAGATAATTCAGCTGTACCTGATATGGTACATTCCAGCTTCTGACAGAATGTATATTGCAGCTGTGAAAGAAGCCTTATGTGTGTGCAATTATGTGCTATACCCCTGTAAGAAATAAAAATATTGTTTTTATAAAGTAATACGTTATTTTAAGAAGGTTTTACTTATTAGAGTACTCGATTAATCGTAAAAAATAATCGATAGAATCATTTGTTTGCTGCAGCCCTAATTTGGATGATTATGGCTTACAGTTTATGAAAATCCCAAATTCACAATCCCAGAAAATTAGAATATTGTGAAGAGGTTGAATATTCTAGGCTCAAAGTGTCCCACTCTATCAGCTAATTAATCCATAACACCTGCAAAGGGTTCCTGAGTAGTGTTGAGCGAACTTGGGTTTTAAGTTCGGCGTCAAAAGTTCGATTTCAGGTTATCGAAGTATCCCGTTATGGATTCTAAATTCCATTATGGTCCATGGTAGCGGAATCCATAACGGGATACTTCGATAACCCAAACCAGAACTTTAGACGCCAAACTTAAAACACAAGTTCGCTGAAACAAACAACGTCAGATGCATCTTACCTGGGATAAAGAAAAAAAGAACTGGTCTGTTGCTCAGTCGTCCAAAGTCCGATTTTCTGATGAGAACAGCTTTTGCATCTTATTTAGAAACCAAGGACCCAGAGTCTGGAGGAAGACTGGAGAGTAACACAATGCAAGATGCTTGAAGTCCAGTGTGAAGTTTTCACAGTCTGTGTTGATTTGGGGAGCCATGTCATCTGCTGGTGTTGGTCCACTGTGCTTCATTAAGTTCACAGTCAATGCAGCCATCTACCAGGAGATTTTGGGGCATTTCATGCTTCCTTTCGCAGACGAGCTTTATGGAGATGGTGACTTAATTTTCCAGCAGGACTTGGCACCTGCCCACACTGCCAAAAGTACCAAAACCTGGTTCAATGACCATGGGATTACTGTGCTTGATTGGCCAGCAAACTCGCCTGACCTGAACCCCATAGAGAATCTATGGGACATTGCCAAGAGAAAGATAAGAGACGTGAGACCGAACAATACAGAAAGGCTGAAGGCTGATATTGAAGCATCCTGGTCTTCCATAACACCTCAGCAGTGCCATAGGCTGATAGCATCCATGCCACGCCGCATTGAGGCAGTAAGGCCCCTTGCAGATGAGCGTGTCTGGATTAGGTCCGAATGCATCCGGATGCATTGCGGCAAACCCGCGCGAGTAGGTACGCAATTGCAGTCAAATTTGACTGCGATTGCGTTCCGTTCAGTTTTTATCGTGCGGGTGCAATGTGTTTTGCACCCGTGTGATAAAAAACTGACTGTGGTACCCAGACCCGAACTTCTTCACAAAAGTTCAGGTTTGGGTTCAAGGTTGTGTAGATTGTATTATTTTCCCTTATAACCTGGTTATAAGGGAGAATACTAGCATTCTGAATACAGAATGCATTGCAAAATAATGCTGGAGGGGTTAAAAAAATATATAATAATTTAACTCGCCTTAATCCACTTGTTCGCGCAGCCGGCATCTCTTCTGTCTTCATCTGTGAGGAAAAGGACCTTTGATGACGTCACTACGCTGGTGATAGATCATGTGATGGACCATGTGATGAACGTAGTGACGTCATCAAAGGTCCTATTCCTCACAGAACAAGACAGAAGAAGTTGAATAAGGTGAGTTAATTATTATTATTTTTTTATCCCCTCCAGCCCTATTTTACTAAGCATTATGTAGTCAGAATGCTAGTATTTTCCCTTATAACCATGTTATAAAGGAAAATAATAATGATCGGGTCCCCATCCCGATTGCCTCCTAGCAACCGTGCGTGAAAATCGCACTGCATCCGCACTTGCTTGCGGATGTTTGCGATTTTCACGCAACCCCATTCATTTCTATGGGGCCTGCGTTACGTGAAAAACGCACAAAGAGGAGCATGCTGCGATTTTCACGCAACGCACAAGTGATGCGTGAAAATCACCGCTCATGTGCACAACCCCATAGAAATGAATGGGTCCGGATTCAGTGCGGGTGCAATGCGTTCACCTCACGCATTGCACCCGCGCGGAAATCTCGCCCGTGTTAAAGGGGCCTTATTGATTCAAAAGGGCCCAAACCAAGTACCGAGTACATATGCATTATTATACTTTTCAGAGGTCCTACATTCTTCTATTTAACATCCTTTTTTTATTGATTTCATGTAATATTCTAATTTTCTGAGATTGTGACTTTGGGGTTTCATAAGCTGTAAGCCATAATCATCCAAATTATAACAAATAAAGGCTTGAAATATCTCGCTTTGCATGTAATGTGTCTATCTCATATGTTAGTTTCACCTTTTAAGTTGCATTAGGCTACATGCACACGACCGTATGTGTTTTGCGGTCTGCAATTTGCGGAGCCGCAAAAAAAAACGCATGACATTCGTATGCCGTCTGTTTTTTTGTTTTTTTGCGGATCCATTGTAACAATGCCTTTAACAGACAAGACTAGGACATGTTATATTTCTTTTGTGGGGCTATGGAATGGACATACTGATGCGAACAGCACACGGTGTGCTGTCTGCATTTTTTGCGGACTCATTGAAATGATTGGGTCCGCATCCTATCCGCAAAAAAACCTGAACGGACACTGAAACAAACAACTTTCGTGTGCATGTAGCCTTACTGAAATAACTTTTGCACGATATTCAAATTTTTCGAGTTTCACCTGTAGATTGAAGTAGTCATTTACACCTGGGAACAGTCATACATGTTGGTGAATCTGTCAGGACCAGCTCCCCAGTGACGACGGTGGCATAAAAAGTCACGTGCGCTTAAATTTAGGCGCCTGGGCATTTAACCCTTTCAAGACCATTTTAGTTTTTTATTCTCTGCCCATAACTTTTTTAATTTTCTATTCACATAGCTGTATGAAGGCATGTCTTTTGCAGGACAAGTTGTAATTTTTAATGCACCATACGATGTAATGGAATGCTGGAAAAAATTCTAAATGGGGTGGATTTGGAAAAAATGAACACAATTCTACCAGTTTTCTGGGTTTCCTTTTTTTACTGTATTCGCTATGCGGTATCTTGGAGTGTGTATGACATTTTGATTACTTTTCATACAGTATTTTTTTGGGGAGATAAAACGCCAAAAAAATGGCTTATTTGCCATTTTAATTTTTTTTTTCTGTTATGTCATTCGCCATACAGGATGAATACATTTATACTTTAATAGTACATTTTGGGAGAAGGCGATACCTATGATCTTTATTTTCTTTTATTGTTTTTTAATTTTTAATATGAGGAAAGTGGGGTGATTTTTAATTTTGATATTTTTAGAAACTTTTTTAAATTTTTTTTACACTTAAAAAAAAAAAAAAGAGGTTTACTTTGGTGACTTAAACATGTGATCACCTTATTGCCTGTACCATAGACTGCAATGAGTTACCATTGCAGCCTGTGGAAGTTTTAATATATTCCTATATACCACTATCGTTGTGGTAGAGGGCTTGAGGCACAATGAACGACTTTCCCTGATCTCCGGATGGGTGAGGTGTTTGGGGCCTCAGAGTGCAGCGCTTCTGGGAAAAGCTGCCCCAATTCTGACCACAGAATTTATGGGCTATCTGTGATTGGCACTATCAGCAAAAACGCAGTGTAGTACAAGGTGTATGACATTACACAAATCTCATGTAGCCGGATAGGGACGTGCACCGCCACAGCCTATTGACTATAATGGGATCCTGCATGGATTAGTTTTTTGTCCAGCCAAAATCTAGCTCTCATTAAAGTCAGTTGTGTCTGGCAGTGAACGGCAGTGTCCAGCTAGGCCAGATACGGTGAAGTGCCACTGGCCTGGAACTAGCCTAACTGAGCAGACATTTCCTATCTATCAAGAGGAGCAAGAAGCTGAGACTGGCGGGGGACTGTGAAGTGTTGGAATGGAAGTAGTGGAGATCAGTTAGGTGAGTTTTGACATATTTTAGAATATTACACAAATAGGAGTCTTTTTTTTTAAGGGGGTTACCAACTGGGCAACCATTAGGGACTGTGAGACACCATGCAGGGTCTTTGGACATGTCCTCTCTTTGCTTCAGACATGAGTAACAGAACAGTACATTCACACGACCGTGGTGTCACCGTACCTGTGTACCGGACCACAAACGGCGGGTCCGCAAAACAAAGACATCGGCTGTGTGACCTTTGCATCGCGGTGCAGACCCATTGACTTCAACGGGTCAGCGATCCACAAGATGTGAAATATAGGACATATACTATCTTTTGTGTTTCTGTGGGCTTCCAGCTCCGTGCCTCCACAGTGTCAGACTGTGCAGGGACACACCTCCAACTGGTAACACCCATCTGGACCTTCATTGCAAACTGCTAGTAATTAATACATAACTTCTAGCAGAAAAAATAAAGGATTGACACATTGTCAAGTAGTTTTTAAGACAGACAGGTCCTCTTTAAGCATCTCATTGTTTGCAAATTGGTGCTTTTAGAGTTGCTACACTCGTGATTTTTGGCCTGGTATTTTTTCCTCACTACAAAATGCTATATAACCATTTGTATATTTTTCCATGCTGTGTATGATTTTTATGATGTTTTTGGCAGCATTTTCATTCTAAAGAACTGAATAAACCCCATTTTTTGCTGCCATTTTTTCCCTTATAGAAGAGGAGATGTCAAAACGCCGGAAGACTACAGCAAAAGGTTCAACGTGCATAATTAGAATATGAATTTCCAGCAGCCGCAACTAGAGGGAGTTTACTGCAAAGAGATTTCTACAACTTCTTTTAAAGGGATTCTGTCATTTTAGCTTATAGAGCAGCTGACATGCCCGCCTAGATTGCCGCTAGCATGTCCGCAATATACCTGTCCCATAAGGCCTCATGCACACGACCGTTGTGTGCATCCGTGGCCGTTGTGCCGTTTTCCGTTTTTTTTCGCGGACCCATTGACTTTCAATGGGTCCGTGGAAAAATCGGAAAATGCACCGTTTTGCAGCCGAGGCCGTGATCCGTGTATCCTGTCCGTCAAAAAAATATTTTTTTGACGGACAACGGTTCACTGACCCATTCAAGTCAATGGGTCCGTGAAAGAACACGGATGCACACAAGATTGGCATCCGTGATCCGTGGCCGTAGGTTGCTTTCATACAGACGGATCCGAAGATCCGTCTGCATAAAAGCTTTTTCTGATCTAAGTTTTTACTTCGTGAAAACTCATATCCGACAGTATATTCTAACACAGAAGCGTTCCCATGGTGATGGGGACGCTTCTAGTTAGAATACACTGCAAACTTTGTACAAGACTGCCCCCTGCTGCCTGGCAGCACCCGATCTCTTACAGGGGGATATGATAGCACAATTAACCCCTTCAGGTGCGGCACCTAAAGGGGTTAATTGTACTATCATATTCCCCTGTAAGAGATCAGGGCTGCCAGGCAGCAGGGGGCAGACCCCCCCCTCCCCAGTTTGAATATCGTTGGTGGCACAGTGTGCGCCCCCCATCGGGCCCCCCCTTCCTCCCTCTAATGTTAGAAATCGTTGGTGGCACAGTGTGCGCCCACCATCGCCCCCCCTCCCTCCCTCTATTGTAATAAATCGTTGGTGGCACAGTGTGCCCCCACCATCGCCACCTCCTCCCTCCCTCTATTGTAATAAATCGTTGGTGGCACAGTGTGCCAACCACCATCGGCCCCCCCTCCCTCTATAGCAGTAACAACATTGGTGGCAGTGTGCGGCCTCCCATCCCCCCCCCCATCATTGGTGGCAGCGGAGTTCCGATACTATTGCTAAGTAACCATGGCAACCAGGACTGCAGTAGCGTCCTGGTTGCCATGGTTACCGATCGGAGCCCCAGCGATTAAACTGGGACTCCGATCGGAACTCCGCTGCCACCAATGATGAGGGGAGGGGGGGAGAATGGGAGGCCGCACACTGCCACCAATGTTGTTACTGCTATAGAGGGAGGGGGGGCCGCACACTGTGCCACCAACGATTTAATACAATAGAGGGAGGGAGGGGGGGGGCGATGGTTGGCGCACACTGTGCCACCAACGATTTATTACAATGGAGGGAGGGGGGGCGATGGTGGGCGCACACTGTGCCACCAACGATTTCTAACATTAGACGGAGGAAGGGGTGGCCCGATGGGGGGCGCACACTGTGCCACCAACGATATTCAAACTGGGGAGTGGGGGGGGGGGGCTGCCCCCTGCTGCCTGGCAGCCCTGATCTCTTACAGGGGAATATGATAGTACAATTAACCCCTTTATTGTGCTATCATATCCCCCTGTAAGAGATCGGGTGCTGCCAGGTAGCAGGGGGCAGTCTTGTACAAAGTTTGTAGTGTATTCTAACCTGAAGCGTCCCCATCACCATGGGAACGCCTCTGTGTTAGAATATACTGTCGGATCTGAGGTTCACGAAGTAGCTCATATCCGACAGTATATTCTAACATAGAGGCGTTCCCTTGGTGATGGGGACGCTTCAAGTTAAAATATACCATCGGATTGGAGAAAACTCCAATCCGATGGTATAAAAGAACTCCAGACTTTACATTGAAAGTCAATGGGGACGGATCCGTTTGAAATGGCACCATATTGTGTCAACATCAAACGGATCCGTCCCCATTGACTTGCATTGTAATTCAGGACGGATCCGTTTGGCTCCGCACGGCCAGGCGGACACCAAAACGACTTTTTTTTTCATGTCCGTGGATCCTCCAAAAATCAAGGAAGACCCACGGACGAAAAAACGGTCACGGATCACGGACCCCGTTTTTGCGGACCGTGAAAAAAAACTGTCGTGTGCATGAGGCCTAAAGCGGTGTCCTTTTATTGTGTTTAAAAAATGATTTTATAGATATGTAAATGAGCCTGGTAAGGTGCCTAAGGGACTGTACTAACCTTCTTGGTGCCCAGCCACGTCCCCTTGTGAAGGAGCCCAGCACCGCCTGCGCCCTCCGAATCTCCTCCTTTCTTCACAGTTAGATTGCCATAATCTCGCGATGCGCAGTTCCTTCCCTGAGGCTGATGCTAGCACAGGGAGGGAATACAATACCGGCACTGCGCATGCGCGAGCTCGCACATCGCAATATTACGGCAATCTAACTGTGAAGAAAGGAGGAGATTCGGCGGACGCAGGCGGTGCTGGGCTCCTTCACAAGGGGACGTGGCTGGGCACCAAGAAGGTTAGTACAGCCCCTTGGGCACCTTACCAGGCTCATTTACATATCTATAAAATAATTTTTGAAACACAATAAAAGCACACAGCGCTATGGGACAGGTATATTGCGGACATGATAGCGGCGATCTAGCCGTGCATGTCCGCAGCTCTATAAGCTAAAACGAGGTGACAGAATCCCTTTAAGTTCGATCGTAGCTGTATAAATTCATAGGTACTGAGCTCCCCCTAGTGGTTGCTGCAGGTGGCGAGAACATTATCAATTATTTGAGTTAAAAATGTTTTAATTTCTTTTAACCCCTCCAGCGCTATGCATTCTGTATTAAGAATGATATTATTTTCCCTTATGACCATGTTATAAGGGAAAATAATACAATCTACACAGCCCCGATCCCAAACCCGAACTTCTGTGAAGAAGTTCGGGTTTAGGTACCAAACATGCCGATTTTTCTCACGCATGTACAAAAACGCATTGCAATGTTTTGCACTCGCGTGGAAAAATCATGCATTTTCCCGCAACGCACTACCATCTTATCCCGGCAAAAAACATGACACCCGTGTGAAAGAGGCCTAAGAGGGGGATGAGAACCAACATCATAACCATTGCAGCCCAGGCCTTGAAAAGAGTCAAATCTACCTGAGAAGAGTCCTGGTTATTCCTCTCCTGCTCTCCCTGCTCATCTGCTGATGGTTGGCAGTTCTCTCCTACAGAGAAAGAGAGAAAACTAGGTAGAAGACTGTCAGTCAGTCAGCAGGTGGGCAGGAGAGCAGGGGATCATGACTAACCAGGACTCTTCTCAGGCGGCCGGGACTCTTTTCCAGGTCCAGTCTGCAGTGATTGGGATGTTGGTTCTCGGCTACTACTTACTTTTAAATGACAGACGGCTGAAATCAACTCACTGTCTCTACTTTATTCTGTCTGGAGAATAAAATCACTTGTTTTTAACTGGCTCTGATGGTCTGCACTATGTCCTCTCGTTTATGATTTGATACAGATGTCAAGCACTGTGGACAGGGAAGAAGATTTTTGTGCTGTTGGTGATTGGGAAATGTGGAAGACTATCAGGAGCACCTACTACTCAATGCAATCCATCTAAGAGACCAAAGGGTGGTGAGTCATCTATTTCCCTTTTAATATACGCCCATTGGCACTCCAGAGTGACTGTTTGTGCAGCCCTTGATTGATTTGGAAACTTTCTGGACTAGCTTTAGTTCTAGCTGAATTTACACATTTTGCATTCATTATACTAACTGCAAGTATGGGGCAGACCATTGTTTGAGCCCACAAAAGTATATTGCCCAGGTATCCACATCGGCTTGCAGAAGGCCCTAAGGTTAAGGATTGGCTGCTTCTCATAGGCCAGTGCATCGTGCTTGCCTAAAATTTGCCAGCCAACATCAGAGCCCATAGTGATAGATCCTCAGTGCCAGTCATGCGGTGTCCCATAATAGTGCAATACATGTGGGGGGATTTATCAAAACTGGTGCAAAGAAAAACGAGTTTAGTTGTGCATAGCAACCAAAAAGATTCCACTTTTCATTTTTTCAAAAATGAAAGGCTCAATCTAATTGGTTGCCAGGGGCAGTGGCGTACCGCCCATAGAGGCAGACCACGCCACTGCTATGGGGCCCGCGGCACTGGGGGGCCCGTAGCGCAGATAAGGCCCCGCCCACTCATGACCTGTAGCCGGCTATGCGGCTGCTTTTCTCCCCAGGGCCCCCCCCATGTTTAGCTGAATCGCCTCCCAGAGGCGCGGCTAAGGCCCTAGACACCCGCCCCCCTCCTCAGCGCCGCGGTCTGCAAACACCCGATCCTCCTCTCGTCGGCGTCCCAAATCCCGCGCAGGCGCAGTGCCGGCGATTGCCTGCGCCTGCGCTCTGATAATACGGCTGAGGGCAACAGCTTCAACATCGTCACCTGCCGTGCCCAGTGACGAAGTTGAAGCTGTTGCCCTCAGCCGTATTATCAGAGCGCAGGCGCAGGCAATCGCCGGCACTGCGCCTGCGCGGGATTTGGGACGCCGACGAGAGGAGGATCGGGTGTTTGCAGACCGCGGCGCTGAGGAGGGGGGGCGGGTGTTGAGGACTTAGCCGCGCCTCTGGGAGGCGATTCAGCTAAACATGGAGGCGTTAGAGTTTTCATATTTAGGCGGGCACGGCACTTCAGAGGGGCACCGTGGAGAAAGAAAACCGCCCCTCTGGGCTCCAGTCCTTACAGCGTCATTTGCTTATCCTAAGAATTTTTAGAAGAAAGGACAAGACTGACATGGAAAAGAAGAACACAGATGGAAAAAAGGTACTTTATTAAACATGGATCCATGAGTACCTTTTTTCCATCTGTCTTGTTCTTTTTATTCTGTGTCTTGTCATTTCTTCAAAAAATCGATTCTTATGATATGTAAATGACGCTGTAAGGAGCCCAGAGGGGCGTTATTCTTTCTCCACGGTGCCCAGGAACGCCCCTCTGAAGTGCCGTGCCCGGCTAAATTTAAAAACTAATAACGCCTCCAAGTTCATCTAAATCGCCTCCCAAATCCGATCCTCCTCTCGCTGGCATCCCAAATCCCGCACAGGCGCAGTGCCGGCGATTGCCTGCGCTATGATAAGATGACTGACGGCACTACGCCTGCGCGGGATTTGGGATGCCGGCGAGAGGAGGATCGGGGTGTTTGCCGCAGAGCGGCACTTAGCCGTGCCTCTGGGAGGCGATTTAGATGAACTTGGAGGCGTTATTAGTTTTCAAACTTAGCCGGGCACGGCACTTCAGAGGGGCGTTCCTGGGCACCGTGGAGAAAGAATAACGCCCCTCTGGGCTCCTTACAGCGTCATTTACATATCATAAGAATCGATTTTTTGAAGAAATTACAAGACTCGCAATCAAAAGAACAAGACAGATGGAAAACAGGTACTCTGTTAAACATGGATTCACGAAAAAAAAATTGGGGGTAAATTGCTAGTGACAGATTCCCTTTAAGGCTACTTTCACACTTGCGTTCAGAGCGGATCCGTCTGGTGTCTGCACAGACGGATCCGCACCTATAATGCAAACGCTTAGATCCGTTCAGAACGGATCCGTTTGCATTAACATGAACAAAAAAAAAAAACATATTTTTTTTTTGTTCATGATAGTGCAAACGGATCAGTTTTGACTTTACATTGAAAGTCAATGGGGGACGGATCCGTTTGAAAATTGAGCCATACTGTGTCAACTTCAAACGGATCCGTCCCCATTGACTTACATTGTAACTCTGGACGGATCCGTTTGCCTCCGCACGGCCAGGCAGACACCCGAATGCTGCAAGCAGCGTTCGGGTGTCCGCCTGCTGAGTGGAGCGGAGGACAGATGGAGCCAGACTGATGCATTCTGAGCGGATCCGTATCCACTCAGAATGCATTAGGGCTGGACGGATCCGTTCGGTGCCGCTTGTGAGAACCTTCAAACGGAACTCACAAGCGGAGACCCGAACGCAAGTGTGAAAGTAGCCTTACATGGCACCCCAAATAAGGAGATCTGCAGGCTGCAGCAGATATCCCATGTGACAGGTCACCCCCAGGAAACCCCTAACAGTTTCTGTAGGTCATGTATAAATTTATTTAATGGGGTGTGGCATGGGAGGAGCAAAGTCAGGAAGTGGGAGGGGCCATGGTGGGTAGTGGGCGGGGTTAAGGGGCCCAATTCAGATTTTTGCTATGGGGCCCAGTGATTCCTATGTACGCCTCTGGCCAGGGGCCAGTCTTCCTTTGCACCAGAATTGATAAATTTCCCCCACAGAGTCTTTCATAAAAGTGCCAGACACGCAGTGACCTCACAACAGTGTCAGCCACACAGTACCCCTATAATAGTGTTAGCCACATAACGCCACATTCACACATCCGCAATTTCATTCCGCATTTTGCGGACTTATTCATTTCTATGGGGCTGCACGATGTGCTGCCCGGATACGGAATTGCGGACCCGCACTTCCGGGTACGCGATTCCTTTCCTGAAAAAAAATAGAACATGTCCCATTCTTGTCCACAATTGCGGACAAGAATAGGCATATTCTATTAGTGCCGCTGATGTGCGGTCCGCAAAATGCTGAACGCACATTGCCGGTGTCCGTGTTTTGCGGATGCTACGGACGTGTGAATGGACCCTAACTGTGACAACTACCCAATGTTATTACAGCTAAATAGTGTCCACCATTAGTTTCCATCAGGCAGTACCCCTCATTACTGGCAGTCACACAGTGCCAGCCCAAATATGTACAGTATCACCCCCTGTCCTGAGAATATTGATAAGTAGCAAAACAAAATAGTGGCTCACTAATGTATGGACACATGGGTGCTCTCACCAGTCTATTGCCCAATATTAGACTAAAATAATTACAAAATAAACTGAATAAAGAAATGGGCACTTTCGGTGATCAAGTGGAACGAATACAGATAAGGATGCTGCCTCTTATGGCCGATGCTGTAAGCAAGTAAGTGAGAAGCAGCGCTCAAACACGTGGATCTATATTGGAGGAGTTGGGCCACATCGTGTCAAGGTTTACCGCCGCCACTACCACCTGGATCACAAATAGAATGGCCAACTTGTGCTCCAGGAGGTTAAGGCACATACATAGCGCATGTATCAATCTGAACTAAGTATACCTCTGCCTAGTAATATTCTGAACACATTTGAGGGCTCATGAGCACAAACCTATTTTTCCTCCGCTTCCGATCTGCATTTTTTGCAGGTCGGATGCAGAACCATTCACTTCAGCGGGGCCGCAAAACGTTTAAACACCGTATGTCTGTTCCGCGGCCTCACAGAAAAATTTTAAATGTCCTATTCTTGTCTGTTTTATCATGATCTATTTTATATAGGGTCCATATTGATCTTTTTTAGTGACATGGAAGTTTGGCTCCCATACACTGGTTTGCACACCACATGTGGCCATTTTGTTAATTGAATGTGCTCCCATCGACCACTCAAAGTTGAATGCTATTCGCAATGTACAAAAGTATGGAGACCTCTGTGTATGCCTCCATTCCAAATTCCATAAGCATGGCGCTATTCTGTCTGTCAAAATCATGGACATCATGAGTCAATGGGGGAGATTTATGATCTCTTTTGCACCTGAAAAGTGGTGTTAAAAAGTCGCAGACTATGTGTGACTCTTAAAAAATCTGAGAGATGCGAACATTTTTTTGCTGCCCTCACCAAGTTCCCTAAAGGGGACAAAATTTATCTTCATTTACACCAGTTTTCTGGCATAAATTAAGCGAGAAATCTAAGATCGCTCTGATTAGCTCTGTTTAAGCACACGGGCTGCAGGAGGATATGCCCAATTTATGACATGGCCTGTCAGAGGTGTAGCTAAAGGCTCATGGGCCCTGGTGCAAGAATTCAGCTTGGGTCCCCCTTCCCTCAGTGCTTTTGCAGTGGCCAGGTACGGGTTGTTTAATGTTCTGTATTTGTAGTGACGCCAATTGCAGCGTGCGCAGGGTATGCACGGCCCAGATTAGGAGTGCCAGAGTGGTCTAATGGCCTATAATGTCACTATAGGTGGTGATAATTGTGTCACGGTGTCTCCTACCTGGGTACGGCCGGACTCCTGGCTCACTTGCAATACATTTGAGTGCAGTGATAGGCAGTGATGGCCAGTTCACATTGTTCGCCCGCGAACATATGCGGGCTGCCATCTTTTTTCACAAGTCCAAGTCAGAACGAGACTTGGTCCTTGCTGTCTTCCCTATGCAGAGGAAACTAGAACTGGTTCTAACTGGTTTTTTTCCTCCCTTGCTGCAGGAAGCCAGAAACCTCCACTTCTCTTCAGCAGGGGGGCAGAATAGAACAGGATTGTTCCACTCTGAGCGGTCATAACATTAAGACTATCTCTACCAATGATGCTGCCACCTGCTGGTCAACCTGTAAAATTACAAGGAAACAATTAAATTTAACATGGTTTTACATGCACATTTGTGGAGACATAATATAACTTATATCTGATGACAATATAACAGCTCTTAAAGGGCAGTAGCGGAGTAGAGGAGTGTAGTAACACAACTCTGGAGTGTTACACTTTGTGGCCAGGTGCAGGGAAGCACATAGCCTTTCTGCTGCCTATGGCAAAAATGAAAAAAAAAAGCAACCCCCTCATGCCAAATTCTTTAACCCCTTCCCTCCAGCCAGAGGTGTAACTTGACCTGCGTGCTTTTTTTAAATACTGGTGTCTTCTTATGCGGCACAAGGGTATTTGGGCCCCCTCAGGCTCCTGGGCCCGGTAGCGACTGCTACCTCTGCACCCCCTATAGCTATGCCGCTGAGACCTGTGCCTTTATCATAAATTAGGCCCGTCCTCCTGGTGGTTGATTTGAGAAAACAAAAAGATGTAAAAATATACTGCAGCTTTCATGGGTTTTAAGCTTAGGAAGTTCTAAAATGTAAAGATACAAAAATAAGTATATAAACTCCCCATATTTCACAAAGTATTTTCTGAAGATCAAAGAGGACGTGCCAAAAAATGTCAACCAGGCTTACTGTCTAGCAGCTTAAAATGTGTCTCATGGAGCTTTTATTACCAGGAGTAGTGAGAATATGAACTTTTTTTTTCCAGGGCTCTGACCCAGCCAGTGCGCTGGAGGCAGTGCTTCACTGTGAAGCGCTATCTACATTTAGCTGTTTCATAGCCCCTTCTTTCTGCTCCAAGTGACAGCTGTACTGTTCTCCTAGCTGGATGCTATAGCTGTCAATCAAAGCAGAGGGGAGAGCTGTGAAGCATTTCAATACAGAGAGCACTTCACAATGAAGTTCTGCCTTCTGAGCAATTGCAGGAATAGAGCCTGCAGAATAATAGTTCATATTAAGACTACTCCTGATAATAAAAGCTCCACATGTCCAGCCCTCCCCAGTGCCTACCTAGCGTTGTTAGCAGTTTTGCTGATTCCACATAGATTTATACAGAACCTGTTCTCTTACACACTGATACAAGCAGAGACCCAATGACAGACTGGAGAGGGTGTCAGCAGTAAGTTTGTGTTGATGTCACTGTTTATTTTTCCCCTTCTTCTGATCCATCACAAGAACTACCCCAGAAAAACGGATCCTGTCTTTTGAGCATCCGGAATATTTGCATGTCTTTGTTTTGTACCCACTCCTGCTTTTGACTTCCAAATCATGAGCATATCCTGATCCAAAATGGGGACTGTGTGATAGAGGCCTTATGAATGCTTCAAAGACGGGATCCATTGTGTTTTCATTTTTCCGTCCTTCTGACAGATCAGAAGAAGGGTAAAATAAATGGTTACATAGTTGATACGGTTGAAAAAGGATATAAGTCCATCAAGTTCAACCAAGGGATAGGTGGGGACGCGAAGAGAGACTCAGATTTCTACACGTTTTCATAAGCATTAATGTTGTTTGCTTTTAAGAAATCATCTAAACCCTTTTTAAAAATGTGCACTGTTCCTGCTGTGACCACATCCTGAGGAAGTCTATTCCACAGATTCACAGTTTTTACATTAAAGAAGCTTTGACGCTTCCGGAGACTGAACTTTTTCTTCTCCAGTCAGAGGCAGTGCCCCCTTGTCTTTTGGAACAGTTTTCCACTGTATTTTTTGTATGGCCCATCTATATATTTGTATAGGTTAATCATGTCCCCCCTTAGACGTCTCTTCTAAAGACTAAATAAATTCAATTATTTTAATCTTTCTTCATAACGAAGACCCTCCATGCCTCTTATCAGTTTAGTCGCTCTCCTCTGTACTTTTTCCAGCTGCAGTACATCCTTTCTACGGACTGGTGCCCAGAACTGAACTGCATATTGCAGATGAGGCCGCACTCACGCTTTGTAAAGTGGTAGTATTACATCCCTGCCCCGTGAGTCTATGCCTCATTTAATGCATGACAATATCCTGGAGGCCTGAGAAGCAGCTGATTGACATTGTATACTGTTATTTGATCTACCATCTACAAGGACACCCAAATCCTTCTCTATAAGTGACTCTCGCAGTGCTACATCCCCTAGGACATTTGAAGCACAGAGATTATTACCACCAAGATGCAGAACTTTACATTTATCCACATTGAACCTCATTTGCCAAGTTGATCCCCAATCACTCAGAGTGTTCAAGTCAGCTTGTAGTGTATGGACATCTTCCATAGACCGTACAGTACTACATAGCTTGGTGTCATCTGCAAAAATAGAAATAGTGCTATTAATCACGTCCTCGATATCATTAATAAATAAATTAAATAGAGGTCCCAGCACTGAACCTTGGGGTACACCACTTATAACCCGGGACCATTCTGAATAGGAATCATTGACCACAACTCTTTGGTGATGTCAACAAGGCCAAACAGGGACACTAGTGGCCCCATCACATAGTGGTTAGGGTGGTAACCGCATGAGGAGTCAACACAATGCCCCAGTCACAGAGTAGTGAGGTGGCAACCCATGAGGAGTCAACATAGTGGCCCAGTCACAGAGTGGGGAGGGTGGCAACCGCATCATGAGTCAATACAATGGCCCTGTCACAGAGTGGGGAGGTGAAGGCCAACAGCAGTGGCAGCAACAGCACAAGGTGGTTGGTGGCAGTAGGAGAAGATGGCAGCAGGTGTGAGATCAGTCGAGTGGCAGCATCAGAATAGTGGCTGAAGCAGGTGGCCAAAAAAGAAACGGGTCTTTTTTCACAAAGTTTTGTTGTGGCACCTAAAATGATATAGTCTGATGCATTTGGCACTGGCGTGGAGTTCCAACAGGTGGAAACATTGCATATTGAGTGATTCTGCTTTTGTAGCTCAAGGAGTGTAAGAGTGGCTGAAGTGGATGCACAGTTTCCTGGCCATTTTCAGGGTGTCTTGCAGTTTGGTGGAAGACTGCAGGAACCACTTTACAACCAGATTAAAGACATGCACCATGGGTCAGCCCTACTTGATGCACCTCCAACACAATGTTCTTCCCGTTATCGTTGACCATGGTTACAATCTTGAGTTGGCGAGAAGACAGCCAGGATTCGATTTCCTCTCGAAGGACGCGGTGCAATATCTCCCCGGTGTGACTCTGTTTGCCCATGCAAACCAGGTGCAGAACAACATGACA
This sequence comes from Bufo gargarizans, assembly GCF_014858855.1. Lineage (NCBI taxonomy): Eukaryota > Metazoa > Chordata > Amphibia > Anura > Bufonidae > Bufo > Bufo gargarizans. The sequence goes on from NC_058083.1 coordinate 204,677,989, forward strand.
CGGTGTGCTCTGCATAGGTGGTATACTGCAGGAGCAAACTGAATTGTGCCTGCAGTGGAGGCTGAGGACAAGGTTAAGGATGAGGAGACAGAGGAGGACATTGACGCAGGACTGACAGCTTGAGAATGCGAAGGCGGCAATGCTGTCATCTGGCCAAGTTGCTGGTGTGGCTGAGCAGGAACCACATTTACCCAGTGGGCCCTAAAGGACATATATATATATATATATATATATATATATATGTTGGCCACGCATTCACCTTCTGCCTGTCACGAGGGTGTCAAGAGCCACGTCTGACTCCGTTATACCCGGGGTCAGGAAGTCGCAGCGGGTGGCTGCGCGCTCTATGCCTAAAGATCACGGTGTTTCTTAGTGTTTGTTTTCTGTGTTTGCCTTGCTATCCTTTTTGTCTCACTCAGGGATCCGTAGCTTCTCCTCCTCAGCTGTTTCTTGTCTGCCACTCCCAAACTCCTTATATTCGCCTCTCACACTTCTCTTGTTGCCAGTTATAGAGCTTCCTGCCTGGACATCTATACTGACCCACTGGAGCTGAGAATCTGGTTGTTGTTCCAGAGTGCTATCCTCCGGATCCCTGTTGGGCTTTTGTTGTCTCCTGTTGTTGCCCACCTGGGATTATATGTTTAGTTTGTATTGTCTGTCCTCCCCTTGGTGTTTTCCTCTAGAGCTAGTGGTGCGGACTAGTGTTCCCACCGCCCTGTTCACTATCTAGGGCTCATCCTAGGGAAAGCCAGGGTTTTAGGCACGTGATCGGCGTACGGGTGAGGAACCCGTCTAGGGACGACAGGGCAGCCAGGTGCCAGACGCAAGGTGAGTCAGGGGTCACCACCTTCCCTCTCACTAGGGCAGGGCCTCCCTCTGTTCCTCCCTCCGTGTCACGTATGTGACAATTACGCCGATCGTGATATTATAACTGGCCCTTATTTTTTGAGGAAAAAAAAAAAAAAAAAAATAAATTATTTAATTTTTTTTTTCTCTACTTAGAATCCAATATGGATCCTATTGCTGCTTTGGCAAAACAGCTTCAAGGCCTGTCTTTGGAGGTGGCAGGATTGAAGGCGTCTGTCCTCCAACAGCAGCAGCAAATGCAGCAGACCGTAAGCCCAGCGGTTGCTATGGGTAACCAGGTTGTTACAGAACCCAAGGTTGTTCTTCCTGACAGATTCTCTGGGGGAAGGGACAAATTTGTGTTGTTCCGTGAGGCCTGCAAATTATATTTTAAGCTGCGCCCTTACTCCTCAGGTAATGAAGAACAGCGGGTGGGGATTGTTATTTCCCTGCTTCAGGGGGACCCGCAATCCTGGGCGTTCTCGTTACCCCCTGGTTCCCAGGCTCTCCGGTCAGTGGAGGGATTTTTTGGGGCTTTGGGTCTCATATATGATGACCCTGACCGTGTCGCCCTGGCTGAGTCGAAGTTACGGAGACTCCTACAAGGAGATCGGCCAGCAGAGGAATATTGCTCAGAGTTCCGCAGGTGGGCTACGGATACTCAGTGGAACGACCCGGCTCTCAGGAGTCAGTTCTGCTCTGGGTTATCTGAAAGGGTTAAGGATGCGCTGGCGCTGTATGAGACTCCCCTTTCCCTTGATGCTGTTATGTCCCTCTCTATCAGGATAGATAGACGTCTTAGGGAGAGATCGAAAATTCCTGAGCAATCGGTAACCTCTCCCAAGCAGCAGTTAGTCTGTACGGACTTGGATGAGCCTATGCAGCTAGGAGGAACTTCTCGTCAGGTCCGTCCTCCTGAGGTTCGCCGTAGGTGGGGGGCTTGTTTTTTCTGTGGGGGGAAGGGTCATTTCATTAATGTCTGTCCCTCCTTTCCCAAAAACAAAAGACCGTCGGAACTACTAACCCCAGGCTGTGCGGAGGATGTCAGCCGGGGGGTATACGTTTCCTCCATACGAACATCTCAATTTGTGTTGCCAGCGGTTATTGTTTTTGGTGTTAAGACGGAGTCTATTTCTTTTTTTCTAGACAGTGGTGCAGGGGTAAATTTGATAGATGCCCATTTTGCCCGCACTATGGGTTTGTCTCTCTGTACGCTGCAGAGACCCATTCCCATATTCGCTATTGACTCTGCTCCTCTGTCTCAGAGAAACCTCACTCACGTTGTCCATAACTTACATCTTCGGGTAGGGGACCACCATAAGGAGCGTCTTTCATGTTACGTTCTGGAGGGCCTTCCCTCTCCTGTGGTATTGGGTCTTCCCTGGTTGGTAGCGCACAATCCAGTGGTGGATTGGCAGGCCAGGGAGATATTGGAGTGGAGTGAGCATTGCAGAGAGAATTGCTTAAATAACAATTGCTTAATCGCCTCCATAGCTTCCCTACCTACATTTATTTCGGACTTTGAGGACGTTTTTTCTGAAAAGGGTTGTCAGAAGCTACCACCTCATCGTCCTTATGATTGCCCGGTTAACCTGATTCCCGGTGCAAAATTACCCAAGTCCAGGTTGTATAATCTTTCGGGTCCCGAGAGACAAGCCATGAAAGATTATATCTCCGAGAGTCTGGCCAAGGGACACATCAGACCCTCTTCTTCACCCGTGGCTGCAGGGTTTTTCTTTGTTAAAAAGAAAGATGGGGGCCTGCGTCCTTGCCTAGATTTCCGTGAGCTAAACCGGATAACCGTCCGAGACCCATACCCTCTTCCTCTCATTCCTGACCTGTTTAATCAGATTGCGGGTGCTAGGTGGTTCTCCAAACTTGATCTTAGGGGGGCCTACAATCTGATTCGTATCAAGGAAGGGGATGAGTGGAAGACAGCTTTTAACACCCCTGAGGGGCATTACGAAAATTTAGTCATGCCTTTCGGTCTGACCAATGCCCCTGCTGTCTTCCAACATTTCGTTAATGATATTTTTAGTCATTTCATCGGCAGGTTTGTAGTCATATACCTAGATGATATCTTAATTTATTCGGCTGATCTGAAAACACATGAAGTACATGTCAGGCAAGTACTGCAGGTCCTACGGACGAATAAATTATATGCGAAAATTGAAAAATGTGTCTTCGCCGTTCAGGAAATACAATTCCTGGGATATCTATTATCTGCTTCAGGTTTCCGTATGGATCCTGGGAAGGTCCAGGCAATTTTAGATTGGGATCTTCCTGAGAACCTTAAAGCTCTACAACGGTTTTTGGGTTTCGCAAATTTCTACAGAAAGTTTATTAAAAATTATTCAGTGATCGTTAAACCCCTTACTGACATGACTAGGAAGGGGACTGATTTTTCTAAATGGTCTGACGCCGCTAAAATTGCATTTTCCTCTCTAAAAGAGAGATTTACCTCGGCACCTGTTCTAATTCAACCTGATGTCTCCCAGCCTATAATTGTTGAAGTTGATGCGTCGGAGGTGGGAGTGGGGGCTGTATTGTCTCAGGGTCCGTCTCCTGGCAAATGGCGTCCTTGCGCTTTCTTTTCCAAAAAATTATCTGCAGCAGAAAAGAACTATGATATTGGAAATAGGGAACTGTTGGCGATTAAACTGGCGTTTGAAGAGTGGCGTCACTTCTTAGAGGGAGCAATCCACCCCGTCACGGTAATTACGGATCACAAAAACCTTCTGTACCTAGAATCGGCTAAGCGTCTCACCCCTAGACAAGCTAGGTGGTCGCTATTCTTTACCAGATTTAACTTTGTAATCACCTATCGTCCTGGGGCAAAAAATACCAAGGCAGACGCATTGTCTCGTAGTTTCCCTGGAGGGGGTAATGTTAGTGATCCGGTACCTATTTTACAAAGAGGAGTGGTTGTCTCGGCTGTACACTCTGTTCTAGAGGGAAAGGTGTTAGAGGCCCAGGGGGACGCCCCGGCCTCTTGCCCCTCAGAGAAATTGTTTGTACCGTTAAACCTGCGTCTTGAGTTATTGAAGGAACATCATAATTCGGCACTTGCTGGGCACCCAGGTAGTAAAGCAACCTTGGAGCTATTGTCTCGTCGTTTTTGGTGGCCAAGGTTGCGTCAGGATGTAATAGATTTCGTGTCTACTTGTTCTACTTGTGCACGCGCGAAAGTCTCTCATACACGTCCAGCAGGGTCTTTATTGCCACTTTTCATCCCCAATAGACCATGGACACATCTATCAATGGATTTCATCACTGACTTACCTTTGTCTGCGGGTAAAACAGTTATCTTGGTAGTAGTAGACAGGTTTAGCAAAATGGTACACTTTATTGCGCTACCCGCACTTCCTAATGCTAAGACTCTTGCTCAGGTGTTTATCAGTGAAATCGTGAAGCTTCACGGGGTCCCTTCCGATGTGGTTTCGGATCGGGGAACCCAGTTTATTTCTAAGTTTTGGAAAGCTTTTTGTACCCGTTTAGGGGTACACTTATCCTTTTCCTCAGCTTTCCATCCTCAGTCGAATGGACAGACTGAGCGTACCAACCAAAACCTAGAAACATATTTAAGGTGTTTTGCGTCTGAAAACCAAGAGGTGTGGTCATCATATTTACCGTTAGCCGAGTTTGCCATAAATAATCGCCGTCAGGAATCCACTGGCAAGTCACCATTTCTTGGTGCATACGGTTTTCATCCCCAATTTTGTACTTTCAAAGAGGGGGGGTCTTCTGGGGTTCCCGAAGAGGAACGGTTTTCTTCATCTCTTTCATCGGTATGGCAGAAGGTGCAAGCTAACTTGAAAAATATGAGTGGTAAATACAAATGCATGGCCGATAAGAAACGGTCGCCAGGTCCGGACCTAGGAGTGAATGACTATGTGTGGTTGTCTACTAGGAATATTAAGTTGAAGGTTCCCTCTTGGAAACTGGGTCCTAGGTTCATTGGTCCTTATAAAATTGTAGCCGTCATTAACCCTGTGGCTTTTCGCCTGGAGCTACCTCAGACTTTTAAGATCCATAACGTCTTCCATAAGTCGTTGCTCAAGAAGTATGTTCCACCTCTAGAACCATCACCGCTGCCACCTCCTCCTGTTGTTGTGGATGGTAATCTGGAGTTTCAAATATCCAGAATTGTTGATTCTCGTCGGGTCCGCCGCTCTCTTCAGTATCTGGTGCATTGGAGGGGTTACGGTCCCGAGGAAAGAATGTGGGTTCCAGCGTCAGAGGTAAACGCCAACAGGTTGATTCAGGCTTTCCATGTCTCTCATCCGGAGAGACCTGGTCCTGAGTGTCCGGAGGCCCCTCGTGAAAGGGGGGGTACTGTCACGAGGGTGTCAAGAGCCACGTCTGACTCCGTTATACCCGGGGTCAGGAAGTCGCAGCGGGTGGCTGCGCGCTCTATGCCTAAAGATCACGGTGTTTCTTAGTGTTTGTTTTCTGTGTTTGCCTTGCTATCCTTTTTGTCTCACTCAGGGATCCGTAGCTTCTCCTCCTCAGCTGTTTCTTGTCTGCCACTCCCAAACTCCTTATATTCGCCTCTCACACTTCTCTTGTTGCCAGTTATAGAGCTTCCTGCCTGGACATCTATACTGACCCACTGGAGCTGAGAATCTGGTTGTTGTTCCAGAGTGCTATCCTCCGGATCCCTGTTGGGCTTTTGTTGTCTCCTGTTGTTGCCCACCTGGGATTATATGTTTAGTTTGTATTGTCTGTCCTCCCCTTGGTGTTTTCCTCTAGAGCTAGTGGTGCGGACTAGTGTTCCCACCGCCCTGTTCACTATCTAGGGCTCATCCTAGGGAAAGCCAGGGTTTTAGGCACGTGATCGGCGTACGGGTGAGGAACCCGTCTAGGGACGACAGGGCAGCCAGGTGCCAGACGCAAGGTGAGTCAGGGGTCACCACCTTCCCTCTCACTAGGGCAGGGCCTCCCTCTGTTCCTCCCTCCGTGTCACGTATGTGACAGTTACGCCGATCGTGATACTGCCCATAGATTCTACAAAAATCCACACTGACCTCCTCCTGCGACTTGATACAAAATTCCCACACCGGCGAGTAAGGCATTTTCCCCCCACCACTGCATGCTGACTGCCTCTATGAACCTGTGCACCACTACCTGTAGGCTCCTCAGTAGCAGGCACTGCCTCATGTGCAAGCTGCCACCCTCATCCCCTGATGATGACTATGATGAAGCCCCCTCTTCACCCGGCTCTCACGTGCGATCGGCTACATCATCATCCACTACTGTCTGCACGTCACTGATGTCACCATCACCAGTCTCAGGGCTGCATGTCTGACCGCTCACAACACCTACTCCCACTCGACTCTCATCGTCACTACTTGCCCACTTACCGGAGGAAGCAGGGGGTCTCTCCTCCACATCTTGGCTTGGCAGTAGCTGCTGACTGTCCTCAATAAACTTGCCATTGCTGAAAAGCAGAGCCGATGGCATACAATACTTCCCAAGCAGAAGGAACAGAAAATGAAAGAGGCAGGTTCAAGACAGGTGGGAGCACAGAACTGACTAAGCCCGGTGTCAAAGGAACCCACGACTCCTGACTGGGGGTGTCTGATATCAGTTGAGATGATGTTGAAGACCGAGTCAACTATTCAAAGACAGCTTGGTTGCTGGTCAAAACACGACCGCTGGATGACACTGGCAGCTCTGGCCAGTCTCTGTGCTGCTACTTCTTCCAGCTTCAGAAGCATTTTTCACACTGCCAGTTCCCTTAAAAGTGCCTGACACCTTGGCACCTATCTGTCGGACATACTGTACTGTAACAGCAACTGTAAGTGTAAAATAGCAGCAGTATCAGGCCACAATTTCACCCCAGAAACAAGGATGAATGGATTTACTTAAGTATAAAAGAATGTGAACACCCCAAAATGTGTAGTATGAGGCCGCAATGTTACTCCAATTACACAGTTAAGCATTAATGAATTTAATTATGTATAAAAGAATGTGAACACCCCAAAGTGTGTAGTATCAGGCTGCAATTTCACCCCAATTACACAATTAAAGATTAACGGATTCAATTATGTAATAAAGAAACTGAACACCCTAAAATATGTAGTATCAGGCCACAATTTCACCCTAGAATCAAAGATGAATGGATTTACTTAAGTATAAAAGAATGTGAATACCCCAAAATGTGTAGTATCAGTCCGCAATTTCACCCCAATTACACAATTAAGGAGGATTGAATTATATATAAAAGAATGTAAACCCCTTTAAATTCTGTAGTATCAGATCACAGTTTCACCCCAATAACAGAATCAAGGATTAACTGAATTACTTATGTATGAAAGAATGCAAAGAGCCTAAAATCTGTAGTATTAGAACACTTTTTAACCCCAGTTAGTGCAGCGAGGTGTAATAGAATAGCTCCTATTAGCCAACCCTTACATTGTTCAATTGGCCCGCTCTCCCCTGTAGTGTGGATAATGCCTCCCTATTATATCCCTACACTATCAATAAGTTGTCCCTAAACTGCTCACTAGTAATTTTTGGTGAATAAAGGCTTTCCTAAACACTGTCCCTAGTGCCTGTTACGTCTCTCTCTACACTACGATCACTGGAAAATGGCGGAGAGCGGGCAGGGGGAGACTTTTTATAGGGCTGTGACATCACTAGGGTTGGCTATCTGCTGATTGGCTATCTGCATGGCATTATGGGTGATATTTAGTTCCCAGGCTTCTTACTTCCTCTTTCTAACATGTACAGCAGCCATTTTAGAAAAAAGTGCGAGGAAATTCGACTTTGTGACAACTCAAAATTTTCCTGAAATGTAGATCGAATTTCACTTCATCAACTTCGATTAGCTTAAAACTAGATATGACTATAACCATATTACTGCTTTTCATCCTGACATCTTGTTAAGGGCTCATTCAGACAGCCGTATGCTGTCCGCAAAAATGCAGACCCATTTACTTCTATGGGGCCCTTTTCTTCTGTTCTGCGGCTCCGCAAAACAAATACAACATGTCCTATACTTGCCAGTGAAAATCAGGACATGGCCCTTTGAAGTCTATGGGTCCGCAAAAATGCGGAATGCAATCATTTTTTTTTTTGTGGACATGCTGAACTGTCCACAAAAAAAGTATCCGCATACGGCCATCTGAATGAGCCCTAACTGTCAGTTACTCCACGTCAATAAAGCATGTGATTGAAGCCAACAACAATCCCATGACATAGTTATTTGCAGTAAGCTTGGCTTCCAAATAGGAAAGCATTCCGCTGCCTATAAATATAAACTGCAGCAGAATGCCAATGCAAACTCCCGGTTCTGTCCCGCTGTTTAGAAGGTCTTGAGGTGACGTTTGAAACTTTTAAAGAACGTCTTTTCTACGGTCGACTACTACTACAAGGTGCACATATTTGCTGACATTCCGTTTTATTGTATACATAGGGGCACATTTATGTCAATGTTTAATTGCAGTGTTGAGTGAAACCTATTCCCTAACACGGTGTATGATGATTGAGTAATACGGTCCTAAAGATATGCAATCACTTCCTATATTTGCAAATCCTATTCATCTTCCGATCTAACCTGCACTTGCCATGTCTCCTGGAATGTCCAAGAGGCTCCTGGAAAAAGGGGGGAAATCCAGGACTCTTTCAGTTAGGGGTGTGCTCACTTTTGTTTCCAGAGGTTTAGACATTAATGGCTGTGTGTTGAGTTATATTGAGGTCACACCAAATTTACACTGTTATACAAGGTGTACAATTGAGTACTATACATTGTATCAAAGTGTCAGATCTTCAGTGACATTCCATGAAAACATATAATGAAGTATTTACAAAAATGTGAGGGGTGTATGTACTGTATATGCATACACACACTATGTTATATATATTTTGTAATTTATTTTGCTCCATTATATTTTGGTGATTACTAAATAAAGTAGGGTTATCCTACAAATCTTACATATGGAAAACCAGCACCTTACCAATGTACCATAGATAATATATTTATTTAGTAATCACACAAATGCTCTGAAGCAAAACAATTAACTATAAACACATTTTAGCTCACTATTTTATATATGCATGAAAAAAATTCCACAGCACTTCCAAGGTGTAAAAAAGTAGAAAAGGCTTTATTCACCAGACCCGCGACGTTTCGATCCGCTTTCTGGGATCTTTCTTAAGCAGTGACTGCTTGAGAAAGATCCCAGAAAGTGGATCTAAACGTTGCGGGTCTGGTGAATAAAGCCTTTTCTACTTTTTTACGCCTTTGGAAGTGCTGTGGTATTTTTTCATTTATCTTCATTGGAGGTGGATCGTCCCCACAGCCACTGGCACTCCGACTGCACCTTACAGACAGCTGTGCTGCCCACACCTTTCTACCAAGTCCTCACTCTGATATGATAATGTCTGAGGCACTTAGTCAATATATTTTGATCAAAACACATCTAAGCCGCCTACCGAACGCCAAGGTGGTCTCAGGTCAGGCGGTCCTACGCTAAACCTACCTAAGCCGTTGGGCTTCTATGTTCAGGAGCGCAGACCCCGCACATATGTTTTTCTTCAATAATATGGCCAGGGACATCCGCAAATTTGTATCATATCGTGCAGGATGTTTTTATCTTAGTTTTTTCTGTGATTTTTTTGTTTATGTAGTGTTTGCTTGAGGGAGTGGCACCTTCAAGTGTGAATGCGCACCTAGTATCTTGGGAGTAGCATTCCTCTGCACTTTTGCCCCCATCCTCTATCCAATGAGCGCCTTAATTAGGTGGTACATATGGCTGTGCTTGCTCCTCCTCCCATTGGTTGCTTGATGCACATGGAGGTTACTAGGAGCAGCACACCATATGTGCGGGGTCTGCGCTCCTGAACATAGAAGCCCAACGGCTTAGGTAGGTTTAGCGTAGGACCGCCTGACCTGAGACCACCTTGGCGTTCGGTAGGCGGCTTAGATGTGTTTTGATCAAAATATATTGACTAAGTGTCTCAGACATTATCATATCAGGGTGAGGACTTAGTCCATATATAGTGCTTGCATCTGCTTTTAATAAGTGCATTATTATCTTATTTCTGTGGTTTTCTTCCACACCTTTCTACCTTTATTATTTATATATATATATATATATATATATATATATATATATATATATATGTGTGTATAGAGAGAGAGAGAGAGAGAGAGAGAACTAAAATATGTTTATTGTTAATTATTTTGCTCCATTACATTTTTGTGATTACTAAATAAATTAGATTTTTGCTCTTATCCCAGTTTTCTGGTATACAAAGTTGTATCTGTAGATACCAGGAATGCTATTAAAGGGTTTTATTTAGATATAAATTCCACATTCTCAAGCCTGTGGCTCAGCTAGTAAGGCTTTTGCCTCTGGTACAGAAGGTCCCTGGTTCAAGACCCACCGGTGACAATTTTGATAAAAGGGGAATAAAACTTTATAAATAACAGTGGTGTTCTCAATCAATATTATAATGCTCAAGGCCCTAGTTATATGGGGGAATTACTTATTTAAACCCCTTTCCGACCTCCGCTATACATGTACAGTCTATGGGATTGCATATTAAAGTACCCTAGGGTGACTAGAAATGAAAAAAAAAAAACAATAAGAAATAAAGATCATTGTCATTGTTGCGCAGAAAATGTTGTACTATTAAAATATAAATGTATTTATTCCATATGGAGAACTCCATAATGGGGAAAAAAAATCTAAACTGTGGATTCACCATTTTTTTGTTCTCCCCAAAAAGCTAAATAAAGCAAAATTATCAAAAAGGCTTATTCCAAAATGGAATCAATAAAAACTACAGACTTAGGTTCCCAATTCGTCCCTGCTCAGGACCCCATTGATTGTAGCTGTCCCAGCATAGGGGCTCACATCGATCAGACATTTATCATCTATCTAGTGGATAGGTGATAAATGTCATTTGTGGGAAAACGCTTTTAAAGGGGTTATCTGACTCCTGAAATGCTCCCCCATATGCCCAGGCCCCTGACACACAATATACTTCCCTCGCTCCCCATGTACGGGCAGAAGCAGGGGTGGCCATGCAGACTTCAGAAGCGACGTGGGTGCCGGAAAGCGAGGTAAGTACATTGTGTGTCAGGGGCTCGGGCATATTGGGGGGGCATTTCAGGGTCGGATAACCCCTTTAATGTGGGCAATTATACACTAAGTGAATATTCTGCCATACATATTCTATTTAGAGATATTTTATGAAATTTTTCAGGCACATTTTCACTTCCCAGACCTTTGAAATATAAAGCATTCAATCCAAACGTATATGCATGTACGGTATGTAATTTTACTATATTGTCTCCTTTTGTGTTTAGCTCATATCCTATGTGAAAGCAGCTTAACTTACTAGACATTAGGCAATTTTAGAGAACCCCCAGCACTACTGAGCTATAAAGCTACCATTTGCAGAGCTACAAGATGGAACTATATTCAGATCCCTGCTGTTCTAAAGCTATTTCTGAGACTGTCAAGTGCTGAGAAATCCCAAACATTAATTTATTCTCTGGATTGGATTTGTTTCATGCCGTGCCCTAGGAGTGCATATCTGAGTAATAAAAACATATTAATCAATGCACAGAGTGTAACTCTTCAGTACAGGCCATTTCACCGGGACATGCTGTTCATTTTCCTATTCAAGATTGGAAGCTAAAAAAATACAGAATGCCGACCAAGTAAAGCAACAGTCAAAGGAAGGAGAGGCATCATGAGAATAACGCAATTGAGAATAGAAAATGATTCATGTCTGTTTATAATAAGGCATTCACAAGATCATAAAGGCGCCAGACTATCAACAGTGCTATACCAGGTAGCAGATTTTTTTAAATTCCTATACACACTCAAACCATTGTCAGTCATGACTCTCGCTCATACCATAAGGTCATATGGACAAAAGACTAGATATGATTTTTTTTTTGTGTATCCTGACAATTCCGACCAGATTCAGTCTTGTGTCTATGAAGACGACTCCCCTGTTCCTTTTCTCCCATCTCAGGAAGCAGGTATTGGACAGACTGGATATCTGTGTTTTCACAGATATAAGCATCGCCAAAGGAGTTTGGCAGCAACCCTCCCCATAAAAATCCTAGAAGTTTGTGTTTCCATAAACTTTCCATTTTCTTGTACCATTGAGTTAGATACGTGCTGTTGTATTTACCATTGTCTTGTAACATTGAGTTAGATACATGCTGTTGTATTTACCATTGTCTTGTACTATTGAGTTAGATACATGCTGTTGTATTTACCATTGTCTTGTACTAATGAGTTAGATACGTGCTGTTGTATTTACCATTGTCTTGTACTAATGAGTTAGATACATGCTGTTGTATTTACCATTGTCTTGTACTAATGAGTTAGATACGTGCTGTTGTATTTACCATTGTCTTGTACTAATGAGTTAGATACGTGCTGTTGTCTTGTACTATTGAGTTAGATACATGCTGTTGTATTTACCATTGTCTTGTACCATTGAGTTAGATACATGCTGTTGTATTTACCATTGTCTTGTACCATTGAGTTAGATACATGCTGTTGTATTTACCATTGTCTTGTACCATTGAGTTAGATACATGCTGTTGCATTTACCATTGTCTTGTACCATTGAGTTAGATACATGTTGTTGTATTTACCATTGTCTTGTACTAATGAGTTAGATACATGCTGTTGTATTTACCATTGTCTTGTACCATTGAGTTAGATACATGCTGTTGCATTTACCATTGTCTTGTACCATTGAGTTAGATACATGTTGTTGTATTTACCATTGTCTTGTACTAATGAGTTAGATACATGCTGTTGTATTTACCATTGTCTTGTACCATTGAGTTAGATACATGCTGTTGTATTTACCATTGTCTTGTACCATTGAGTTAGATACATGCTGTTGTATTTACCATTGTCTTGTACCATTGAGTTAGATACATGCTGTTGCATTTACCATTGTCTTGTACCATTGAGTTAGATACATGTTGTTGTATTTACCATTGTCTTGTACTATTGAGTTAGATACATGTTGTTGTATTTACCATTGTCTTGTAGCATTGAGTTAGATACGTGCTGTTGTAATTACCAGTCTTGTACCAGTGAGTTAGATACATGCTGTTGTAATTACCAGTCTTGTACCAGTGAGTTAGATACATGCTGTTGTATTTTCCATGGTCTTGTACCTTTCAGTTAGATACACGATGTTGTATTTTACCACTGTGTGAACGGAGCCCATTTTTTGCTCTGTATTGTGGCCATATAAATATTTCGTCTCTCTTATTCTTCCTACCTGTAAATTCTAACGCACATGAAATTCCTGTCTCAGATACTGATGGATTTTACTAACTCTTTGCTTGTTTTTAAACAGGACCAGGGCTGGTATTGTGCCGATGATCACTTCACAAAGCTGTATTAAATGAGAAAGATTAAACTTGAATACATTTGTTGGGATAATGTTTCATCAATTACTGCAAATCTCGTCACTTATATTTGGACACTTGTCAACTTTACATTGGCAGTTCCAATCATTGATTTAAAATTGTGGTTTGAATTAACACAGCTTAAAAGCCAACATAATTTTCTTTGTGTCACTCTAGTTAAGTTCATATAATGTATTAGGCTTCGCCCAGATTTACACCCATTGTCAATGACAATTTATTATTTGATACAGTTACAGCTAATCCAAGTTGCGCCAAGTTTCCCAACCCATGCACTTAACTGTCCCTTTGGCCCTAACATTGACAGGTGCCAGCATTTCTGCAATATTCATGATTAGTCAGAGCCAATATTTACTGTGTTTAATGCTACGGTAGTTCTGTGTGTGTAAAATACTCATGTGAATACTATAGACACAGATGGATGCTGCAGTATTCTGAACATCATGCAAGCTGCATAAAGCATTTTATCCCCTTTATATTAAATGATTAACATAAGCATACAAGGACAATGCTTTTTCAACCTTTTTTAGAAGGTGATGTGACCAAATGGAAGAACTACTTTAAGACTAACAGTGCAAAAGCATATCTTCACCTGCCTTACAGATAGATTTTTGTGCACCTTTTGGAGAGCTACAGATCTGTTGGAGATTTATTTTTTTCTAAATGAATAAATAACATCTCACGGCTCAGTATAACAAGGGAACATCTTGGTTTTATTATGCTTAACTTCAAGAAAAATATATTAAGAGTAGTGAGAAAAAAATATCTATATATAAATATATATACAGTATGTGTGTGTGTGTGTATATATATATATCCAGAAAATGGACGGCACTCCAGTTAGATGAAATTAAGTGATTCCTTTATTCAACCATCCGGTGCAACGTTTCGTCTCTAAGATGAGCCTTTTTCAAGCAGAGATACAATGTGAGTGAAAGCAAATTTATAGGCGAGTCAGTCAATGTGCAGGTCATGAGACCACACCTCACTTGGTGGGTGTGTTTACAAAAAATGTCAGTGACAGAATAACAAGCAAAAACAATAAACACAGTAAAACAACAAGTGATAAGGCAAAGGACAGGAATATACATGTCCCATAATTGCATACTTCATGTAAATGTAAGGACAGACCCATCGATCGGGCACAAAGGACTAATCGATGGAGCAGGGAGACAATCATGTGGACATACCAAAAACCGGCAAGAGGCATATTCCATACGGCTGTTCAGCGTTGTGTACGCACCAGAGCACAGGCGCGGCGCTACACCAATCAGGGACCAGTGGCAGGAAGACGTCCAGCATCATCAGAACTTGCCAGTGCTCTTACGTCATCACGACGCCCTTCATTGCAGCCTCGGTCTATTGCAGCGCATGCCCAGTGTCAATCTGTTCTCGGAGCGCCATCTTTAACACTAGAGGAATGCCCATTACCCGTGTGTCACTATGTGCAAGCATCAGACCTGTTGTAGAATAAAGTATAGCGATCTAGACAAGTAGGGACAACCTGGAAAACCAGTGTGCCCACATGCTATACCCAAGTATCAACCCATAACACGCACGGAGAGCCGCAGTGTAGGAACAGGTATAAAACGAGGGTGTTATATCGCTACCATACTCAGGAGGGCTCTCAGGAGGTACATAGATGCCACAGGGGGCAAGTCCAACCAGCTAGAATGGAGAGTCTGGGTAACACCATCAAGGCTGATGTGACAGGATGTATATATGGGTCCCAAGGTGTTCGCCGGGTCCGGCAATACAAAATGTGCAAATATATAGAATACAAATGAATACATAATGATAATAAAAACGCATAGCCCATAGGAATAAAACCCCCGCATATGTTGCTGCGTCCACTTCATCCACATGCTCCTACCCACAGAGTGAAGAATATAAGTGATCTGTGAATAAAAACAAAAACAGAGAAAAATATAAATATATATTTTATACTGTAAATCAAAGATTCTTGAAATAGATAAATACACTCTCCTAGTGTGTACACAAGACACTGAAAAGCAGCCCGACGATCAGAGGAGGCAAGTCACCCCTCACACCACATCACCAAAATTGAATTCTATATTTAACCCATTTGGTCTTAAACTGTCCAATCTATGGATCCAGCTTGAGTATCTTCGACCTGTCACCCCCACATCTGGGCTGAGGTATATGGTCGAGGATCCAACACCTCAAATCATCCTCCTTATGCCTAGCCTCAGAGAAATGCTTGGATACCGGAGTGTATTTATCTATTTCAAGAATCTTTGATTTACAGTATAAAATATATATAAATATATATAAATTTGCTTTCACTCACATTGTATCTCTGCTTAAAAAAGAGGCTAATTTTGGAGCCGAAACGTTGCACCGGATGGTTGAATAAAGGAATCACTTAATTTCATCAAACTGGAGTGCCGTCCATTTTCTGGATACATTGGTGGGTAAGAAGTCGATTCCCCAGGAACGTGCACCCAATTTTTCCTGACTATAGCCAGTGCCGCCATTTTTCTTATATAATCCAGAAAATGAACGGCACTCCTTTAGATAGTGGAAAAATAACTAATTTATTCACCCGTGCGGTATCAGACGGATTAACTATATTCATTTCCCTGTCACGTATGCAGTGCAGGTGTACCTCACACCAAAAATGGGAATATGTCACTGGACGAACTAACAGTCAGATTAACTGACCTCACGGGTGAATAAAGGAGTTATTTTTCTACTATCTAAAGGCGTACACCCACATTTTCCTTATCTGCTGGTGCCGCCATTTTTCTCAAGTGTGTGTGTGTATATATATATATATATATATATATATATACATACACTGTATATACCTATTTACTTATACAGTCATTTACATATTCATTTTTTTTACTTATATATCATATCAATTTATCACAATTTTTTCTTTTTTTATCTGATATATTTAGGTATAATCTATTCCAGTCAGTGTTTATATATTATTTAGATATATGATCTAAACTATTTATACTTTTCACTTTTGATCATAACAGTGCCATTTTATTTTCATCTGATCTAACAAAAATTATCTATTTTTGAAACATTGTGAATGTGTTGTTTTAATCACATTTTATTCTAATTATTCAGCTTTTTGTAAACTCTATGTAGTATACGTTCTATGGGGCTCATTTATTACTTTTGTGACATTTATTGGTTGCAGATTTTTGTCACAAGCCATGATGTAACAAAATCTGTGACTTTTCCCCACTCGCGCCACTTTGCCGACAAGTCTAAAAAAAGGGGGCGTGGTGTGGGTGAGGAAGAGGGCGGGTTGGCAGGCCGGTCTCATTCATCATTTTGTACGGCAGTTTTTGGCATACAAAATGACTTAAATCTACACCATGAAGCTGGTGTAGATTTTAGATTATGGTATATCCTGCTGAAGGAAGCGCCAAAGCTATGTAGAGGACTTTGCCTCCACATAACTTTGGCGTTTCCTCCAGCAGCACAGACACTATTGAGACTGATGTGTAAATTGCCGGTCTTAATAAATGTGCCCATCTTTTACTTTTCTGTCTAGACTCGGAAAAGGAGCCCTTGAGCTCTGAAACATGTTGTCTATCTGGAATTTTTAGCCATCCAATAAAGAAACCTTTTCCCCTACCCAGTGGTCATGTAACTTCACCAATAGATGTCTGTTCTGAGTTTTAACCATCCAGCCCCCTTTCCCATAATTATAGTAAGCAGGCGAACAGCAGCAGTGGCTTGATGGGTACTTCACCATAAGCAATGACGGATCTATTTATTGGCTTCAGCCGAGGGTGTGTGAAATCCTCATGGATCCATGACAGCACTTTCCATTTGGGTGTGACAAAGCCACCTTCCACACTGAAAACCCTCTCTGAGATAACACTGGAATCTGGATAAGACAGTACAGAGAAATCAAACTGGGCCAGTTCTACCCACTGTTCCATTCTGCCTGCCCAGAATCTATGGGAATACAGTATGTGCCAGAGGTAGGACTGTACTTGGTTGTTCAGGCGGTATGTCTTTGTTTGCTGATTTGCATCATCCTTGCGTGGCACATGAAAAAACAACTCCATTATGTTCATGAAACTGCTGCTTGTGGTAGGTGGGTGACACGGCAGGGGATGGAGAGGGGCCATCCAGTCAGACACACAGGTGCTAGGTGTCCGCCTACCAAGAGCTGTGGCAAGCTGCGCACACAGTGTATCCTGGTAATAAAGCAATTTGGCCTCCTTTCCAGCAAATAGGAAAACATTCCTCCATTTTGTTTTGATAGTGGGGGTCTAAAAACATGGCTATCCAGTAATCATAAGATGATGTTAGTATGTAATCAAACAAGCATACAGCTTGCCATGCTCGCCTGCGTGCAAAAGCACCCAGTTCTGTCGGGCTCCTCCCCACTATGATGATTGGTCATCATGGCCAGTGTCATTGTCATCAGCCTTAGTTGGTCCTACTGGCAAATCTGGTGGCCTCTTCACAGGGCCTTAGTATGCAACACTTGTCTCTGATGAGCTTCCACTGCCTGACCTGCATGACAAAATTATTCACTACTTTACACTGCTCGTACAGTCGCTCTAGCTTGTGCAAGGTGGAATTCCAGCAATTTGAAATGGTGCAGATCAAGCGGTGCATTGGCAATCCGTTCTGCTGCTGCAAATCCAGGAGGGAGCTCCTTTCCGCAAAGAATGGCTGAAATGTGAGGACAGTCTCCTGGACATGGCCCGCACCCTCTGCATGCCACATTACTTTTTCAAAAAGTGTTGCACGATTAAATTTATTACGTGCGCCATGCAGGGAGCATGTGTTATTTCTGCCAAATGCAGAGCAGACATAATGTTTCTGCCATTGTCACTGGCCACTTTGCCCAGTTGGAGTTGGCAGGGAGACAGCCAATGGGATGATTGTGCTTGATTGATTTTAGGAACTGATTGGCTGTGTGGCTACTATCGATCAGGTTCATCAGCTCTAATATGGCATGGTAATCTTTCACTTTAAACTGCTGACTGTTCCTACAGAAGTCATCAACAGGGAGGCTCTCTTGAGTATTTTCCATAACACATGGGGTTTGTTGTCTCTTCTTAGGAGGCCTGTGAGGCAGTGGTACTGTGCAGGATGGTTGTGATTACATCATCACAACCTTCTGTAACCAGTCACATCA
Organism: Bufo gargarizans; assembly: GCF_014858855.1. NCBI lineage: Eukaryota > Metazoa > Chordata > Amphibia > Anura > Bufonidae > Bufo > Bufo gargarizans. Next base: position 204,696,405 of record NC_058083.1, read on the forward strand.
CACCTAGCAGCCTACTGACGATGACATTCATGTCTGCTTGGGAGAGCGCTACTGGGGGCATTATATGTAAACTGACCAAAACTAGGGATTTTTTTTATGTAAAGAGGATACTACTGGGAGCATTATATGTATAGTTGGCACTATTGGGCACATTATATAGGATTATATGATCCAACAGGTATAAAAACAGTCCAAGTAGGAGATTGTGCAGGGAGGACACAAGTAATAACTTAAGAACAGTGTTTGGGAAACAAGATAGTGTAAGGGATCGCCTCTTATTTGCTGGTCATTCTCACAGATACGACTTTAGGACACAGAGAGAAAAACTTAAATCCAGCTCACCTCCCAGTTAGTATAATCCCGATTCTGAAACCCTAGGGGAGTGACCCCGTCGCAGGCTGCAGGTAATTTAGAAGAAGGTCTCAGATTCAAGTAGGGTCCATGTTAAAATCGCTTCTTTATTTGGACATCATACAGACATGACAGACTGCCACACAGTACAACAGATTAACGTTGACGCGTTTCGGGTACTGAGACCCTTAGTCGTAACGTTGTTGCACAGTGAGATACCCCAATATAAAGGGAAAAGATAGCCATTCCCCCCTACAATCCATGGGAGGCGGCATTGATCCCATTGGTCGTCTCACTGTGCATCACACCTTAGTTGCCACCTATTCATTATCAAGTTGATGCATTACAGACTGTGCTGGGACTTAACAAGAGTTAACCCTTGAGGACTCTAGTCCAAATTCTGTGAACAGAATTTGGACTAATACAAAGCTATATTAATTGCAACACTACAGGAGTGGTATACATTATACAGTGCAAGGATTGCGACTTAATGTATGTTGGAAGTACGATCCGAAGATTCAGGAATCGCCTTCTGGAACATTTAAATTATATAAGCAACCCTAATGCACTTAATATTTCGAATGTAGCTAGACATTTTATACAAATACATGATCGTCAAGTAAGGGGCTTTAAAGCCTTCGCGATAGAGAGGGTATTTGCCCCCAAGAGAGGTGGGGACCACCGCAAGAAACTCCTCCTACGCGAGGCGTTTTGGATCTTCAGGCTGAACACTAGAGTTCCATATGGCCTTAACCTGAAAAAGGAATTGATGTACATATACCAATAACAAATATGTTCATTTATATATAAACATGTGCATTTATGTGCATCATTCCTGCGTGTCCATTCTTTCTCACAGTCTCCCCTTCCCCCCCCATTCCTTTTCTTGTGTCTGTCCATTTGGTCCCCAGTTCTTGGTGCAATTATCATTATCAGTGGTTTTCTCCTGCATAACAAGATTACCAAGCGTGGCAACAATGTCCTAAGCAGAAATAATACTGTCAATAATACTGTTATTAATGTGAAGGCTGTTTTGGTTTTGCATAATATATGTTTTTATATGTTACACAAGTTGGTGTGTTCACACTATGCGTTTTTTTTTTGGGACTTTCACCTGTTTCCCCCCCCCCCCCTTTTTTTTTTTTTTTTCCTTCAGTGAATGTTCACAGAATTTGGACTAGAGTCCTCAAGGGTTAACTCTTGTTAAGTCCCAGCACAGTCTCTAATGCATCAACTTGATAATGAATGGGTGGCAACTAAGGTGTGATGCACAGTGAGACGACCAATGGGATCAATGCCGCCTCCCATGGATTGTAGGGGGGAATGGCTATCTTTTCCCTTTATATTGGGGTATCTCACTGTGCAACAACGTTACGACTAAGGGTCTCAGTACCCGAAACGCGTCAACGTCAATCTGTTGTACTGTGTGGCAGTCTGTCATGTCTGTATGATGTCCAAATAAAGAAGCGATTTTAACATGGACCCTACTTGAATCTGAGACCTTCTTCTAAATTACCTACGACTTTAGGACACCAGGTTTCAGGTCCAAACCGTGCATTTATTGTGCACACTCCAACCAATACAGGTTATCATGAAGTCACAGCTTCACCTTACACATGTGACATCCACATAAAATAATAAACACTTGCCCGGCTAGGCTCTAACTAACACAGAGTTTCCTGACTCACCTAAGTCCCTGTTCACACCCTGTGAACACATGCAGCTTTCTGAGCCAATGTCCCACAGCCTCCTGGCTGTACAGAGCACATTATGCCCACTGTCTCCAGTCCAGTGTCTCAGCACACATGGGGAATCGTGGTCTCTCAGCCCTCCTGGCTTGGACCACACAGAGCCTCCAGGCCTCTGTCCACAGGCAACACACTCCCCCCTTGCTGACACCCTGGGAGGTGCTTTGTGCCAGCCTGATTACTTCCAGCTGGTCTCACCTGTGGTGGAATAGGGGTGTGGACCGAACTATCCACCCCTTCCTTGCCTCTAACCTGCGTGAGACCTGTCACTGTCTCACAATAGTATGATGAGAAATTATCAAGACAAGCACTGGTGGAGCATCTTTCCTTAGAACATTGTGCCTGTAAATTTCTGCACAACTGGGCATTCCCATTCCTCTTGTCAATATGGTTTGTTTCTAACAGTCTGACTCTGTCAGCATTGACTGTGTAGGGACAGAGCTCATTGACAAGGGAATTGTAACACCCAATTGTAAATCTATTCACCCAAGAAGAATAAATTGCCAAGGGAACTGCACAAAGAGTTATAACAAAATATGCTTCCGAATTGTTATTTTATGAGAAATGTCAGGAGAGCTGACAGCTCCTAAGTAGTTTATTTTCAGGAATACATTTATAAAGTAGTATTCCATTTATCATAGGTTAACATTGACAGATAGAAATATTACACATGGCATTAAATGGGGTTGTCCAGCTGTGACGTATCATGTATTGTGATTGGCTGCAGCAGTCGCAGGACCAAGCCGCTTCATGGTCCTATAAGGACCAGAAGCAGCCAGGAATGGATCAGCTGTGGGGCCACAGATAGATGAGTGGGTTTTTGATGTTAAGGGGTACAGATTAGGATAATAGGAGCTGTCAGCATCAAGGCCGGACAACCTTTTATGGCTGAGGATTACAAATGGTGTAATACTGGTAACAGGAACTGGTTATTTAGTAGAAAAATGCACATCTTTTAGAAACTGTGGTTATGGTCATCATGACATCAGCCTAAATCAGTCATCCTAAGACCTGATAGCCTGGCGGACGGAGCGTCCCTACATATATGAAACTTCTTCTACAAAAGTAATTCCCAGGATATTTTTATATGTCCCATTAGTTTTGGCTTATTTCTTATTGCATGGATATAATGTCCATTTTAACCATGAAATTAGAAATCTTTGTCTTGTTTAGCTTTCTAGTTGATTTATGCTGCCGCTAGCCTTCCAATACTACAGACAAAATGGATTTGATATACTGAAAGTCTCAAAAAAACAAACCCCAGATGTCTTATTTTCTGGAGTTATTTGTCTGACTCATTCTGTTGTTTTTCTCTTCATGGCTAGTATTTTACTCTTGACATCAATTATAGATGGTTTTATATGAAAATGTAATACACATGAGTTGAAGTGCAGGACATTGAGTTACTTATTCATTTCTTTACTGTCTAATCGTACAGACAGAAAAGTAAAATATTGGAAAAACAAGGAGGATTTTTCTTTTGATGAATTGCAGTGATGTGTAGCTGTCTCCTTGCTTGATAACACTGTTGTACAAAGATTAGGAAGCTTTTTGTAACACAGACATGATTAAGCAATTTTTACATAATTTTGTGGTGCTGAACATGAAACTGACATTGAAAATGTGAGATTGGTTCTTATTTGGAAATTACAGAGGTAAAAAGTAAAAAAAAAAAAAACTCTGAAAATTTTTAGAGCCGATTGAAGGGCAACGAAAGAGAAGTATGGAAGGCTTTCAAAATTGTGTCAATTAGTTTGTTAGGAAATGTTGAAAATTTCTATCGGCTTGTAAAGGAACTTCTAACCGCATACAGGAAAATGGGCTGCGGAATGTCGCAAAAGCTACATATCCTCCATTCCCATTCAGATGTATTCCCGACTAACTACTTCTTGACGGTCCATAGACTGTCCTGCAGCTGCTGGAGCAGTGAGGCCGCTATCAGTGACAGCAGGGCTCCCCATAGAGAAAGCAGGGATGGTTGTTCACCACCCCTGCCTTCTCCACACTCTGTACACAGCACTGAATGAGCACTGTGTATAGCAATACACTTATGGCGCTTCCTGCTCTGGCCCCAGCGGTTATTTGACCGTCAGGTTTTGGAACCCAGATCACCTCTGCATTGTGGTTGTACAAGCATGTACAACCTCCCTGGGGCTGGTATTTCCCCTGTAAATGGGGCTAATATATCAGCCTCAGTTACAGGAGAAATTGGCAATAGTTAAAGGGGTTGTCTCACTTCAGCAAGTGGCATTTATCATGTAGAGAAAGTTAATACAAGCCACTTACTAATGTATTGTGATTCTCCATATTACTTCCTTTGCTGACTGGATTCATTTTTCCATCACATTATACATTGCTCGTTTCCATGGTTACAGACCAACCTGCAATTCATCAGTGGTGGCCGTGCTTGCACACTATAGGAAAAAACATCAGCCTTTCTGGTGGCTGGGACCATGGGAGCGCACACAGGCTAGTGCTTTTTCCTAAATTGTGCAAGCACGACCACCACTGATGGATTGCAGGGTGGTCATAACTATGGAAACGAACAGTGTATAATGTGATAGAAAGATGAATCTAGCCAGCAAAGGAAGCAATATGGACAATCACAATACATTAGTAAGTGTCACGGGAAGTACGGGGAAGGAAAGACAACTAAAGGGAACCACAACTAAACAACAAAAGACTAGGCCCCAAACCTAGGGAACGAAGAGGTCACCTCCTAGCAATCCCTGATACTCTCCCTAAGCTGCCAACAACATGTGCAAATCTCAAAGGTAGAAATGCACAGGAACCTGAGACTGCTGCAACAGTGCACCAAACCCTCAGCTTAGGGAACAGGGAAAGAGGCAACCGGCTCCTTCCAAACTGAAGGAGCTAGTGTCTCCCTGAGGCCTAGTCAGAACAGACACACCAAGAAAAGGGAAAAGGACTTAGCTTGAGATGTAACTGGAACAGGAGAACCACCACACAAGCAGAGCACTCCACAGCAGAACTATCAGCCGCAGGGAAACAAGTGAGAGGCGGAACATATAAAGAGGGACCTGACAGATAATGAGCAGCATCTAAGAAGGGGTAGAAACCTGTCGGCAACAATGAAAACAAGAGAGATCTGTCAGATAGATACCTGAGTCTTCCATCAATCTGAACTTCTAAGATCTCTCCCAGGGTCGGCGGTGACAGTAAGTGGCTTGAATTAACTTTCTCTACATGATAAATGCCACTTACCGAAGTGAGACAACCCCTTTAAATGTCCTGCAAAGGTCTTGTATGACTTTATGGGGGCACAATATGTAAAATAAAAAAATAACAAAGGCATAGTGAAAATAAAAAACTGCAGCTTCTAGCCCCTCCCCTGGCGACTATATTCCACACCTCAAAACGATCCTAATTTTTGTTGCACAAGCTATTAACAAAGTAAAATAAAAAAAATGAAAAACAGACTAATTTTTCCTTTTTTTAAATTTACTTTTCATAAAAATAAAAACAAAATACTAATATAAAAATAAAGCTCCATGACCGGAAAAAGACGCCAAAATTATTTACATAACTAAAGGGAAAAAAATGTTATGGCTTTAATAGACATATACTAATAAAAGAGTAAAATGCACCCAGTCAGGAAGGGGTACAAGTACAAATAGTGTGGTCAGGGAGTGATTACAGGGGCGGATAGGACATAGACCTTACAGGGAAACTTCCCGGTGGGCTGATACTCAGAAGGCCACCTGGGCCCTCCTCACGGTCAGCCAGTAGAAGTTTCTGGGGCTGTATTTTGTGCTGCTGGCAGTATTTTGTGATGGACTATGGTATTTGGCTCTGTTGGGGTGGTATAATGTACCACAATATGGTATTGCTGGACCTGCCTTCTATCAATTTAGACCCAACTGCAAAACGGGGCCACCTTTAGTATTTTTTTCCAGGACCACTTTAAGTTCCCAGTCTGCCCCTGAGTGGTTAATTGCAGTGCACTCAGTAACGAACATGGTGAGCTTCTTCTTGAGGATATTGCAGTCACTGAGAAGCTTTACAAAAGTAAATGCCGCCCTGCCATGTTGGCACATTACTGCTGGACGTACCTGCATTTTCTTCTAATGAAAGAAAATCTCACTATAGTCAGTGGGGGAGATTTATCAAGACTGGTGTTCCCATACGCCATTTTCTGACCCACTGGAGTGGGATGCGCCTAATTTATTAAGACGTAGATGCCTGTTGATAAATTCGGAGCATCTCTGGCACTCTGTGCACCAGAAATTCAAATCTATGGCAGCTAGGCGCTGATGTTAACTTGAGCTATAGTGTACACCAAGTTTCTGGTGTAAGTTATAGGAAATCCTGCAGGCCACAGTAGTCTCCGCCCCTCCCACTAATCCCCACCCCTTTTCTCGCTACTTAAGAAGAGTGACGAGAAGTTAGAAAACTCGCAAATCATGGCAGGCACCATAATTTGCTACTTTTTAACACCACAATAGTGGCTTAAATAGTTTGATAGATACCCTTCAGCATTCTTTCCCTTTTCCCTCTGTAACGTCTAAACAAGAACCAATGTCAAGATTCAGAAACCAAAAATTAAAAGATTAGTTAATCATGTCTCATGTAATTAATGAGTTGTTCATCCCATTAATTCAGGACCTGACCTGGGCAGGGTTAATCACAACTATATTTACAAATGCCTATGAGGGCAATAGAAACCTATCTTGGCCCAAGTACAAACTAATACTTCACTTTTATTATATTATTCATTAAAAAGTGTCACTGGTAAGTGTGATTCACATGTGATAGGACACAGACAAACGAACAGAATAACCTTCTAAGGTATTAAAAACACAGTCTACGGCCCACTGTGAGAGATGGTAGATATCACCGGTTGGAGGCGATGTGTGTAATCGCTCACTCCAAACAACATGAGAGCAGCAAATTGTGCTGCCACATCCCACAAGTATTATTCCAACTAGGTACTAGCTGGAATTGTCAATTTATATTATCAGATATCAATAGTGGGAGACTGATGCCTTCGTCCCACTATATGGATTGAGAGACTGTTTGACAGCCTACAGTTTACCAACACACAATGCACTTATCATATGTGCGGTAGACTGGAGTGTGTGAGCTACTGATAGTGCCAGTCAGGTACCAGTGAACGGGCCCAGCCACTGTTTATTACTGACAGGGTACGTTGTCACGTCTATAAATGCTGATGCCAACTCAAGCTGGTTGTCAGCAAAGAACAACAAATTTGCGAGTTGTTGCCCTTTATTTGTGAGGGGGGATTTGTGGCATCCACCCTACACACAATTGGGAGTGCTCTTTAGCAACTGGCCATTAGATACAGGCGATGGCAACACTGTTGGTCACCTGAATGTGCAGCCTGCTGGTGATACCAGACAGTTCATATCAGCATATTCAGGGCTAGCAACACCGTTATCCACCTAAAAATACAGCCTGCTTGTAATGTCAGGCAGGTGCTGATAATACATGTGGGACTGGCAAAACTGCTGTCCTCCTAAATGTGTGGCCTGTCGTTGGTGCCAAACGGGTCACAGTGTAACAACCAAACCATTGCTGCCCGTTACCCCTGAGGAAGCCAGAGATACTGGTGAAACATGTCGGGGGGCAGTTTTAGGTTTTAATTAGCAGGCATGTGGCCCACTGTTAGAGATTATTAGTAGTCCGGTTGTTACACTGTGACCCGTTTGGCACCAACGACAGGCCACACATTTAGGCGGACAGCAGTTTTGCCAGTCCCACATGTATTATCAGCACCTGCCTGACATTACAAGCAGGCTGTATTTTTAGGTGGATAACGGTGTTGCTAGCCCTGAATATGCTGATATGAACTGTCTGGTATTCACCAGCAGGCTGCACATTCAGGTGACCAACAGTGTTGCCATCGTCTGTTGGTTCTAAAAATAGTACCAAAATAATGCTGAAATACCATTTGTAGACCACAAAGGAAACTCCTGTTAATCCATCCATTGTTATAGACCACCAGAATGCTGATATTATTCACTTACTGTCCTAGACCACCAGGAAGATTCATATTATGCCCCTTACTGCTCTAGACCACTGGAGAGATATAAACAACCTCACTGCACTAGACTAAGGAGAATGTTCACATAAACCCTTTCTTGCCCAGTTCATTAGGGATGCTTACATTAAAGAATAACTAAACCTTTGATTAAAATTTTAATAAGATGTCCCTAATGCCCTAATAAGACTTTTTCTAATATACTTTATTAATGGATTTTGTATTTTTATTAGACTTTTACCCCTCTATTCCCAGTGCGCTTAAAACTGACATTTCTGTACACCGCTGACTGCTCAGCGGTCTACAGAGTACGGACTGAAGTTTATGAATGGGCCGCAGTAGCAGTGAGTACAGGCAGGTTTACTAACTCCTAGCATAGCACATGGGTACCCTGTACCCATATACTATGCCAGAATTAGTTGAGCAGAGCGGGCTCCTACTTCTGCCTGCTTCGCAAAGCTAAGAGAACTGCATGTCAGCACTTATCTTAGCGAAGCAGGAAGCCCGCTCCGGTCAGCTAATCCTAGCATAGCATATGGTTACAGGGCACCCGTGTGCTATGCCGGGAGTTAGTAAACCTCCAGGGGGCACGGGCAGGAGCAGAAATAAGTGGTCGACCAATATTGATTTTTTTTTAGAGCCGATACCGGTAATCTGTAAACTTTCAGGCTGATAGCCGATAATTTATACCGATATTTTATCTCATAATATATATTATATTCGTTGGAAGTCACTGAGGTGGTGGAAATTTGCTTTTGGCACTAGTATATTATAAATGAATAAAGCCCTTAGTTGGTTATAATTTACATTTATAATATACTAGTGCCAAATGCCAATTTCCACACCATCCCCCCCTCTCACTGACTTTATTAACCCCTATCAGACCTCAGATCGGCCCTTTATTAACCCCTATCAGACCTCAGATCAGACCTTTATTAACCATCTCCCGACCGCCTAATGCAGGGATGCATCCTGCGGGCGGTCGGTCTGTTCCTCCTGGCGAGATTTCCTGTGAACGCGCACACACAGGAGTGCGCGTTCACAGGATCGGAAGGTAAACGAGTCGATCTACAGCCTGCCAGCGGCGATCATTCGCTGGTAGGCTGTAGATGCGATTTTTTTTAACCCTTGAAAGGTATATCAGACGCTGTTTTGTTAACAGTGTCTGATATACCTGCTACCTGGTCCTCTGGTGGTCCCTTTTGCTTGGATCGACCACCAGAGGACACAGGCAGCTCTGTAATAAGTAGCACCAAGCACCACACTACACTACACCCCCCCCCCGTCACTTATTAACCCCTGATCACCCCCCTGTCATTAATAACCCCCCTGTAAGGCTCCATTTAGACGTCCGTATGTGTTTTGTGGATCCACGGATCCGTGGATCCGCAAAACACGGACACCGCGGATCTGAAAAACACGGACATCGGCAATGAGCTTTCCGCATTTTGCGGATCCGCACATTGCCAGAACTACATACAAAATGCCTTTTCTTGTCCACATGTCACAACCAGACAGCTGAGAAGCTCTGACAGAGGCCTTTCAGAACCTCCTCCTTGACTTTCTTTGTTGTGGTATTCAGTTCCTCATCTCATTAGCCTCTCTCAGCTGTCATGTGTTGGACTAATTGCTTCCCTTTAAATTCCTCCCCAGAATGCTTTTCTGGGCGGCTTATACTTCTTCCTAGAGTGTGTGTGCATGCTGATCTTGTTCTCCTCTCAGCTACAAAGTTAAGTGTTGAACATTTATCTGTTATTTTCTGTTTGCTGGATCCCAGGTGACCCTGACTCCCTCCGGTTCTTGTGTAGGAAGCCGGTGGTCGTGTCCCCTCACTATTGTAGGGTGCTCAGGGGTTATATAGTCAAGGTACGTGGATATGCAAACCTCCACCATTCGGATCTTTGCATAGGCTGAGCAGCCAGGGAAAGTGCCAGGTCTTCTGCAGGGGTCTCCCTTTTGTTCCTTAGCTTTTGGATCCAGCGAGTCATTTATGCATGTTGCTTTGCCTTGTTTCCTGTACACCGTCCGTGACATTATAAGCCGCCAAAACCGTCTCAAGCATGGATCCGGTTTCACTTTTGGCTGAACGCTTCCAGGGTCTTTCATTGAAGGTAGCTGATCTCCGTAAGACTTTTTCTCAGCTTCAAGTGACTGGTTCAGCTTGCGTTCATGGAGTTTGTTCTGAGCCTAAGATCTCGCTCCCGGATACGTTCTCCGGGGGTAGTGAGAATTTTGTGCGTTTTAGAGAGGCTTGCAAACTCCATTTTCGCCTTCTTCCCCATTCCTCTGGTGATGGGGAACGGAGGGTGGTGATCATTATATCGCTGCTCAGGGGTAAGGCTCAGTCCTGGGCCTTTTCGCTGCCGGAGGGGGCACGGCCTCTCTGTTCAGTGGATGAATTCTTTTTAGCCCTGGGTCAGATATATGATGATCCAGATCGTATTTCTCTGGCTGAGTCTAGACTACGTCTATTATGCCAGGGTAAACAATCCGCAGAAATATACTGCTCAGAATTTCGGAGATGGGCAGTTGAAACTGGTTGGAATGATGCTGCTCTCCGAAGTCAATTTTGCCATGGTGTTTCAGAGGGATTGAAAGATGCATTTGCCTTTCATGAGAGGCCTATTTCTTTGGATTCTGCTATGTCTCAGGCTGTTCGTATTGACAGGCGTCTTAGAGAGAGAGGAGAGATGTCCCCTTCCTGTCATACTCAGTCCCAGGACAGTGCAGCGGTCCCATTCTGTGCGCAGGGGTCTCAGTCGCTGTCAGCCCCTTCTGAGCAGGAGCCCATGCAGCTGGGGTTGATTGCTTCTGACAATAGAAGATTCAGCTCGCATGGGAGGGTTTATTTTTGTTGTGGAGGTATAAATCATTTGGCAAATATTTGTCCCTCTAGGAGATTCAGGCAGTTTTCTGGGAGTAATAAAGAAACAAACAGGAAAAAATCTTTTAAAAATGTTCTGTCTGTTACTATTGGCAGGGTTGAGGCGGAAATTGAAGGTTTTCCGTTTGCTTGTAGTTCCCGTTTTGTCCTGCCGGCTAGGGTGGCGCTAGAGAGCAAGAACATTTTTTGTGAGATTTTTGTGGATAGTGGAGCAGCGGTCAATCTCATTGATAATCAATTTGCGATAACTCATGGTTTCCAGGTGCGCACTTTGGGAAAGGATATTCCTGTTTTTGCTATCGATTCCGCTCCACTTTCTCAGAAATCATTAAAGGGCATAGTTCACAATATCCGTTTAATTGTGAGTGATGCTCATGTTGAGGATGTGTCATGTTTCGTCCTTAGCGGTTTGCTTACCCCTCTGGTGTTGGGGCTGCCCTGGCTCACTAAGCATAACCCCACCATTGATTGGCAAGCGAGGCAAATAAATAGTTGGAGTGACTTTTGCAGAGAGAATTGCCTCATGACATCTGTTTCTGAGGTTGCTACTAAGACTGTACCATCTTTTCTCTCTGAATTTTCGGATGTCTTCTCTGAGAGTGGAGTTCAGGATTTGCCCCCGCACAGGGAGTACGATTGCCCTATTAATCTCATCCCAGACGCCAAGCTGCCTAAATCTCGTTTATACAATCTTTCCCAACCTGAGAGGATCGCTATGCGTGCTTATATCTCTGAGAGTCTGAGAAAAGGACACATATGACCCTCGAAGTCACCTGTTGCCGCTGGTTTTTTCTTTGTTAAGAAAAAAGATGGTTCTTTGAGACCTTGTCTGGATTTCAGAGAGCTGAACAGTATCACAATTCGTGACCCTTATCCGCTTCCTCTGATCCCGGACCTGTTTAACCAGGTTGTTGGGGCTAAAGTATTTTCCAAATTAGATCTAAGAGGGGCATACAACCTGGTCAGGGTCAGAGAAGGGGACGAATGGAAGACGGCCTTCAATACCCCTGAGGGCCATTTTGAAAATTTGGTTATGCCTTTTGGTTTGATGAATGCCCCAACCGTTTTTCAGCATTTCGTGAACAGCATTTTTTATCATTTGATGGGAAAATTTGTATTGGTGTATTTGGATGACATTTTGATTTTTTCTCCCGATTTCAAAACTCATAAGGAACATTTACGTCAGGTCTTGCTCATCCTGCGGGAGAATAAATTATATGCGAAACTGGAAAAATGTGTGTTTGCGGTTCCAGAAATTCAATTTCTGGGGTTTCTTCTCTCCGCTTCTGGTTTTTGCATGGACCCTGAGAAGGTCCGCGCTGTGCTTGAGTGGGAGCTTCCTGAGAATCAGAAGGCGCTGATGCGTTTTTTGGGCTTTGCCAATTATTACAGGAAGTTCATTTTGAATTATTCTTCTATTGTTAAACCACTCACTGATATGACCAGAAAGGGGGTAGATTTTTCTTCTTGGTCAGTAGAGGCGCGTAAGGCTTTTTCTGATATCAAGGAGAGTTTTGCTTCCGCTCCCATCTTGGTGCAACCTGATGTTTCTTTACCCTTCATAGTTGAGGTTGATGCTTCTGAGGTGGGTGTGGGGGTGGTCTTGTCTCAGGGTTCCTCTCCTGCCAATTGGCGACCGTGTTCCTTTTTCTCAAGAAAACTCTCCTCCGCAGAGAGAAATTACGATGTGGGAGATAGGGAATTGTTGGCTTTTGAGGAATGGCACCATTGGCTAGAGGGAGCCAGACACCCTATTACCGTATTTACTGACCATAAAAATCTGGCCTACTTGGAGTCAGCCAAGCGTCTGAACCCGAGACAGGCCAGATGGTCTTTGTTCTTTTCTAGGTTTAATTTTGTTGTCACGTTCCGCCCTGGAGTTAAGAATGTGAAGGCAGATGCCCTGTCACGTTGTTTTCCGGGAGGCGGGAATTTTGAAGACCCGGGTCCCATTTTGGCTGAAGGTGTGGTGGTCTCGGCTCTTTTTCCTGAATTGGAGGCAGAGGTGCAGGCAGCCCAGTCAGAGGCTCCTGATCTTTGTCCTCCTGGGAGGTTGTTTGTGCCTCTCGCTTTAAGACACAAGATTTTTAAAGAACACCACGATACGGTCCTTGCTGGGCACCCGGGGGTAAGAGCCACACTGGATCTCATCGCTCAGAGATTCTGGTGGCCTGCGCTTCGTAAGTCGGTTGAGGGTTTTGTGGCAGCCTGCGAGACTTGTGCTCGTGCTAAAGTCCCTCATTTTCGGCCATCAGGTCCTCTCCTTCCCTTACCCATTCCTTCCCGTCCTTGGACACATCTGTCCATGGACTTCATAACGGACCTGCCTCGTTCCTCGGGGAAGACTGTGATTCTGGTGGTGGTGGACCGTTTTAGCAAAATGGTGCATTTCATCCCTTTTCCTGGTTTGCCCAATGCTAAGATGCTGGCGCAGGCATTTATTGATCACATTGTCAAATTGCACGGTATTCCTTCAGACATAGTCTCTGATAGGGGCACGCAGTTTGTTTCCAGATTCTGGAAGGCTTTCTGTTCTCGCTTGGGGGTTCGGTTGTCATTCTCTTCTGCTTTCCACCTGCAGTCGAATGGCCAGACAGAGCGCATCAATCAGAATCTGGAGACATATCTGCGCTGTTTTGTGGCGGAGAATCAAGAGGATTGGTGTTCTTTTTTGTCCCTTGCTGAGTTTGCTTTAAATAACCGTCGTCAGGAGTCCTCTGATAAGTCACCATTTTTTGGTGCATATGGGTTTCATCCGCAGTTTGGGACTTTCTCGGGAGAGGGGTCTTCTGGTTTACCTGATGAGGACAGATTCTCCTCGTCTTTGTCATCTATTTGTCAAAAGATTCAGGATAATCTAAAGAGCATGAGTGAGAGATATAAGCGTGTGGCAGATAAGAGACGTGTGCTTGGTCCGGACCTGAATGTTGGTGATCTGGTGTGGTTGTCCACCAAGAATATCAAATTGAAGGTTCCCTCCTGGAAGTTGGGTCCTAGGTTTATTGGGCCTTACAAAATCCTGTCTGTCATCAATCCTGTTGCATACCGTCTTGATCTTCCTCAGACTTGGAAGATCCATAATGTTTTTCATAAGTCCTTATTGAAACCTTATGTTCAACCCATTGTACCCTCGCCTTTGCCTCCTCCTCCGATTATGGTTGATGGGAATCTTGAATTTCAGGTCTCTAGGATTGTGGATTCTCGTCTTGTCCGCGGTTCTCTTCAGTACCTTGTTCATTGGGAGGGGTATGGTCCTGAGGAGAGGATGTGGGTCCCAGTGACGGACATTAAGGCCTCTCGTCTCATCAGGGCTTTCCATAGGTCCCATCCTGAGAAGGTGGGTTCTGAGTGTCCGGAGTCCACTCGTAGAGGGAGGGGTACTGTCACAACCAGACAGCTGAGAAGCTCTGACAGAGGCCTTTCAGAACCTCCTCCTTGACTTTCTTTGTTGTGGTATTCAGTTCCTCATCTCGTTAGCCTCTCTCAGCTGTCATGTGTTGGACTAATTGCTTCCCTTTAAATTCCTCCCCAGAATGCTTTTCTGGGCGGCTTATACTTCTTCCTGGAGTGTGTGTGCATGCTGATCCTGTTCTCCTCTCAGCTACAAAGTTAAGTGTTGAACATTTATCTGTTATTTTCTGTTTGCTGGATCCCAGGTGACCCTGACTCCCTCCGTATCTTGTGTAGGGAGCCGGTGGTCGTGTCCCCTCATTATTGTAGGGTGCTCAGGGGTTATATAGTCAAGGTACGTGGATATGCAAACCTCCACCATTCGGATCTTTGCATAGGCTGAGCAGCCAGGGAAAGTGCCAGGTCTTCTGCAGGGGTCTCCCTTTTGTTCCTTAGCTTTTGGATCCAGCGAGTCATTTATGCATGTTGCTTTGCCTTGTTTCCTGTACACCGTCCGTGACACCGCAATTGCGGACAAGAATAGGACATGTTCTATAGGCTCTACAAAAAATGCAGTGTTCATTTGATCAGGCCTGATCTTGTGCGCACACTTGCGTTCAGTCCGCCCCACCGCAGTGACAGAATTATTATTTTTTCTGATCACTGCAAAAACACTGCAAAATCGCTGCGGCGCTATAAAGATCACTTTTGAGGGGCATGGCGAGTTTATAGAAGATTTTTTATTTAATTTTTCTTACAAAGTCTCATATTTCACTAACTTGTGACAAAAAATAAAATCTCACATGAACTCACCATACCCCTCACGGAATCCAAATGCGTAAATTTTTTTAGAAATTTATATTCCAGACTTCTTCTCACGCTTTAGGGCCCCTAAAATGCCAGGGCAGTATAAATACCCCACAAGTGACCCCATTTTGGAAAGAAGACACCCCAAGGTATTCCGTGAGGGGTATGGTGAGTTCATGTAAAATTTTATTTTTTGTCACAAGTTAATGGAATATGAGACTTTGTAAGAAAATAAAATAAAAATAAAAAATAAATCATTTTCCGCTAACTTGTGACAAAAAATAAAAACTTCCATGAACTCACTATGCCCCTCACGGAATACCTTGGGGTGTCTACTTTCCGAAATGGGGTCATTTGTGGGGTGTTTCTACTGTCTTGGCATTGTAGAACCTCAGGAAACATGACAGGTGCTCGGAAAGTCAGAGCTGCTTCAAAATGCGGACATTCACATTTTTGTACCATAGATTGTAAACGCTACAACTTTTGCGCAAACCAATAAATATACACTTATTGCATTTTCTTTTATCAATAAATTTTGAGAAAAATGTATATAGAAATGTAGTTTGATTTGAAAAATTTTACAACTGAAAGTGAAAAATGTAATTTTTTTGCAAAACTTTCGGTCAATTTCGAATAATAACAAAAAAAGTAAAAATGTCAGCAGCATTGAAATATCACCAAATGAAAGCTCTATTAGTGAGAAGAAAAGGAGGTAAAATTCATTTGGGTGGTAAGTTGTATGACCGAGCTGCCACATGCAACACAAAATCCAACATGTCTGGATTTTTTTGCAACTTTTGCATCGCAGTCGTAGCATGTCGTGTGTCGCATTGCGACAACACTGACAAGCATTGCATGTAATGTCACACAACTTTGTCTTGTGACACATGTTGCCGCGTACCAATCCCTGATAGAGGTTGGACACATCATTAGGTGCACTGTCTCACTATAATATCTTTAAATATAGTACTATTCTTTCAGTCCTTCAAAGTCTACCTGATGAAGGGGCATTTGTGTGTCATAAACCTGAAATTATAATTGTTCTGGTGAGCCAAAGGTATTACTGTACTCGCATTACTTTGTACTTTATGCATATTTTGACACAAATGTATTGGACATCACAGATTGCCACCAAATCACTCATGAAATTAAACATCAATAAAAAATGTAAACTTATTCAACACAAATGAAAAGTCTAATACCTTAAGCAGTACTATATACTGTGTGAGTGGACTTGTGATATTGATGATGTGTTCACCGTGTCAGTGAATGAAGTACAGTTTGGAAACAGGAAGTGGGTCTGTCATTTGGCTAGTAAGTCAGTTTATTTTGGATTATGTGGTGTGGTTTTTTATGAACCATTGGGGACTGGTCATATTTAATTTTCGTTAGCAAGCCAATTACATCCCTTGGAATGAAGATTATGTATAAAATGCTATAAATATTCTGCAGTATATTAACCTGTAACATAGAGATATCCTTTGATCAGTAAAAATGAAATGGAAAATATGTTCCTCATATATAACATGCTATATAAACATGTAAAGTACACAGTAAGAGGGGCCCTATTGCATTTCAAGGGTTCTTTATCTAAAGGCAAAAAGCATTCCTCACGGTATTTGAGGCTGCATATCCATGCCCTCAGTACTTGCACCCATTTGCTTCCTATAAATGTTTCATATTGTAATCAATCATTTAGGAGTTTGTCAGGATCCAAAGATGTTAGTTTTTCACACTGATGAAAAAATTTAGTGATTATGTACAAATACATTTCCAGAATCCCAAGATTGTATTCCAGGAACAAAGTATAGTATCACAATATCATTATACCAGTATTGTTACAGACAATGGTTGTGGAACCACTGTGCCAACTTAAAGGGGTTATCCGACACTTACAAATGCCCCCTCATATGTTGGGCCCCTCACACTGATTCTACTTACCTGGCTCCCGGCTCCCTGTGCTACTCCTGATCCCCGCCCCGCCGCTGCTACTTCTCCCATCCGGTGTCGGGTGGGAGCAGCCAATGGCAGGCGGTGACTGGGAGGAGCCTCCCTAGTATCGTAGATGACACTAGGGAGGCTTGTCCCCGTCACCGCCTGCCATTGGCTATCCCCCCCCCCTTCCCGACATCAGATGTTTTTATCTGCGCACGAGGAGAAGCAGCAGGGGCAGTGCGGGGACTAAGAGTGGCACAGGGAGTGGGGAGCCATGTAAGTAGGAATAGTGTGAGGGGCCCGGCATATGGGGGAGCATTTGTTAGTGTCGTATAACCCCTTTAACCATGCTGACTTTGGGCTGTTCCTGAGGGTGTTGTCCTGGAGGTCCCCTGATTTTCACCCTTTTTTAACCCTTATACAGGGATCTGGTCTTCGCCAGAGGAGAGACACCAGGCCACTAACTCTTGGAATAGTCCCAGTGTAGTTGGCAGTTGACCCACGAAGGTCAGAGACACTGACGCAAAGCACCAAGGGCTGAGGCAATACACATAGTCAGAAGCAGACTGAGGTCGGACAGAAGTACATGTAAGTCTAAGAAGCAGTCCCAGGATCCGGCAGACTATAAAGACTTGACAGAACCTGTTGCTCAGGCCCAGCGTTAGGACACACAAGACAGAATATATAGCAAGGCTGATTAGCCAAATAGTAAACAGCTAAACACACAGACCAAAAGAAGGTTAACCCTTGCAGTACTGCAACTGAGGTGAGCAATGAACAATGGCCCTAATTCACACGTAGGGGGCTCTTCTGCCTACCACTTGTAACAGTAATAAGGAAAACTCTCATAATGAGGTGGTAATCTCTTTGACAATGTTTACCCTACTGTATCCTAACATAGTATCTACACCAAAATATGCTGCATTAAAGTGAATGGGAGAAGAGCTTGGGTAACCAGGCATGGCCTCGGTTCTTGGTTCTGATGGACTGCAGCTCCTGCAAAGAGCCGACTGATAGGGGTGCTGTAAGTTGGATCGCTGAATAGCTAATCAATAGATAAATCCTGTAAACCCATTTTAAGATCAAAGAAGACAGTGCACTGTATAGGCAATCTAGGTGTGCGGCCACAAGTAGCATGAATGCTGTAAATATAAAATGTTACAGAAAATCCCAAGCGTTTATAGTGGCAGTGAAGTGGGTAAGATTTAAAAAAATCTGAGCTACATGCCGTGCCGTGAATCTCAGCTACATGCCTAGTGCAATAGGCCGTTAACTCGATGTGATATGGATTTTAAATCCACAGCGGATATCACAGATTTCACCCTAGGGAGTATAAAGGGTGTAATAGGCTGCTACTCTGCAGCTTTTTCACACCAAACAGGTGGGCAAAATCTGGATGGTTTGATGTGGATTTTGCTATCACAGTTTATTGTCAGAAATTGCAGCAGACCCTCCACCGTTGGCCATACTCTAGGGCTTCATCTCATCCTTACATAGACTACTTAAAGAGGACCTTTCACCGATTATGACACTGTGAAGTAAGTATACAGACATGGAGAGCGGCGCCCGGGGATCTCACTGCACTTACTATTATCCCTGGGCGCCGCTCCGTTCTCCTGCTATGCCCTCTGGTATCTCTGGTCACAAAGTTATGGTAGGCGGAGTCTGCCCTTGTTCTTCTGTAGCGCTGGCCAATCGCATTGCAGAGCTCACAGCCTGGGGGAAAATAACCTCCCAGGCTGTGAGCTCTGCGCTGCGATTGGCCAGCGCTACAGCAGAACAAGGGTAGACTCCGCCTACTATAACTTAGTGACTGAAATCTCCGCCTATTATAACTTAGTGAGCGGAGATACCGGAGGGCATAGCAAGAAAACGGAGCGGTGCCCGGGGATAATAGTAAGTGCAGTGAGATCCCCGGGCACTGCTCTCCATGTCTGTATACTTAGTTCCCATTGTCATAATCGGTGAAAGGTCCTCTTTAAGGGCAGCAAACTACAGTTACAAGTCAGTACACTTCTAGCCAAAACTGCACACAAAACTGTCAACTTCGGTTAAAAGTTGCTCTAATATAATATTATACTGTTATATATTCTAATAGTAGTATCTTTTCTATTCAACGTATCACATTTTCCATTTAGTAAAATTCCACTGAATGGAAATAGAAACAGAGACAATAAAATACATCTGGACATTATAATATTATTATACACATATTTTTTATGATGTCCCAATTGTTTTGCTTATAGTGCATTTCACACATTATATGCTTCCTGGAATTTCAGCAGTTAAATTTGATTACTCACATTTTTATGAAATGTGTCTTCTATTATCACTGTGGTCTTTAAAGATCCCCAGGCATACATGAAAAAGTATTACTTTGCAATATACTGATGTAAACACAATTAAAGAGATTTGTGGGCAGTTTCATAAACTGCATGGTGCTAAAAGTTAGTGAAAATAGTGCAAATTGAGCCAAACATATCAAAATGGCATACCTACTGTATGTGGTAGTACTTACTACGTTTTTTATTATGCCACTGTAAGGCTGGGGCAGTGGGGCACATATAGACAATATCTCACATAATACAATTTCTCCCGTTTTTAGTACACTTTGCACATTGTATTACTCTTATTAGCCATGCTCCTTTTTCATAGACACAAATTGTCAATGTACAATGTATGCTAGAAGAGTCCACAGCTTATAATATTTGGTACCTGCTATGTACATGTTATGTCCACATGCTATGTTTGCATGATTTCAGCTTTATGCCCCTTAGTAAGTGTCCAATAACTCTTAAAAAGATATTAAAGAGGTTGTGCAAAGTATTAAATAAACTACGGCTACTTTCACACTAGTGTTTTGGCTGGATCTGATAATACAACCGTCTGCATCCGTTATGAATGGATCCGGTTGTATTATCTTTAACATAGCCAAGACGGATCCGTCATGAACTCCATTAAAAGTCAATGGGGGACGGATAAGTTTTCTATTGTGTCAGAGAAAATGGATCCGCCACCATTGACTTGCATTGTGGGTCATGCCGGATCTGTTTTCTCTGCGTCCAATGATGGAAAGTAAACCTCTCTCCGGTATGAGAACACAACCAAACGGAACAAAATGCATTTTGGAGCACTCTGTTCTGTTCAGTTACGTTTTGTCCCCATTGACAATAAATGGGGACAAAACAGAAGCGTTTTTCTCCGGTATTGAGACCCTATGACGAATCTCAATACCGGAAAATAGAAACGCTAGTGTGAAAGTAACTGATTTCTGTGGGTCTGACTGCTGACACCCCCCCCCCCCCCCCCCCGATCCTGAAAATGAGGACCTTATCCTTGTCCTGATGTGACAGGCTAAGCATGCACCCTGCTGCTTCATTTATTGATTGTATGCACTTATATAGCACTACTATATTCGGCAGCGCTTTACAGACATTAGCATCTAACTGCCTCCAATAGGTCTCACAATCTAAGGTCCCTATCAGTATGTCTTCTTCATTCATTCCATCTATGGCAGCCTTGAACTGCAATCAGTTAGACACTCTATAAGGGTAGAGCAGCCCTTAGTTGTCTGCAGATAGGGGAGACTCTGCCATACTGCATGAGTGACCAAAAGGGATAATCTACTACAGACCAGCCCTTTGACCAGGGAGCCATCCAGATTACTGAACCACAGACTCTGGGCCACCAGCTCTTTGGCCAGTATACTAGCCTTCTGAGAAAGAGAGGGACATCTAGTTTAGGCCTGTCCTCAGCACAGAATCTACAAGAAGAGAGCCTGGAGAAGCCCACTCAGTGCATTGCCTTATTGTTTTGCACTTGAGTTCCTCCAGTAAAAAAGAATGCAAACTGTGACTCGCTGGACTCATTTCCCATTGGGGTGCACCACGCCTTACCCCTCCGGAGAACAGCAAAATATAGTGACACCTCAATGGTGACCTAGTGTAGCATTGTGGGCCACCTCAAACTTAGCCTTTTATTCTAATGGTGGTAGGGGTCCTCCAGGTGACCACTCTGACTGTTAAGTATACAGACAGCATGGTGGCATATCTTGGGCTAAATATATGGACCCTTAATGCATAAAACATTGGATGGTGACCAGGCTTTTTAAATACACCTGGGTTACTATCGGTGTTTGGTGGTGGCATTGCTGGGACTGGAAAGATTCAATAGCCCAGCACGGTCTATTGCCAATTTGACTGCGGATGGTTATCTCATCATTGTGGACATTCATAAACAGTGCTAATAGGCATCCGCAGTTTGATAGAGGTATAGTTGCACATATATTTACCCCTATTAAATAAATACTTAATTTGCCTATCTCTAGATTTCAAGATTTCATATTTTAATAAGTATCCTTAATAAAGTGTTATTATTTTCTTTTAACCGTCCTATTAGGCAGTGAGTATGTTTGGCTAATAGCTGTAATACTACAGCAGACTCCTAGTTATTCATTGGAGGCTCACTTTCGCTGCCTCCCCCGCCCTTCATGCTGGTTATTGACAGGCTGCGGTGTGCAGATGCATAAACAGCAGCCTGTCTGTCAAAGTAGAGGCGAGGGGCGAGGTGTGCACTCCCCTCATAACCATGAGTCCTCTGTGTTCTTTATTAGCAAAATAGTAAGAACATTTTTGTGTAATTTTAAATTCTAGGAGTTTGGACCTATAGCTGCCTGTAACAGTATTGCGTATGAAACTATAAAGTAAGTGCTTCTTTTCAACTGCAAGTAGGTATCTTACCATGTGCCTTGTTCACTTTCCTGTCTGATATTAAGTTAGTGAGTCACTGGAAATAACTATTTCTGTTTCAATGTCTTCTGTGTTTAAAGCTTGTCTCCAGATAAAAAAAAAAAAAAAACATGCGCTGGAACGTACTGACACAAGACCCTGTGCAATGCATTTCAGTAGAGGGCTGTGACTCTGCTGTACTGGGAGTGATGTCTTGACATAAGGCAGTGTGGAAGCATTCAGTAGTATTTGCTCCATAAGACGCACTGAGATTTCCCCCCCGAGTGCATCTTATGGAGCAGATTTTTTTTTTTTGTGGCTCTAAAACAATAAATACATGTACTGCCTGCTCATTTGTGCAAGTTTGTGGGGCTCACATCTCCCCTACACAGCAGCCTATACATTTTGAAGATGTGGCCATGTTTAGAGGTCTTACGTATACGACTATTTTTATCTTGCATAGTAAAACGCGGTCCTTCATATGGCCTTTATCCACAGGATAAAGGATAACTATTAGATTGGTGGGGTTCCATACCCACCGATCACAAAAAATGGGAACTCCATACCCTTCCAAAATAAACTGAGCTGCCAGTCAACCTGCGCGCAGCCTCGACATTCATATCTACGGGAGTTCTGGGGATAGCCGAGTACAGCAGAACATCCTGAAGGTGTTTCCCCAGAAATTTTTATTTATGTATCCTCTGGATAGGTCATCGGTATCTGATACCTGCGGCCATACTGATCTGCTGTTTGAGAAGGCATCGCTGCCAATTTCTATCTGCTTTTCCTAGGCCAGTGATGACACGGTCATCTGTCACGAGGCCTAGGAACAGCTCAGCCCCATACAGCTGATCAGCTTCGGTCCCTTGTGTCGGACCCTTACCGATCGGATACTGATGACCTATCCAAAGGATAGGTCATCAGTAAAAAAATCTTGGAAAACCCTTTTAAATAACCAGAATACCCCTTTAAGTCTAAGTTTTGAAAACTCTAGTGTTGAAATGGGAATACAGTTGAAAATATGCAAATGATTCTGTCTAGCGCAGACATTTTGTGCTACTTGCACTCTGTGTATAATAATATTCATACATTCACGATGATCTGCAAATACTCTGCACTTTGACAGGTCCAGGCAGTGAAAATGTGAGGACGTGGCAGTTGCAGATGTAATGACCAAGAGTGGCATTACCACCTGTTTTGTACCCCCACTATCTTGGTTGGTGCATCATCTATCATCTCTTATATTTATTTCCATTGCGCCTGCAAAATATGTATGTACTGTATATTTCCTTATAAACTACTGTTAACATGTAATATGCCTAGTTCACCAGCAGGTGGCAGCAATCTGTGTAGAGCTATGTTAGAATGTAATCCTTCTTCCATTCTATTCCCCTCTCTAGAGAACGAGGAGTTTTAGTTAGAGTGATGGAGTTCAGAGTAGCCCCTGTATGGGGAAGCAGCAGACTCTTGTCCCTCCTGGACGAGCCTGCAGAAAGTCAGTCTAGCTTACCCTTCCTAGGGTAGGTTGTATGTCGTCCAGCAGAGCACTGCCTGCTCTGCTGTGCCCGCAGGCCCTGCCTGTGAAGTCGACATGGTTACATGTCCCCTCCTGGGCTTGCATTGCCTATATCCAAGCTAAGTGAGCTTGAAGCCAGGAAGAAGTTCTGAGGATTAAAGTAAGAGACAGACTACAGACAGCTAAGCAAAGTTCCAGCAGAAGAGGAAAAGTTCCTATTTAACTCAGCTAGCATAGCAGAGCCTGAGAGAGCTACAGCAGAGCTGAGATTGTTGCAGAAGTGTTTGCCTGACAGAAGTTAAGCCGATACCTGCTGATGTCTGGAAACTGTTTTGATTACCGTTTATTCAAGTAAAGCTGTTTTGAATGTTAATACAAAGCCTGGACTCCATTTATTCTACTTATTCATCATCCAAGTTAATCACCCCTTTTTGCACTGCTTCGGACTACCACGTCTGGGATTCAAGGATATCCAGGTAGGGCCCCCGTGACACGTGCACAGCTACAACACCTTCAGAGAGATTGTAGGCCACTCTACACCACTCTGGCAATCCTACATCAGAGGACCCACACTACCATCTATAAAGGGGATTCCAAGTCCTCGTTGCTTAACCGGAACTGGCGTCATGACTACTTGCTCTGTAAGGGGAAAGGGATACCCCAGACGCCTAAGAGTGGTCCGTTGCACAGAAAGAGCAGAGCCTCTAGATGTAATGGCAACATCCCCATTGCTCCTAGAGGCTCATTTGTATATATTAAAACCATTAAAATAATTTTTTGCAGTAATGCAGGCACATATGAACATGAGACCAACACAGATGCCTTCAGCTGCCAAGTCCACATGTGACAGATGCCCTTTAACCTTGACTAGAATGTGTGGAGGCCCAGATACAGAAGTTATAGTATCCATTTTATCTGTAAATTCTATTTATCTGTCTGTCTATCTTTGGCATTATTAGCACTATAGTAGATTAGAGATGAGTATTAATTATTGTTTTGTAGAATACACCTACTAACTCATCGGCAGTGTCCTTCACTTACATAGCCTTTGCTGGGCACTGTTGAAGTGAAATACTGACCTCTAGAGGACATTTTTGTAAACTGCAGTAAAATTTAGCTAAGTTTAAATCTTTTCACCGATTTGTACTGCATTTAATATAAAAATTTATGAAGATGATATGCATTTTAAGGTTTTCATTTCATCATTGTATTCTAAACAAAGGTAACAGGTTGTCAGTATTGTACTAATGCACTATTAAAAAACACCTATAAACTCTCCTATCATGTCTGTTTTAGTAACTACTTCTTGTAATAACAAATCTAGAGCACCTTTTCTCGTTACTCTATAATTCCTACCTGAAGTTTATAAATGAATTGCTAGCAGTCTGCAATAAACAGTGACCCACCTGAGAGTTACCAGTTGGGGGTGCGTCCCTGCACAGTCTGACACTATCCAATCAGTGCTGCCAGTGGCAGGGACACCCCCCAACTGGTAACACCCAAATGGACCTTCATTGCAAACTGCTAACAATATATAAACTTCTAGTAGGAATAGTAGAAAAGTGGCATATAGAGATACAGTACAGACCAAAAGTTTGGACACACCTTCTCATTCAAAGAGTTTTCTTTATTTTCATGACTATGAACATTGTAGATTCACACTGAAGGCATCAAAACTATGAATTAACACATGTGGAATTATATACATAATACATAACAAAAAAGTGTGAAAACTGAAAATATGTAATATTCTAGGTTCTTCAAAGTAGCCACCTTTTGCTTTGATTACTGCTTTGCACACTCTTGGCATTCTCTTGATGAGCTTCAAGAGGTAGTCACCTGAAATGGTTTTCACTTCACAGGTGTGCCCTGTCAGGTTTAATAAGTGGGATTTATTGCCTTATAAATGGGGTTGGGACCATCAGTTGCGTTGTGGAGAAGTCAGGTGGATACACAGCTGATAGTTCTACTGAATAGACTGTTAGAATTTGTATTATGGCAAGAAAAAAAGCAGCTAAGTAAAGAAAAACGAGTGGCCATCATTACTTTAGGAAATGAAGGTCAGTCAGTCCGAAAAATTGGGAAAACTTTGAAAGTGTCCCCAAGTGCAGTCACAAAAACCATCAAGCGCTACAAAGAAACTGGCTCACATGCGGACCGCCCCAGGAAAGGAAGACCAAGAGTCACCTCTGCTGTGGAGGATAAGTTCATCCGAGTCACCAGCCTCCGAAATCGCAGGTTAACAACAGCTCAGATTAGAGACCAGGTCAATGCCACACAGAGTTCTAGCAGCAGACACATCTCTAGAACAACTGTTAAGAGGAGACTGTGTGAATCAGGCCTTCATGGTAGAATATCTGCTAGGAAACCACTGCTAAGGACAGGCAACAAGCAGAAGAGACTTGTTTGGGCTAAAAAGAACACAAGGAATGGACATTAGACCAGTGGAAATCTGTGCTTTGGTCTGATGAGTCCAAATTTGAGATCTTTGGTTCCAACCACCGTGTCTTTGTGCGACACAGAAAAGGTGAATGGATGGACTCTACATGCCTGGTTCCCACCGTGAAGCATGGAGGAGGAGGTGTGATGTGTGGGGGTGCTTTGCTGGTGACACTGTTGGGGATTTATTCAAAATTGAAGGCATACTGAACCAGCATGGCTACCACAGCATCTTGCAGCGGCATGCTATTCCATCCGGTTTGCGTTTAGTTGGACCATCATTTATTTTTCAACAGGACAATGACCCCAAACACACCTCCAGGCTGTGTAAGGGCTATTTGACCATGAAGGAGAGTGATGCATGAGCCAAAGGCCTCATGCACACGACTATGTTCGGTCCGCATCTGATTCGCAGTTTTTGTGGATCAGATGTGGCCCCATTCACTTTTCGGCCCCAAAAGATGCAGAAAGCACACAGTGAGCATTCCACACCTGCATGTCAGTTCCACGGCCCTGCAAAAAAGATAGACCGCGTCATATTCGTGTCTATTTTGCAGACAATTATAGGACAATTCTGCAGGAATTAAAAAATAAATGGCGGCATGAACTCAGCTGGTATCCATGTTTTACGGATCCGCAATTTGCGGACCTCAGAAAAGATACGGTCATGTGCATGAGCCCTTAGTGTATGGTGATTATAATGTTGGAGGACATTAAGATCTGATGCGAGCGAAAAGAATATGTCTGGGACGTGAAGGGTGAATAATGTTACCCATGGTAATTATAAGTATCTAGAGAGTGATATTACTTAATTATTGCTGTTAATTTGGAGCGAAACATCTCTCTACTATTTAAAAAAAGCAGCACCTCCTGATCTTGATTGGTACCAGTGTTGTACTAGTTACAATGGTAATACCTCTACAGGTATTGAATGGGGGTCCATGGATGGTATTGCAAGATTTATCATGAAATGGGAAAATACCCAGGACCATGTTTTTTCATCCTCATTTTTTGCACTTAGAACATGGACCTATTCATTTCTATGGGGCCATGCACATACAGTATTTTATGTGGATCTATGTGGTTGTTCTCTAAATGATAGAATGTCTCCTATTCTGATCCACTAAACGAAGTCCGCGGACCTATTGAAGTAAAAAAATAATAATAATGCGGATGGCACATGTACGGTATCCATACACTGAGACACTCCTCAGGTTTAGAGAACATAAATAATATTTTCTACTTATGAAACCTTCCCTGGTGGCTTAGTGAAGTAGAGGGGTCGCGGTCAGTAACTTTGGGGTCCAGCATAGAGGGGGGGGTTACTAGTTTTGGTCAACTGCTGTTATGTGTTGGTCATGGAGCGCCATGTGTTTCTTATGTTTTATTTACCCAACGTTCATAGCTATGCTTACCTGACTGAAACCAACTTGCAATGCACATTTTTTTTATGTAAGAAAATTGTAAATGACGCTTTAAAGCATTTAGCAAAAATCATTTAATTTTCATTTATACTATAGTAATACATTATTGTAACCAGACGAACATGAGCAGAAGCATGGATCTCAAAACAGCTCAGATCATGAGCACCATCAAGGAATTACAAGATCATAGGATCAGTTAACTACGGGTCATTTTACTCACTGGGTGATGGTTGTAACTTCCATTCAGGCGATTCCTCAAAAATAATGCCATAAGCATAATTAGCCATTTTACTTGTGTGCCAAAGGAGTCTCAGCCAGGGGCGAACAAAGATATAGAAAAACTTTGTAAAGCACCCCTAGTGAAATGTCTGACATATTTAGTATTTTTTTGGTAGACGAGTCTCTTAATTAAAAAGTCACTCAGACATTTTACTCAAATTCTATGTCAGAAATGGTGGAAAAAACGCTTTAAACCACATTTCTTTATGCATACCAGACATCTGCTCTAAATTCCTGTTTACCCTCACAAAGTATATTTTAAAATTGTCTGTCTGCAGCCATAACTGGGGGAAGCTCAGTGCATAGGGCCCTATACATCTCAAATTTCCTCTAAATGATAATTCTGTGTATTCCATATTTCTTCCACATCCATAAGCAGACTATACTAGCCAGAGATGAATATGTATGCCTCACTGCTGTTCAGCACATGAGATTTATTTTGGCTGGGTAAAGAATAGATACACCTAATAATGTTCCAGCCATAGGATGGATTTATGCTCCTGTTTTCACTTGGCCTGGCGCGTCATTTACTATGGATGAAAAACTAGTCATCATAAATAAGGAATATGGGTAATTTAACAAAGCAGGAGGTAAAATCCATTTACATCTTCTAGTCCTTTGAGATCAATATTTATGTGCTTGACTTCTCCTCCTCCTAGTCATTACACAGCAGGTAAAAACAAGGAGCATAATTATCTTGTGGACAATGAGGCATCAAGATATTGCATCCAAAATTTAATGGCTGCAAATAAAATAAAAAAGTCTATAGTAAAAATATCAGAAGATGCTCTTTTGCACCTTCAAGGGGTATTTTGTAATTGTTGGAAATCACTTAAAATTTGAGTCTTTCTTTCTAGCCTGAAAATATAAAAGATATACGTTTACAGTTCAGTGGTGGTCTTTTGACCGTAACTTGTACCTATCTACAGGATCTCCCATTCTAGTGATTGGTGTGGCCTCAGCAATGCATGTAATAGGTGATGGTGAATGTCAAAGGAGATGAATGTCATTGGTTGGAACACACCTTTAGGATTCCTTCACACATAGGGGCACATTTATTAAGACCGGCGTTTCCGTGGGACAGAGTGGTTTGGGTGTTTGAAGAACTGTACATACCTGAATGAACAGTTCATAAAAGAGTATAACCAATGGTGTTGGCAACTGATAGGCTGATACTAATATGATCACCAGGCCTAGTAGAGCCTAAAGGCCTCTATTATCATATACATAAGACTGACTAAGCACATTAGCATTTACTTCCTAGCACTATACAATATTACTGTTCAGTATTATCCTAAACAAAATCTTTAACCCCTTCAACCACGGGCCTGTTTTCACATTAATGCCCAGGCCATTTTTTGCAAATCTGACATGTCACCTTATGTGTTAATAACTTTAAAATGCGTTTACTTATACAGGCCATTCTGAGATTGTTTTCTTGTCACATATTGTACTTCATGACAGTGGTAAAAATGAGTAAAAATAAATAATTTTTATTTATAAAAAAAATATAAAATTTACATAAAATTTCAATTTCTCTACGAAAAATTTCAATTTCTCTACTTTTATAATAGATAGTAATACCTCCCAAAATAGTAATTACTTTACATTCCCCATATGTTTACTTCATGTTTGGATCATTTTGAAAATTACATTTTATTTGTTGGGGACGTTAGAAGGCTTAGAATTTTGGAAGCAAATCTTGAAATTTTTCGGAAAATTTCAAAAACCCACTTGTTAAGGACCAGTTCAGGTCTGAAGTCACTTTGTGAGGCTTACATAATAGAAACCCATTTTAGAAACTACACCCCTCAAGGTATACAAGACTGATTTTACAAACTGGCAGATTTAACATTTTAAACAATTTTTTTTCAGTAGCAAAGCAAGGGTTAACAGCCAAATAAAAGTCAATATTTATTACCCTGATTCTGCGGTTTACAGAAACACCCCACATGTGATCGTAAACTGCTGTTCGGGCACACAGCAGAGCGCAGTAGGAAAGGAACACCATATGGTTTTGGGAAGGCAAATTTAGCTGAACTGGTTTTTAGATGCCATGTCCCATTTGAAGCCCCCGTGATGCACCCCTACAATAGAGACTCAATAAAGTGACCACATTTTGGAAACTACGGGATAAGGTGCCAGTTTTATTGGTACTATTTTGGGGTACATATGATTTTTAATTGCTCTATATTGCGTTTTTTGTGGGGCAAGGTAACCAAAAAATGGATGTTTTGGCTCCATTTTTAACAACATTCATCTAACAGGTTAGATCATGCGCTATTTTTATAGAGTGGGTTGTTATGGATGCAATGATATCAAATATGTCTACTTTCTATAATGTTTGTTTCAGTTTTACATAATAAAGCTTTTTTGAAAACAAAAATTTGTTTTTTGTATCTCCAATTTCTGAACGCCCTATTATTTTATTTTTCTGCCAATCGTCTTGTGCAGGGGCTAGTTTTTTCAGGAAGAGTTGATGTTTTTATTAGTACCATTTTTGGGTACATATGATTTTTTGATTATTCATTATTACACTTTATGGGGCAAGGTGACCAAAAAATGGGTTGTTTTGTCGCAGTTTTTACTTATTTTATTTTTTTAAGTGTTTACCTGAGGGATTAGGTCATGTGTATTCATAGTCTGAGAGCCATAGCTTTTTTATTTTTTGACTGATTCTTTTAGGTAGGGTCTAATTTTTTTGCAGAATGAGGTGACAGTCTGATTGGTATTATTTTGGGGGGCATACGCCTTTTTGATCACTTGCTGTTGCAATTTTTGTGGTTAGGTCATGTGATATTTTTATAGAGCTGGTTGTGACAGATGTGGCGATACCTAATATGTATATTTTTTTATGTATTTCACTTTCGCACAATAATAGCAGTTTTGAAACAAAAAAATTATGCTTTAGAGTCTCCATGTTATAAGAGCTATAGCTTTTTTATTTTTTGACCAATTCTCTTAGGTAGGCTCTTATTTTTTGCGGGATGAGGTGACAGTTTTATTGATACAATTTTCTGGGACATAAGCCTTTTTGATCGCTTAGCGTTGCACTTTTTGTGATGTAAGGTGACAAAATGGCTTTTTATTACTCATTTTTTTTTTTATGGTGTTTATGGGACAGGGTGGATCATGTGATATATTTATAGAGCTGGTCATTACGGACGGAGTGATACCTAATATGTGTGTTTAAAAAAAATAAAAATATTATAAAATAAGGGGAAAGTGGCGTTTTTTTCTTTTTTTACATTATTAATTGTATTACTTTATTATTTTATTAAAAACACTTTTTTTTAACTTTTTTCTTTACTCTATTTCTGATGTTCACTTTTGGGGGTCTGATCCCCTCTGCAATGCATTACAATACATCTGTATTGTAATCCATTGCCTGTTAGTGTATGCCACTGAGTCATACACTAACAGGTTGCCTAGGAGACCCAGCCTGAGGCTGGATCTCCTCGGCACCCGTAGAAGGCAGGTACCGTTGCCGTGCAAGGCATTGGGCAGGCTCTGAACGGCATCGGGCTGCCTTGTCATGCATTGGGTCCCTGCCACAGCAGCACGGGGACTCGATGAGACCACTCACCTGACACAGAGCCCTTCTATGTCGCGGTCAGCGCGGACCGCGGCATAGAAGGGGTTAATCCGCCGCCGGCAGATGCCGGCGGATACAGCAGGGGCCCGGCTACCAGGGACTGCCGATCCCTTCCGGTGCCCGCGCGATCACCATGACGTACTATTGCGTCAAATTGCGGGAACGCAGTGGTTCCCATGACGTAGTAGTATGTCATATGTCGTGAAGGGGTTAAAGAGGACCTGTCACCTCTCCTGCCATGCTTGTTTTATTAGCTTCATGCATCCCCCATGTAATAACAATTCTGGAACATCTATTCTTATGGCTCTATGTTGTGTCATTCCTTTATTATTTCTACTAAAAGTTATAAATTAATTGCTAGCAGTCTGAAGTAAGGGTACAGAGGAATGGTAACCAGTTGGGGGGGGGGGGGGTGTACCTGTACAGACTCACTCTATTCAGTTAGTACTGCCATTTTCAGACTGTGCAGGTACACACCCCAAACTGTTTACCACCGCTCTGTACCCTTACTGCAGACTGCTAGCAATTAATTCATAACTTCTAGTACAAATAATACAGGAATGGCACAACATGGAGCCATAAGAATAGATGTTCCAGAACTGTTATTACATGGGGAATGCATGGAAGCTATTAAACAGGCATGGAAAAAAAGCAAAAAAAACAGTGACATTTTTCCTTTTGCATTTTTTGTTGTGTTTTTTTGCATCTCAGTTTTTGTAGTGTTTTGGGCTGTAACAACACCAGCTCCAGATGTTAGCTGAAGGTCTATGGCAGGGGTCAGCAACCTTCAGCACTCCAGCTGCTGTGAAACTACAACTCCCTTCATTCACATTTGCTTGGCTGTTCTTGTAACTCCCATAGAAGTGAATGGAGCATGCTAGGAGGGGTAGTTTCAGAACAGCTGGGGTGCCGGAGGTTGCTGATCCCTGGTATATGGGAAATATGAAATGCAGGACACAAAAGCGTAGTGGATGGAAATCTCCTTAAAGAGAACCTTTCATGGGTCCATTATAAAATAAGTAGGGGTTTATTAGATGACCACAATGTGAAAGTAAAAAGTACCATTCACATAGCTAGAAAAACTGTTAGCCATTTGTGACAGAAAGGCTCAATATTTTTTAATGAAGACCAATAAAAAAAAAGATTTTTATCATTAAATGAGTAAAATGCAACCATAAAAAAAAACACTTTCCCGCAAAAGCCTTTAACTTTTCCTTTCAGGGTGGCCCTTTCAGTCAGGAACAGTGTAAATAGATGGCTACATATTATGTTAAGACTACTCATTATCTTGGGAATAATGCAGTATTATTAATTAACTTTTATTTCATCTGCCCAAAGGAATGGCACTGACTGCTACAACAGTGTCAAGAAACAAAAAGAGCCATAATAAGGTGGAATTATTATAATATATCATTAGAATGGTTAAAAGCAGAAATTTCTGTAACAAAATATGTCGCTTATGAAGGCACCCTAACTGCATATCCTGAAATTCTACCTCTTACCCTACATTTTTTAACAACCGATTGCTTTAAAGGGGTTGTCTCATTTCAGCAAATGGTGTTTATCATGTAGAGAAAGTTAATACGAGGAGTTATGGCCACCTCTGCAACTCAGATACAAGGCATGTATACCCATGTACACTCCCACGGTCCTGGCTGGTATTTTTTCCTATAGTGTGCAAGCACGTTCACTACTACTAGATTACAGGGTGGCCGTAACCCCTGGATATGAGCAGTGTAAAATGTGATGGAAAAATAAATGAAGCCAGCAAAGGAGGCAATATGGACAATCACAATACATTAGTAATTGCCTTGTATTAACTTTATCTACATGATTAATGTCATCATTAGCTGAACTGAGACAATGTCTTTAAGACCTGTTTTAGAAGGTATGTTGGGTGGAGACATCTTGCCTGAATTTTGACGGAGCTGGTTTAAAGGTAACCTGTCAAAATAAAAAAGGAATGCAATCTGTAGTCAGCATGTTTTATAGCAGGAGATGCTGATTAGATTGATATATACATTTATAGAAGATTCAGTAAAACTTTATTTATTTAAATCTCTGCTCATTCTGGACTTAGGAGTCCAGTGGGCAGTCCTACTTAGTGAGTGACAGCAGTCATACAAGAAAGACTGACAATCACTAAGTGGGACCGCCCACTGTACTCCTGACCCCAGAATGAGCAGGAATTTCAATGGATAAAATACATAAAAAGCTATTCAGAATCTTCTCCCACAAAACTATATATCAATCTGCTCAGCTCCTCCTGCTCTGTAAACATGTCGTCTGTAGATTAGTAGTCCATAAATGTAAACCAGCTCACCTAACAATCAACAGCCGTGTGCACGGAACGAGCCACGCCGATCGCTCTTGTGGAATATAAGAAGAAAATATGGTTCCAACCCTTGTAATAACTCAGTTGCCTTTATTTCCTGTAGCATGTAACTCACATGGACACAAACCTTCACCCTAGCATGGTTGACGCATTTCGAACACAGGTGTGTTCTTAGTCATAACCACCTGACTAAGAACACACCTGTGTTCGAAACACGTCAACCATGCTGGGGTGAAGGTTTGTGTCCATGTGAGTTACATGCTACAAGAAATAAATAAAGGAAACTGAGTTATTACAAGTGCTGGACTGGAACCATTTCTTCTTAACGTCTGTAGATTGCTCTGCCACTCCATGATGACAGATTCACTTTATGAGTTCATGGCAGCATAGTGAGAAAGAAAATTGGAATGCAACGTGTCCCACTCACATACAGTATATAAAAATATGTACTGTACTTGCACAATACCCTTTTTAGAGGTAAAGGATAATGGAATTCTTACATTGCTTGCTGCCCAGTTTTGGATATTTGGCACTGCATATGAAAGAACTCCAGCTAACACTGTATATAGGTGGCTGTATAGCAGCTACTGTAAATGGGACTAATTCTGGAAAGCATTGAGTATAGGGGATTCTAGTCATCAGTTTAGCTAGAATATTATATGTGAAGAATTACAACTGGCACTATATGTGCTGGAGTACTCAGGCTAGCACTGTACACATCAAGAGTTCTATACGGAGGATGTCTGTGTGGCACTGTATAGGAGGGAAGTGTGACTGGCCAAATATAAAGTGCACTCTAGCTTATACTATTTGTGCTCTGGATGACAATGTTATACAGTGAGGAACAGAAGCATTTGAACACCCTGCGATTTTGCAAGTTCTCCCACTTAGAAATCATGGTCTGAAATTCACATTGTAGGTGAATTCTGACTCTTAGAGACAGAATAAAAAAATAATAATCAGGAAATAACATTGTATGGTTTATAAAGAATGTATTTGTCTTGCACTGCTGAACATAAGTATTTGAACACCTGAGAAAATCAATGTTAATATTTGGTACAGAAGCCTGAGCAACACATAGTTTCAGCTCCCTCCAAAGATGTTCTATTGGATTTACGTCTGGAGACTGGCTAGGCCACTACAGAACCTTGATATGCTTCTTATGGAGCCACTCCTTGGTTATCCTGACTGTGTGCTTTGGGTCGTTGTCATGTTGGAAGACCCAGCCACGACCCATCTTCAATACTCTGACTGAGGGAAAAAGGTTGTTGCTCAAAATCTCACAATAAATGGCCCCATTCATCCTCTCCTTAATACAGTGCAGTCGTCCTGTCCCCTTCACAGAAAAGCACCCCCAAATCATGATGTTACTACCCCCATGCTTCACAGTAGGGATGGTGTTCTTGGGATGCAACTCATACTTTTTTATTTTCCTTCAAACACGACGAGTGAAGTTTAGACCAAAACGTTTTACTTTGGTCTCATCTGACCACATGACTTTCTACCATGCCTTCTCTGGATCATCCAGATGGTCATTTGCAAACTTCAGACAAGCCTGGACATGTGATTACTTGAGCAGGGGAACCTTCCGTGGAATGCATGATTGGAAACCATGATCGTGTAGTGTTCTACCGACAGTGACCTTTGAAACTGTGGTCCCAGCTCTCTTCATGTCATTGACCAGCTCCTCTCTTGTAGTTCTGGGCTGATTCCTCACCTTTCTTATCATCAGTGATACCCCACATGGTGAGACCTTGCATGGAACCCCAGTCCGAGGGAGACTGACAGTCGTCTTTAGCCTCTTCTATTTTCTTACAATTGCTCCAACAGTTGATCTATATTCACCAAGCTGCTTGGCAATTGCCCCGTAGCCCTTTCCAGCCTTGTGGAGATCCACAATTTTGTCTCTGGTGTCTTTTGACAGCTCTTTGGTCTTGCCCATGGTAGTAGTTGGCGTCTGACAGCCTGTGGGGTTGACAGGTGTCTTTAAAGAGCTCAGACAGCTGCTACTAAGTTAGATTAATGAGTGGAGTAGAGGTGGACTTTTTAAAGGCACAGTAACAGGTCTTTAAGAGCTAGAATTTTTGCTGTTTCTCAGGTGTTTAAATACTTATGTTCAGCAGTGCAAGACAAATACATTCTTTAAAAATCATACAATGTGATTTCCTGATTTTTTTCTTTTTCATTCTGTCTCTCAGAGTGGGAATGAACCTACAATGTGAATTTCAGACCCCTCCATGATTTATAAGTGGGAGAACTTGCAAAATCGCAGGGTTTTCAAATACTTCTGTTCCTCACTATATATTTTAAGATACTCAGCATCATTATCCTCTTCCAGAGACAACCATTTTTCACCTTCCCGACATGGCTTAATTTTACAAATCTGACATGTCACTTTATGTGGTAGTAGCTTTGGAACGCTTTTACTTATCTAAACAATTCAGAGATTTAGTGCTTCAGCGATTCTCTTGTGTTAGTCCTGCGTTATCCAATCTGTGTTCTTGCTGTGTATCCATTCTCCCTGTGTACTCCTGACTTCCATATTCAGTTCCAGCTCAAGTCCGTATTTAAATTATTAGACAAATGTCTGCTCTGACTGTGCTACAGTCTTGGTTTCTGTCCGCCTTGTTCCTGCATCCACCATGACCCTGTCCATAAACTGTCCTAATGTCTCCATGTCTCCTGTTCAAACTGTCCTAATGTTCAGCACTGCAGTTCAAGTATTCTGACTGCTTCTGCGATTGTGGTGTGGTTTTCCTGCATCTTAGCTATCCAGCCAAGTTTCCTACAGTCAGGGTCTGCCAAAAAGCACATACAGTAATGAGTATGTTACTGTTCCGAATGTACCTGCAGTTTTGGTGCATTTTCTGCGCCGAGAGATCCTGGTGCTTGCACCAGAGTCCTTGATCCCAGTGGGTCAGCTTCCAACCTGAAGATTCTCTAGTACTCTGGTGGGCCAGTCTGAACCAAAGGACTATCCCAAGAAGTAGCTGTCTGGTTGATTCCCTGCAGCGAAGTCCATATTCCTGTACAGGGGTTAAAGGGGGCAAATACCAGGGGAGTGCCAGAATGATACCCTTAAGGTTTATCCCAAAGCCAAACCAGTTAGTGGGCACAGTTGGTCCACACCCACTGATCCGTAACAGAAACCACCCATAAATGACCCCATTTTAGAAACCACACCCCTCAAATTATTAAAAACATATTTTAAAAACATTATTAAAACCCTGTAGCATTTTTTGTTATTAAAACCCTTTAGCTGTTTCACAGCAATTTCATTTTTTGTTTAAGAATTTCCATTTCAATCAGTTTTTCCTATAACACAGCATGGGTTAACAGCCAAACAAACCTCAATATTGATTTACTTTGATTCTGAAGTTTACAGAAACAAACTAAATGTGGTTGTAAACTGCTGTATGGGCAGACAACAGGGCTCAGAACAGAAGGAGTGCCATTTTCTTTTGGAGGGCAGATTTTGCTGGAATAGTTTTCAGGCGCCATGTCACATTTGAAGAGGCTCTGCGGTACCCCTACAGTGGAAACTTTTAAACTTTTGGAAACTAAGATTTTTACCTAGGGTATTGTGACTGCTTGAACCCAACTGGCCATTCATAGAATTTAGAAATACTTGGCCGTGAAAATTAAAAATGACGTAAAATTATGTAAAAAGCTGTAATGTGAAATGAGTCCACATGCTCCACATTTTATTCTTTATGTAACCCTGTAATTTTATCACCTTATCACACAGCTTACATATTCACTTTTCACTATCCACTACACATTTATTTCTGGAAAACACTTGTGAGGTCAAAATGCTCACTACACTCTTCAAGTAATTTGATGAGATGTGAAGTCAGCATTGTGACCCAATAGTATCAGAGTATAATACGGTAAAACAATTATAGGTTGCATAACGGATAAAATTACTAATCCATGGATGAGTGGTACACTTTGAAGCAATCCTTTATGCAAAGATCAGATTTTAGTGCAGGTTTGGCAGTGATAAATGGGGTCCTTTCCTATTTTCTTTTTGGAACACCTCCTATATATTTTTGGGATCTTTCCCTTTCTTTGGCGGACTTCACCAGGGAAAAGTTGTCCTGGTACAATACAGCACCTTAACTTCCAGAAGTACTGGGGCCCTCCCCTTGGTGATTTTGAAAAATTAGGGCCTTGATCACCATCTCTTGAAAATTAAGAAATATTCCCGTATAGCTTGCAGATCGAAATAATACATAAAAATTATACAGTGCCATTTGTATAATGTGCACAGCCAGCCTTTTGTACCCCACCTGTATGGCTTCAGAACATAAACGTAAAGGTCAACCCCTCCCATGTGGCGGTAGTGGATACCTCTTACAGAGGCGGGGAAGTGCTGTCTGTGTGCACTGTGGTCAGTACATCCCTCTTTTCCTTGTACAAGCCACTTTCTAACATACTATAATTGTCCACGTTGCCTCCTTTGCTGACTTGTTTCATTTTTCTATCATGTTATACACTGCTCATAACCAGGGGTTACAACCACCCCACAAACTAGCAGCAGTGGCCATGCTTGCACACTACACGTGTTGGAAAAAGTGCTGACCTTTCAAGTGGCTGGGACACATGTACACATGTGCAGCAACTCCCGCCCCGGCCACCTCTTATCTGTGCTGCAATGGTGGCCGTAACCCCTGAATACGAGCAGTGTATAACGCAATGGAAACTCGAATTAAGCCAGCAAAGGAGGCAATATGGACAATCACAGTAGTAAGTGTCTTGTATTTACTTTGTCTACATGATAAATGCAATTTTTTCGGAAGTGAGACAACTCTCTTAACCCTTCAGTGACCACTCATACGCCTTTTTACAGCGGTCACTAAGGGGCCTTAGGGCGGATCTGTCTACACGGGGACCCGTGCAGCGGGGAGCGGAGGCTCTGCTCTAACGGCCCGAACCGGCCGGCTGTTTAACACTTTACATGCCGCGATCAATGGCACCCGCCGCATGTAAAGTGCTGACAGAGAGAGCAGACTCGATCGTGGGATGCCGATGTGTGTGAAGGTTGGCTAGGGTCTATGAAGGCCCCAACCCTGCCTTCATTAGTTTCCATCAAGCTGCTCCTCTCTGGCGCAGCCTGCTGGTCAATGTCAGAACAGCACTGACATTAAACTGTAATGCACTATAGGGATAGTGAATTGCATTTTAAAATCAATCAAAAAGCTGTCTGTTATAGTCCCCTTGTGGGACTATTAAGTTGTTAACAAAAAGAAAAAAAACAAAAACATTTATTTAATAAAAAATGAAAATGCGCTTGAAAAAAATTGCAAACATTTTTTGCCCCCCATATGTTTAGTATTGCTGCGTCCGTAACAACCCAGACTACATAAATATAATGTAAATTATCCCCTATGGTGAACAACGTAAAAATAAATAAAAAACAAAAGACAGAATTGCTAATTTATTCTTAGTTGCCACTGAACAAATGTAATAACAAGCAATCAAAAAGCGTAATTTACTCCAAAATGATACCAATGAAAAATATAAGTCGTCCCACAAAAATAAAGCCCTCACACAACTCCATAGAAGGAAAAATTTGAAAGTTATGGGTCTTGGGAAGTGGCAATGCAAAACATTTTTTTCTTTTAAAAAAAAGGGGTTTTATTGCAAAAAGTAGTGAAACGTAAAAAAAACTTGTATTTAGTATCACTGTAATCATACTGACCCAGAGAATAAAGATATTATGTTTTTTATACCAGAAAAACTGGTAATTGGTTCTGAAGCCCACACAATTTTAATCCAACATAAGAAAAAAGGAAGATTGAAGAAAAATAGGCACATATTTAATACAGATAAATTAGATTTAACAGTCTGGAAACTGGCTAATCACTTTCTACAAGGCTGGAAAAAACTGAATATTCGGGATGCGTGGGCGTCCCAGATATTGGATCATAAGGGGATGACATATCCTAGTGATGTGCCATCAGTTTATGAGGTGGTGATACCCCCTTTAAATGTTACTTCTTTCTGGTTCTGCTTATGTGTGTACAATATTGTATCTCAGACACAGTACTGTACAATAACTTTGGCACCGGATTAACATGGAGTTTTAGGGGGAAGATAACTAAAGAGGAAATGTGTTTTGTGGATCACTGCACTGTTCTGTAAAACGTTACTTTGGCGACTGCAGATACTGTACAGTACTTATCACAGGGGCACTTACCGTTTTCCACTCACTACAGTAGTATTCCTCCTTGGTACGGTATATTATGGGCTTGCAGCTAGCCAGGTTGCAATGCTTCGACACTGTATTGTGCAGTATGTGTGAGACACTACAGTATGTTTGTATTCAGCCAATCAGTGTTCACAAGAAAAAAACATAATTGATTGGTTGTAAGAGACCTTCAGATGTAAGCACTGATTGGCTGTTATGTTTCAGGTGTACTCTTGATGTGGTTTACAGCTGACCCACAGGGGTCAGGGCCACTTATGTAAAGCACCAAGAAATCAGGCAAACAGGTCGAGGTATGGTCAGGCAGAGTTCTTGCAAATCCGAGAAACAGTCCAAAGGTCAAGGCAGCCAGCACAGAGTCAGTATGGTGATCAGGCACGGGGCAGTTATCAGGCAGAAGTCGATACATGGGCAGACACACAGATTATATCACCTTTGCAGGATCTAGCAATCTATTAAGACTATTGCTCTGCCAATTAGTGAGACAAACAGTACAGAATTTATAGCAGAGCTGAATAACACATTAGAAGCAGCTGCACACAGAAACAAAGGAGGGTTAACCCTTGCAATACTGCAGAATGAGGTGAGGTTCGATGAAGAATATTTGCAATAGACACACAGGACACAGAAGCCTGACATGCTTTCAGAGTGCTGGAACTGCGACAGGCAGAGGGTGAGTGGAGCAGCACTTGTGCCCACCGCTGCCTTTTAGGAAAGGACACATCCTCTAAACTGCCAAGGTGAAATAAATCTGGCAGACCAATTGAAGCAATGAATGTGGAGAGCTCTGGCTTCATGTGAGATACAGGATTGTTTCTAGCTTTGTTAGAAAGAGATTGTCATGTACTATATGATATCTGATTTTCTTTTTTTGCGTCATTCATGGTATAACCCCTGTACGACAGCCAGTGGCGTAACTCGAAGCTCCTGCCAATGGTGCAAAATGTGTAGACACATCTTTAAAAGTACTGCTCTCCCCTTGGGCTACCTTAGGGTACGGTCATTTGGAGTGGACGTGTTGCGGTTGTGTCTCAATCGTCTTGTGGTTGAGTACTGTGTTGTCATATTACCTGATTGGAAGCAATTTTTTTTTCGGTAGGCTTACTTTTAGACGTTAGGACCTGGATGCCACTGCAGCTTCTTCTCCCCACATTAGTTAAGCCTTGAACACCTCTAATTGTGAATAGCTCAAACTAATAAAAACACTTTTCCCAGTATTGATAACATACCCAAGATATTATTCGTTTTTTATATATTATCTAAACTCTGTTGTATTACACTTGTGACATTTAAATTCATCTATTCTACAAGCATATTAAGTGTACTTTCCTCTCATATAAAACAGCATGATAGATAGTAGTTTGTATTCCCAAAGCTGCTGTAATGAGAAAGATAAAGACATGCAGCAGTAGCACATATTCAAAGCACATAGCTCACGAAAGGCTGCAGCAGGTTTGAGAAAAACATAAAACATCATCTTCAACAAGTTCAGTCAGTTAACGCTTTCTTTGGTAAGCTGGCAGAACATACTAAAGGTTTACAGGAACACTTTGGACAAAGCTGATGGTAGAAACTAAATGTGCCAAAATTCAGCTCTAATTTGCGGCAAAAAAAAAACTGGCATACATAATTTGATCCAGATTTATTGTATGTTTTAGACACATTTTGAGCTTTGTCCAGGGAGGCATGGCTTATCTGGTAAATGAGTGTGGCCTACACTGAGTAACTCACTGACTTTCAGGCTCCATATCTCACCATCCACTGCAGCTTCAATTGTGAGACTATCATTATTTTATAGACAATCATCTAGGCTATCTCATACATAAATTGGACTTGCAACTATTTAGCATATGATTAGTTATGCAGATTCTTGTCATATAACTGCATTGTTACTGTTTTGCTCCTAAAATTCTAAATTGTAATTTTTATTATTTTGTAAATCCACCTTTGGCTTTCAACACTGCCTAAATCCTTCTGGGCATGCTCTTGATCAGAGTCAAGCATGTCTCAACCAAAATCTGTTTCCAGGTCTCTTCGTCTGGTCGACTCACTTGGGTACGAATACAGCTTTTTCTTTAACTCTACCCACAAGTGTTCGATTGGTCATTGAGCCATTTCTTCGCTAATCTCGCTGTATGCTTCGGGTCATTGTCCTGCTGGAACACTATGTCATTCTTTTCATACCCATAGTATTCAAGTGTAAAAAGCAACTCATCTTTTAGGATACTCACATACAGCTCAGCATTGAGACCACCATTAATCCTGGTCAAGTATCCAACTCCTTTGGCTGTGAAACAACCCCATATAATTAGGCTTTGTCCACTGAACTTGACAGTTCCTTAAATTTTTTGTTTCATTAGCCCCCTTTTCCCCTTCCCATTTGCGCCCATTAGAACGAACGCTACTTATGATAATATTGAAGTTGAGGCTTCTTCACCTTTTTAGGGGGCACCATTCCAGACTTGTGTAATACGCGTCTCATGGTGCTTGCATGGACGTCTGTGATCTCTCTATTGCAAAGCAACTGAGCCACCTCCACTACCGTGTTTGTCGTGCCAGAACTGATAGACCTAGTGATGAACCGATTATTTTACTCGATTATTTTGCCTGGACGTCCACCTCTTGGATTTGGAATGGATGGACAAACTTAATTTTATGTTCTTCCAACTGTCGTGGCACAGGTTGAACAGCCTGACTCTTATCCCACTAGCCTGG
This sequence comes from Bufo gargarizans, assembly GCF_014858855.1. NCBI lineage: Eukaryota > Metazoa > Chordata > Amphibia > Anura > Bufonidae > Bufo > Bufo gargarizans. The sequence continues at coordinate 204,738,783 of NC_058083.1, forward strand.
CCCCTGCCTCACTATATATGCCCTCTCTGCCTACTTGCTGCTAGTACTGACTGCTGGCAGCTCTGTACATCTCTGTCCTCCCTGCCCTGACTGAGTGCAAGGAAGAGAGAGAAGAATGAAACTGGCAGCAGTTACCTGTGGCAGTAAGTGTACTATGTTCTGGTAGTGCCATTCTTTTCTCTTCGCTCAGTAACTAGTAGAGAAGTGTCTTCATGATGTTTAAACATAAAACATCATCTTCAAAAAGTTCAGTTGGTAAATGCCTTCTTTGGTAAGCTGGCGGAACATACAAAGGTAACACTCTGGACAAAGCTGATAGACTGTGGAAGAAGCTAAATGTGCCAGAATTCTGCCCTAAATTGCGACAAAAAACTGGCGTACATAATTTGCTCCAGATTTGTTGTATGTTTTAGACACATTTTGCGCTTTGTCTACCAAGGGGGCATGGCTTGTAACTAACAGAGAAGCGTCTGACAGTAAGTGTACTATGTCCTGGTATATGTACTTTTAGTACTAAGCACTAGCAGTCCCATTCTTTTCTCTTCACTCAGTAAGTAACAGAGAAGTGTACAGAGTTGTCAGTGGTCAGAGCTGGCAGCAGGTCAGGTAGGGAGGGAGGCAGAGAGAGCACATATAGGGAGGCAGGGTTTCGGAGAGTGAGACAAGAGCTACCCCTGTCTGTTCCATATAGTCATCTTCAGCGTTCAGTAGATTCTGAAGATGCGTTCTTCTTAGCAACACTCAGAGAGCTGCTGAGGAGACTCTTTTACAGCCTCTTTTCTAGTAAAAAGAAACTCCTTTCTGTAATGAAGTATACTACAAAGATGCTTAACTGTCCCTACACAATATGAAAAATAATCAGAAATTACACAAGAGTGAAGCCAGAAAGTCACACATAAATGTATCACATTAGTACATATTAAACATTAAAACCTGCTCTTTAGCTAAGCAAGGGATGGATGGAAATGGGAATTTTAGGAAAGGGAAGCGAGAACCAGCCATGAAAGGCTGAGATGGGAAAAACCCCTTTAAGACTCATAAGACAGTTTTAGGCTACTTTCACACTAGCGTTCGATCGGATCCGTTCTGAACGGATCCGATCATAATAATGCAGACGGAGGCTCCGTTCAGAACGGATCCGTCTGCATTATTTTAGCATATAACAGCTAAGTGTGAAAATAGCCTCGTACGGATCCGTCCAGACTTTCAATGTAAAGTCAATGGGGGACGGATCCGCTTGAAGATTGAGCCATATTGTGGCATCTTCAAACGGATCCGTCCCCATTGACTTACATTGTAAGTCTGGACGGATCCGCACGCCTCCGCACGGCCAGGCGGACACCCGAACGCTGCAAGCAGCGTTCAGCTGTCCGCCTGTCCGTGCGGAGGCGAGCGGAGCGGAGGCTGAACGCCGCCAGACTGATGCAGTCTGAGCGGATCCGCATCCATTCAGACTGCATCAGGGCTGGACGGAAGCGTTCGGGTCCGCTCGTGAGCCCCTTCAAACGGAGCTCACGAGCGGACCGACGAACGCTAGGTTGAAAGTAGCCTAACATGTGTTACATTTTTGTGTGTTCACATAGCTGAAAGGTATTCTCATTTCAGCACATAAATGTCTTTCTCTCTATAATTAAAAGAAAAATTTCTGACTTTTATGTTGTACAACTACACTGAAAGTGGAATATCCCTTTAATTGGTGGTGACCCTGTGACTCCCAAGTGACTGCCTTAGGCCCTTTCACATAAAAATCAGGAGCCCTCCCATCTTGTTAATGGAAAGGAGGATTGGATCCTGGCACAATGGAGAGGGAAGCATTCCCCAACATTTTCTTAGGGAGCATTTCCTTGGTGTTGAGATCAGATCAGACCGGGTCCTTGCACGAGAAGCCTTACGGTGTGATCCTCTTACTCATTGTGCAGTGGAAAGGCAATGCAGGAGATGCAGTGCTACACCAACGCTTTGTCCCCTTTATTCTCAGAAAAGGTGGGTTCCTGATGACATACAGTATTCTCGCAATATACCACCACTTTATGAGCTGGGAAAACTCCTTTAAGCATATTCCCAACCTACAAAGCGAAATATTGCTTTTATGTTATCATGCAGATAACACTCTCTGTCTAATATATATATATACATATATATATATATATATATATATATATATATAAATATTGGTTTGGCTAATCAAAGGTTGTCTTATAGATTATAATGCTCATTTATAATTCATAGTGAACATAAAATCCCGAGTATGTTAACCCTTCTGCTTTCTTTTTAAAATCCCCTTTTCTTAGTTAGATGCTGCTGGCATGCTGTTAGCGACTTCACCAGCAGGTGGTGCTAAAGGAAAGTCTCCTAACAATAGATTGCTGCTTCCTTAACAACCTGACCAGCTCCTTGAAGAAGACAAGCGGCCATTTCATTAGCCGTCTGCAAAGTAGCAGAGTTGAATTTGTCATTAAACTGTTTATTTTGTGTTGTAGTAATTTAGTAGTCATATGTAAAAGTGCAAATAGCATGATATTGTGCAAGGACCCCGGTCCAGTATGTGAATAATCCAGGAAAAGAGGTAGATGTCCAGCACAGCAGTAAAAATTCTTCAGTCTTTATTTTAATTTAAATAGTATAAAAGATGCATCTCCACAGACAATGTGGTAATGCAACCAACACGTTTTCGATCTAGAAGATCTTAATCATGATCAGGCTCGGACTGGCCCACAGGGGTACAGGGGAATCCCTCGTTGGGCCCCTGAGCAAACTATTTGGCCACATGACAAACTATTACGAAGCAATGCTTTGCAACATTTTCATCTCTGATGACTAATGTTGTTAATGCGGATGGAATAAATACAATATTGAAGGAGTTCTCCCACCACAGACAACCCTTTCTCTATCACGGCGAGTCCAGTTCCTGGCACATCTGGCAGCTGATTTTGCCCAGCACCCAGCCACTGCCACCCAGACATTTCCCTGTAATATTAGAAAGCGTGTCATTTTGTGATTCCTCTACATCTGTGATGGCTAACCTCCGGCACTCCAGCTGTGGTAAAAATACAACTCCCCAGATGTACACTTGCTTGGCTGTTCTTAGAACTCCATATAAATTAATGGAGCATGATGGGAGTCATAGTTTCACCACAGCTGGAGTTCCGGAGGTTAGCCATCACTGCTTCTACATCAATAGCCTACATTTATTATGCAGTTTATACCACATTTTGGCATAAACTGGGACAAAAAGGTTTCAAAAGGTTGCATATTAAAGGGGCTGTCTATCAAGGACATTTGCCTCTGGCATGTGTTTCTATGGGCCTGTGAGTGAGATTCTGAGTCACTGCTGGGGCTTAGCCCTTATGGCATTTGCATGGCTTGAAATTACCATTCTCTCCTTGTCCATCTAAGCCTACTTTTACACTGGCGTTTTGGTTTCTGTTTCTGAGATCCGTTCAGGGCTCTCACAAGCGGTCCAAAACGGATCAGTTTTGCCCTAATGCATTCTGAATGTAAAAGGATCCGCTCAGAATGCATCAGTTTGCCTCTGTTCCGTTTCCATTCCGCTCTGGAGGCGGACAACAAAACGCTGCCGCGTTTTGCTGTCCGCTTGACGAAACTGAGCCAACTGAGTTTTCTCTGACACAATCTGGCACAATACAAAACGGATCCGTCCCCCATTGGCTTTCAATAGTGTTAAAGATGGATCCGTCTTGGTTAAAGAAGACATAATACAACTGGATCCGTTCATGACGGATGCATGCGGTTGTATTATTGTAACAGATCCATAACGGATCCGCAAAAAACGCTAGTGTGAAAGTAGCCTAAGTCCCCTGCTGCTTCTCCCCCTGTGCTGATGAAAACATTGTTTGGGAGGGGGGAGCAGCCAATGGCAGGCGGGATGGGGACCAGCCTCCCTAGCATCGCGGGTGACACTAGGGCGGCTTGTCCCCGTCCCGCCTGCCATTGGTTTCGGATAACCCTTTTAACGTATTTTGTGCTAGATACAATAAAGTGTGATTCAATGAGAATGATTGTGACATAATATAAGCTTTTATTAGGCTTTATGTTTTTTATACATTTCCAAGAGGAATAACAGAAAAATGGCACAATGCAGATTTCTGAAAAAGATGCTCCACTATTATACTATTATGAGAAATACTAATGGTCCTTTTACACGGACCGACCATCCGGCCAATTGACGAGGGCAAGCATTTGTAGAATGGTGTAAAGGGGCAGGAGTTTAGTGATAGCGCCCTTCAGTCGGCACCAAAGATTATGGTTTCTAGGCAGCAGATCATTCTGTATAGATATCTGTGGCCCAGAAACAATGATTGTCTACGAGGGCAGACGATCGCAGTAGTGTTCCCTTGTAGTGATTGCTACAGCTTCATTTCTGCAGACGATCAGGCAATTATTTTTGAAAGTTTTGTTCATTCCAGATAATTGCCTATAACATTGATCTGTGTAATAGAACCATTAGCAGTGAGTTAGGGCTCATGCACACGACCGTCCGATCACATTTTTGGAGGTTCGGATGCTGACCCGTTTACTTCAATGGGGCCGCAAAAGTCTATATCTCTGTTCCACAGCACCCACAAAAAAATAAAGTGTCCTTTACTTGCCATTCTTACGGACAAGGATAAAACTATTCTATAGATGACAGGACGTTTAGCAAAATGCCTGTATGGCTACGGCGGTGTGCAGGAGCCCTAAAACGTATAGCGGAGCATACAGAGTTTCGTTTTAAGCTTTGTAACTTGCTATAGACATCCGGTCAGGAGTAGGGATGAGCGAACTCGAACTGTATAGTTCGGGTTCGTACCGAATTTTGGGGTGTCCGTGACACGGACCCGAACCCGGACATTTTCGTAAAAGTCCGGGTTCGGGTTCGGTGTTCGTCGCTTTCTTCGCGCTTTTGTGACGCTTTCTTGGCGCTTTTTGAAAGGCTGCTAAGCAGCCAATCAACAAGCGTCATACTACTTGCCCCAAGAGGCCATCACAGCCATGCCTACTATTGGCATGGCTGTGATTGGCCAGAGCACCATGTGACCCAGCCTCTATTTAAGCTGGAGTCACATAGCGCCGCCCGTCACTCTGCTCTGATTAGCGTAGGGAGAGGTTGCGGCTGCGACAGTAGGGCGAGATTAGGCAGATTAACTCCTCCAAAGGACTTGATTAACTGATCGATCTGCAGCTGTGGATCATTGAGCTGCTGATCCTCAATTGCTCACTGTTTTTAGGCTGCCCAGACCGTTTGTCAGTCACATTTTTCTGGGGTGATCGGCGGCCATTTTGTGTCTTGTGGTGCGCCAGCACAAGCTGCGACCAAGTGCATTTAACCCTCAATGGTGTGGTTGTTTTTTGGCTAAAGCCTACATCAGGGTGAAGCTGTCACACCAAGTGCATTTAACCCTCAGTAGTGTGGTTGGTCAAGCTATCACACCAAGTGCATTTAACCAGCAATAGTCTGTTCATTTTTTGGCCATATACTAAATCAGGGGCAAGCTGCGCCCGTCACCAAGTGCATTTAACCCTCAGTAGTGTGGTTGGTCAAGCTGTGACACCAAGTGCATTTAACCAGCAATAGTCTGTTCATTTTTTGGCCATATACTACATCAGGGGCAAGCTGCGCCCATCACCAAGTGCATTTAACCAGCAATAGTGTGGTTATTTTTTGGCCATATCCCAGTCTAATTCTGTCACTAAATCCATACCGGTCACCCAGCGCCTAAATACTAGGCCTCAAATTTATATCCCGCTAAATCTCTCGTTACCGCTGTCCTGTTGTGGCTGGGAAAGTTATTTAGTGTCCGTCAAAGCACATTTTTTGTTCTGGGTTGAAATACAATTCCCAATTTAGCAATTTAAAAATTTAGTGGTTTCTGCTGTATCAGATCTATTTGAAATCTATCCCTAAAAGGGTATATAATATTCAAGGTGCACATAGGGTCATTCAGAATAACTTCACACACCCGCTACTGTGCATTTCCAAGTCTAATTCTGTCACTAAACCCATACCTGTCACCCAGCGCCTAAATACTAGGCCTCAAATTTATATCCAGCTAAATCTGTCCTTAGTGCTGTAGCTGGGCGAGTTATTTAGTGTCCGTTCAAGCACATTTCTTGTTCTGGGTTGAAATACAATTCCCAATTTAGCAATTTCATAACTTAGTGGTTTCTGCTATATCAGAGCTATTTGAAATCTATCCCTAAAAGGGTATATAATATTCAAGGTGCACATTGGGTCATTCAGAATAACTTCACACACACCCGCTACTGTGTATTTCCAAGTCTAATTCTGTCACTAAACCCATACCTGTCACCCAGCGCCTAAATACTAGGCCTCAAATTTATATCCTGCTAAATCTCTCGTTAGTGCTGTAGCTGGGCGAGTTATTTAGTGTCCGTTCAAGCACATTTCTTGTTCTGGGTTGAAATACAATTCCCAATTTAGCAATTTCATAATTTAGTGGTTTCTGCTATATCAGAGCTATTTGAAATCTATCCCTAAAAGGGTATATAATATTCAAGGTGCACATTGGGTCATTCAGAATAACTTCACACACACCCGCTACTGTGTATTTCCAAGTCTAATTCTGTCACTAAACCCATACCTGTCACCCAGCGCCTAAATACTAGGCCTCAAATTTATATCCTGCTAAATCTCTCGTTAACGCTGTCCTGTTGTGGCTGGGAAAGTTATTTAGTGTCCGTCAAAGCACATTTTTGTTCTGGGTTGAAATACAATTCCCAATTTAGCAATTTCATAATTTAGTGGTTTCTGCTATATCAGAGCTATTTGAAATCTATCCCTAAAAGGGTATATAATATTCAAGGTGCACATTGGGTCATTCAGAATAACTTCACACACACCCGCTACTGTGTATTTCTAAGTCTAATTCTGTCACTAAACCCATACCTGTCACCCAGCGCCTAAATACTAGGCCTCAAATTTATATCCTGCTAAATCTCTCGTTAGTGCTGTAGCTGGGCGAGTTATTTAGTGTCCGTTCAAGCACATTTCTTGTTCTGGGTTGAAATACAATTCCCAATTTAGCAATTTCATAATTTAGTGGTTTCTGCTATATCAGAGCTATTTGAAATCTATCCCTAAAAGGGTATATAATATTCAAGGTGCACATTGGGTCATTCAGAATAACTTCACACACACCCGCTACTGTGTATTTCCAAGTCTAATTCTGTCACTAAACCCATACCTGTCACCCAGCGCCTAAATACTAGGCCTCAAATTTATATCCTGCTAAATCTCTCGTTAACGCTGTCCTGTTGTGGCTGGGAAAGTTATTTAGTGTCCGTCAAAGCACATTTTTTGTTCTGGGTTGAAATACAATTCCCAATTTAGCAATTTCATAATTTAGTGGTTTCTGCTATATCAGAGCTATTTGAAATCTATCCCTAAAAGGGTATATAATATTCAAGGTGCACATTGGGTCATTCAGAATAACTTCACACACACCCGCTACTGTGTATTTCTAAGTCTAATTCTGTCACTAAACCCATACCTGTCACCCAGCGCCTAAATACTAGGCCTCAAATTTATATCCTGCTAAATCTCTCGTTAGTGCTGTAGCTGGGCGAGTTATTTAGTGTCCGTTCAAGCACATTTCTTGTTCTGGGTTGAAATACAATTCCCAATTTAGCAATTTCATAATTTAGTGGTTTCTGCTATATCAGAGCTATTTGAAATCTATCCCTAAAAGGGTATATAATATTCAAGGTGCACATTGGGTCATTCAGAATAACTTCACACACACCCGCTACTGTGTATTTCCAAGTCTAATTCTGTCACTAAACCCATACCTGTCACCCAGCGCCTAAATACTAGGCCTCAAATTTATATCCTGCTAAATCTCTCGTTAGTGCTGTAGCTGGGCGAGTTATTTAGTGTCCGTTCAAGCACATTTCTTGTTCTGGGTTGAAATACAATTCCCAATTTAGCAATTTCATAATTTAGTGGTTTCTGCTATATCAGAGCTATTTGAAATCTATCCCTAAAAGGGTAGATCATATTGAAGGTGCACATAGGGACATTCAGAATAACTTCACACACACCCGCTACTGTGCATTTCCAAGTCTAATTCTGTCACTAAACCCATACCTGTCACCCAGCGCCTAAATACTAGGCCTCAAATTTATATCCAGCTAAATCTGTCCTTAGTGCTGTAGCTGGGCGAGTTATTTAGTGTCCGTTCAAGCACATTTCTTGTTCTGGGTTGAAATACAATTCCCAATTTAGCAATTTCATAATTTAGTGGTTTCTGCTATATCAGAGCTATTTGAAATCTATCCCTAAAAGGGTATATAATATTCAAGGTGCACATTGGGTCATTCAGAATAACTTCACACACACCCGCTACTGTGTATTTCCAAGTCTAATTCTGTCACTAAACCCATACCTGTCACCCAGCGCCTAAATACTAGGCCTCAAATTTATATCCTGCTAAATCTCTCGTTAGTGCTGTAGCTGGGCGAGTTATTTAGTGTCCGTTCAAGCACATTTCTTGTTCTGGGTTGAAATACAATTCCCAATTTAGCAATTTCATAATTTAGTGGTTTCTGCTATATCAGAGCTATTTGAAATCTATCCCTAAAAGGGTATATAATATTCAAGGTGCACATTGGGTCATTCAGAATAACTTCACACACACCCGCTACTGTGTATTTCCAAGTCTAATTCTGTCACTAAACCCATACCTGTCACCCAGCGCCTAAATACTAGGCCTCAAATTTATATCCTGCTAAATCTCTCGTTAACGCTGTCCTGTTGTGGCTGGGAAAGTTATTTAGTGTCCGTCAAAGCACATTTTTGTTCTGGGTTGAAATACAATTCCCAATTTAGCAATTTCATAATTTAGTGGTTTCTGCTATATCAGAGCTATTTGAAATCTATCCCTAAAAGGGTATATAATATTCAAGGTGCACATTGGGTCATTCAGAATAACTTCACACACACCCGCTACTGTGTATTTCTAAGTCTAATTCTGTCACTAAACCCATACCTGTCACCCAGCGCCTAAATACTAGGCCTCAAATTTATATCCTGCTAAATCTCTCGTTAGTGCTGTAGCTGGGCGAGTTATTTAGTGTCCGTTCAAGCACATTTCTTGTTCTGGGTTGAAATACAATTCCCAATTTAGCAATTTCATAATTTAGTGGTTTCTGCTATATCAGAGCTATTTGAAATCTATCCCTAAAAGGGTATATAATATTCAAGGTGCACATTGGGTCATTCAGAATAACTTCACACACACCCGCTACTGTGTATTTCCAAGTCTAATTCTGTCACTAAACCCATACCTGTCACCCAGCGCCTAAATACTAGGCCTCAAATTTATATCCTGCTAAATCTCTCGTTAACGCTGTCCTGTTGTGGCTGGGAAAGTTATTTAGTGTCCGTCAAAGCACATTTTTGTTCTGGGTTGAAATACAATTCCCAATTTAGCAATTTCATAATTTAGTGGTTTCTGCTATATCAGAGCTATTTGAAATCTATCCCTAAAAGGGTATATAATATTCAAGGTGCACATTGGGTCATTCAGAATAACTTCACACACACCCGCTACTGTGTATTTCTAAGTCTAATTCTGTCACTAAACCCATACCTGTCACCCAGCGCCTAAATACTAGGCCTCAAATTTATATCCTGCTAAATCTCTCGTTAGTGCTGTAGCTGGGCGAGTTATTTAGTGTCCGTTCAAGCACATTTCTTGTTCTGGGTTGAAATACAATTCCCAATTTAGCAATTTCATAATTTAGTGGTTTCTGCTATATCAGAGCTATTTGAAATCTATCCCTAAAAGGGTATATAATATTCAAGGTGCACATTGGGTCATTCAGAATAACTTCACACACACCCGCTACTGTGTATTTCCAAGTCTAATTCTGTCACTAAACCCATACCTGTCACCCAGCGCCTAAATACTAGGCCTCAAATTTATATCCTGCTAAATCTCTCGTTAGTGCTGTAGCTGGGCGAGTTATTTAGTGTCCGTTCAAGCACATTTCTTGTTCTGGGTTGAAATACAATTCCCAATTTAGCAATTTCATAATTTAGTGGTTTCTGCTATATCAGAGCTATTTGAAATCTATCCCTAAAAGGGTATATAATATTCAAGGTGCACATTGGGTCATTCAGAATAACTTCACACACACACGCTTCTGTGCATTTCCAAGTCTAATTCTGTCACTAAACCCATACCTGTCACCCAGCGCCTAAATACTAGGCCTCAAATTTATATCCTGCTAAATCTCTCGTTAGTGCTGTAGCTGGGCGAGTTATTTAGTGTCCGTTCAAGCACATTTCTTGTTCTGGGTTGAAATACAATTCCCAATTTAGCAATTTCATAATTTAGTGGTTTCTGCTATATCAGAGCTATTTGAAATCTATCCCTAAAAGGGTATATAATATTCAAGGTGCACATTGGGTCATTCAGAATAACTTCACACACACACGCTTCTGTGCATTTCCAAGTCTAATTCTGTCACTAAACCCATACCTGTCACCCAGCGCCTAAATACTAGGCCTCAAATTTATATCCTGCTAAATCTCTCGTTAGTGCTGTAGCTGGGCGAGTTATTTAGTGTCCGTTCAAGCACATTTCTTGTTCTGGGTTGAAATACAATTCCCAATTTAGCAATTTCATAATTTAGTGGTTTCTGCTATATCAGAGCTATTTGAAATCTATCCCTAAAAGGGTATATAATATTCAAGGTGCACATTGGGTCATTCAGAATAACTTCACACACACCCGCTACTGTGTATTTCCAAGTCTAATTCTGTCACTAAACCCATACCTGTCACCCAGCGCCTAAATACTAGGCCTCAAATTTATATCCTGCTAAATCTCTCGTTAGTGCTGTAGCTGGGCGAGTTATTTAGTGTCCGTTCAAGCACATTTCTTGTTCTGGGTTGAAATACAATTCCCAATTTAGCAATTTCATAATTTAGTGGTTTCTGCTATATCAGAGCTATTTGAAATCTATCCCTAAAAGGGTATATAATATTCAAGGTGCACATTGGGTCATTCAGAATAACTTCACACACACACGCTTCTGTGCATTTCCAAGTCTAATTCTGTCACTAAATCCATACCGGTCACCCAGCGCCTAAATACTAGGCCTCAAATTTATATCCCGCTGAATTTGAATACAATACATTGGGCCAAATAATATATTTGTTGTTGTGGTGAACCATAACAATGAGAAAAACATCTAGTAAGGGACGCGGACGTGGACATGGTCGTGGTGGTGTTAGTGGACCCTCTGGTGCTGGGAGAGGACGTGGCCGTTCTGCCACATCCACACGTCCTAGTGTACCAACTACCTCAGGTCCCAGTAGCCGCCAGAATTTACAGCGATATATGGTGGGGCCCAATGCCGTTCTAAGGATGGTAAGGCCTGAGCAGGTACAGGCATTAGTCAATTGGGTGGCCGACAGTGGATCCAGCACGTTCACATTATCTCCCACCCAGTCTTCTGCAGAAAGCGCACAGATGGCGCCTGAAAACCAACCCCATCAGTCTGTCACATCACCCCCATGCATACCAGGGAAACTGTCTCAGCCTCAAGTTATGCAGCAGTCTCTTATGCTGTTTGAAGACTCCGCTGGCAGGGTTTCCCAAGGGCATCCACCTAGCCCTTCCCCAGCGGTGAAAGACATAGAATGCACTGACGCACAACCACTTATGTTTTCTGATGATGAGGACATGGGAATACCACCTCAGCATGTCTCTGATGATGACGAAACACAGGTGCCAACTGCTGCGTCTTTCTGCAGTGTGCAGACTGAACAGGAGGTCAGGGATCAAGACTGGGTGGAAGACGATGCAGGGGACGATGAGGTCCTAGACCCCACATGGAATGAAGGTCGTGCCACTGACTTTCACAGTTCGGAGGAAGAGGCAGTGGTGAGACCGAGCTAACAGCGTAGCAAAAGAGGGAGCAGTGGGCAAAAGCAGAACACCCGCCGCCAAGAGACTCCGCCTGCTACTGACCGCCGCCATCTGGGACCGAGCACCCCAAAGGCAGCTTCAAGGAGTTCCCTGGCATGGCACTTCTTCAAACAATGTGCTGACGACAAGACCCGAGTGGTTTGCACGCTGTGCCATCAGAGCCTGAAGCGAGGCATTAACGTTCTGAACCTGAGCACAACCTGCATGACCAGGCACCTGCATGCAAAGCATGAACTGCAGTGGAGTAAACACCTTAAAACCAAGGAAGTCACTCAGGCTCCCCCTGCTACCTCTTCTGCTGCTGCCGCCTCGGCCTATTCTGCTGCTGCCGCCTCGGCCTCTTCCTCCGCCTCTGGAGGAACGTTGGCACCTGCCGCCCAGCAAACAGGGGATGTACCACCAACACCACCACCACCACCTCCGTCACCAAGCGTCTCAACCATGTCACACGCCAGCGTTCAGCTCTCCATCTCACAAACATTTGATAGAAAGCGTAAATTCCCACCTAGCCACCCTCGATCCCTGGCCCTGAATGCCAGCATTTCTAAACTACTGGCCTATGAAATGCTGTCATTTAGGCTGGTGGACACAGACAGCTTCAAACAGCTCATGTCGCTTGCTGTCCCACAGTATGTTGTTCCCAGCCGGCACTACTTCTCCAAGAGAGCCGTGCCTTCCCTGCACAACCAAGTATCCGATAAAATCAAGTGTGCACTGCGCAACGCCATCTGTAGCAAGGTCCACCTAACCACAGATACGTGGACCAGTAAGCACGGCCAGGGACGCTATATCTCCCTAACTGCACACTGGGTAAATGTAGTGGCAGCTGGGCCCCAGGCGGAGAGCTGTTTGGCGCACGTCCTTCCGCCGCCAAGGATCGCAGGGCAACATTCTTTGCCTCCTGTTGCCACCTCCTCCTTCTCGGCTTCCTCCTCCTCTTCTTCCACCTGCTCATCCAGTCAGCCACACACCTTCACCACCAACTTCAGCACAGCCCGGGGTAAACGTCAGCAGGCCATTCTGAAACTCATATGTTTGGGGGACAGGCCCCACACCGCACAGGAGTTGTGGCGGGGTATTGAACAACAGACCGACGAGTGGTTGCTGCCGGTGAGCCTCAAGCCCGGCCTGGTGGTGTGTGATAATGGGCGAAATCTCGTTGCAGCTCTGGGACTAGCCAATTTGACGCACATCCCTTGCTTGGCGCATGTGCTGAATTTGGTGGTGCAGAAGTTCATTCACAACTACCCCGACATGTCAGAGCTGCTGCATAAAGTGCGGGCCGTCTGTTCGCGCTTCCGGCGTTCACATCCTGCTGCTGCTCGCCTGTCTGCGCTACAGCGTAACTTCGGCCTTCCCGCTCACCGCCTCATATGCGACGTGCCCACCAGGTGGAACTCCACCTTGCACATGCTGGACAGACTGTGCGAGCAGCAGCAGGCCATAGTGGAGTTTCAGCTGCAGCACGCACGGGTCAGTCGCACTACAGAACAGCACCACTTCACCACCAATGACTGGGCCTCCATGCGAGACCTGTGTGCCCTGTTGCGCTGTTTCGAGTACTCCACCAACATGGCCAGTGGCGATGACACCGTTATCAGCGTTACAATACCACTTCTATGTCTCCTTGAGAAAACACTTAGGGCGATGATGGAAGAGGAGGTGGCCCAGGAGGAGGAGGAGGAGGAGGAGGAAGAGGGGTCATTTTTAGCACTTTCAGGCCAGTCTCTTCGAAGTGACTCAGAGGGAGGTTTTTGGCAACAGCAGAGGCCAGGTACAAATGTGGCCAGCCAGGGCCCACTACTGGAGGACGAGGAGGACGAGGATGAGGAGGAGGTGGAGGAGGATGAGGATGAAGCATGGTCACAGCGGGGTGGCACCCAACGCAGCTCGGGTCCATCACTGGTGCGTGGCTGGGGGGAAAGGCAGGACGATGACGATACGCCTCCCACAGAGGACAGCTTGTCCTTACCCCTGGGCAGCCTGGCACACATGAGCGACTACATGCTGCAGTGCCTGCGCAACGACAGCAGAGTTGCCCACATTTTAACCTGTGCGGACTACTGGGTTGCCACCCTGCTGGATCCACGCTACAAAGACAATGTGCCCACCTTACTTCCTGCACTGGAGCGTGATAGGAAGATGCGCGAGTACAAGCGCACGTTGGTAGACGCGCTACTGAGAGCATTCCCAAATGTCACAGGGGAACAAGTGGAAGCCCAAGGCCAAGGCAGAGGAGGAGCAAGAGGTCGCCAAGGCAGCTGTGTCACGGCCAGCTCCTCTGAGGGCAGGGTTAGCATGGCAGAGATGTGGAAAACTTTTGTCAACACGCCACAGCTAACTGCACCACCACCTGATACGCAACGTGTTAGCAGGAGGCAACATTTCACTAACATGGTGGAACAGTACGTGTGCACACCCCTCCACGTACTGACTGATGGTTCGGCCCCATTCAACTTCTGGGTCTCTAAATTGTCCACGTGGCCAGAGCTAGCCTTTTATGCCTTGGAGGTGCTGGCCTGCCCGGCAGCCAGCGTTTTGTCTGAACGTGTATTCAGCACGGCAGGGGGCGTCATTACAGACAAACGCAGCCGCCTGTCTACAGCCAATGTGGACAAGCTGACGTTCATAAAAATGAACCAGGCATGGATCCCACAGGACCTGTCCGTCCCTTGTCCAGATTAGACATTAACTACCTCCCCATAACCATATATTATTGGACTCCAGGGCACTTCCTCATTCAATCCTATTTTTATTTTCATTTTACCATTATATTGCGAGGCTACCCAAAGTTGAATGAACCTCTCCTCTGCCTGTGTGCTAGGCCTAAATATATGCCAATGGACTGTTGCAGTGGTGGGTGACGTGAAGCCTCATTCTCTGCTATGACATGCAGACTGATTCTCTGCTGTCATGAAGCCAGATTGTCTGTTACGGGACCTCTCTGCTCTGCCTGTGTGCTAGGCCTAAATATATGCCAATGGACTGTTGCAGTGGTGGGTGACGTGAAGCCTCATTCTCTGCTATGACATGCAGACTGATTCTCTGCTGACATGAAGCCAGATTGTCTGTTACGGGACCTCTCTCCTCTGCCTGTGTGCTAGGCCTAAATATATGCCAATGGACTGTTGCAGTGGTGGCTGACGTGAAGCCTCATTCTCTGCTATGACATGCAGACTAATTCTCTGCTGACATGAAGCCAGATTGTCTGTTACGGGACCTCTCTCCTCTGCCTGGGTGCTGGGCCTAAATTTATGACAATGGACTGTTGCAGTGGTGGCTGACGTGAAGCCTGATTCTCTGCTATGACATGCAGACTGATTCTCTGCTGACATGAAGCCAGATCCTCTGTTACGGGACCTCTCTCCTCTGCCTGTGTGTGTGCTGGGCCTAAATATATGCCAATGGACTGTTGCAGTGGTGGCTGACGTGAAGCCTCATTCTCTGCTATGACATGCAGACTGATTCTCTGCTGACATGAAGCCAGATCGTCTGTTACGGGACCTCTCTGCTCTGCCTGTGTGCTAGGCCTAAATATATGCCAATGGACTGTTGCAGTGGTGGGTGACGTGAAGCCTCATTCTCTGCTATGACATGCAGACTGATTCTCTGCTGTCATGAAGCCAGATTGTCTGTTACGGGACCTCTCTGCTCTGCCTGTGTGCTAGGCCTAAATATATGCCAATGGACTGTTGCAGTGGTGGGTGACGTGAAGCCTCATTCTCTGCTATGACATGCAGACTGATTCTCTGCTGACATGAAGCCAGATTGTCTGTTACGGGACCTCTCTCCTCTGCCTGTGTGTGTGCTGGGCCTAAATATATGCCAATGGACTGTTGCAGTGGTGGCTGACGTGAAGCCTCATTCTCTGCTATGACATGCAGACTGATTCTCTGCTGACATGAAGCCAGATTCTCTGTTACGGGACCTCTCTCCTCTGCCTGTGTGTGTGCTGGGCCTAAATATATGCCAATGGACTGTTGCAGTGGTGGCTGACGTGAAGCCTCATTCTCTGCTATGACATGCAGACTGATTCTCTGCTGACATGAAGCCAGATTGTCTGTTACGGGACCTCTCTCCTCTGCCTGTGTGCTAGGCCTAAATATATGCCAATGGACTGTTGCAGTGGTGGCTGACGTGAAGCCTCATTCTCTGCTATGACATGCAGACTAATTCTCTGCTGACATGAAGCCAGATTGTCTGTTACGGGACCTCTCTCCTCTGCCTGGGTGCTGGGCCTAAATTTATGACAATGGACTGTTGCAGTGGTGGCTGACGTGAAGCCTGATTCTCTGCTATGACATGCAGACTGATTCTCTGCTGACATGAAGCCAGATCCTCTGTTACGGGACCTCTCTCCTCTGCCTGTGTGTGTGCTGGGCCTAAATATATGCCAATGGACTGTTGCAGTGGTGGCTGACGTGAAGCCTCATTCTCTGCTATGACATGCAGACTGATTCTCTGCTGACATGAAGCCAGATCGTCTGTTACGGGACCTCTCTGCTCTGCCTGTGTGCTAGGCCTAAATATATGCCAATGGACTGTTGCAGTGGTGGGTGACGTGAAGCCTCATTCTCTGCTATGACATGCAGACTGATTCTCTGCTGTCATGAAGCCAGATTGTCTGTTACGGGACCTCTCTGCTCTGCCTGTGTGCTAGGCCTAAATATATGCCAATGGACTGTTGCAGTGGTGGGTGACGTGAAGCCTCATTCACTGCTATGACATGCAGACTGATTCTCTGCTGACATGAAGCCAGATTGTCTGTTACGGGACCTCTCTCCTCTGCCTGTGTGTGTGCTGGGCCTAAATATATGCCAATGGACTGTTGCAGTGGTGGCTGACGTGAAGCCTCATTCTCTGCTATGACATGCAGACTGATTCTCTGCTGACATGAAGCCAGATTCTCTGTTACGGGACCTCTCTCCTCTGCCTGTGTGTGTGCTGGGCCTAAATATATGCCAATGGACTGTTGCAGTGGTGGCTGACGTGAAGCCTCATTCTCTGCTATGACATGCAGACTGATTCTCTGCTGACATGAAGCCAGATTGTCTGTTACGGGACCTCTCTCCTCTGCCTGTGTGCTAGGCCTAAATATATGCCAATGGACTGTTGCAGTGGTGGGTGACGTGAAGCCTCATTCTCTGCTATGACATGCAGACTAATTCTCTGCTGACATGAAGCCAGATTGTCTGTTACGGGACCTCTCTCCTCTGCCTGGGTGCTGGGCCTAAATTTATGACAATGGACTGTTGCAGTGGTGGCTGACGTGAAGCCTGATTCTCTGCTATGACATGCAGACTGATTCTCTGCTGACATGAAGCCAGATCCTCTGTTACGGGACCTCTCTCCTCTGCCTGTGTGTGTGCTGGGCCTAAATATATGCCAATGGACTGTTGCAGTGGTGGCTGACGTGAAGCCTCATTCTCTGCTATGACATGCAGACTGATTCTCTGCTGACATGAAGCCAGATTCTCTGTTACGGGACCTCTCTCCTCTGCCTGTGTGTGTGCTGGGCCTAAATATATGCCAATGGACTGTTGCAGTGGTGGCTGACGTGAAGCCTCATTCTCTGCTATGACATGCAGACTAATTCTCTGCTGACATGAAGACAGATTCTCTGTTACGGGACCTCCCTCCTCTGCCTGGGTGCTGGGCCTAAATATATGCCAATGGACTGTTGCAGTGGTGGCTGACGTGAAGCCTCATTCTCTGCTATGACATGCAGACTAATTCTCTGCTGACATGAAGACAGATTCTCTGTTACGGGACCTCTCTCCTCTGCCTGGGTGCCGGGGCCTAAATATCTGAGAATGGACTGTTCCAGTGGTGGTTTCAAAGGAAAGGACCGGCACTTCGCTGATGTAGATCACAATGTAGATTTATTCAGTCACATATTCAAAATGGCATAGTGACGCGTTTCAGCACAGATGTGCTTTCATCAGACTGCATAAAACATCTTACACTCCAGCTATTTATACATAAATGAAACACAAAGGAACTGACATCATCAAAGAAGCTCCGCCTCCCTCATTAATTAAAATTCGCATATCAAATAATCGCAATGAAAAATTCGCATTGAAAAATTCGCAATTGAAAATTCGCAACTGAAAATTCGCAATTGAAAATTGAAAATTCGCAATTGAAAATTCGCAACTAAAAATTCGCAACTGAAAATTCGCAATTGAAAATTCGCAAAAAACATATCCACTCTATACTGGCGAAGATTTTCAGTCACATAGTCCATTCTTGCAGTGATTAATCACGCTGAAGAAAAAAAGAAATATATTTATCAGATTGCATAAGGCCGAATGCCTTATAGGAAGCAGGACACATTGTACTCACGATTGAGGCCCCTGGGCTCCATTGTCTGAAGACGATGGATCCAGTAAGCCTCCCTTTTCAATAACAATTTATTTCTGTCACCCCCTCGACGGGGTAATGATACACCTTCAATAATCTGATACCTCAACTGCGAGATGTTGTGTTTTTTATCATAAAAATGAAGGGGTATTGGGAGTAATAAATTCTGTTTACGGATAGTAGATTTGTGTTTACTTAGTCTGTCCTTCATTCTCATTGAGGTTTCCCCCACATATAGTAATCCACATGGACATTTAAGAATGTAAACCACAAATCTACTATCACAAGTGAACGTGCCCCTTATTGGAATATTTTCACCTGAGTGAGGGTGGGAGAAACATGAACCCTTTATAACGCTGGAACAATTGACACAGTTTAAACAAGGAAAAGTGCCCCGTCTAGGTGTAGATAAAGTACTCTGTCCTCTTTCTATTTTATTACTTCCCACATCCGCCCGGACTATTTTATCCCTAATATTTTCTGCCCGTTTATAGCATATCATGGGTGGCCTCTGGAACTCTCCTATCCGTGGATAGGACTTAGATAATATGTGCCAATGTTGATTAACAATAGTCCTAAGGCGCTGGGACCAGGGATGGTATTTAATCACTAAGGGGATCCTTGTTTCTTTCTTAGTTCTATCTGGTGGTGTAATCTCAGCTTTATTACGCTGTATTTTCAATAGATCAGGGGGGTAGCCTCGCTCTCTAAATTTATTGGTCATATCGTCTAATCTTGTTTGACACATATCCCTATCACTAACGATCCGTCTAACCCTCTGGTATTGCCGCCCTGCTTCTTACTAGAATTGTTCCAGTGGTGGGTGACGGGAAGCCAGATTCTCTGCTATGGAACCTCTCTCCAATTGATTTTGGTTAATTTTTATTTATTTAATTTTTATTTTAATTCATTTCCCTATCCACATTTGTTTGCAGGGGATTTACCTACATGTTGCTGCCTTTTGCAGCCCTCTAGCTCTTTCCTGGGCTGTTTTACAGCCTTTTTAGTGCCGAAAAGTTCGGGTCCCCATTGACTTCAATGGGGTTCGGGTTCGGGACGAAGTTCGGATCGGGTTCGGATCCCGAACCCGAACATTTCCGGGATGTTCGGCCGAACTTCTCGAACCCGAACATCCAGGTGTTCGCTCAACTCTAGTCAGGAGCAGCACAGCTGTATTCCGGTTGAGTTATTTTCAGGGATGTATTCTACTGGTGCTATTTGTGCCTTTACTATGAGTCACTTGTACTGGAAGTGGCCAGGTGGTGTTAAGTGCAGATTCCTGCTGCCACAGGGATATTCATTTGAAATGAACACTCTGTTGCTTTAGGATATGATCACACAGTCAGGTGTATGCTGCAGTTTTTGAATCCAAAATCAGGAGTTGATCGTAAAAGAAGAGAAAGCATCGATGACAGATACGGCTTCTCTTTGAATTCACTCCTGGTTTCGGCGTCAGAAACTGCACGCAGAAACCTGACACAAGGCCGTACCCTAGCCGTGTGAAATCAGTGGAGTTCACTTTCGATCAGTATGTTAATTGCAGCTTTTGGCTCCTGCAGTTAGACCTCTGTCTTTCTTACATTCTTGCCATCAGAATTTTCAGGATCCCATACAGTCAAATCATCTGACCCCCCCCCCCCCTCCTTCCTCCCATCCATGCTGCCCATTACCACTTCCCATCTTGCACCATATGTTTTGGGCAGGATGTGCTGCAGTTTTCCAGGCTTGGACTGACCCACCAGGTGGGCCCCTGAGCACAGAAGTTCTGAGCCTATTGTCACTACACCCACAAATGCAACCAATGCATTCACAGGCACCACAGACCAAGGAGCAGTGGCAGTGTGGCACAGTTAAAAGTAATGGTTAAAAGTATTGTTTTATCATCCTGTGAGGGTTAGCAAGATGATATGACCTTTTGCGACTTGTGCCCTGTGTCGGTGCAGTGGAGTGACCTGTCTTTTCCACCCATGGGCCCACCTCCTGATGTGGCTTTCCCCTCACAGCAAGCATATCCCTTCTGCCTGTCCCCATCCTAGAGCTCTCCGCAGAGAGCAGCAGACAGATTTCAGTCAGTGAAGACAAGTGTGACGGCTTAATCTTTGTTACTGAGAACAAGAAAGGCAGCAGTAGGAAGACACGGCTGGAGCAAGGAGAAGATGAGACAGCCATATCCCAGAGATGCATGAAAGAGAAGTGATGGGCTTTGGGGCACTGCAGTTAACCCAAGTGTGATATTGGCACTTGAAGTGTCACTGAACTTTTTTAAAACTTTTGATATGTCATAGCGACTTATCAAAGCTATTGATCAGTGGGGATCTGAGTACTGAAACCCCCACCAATCACTAGAACATGGAGAGAGAACCACTCACCTAGACGGCCCTCTCTCCTCAATACAGAAGAAGGGCTCAACAGAAAGTCTATGGGCCCATCTTGATTCCCTCTCCTGTAGTCAGGAGAGAGAGCATGCTATGTGAGCACTTTTCGCTCCTCGTTCTAGCGATCAAAACCTTTGATATGTTGTTATGACAGGGAACTTAAAGTGGCCCATGAAAAAATAAAAATAAAAGTGGCTCCATGCTGTAGTCAGGTCCAAAGTCCCAGAATACATGGCCAACACAAGTAGGCAGGGCCAGCAATACCATATTGTGCACATTATACCACACAGACAGAGCCAAATACTGCAGTGCATCACAAAATACTGTCCCACCAGTACAAAATACATCCCAAAAACCCAGTTTATAATGAAAAGCACAACATGACACCATTTAAATTTAGTTGCAATTGCTATTTCTATGCCCCCATGCCACTTTCAGAAAAGGGGAGTGGTGATGGTGGGGTGTGAGTTGGACCCTGACCCATTTATTATCATTTACGTCCATTTCCTTGTGTAAATGATGACTGAAATCTATACCAGCTATGATCTGGCGTAGATTTCAACCTAGACATATGAACTTGTGGAGGATGCTCTCAATCCTGTGCCTCATCATAAATCGAGCACATCCTGCCATGGCGCATGGGCTAGCACACATCGGTCTTTAATAAATGACCCCCTCTGTTTCTGAAGCAGAAAACTCAAATATATCCGTTTACTATGTTAGCTGGTCAAATATACCTAAGTGCACAAAATTGTGAGCTCACTGATGAACCCAAGGCACAAACGTCCAGCACCCTGTGAGGATCAAGTGAAAACATTTAGGCGGTCAACAAGTAAAAGTCATCTCTACTAACATCTGCTTATCTTTACCTATAGATCTTAATCCTAGTATGGTATAATTAAGATTTATTTATCAAAATGCATAAGTAGACATTAGTAGAAATGGAATTTTACTTGTTGACTTCCTAAATAAAGTTTGAAAGGTTTTACCTGATCCTCACAGAGAGCAGGACTATTCTCCTCTTTCCTACGCTGATGTGAACACAGCCTTACCCTGTCCACCTCTAAATATACATTTCATGTTGTTGAGGTGACAGAGTGAGCCATCTACTTCTTTCTAACTGCTTAGATGCTGTGATCGCTATAGACTGTGGTATCTGAGGGGTTAAACTCAGGATCTGAGTTATCTCTTGTTCAGGTGTTAAATACATCAGCCGCTTTTGATAGACCTCTGCATTCTGGCTTATATGGTCTATATGGCACAATAAATGACCATCCTGGCGCAGCTGCTGTTGGATCAAATTACACAGGGTTTGTTTGCTAAAGACACAAAATGGTAGAAACGGCTATAGATTCAAAAGGGTTGGAAAACATGGAAATTTGGATTATACATGGAAATTTACATTTATCATTAAAAGTCTCTAAGCAAACAAAACCCCTATGATAACCCTGAAACGATAAATGAATATCCGCTTATTATTAAAATGTAAATTTTAATTAATACACATTAAAAATGGGTGGAGCTATAAAAAAAAATTAATAATTGTGGCCAGACCAGATCTTTGAACATACTAGATGCTGATTAGCTCACCTGTACTGTTGATGCTGATTTTCAATATGAGGATGTTTTACCAGGAATTCTGAGATCCGGGAATAAAATAAGCTTGACATGGCTTAGATGCTTAAAAGTGTAAGTGAAGTAAGTAACAATCACCTTAGACCATCAACAAATGAGCGAGCCCCTCATCAAGCAGTTTCCTACATGGCATCTCTCCGTATGATACAAAGAGAGGTGGTAATCACAAGACACATCTTAGGGGTATATTAGACTGCCAGATTTTCCTATGAACACTCGTTAGTCTAATACCACCTCTAAGGCTACATTAACACGTCAGTATTTTTCTATATCCCAAATTTCGGTCCGTTTTTTGCGGATCCGTTGTTCCTGTAAATGTTTCCGTATGTCATCCGTTTTTTGCAGATCCGCAAAAACCGGAAACATGTATAAATTCACAAAGCAAATAAAGTTGTTTGGATTTCTTTGAAAAAAAAAAAAAGTGAATAAGTGATTTCTGTGGGCAGGATTTAATTTCCAGGAACGGATTCCGCATAAAACGGATGACATACGAAAGTCATCCGTTTTTTGCGGAACCATTGACTTTGTATTGTACCAGGATCCGATTTTTGCGGAAAAGAATAGGACAAGTTTTATATTTAATCGGACATGCGGAACGGAACAACGGAAACGGACAGCACACATTGTGTTGTCCGATTTTTTCCAGGACCCATTGAAAATGAATGGGTCTAGATCTGGTCCTGATCTGTTCCGCAAAAAACGGAACAGATCAGGAAAGAAAACACGGACGTGTGAATGGACCCTAAATGCTCTTTCATTGGGCAGTCCAGATCTTTCAGCATGCTCAAAGATCTGGATTTGCTGGCGGCAGGTCGCTCTATCTAATAATGATCTGCCGCCAACATACCACTGTCCTGCGTGGGGATGGAGGACATTGTTGTGGAGGACATTGCTGCATGTAATAGCAGTGGTGACCTCTGCTAACTATCTGCCAATTACTGGGGGGAATGCTTCCCTCCCAACAATCGCTGGCAGCATCAGGGTGTCTAATACACCCTTTACCCTGATGATATCATTACTTTAGCTGGAGCTCTTTGTTACATATCTAGATGTTTCCAACTTCCTGGCCCCTCCTAAAGATCTTCAGTATGCAGTACACATGTATAGTTACTTCAGACCTTAGGAACCCGTTCTAGCACCTAGTTCCACCAACCAACTACATTACAAGGAATTAAGGGGAAAGAACCACTAAAAATACCACACAGAGGAACACCAATAGCAGGACTGCTGAATCAGCAAGATTACCCTAACTACCAATGTGTGTGTCCTCAGCTATCATAAAAAATGCTGGTTGACCTCACAAGCAAAGGAACACCGTGTGCTCTCAGTGCTCAAAAGAGTACAATACTATAACACATTAGCAATTCTTGCAATATATGTACTCAAGGGTAGAAACCACACAAGCTGGCGAATCACCCCAGCGACATTTACAGTATTTACAATATAGTCTCGAAGAAACAAGTTCTCATTTTTCTAACAAAGTGTGAGCTTCCTATGTGATGTTGTTGTGGCACTAAAAGTGGTGGGTGACTATACCAGCGGAAAGCACACTCAATAATTTTAATGGATTCACGCTGGTTAACCTCTCTATATACATATAGTTGGAGACTGCTTAGCCGTAACATTATTTATGCAGTTTGAGTATGTCAATAGGAGTTTCCAAGAATCTAAGTATTATTTATGCACAAACAAAGCATCAAGATGTACAGGAGGCAGCAGCCAGCGTACTCAAGCGTCAGAAGTGATATATTTTTCAGGAAAGAAATGCTTACATGTCACAAGGAGGGTAAGCCTTACATACGCTAATGGTATATGAGTGCTGCAGGAGTGCTACTTAAAGAGGGCCAGGTATACAACGCTGCTTCCATTATTTGATTTAGAAAAGAATCTGTTTAAACCAAATCTTTTGAATTATTTAAGTTTCAAGAATGATTTAATTTTTTCAACACCTTTATGTAGCGAAGCATTTGCATTGTTTTCCTCTAATGTCTCTTTTTATTTAAGTTCTTATAGGCATTGACAGTGGCTGCTCATACAGACTGTCTTGAGAATGGAAAAAAACGTACAATAAAGTGAATTGGAAATGAGAGACTTCATAAGGGAAATGCATGGTATAATGAATACTGAAGAAAGCTGCATAGAACAAACAAGCTGAAAAAGTGGACATGAGATATTCTTGAGTCAAAAATGAAAAACTGCTAATGTCCCTATTAACATGCACATGTAACTTTAGCATTGTCTACCTTAAAAGGGTTGTCTATTATCGCTTGGACGTGCAACCAGTGTCCACAGGCCCATCTGGTGTACGCCGACCCGTGAGGAGCTGGAATGAAGGATGGGAGTGGTAGTGGCTTTGGCTGTCACAGTCAATCATGATGGCTGTCCTCAAACCATTGCTCCCTAGGGCCATGCAGTGAAAGGAGGGGGCACCCTTCCTTCTTTCAGGACACACCCTGATTCTGGGGCTCCTGCCTGATGGTAACTGGGGTGCCCTTGATGTTAGGTGTGCAAAATAAGGGTTGTATTGCATCCAACAACATTTTGGACAGAGTTAAAATTCTTTCTCTACATAATGAGGTATGGAGTCTGGCATAGTGACAAATAATGGCACTCTCGGTATGTTATCTTGCTAAAGTATC
Source organism: Bufo gargarizans (assembly GCF_014858855.1). Classification (NCBI taxonomy): domain Eukaryota; kingdom Metazoa; phylum Chordata; class Amphibia; order Anura; family Bufonidae; genus Bufo; species Bufo gargarizans. Next base: position 204,763,755 of record NC_058083.1, read on the forward strand.
TCTCAGTACAATCTCTGGCTGGTAACTTTAATCTGGTAATTATAGCTGTAGTGTTCACAGGTCTTTAGAGGCACGTCTGACAAGCACGTGGTTAAGTGTGACGGGTGTCTTAACTGTAATCCCTCACAAACTGCAAATTCTGGTTAGCTGTAGTCGCAGGTTACGATGCTGGCTCCTCTGCTTGGCAATGCAGATTCTAAGTTCTTCTTTCTTTCTCTCTTTCTTGCTGTAGCAGAAGCAGTAACTTTCAAAGAGATTGGTTAGTCTCTGGATCTTGAGGCGTAAGGAGAAGGAAAACATAGACTTGCTTCCTTTATCATTACACATTGTAGTCTACTCTCTCCCTTTAGTCAGGAAGTAGGACCAGCCTACTCGTGCTCCTCCTGAGAGATACCCCCTGCACTGGGATATTGCAGGAGCACCTCCCGACAATTGCTAGAACAAAGTTACAGCAGTACCAAGAAAGCGTCATGGTATTTCTTCCTGCTATGGTGTTCATTATTAAGGGCATTACCAATGCACCCCGAAAAAACTATTTGGTTCTACTTTGTTAATACAGTGCTGTTGAGTCGTGTATAACTGCATAGTACTAGGCTGCAAAGCTGCTGCATCCCAACTGCATCACTGCCACATCTTGTGGCTGTACCGTTATGCTTCGGGGGCAATTCAGCTGTTTGTCTGGGACCTTCAATGATTCGACTTGTACAGGGAAGCACAATATTTGGAAAACTGTGCTAATTGGAATCATCTATGCCGCCTGTGTGGCTCTTTCATTCTACTCACCACTTTGGCATCAGATTTGACAAGCTATACCCATAACTGGGTAAATAGATTGTACTAGTTCAGAGATTGGAACATTTACTCAGCACTATACATGTCTTGAGGAATAAAGTATGTTGAGGGAAATTAAAAGTATTTCCAAGCTTTTTAACAGTTTTGTGGTCACGCCAACCCCCCACTGGACCTGTAAAGTTAACATAATTACCTGCCCCGAATGCTTAGTTATAGCTCCTTTGGTCCACCACCGCATTCCCTGCTATCCACTTCCCACTTGTCAACTTATGTGATGTAAGTGATCACAGAGTCATGTGGCGCAGTCCCACCAAGCAGTGGTTTGGTCCACGTTTCCTTTTCTCCTCCCCCTGGTTTCTCAATTGTGTTTTTCAGTTTAACACATAAGGCTTCAACTCTCGGTCAGCAGCTCTGATTGAAGTATGCAGTATCTAACCTGTGGCTGGGCCCCTACCTGGTTATTCTACCGTGGCGTGTCTTTGGTTAAAGAATATGCATAAAAGGAGCTGTCTATGGATCGGGAACTTGTCCGCCGCTGAACACCTGGAGAAGAGGAGCTCGTCCTGCCCACCCTCCCAGTAATTTTGTTGCAGTCCTGTATTAGAGGGGGGATTGTCATCCAGCTTTGGTGGGGAGGATAGTTATTTATTAACTGGTGTTTTTGTTGATTATTTAGTGAACTGGTTGATATATTTTATGATGAGTTTAATTTTGTATAATGTACAGTATGTTGGTTAATTTAACCCTTAATAAAGGACCGCAGCCATAATTTTACCACATTTTATTGTTGTCTCATTGCTCAAAGTTGGGCTTGTGCAAAAGTTTGATACTTTTTACCATTCTCTGTCATGCTTGCCACTTTTGTTAAAAGTGGGTTGGAGCATGGGAGAGGAGCCTAAGCGGACTGACATATTTGTGATGACATCATGGCCACTGATGATAACACCTGACCACTTGTGGGGTGTATTGTTTTTAATTTGCGCCAGGTGTACTTTGTTTCTTTGTCCATCTTTTTGGGACATGAGCTATTGTTTAATGTGTCTGTCTGACTTCCACAGCAACTTGAATCAACTATGCAGTGCCTTTTGGTCTGACTAACAAGCCAGCAGATGTATGGGAAAGGACCTGCTAATGACATCACCTCTGGATTGCATTAGCTGCTGCTGTGTATTAGGAGCCGTTCAGTCTGGCTGGCTGAAGTGAAAAAGCTGTGTCATTGGAATGACATTATGCAGTCGGATTGAACTGACCAATGATGAAACAACCACGATTATCTCCCACCAATCCTATGGGGGCCAATGACTGAAATGGTGGCTGAGGGAAATAAAAGGGTGGCTGCCCCTGTCATCAGTGGCTATTCTACAGGACATCAGTCTAGGGACTACGATCCCAGCTGGTGGACTTCAGAATTGCTCTTCTTGCCAACCATGAGCCTACGGGTTCAGTTGGAGAGTCCAGGTTGGGGCGATCGGGTCTCCTGGTCACATGCCTCACTGTACACAGCTGGCTCCCTAAGCTTGCCCCTACCTCCTCTAGGTGGGTGCCTGCCCAAAGTGGGGTGCTACTGGCTGGGGTAGTTGGTCCTGGGTTCCCCGAAGTCGTGGAGGTTAAATCCCTGGCGAGTCAGCGGAAAGGTGAATCGCTGTCACATGTGCCTTCCTGTGTCCTTGCTGGGTCTGTATTATCTGCAGCAGACTATAATAAAGTCTTCCTGGAGCGTTGTACCCTCACCATGTGTTGTCTGAATAGTTTTCCACCCATTCAGTGGTATGAGCTTTGGCCCTGCGTGATCTTTATAAAGATACCCAGGTCGGTGGACGAGAGTGTAGTGTCCCACTACCGTGTGTATGATCCACTCCAAATTGTTGTGTAATATGATGTTATTTTACACTATTTCTTTGTCTATGCTGCTAAATCCATATTTCAGGCTGATAACTTGCACTACTTACTTTTCACCACTAGAGGTCTCTAAAACACTACTTATATAGTGCAGACACAGGAAGTGAGAGGAGAGTAGAGAATAGCAGTGGAGGAGTTAGGAGGCAGGAGAGGAGACAGTCTTGTCTCTATCCTCCTTGGCATTTCCCAGGGGAACCAACTGGTTTCAACCATTGAGTCCAAAGATCAGGACTGTAGGATCCTACATTATAGAGTACCCTTCCGGGGTATCAAGTGGATTATTTTCTCTAAAGACCACAACCTTTTCAAATAATGAAGCAGAGTGTTTGCCTGCCATGAGGGAGATAGCCCTTGGGCTGTTGGATCATTGAACTAAAGACTATAGACGAAGGAAGGTAACTCATTTATCAGACTCCAGACTCCTTTGCATTAGGTGGAGAGACTCTAAGCTTCCGGCAGCTCATCCATTATCAAGGACAGAAAGGCCATCTGTCAGAATACTCATTTACAGAGGATCTAAACTAATAGCAAAAGGTTGAGCAAGACCAGGAACCAAGCACAAGTCAGAACATCACCTTCTCTCAAGTGTGCTGGAGGTAACATATGCACTTCACCATAAGTAGCCTGCTAATTTGGATTTTGCAGCTTTACCCTTTTTGCCATCTGTATGAAAGACAAAGGGATGTTATTGGCAGCCTTACTATATCTGACAAGTAAAGTTTCTGCCTGGTTCAACTACTGCCTCTCTCATCATTCCACTTCTCCTCTTCATTGCACCTAATGGTGCTGGCGTCACGAACCAGGGGCCCAGCCGCAAAAGCACCTTACACCAATTACCATCAAGGGCACCTCAACCAACATCTGGCTGGTGTTTCCCGCAACCGAGAGTGCCTCAAAAAATTTCATGCTGTCTTCCCATACACTGCACTGCTGGCCCCAAGGGACAACTAAACCGTGAGTACTACTATCCTCAGCACCTTATCACTAGTATGCTCACGTGCGCATCCTCCATAGGGAGCGCCGGCATGTTGCAAGAGCACTCACTGACCCTTGTGTCTCCACAATATTTACCATTACCTCAGTTTTCTGGCACAAATAATACCTGAACATTATACCAGATCCTAGCTGGCATAGATTTCACACTGACACACCGGCCGAGATGCACTTGGAGTGCAGAGTGTGACATTGGAAAAGGAGACCTGAGTGTAAGGAAATTAGCAAAATAAATAAATAAAAATTTTTAGTCAAAAATACTTATTATAGACTGCTTAGCAATGAAAGGGGGATTTCAACTTTTGAACATACATACTTTTAAATACAATTTGTGAGCTCTGTATCTAATAATATTTTGACCTGAGATCTAGCAGAGTAAGGGATGTATTAGACATGCAGATAGTCTACCAGATCATCGCTAACAAATGTTTGTAGGAAGGCTAGTTAGTGATGATCTGCCTGTGCAAAAGTACCTCTGATTACCGTATGAACGAGCAAACGCTCATTCATGGGGACAGATCATGCTGTCTAATCACGGTCTGCTGCCGGCAATTGGGACAAGCGATGGCATTAGCGAGGATGTAATAGCAGTGGTCTCCTCCACTGACGAGCAGGCAATTGTCGGGAAGGAATGCTTCCTTCTCAACAACTGAAATACTGATCTGCAGGTCTGATACAACCCTGTGGAGTAGAAAAGTCCTAATATAATTGGATTAATGAATTTAAACATAAACCACTGTGGTCATAGTTATAGCAACATAGCATGTATTCTCTAAAAGAGGGGCAAAAAAACAACCAGATGTGTGTTTCTAATTTATGAATTGTTTTTGCCTCCAACCTAGGCTCTGTAGCCAATGTCTCTGTTATACCCAATTATCTTGGGGGTTAAAAGAAAAATGTAAGCTTCAGGGACATTCAGTTTAGCCGATTTGTGATATGATCACTGTCTGCGCTGTTTTTCTTCTTCATACCACCAGATTTTACTACAATAATAACATCAAAGTATCTCTAGAGGGGGGTTATTTTCCTACAGTTATGTTTTCCTTTTGCGGATTGGGTTGGTCAAGGTTTCACCTCAAGGCTTGCTATATTTTTTCTTCATAGATTAAAATTCGAGGAGTGCCTTTAGTAGACTTAATATCTGGATTTAGCATCTGTTTACTCTGACCTGACTGTAACCCTAAAGATAGATGTAGGGTGATGCTCAGAAAAACTGCTGTGTCCGGACCTCTCTCTGCATTCAATTACACCCCTGTGATGGATCTGGGCAATGCTTAAATGCAGGTGGTTATAAAAGAACAGAACGGAAGCAGACCACCCATTCACAGGTCATGTCATCACTGAACACAGAGAACAAAGTGTTCCATTCACTAAAGAATACCAAAGACAACTAAACATGACATTGTGTAAGGCTGGGTTTCCACATTCAGATTTTTTAATGCAGTTTTTGAAGACGAAGCCAGAAACGGAGAATAAACGGAGGATACATTTAAAAAATAGACTGAATTATCTTCTCTTTTTGAATGCACTCCTGTCTTTGGCGTCAAAAACTGAATAAAAAACCTGAACATGAAAACTCATCCTTCAGGAGATCTTTATTGATTTCTTTATTTATTGAGTTTGGACACATTAAGTGTTAATTGATATGTCTAGACAAGGGAGTAAGTGACGTGACAAATAATGAGGATAGCCTTTTTTTCCATATAAATAAAACCATTCTACTGAAACTCTTTTAAATGAACAACATAGACAGATATAGCACAGACATCGTGTGACAGAGTATTCCATCATGCTGTTTCATATCAGGATATGGTGAGCCAAGAGAAAAGATAAGGAAGGACACATCTGTCCTTCACCTATCAGAAATATGGAACACACTACTGAACAATGCTACATTTAATTTGAAATGTTAGGTACAGAAACCTTTCATAAGGCTGGGGCTTCATGTTAACATAAAAAGGCTGGCTAGGGCTATGTATTACAAATATGCTTATATTTTACAGAATAAAATTCTAAAAATAAAAATAAAAAAAACTTCTTGTGGGAATTCATCCATCAGTGTCATTCTACGCAGTCGCTAAATAAAGGTATGGTCTCATCCATACTAGATAGGTGATGCTGTCATGCTTCACAGATGCTTCCCTACTTGGGTTTACTTGAGACCATGGATGATCAGACTACATTCCCTTTAACTAAGTCTACTTTCACACTGGCGTTTTGGCTTTCCGTTTGTGATATCAGTTCAGGGTTCTCACAAGCGGTCCAAAACGGATCAGTTTGCATTCTAATGCATTGTGAATGGAAAAGAATCCGCTCAGTTTGCATCAGTTCAGTCTCCGATCAGTCTCCATTTCGCTCTGGAGGCGGACACCAAAACACTGCTTGTCCGTCTGATGAAACTGAGCCAAATGGATCCGTTCTGACACACAATGTAAGTCAATGGGGACGGATCTGTTTTCACTGACACAATCTGGCACAATAGAAAGCAAATCCGTCCTCCATTGACTTTCAATGGTGTTCAAGATGGATCCGTCTTGGCTACGTTAAAGATAATACAAACAGATCAGTTCTGAATCGATGCAGACGTTTGTTTTATCTGAACGGATCCGTCCATGACATTCACTGACCTGCGATCCCTGTGATAATAATTAATGAAGCAGCCGCCGGAAGTAGAAGCACTGTGCGCAGTGAGCCGGCTGCTACATGAATTATTATCACAGGGATCGCAAGTCAGTGAATGTAACGGAGCATTAGATTGCATAGAAAGGGGGAATCTAAATGTCATTCTAACGCCTAAGACTCCTGTGCCCAGCCTTCCTGTCTCCCAGGGAAGCACAGCGTCTGCACAGCCCGTCTTTTCTAATGGACGGATGGCCCTTAGCAACGCTCTTTTGAAGAGTTCTGCTAAGGGCCATTTCAGCCTCAGTTTTCTACCAAAAATAAATGTTTTGGCTAAATAAAGTCTATTGCAAAATTGTTACCTATCACTTGCCCTACACTTTAACACTTTAGCAAAAAAATAAAAAATAAAAATATGACAGTTATCCTTAAAGTGGGGATAATTGGCTTGTACCTCACAGTTTTCTTTGCCTTCCTCTGGATCAACTTGCAGGATAACAGGCCGAACTGGATGGACAAATGTCTTTTTTCAGCCTTATAAACCATGGTACATTTCACCCCTGTGTCCTTGATTTTGCCCCGCTCTAACCCACCTCTTTAACCTATCAATAGCCACTGGTGTCTTTCCCTCTTTTAGACTTGCCATCATTACACCCATACTCAAGAAACCCTCCATGGACCCATCCTCTTTATCCAGATATTGCCCCATCTCGCTACTCCAGTTTGCCAAGTTTACCCTCCCATTGTAGCATCTCGGCACTACAAACCTCCATCCCCTGACAATGCTGCAAGTTGGCGAAAGTTGTGGGGAGGGTTGTGCTAGTCATTTTAATGCTATAATATCCTCAGTGTTACTGGTGTGCACATCTGGTTATATGAAGGCTGGCAATTCACCTGCAGAATGTATAAGCTGAATATGAATTTTATCAGTGCGATGAAATGGCCAAGACAGAACCTGGCAGCTAACCCCGACATAACATTCTTAATACAGGGTTAGTCATTGTAGTAGATAATTAGGGAGGTGAGATTCAAGTTGTGAGAAAATGCAAACACACTACCTCAGGTACATGACATTAGCCTTCTTCTCTTCTAACATGTCTGAGTTTTGGTGCCAGATGCTGACATTTTTGTGATTGTTACAAAAGTTTCTATCCCACAATTATAGTACCTAATTATATTCAATAACTTGTGAACCGGGACTAGCCATGAAAACAAGCCATGAGCTCTGCGGATTTAAAGGGATTCTCCAGGAATAAAAAAAATGTAAATACTTAACTCTATATATATAAAAAGGATGTATATATTTATGTATGTATGTGTGTATGTATTGTGGTAATATGAACAGTGCTGGAAGGTGTGTTGTCCCACTTCAGGTACCTCAGATGGGTGAGACAGATAAAATCCAGAGAGTGGCAGTAGTCTCAGCAAAGCATAGTTTGCTGAGACATTTTTGTACACATTTTCTGGGCTGGATTTTGCTTGGAGTGGTGGCTAGGCTTGGTAGAGGGAGTTGCCAGTCCACACCCTTCCAGTACGGGTTTTCCTTTCTACCTGAGGTAATCGCAGGTGAGGCCTGCTGTAATCAGGCTGGCATAAAGCACCTCAGAGTAGGTCAGTCTGGGGAGAGATACGCTGTGAGATACAGAGACCCAGAGCAGAGGCTCTGTGTGTGGTCTCAGCTCACCAGGCTGAGAGACCACGGGGCACCGTGACAGCCCGAAGTTTGGGGAACGCCGGGATTCAAGGGTCACAAGGCCAGAGTCGGGAGGACTGTTGGGCCACACTTCCCCATACAGGTACGGGACTGATTACAGCCGGAGAGGCTGGAGAACTACGGGCTGAGAAAAAGCCGCATATGGGTTCCGTGTGGGAACAGGGTTCTGTAGCTGAGTCAGGGCCACGTTAACAGGTGTAGTGAGAGCCCAGCCGCGCAGGTATTTGTTTTGATGTTTGTGGGAACCTCACCACCCCAGTGATTATTAACTGGACTGTTCTGTGTATGAAAAATGTCCCAATAAATGCAATGTTTGGCCCCGAAAGCTGCGGTGGACGACTATTCTTGTGAGAAAGAGCCCCCCCAAGTACAGCGATCCCTTAGAGTATATATGTGTATGTACAGGTCCTTCTAAAAAAATTAGCATATTGTGATAAAGTTCATTATTTTCTGTAATGTACTGATAAACATTAGACTTTCATATATTTTAGATTCATTACACACAACTGAAGTAGTTCAAGCCTTTTATCGTTTTAATATTGATGATTTTGGCATACAGCTCATGAAAACCCCAAATTCCTATTAAAAAAAAATTAGCATTCCCTGTCCCAGTTGCCCCCTCTCGCAGGTCCTGAAATTTTCAGTCATATGACGTATGACGGCACAACTACACTGCTACATGCATGGGGGGCAGGGGCCACTATTAAACGGATGGGCGCTGTGGAGTTCACTTTTAAAGGGGCGGGCGCTGTAGAGTTCACTGTTAATGGAGTGCGCACCGTCAAGGTCACTGTTAAAGGGGCCGTTACTGCTAAAGGGGCAGTCACTGTAAAAGTCACTGTGCAAGTCACTGTTAAAGGGGAGGTCACTGTGCAATTCACTGTTAAAGGGGGGGTTACTGTGAAAGTCACTGTTAAAGGGGCGGTCACTGTGCAAGTCACTGTTAAAGTGGCGGTCACTGTGCAAGTCACTGTTAAAGGGGCGGTCACTGTGCAAGTCACTGTTAAAGGGGCAGTCACTGTGAAAGTCACTGTTAAAGGGGGGGGGTTACTCTGAAAGTCACTGTTAAAGGGGGGGGGTTACTGTGAAAGTCACTGTTAATGGGGCGGTCACTGTGAAAGTCACTGTTAATGGGGCGGTCACTGTGAAAGTCACTGTTAAAGGGGCGGTCACCGTTGAAGGGGTAGCCACTGTGAAAGTCACTGTTAAAGGGCAGCCACCATGAAAGTCACTGTTAAAGGGGGGGGTTACTCTGAAAGTCACTGTTAAAGGGGGGGGGGTTACTGTGAAAGTCACTGTTAATGGGGCGGTCACTGTGAAAGTCACTGTTAATGGGGCGGTCACTGTGAAAGTCACTGTTAAAGGGGGGGTTACTGTGAAAGTCACTGTTAAAGGGGCAGTCACCGTTAAAGGGGCGGCCACTGTGAAAGTCTCTGTTAAAGGGGCGGTCACCATTAAAGGGGCGGCCACTGTGAAAGTCACTGTTAAAGAGGCGGTCACCGTTAAAGGGGCGGCCGTTGTGAAAGTCACTGTTATGTAATATAAAATTGCAATAAATAAATACCCGAGCAATGCCGGGTCATCAGCTAAAGGGACGGCCACTGTGAAAGTCACTGTTAAAGGGGCGGTCAGCGTTAAAAAGGCAAATTTTGTGAAAGTCACTGTTATTTAATATAAAATTGCAATAAATACCCGAGCAACGCCGGGTCATCAGTTAGTATTATCTTATAATAAATAAATTCCCAAATACCTTTCATTACTTATAATGGCTTGTTTTGTCTAGGGAGCAATCATTAGGAGAAATAAAAGGGCCGCCGTCCTATAAGTACACACAAAACCTGTGCTAATCACACAAGAGGACAAGTTACTTCACAACACTGTGCTATAGTGCTGCCTCATCCTCCTCTCTGCTCTGCTTGTCAGGAATCATGATCCTGAGTACAGGTGAATCTCTGTGGGAATGGAGAACATGAGGAGACATGAGAGGAGGATGGGGTGGGGGTAATGAGAAGCAGCACTTGTATGCAGTCCCCGTTACCACAGCAACACATTACCACAACCTGTCCTGTCCATCCTCTTTGTACTTCATGTCTCTTCATAAATTAAGTCCCCAGAGATTCAGCTAAAGTTCTTATCATCTGAATTCAGGATCATAATTCCCGACAAGTAGAGCAGAGAGGAGTAGGAGGGGGCAGCTCTTTACCTCAGTGTTGCAAAGTAACTCATCCTGCTGTGTGATCAGGACAGGTTTTGTGTGAACTAATGGGACAGTGGCCATTTTGTTTCCCCTAATGTTTGCACCCCAGACAAAACGTCATTATAAGTAATAAGGTATTTTGAGAATATATTCATAATAAAGTAAAATTTTAGTATTTTCATTTTCTTAATTCCTGGAGAACCCCTTTAATTCTAGTCAAAGTAGCAATTTTATTAGTTAAAAGGTTATTTTAAGAGAAAACACCATAGCAGTTTAGAAGATGACAGACATGGCATATAGCACTTCATAAATATGGACCAATGTGTGAACATCATGCTATATACTAAAATAAAAAATATATTTATACCATGTTAGCCAGTAAATATTAGATAAAAAAAGACTAAGATTTCTCAGTGGTTAATACATTTTAATGGATGAAAAGATGATATCTAATAATTTGAATACTGGAAAGCCTTAAAATATGTATTTTTAATAGTACCATTTAAAATAGTAGGCCTAACAAAAAGTATAACAAATACCTCACTAGGAGGTTGCACACAACTGCCCACTAAAGTGAACTGGTAGGAAAATAATGAAGCAGCCAGGAGGTGCGTTCACTGGATCACTCTGAGATAGAGTTAGGAGCAAACAGGGATAGCTAATAAGAGGGAGATAGATGCTGGGTCTCTTCCACCGAAAATGTCCCTGTGTCCTAACTATAAACAATCCCTCTCTGACTGTCCCTAGATGGCCCTCAGACCTATCCAATGACTGCCCAGCTTCGTCGGAAGCGATAAAGACCAGTCACTTACTAAGGGCAGACAGACAAGTGAAAAATACATAAAGAACTGTCCCTACGCGTTTCACTGGCTGTACGCCAGATCACCAGGGACCAAACAATACCAGGGTTACAAGCAAAATGTAACAGACAGTCTGGGCCTGTCACGGCCTAAATTACTGGCTATAGCAATCAATAAGACAATCCTGTAAGTATATCAGGGTGTACTTAGCTTGCCAAGTTATTTGCATGAAGGGACCCAAGTTGGACAGAGTTTTACCTATTAAAGTTGCTATCTAAATACCCTAGGTAGCGCCTCCTGTGATAGTACGGAGTGACGCACCTTACATGGCTATCCTAGCCTTAATCACATGGTTAACTTGTGGGGAGTGGAATTAGCCCACCTCCATCTAGCTACGAGTATACCAAGATACCCACCCCCTGTTGTGCTGAACCAATCAGATTTGGATGAGGTTCGGCCACTACACTAGGGAAGGCTCTGCTCTCAGTGCCGTTCCCGATCATGTGACTCCGGATAGTGACGTGACCACATACATCATGAGTCACGTGATAAATCATGTGCCGCGGGCGGTGGAGCTTATGGGACGCGCAAGGTTTAAAAAGGACGCCGGCGCTGGAAAATCGGTCCCCACTGCCACACGCAGGAGAGGTGCGGACCCAGGACGCATGCAAATAACTTGGCAAGCTAAGTACACCCTGATATACTTACAGGATTGTCTTATTGATTGCTATAGCCAGTAATTTAGGCCGTGACAGGCACAGACTGTCTGTTACATTTTGCTTGTAACCCTGGTATTGTTTGGTCCCCTGATGATCTGGCGTACAGCCAGTGAAACGTGTGGGGACAGTTCTTTATGTATTATTTTTTCACCTGTCTGTCTGCCCTTAGTAAGTGACTGGTCTTTATCGCTTCCGACGAAGCTGGGCAGTCATTGGATAGGTCTGAGGGCCATCTAGGGACAGTCAGAGAGGGATTGTTTATAGTTAGGACACAGGGACATTTTCAGGGGAAGAGAACCAGCATCTGTCTCCCTCTTATTAGCTATCCCTGTTTGCTCCTAACTCTATCTCAGAGTGATCCAGTGAACGCACCTCCTGGCTGCTTCATTATTTTCCTACCAGTTCACTCTGGTGGGCAGTTGTGTGCAACCTCCTAGTGAGGTATTTGTTATACTTTTTGTTGGGCCTACTATTTTAAATGGTACTATTAAAAAGACATATTTTAAGACTTTCCAGTATTCAATTTATTAGATTTCATATTTTTGGGCGCCATTGATATTTAATTTGTGTGACCAGCTTTGACTTAGGTTGAGTTTATATACATGAAAAGATGACACAATTGTAAGCTTTTGAGGCTACTTGGGCCTCTTCCTCTGAGAGCACCCGAGGAAGAGGCCCAAGTAGCCTTGAAAACAGGGGCGTTGCTAGGTAAGGGCCCCTGATGTTTTGCCCCAGGCCCCGAATGTCCTGCCTGCCAGCTAGATACAACTGTATTGCCATCCTCAGGACGGCAATACAATTGAATCTAATGCACTGGAAGAGGTGAAGGACCTGTGGTGACATCACAGGTCATGTGACCAGTAAAACAAGCAGTGGTTGAGAAGGACCTGCAATGATGTCACCATCATGTGACCAGTGCAGGAGAAGACGGCAGTGAAAATGAGAAGTCCTGGGGAAGAAGCTGTGGTGATGTCTGCTACATGTGGTGAGGTAAGTGAAGGAAGAGGCAGAGCAATGTTGGGAGTTTTGGTTATTTAACTGGGACTGTATGTTAGGGCTGAAGGGGGTGATGTTATTTACATAGAACTGTGTGTTGGAGGTGGCTGGGGAGGGGTGATATTTACATGGGACTGTATGTTGGAGGGGGCTGTGGGAGGGAGTGATGCTACTTACATGGGACTGAATGTTGGAGGGGGCTGGGGCAGGGTGATGCAGATCCCATTCACTTTTTTGGGCATTATGGAAACAGTGTAGCAGAGTTGGCACAGCTGTTTCTTACCTTTGGCCACCCTGGCCGTATAAGAAGGGTGTTTTGATAGGAATAGCAGTTTTAATACATTTATTCGTAATAAGAACACAGCGCAGCAATGATTTTGCTACTGAGAGAAAACCATTTTATACTAAAATGAGCGTGCTGATTCCAAATATGAACTCGTAATTTTCCTGACACATCTAGATTTTAAGTTATACATGCAAAGCCTATTCAGTTATATTAATGCATTATATTGTAGATATTCCAATGGACATGTCCAGAGTCCTGTCTGGACGCACTCAGGCTGATGTCAGCAGTAAGTATATAAGGCAAGATGGACAGATTTTGATAAAGTGATCTGTTATAGTGCTATCAGTTTTGAAACAAGATGGATAAATGCAAATGTGTAATTGATCCAAACAATTTCTGCTACATACAGTATGTGGCAAATACACTATTTATGATCAGCGCAGGAATCTGTCAAAGCAAGTGCATCTCGCTTACAAGTATTACTTTAGCTCCATTCACACGTCCGTAGTGTGTTTTGCGGATCCGCAAAACACGGACACCGGCAATGTGCGTTCTGCATTTTGTGGACCGCACATCGCCGGCACTAATAGAATATGCCTATTCTTGTCCTCAATTGTGGACAAGAATAGGACATGTTCTATTTGGGGGGGAACGGAAATGCGGACCTGGAAGTTTCCGGAGCACATCGTGCGGCCCCATAGAAATGAAAGGGCCCGCAATTCCGTTCCACAAAATGCGGAACGAAATTGCGGACGTGTGAATGGACCCTTTGACTGTAAGATTGAAGATCAAGACAAAAGCTGGCACCTCATGTTTGTTGCACTGTGTGTTACTCTGGGCTAACGCAGTGGTTGATTGACAAAAGGAAAGAAATGGCTTTTGCAGTGCCTAAGGTTTGACGTGAGCAGAAAAATGACCATTCAGACTGTTACTTTTGCATGACAAAATCGCAGGATATTCAAAGAGAAACAAGTCACAAAATGTGTATCCTGACTGTAAGCCTGCTCTTAAACCAGGACCACACGATGTAGAGAATCCAGTGCCTGCCCCTCTCACAGCAGGAATGGAAATTGAAACAGACGGTTCTAAACCTGATGAAGAAGAAGATGTTGATTGTCACAATGTATTTCCTGATCCAGAACAACTGGAGGGTCAGCCGCACTTGCTGAGCCAATCAGATTTACATGATTTGGTAAGAAATCTGTCATTATCTAAAGAAAAGTCAGAACTGCTAGCTTCTAGACTTCAGCAATGGAATTTGCTACAACAAGGCACCACAACTTCACACTTTCGTCATCGACACACCAAGTTAGCTGCATACTATGCAATGGAAAGCGATGTCTGATTCTGTACTGATGTAAATGTTCTTATGATGGAGTTAGATGGTACACATGTTCCTGATGAATGGAGGCTATTCATAGACTCTAGCAAAACAAGTTTGAAAGCTGTCTTGTTGCGCAATGGTAATGAAAAACCATCTGTTCCATTGGCTCATGCAGTTGGAATGAAAGAGACCCATGCTTCTATGGAGTTAATTTTGAAAATGATCAAATACTCAGAACATAAATGGAAAATGTATGCTGACCTGAAAGTGGTAGCACTGCTGCTTGGCCTACAGTTAGGGCACGCAAAGCATATGTGTTTCTTGTGCCTATGGAACAGTCAGGATAACAATCATTACAAAATGAGACAGTGGCCTCTCAGAGTCGAGCACACAGTTGGTCAGTACAATGTACAACACAAATCACTGGTCGATCCACTTCAAGTTTATCTTCCACCACTTCACATTAAACTTGGTTTAATAAATAATTTTGTAATTGCACTTGATAGTTTCCAGTATTTGAAGGAGAAGTTTAGCACACTGAAAACTTATGCTAAAATAAAGGCTGGAACTTTTATTGGCCCCGCAATCAACAAACTAATGCATGATGCATTCAGAACAAAACTCAACCCTCTGGAACTTGGAGCTTGGGATGCATTTGTGCTAGTAGTGCAGAACTTCCTTGGAAACAGGCGAGCTGCAAACTATGCTGAATTAGTAGACAACATACTTACAGTATATGAACAACTTGGCTGCCGAATGTCACTGAAAGTGCATTTCTTACATTCCCATCTTGACTTTTTCCCACCCAATTTGGGACGTGTAAGTGACGAACATGGAGAGTGGTTCCATAAAGATATTTCTACAAGGGAGAACAGGTATCAAGGCCGCTGGAATCCCAACATGATGGGGGACTACTGCTGGTTTTTGCAACGGGGAGAAAATGACCTCTGAAGCACTTTGAACAGTACTGGGCCTTGCTCAAGTAAGACTTTTAAACGGAAAAAACAAGGCTTTTTGAAATTTTGTTATTCCATTACATTTTCATACACTGTTTACTATGCAAACTTTGATGTAGATCAGGTAATTGTTGGAGTAAAACTCGCTCTGTTCAAAATTATTGAATGCTTTCCAAGTGCTTAATTCATTTAGGCATTCTGATGCATAGCAAAATTTTGTGACGTGTTACAACAATTCTGATTTCGGATTTGTAATCCGCACACTCGGTTTAGTATAGGACAAATATTTTTTGCCCAGTAGCAGACAAAAATTATTTTTTTGTTGCGTGGTGTAATAATTAGTTCTAATAATAATTATAGGAAAAATTTGTGACAAGTTACTTCAAGGCAGTAATTAAAAGTATTATTTAAAGGGACACTTCTATCAACAATTGTAATTACATATTAACAGCCTATGTGTGAATATTCTACAGTTTTTTTTATAAAAAAAAAAATAGGTGGATGGTTTTCTGGATATCATTTTTTAAAGTCACTCCATGTATTCTACCTTTTGTCCTGTCTCTAAACTTGCTCCTTAGTTTGGACTTTTAGTACGACAAACAGCCTCGCTTAACTTTCTCACTCAGATCATTCACCGTGTTCAGAAGTAGGCAGGTGATGAATGACTGAATTAAACCATCACACATTACACTGAGCAGTGCAATGCTCTTCTTTGGGCATCCTTATTTGGGCCTATCAAGAGAACAATAAATGCATAATACTATGCTACCAGTTCTACACCTACTATTATCATGAGGATTGCATTGCAGATAATATCTCCCTCTCACAGCAGCTATGTATGAGGTGTTGTCATTTGTGATGCCTGCTACAAAAGATGGTATTTTGTATTTAATTTTCAGTTCAATTTTAATGCTAAAATGAAATAGACAGACATTCCTTAAAAATATTTTCTATGAATAATGAGTTAAAAAAATATCCCTTTCTGATGAAAGTGTCCCTTGAAATAGTAACCAGTTCCAGAAATATAACATCTCAATACCATGCTGCGTACAGTACCTGATGGACCTCACCTGAGGAATGTTGAAAATGACTGCAAAGATAAAGTATGATATCCTAAATTTGATAACCACAGATGAAAATGAAATACATCTTTTTAAAACATTTTCTGGTTAAGGACACGTGATCATGCCCAAGATGACTGATGGTAAGGAATAAATAAGACGTTATTTTATATGTGAATGTTTTTGTGTGATTCTTGTTCAGAGTTTAGACCTTGTAAGTCTAAATCATCAGAGAAAGGCATTCTGAAATCTGTCACGCACAGTGACTCCAGTGTGGAAGATTGAATGTTTCATCAGGCTCCAGTTGAACCTCGGGGAGAATTGATAAGTGTTACAGATACTGGCATATATTCCCTGCTTCTGGTTGACTTGACAGCAAAAGAAAATCTTAAACATAATGGGGGTCATGTATCAATAGCGTTGTTCTTACAATGCATTTGTTTCAGGTGTGATGCCTCTGAATGAGAAGCATATTCAGGCAGATTTCATTTGACATTGACATTTTTTTGCACCCAGACCTGGAGAAAAGCCAGAACAAGTCCAGCCTGTCATACAGTGATGCCATGATTTAGTCTCTGTATAAAAAGGGGTAGTGAACTATGCTTTTCTATATAGTTCTTAAAGGGGTTTTCTGAGTGTTAAAGAAGACATATCACCGGATTTTATTAATTAAGATAAGTACCTGTACTTGCGGGGTACCCCCCGCTAATGCTGCCACCTTGCCTGTTTCGTTAAAATAGCGCTCCTACGTCACGATGTGCCCCCCAGTATTTTGCCCGCTCAGAAGCAATGGGGAGGAGATGCCGTATTTCTCTATGGGTGTCTCCTTCCCTGGCTCTCAAATCACAGCGCAGAGCGTCACAGCCAGGGAGAAAAAACCTCTCTGGTTGTGACGCTCTCCAATGCGATTGGACAGCGCTACAGCCAGGGGAGAAAGAGATGCCCACAGAGAAAGACAACGTCTCCTCCCCATTGCTCCTGAATGGGCAAAATACCGAAGGCACAGCGCGCAGCGTAGGAGCGCTATTTTAACAAAACAGGCAAGGTGGCAGCATCAGTGGGGGGGGGGGGGGGGTACCCCACAAGTACAGGTACTTATCTCAATTAATAAAATCCGGTGAAAGGTCCTCTTTAAATACTGATGGCCTATCCTCAGGAGAGGTCAGAGTTTGACCTCCAGAATCCACGCCAATCAGCTCTTTGAAGAATTATGCTTTTCTATATAGTTCTTAAAGGGGTTATCTGAGTGTCAAATACTGATTTCCTCAGGATAGGTCAGGGTTCGACTTCCAGAATCTACACCGATCAGCTGTTTGAAGAGACAGCGGCTCTACGGTGAGCGTTGTGGCCTCCTTGCAGCTTACCAAGCACAGCCCTGCCATTGGATAGCAGCTGTGCTTGGTATTGCAGCTCAGCCCCATTCACATATGACCAATGAACGTGACATTACTGACCTAGAAAGAGATCACGGCACTCGCCAGAGCATGATGACCTCTTCAAATGACTGATTGGTGGGGGTGCCAGGAGTCCGACCACCACTGATAATATATCTTGACAATAAGTCTTCAGTATTAAACACTAAAAAAAAAACGCTTTAAATGAAATACTGATGTATATTGACCCAACATATGGCCAAATGGGTGTCTTTTTGGCATCCTTTGCATCAATAATAAAGCCCAATGGATAAGCTGGGAGCATGTGCTGGGCACCCTCCCACTGCATATGCTAAATGCAGGGCTCTAACAAGGTGTGAACAGAGCTTTACTGTACAGTAACATAATACTGTCATAGTTTAGATAAATAGAAAACAAGTTAAAAATTATTCACTTTATTGAATTCAGGGTTAGGATATATCATTACTTGCATTCCATTAATCTTTGTCATACTAATATTGATGAATGGTTCTTAACCCTTTCATGACCAAAGGTCATTGATGCCCTAGTGTCCAGGTCAAAATTTACAAATCTGACATGCGTCACTTTATGTGGTAATAACTTTGGAACACTTTTACTTACCCAAGCCATTCTGAGATGACACATTGTACTTCATGATAGTCATAAATTTTAGTCAATATATTTCACCTTTATTTATGAAAAAATCCAAAGTGTACCCAAAATTTAGAAAAATTCTCAATTTTCCAAATTTCAATTTCTCTGCTTCTAAAACAGAAAGTGGTACCTAATAAAATATTTATTACTTAACATTCCCCATATGTCTACTTTATGTTGGCATCATTTTGGAAATGTCATTTTATTTTTTTAGGACGTTAGAAGGCTTAGAAGTTTAGAAGCAATTCTTAACATTTTTTAGAAAATTTCCAAAACCCACTTTTTAAGGACCAGTTCAGGTCTGAAGTCACTTTGTGGGGCCTACATAGTGGATACCCCCATAAATGACCCCATTGTAGAAACTACACCCCTCAAGGTATTCAAAACTGATTTTACAAACTTTGTTAACCCATTAGGCGTTCCACAAGAATTAAAGGAAAATGGAGATGAAATTTCTAAATTTCACTTTTTTGGCAGATTTTCCATTTTATTACATTTTTTTCTTTAACACATTGAGGGTTAACAGCAAAACAAAACTCAATATTTATTACCCTGATTCCGCGGTTTACAGAAACACCCCACATGTGGTCATAAACTTTTGTACGGGCACACGGCAGGGCGCAGAAGGAAAGGAATGCCATATGGTTTTGGAAGGCAGATTTTGCTGGATTGGTTTTCTAAACGCCATATGTTTTTTATTTTTCATCTTGTGCAGGGGCTCGGTTTTTGCAGAAAGTGTTGAGGTTTTTATTGGTAACATTTTTGGGTACATAGGATTTTTTGATCATTCATTATTACACTTTATGGTGACCCAAAAATTGGCTGTTTTGGAACAGTTTTCATGTATTTATTTTTACAGCGTTCATCTGAGGAGTTAGGTCATGTGATAGTTTTATAGAGCAGATCGTTACGGACGTGGCAATATCTAATATGTATACTTTTTCTTATTTATTTAAGTTTTACACAATAATAGCAGTTCTGAAACAAAAAAAAATGATGTTTTAGTGTCTCCATAGTCTGAGAGCCATAGCTTTTTTATTTTTTGGGCGATTAAATAGGGTATCATTTTTTGCAGGATGAGGTGACGGTTTGATTGGTACTATTTTGGGGGTCATAAGCCTTTTTGATCGCTTGCTGTTGCACTTTTTGTGATGTAAGGTGACAAAAATAGCTGTTTTGGCACATTTTATTTTTTCTTTCTTTTTTTACGGTGTTTATCGGACGGGGTCTATCATGTGATATATTTATAGAGACGGTCGTTATGGATGCGGTGACACCTAATATGTGTATTTTATAATATTTTTTCATAGGAAAAGGCAATTTATTTTTTTTATTTACATTTTAATTTATTTTTTTATTTTTAATTTTTCCATGGCAACCATCGGGCGCTGCAATCACAGCGCAGCAGCCCCGATGGTTGAGAGAGGGAGCCCCCTCCCTATATTAACCCCATTGATGCCGCAACCGTGGCATCAGGAATGGAGCCACCGCCATCACACACAGCAGGGGTACCGCACGGCATAGGGGCAGCCTTGAAAAGGGGGGCGGGGGGGTTGGGGGGTACGGCCATTATTGAGGGGCAGTAGCAAATGGGGGCAGGATGAATGTATGGTGCGGGGAGGGGGCGGACCGCATCAGGGGCAGACTACATGAATATGGATGGGGTGGGGGAACTGCATCAGGGGCAGGCGCGGACAGGGGGGTGTTGGAGGCGCACAGATCGGGGGGCACAGATCTGGGGGCACAGAGACACTACCTGATTTCAGGCTCTGATCTGCAGAGAGCAGATCAGATCCTGGAGCCTGAAACCGGCATTTTTTCACTGCCGCGATCCGATTGGTTAGTCTGCACAGACTAACCAATCGGATCGATTGCCGGCAAGGGGCCACTCTGATTGGTCCCTTGCCGGCATTACTGAACTGTATGATGTCCGTGACAGCAGCAGTGCTCGGGTAGAAGCTTTAATCCAAGCGCTTTGCAACGCTTGGATTAAAGAGCTGGTTTGACGTTTATAGACGTGATAGCTGCACGGGGCATGTGCAAATATCACGTATATAAACGGATTGAAGTCGTGAAGGGGTTAATGTTTGAATATACTTTACATAATCTTCATGTGAGTGTCACAGACTGATGAGGATCGCCTAGAACTATTTGTGGAAGAGAATGTATATAAGCATGATCAATACTGTAATATGCCAGAAAATTAGATTTCTAGTGATAGCTACTGCAAGTGAGCATGGAGCCATCACTAGACAGAAGATTACATGGGTTACTGTAATTGTATAACATTTGCACTGAGGATATACTGCCTATTTTTTGCCATATACTACAGTAAGAGTTTTTCTTTAAAGGGGTTATCCCATGATTAATGTAAAAAAATAAAAATCAGACATCATAGAGCATGATAATCTCTAACAAAGCCAGAACCCGCCCTGTATCTCACATGGATCTAAAGATCTCACCATTCATTGTTCCAATTACTCTGCTAGATTTATCCCAAGCTGGCAGCCAGGAGCGGGCCGGAAACTTGGGGCCGAAAGTGGCCCTGGAATAAATATTATAAGTTGCCCCGTTTTGTAGTCGGGTCCAAATTGATGGAAGGCAGGGCCAGCAATACACAGATAGTGGCACATTATACCACCCCAACAGAGCTAAAGACCACAGCCCATCACAAAATACATCCCCCAAAACTTCCACTGGCTGGCCGGGGAGGTGGGGGTCCAGGCGACCCCCTGAATATCAGCCCACCAGGAAATTTCCCTGTAAGGTCTATGGCCAATCCACCCCTGCTGGCAGCTCAGGAGGTAGTTTTAGATAGAGGTACTGGTTTGAAAATTGCAGAATATTTTTCATGAGACAACCCATTTAATTAGGCACGGCATAGTACAGAAAATCCCATTAGTCTGGCATTTTTTTAAAGGACTGACTTACATACAAATTTGATATCTCACAAGACTAATGGCCAAGGAACGAAGATCCAACGTTATCTGTTCACATAATTTTTAAGGCTTTTGTTATTAATGACAGCTTTGACTGATTGGTTTTGAGGAGTTGTGTGAACATCTCCTCAAAGTACTATATCTAGGTTACTATTGTTTTTTAGTCTTTTTCATGATGGACCAACAATCTATTGTCTGCAGAGACTACAGACTGCTGGATGAATCCTTTAGCTTTAAAAGGGTTATATCTTATTCATGTATTGTCTCTTGTGATAAGTGGTGCCAGGCATGTCTGGCAACTTCTTCTCTCATCTCAATGGGCATATAGAGGCAACGTTTGGCCTGATCACTCTAGGCTGAATGATCATTCCAGTGTATTTTTCCCATGGCCTACAGGATATGCCTTGTACTGCAGCTCCGGGTACAGCCACTAAGGCTACTTTCACACTCGCATTTGGTGCGGATCCGTCATGGATCGGCACAGACGGATCCGTTCAGATAATACAAACATCTGCATCCGTTCAGAACAGATCAGTTTGTATTATTTTTAACATAGCCAAGACGGATCCATCTTGAACACCATTGAAAGTCAATGGAGGACGGATCAGTTTTCTATTGTGCCAGATTGTGTCATATAAATTAATCCCCATTGTGTGTCAGAACGGATCTGTTTTGCTCAGTTTCGTCAGATGGACACCAAAATGCTGCAAGCAGCACCCCCAGAGCGGAATGGAGGCAAACTGATGCATTCTGATGCATTCTGATGCATTCTGAGCGGATCCTTTTCCATTCAGAATGCATTAGGGAAAAACTGATTTGTTTTGGACCGCTTGTTAGAGCCCTGAACAGATCTCACAAACAGAAAGTCAAAACGCCAATGTGAAAGTAGTCTAAAACATATGGTGGTGTACCTGGCGGTGCTTACTGGTGCCTGGTGGCCCTGTTAATTAGCTGATCATGGAGTCAGGCCCTCACTGATCTGAAATTGATGGACTAGCTGGACAACAGGTCTGGGAAATATCCATATATAGATACACAGTGTGAGGATTTGCTCTGGTAGGCAGGGTAAGCGGATGCAGTACAAAGGCAAAACAAGTTCGTACATCAAAATGTCAGTGTTTATTTCACACAAAAGGCAAAAGAAACACTACTTAATACAGTCTTGGTGTTAAATTCACACAATGCAATGTCCATAGAACAGTCACGTCACCTTTCTAGCCGTTTTATCCCCGGCAGTTCACAGCAGGCTTTAGGGGGCCTGTTTCTCAGCATACAGCCCTCATGCGGCTCTGAACCCTCCAGCCAGTGGCGTACCAAGGGGGGGGCGGGGGGGGCGGCCCGCTCCGGGTGCCACTCACAAGGGGGGTGCCATGACAGAGTCACCCCTCCATCCACTGCTGCACCGCGACGCGACTCCGCCAGGCGCCGGCTTCTGTGGAAGGATTATTGCGGCGGCGCGCAACATGGCGTCACGACGCTGACGCCGCGCCGCCTTCACAGATCTTTTAAAGAAGCGGAAGGATCCATTACCAGCGGTCGGACGGAGCCTGAGGCATCATCAAAATGTGAGTAAATAATTGTGTAATTAAGGGGTGTGTGTGTGCGTAATTAAGTGGGGGTTTGTAATTAAGGGGGGGGGGTGTAATTAAGGGATGTGTGTGTGTAATTAAGGGAGGGGTAAGGTGGGGAGGGAGGGGGTGTAATTAAGGGGGGAGTGTGTAATTAAGGGGGGGTGTAATTAAGGGAGGGGGTGTAATTAAGGTGGGGAGGGAGGGGGTGTAATTAAGGGGGGTGTAATTAAGGGAGGAGGTGTAATTAAGGGGAGAAGAGAGGGGTGGTAATTAAGGGTGTGTGTGTGTAATTAAGGTGGGGTGTAATTAAGGTGGGGAGGGAGGGGGTGTAATTAAGGGGGGGTGTTTTTAAGGGAGGGGGTGTAATTAAGGTGGGGAGGGAGGGGATGTAATTTGTAATAAATATTATTGAAAACATTGAAAAAAGTTTGTGCATGTTTTCTTAACTTTCTTGGGGGGGGGGTGCCAAACAAAGGGTTCGCCCCGAGTGCCAAATGCTCTAGGTACGCCCCTGCCTCCAGCACAGCACCATGCTTCAGATCCCAATACAGAGACTCAGCTACTGAGCCCAGCTGCCTATTTAAAGGACAGCCAGGTGCTACCAAAACCCGGACCGGCACTTAAACTCCAGTCCAGTAGCTGATCTCACCTGGCTGGAAATCAACACGGCCTCCCATGTCGGGAGGAAAATACCTGCCTTCCCAAACAAAACCCCTTGCTATGTCACATATTCCCCCTGAGCGGGGTGAACACACGCCAGACAGTGTACCCGGGACAGGGCATCCGCGTTTCCCTGTAATGGCCTGCCATGTATTCTACTGTAAACTTAAAATTTTGCAAGGACAAGAACCATCTGGTGACCCGAGTCTTTGGCCTGGTCATCCACTTGAAAGGGGAGTGGTCAGTCACCAGACGGAAATTTCTCCCCAACAGATAATAGCGGAGAGACTCGAGTGCCCACTTGATGGCCAGGCACTCTCTCTCCACTATACTGTACCGGGGTTTCGGCTGGAGTGAGCTTACAGCTGAGGAAGACAATGGGATGCTCCTCCCCGTTGACTTCCTGAGACAGTACAGCACCGAGGCCTACTTCGGAGGCATTGGTCTGTACTATAAACTCCCTTTTAAAGGCGGGCGTCACCGAAACCCGGGACCCACACAGGGCTGACTTCAAAGCGGAGAAAGACACTTCCGCCGGGTCATTCCAGCGAACCATTACGGACTTCCGTCCCTTCAAGAGCCCTGTCAATGGAGTTTCTAAAGTGGCGAAATGGGGAACAAACCTCATATAATAGCCCACCATTCCCAGGAACGACTTTACTTGCCTAGAGGTGACAGTTCCTGGCCAATTCCTTATCGCCTCTATTTTATTTACTTTGGGTTTGATGACTCCGTGCCCAATCACATACCCTAGGTATTTGGTCTCCTCTAACCCTATTGCACATTTTTTTGGGTTAGCTATTAGATCGGCCTTTTGAAGGGAGTCCACTACGGCCTGTACTGTATCATCCAGATAAGCCGAGGCGTACCGCCGATATGGATGAAGCACAATTTCCATTAGACATTGAAAAGTGGCAGGGGCACCATTTAGACCGAAGGGTAACACCTTATATTGGTACAGCCCCTCTGGTGTAATGAAGGCAGTTTTCTCTTTGGCAGCCTCCATCAAGGGTACCTGCCAGTACCCTTTGATGAGGTCCAAAAAAGAAAAATACCTAGCTTGGCCTAACCTTTCAATAAGCTCATCCACCCGAGGCATGGGATATGCATCGAATTTAGATATTTCGTTCAGCTTACGAAAATCGTTACAAAACCGTAATGTCCCGTCCGGCTTGGGTATAGAGACTATAGGACTGGCCCACTCACTTTTAGACTCCTCGATGACGTCTAGCTGCAGCATGAGCTGCACTTCCTCCGAGATTGATTGTCGACGAGCCTCGAGTACCCGGTATGGCTTTAACCGGACTTTTGCCTGAGGCTCAGTGACAACGTCATGCTGGATTGCGGAAGTGCATCCAGGGAGGTCCGAGAACACATCCGTGAGCCTGTTTAGAGGAGAGGCTGTCAGCAAATTTTACTGTGCATCAGACATAGATGCCGGAACCTCTTCCCCTAGAAATCCGTCCGCGGGCTGTCTTCAGTACAGGTCTCCCTATCTTTCCAAGGTTTAAGTAAATTAACATGGTAAACCTGCTCCGGCTTCCGCAGTCCTTGCTGGTGTACCTTGTAACTTACCTCTCCAAATTTCTCAAGTAACTCGTAGGGTCCCTGCCATCTAGCCAGTAACTTACTGTCCACTGTCAGTACCAGAACCAAAACCCGATCACCCTGGTTAAAGATCCGCACCCGAGCCTGCCGATTATAGATCCGTCTCTGGGCTCGCTGAGCTGCCTCCATATGCTCCCTGACAAGAGGCAAAACGGTCTCTATCCGCTGTTGCATCTTGATAACATACTCCAGGACACTTTAATGCGGAGTGGGTTGCGGTTCCAACGCCTCTTTGGCCACATCCGACAGACCTTGAGGATGTCTGCCATAAAGAAATTCGAAGGGCGAGAACCTAGTAGAAGCCTGGGGTACCTCTCGCACAGCGAACATGAGATAGGACAGAAGAAGGTCCCAATCCTTCCCATCTTTAGACACCACCCTTTTTAACATAGTTTTTAGAGTTTTGTTAAACCTTTCAACCAGTCCGTCCGTTTGTGGATTGTACACGGACGTCCGTAACTGTCTGATATGCAGCAACTTACAGAGTTACCTCATGACCTTGAACATAAAAGGGGTCCCCTGGTCAGTCAGAACCTCTTTAGGTAGCCCCACTTGGGAGAACATCTCCATTAACTCCTTAGCTATAAGCTTTGCCAATGTATGTTGCAGTGGCACCGCCTCCGGGTACAGAGTGGCATAGTCCAGGATGACCAAGATGTGTTGATGTCCTCTAGCGGACTTCGCTACTGGGCCTATGAGGTCCATAGCGATCCGCTCAAACGGCACCTCGATGATCGGGAGAGGTACCAAGGGACTGCGAAAAAAGGTGCTGGGGCATAGTTGGCTGGCAGGTCGGGCAAGACTTACAGAATTCTTCCACCTCCCTAAACACACTGGGCCAGTAAAACTTTTGTAGTATCCGGACCTGTGTCTTCTGCATTCCCAGATGACCCCCGAGAACATGTTGGTGGGCTAACTCTAACAAGAGTTTGCAGTAAGCCTGGGGCACCACCAACTGTTCAATGGATTCACCTTGCAGCTGGTTTACCCGGTACAACATCTCCTGATGAACCACAAAACGGGGGAACACCGATTCTGCCCCTGGTTGTTGTGGTTCACAATCTACTATTAATGCATTTTCCCAGGCTCGGGATAGGGTTGGGTCCCTGTGTTGAGCGGTACCAAAATTATCCCCAGAGACATTGAGCACTACCAGCTCAGGACCCGGTGGCAAGTCCTCCATGTCTCCCACCATCACACTTAGCGGGGTTGTCTCCCCCTCTTCCACCGAAGTGACGGTCACCCCTACTGCTGTCCCTTTGGTCTCAGGTTCCCAGGGTTCTGGTCTCCCACCTGAGCCGGGCCACTCTGCTAGGATTACCCCTGTCTCATGGGTATCAGTCACTCTCGTAGCAGACCACAGTGCCAGGAAGTCTCTCCCTATTATAAGTTCGTAGTGTAGATTGGTGGCGACAGCCACCTCGTGGGTCCACCTGCCGGCAACCGTGGATAGAGACACCATAGCAGTGGGGTAGTCTTTTAAGTCTCTATGAATTCACATGACCCTGACTTTCCGACCAGTATACTCAGTGGACCATACCAGGGGAGCCCTTACCAGGGTCCCCAGGCTCCCTGAGTTCAACAGAGCCTCCGCTGGAGTGTCTCCCACCTCCACCTGGCACAGGTGATTCAGAGTCTCCGGAGCACCCATTGCACACAGCTTCCTAGCATATAACGACTGATGGAAGCCATAGTTTGTGTCCATGGGTTCCACCTGATGTGGACAGTTAGCTTGTACATGGACAGGACCCCGACACCGCCAACAGACTATTGGAACTGGGTCCACAGGGGGTATATCCTAGGCGGGTTTGGTGGGCACAAACCACCAGGTCTAGGGTGGAGAGTTATGGGATGTGACTACCCCCCTCCCAAAAGAACCCCCCTGTAGATTTATGGTGGCCTCATAGCGCTCCACCAGTTCGACCATCTTGAGAGCATTACCTGGAGAGACCTGGCCGATCCATTGATGGAGAGGGGGTGGCAAAGCCCTCCAGCACATATAAGCCAACAGACGGTCCAGCATAGCAGTGGGGCTCAGCACGTCAGGCTGTAGCCACTTTTGCAAGAGGTTAAGTAAGTTATAATACTGGGGTCTCACGGGCTCAGCCGGCTTAAACCCCCACTGATGCATCCGCCGGGTCCGGACCAACACATTCACCCCCAGTCTTGCCAGAATCTCACCCTTGACTTTCTGGTAGTCGGCCGCTTGATCGTCCGGCAAGTCAAAATACACCCGCTGGGAATCGAATGTCAGGAACGGAGTGACAACCTCTGCCCACTGATCTCGGAGTAGATTCTCCCTTGTGGCCACCTTCTCATACATCGCCAGGTAGGTTTCTCATCTGATGGTGTCATCTTGGGGATCGCCGCACGGACTGCTTTCTGGACATCATGGACACTCTGGGAGGATGCTCCTGCCGTCTCTAAACCCATCACGTGTTGCAACAGTAGCTGGTTTGTTTCTTGCTGGTGTTGGTTAGCCTCCACGAGAGCTTTCATTACAGCCTCCATTTTATCACGTGACACAGGTTTAAATTTAGCTGGTTTAAGCCCTCATGCGGCTCTCAGCCTTCCAGCACAGCACCATGCTTTAGATCCCAATATAGAGACTCAGCTACTGAGCCCAGCTGCCTATTTAAAGGACAGCCAGGTGCTGCCAAAACCTGGACTGGCACTTAAAAACTCCAGTCCAGTAGTTGATCTCACCTGGCTGGAAATCAGCACAGCCGCCCATGTTGAGAGGAAAATACCTGCCTTCCCAAACAAAACCCCTTGCTATGTCACAACAGACATTGCTAGAGTTAGACAAATACACTGCCTTAGAGAGGTTTTCCATGAGATAGACCAGAAATATCTTTAAAAGAGGAGGGGTCCAATACCCTGCACACCCATTGATCAGCTGTTCCAAAGTAGTTTGGGCCCTGAAATTCAGCATCAGAACTACTTCATCCATTGTGTGCAGTAGACGCAGCTGGTTACTACAGTACTGTTCCCATTGAAGGGAATTGGAGGACCAGCTATGTGCCCTACACAAATCTCAAAACTGGGAAATCCATCCTACCACCTCTCATCATAATTTCTGATGAGATTCATAGTTAATTGTACAATGATTATATTAAACATTGTGTTATAGGAGTAGTATAGGTCATCAGTATCTGATCTGTGGGGGTCCAACTCCCAGTTCCCCCACCAATCAGCTGCTTGAAGAAGCACAGAGCTCCAGTGAGTGCCATGGACTAGTCACATGGCCAAGGAGTAGCTAAGTCCCATTCTCTGAGCTGCGATACCAAGCACAACCGCTATCCAATGGACAGCACTATGCTTGGTAAGCTGCGAGGAGGCGATGACACTGGAGTGCTGCTGTCTTCTCAGATGGCTGATCCACCGGGGTTCCGGGTGCTGGTGTATTAGGGTAAGTCCACACAGTCGGGTTTCTTTATGCAGCTTTGGAAATCAAAACCAGGAGTGAATAAAAAAAAAACAGGAAAAGTGTTATCTATCCTTTATACTTTCTCTTTTTTTATGACCCACTCCTGATTTTAGCTTCCGAAACTGGACCTGGAAACCTGACCTTGTGGCCGAACTATTACAGATATATTACAGATTATGTTATGTGAATTCACTGATATTCTTGGAAATGGCTGTAGGTCTGATGATTCTACTTACTGTACTTATTAGGCCAGACTGCAGACAGTAACATACTGCAGAATCTATTACTGGAAAGTAAAGAAACCACAGGCAATATTTCTACACGGTAATGGTTTGTGCGCAGTAGTGTTCTCCATGCATCTTCCTCCGCTGCTGTTATATGTGTCAAAAAAAGAAAAACAATATCCACCCGAAAAGCCATAGGAAATATTGATTAGAAAGAATAGCATGCATGAGGCCAGCCTGCACATAGCCGAATGTGGGGGTCATTTAAACTCACTCATTTTATCTCATTCAGTGTCACTCGCTGGTACAGAACTGTAGAGGAAAAATGGCATTCATCTATTTTGTTGCAGGCGTTGTTTGATCTTATGGGTCTTGGCAGCTAGAGATTATTGATCCCGAAACATTTCTCAACACATCATTTTTATTCAACCCATGTGCCATCTTAAAACTCTTAGGAAGTTGACCTGACAACAGGGTTGCAAAAAAGTAAAAATATTATGGTTAATGATCCTTACACAAAGACATGTCGAAGTAATGCTCTCCAATTCATCGGCGGGGGTCCAACTCCCAGTATCCCCACTGATCAGCTGCTTGAAGAGGCCTTCCTAGACTAATGACCCTATTACATTCACAGATAAAGCAGACGATTGTCGGGAGGGAAGCGTTCACTCCTGTCAATCGCCTGCTCGCTGGAGGAGACCGATGCTATTACATGCAGCGTTCTCTTCCTCAATACATTGGCGATTGCTTGTCCCTATACTGTCTCATTGTTTGCCAGCAGGAAAACCCCTAGTCCATGGCGCAATCTGCTGCTGGCAAAGCAGAATTTTTTAACATGTTAAACGATCTTGATTAGCCAATGAACGAGCGTTTGCCGGTTCATCGGGTAATCGGTGGCATTATTACACTGCCATATGATCGCTAACGAGCTGTCATACCATCACTCATCTTAACAATAATCTGCTGATGTATTAGGGCCTGAAGGTGGTGGTCTAATCTTTAGCAAAGAGTAGAAAGGGACCATCCATATCAGGGACCATTCATATTAGATGTTGTCCCATTGAAAACATTGAGCATTTTAAGTCCAGGTTTTTATACATATAGAAACCATAAAAAGGGTCTCTAGGCAGACAAGGTATTTTGACAGGATATGCCCTCAATGTCTGAGCTGTGCCCCCCACTGATCTAGGAAACAGCTGTGCTTCTTCATCTCCTCTCTTTTCCTCTTGGATTTTTCCAGAGGTGACATAGTCAGCCACTGTCTTTACCATGCGATCTCTATAAAAAAGCCATGCAGAGGACAAAGTGGCACTTTTATGTGTTATCTTTTTTCACAGATATGATAATACCCCAGCGAATAAATAATATACATTTCAGCTATTACAAAAAAGTTATTTATTAAAAAAATCACAAAATCAATTAAATCAGGTTTATTATACTAAAGTATGCACAGACTCCAAAGCCCATTTATATTTGGATATCTTGGGCTTTTCAGGCCTTGAAATTTTCATGCTGACTCTAGACAATACATATTTCTAATACTCTAAAAAAATGTCATTGATATAAACCATAGTTTTAAGGATTATGTTGGACATTTATCAGTAAGCCAGTCTTAATTCCCTTTGTGCTGCTGGAGGATGGGTCAAATTTATACAGAGGCACACTTAAATCTAAGGCAGCCTCCTAGCTGTCGTAGATTTAAGTTTTCACGTGGCTTGAAGAAGGATAAATGTGGCAGGCCTGCAGTGCTGTCAGCTCCCTGCCCACAGAAGGCCCCCTTTTCTCACCACTTCTGAAAAGTGGCGTGAAAGGGGAAATATCGCACACATTTTGCCACACAAAGAGCGAGCAACAAAATATGAAACCGGCTGTATTTGTGCCACAAAAGTGGCATAAATAGGTTACAAAGTGTCTATGTACTTATGTAGTGGCATTGATCCTCTTTGAAGATGGCAGAGGAAGTTTCTACATTGGTTTTTGTACCACAGACTCTATTGTCCTTCCACAATGAATAGAGAGCTGCAGGTCTCTGACATTTGGGTGGTCTTCTAAATCAATGTTCCTATGGGTTCACCCAATGTTAGGCAATGAGGAAGAAGACAAGGGACATAGATGATCTTACTGATAATCAGGATCACAACAAGGGAGTATGGCAAGTGCTAATTTATTGTTTGTGCATTTTCTATTGTGTAGCATTTCTTTAAGAGAGTCAACAGTGTACGTACCATAGAATAAGTCTATGAAGCAAGTATGGGGCCCCTGGGGAGAGAGGTGCAGCCAGCTTGACTGAATCTCCTCTTCACAGGTTCTGCATCATTAGAAATCACGAGTATGGAGAAGTAACCAGAGGACCAAGGAAATGGGGCAAACAAGTACCAGTTCTTACTGCCTCATGTTCATAAGGGTGTGATTAATGCACCAAAAAGTGTCCCAATGTTAATTATTGCTCAGGTGCATGTACTGTGTAGACTAATGAAGGGAGTACCTTATCAAAATCCATGCAAAATTTAATTCCAAGAAAACTACTGCATAAAATGCCATGGTTTCACACTATCTCGTGTTTGTTGACCCTAGTTCATAAAGTCCAAGATATAGTGCTGCTGGTCTACATAGTGGTTCATTAAATGCAATAAATAGTTGCTTAGCTCCATTTAACTATGACAAATGAGCTGTACATCCCGTAATTCCTCATTATGCAAAAAATAACCTTTGAGATTCTGATATGTAATAGTACTTAATACTTACTAATGTGTGTATAGGAGAGTAATTAGTGATGGTGTGTATGTTATTCATATAGAAATACATTTTAATGGCTATTTAGCAGGATTTGCAATGTACTTTATCATGACTGATGCATACATTTCCATATATAAGCCTATCTACTCTTATGCTCTAGTGTATGCAACACATTATAAAGACAAAATCAATGGAATTGCTATTTTGTTTTTGACTTCACTAATAGCTGCATTTTGACCCTTTAGCCGCAGCTCAATTAATAAGTTCACAACCGTCATCGCTTTACTTTCTGGCCAAGAGGTTTTGAACCACTTTCATCCAATTATTAGACTAATGGATTGTGTTGCTGGTAAAATAGCAGGTAATTCTGGCAAGTGGTTTTGTTTTTCTGGTGGCAGTAAGAGAAAAGATTGTCAAGTCCCAGTGAAATATTCAGTATCACTCTGAATTACACGTAGTCCTTTCCTGTAGAAGGTGCGTTTTTGTTGTAGCCTCTTGGTGGTGGGTAAGATGTTTCTCGTTTGGGGCAAGAGCAGCACAGAAGAGCACCTCCCAAAATGGCCAGTGCAGAACCAGCCCAACCAATAAATAAAGCTGGACCAAACTCATACCTGGGGAAAAAAACATAAAAAAGAAATATCATTTTCTGCAGTATTGGCATTTATAGAATGTAATTTTTAGGTACTGTAGACCTGGATGGAAAATTCATTACCTTATTATAGGATTGTGATACAACTCCTATTGTATCTGCTGTTTAGTACGCCTTGAGCCTCTTTTATTAAAGAGGACCTTTCACAGGTCTGGACATTATCATATAACTAGCGGGTTGTGTAGGACATACTGATGGCATGTTAAAGAGCTTACTATTTTCTCTATATCTCGCTCCGTTCACGCGCTGTTTCTCCTGTATTGGTTTCCCACCTGGTATGTAAATTCATACCATCGGTACATGGAGGAGATGGCCCTGTTTCTGAATTTACAAACCAGGCAGGAAACCAATATGGGGGGCATAGCAGGTGAACGGAGCAGCGCATAGAGGAAATAGTAAGCGCTGTAACATGCCATTAGTATGCCCTACACAACTCGCTAGTTATATGATAATGTTCGGACCTGTGAAAGGTCCTCTTTATAGCTGTCAGGGTTTTTAATTTTCCATAGTGAGTAGTCAGAAAAAATGATAGCTGAACTGACTGATATGGGTAACAAGACAATTGAAACTTTTTTTTAGGACAGTTTTAAAGGGGTTTTCCGATCATTTAAAATTGATAAGCTATCCTTAGGATAGATCCATCAGTATCAGATCAGTGCTGGTCTGACTCCCGGTACATCTACTAATCAACTGATTGTAGAGGCTGCAGCGCACCGGAACCAGGCACAGCTCTGTACAATGTGCAGTGAATTTGAACAGGTTATTGAAGCTCAGTCCTAAACAAGTAAGTGGGGAGAGTGCTGCATGAGTACTACACAGTGTACAAAGCCATGTCGTGGGAGATACATCCTCGTCCATCTAATATTAATGACCTGTCCTAAGGAAAGATCATCAGTGTAAAAGACCCAGAAAACCCCTTTAATACATAAGGCCAAGTTAGTCCTAGCATGGAACAACTGTAACATCAACTTTAGGGGTTGTCCGGGTTTACAGCTGGACCCGGACATACTTCCATTTTCCCCCAGACAGTCCCCCTGACTTGAGCATCGAGCAGTTCATGCTCCGATGCTCTCCTTTGCCCTGCACTAAATTGCAGAGTGCAAAGGCATTTTCAGGAGTTGCGGTGATGTACCGGGCTCTCCATGGGGCTGCCAGGAATCGCGTGACATCACCGGAACTGATGGGCAGCCTTTAAAGCTGCCCTAGCCAGTAAAACGTCTAGGGCAGTGCTAAAGCACACCCATCAGAGCCGGTGACCTCACCGAAGACACTGCCAGGTGGAAGCCTCCGCCGGCAGTGTGTTATTGTAAACAAAAGAGCCCTTGCCCTGCACGATCTAGCGAACATCAGGATGGCTGTCTGGGTGAAAATATGAGTATGTCCCGGACAACCCCTTTAAGTGGTACATGTTGAAATACCTCATATGCTGACCTTAGCTCTGGTCACTTGCAGATAAGAATTCTATTAATACATTTGAGCAATGCGATGAAAAGAATGCGGTGTATTAAAATTCATATTACTATGGTCTTACTTGGAGTTGAGTGGTGTAAATGCATTGTAGAAATCTCTGGCAATTTGGTTTCCATACCATGCTGTAGCAACAAGAACACAAAGTCCTAAAGAAACAGAAGAAAAACATCATTTAGTTTTGACTTAGGACATTTAAACGTTATTTGGGGAATTTTGATAAATAAATTTGGTTTTATGAGTGTGTGCTCCTGTTAGTGATCTGTTAATTTAATTAAGAAATCTACTACATAATTAAACTACATCATTTAACTACATCTCACATTTTGTTTGTAAGAAGATATATAGTTACAACTATTTACTATGCTATTAATACATAAGTAGGTGGAAAATGGCTGTATACTCTGTTAGGATAGGGGGCACCATGTGAAAAATAAGGATTCTTACCAGCAATAATGAAGAGAGCGCCACCTACGATCCCAACCTTGGCTTTCTTCACCTCATCATCCTGTAGACAGGTTAGACATTTCATACCGACTGCAGCAATGCAAGCAGCAAAAAACCCCAGGAGAATCCCACAGATCATCAGTGCCCGGGTGGCCTGCATAGTGCCTGAGTAAAGAATACAGACGAGATAGTAAATGACATTAGTTACATACAGAAGGACACCGTTGGCCATGATGATTTTAATAAGGCTGCAGTGAGCTGAGTTCTGGGCTGCTCTTCTGCTGTATGTAGACCTCAAATTGTGGTCTTGTTACAATGAGGACTGATATGGTCAGTAATTGTGTGGAATTGAATCACAAAGTACTGTATATTAGATAGGTGCATAATTACATTATACTCTACAATCATTAATCTTTCAGAAGACCCCTTTAAAACATAAACTTGTCAGTTTCACAAGCAAGATGGCAGCTAAAGTAGCTCTTAAAAGGCATCTGTTAACACTTTGATTGATGGCCATGCGTGATCACATTTACACTGCCTGGCCTTGTCAATCAAAGTGGAGAGGATGTGGCAATTTCAGAGAAATGCCTCCATTGCTCCTAGAGGCTCATTTGCATATATCAAAACATTATTATCAAATGAACATGGGACCAACACAGATGCCTTCAGCTGCCTAGAGTACATGCAACAGGTCAGCCCATTTTATAGGCACAAATCTACTCACAGAAGCCCTTTAAGTGCAAGCAATGTGCAGAAGAGCAACCCAAAACTCATTTCTTGAGATACTGTAAGTATGGCTTAAAGTAAATGGGATGCTAGACTCCAGTCGAAACCCAAATAGAGTTAAAGGGACATTACCATCACATGTGTTTTATTGCATATTAAGAGAAAATATGTGAATATTCTATGTTTTTTATTTTATTTTACATCACTCCATGTATTGTACTTCCTGTCCTTCTTCCTTTGTTTGGACTTTTAGTAGGGCATTTACTGACCATTTACTGAGACCAGAGTGGGAATGGGGTGAGTGACTCAATTAGAGCATCACAAATTAAACTGATAAGTGCAATGCTTTTCTGTGGGCATCCTTATCTAGTCCTATCAATAGATTTGCCATCCCAATTCTACATCTACTATTATACTTGCAGATAACATATTCCCATCACAGCAATAGTAATCAGACAGTAGATTACCTATCTGTATAGAAGTTTTATCTCTCATGTGCTGACCGTTACAGAAGGACAATATTCTGTACTTCATCTTCAGTGGTACTGTATACTACCGAAATGAAAAACATCCAAACAATTCTAAAAAATACTGTTTTCTATGAATATTGAGTTTAGAAAAGTAACATGTTTGATGGAAGTGTCCCTTTAAGCTGCAAAGTAAGGCCTGGTGCACACTACCAAATTGACTCCAACAGGGTATGCTATATTAGCAAGGTATTCTCCCCTAGGAACATAGCTTCCATAGGACAATACCTATGGAGAGACACCATACAGTGGCATACAATATGCCTATCTTGCTGTAGTGAGATGCAGAAACTCTATACAGGCTCCTTACATATTACTCCCCCATGTGTTTTTTTTTTTGCTCCTCCAGTATTTATATTGCACAATGTAATCAGCAATACATAAAGTATATAGCCTTGGGTGCTTTTAAGTATGATAAATTAAAATACATAATTCATAGCTTTGCTGTACATGTCACATGGGGCTTTGGCGTCTTCTCTAGATGTCAGATCCGGCTTTAGTTCCGTATTGGTATATACATTATCATTGATACGACCGCTTACAAAAGGTTGTCGTGAGTTTTTCTAACCCCAGAAAGAGACTAGTATATGCAATACCTTGTGACTAACATAGCCGCTGGTAAGAGAATGTTCAGCAAATATTCAACTGGTTACATGTTCTCAAAGTAAATACCTAAAACCATAGTTATTGTCAAACAGCAGTGCATATTGAATTGAATGTCTTTTTTTACCATTTTTTTTTTTGCATGTCATTTATTATGCTTGGCTGACACTGTATTATGTTACTAGTCAGCCAATGTTATTATGTCTCTACACATCCCAGATTAGGTGACTGTATAACAACATCTTTGAAAATCTTCCTGTTTTTAATTCTCTGCCAAGTTTAAACTTGAAGAGTAGCAACGTTTCTAACATGTAACAAGTTAAAAACCGACTGTTTTCTTTGTAAGTTCATCCAAAAGATTCTTCTACCTCCTGAAGCACGGAAACCCAGCCTTGGTGTACTCTTTGTGTATCTATGGAAGTTTTTTTCCCACTAGATTACAATAATAAAATAAAAAAAGGAACATTAATTCTTAGTCACATTCTATCTATCTATCTATCTATCTATCTATCTATCTATCTATCTATCTGTCTATCTATCTATCTGTCTATATATCTATCTGTGCCTGCCTGTCTATAAATCTGTGTTTTATTTAGTTTTGTATGTTTGAATATATTTTTACTGGTGACGTAACGTGTATCAAGGAATAAAAATATATCAGTTTCCAGCATTCATATTCCAGTTTATTATACAGCCCTTGTACGACTAACCTATGGGACATGAACTTTGTTTCAGATCTTTTTGAATTATTTTTATAGTGGCTCAAGTACCTACGCAACAATAAAGATCATGACTTACATACAATTAGAAATGCATATATAAGAAGTTTAACAGAGAGAGGGGGCTCCCCCTGTACCCCATGGCTTTCTTCCTTGGATTAGGATTGTGTGTGGTGATGAATTATTATAGCAGCTGGGGACCTTACAAAGGTCCCCGTATCTGCCATGTGTAGGCCTCTATTAGGCCTAGTAAAACATTGACTGGAAATAATACAATGCAATGGAGTATTTTATTGTATCATTGACACAATCAGACTACCAAATTACCGTAAATATTTATTTAGTTGACAAATGTTAAAGAAAAAAAACAATAAAATCTACTTAGATTGCAAAAATGACAAAATATGCATATTTGTCATCATCCCATTCATAACAACCTGTTGTTTCAAGTTTTGTTGATTTTAAAGAGTAATTGCTCTGGAATGGCAACCACTTTGGCCCCCTATGCCGTACTCCATAATAGGGTTACTGTACAAGGGTAATTGATATGATGTTATATTGTTCCTTGAAGTTTTCTGATTTGTTGCATTTGTCTGCTAAATAGTATTGTATGGACAGTTTAGGGTGAACCACTTTGGCTCATCATGTTAGGTTGCTAGGAGATGGGCCTAGGTCTACCCCCTGGTATATCAGTAGGGAGTTGGGTTCTAGATGTGCTACATTGAGGACCTACTTGTGCAAGTTCCTCAGAGCTAGTTCTGAACTCATAAAACCTTCATTTCTGAGACTCCAACAGTCAAAAAAGCTACTTTATTATCAAAAGTACTCCAGAGAGATGGAAGTTCAAAAGATCAAGACTGTACAAGTTTGTGCATTGGAGTTAGTTAGCAAGGTATTGTGCACTTTTATGGCAGAGAGAATGCTGTGAGAGGGGACATTGCTAACACACCTGTGCCACATTTTGTGATGGCTTAGCAAGCCATATCTAAAATCTGCAACCCTCACCCTGGAAATTTGCAGAAGCTTTTAACAAGAGCCTCATTGCATGCCTACGGTTCTGTAGCAAGAATTTTGAGAGACAGGGAGGAGTACTACAACCTCTATCATTGTTGCTTTCCTATTGCTGCTATTGGGGAAAGATTGTACTGCTTTGGAACTGTGCTTCGTTCTTGGTTATTACCAACTGGCCTGGTTACTGACTCCATGATTTGCTGACCATTGCACCTGCCCTCTTGCCTTGCACCCAGACCTACATCTAACACCAGGGGCACCCCAACTACCATCAGGCAGGATGCACCCTCCATTGACTGCACAACCCCAGGGAGCACCAGAGGAAGAGATTCCCACTGTGAGAGTCCTATTACTACTCTCAAGGCCACAATTATAACTCCCATCATTCTTGCCCTTTTTACTTGGCTGCCTGTACTTACTGGCTGCCACTTATTTTTTGTGTCCCCCCCTCCCCCCAGGTATACCTCATTATTATATTTTGTCATACCGAATAATTACTGATCCTTAAAAAATTGTGCTATTAGCCAAGAGAACATATATTGTATACTTATTCCCATATTTATGAGAAAAAGCCTATGCCCCCATAAACTTTATAGCGTGATACTTCACTTTATGCGACCAGTTGTCATTTCACATTACTGGGCTAAATTCATATTACTAAGGCCGCAAAGCATTCCCACACGATCCCGCTACACCCCCATGTTTGTCTGTACTATGTGTGTACATTCTTATATTGGAATGACAGATATATTCAAACCCTTTCTGTTCAAAGAGCTCCAGTTTTCATTGATATGTCCATAGAATATTACAAGTCTCATTAGCTAATGTATAGAATCCAGCAGTTCTTTGGATAGTCCTCCAAGATATTTTGTGACTTTAAGCATGAGTTCTTATGGTCCCCTTGGGATAATAATTACAGACTAGCCACTCCTGAGAGGGTTCATTAACACTATTTATGTTTCCTCTTGTGAGGTTGAGTTTCACTGTGGTTTGATATTGTTCTTAGAGATTTATTTGTAGCCCTTGCCATGTTTATACACAACCTTTCCTTTGACCGTAGTATACGGGAGAAACTTTATTCTGATTGCTTACATTCTCAATTCCATATGTAGAAATACTGACCTTAAGGGACTATTAAAGGGTTTTTCTGGGATTTTTATATTGATGGTCTATCCTCAGGATAGGTGGTGGATATCAGATTGGTGGGGGTCCGTCTCTTGACACCCCCGACAACCAGCTGTATGAAGAGGCCATGGTGCTCCATGAGTGCTTAGACCTTTTCTTAGACCAGGTGACGTCACATTCATTGGTGGCATGGCCTAGGCAGAGCTCAGTTCCATTCAAGTAAATGGGCCTAAGCTGCAATACTAAGCACTGACACTACCTATTGGATGGCACAGTACGTGGTAAGCTTCGAGAAGGTCAGCTTGTTGGCACAGGTGCTGGTAGTCAGACCCCTGCCGATCTGATATTGGTGACCTATCCTGAGGATAGGCTATCAATATCAAAATCCTAGAAAAAAAAACTTTAAAAGAAGGCATATCGAAGGGCCTGTGATGGTATTATGTTACACAGATACAGATGCAACCGAGCTAAACTTGGTAGCTAAGGTGCAAAATGTATTTAAATGGCTTTTATCACAAAGATAACACTGTGCCATGTGTTATCAGAGTTATCAGAGTCAATTTTAGCTTGGCTACATCTGTATTTCTGCTCTTCGAAACCTTGTGCCATCCGCTGTGCCATCCACTGCCCACATACAGTATAATCTGCACTATGAACAGCACAGAGTTTATGTTTAGCCAATTTGTTCTTTTCACTACCAATCCTTTAGGCTACTTTCACACTAGCGTTCGGCTGTCCGCTCGTGAGCTCCGTTTGAAGGGGCTCACGAGCGGATCCGAACGCTTCCGTCCAGCCCTGATGCAGTCTGAATGGATGCGGATCCGCTCAGACTGCATCAGTCTGGCGGCGTTCAGCCTCCGCTCCGCTCGCCTCCGCACGGACAGGCGGACAGCTGAACGCTGCTTGCAGCGTTCGGGTGTCCGCCTGGCCGTGCGGAGGCGTGCGGATCCGTCCAGACTTACAATGTAAGTCAATGGGGACGGATCCGTTTGAAGATGCCACAATATGGCTCAATCTTCAAGCGGATCCGTCCCCCATTGACTTTACATTGAAAGTCTGGACGGATCCGCTCAGGCTATTTTCACACTTAGCTTTTATATGCCAATATAATGCAGACGGATCCGTTCTGAACGGAGCCTCCGTCTGCATTATTATGATCGGATCCGTTCAGAACGGATCCGATCGAACGCTAGTGTGAAAGTAGCCTTACTCTGCCACTCCTGTGGATATGACACCCATGACAACACTCTACAATGTGTTGCTTATAACCTAAATCCTGTGATTTTCATGTATGCTACTTTATTATCCTGTTAAGCACCCCAAAAATAAATAAAAAATCTGCAGTAGTTTGCTTCTGCCATCAATACAAAGTGCAAAGCCAACAGGATTCCTGGAAATTGCTCTTGCTTTGTGTGGGTCTAACGTAGATAGATGTGGCTGTAAGCAGGTACCTATGTGAATTTTCATTTGGAAATATTTGAAGCAAAAAAAGGGTTAGACAAGGACAGCAGTGTGGGGTCAGTCTATTTGTTTCTTCAGCAGTGGACATATTACATGTCAAACCACTACAGGTCTTTAGGTAAAGGGAGCCATTGCTACCCAAAAAGCAACTAGCATCTGCTTAGATGCATGTAAGGGAAAAATGCTAATACTTTGTGTCCACCACTGTACTGCAGTTTGGAATGAAATAGTTAACTCGGTATACTGTAGGTGGAATGTTTTGCTGGGAAGGTAGGGTATTCTGTTAATTCTTGTCTTTTATGTTTGGGAGGAGAGTTGCTTTGTAGAAAATATGCAGCTCTCCAGGGTGACTATTTCCACAGGTCTGATCTTGCCTTCAATCTTCAAAGGGAGACATGTTCAGTATTGTTCAGATCCTGATGTAGGCAGAGAAGGATGTGAACTAGCCATCTTGGTTGTGTGAGCCTTAGATTATCGAGACTTTGTAGATTCTATTGGTCAGCCAAAACCAGGACTCGGCCAAAAACTGATGAAAAATCCTGGTTTTGACCTACTGA
Organism: Bufo gargarizans; assembly: GCF_014858855.1. Classification (NCBI taxonomy): domain Eukaryota; kingdom Metazoa; phylum Chordata; class Amphibia; order Anura; family Bufonidae; genus Bufo; species Bufo gargarizans. The sequence goes on from NC_058083.1 coordinate 204,804,619, forward strand.
TGCAAAATGCTGACCGAAATATGTCCATGAAAAATATGCCGGTGTGAAAGCAGCCTTAACAAAATCAATAGCTGTTAAATAACTCACGTTTTTTGTCTCAGGCCTCAAATTGTTCATTTTCTGAATAAAAGACACTTGACAATTGTCTCCTAAGCGAGTGCAGATAAAATGTAATGGCCTTTTTGATAAAATCATTATACATACGAGAGTGTTTTAGGCTGACACTTTTATTGCTAAGATTTTTATAATTGCCCAACTGCTTCTGTGGCTGCTGTAATATTTCCTGACTAGCAAGTCTCCTAGTAAAAAGAATAAAGAATCATAGGCAAGCTGTGAGAGAGATGACTCTGGTCTCTGCTTTCATGAATTTTATGTGTTTTTAGGGTGGTTTTACGCTAAGATTTACTAATCCTATAGACGGTGACATGCTGAGGCAGGCTGTTTAGACCTGCAAAACATTTATCATAGTGGCTCAGGCTGAATGAATGATAAACGTGATGCAGAGCTAGGCACTTTTATCCACTCTATAGCAACTATTGGTTGACTTAATTTGAGGTAGATATTCATGTCTGAATTGGTGAAAAATGTCACCTTGTTATGCCACTCCCATTATATACAAAGCCACACCCCTTTCCATTAATTCACTCCCCTTCTTGGACTAGGTGCAGATCATTTCTCTAAACCTGGATGCTCCAAATTGCATCAAATTGTTCCACATTTTGACGCAATGTACGAAAAAAATATAGGTGCGCTCACATTAGTAAATATGGGTCAGTGTTTTTTAAACCTGCCACTGCAGTTTCTGATAAAGTTATTTGAACCAAAAGTGTATCCAGCAGGAAGGAGATGTATATGCTGTTACCTTTAATTTCCCATTACATTTTGAACTCACTTCCTAAGACAAATGTGTGTGTGACACCACCAATACAAGCATTTTGGGTGACCTTTTATTAGTCACACTTTCCACATGCAAATCTCTCAAAGTGAAGATAAGTGGCACAAAAAATTCAGTTAGTAGTGCATTAAATATATGCCTGCTGACTTATAGCTAACATCTGGCCATAGAAAAGAAGATGCTTGAATAAGCACCAGGAAAAGCACCCCAAAAAGCATGTGCAAAACCTAAGACACGGGCCTTCTTCGCATTAAATTGTCCTATGTTTCTGAACACACTACAAGGCATATATAAAACAGAACCCTCCCCCCCCCCCAACTAAAATAAATCACCAGTAAATGAACAAGTTGTAGCTTTCGATCTTCCTATCTGTTCTATATCATTTGTGTATCTAAACAAGTAAAATGATCACCAAAAGGTTGTGGCTGTGTGTAGTCCGTGAAACAGAGTCCGTCTAATTTCCCAGACTCAACACCTGAACTCAACGCATTATAATCATTTATGATGCTGTGAGTTCCAGTACCGTCCTGTATTCGAATGATGATGTACATAAGTAGACATGTGACCAGATTGGAACTCACGGCATCTTAAATCATGATGAGGGAGTGGGTTAGGCTGATTTGAGCTGCAGTTGGTCTGGGAAATGTGGTCATCACTTGGATTGTGTTTCACCACACATCTAAATAATTCCCAATGGGATTGTCATGCAGGTTTCTCAGACTGATCATGGGAAAGGCTAGGTATCTACTAATAGAGAACCGGAGGATGTATCACTAGATAACAGAAAGTCAGCAGTTGTGGAAAGTCCATGTGGGAGTTGTAATGATGGCCATATTGTTCCTTACTCAGATTTCCCATAATCATATGGCTGAGTGGAATTTTGCACATTTCACTCAGTAATGGATGGTTTTATACATTTTAAATAAAATACTCTTTAATAACACGGAAGCATGAATTTAGTGTGAAACTGCATGATTACATGAGATGCAATCCTTAGTATAAATATGTTACAAGGAGATCTTGGACCTGCGGTGTTTGGACAGGTGGTGCATGCTGTATCTCAAGCTTGCGGGATAATCGCAGTGTGCTCATGCTGTACTTAAATGGCACAGAGTATATACTAATTACATTAGTTTAGTTAGGAGGCATTCAACTAAGAAAGACTGAATTAGACTTTTCAAGTTGTGTGCACCAGTGATTGGTTCCTATGGGCTAAGCACATCATTGCCTCTAGCTCATAACCATTACATTTTCCCCTTTGTCTTGACTTGCCCTTGCTTGTCTTTACAGCAGCATTCCTGTCGTGGTGGATACCTGATTAGCACCAAGATGAATTCTAACTTACAAGTAGCCCAGACATAACTTTTATACAAATCTAGCAGTCAAATAACATCAAATAAAAAAGCCCTAAAGCAGCTTTCATTGGAGCTGAACTACTGCTGCAGAGATCAATATGATCATAGTGGGACAGTTCTGTCAACTTGTAATAGCCAGCAAGCCGTGACTGAATAATAATGCACTCTACATCCGTAACACAGCTCAGTCTCAAAATGTTCTTCCAGTCATCAAGTCATCCAAACTAAACATCATGCAGGAAAGATGCACTTATCATCTTATAGAAAAAGCAACAGACAGGATCCTTCATCTCTCTAAACAATCTCCAGTACAGCGAAGATTGGGTTCAGATGGCAGTATGCCATGTAATCTATTGTCTTGCTTAGAACTTGTTTCTGTCTATGGTTAAATGCATAGAGTCCCCCAAAAAGTTTTAACCTATTAACTTCTAAAAACCAAACTCAAAGAAGCGTTAGATGACTTACTATTCTTTACAGTCCATCAATGTTGATGCTATTGGTGTACTATGTTATATACAAGTCAGAATAACGTATGTAAACCCATAATGCCTATTATACATTGTACAGGCCTGATACTCATAAATGCCCATCAGTAACCTTAAGCCTACTCTTTAGTACAGGGGTGCACAACCTTTTCTTGTTAGGGGCCACATTGTCAGACTGAAGGAATCCCAAGGGCCGAAAATAAAAGTTAAAGGGGTATTACCAACTGAAATACTGTATTTATGGCATATTGTACATACATTATATACTATAAATGTCTGGTTACACCTACATGATTCCCATTTAATGGAAGAATACTTGGAAAATGCATGTGAGCAGCCACAAGACATAGACATTCATGTCTGTCACCAGCTGGTTGGGGGCCGCACAGAATGATATCAAGGGCCGCATGTGGCCCCCAGGCCGCAGGTTGTGCACCCCTGCTTTAGTAGGTCACATGCCAAATCCTAGGACTAAACAAGTAATGGTAGTGGCACATTATACATCATTTCTCATACTTTATGGACTCAATTTTTATATCACATGAGCATCATATGAATTTAGATATTGAGATAATTAGATAGATAGACAGATAGAAGATAGATAGCAATAGATAGATATATACACACATATAGATAGACATAGATAGAAAGAAAGAAAAATTCAGAATAATTCATATACAAATGAAGCATAATTGTACTTACTTCCCAACTTCAGCAGAGAATCATATGATTTGCATTGCATTTGCCCTGTGCTCTGCATGACACAGGACATCCATAGTCCTTCATAGGTCACTTGTGCTGTTATGATGGCATCTCCAGCGAAAGAAGACATCTTCCATTGAGGAATAGCTACTGCTACTATAAACCCAATCCACCCTACACAAGCCAAAGCAAATCCTAACAGTTGTAAGCCTGCATTGGCCATCTTCTTGAATAAACAGAGCGCAGAGTAAGAAAAATTCTTTCCTCTAAGATAATTCAACTAGATTTGTAAAGTAGGACTGGACACAGTGTCTACCTACTCTATAGACTATGTAAGGAGAGTGGATGAGCAGCTGGAGAGTCGACCTACTAAATACACAGTGTTGTCAATCAGTCTTATTTAAACTCTTTACAGAAGTTCTCCTAGTGGAGGACAGTGTTAAAACAACAGCATCCGGTGGGTAGTCACTCCCATTGCCCAATCCTTTCTCTGTCACCTCCCACTGCTGATGATGATGATGCCAAATGCTTTTTTTGGACAGCCTGGGGTTAGTGTCAATGTTCGTCTCATCCCTGAAGCCACTGTTTTGTGTCTAATCCATAAGAGACATTTGCTAAGCCAGGTGTTTTCCATACAGAGACATGAATAGTATAGAAATGTATCAACAGCCAGAACAATACCATGGAAAATAGATGAATCAGGCATCACCACACAGGCTTCTGCTTCATAAATAGCAATTGCTTGAGCAAGATTATTATCTAGTAGCTTGTCCGAATGCAACCTATTATAGGGACTGATAGAATGCAATTATAAGTTCAACTAAAAGTTAAACTCACAGGCAGATGAATTACTACAAAATAATTCTGTGAAATATGAGAACAAATGTTTGTTTTAGTCTTGACCTGAGGTTCACGGTTAGGGCTCGTGCACACGACCGTATGTATTTTGCCGTCCACATAAAACGGATCCGCAAAAAATACGGATGACGTCCGTGTGCATTCCGTATTTTGCGGAACGGAACAGCTGGTACCTAATAGAACAGTACTATCCTTGTCCGTAATGCGGCAATTAATAGGACAAGTTCTATTTTTTTGTCGAACAGAAATATGGACATACGGAAACGGAATGCACACTGAGTCACTTCCGTTTTTTTTTGCAGACCCATTGAAATGAATGGTTCCTCATACAGTCTGCAAAAAAACTGAACAGACACGGAAAGAAAATACGTTCGTGTGCATGAGCCCTTAGGGCTCATGCACACGACCATATGTATTTTGCGCTCCACAAAAACGGATCCGCAAAAAATACGGATGACGTCCGTGTGCATTTCGTATTTTGCAAAACGGAACAGCTGTCCCCTAATAGAACAGTCCTATCCTTGTCTGTAATGCGGTAAATAATAGGACATGTTCTATTTTTTTTGCGGAACGGAAATGCGGACATGCAGAAACGGAATGCACACCGAGTAAATTCCGTTTTTTTTGCGGACCCGTTGAAATGAATGGTTCCGTATACGGACATGGAAAGAAAATACGTTCGTGTGCAAGAGGCCTAAGTCTTACATGGGGTTTCTAGGAAACAGTAACGGTTCTGAACATGTTGAAAATTATTAAAGGGAATCTGTAAACTACTTATACTATATTTAAGCAACACCAATGCCGTGTACATCTGTCTAATGTCATTTCAACCATAATTTTGTTAGATTTTTCTGTACTTTCAAACTCCAGAAAAAGCATTTTTTGGGGTATTCAGATGAGGTCCAAAGTGGACAGCAGGGTGTCACCAACAGTTTGAAGATCCCAGGACCGCCTACTCCAAGGGCCAAAGCCCGCTTCTTACCAGAGCCCAACACCGCCTCTTCATCTCTAGCATTATCTCCCCTTATATTTTCCACTCTGTCCCTCTTCCTAGATAGCACTAGTCCACCCGCAATTTCAGAGGAGCGGTGCATGTCCTATACCTACAGTGAGTCCAATGCCCATTGCTGGGAAGGCAGTGCGCAGGCACATTCACGCTTTACGTCTGAGTGAGTTTTTTAGTGAGACACAGACTGGTTGTCACGGAAGGTGTACAGGAAACAAGGAAACACAAAATGAATAAACGACTGACTGGATCCAAAACTAAGGAACAAAAAGGGAGACCCCTGCATCAGACCTGGCTCTCTCCCTTTCTGCTCAGCCTATGCGAAAATCCCAATGGTAGATGATCGCATATCCTCGTACCTCGACTGTATAACACCTGAACACCCTATAATAGTGAGGGGACACGACCACCGGCTCCCTACACTAGATACGGAGGGAGTCAGGGTCACCTGGGATCCAGCAAACAGAAAAACACAAATGAACGCACAACACTTATCTTGTAGAAGACTGAGAAGTAGGATCAGCATGCACACACACTCCAGGAAGTAATATAAACCGCAAACTGATGCACTATGGGGAGGAATTTAAAGGGATGCAATCAGTACAACTACATGACAGCTGAGAGAGGCTAACTAGATGAGGAACTGAAAGCAAAACAAAGGAAGCTCAAAGAGGAGGTTCTGAAAGGCATCTGTCAGAGCTTCTCAGATGTCTGGTGGTGACAGTACCCCTCCTTCTACGAGTGGACTCCGGACACTCAGAGCCCACCTTCTCAGGATGGGACCTATGGAAAGCCCTGATGAGACGAGTGGCCTTAATGTCCGTCACTGGGACCCACATCCTCTCCTCAGGACCATAACCCTCCCAATGAATGAGGTACTGGAGAGAACCGCGGACAACACGAGAATCCACAATCCTAGAGACCTGAAATTCAAGATTACCATCAACCATAATCGGAGGAGGAGGCAAAGACGAGGGTACAATGGGTTGGACATAAGGTTTTAATAAGGACTTATGAAAAACATTATGGATCTTCCAAGTCTGAGGAAGATCAAGACGGTAGGCAACAGGATTGATGACAGACAAGATTTTGTAAGGCCCAATAAACTTAGGACCCAACTTCCAGGAGGGAACCTTCAATTTGATATTCTTAGTAGACAACCACACCAGATCACCAACATTCAGGTCCGGACCAGGCACACGCCTCTTATCCACCACACGCTTATATCTCTCACTCATGCTCTTTAGAGTATCCTAAATCTTTTGCCAAATAGATGACAAAGACGAGGAGAATCTGTCCCCTCATCAGGTAAACCAGAAGACCCCTCTCCCGAGAATGTCCCAAACTGCGGATGAAACCCATATGCACCAAAAAATGGTGACTTATCAGAGGACTCCTGACGACGGTTATTTAAAGCAAACTCAGCAAGGGACAAAAAAGAACACCAATCCTCCTGATTCTCCGCCACAAAACAGCGCAGATATGTCTCCAGATTCTGATTGACGCGCTCTGTCTGGCCATTCGACTGCGAGTGGAAAGCAGAAGAGAATGACAAGCGAACCCCCAAGCGAGAACAGAAAGCCTTCCAGAATCTGGAAACAAACTGCGTGCCCCTATCAGAGACTATGTCTGAAGGAATACCATGCAATTTGACAATGTGATCAATAAATGCCTGCGCCAGCGTCTTAGCATTGGGCAAGCCAGGAAAAGGGATGAAATGCACCATTTTGCTAAAACGGTCCACCACCACCAGAATCACAGTCTTCCCCGAGGAACGAGGACAGATGTGTCCAAGGACGGGAAGGAATGGGTAAGGGAAGGAGAGGACCTGATGGCCGTGAATGAGGGACTTTGGCACGAGCACAGGTCTCGCAGGCTGCCACAAAACCCTCAACCGACTTACGAAGCGCCGGCCACCAGAATCTCTGAGCGATGAGATCCACTGTAGCTCTTGCCCCCGGGTGCCCAGCAAGTACCGTATCGTGGTGTTCCTTAAAAATCTTGTGTCTTAAAGCGAGAGGCACAAACAACCTCCCAGGAGGACAAAGATCAGGAGCCTCTGACTGGGCTACCTGCACCTCTGCCTCCAATTCAGGATAAAGAGCAGAGACCACCACACCTTCAGCCAAAATGGGACCCGGGTCTTCAAAATTCCCACCTCCCGGAAAACAACGTGACAGGGCATCCGCCTTCACATTCTTAACCCCAGGGCGGAACGTGACAACAAAATAAACCTTGAAAAGAACAAAGACCATCTGGCCTGTCTCGGGTTCAGCCGCTTGGCTGACTCCAAGTAGGCTAGATTTTTATGGTCAGTAAACACGGTAATAGGGTGTCTGGCTCCCTCTAGCCAATGGCGCCATTCCTCAAAAGCCAACTTGATGGCCAACAACTACCTATCTCCCACATCGTAATTTCTCTCTGCGGAGGAGAGTTTCTTCGAGAAAAAGGCACACGGTCGCCATTTGGCAGGAGAGGAACCCTGAGACAAGACCGCACCCACACCCACCTCAGAAGCATCAACCTCAACTATGAAGGGTAGAGAAATATCAGGTTGTACCAAGATGGGAGCGGAAGCAAAACTCTCCTTGATATTAGAAAAGGCCTTACGCGCCTCTACCGACCAGGAGGAAACATCTACCCCCTTTCTAGTCATATCAGTGAGTGGTTTAACAACAGAGGAATAATTCAAAATAAACTTCCTGTAATAATTGGCAAAGCCCAAAAAACGCATCATCGCCTTCTGATTCTCAGGAAGCTCCCACTCAAGCACAGCGCGGACCTTCTCAGTGTCCATGCGAAAACCAGAAGCGGAGAGAAGAAACCCCAGAAATTGAATTTCTGGAACCGCAAACACACATTTTTCCAGTTTCGCGTACAATTTATTCTCCCGCAGGATGAGCAAGACCTGACGTAAGTGTTCCTTATGAGTTTTGAAATCAGGAGAAAAAATCTAAATGTCATCCAAATACACTAATACAAATTTCCCCATTAAATGATAAAAAATGCTGTTCACAAAATGCTGAAAAACGGCTGGAGCATTCATCAAACCAAAAGGCATAACTAAATTCTCAAAATGGCCCTCAGGGGTATTGAAGGCCGTCTTCCATTCGTCTCCTTCTCTGACCCTGACCAGGTTGTATGCCCCTCTTAGATCTAATTTGGAAAAAACTTTAGCCCTAACAATCTGGTTAAACAGGTCCGGAATCAGAGGAAGCGGATAAGGGTCACGAATTGTGATACTGTTCAGCTCCCTGATATCCAGACATGGTCTTAAAGAACCATCTTTTTTCTTAACAAAGAAAAAACCAGCGGCAACAGGTGACTTCGAGGGTCGTCTGTGTCCTTTTCTCAGACTCTCAGAGGTATAAGCACGCATAGCGACCCTTTCAGGTTGGGAGAGATTGTATAAACGAGATTTAGGCAGCTTGGTGCCTGGGATGAGATTAATAGGGCAATCGTACTCCCTGTGCGGGGGCAAATCCTGAACTCCACTCTCAGAGAAGACATCCGAAAATTCAGAGAGAAAAGATGGTACAGTCTTAGTAGAAACCTCAGAAACAGATGTCGTGAGACAATTCTCTCTGCAAAAGTCACTCCAACCATTTATTTGCCTCGCTTGCCAATCAATGGTGGGGTTATGTTTAGAGAGCCAGGGTAGCCCCAACACTAGAGGAGTAGGCAATCCGCTAAGAACGAAACATGACACATCCTCAACATGAGCATCACTCACAATCAAACGGATATTGTGAACTATGCTCTTTAATGATTTCTGAGAAAGTGGAGCGGAATCGATAGCAAAAACAGGAATATCCTTTCCCAAAGTGCATACCTGGAAACCATGAGTTATCGCAAATTGATTATCAATGAGATTGACAGCTGCTCCACTATCTACAAAAATCTCACAAAAAATGTTCTTGCTCTCTAGCGCCACCCTGGCAGGCAGGACAAAACGGGAACTACAAGCAAACGGAAAACCTTCAATTTCCACCTCAACCCTGCCAATGTTAACAGATGGAACATTTTTAAAGGATTTTTTCCTTTTTGTTTCTTTATTACTCCCAAAAAACTGCCTGAATCTCCTAGAGGGACAAACATTTGCCAAATGATTTATACCTCCACAACAAAAACAAACCTTCCCATGCGGGCTGAATCTTCTATTGTCAGAGGCAATCAACCCCAGCTGCATGGGCTCCTGCTCAGAAGGGGTTGATAACGACTGAGACCCCTGCGCACTGAATGAGACCGCTGCACTGTCCTGGGATTGAGTATGACAGGAAGGAGTGATCTCTCCTCTCTCTCTAAGACGCCTGTCAATACGAACGGCCCGAGACATGGCAGAGTCCAAGGAGGTAGGCCTCTCATGAAAGGCAAATGCATCTTTCAATCCCTCTGAAAGACCATGGCAAAATTGACTTCGGAGTGCAGCATCATTCCAACCAGTATCAGCTGCCCATCTACGAAATTCTGAGCAGTATATCTCTGTGGATTGTTTACTCTGGCATAACAGACGTAGTCTAGACTCAGCCAAAGCAATACGATCCAGATCATCATATATCTGACCCAGGGCTAAAAAGAATTCATCCACTGAACGGAGGGGCCGTGTAGAAGACTGAGAAGTAAGATCAGCATGCACACACACTCCAGGAAGTAATATAAACCGCAAACTGATGCACTATGGGGAGGAATTTAAAGGGATGCAATCAGTACAACTACATGACAGCTGAGAGAGGCTAAAGAGATGAGGAACTGAAAGCAAAACAAAGGAAGCTCAAGGAGGAGGTTCTGAAAGGACATCTGTCAGAGCTTCTCAGATGTCTGGTGGCGACACTGATGTTGTGGGCAAAGTTGAAGGGAAATAGTGATGTCTGAAAAGAGGGGCGGAGTGGAAAGCACAAGGAGGTAATGATAGAGATTAGTGTTGAGCAAATTGAAGTCCGATCCGAATTTCAGGGAAAATTCGATTCGCCACAAAGCCAAATTTCCTCATGCTTCGTGGTAGCGATCAATTTCCTCATCCATTTGATCGCGACGGGCCGACCACCGCCTTCTTGATCAAAGATCTCACATGAGGCCGGACACCGGTCATCACTGGCCGCATGAGATTTGGCTCTAGATCTTCAATTAAGATGGTAGCGGGTGGCGAACTGCGATCAAATGGATGAATTGATATTGATGATGATTTAAGTTATTTTTTTTCAATTTTACACTGTTTTATTACTGTCAGATGCCGCGATCAGTTATGAATACGGCATCTAAGGGGTACAATGACGGGGAGTGGCGCAATCACCGCTCCCTGTCATTGCACCTACTACTTAGAAGCCCAACGGCTTAGGTAGGTTTAGCGTAGGACCCGCCTCACCTGAGACCACCTTGGCGCTTGGTAGGCGGGCTTAGATGTGTTTTGATCAAAATATATTGGCTAAGTGTCTCAGATATTATCATATCAGAGTGAGGACTTTGTCCATATATAATGCTTGCATCTACTTTACTAAGTGCATTATTATCTTATTTCTGTGATTTTCTTCAATAATATGGCCAGGGACATCCGCACAATTGTATTTCATATTGTGCAGGATGTTTTTATCTTAGTTTTTTCTGTGATTTTTTTTTGGTCTATGTAGTATTTGCTTGAGGGAGTGGCACCTTCAAGTGTGAATGCACACCTATTTTATCTTGGGAGTAGCATTACTCTGCACTTTTGCCCTTCCTATCCAATAGAGCGCCTTGATTAGGTGGTACATATGGCTGTGCTTGCTCCTCCTCCCATTGGTTGCTTGATGCACATGGAGGTGACTAGGAGCAGCACACCATATGTGTGGCGTCTGCGCTCCTGAACATAGAAGCCCAACGGCTTAGGTAGGTTTAGCGTAGGACCCGCCTGACCTGAAACCACCTTGGCGCTTGGTAGGCGGGATCAGATGTGTTTTAATCAAAATATATTGGCTAAGTGTCTCAGATATTATCATATTAGAGTGAGGACTTTGTCCATATATAATGCTTACTAAGTGCATTATTATCTTATTTCTGTGATTTTCTTCAATAATATGACCAGGGACATCCGCACATTTGTATATCATTTTGTGCAGGATGTTTTTTTTTTGCACCTACTACTTACAAAGAAATGGGCTTTGGGATGAAGTAATTCGGTGAAGCAGCCAAATCGAATTTTTTAATACTTCACTCATCTCTAGTAGAGATAAAGAGGCGGGCCTGGGCTGTTTTGAGAGGCAGGCTGGTGGACATGGAGTAGGCAGTCCTGGGCTCTTGGAAAAGTTGGTGTCACCCTGCTGGGCACTTTGGACCTCATTTGCACACAGTATTTTCTGAAATTTGAAATTGCAGATAAAGCTAACAAAGCTATGGTTGAAATTATGTTACACAGATGTACATTGCACTTGTGCTGCTGACATACAGAGGTAGGTGATAGTGTTGATCACGAATATTCAAATTGCTAATTTTTTGCGCGAATATCAAAACCTCGAAAATTCGCGAATATTTAGAATATAGTGATATACTGTATATTTTTAAACAGTACACCTGATACTTCCCTGCTTCTAGCTTGCGGGCCAATGAGAAGGTTGCAATATCTTTCACTTTAGGAGTAGTGTTGATTGCAAATTTTCGGACAGCAAATTTTCGTACTGCGAATTTTTTTCGCAAATTTTTAAATTTCCGATTTACACAATCAAGAAAATAATGACTGAGATAGCTATTTCTTGAATTCGCGAATATATGGCGAATATTCGCCCAAATATTTGCGAAATATCACAAATTAGAATATTGCCCCTGCCGCTCATCACTAGTAGGTGACAGATTGCTTTTGAGTTATTTGTTGGTCCCTTGATTAGTACCAATGGCATCCGGCCATCCTGGAATTCACATAAGAGGAATATGTAACCACATAGCTAATACACTGAACAAAAATATAAACGCAACACTTTCGGTTTTGCTTCCATTTTGCATGAGCTGAACTCAAAGATCTGAAACATTTTCTACATACACAAAAGACCCATTATTCTCAAATATTGTTCACAAATCTGTCTAAATCTGTGTTAGTGAGCACTTCTCCTTTGCCGAGATAATCCATCCCACCTCACAGGTGTGGCATATCAAGGTGCTGATTAGACAGCATGAATATTGCACAGGTGTGCCTTAGACTGCCCACAATAAAAAGACACTCTGAAATGTGCAGTTTGATAACACAGCACAATGCCACAGATGTCGCAACGTTTGAGGGAGTGTGCAATTGGTATGCTGACTGCAGGAATGTCTACCAGAGCTGTTGCCCGTGCAATGAATGTTCATTTCTCTACCATAAGCCGTCTCCAAAGGTGTTTCAGAGAATCAACCCATATAAAATACCTTGGTATTAATATTACGTCCTCCATTTCCCAACTGTTCCAATTCAACTACCTCCCCCTTCTAGATACTATCAGACAAGATATTTCCACCAATAGTAAATTTGATATCTTAGAGCTAGGTCGCATAGCTACTTTTCAAATGATGACTCTGCTTAAACTTCTGTTTAGATTCCGCACTGGTCCGATTAAGGTCCCTTCTCACTTTTTTATGAAGGCTCAATGCCTTCTACTCCGCATCATTATGTACAGCTAAACATAGGTGTGGCTTGGGGCTACCGAACTTGGCGATATAAACCAATCTCTTTCTGGGATGATGGGTTGGAGACACTGCTATTCCATGGATTCACATTAAGTACTCCTCATCCCCCTCAAAACACCTTCGAGCACTGCTTATTGATTACTTAAGCCCCTCTTCGGATTTTGCCCTATTTTCTGGTGCACCTTTCACCAAAGAAGTGCTCATGTCACTATAATAGTAAGAAAAGTATCTCCTCTTCAATTCCTAGAGATGAAACTCCCGGATACTGATCTCTCTTTTTGGAAGCTGTGAGGTCTTCAGTGGATTTCCCAGTTATACAGAGAGGGTCAACTTAAGTCCTCTATAGACCTTCAATGAGAGTTTGGTCTACCCCTTAGTGACTTTTTCAAATACCTACAGGTACGCCACTTGATCCAATATATTTATCATATAATGTCACGACTATGCTTGGTCGTGACTCTTTGTGTCGCATGCTGTTGTCAGCGGTCTGCTTGTTGTCTACCGCAGGTGATGGCAGTTAGTATGTGTTCTCACATGTGGTTGCCGCTGGCAAGATGATGTTGTTGGCAGTGTAGCAGCCTGAGCTGGTTGCCAGGCGGCTCTCTGTCAAGGCATGCGGTTGCATCTAGCAACATGTGTTTGTATGTGTTCACTTTCCATGTTTGGTTTGCATGGGATTTAGTTGTGTGTGTGCATTTCCCCTTTAAGTGACACTTACCTTGTCTGGTGTTGGAAGAGTTAACTCCTTTCCTAGTATATGTGTGTGGGTGTGGCTGCTTGGGCTATTTAGCTCCTGCTGGATGCCTGTAGCGGAGGGGTACTCCAGCCATGCTTTATGCTGGAGTCATCCTCCTGGTCTCATATGCCATCTATCCAGTGAGGGCCACCCTTGTGGTCATAAAATATATGCATGATGTTAAGAAGATGTTTTTATGCTCTTTATATTTATTGCAGCTATGGGTGTCCTGGATACCTGTGTGATTTGTGGTGTGTGCTGTGTCCTTAGTGTTTGTGTGGACATCAGTACTTGTGCACGGGTTCCAGTCAGCGTGTCTGTGGCAGGTAGGTGTAGTACCGGTTTAACTCACCTGCCATATTCATATGCTGTATATGTTTCCCCTGTTCTTGCTCCTTGGCCAGTGAGACTCCTGTTCGTCCGTGTCTAGGAGGAACAGGTCGTCTTACCCTGCTCCTAGTCCAGGAATTTCCTGGGGCTAGTAGGGACCCTAGGTTCCGGAGTATGAGCCCTCCTACCATCTGGGTTGGCTCATACGGTTAGGAGTCAGGGTCAGAATTGGGGACGCGCTAGGAGGTGGCACAATTTGAGCCAGATAAATCCTGGCATTGTCATCTTGGAATATGCCCGTGCCATCGGGGAAGAAAAAATCCATTGATGGAATAACCTGGTCATTCAGTATGTTCAGGTAGTCAGCTGACCTCATTCTTGAAGCACATACTGTTGCTGAACCTAGACATGACAACTGCAGCAACCCCAGATCATAGCACTGCCCCTACAGGCTTGTACAGTAGGCACTAGGCATGATGGGTGCATCACTTCATCTGCCTCTCTTCTTACCCTGATGCGCCCATCACTCTGGAACAGGGTAAATCTTGACTCATCAGACAACATAACCTACTTCCATTGCTCCAGAGTCTAATCTTTATGCTCCCTAGCAAATTGAAGCCTTTTTTTCTGGTTTGCCTCACTGATTAGTGGTTTTCTTATGGCTACACATCTGTTAAGTCCCAATCCCTTGAGTTCCCTTCACATTGTGCGTGTGGAAATGCTCTTACTTTCACTATTAAACATAGCCCTACTGTTGTTTTTCTTCGATTTGATTTCACCAAAAGTTTAAGTGATTGCTGATCACGATTAGTCAGGATTTTTTTCCCACCACATTTCTTCCTCGAATACGATGGGTCCCCACTATCCTTCCAGTTTTTAATAATGCGTTGGACAGTTCTTAACCCAATTTTAGTAGTTTCTGCAATCTCCTTAGATGTTTTCTCTGCTTGATGCATGCCAATAATTTGACCCTTCTCAAACAGACTAACATCTTTTCCACGACTATGAGATGTGTCTTTCGACATGGTTGTTTAAGAAATGAGAAGCAGCTCATTGCACCAGTTGGGGTTAAATAACTTGTTGCCAGCTGAAAGATAATCGCCCATGCAGTAATTATCCAATAGGAGGCTCATAACTATTTGCTTAGTTAAATCCAGGTGGCGACTTTTTTTTTGGACAGGCAGTGTATATGGTGTATGTATATGTAAACATGTGTCGTGATGCCGCTTGTCCGCCGTTGAGTAGGGAACCTGTTGCTAAAAATCCCGCCCCTGCACATACCATATGTTATTGGTGGAAATCGAGGCTGATTAGTGTCAGCTAAATGGGGGAATAGCTTACAGGTGTCTTTGGTTCAAATAATTTTGCACAAATGCAAGCTGTGTTTTAAAGTCTGAGTACATGGAGTGTCTGTGAGGAGAAATCTTTTCCATAGAAACCAAAGTACCGTAATCAATTCTGTGCTTACTGCCATTGGAATGGATATAGCTGCAGGTCTTGGTTAGCTCCCTCATCACACCCACTGCTCTGTTACTGCTCTCAGCAGGAGAATTTTACAGAGTATTAGGCCTCCTTATTACCACACCCTACAACACAGTTTTAGAACAGTGTAGAAAGCTTTTGAGGCAAAACCAAAAGAAAATCTTGTACTGTATTACCTTAGGGGATTTTTTAATTTCTGTTTTTGTAACATCTGGGATGGAGACACTGGGGTTGAGGGTATGAGGGTATGATTTTATTTTATTTTAATAGTTCTTTTTGATTTTCACATTTTTACAATGCAAGGAGAACAAGACAGAATGACAATGTATTCCAAAATCAAGACATATCTGCATCTATGAAGAATACACAGAAATAGTTATTAAAGGTAACAAAATAAAAGCCTAACAAAATCAAACAAAAAGGTCTCAGAGGTCTTTATGTTCTAGAAACAGTATGTGTTCCTAGTGTTATGGGCATAAAAGCTAGCCAGGCCTGCCAGTGATGGCTAAATTTGTTAGGCCTATGATCCTTGCAAGCCATCATCTTTTCATAGTTTTGTTGCACACGAGTGATGGTTTTAGACAATGTCGGGACTTCGGTGGATTTCCAGTATCTAGTAATGTTGAGTTTGGTGACAATAAACAGGTGAGCTATGGGGATCCTATAGGTCATGGGAATAACCTGCATATCCATGAAAAAATAGGGCCCAATATAGTGAAGGTTCAAGAGTTAGACCAGAGAATTTATAGGACAGATTAAAGACACTTTTCCACAGACTTGATAATTTGAGACAGGACCAAAGAATATGCAGTAACGTGTCTTTGGTTCCACATTCATGCCAGCAAAGTTGGGAGGTACCAGGATATATCTTGCTCAGCCTATCAGGAGTTAGGTATCATCTCAGGGAAGTCATAATAGCTGCTTCATGTAGAGATGTGCTAAAGAAGGTGCTAGAGATAAATCTTAGAGCAAGGGTCCAGTTAGACACAGAAACTGAGCTCTGCAGTTCTTTGTCCCATGCCAAGAAGCAGGCAGATTTTTGAAAGGATTCTTTATCTCCTAAGCTCATATACAATGGTCCTATGCCTGGGATTCTCATGGACATTCTAGATAATCCCCACAGCTCCAATACTTAGCCTGTTGGCGATAACTTTACAGGGATTATATGTCACGGATGAGAGTGGGGGAAACCCTCAACTGTGTGATGTCAATAGGATAAGGGTAGCTGCTAGGCCAGGACGACAGGATCAGGGAGCAGTTCACCTCCTAGCGCGTCCCTAATTCTGACCCTGACTCCTAACCGTATGAGCCAACCCAGATGGTAGGAGGGCTCATACTCCGTAACCTAGGGTCCCTACTAGCCCTCAGGAAATTCCTGGACTAGGAGCAGGGTAAGACGACCTGTTCCTCCTAGACACGGACGAACAAGAGTCTCACTGGCCAAGGAGCAAGTACAGGGGAAACATATACAGCATATGGATATGGCAGGTGAGTTAAACCAGTACTACACCTACCTGCCACAGACACGCTGACTGGAACCCGTGCACAAGTACTGTTGTCCACAAAAACACTAAGGACACAGCACACACCACAAACTACAGTACCCTGAAAGATTATCAAAATTATGGTTATTTACTTTAGGAAAAAGACGACTGAGAGGAAATCTAATAACTATGTATAAATATATCAGGGGTCAGTACAGAGATCTCTCCCATCATCTATTTATCCCCAGGACTGTGAATGTGACGAGGGGACATCCTCTGCATCTGGAAGAAACATAGAAAAGGATTCTTTACTGTAAGAGCAGTGAGACTATGGAACCCTCTGCCTGAGGAGGTGGTGATGGTGAGTACAATAAAAGAATTCAAGAGGGGCCTGGATGTATTTCTGGATTGTAATAATATTACAGGCTATAGCTATTCGAGAGAGGTCGTTGATCCAGGGAGTTATTCAGATTGGAGTCGGGAAGGAATTTTTTCCCCTTAAGTGGGGAAAATTGGCTTCTACCTCACAAGTTTTTTTTTTGACTTCCTCTGGATCAACTTGCTGGATAACAGGCCGAACTGGATGGACAGATTTTTCGGCCTTATAAACTATGTTACTATGTTATCTGTCGTATCAGCATTGTCAGTTATAAATTCCAGATACTAAATGTTCCATCTTTTGCTAAATCTCATGGGAACCTCCAAATATAGCCCAACCCTCCAGGAATACAATCAGTGAGAGTTAGTACAATAGGTGAATGGTCAGACACAACCATGTCCTCGATCTTAGAATGAGCAACACGGAGCTAAAAGGGGAATGAAACAAAAATATAATCTAGTCTTGACCAAGAACCATGAGCATTAGAAAAATAGGTATACTCTCTTCTATGTGGGTTAAGAATTCTCCATGTTTCTCATGTGTGGTTAAGGGGGGAGGAAGTACACCATCTCTGGCTCTGGGTTTTGCCTGCCTCCGCCGGTTGCCCCTCCTCAGTGTGCACGACCGTGTCTACATTATGTCTCCCGTCAGAATTTAAAAGGGTTTTCTGGGATTTTGATACTAGTGACGCATGTTCAGGATAAATAATCAGTATCTGATCCGTGGGGGTCTGTCACCGGAACCCCTGCCAATCAGCTGTTTGAGAAAGCACCAGCGCTCCTGTGAGCACTGCGGCCTTCTGCGTGCTTACCAAGCACAGCGCCATACATTGTATAGTGGCTGTGCTTGGTATCGCTATTCACATCACTTCATGGATAACTTATACTGTAAGTAAGCAATCTCAATGACTAACAGGTAAATGCGTTCTAGGGATTCACTATTGTCAATGAATATATCACCTGCTCCTAGGACAAGAGAACAAAATAGAAGATGGCAGAACTTTAAACGTCCCTTCAAGGTAAATACCGTATGTATATACAAACCGGATTCCCAAAAAATTGGGACACTATACAAATCGTGAATAAAAACTGAATGCAATGATGTGGAGGTGCCAACTTCTAATATTTTATTCAGAATAGAACATAAATCACGGAACAAAAGTTTAAACTGAGAAAATGTACCATTTTAAGGGAAAAATATGTTGAATCAGAATTTCATGGTGTCAACAAATCCCCCAAAAGTTGGGACAAGGCCATTTTCACCACTGTGTCGCATCTCCCCTTCTTCTTACAACACTCAACAGACATCTGGGGACCGAGGAGACCAGTTTCTCAAGTTTAGAATTACGAATGCTGTCACTACCAGACATCTGAGAAGCTCTGACAGACGTCTAGAACCTCCTCCTTGAGGTTCCTTTGTTTTGCTTTCATTTTCTCATCTCGTTAGCCTCTTTCAGCTGTCATGTAGTTGCACTGATTGCATCCCTTTAAATCCTTTCCCATAGTGCATCACTTTGCGGTTTATATTCCTTCCTGGAGTGTGTGCATGCTGTTCCTACTTCTGAGTCTTCTACAAGATAAGTTTTGTTCATTCATTTGTGTTTTTTTGTTTGCTGGATCCCAGGTGACCCTGACTCCCTCCGTATCTAGTGTAGGGAGCCGGTGGTCGTGTCCCCTCACTATTATATGGTGTTCAGGTCTTATACAGTCGAAGGAAGGAGGATATGCGATCATCTACCATTGGGATTTTCCCATAGGCTGAGCAGAAAGGGAGAGAGCCAGGTCTGATGCAGGGCTCTCCCATTTTGTTCCTTAGTTTTGGATCCAGTCAGTCGTATATTCATTTTGTGTTTTCTAGTTTCCTGCACACCTTCCGTGACATTTGCTCTCCCATTCTTGTCTAATACAGGCCTCTAACTGTTTAATCGTCTTGAGCCTTCTTTGTTGCACCTTCCTCTTTATGATGCGCCAAATGTTCTCTATAGGTGAAAGATCTAGACTGCAGACTGGCCATTTCAGTACCCGGATCCTTCTCCTACGCAGCCATGATGTTGTGATTGATGCAGAATGTGGTCTGACATTATCTTGTTGAAAAATGCAGGGTCTTCCCTCAAAGAGATGACGTCTGGATGGGAAGCATATGTTGTTCTAGAACCTGAATATATTTTTCTGCATTGATAGTGCCTTTCCAGACATGCAAGCTGCCCATGCCACACGCACTAATGCAACCCCATACCATCAGAGATGCAGGCTTCGGAACTGAGCATTGATAACAACTTGGGTTGTCCTTGTCCTCTTTGGTCCGGATGACATGGCGTCCCAGATTTCCAAAAAGAACTTCGAATCGTGACTCGTCTGACCACAGAACAGTCTTCCATTTTGCCACACTCCATTTAAAATGTTCTCTGGCCCAGTGAAAACGCCTGAGCTTGTGGATCTTGCTTAGAAATGGCTTCTTCTTTGCACTGTAGAGTTTCAGCTGGCAACGGCGGATGGCACGGTGGATTGTGTTCACTGACAACGGTTTCTGGAAGTATTCTTGAGCCCATTCTGTGATTTCCTTTACAGTAGCATTCCTGTTTGTGGTGCAGTGTCGTTTAAGGGCCCAGAGATCACGGGCATCCAGTATGGTTTTACGGCCTTGACCCTTACGCACAGAGATTGTTCCAGATTCTCTGAATCTTCGGATGATGTTATGCACAGTTGATGATGATAGATGCAAAGTCTTTGGAATTTTTCACTGGGTAACACCTTTCTGATATTGCTCCACTATCTTTCTGTGCAACATTGTGGGAATTGGTGATCCTCTACCCATCTTGGCTTCTGAGAGACACTGCCACTCTGAGAAGCTCTTTTTATACCCAATCATGTTGCCAATTTGCCTAATTAGTGTTAATTGGTCTTCCAGCTCTTCGTTATGCTCAAATTTACTTTTTTCCACCTCTTATTGCTACTTGTCCCAACTTTTTGGGGATTTGTTGACACTGTGAAAATTTGAATCAACGTATTTTTCCTTTAAAATGATACATTTACTCAGATTAAACGTTTGATCTGTCATCTACGTTCTATTACAAATAAAATATTGACATTTGCCATCTCCCAACTTTTTTGGAATCCGGTTTGTATATATATATATATACATACAATACTCAGACCAGTGACAGGGCACATGACGCAGAATATAAGTAGACATTTTCAGTACCTTACGATCCTCTGTTGGAGTATAGTGAGTAATGTCAAGTCCCTTCATGAGCTAGTGAATTCTTGCATTGTTCCTTTGGGTTCTGGTGTGCGCATGCATCACATTGGTCTAGTGGAGATTCTCTTTAGTCAGATAAGACTGTCACAGATGGTAAGATGGCTTGATGCAGAGAAGAATGATGGGAGGACATAACTTCTTCAGTCTTCTCAGTCTCAGGTGACATGAAGCATAACTCTGTCCCATCTCGGTGGAAAATTTTGCAAGTGCTTTGTGTCGTCTTGTCACCTCTACTGAAAAGTCGCCACAGAGTAGCACACGGTCACCCTTCCACTGCATTGTTTGCCTGTTTATAGGTCTATAAAATGGTGGCTTTCTCTGAATAATCCAAATATTTAAGAATGACTTGTCTAGGTCTACAGAGAGGATGGTAGTTAGAAGATAGTTTACTAGAGGATTCTGATGAACCTCTCATGTCTGTACCTACCCAATGAGCCCACTCAACTTTGCAAGGGCCAGGCAGGTAAAGTGCTGCAGTTAAATCACATGCACAGAGAGAAGGCAAAGCTTGTAGTGGTATCGATTCTGAAAATCCAATAATGCAGAAGTTTGTGGATCTTAAAGAGTTCAAGAGATTAGGTAGGAATCTGTTTGTTAACCCAATTGCTAGTCTTTTGAAGTCCACTTGAAACCCTTCTGTGTCTCCCTCACCATCTGTGATGTAACAAGTATCACTTTGCAGGGAAGCATTGGTTTTTACAGGAACCACCACATTTGGAGCAGGCAGTGCATCTTTCCCTGCTTTCGGTTGTCCTTTCTGCTTGTTCTTGCTCCCTGTAATTCTGAAATGGTTCATAGACCTCCAGAGAATTGTGTTCACTGGGGTGGCCAAGCTATCTGAAGGAGGAGAGCTAGTATGCAGGAGAGAGTAATGTTAGCTGAGCAATGTGACCCAGAGCTCTCACCACATGTGACCAGCCATGATGGCTCTGGAACCGGAAGTCAATAATATTTAATAGTCTGCCTATATAAACATTTGTGAAAGAATGGGTTGTTTTAAACAACTCACTGAGTTCCAGAGTGGTAATGTAATAGAATGCCCCCCTTGCAACAAGTCAGTTTGTGAAATTTAAACTTTGAGTGGTATTATTGTAAAATGCAAGCATTTAGGAACCACAACAACAGTCAAAGAGTGGCAGAGCATGTAAAGTTACATGGGCTTCTATGGACAAGCAGCTGCATGCAAGCCTTACTTCACCAAGAATAATGCCAAGTGTCAGATGGAGTGGTGTAAAGCATACAAACACTGGATTCTGTAAATCTGATGGACAAGTCTAGATATAGTGAATACCAGTATAACATTACCTGCCTCAGTGCATCAGTGCATTGTGCAAACCGTAAGGAGGAGTAATGCTGTGGGGTTGTTTTTTTAGGGCTTGGTCAAAACATATTTTTTCCAGTGAAGGGAAATCCTAATGCTTCAGTATACCAAGACATTTTCTAAAATTGTATGCTTTGTGGGAACATTTTGGGGAACGTAATTATCTGTTCTAGCATGACTGTTCCCTAGTGAACAAAGCAATACCCATAAAGACATGGCTGGTTGGGTGAGTTTTGTGTTGAAGAACTTTACTGGCCTGCACTGAGCCCTGACCTCAACTCCATCAAACACCTTTGGGCTGAATTTGGTGAATGGGCAAAAATTCCCACAGACATTCATTTGTCCATAAAGTATATGTATAGGAAAGTGCTGTGGACTATAAACGCAACCTGGCAGAGTAAGGTGGGGAAGGAAGGAGATGGTTGGGGGATTTGGACTGCCCATGACCTATGTGGCAAGTTTGGGAAAAGCCCAGGGCTTATGGTCTACTTCATCTGCCACTGTATATAGTTATAGATACTATAATTATCATGTTTATGATTCTATCGCTATATCAACATATAATACACATGTGTAAAGTACAAAACCCAAATAGTTCCTCAACAAAAGAAGTCAAAATGGTTAGCCAAGAAAGACAAATCAAATCTAACATTACATATCATATCTCATCCTGACATCACATGACTGAAAATTCTAGTAGCAGCAGAAATTGTGAGTCACTTCCTGGCTAAACAGAAAGGCAGGCATGAAATGTTGTCAATAAGTGCATTCTATGTCATGAAACCATTTCACAGCAATGCAGGCGAGTCTAAACATGCATTTTATGTGAATATATATGGGAATGGTATAAAAAAACCTTTCTATGTCAAAGATGATACTGTTCTACATTGAGCAATATGTTACACTAATATTTGTCATAAGTGTGCGTCCTTTAATAATGTTGTCATATTTAAAACTTCTGCTCTTTAAATATTTATTAAGTACATTTTAGAATTTAGTTATTTAGTTGTGCTTTGATGTTTTATCCAGATATTTTTGCTATATAAGGTAACTTTATAATGTGCTGCTAGTAGTGCTCAAGTCAGGTAACTTTGTTTTTGACATATCTGGGTACTCCTATTAAAACAACAGGAACTGAAGGTCATCAGACCAGGGGATGATTTTATTTTTTTTCAAATCATTCCATATAAGAGTGTTGCTAGGTTTTCAATAGGCCTGAGATCCAGCAAAGTTGCCTTCATGCTATACAATCACAATAACAAAATGAAAAGGTGAAAGGGGGAGGAAGAAAAACAGAGGAGGGAGGAAGGGTCGGGGTGAAATAAAATAATATGAATTAAATATAACAAAGGAAATTTAACAAGAGCATTGGAATACTGTAAGTCTTTATATGCAGAACCTTGAGTAGATATATAGAATCATCAGGGTGTATTGCTGTCCATTGAAATTTTGTATTTGAGAGATTATTGAGAGTTGAGCACATACATTTTATAATTTACTAGCAGAAGGACCTGGCCTCGCATGGGTATATTTCATCTATTTCATTTTATGTTTTCGTGTGTCGTAAAAATATATCAACAGTTTCCCCCATAAGAGTGACGTCTACAGTACCCGTCCCTTTAACAATGACCTCCACAGTGCCCGCCCCTTTAACAGTGACCTCCACAGTGCCCTCCACAGTGCCCACCCCTTTAAAATTGACCACCCCTTTAACAGTGACCTTCACAGTGCCCGCCCATTTAACAGAGACCTCCACAGTGCCCACCCCTTTAACAGTGACCTCTACAGTGCCTTCCCCTTTTATAGTGACCGCCCCTTTAACAGTGACCTCAACAGTGCCAGCCCCTTTAATAGTGACCTCCACAGTGTCTGCCCCTTTAACAGTAATCTCCACAGTGCCCACCCCTTTAACAGTGACCTCCACATTGCCCGTCCCTTTAATATTGGCTGCCCCTTTAATAGTGATCTCCACAGTGCCCACCTCCTTAACAGTGACCTTCACAGTGCCCGCCCCTTTAACAGTGACCTCCA
The DNA here is from genome assembly GCF_014858855.1 of Bufo gargarizans. Taxonomy (NCBI): domain Eukaryota; kingdom Metazoa; phylum Chordata; class Amphibia; order Anura; family Bufonidae; genus Bufo; species Bufo gargarizans. Next base: position 204,828,564 of record NC_058083.1, read on the forward strand.
CAGTGCCCACCCATTTAACTGTGACCTCCACAGTACGTGTCCCTTTAACAGTGACCTCCACAGTGCCTGCCCCTTTAACATTGACCACCCCTTTAACAGTGAACTCCACAGCGCCTGTCTGTTTAATAGTGGCCCCTGCCCCCTATGCATGTAGTAGTGTAGTTGCGCCGTCATACGTCATATCACTGAATATTTAAGGACCTGCGAAATGCTAAAACCTGTGATCAGTTGTTATGGAAACCTGGAGTAGGACCTGCAAGCTTCTATTGGCTAATTAGGGACATGTGACCATGTAAATGGCAGTTCGGATTTAAGTGAAAGACTTGCTGGCTTCTATTGGCTAATGCAGGTAATTTGGGGGGAATATCTCAGGAACGGTAAGTCCTAGAGAGCTGATACCCAGTCTAAACCTTCCTGGACACTTGATGTACCTGTGTGTCAAATTTGGTGAAGATTGGTCCAGTCGTTTGGTCGTGCATGAAGAACGTCCAGACAAACAGGCAGACAGACATCTAGACAGACAGAAACTCATTTTTATATATATAAGAGATATAAACGCTTCTAAAAATGTGTTTTAGGAATACGAATATAGCCCAAACTGATCTATTTTCATTCTGGTATAAATAACACGCAGGATAACAGTTCAGAAATGTATAATTTCTATAAGATTACTTTCATATCTACTTATTTGCATGGAATAAGCAAAAATGAAAAAAAAAAAAACAGCTGCATCCGTTCTGAACAGATCCGATTGTATTATCTTTTGAATGGCCAGCACTAAAACCATAGTCAAACCAAGTCAATGAGCCCTGGATCCGTTTTGTTTTGTGTCCGAGAAAATTGATCTGGCACCATTGACTTACATTGTTGTACATCTTCATGCTGGATCCATCTTTCTCCGCATCCAGGTGCATTCCGTTCCATTCAGTTCAGTTTTGTCCCCATTGACAATGAATGGGGACAACACTGAAGCATTTTCCTCCGGAAAGAAAAAACGCAGATGTGAAAGTAGCCTTAGAGAAGATACAGCTGATCAGAGAGTGCTATAATAAAGGCAAGTCTGCAGAGACCAATGCAATGGATCAGTATGTTCTATTTTTATTGCAGAGATTGAATCAAAAGATACTACTCTAATGAAAATAGCCCTAAATTACAGCAAAGACCAGGAAAGGCAATGAGGATCGCTGCCTGGACTAGTGTTTATTGGGAGTGACCCAGACAGGAACCAAGAGGACTACACAGAAGTGCTACAATTGAAGTCAGTGGGAGCAACACTGCAGTGACAAGCCAAGTTCACTACAAGGTTGATGGTGTAGTCTGCTTCCAGTGCTGGAGCTACACTTGAACAGCTGATCAGTGGGGATATGGAGTGTTAGATTCCCGGCGATCAGCTACTTATGGCCTATACCTAGGATAGACAATTACTTAAAGAGGACCTATCATGGGTCCAGACTTTATAAACTAAGTATCAGGATATGTAGGGCATACAGTGGGGATTTAAGAGCGCTTACTATTTTTTCTGGGTACCACTCCGTTCGCCCACTGTGGCCCTCGTAAAATTCTCCCGCCCTGTATGCTAATTTTTGCATCGGAACAGTGAGGAGGAGACTGCTATATTTCTCAATGGGCGTCTCCTTCTCCCTGGCTGTGAGCTGTCCAATCACAGAGGAGAGTGGCACAGCCAGGGAGAAGGTGAGTTTTTTTTCTCCCTGGCTGTGACGCTTTCCGCTGCGATTGGATAGCTCACAGCCAGGGAGAAGGAGATGCCCTTTGAGAACCAGGGCAGTCTCCTCCTCCCTGTTCCGAGGTGAAAATTAGTATACAGGCGGGAGAATTTAACGGGGGCCACAGTGGGCGAATGGAGCGGCGGCCAGAAAAAATAGTAAGCGCTCTTAGATCCCCCCTGTATGCCCTACATACTCTGATACTTAGTTTATAAAGTCTGGACCCATGAAAGGTCCTCTTTAACTAAAGGTGAAAAGGCCCTTTAATTAGGCACCAATGCCACCAGTTAGGCTTGAGCGAATCGACCTTCGGATCATAGATCTGAAGTCGATTCATTCAAATACTTCTATTTTAATGCTGTTTCCTTACCGCATTAAAATTTATTGGTTCCGTGGAGCCAGTTTGTCTCGTGCAAAGTCGCATAAGACTACCTCGGTGCCAAAGCCCACTTTCGGATTCTTATTTTAAATTGTTTTTGTAATGTTAAATATTATTATATGACCTTATGGGAAAACAAAGTAAAATGAAAATAATAATAAAAAATTAAAAAGCTACCACATGCAGCTTTTAGCCCCGGCAAACATAAAATAAAGCTTCTGTCCTAGTCTTGAACTTAATGAAGCCAGAATTATGGAGTGCACATCTTGATAGATTTCCCCACAGTCTTTCATATTTGTCATATGTACTCAGTGTAGCAGTGCAGTGTCCATGACCATACTTTCATAAATTAAAGCCAAAAATATCTTGACTACAGCACATTAAACTTCAAATTGTGAAACATATTCAATAATATATGAATATATTGTATGAATACAAATCTTCCCCCTATTAGCCTGCAGTCCTGTAAAGGAGCCAAATAATGCATCAGAAGTGGTTAGAGGCAGTCCTCTCTTATTTTGGGGTCATAACTTTGATGTATTAGGGAAAAGATCTTTGGGATTTTACCACTGTTGACATGAATTCATGAAAATATAAAAGGATGATAAAAGTCTTATTTTTGCTGAGGTAAAGGAACATTAAATCTACAAATGATAAAATAAAAACAAAACATGAAGTCAATTTAGATGTTATGATGTTATGCAGTGATTTCTCCAAGTCATTATAGATATCCGGTAGAAGAACAAGGGTTTTTCACACACCAGGCTTCTTCATATTTCAGTTGGTGTGTCAGAGGGGGACATAGTTTAGCTATAGCTCAGGATCAGAGCAGCGGGGAACAGTAAGCTCACAAACCACCCTAAGGCCAATTTTACCATGAAAACCAATGTTCAAGAACAGTGATATTAGGTAAGGACTATTGATCAGTTGAGAAATAAGGGCATTTCTGGAGCACAAATGTATTTTGGTCATAAACATGCAATGTCCTTATGGTTTGCTGATGGTTTAGTAAAGGCAGGTACGATGTTTTTGGAGATTTGTCAGGGACGTAGGCAAAGCAGGTGCGATGAGGTCATCACATTGTGTCTGTCTGAGCTAAATCATTGGTGGCAACAGGGTCGGACTGTCCCACCAGAGTACCAGAGGATCATCTGGTGGGCCCAGGCTCTTATACTGTAATGGGCCCAAAAGATCCAGAAAAAAACCTGATTAGACTGCCATTGGAGACAACACCCCTTGCTTCTAGAGTCTATTTCTTTGTTTCCAAACCTATGAGACTTTATTTATGTTATAGGAGTTGGGCCTCGACAATAATTTTCTCTGGTGGGCCTCAGTCTGACACTGGTTGGCAAGGGTGAATGGGGGAGCAGAGAGCTGCTCTGCCATTGTAGTCAAAATCATCGGAACGTGCGCTAGTTGAGAATTCACTTTTGGGGTATATAATGGGACATTATACTGCACAGGGAGCACATACTCTTACACTATGCAAGGAGCCCATAATGGGCCATCATACTGTGTGGGCACAAAAGAGGACATTATATTGTGTGGGGGCACATAAGGGGACATTATACTGTTAGTGGGCATACAGTGTACTGTAAAAATGCATAACACATAATATAAAATGCATTTTATTTTAAATATGATAGAAAGTGTGAAAACATGAAACAAAAAGTATGACGTTACCATCAGTGTTAAGGCACGCCGCAAAGACACCTCCCCAAAACCACAACCCGTTTTTGCCATGTAAACTTGGCAGAGAAAGTTGGCAACCCTAATTGTCCACCAAAAACAGTGAAGTTATAGTACTGTACATAAATGGGCTGTCTGCTTTAGAAAACACATTTCAGACATAACCTTAGAGCAATGAAAAGTAAAAGAGGCTGGATTCTAGTTCAGGACCTCTGTTGAATAGTTTACAAAAAGAGTCTCTTTTGCATGCATGCATTACTTGGATGGTACACTGGCTTTTAATGGGCATCGTTGATGTTTATTAACCCTGTGGTGGTACAGAGGGATTGAAAACTTGCTTGGGGGTTCTGCAGATTACAGTGGGTCCCAACATTGGGAATTTTGAGGAGGACCTTCTATATATAAAAATAAATAAATAAAGCCAATCTGGTGCTGGGATTATCTTTGGCAACGACTGAGCAAATATTTCATGGCAAATAAAAAAAATGAATACAAAAATAAATTATATTGCTGATTTCATTTATTTTTACTATTTCACTTCCTCATGATTGATCATTTCTATATGCATTGGTGTGCATAGAAAACAAGACGTCTCATAGCAAACTACAAAATAGACTGGGGCTTGCTTCCCCCTCCGCAGCCTGTACCCTTTCCATGATCCTTGGGCCAGTTCCTCACCACCTTGATTGTTAGAGGTACTCTAAACACAGAAAAAGCTCAACTAAATAATAAATAAATAAATATCCCAGCACCATCTCCATTCATTTTCTTCGTCCCTTTGGATTACATAGAAAGGGCTTTCCAGGTTCTAGATATTGATGACCTATTCTCACGATAGAATACCCAGCACCAGTGTTCCCTGTAAGCTGCATGGGGCCACGCGGCCGCGCAGCTTCCTTTGTGCCTCCGCTCAAGACCTCTGCAGGCCTGCTCAGTCCCAAATGTCCATTACATAATATTTTCACATTTTTACATGTACGTATATGCAGCGCTAATGCTGCGATAAAAACAGCTGGGCCCAGAGTGGAAGGAAGAGGGGAAAGGAGAGTGAGGGGGGAGGGACTTACGTCACTGCTCAGCTCCTCCAATCAGGTGGCACTTCCCGCCCCTCTCTTCTTCATCTCCAATGGAATAGTCGTCCCAGCGCCAGCTTTTTCTTCACCTTGTGGCGTGTTGGGCACCTGTAAAGAAGAGGCAGGGCAGAGCAGCAGTGACAGCGAGAGAAAGAGTGTAGCCAGCGGCCTCTGCCATGTTAGGCAGAGCCAAAGCTGTAAACAGAGCACCTCTTCAAATACTGACAGTGGGATTAAATCTACACTGTCGCTACATTACTGGTTTGTCTCAGGCCAGCCCCCACTTATATTCAGTTCTGTGTCCTTCATTTGTTGGTGGCCCTGGCAGGCAGTGGAAGTTGGAGCATACACCTGCTGAGCCTGTTGTTTAGTGCCTTCCCTGGTGTCTGAGCCTTGGTCACTCGCAGCCTATAGACATTTGAAGAAGATTCACAAACCAGAGTCCACTCCTGTGGCCAGCAGCAGCCGCCATTGTCCTCTATTCCAGGATTTGCCTGTTCCTTTATTGGAGTCTAGTTGGTAGGTTGAGGTTCCTTATTTACTTACACTTTACATTAGTTAGGCTGAGTTTACATCACCGTTATTTTTCTGTTCTTCTCATCCGTCAGAAGAACAGAAAAGTAAAGAAAAAAACATCCTGTAAAAAAAATACACGGATCCTGTGCATCAGTTGCACATTTGGCCTCCGTTTATTCCATTTTCATCTGAGATCCACTATCTTGCTTGCAATACTTTTTTCATCTTAAAAACAAATCTCAGACTGAAATGTCTCAAACAGAGGACAAATGAGCCTCTGATGCACAGGATCCATGGCACCACGGCATTGCTGGGGTCTACACCATGCTATACAATGTACATTATAATCCATACACCATGCCTTACAATATACAGTATAGTTCATACACCATGCTGTACAGTATACATTATAATTACTGCACCAGGCTGTACAATATACATTATAATCCATACACCATGCAGTTCAATATACAATATAGTTCATACACCATGCCATACACTATACAGTATAGTTCAGACACAATGCCATACAATATACAGTATAGTTCAGACACAATGCCGTACAATATACAGTATAACACCTACACTGTGGGGTTATTGTGTATATTGTATGGCATGGTGCAGGGATTATAGTTTATTCTGTACAGCATGGTGTAGGGATTATACTGTATATTGTACAGCATGGTGTAGGGATTATACTGTATATTGTACATCATGGTGCAGGGATTATAATTTATTCTGTACAGCAAGGTGTAGGGATTATACTGTATATTGTACAGCATGGTGTAGGGATTATACTGTATATTGTACAGCATGGCGCAGGTATTATACTGTACAGCATGGTGTATGAACTATATTGTATATTGTACAGCATGGTGCATGGATTATAATGTATACTGTACAGCATGGTGTATGGATTATAATGTATATTATACAGCATGGTGTAAGGATTATGCTGTATACTGTACAGCATGGTGTATAAACGATACTGTACAGCATGGTGCATGGATCATAATGTATATTATACAGCATGGTGTAGGGATTATGCTGTATACTGCACAGCATGGTGTATAAACTATACTGTATATTGTACAGCGTGGTGTATGAACTATACTGTATATTGTACGGCACGGCGAGGGATTTTATAATGCATTCTGTACTGCATGGTGTAGGGATTATACTGTATATTGTACAGCATGGTGTATGGATTATAATGTATATTACACAGCATGGTGTAGAGTTTATACTGGATATTGTACAGCATGGTGTGTTAACTATACTATATATTGTACAGCATGGTGTGTTAACTATACTATATATTGTACAGCATGGTGCAGGGATTATAATGATGTATTCTGTACAGCATGGTGTAGGGATTATACTGTATATTACAAAGCATGCTGCAGAGATTGTACTGTATTGTACCGGATGGTGCAGGGGTTACACTGTATGCTCTTTGATGTGACAATTATCTTAGGTTTCCCTATCGCCCACCTTTGGTGGCGCTGTGCCCAGCTCTGAGCCGACCCCGCGCAGCAGCTGCCAAGGCTTAGAGGGAACACTGCCCGGCACCCCCACCGATTAGCTGTTCTGAGACACCCTGGCGCAGAACAAAACTCTGTCCACAGTGTAGTGGCCACGCTAGGTTATTGCAGCTCCATTCAGGTGAATGGTAGCTAGGGCCAATGGGCATAGGAGGTGCTGACAAGGACTTAGGAGAGCATTAACAAATGTGTATGACATAGGCTTCAGCCTTGAAGCCACTGAGCTATGTGTCTTTCTTGAAGCTGAATGCCGGGTCATATGCTGATAACATTCTTGTTCAGTGAGTAAGACTACATTTGAAGTGAGACATTATGACTCCAGCCATGCGGGAATATGTAGAGTGATTTCTTCTTGTATAAGGATTTTTCAGTTTCAACCACTGAACTTGTGTCATTGCTTTCTAAGTTTCACCTTAGCGAAGGAGGAGTTAACAAGAGATCCTGCAAAGATGAGTCTCCCCAAAGGATGTGTTGACACTTGCTGTGTTTTGCTGAAATACAGAATTTTTGTGTCCGGAAACAGGGTGTGGAATTGAAGTACATTGAGTTATGTTAGTTTACCCTCTACAGAGCTATGAGTGTAGTTGCTATGTATTACATCGCTAAACAAATATAAATTGTTTATTAAGCTCCAAACAAACAGTTTAGGGCCTCTTTACCTTTTTGTAATCATATACAGAAGAAAGCAAAAATTCACAAATATTCACTACATTTTGGCCTCCAGGGGCATTTTTTTCAAGCCAAAATGATTAAACGATAACAAATTTGTATTCACCACCATGTAAAGGACATCCGTCAGCAGATTTGTTCCTGTGAAACTGGCTGACATGTTGCATGTGTACTTGGCAACTGAAGGCTGAAATGGTAGTTTAATAAATAAAACAGGGAGGACAGAGAGCAACATGTTTAGGAGGGGGACCTCCTCCTTCCTCAGGCTACAGACTGCTTGCGCTCATTAGTCCTCAGATTCCCCGACTCTCCTCTAAAACCGATTGCTATAAGAAGAGAGCTGTCAATCAGCGACAGGAGACAGCGTGAGCCGGGAGAATTCCTGGACTTGTGCATTGTATTGAGTGAACTCTAGCACACAGCTCAAGATTTGAGTATGGACAGGATAGGGGGCAGTGTAAAATTGAAACTTTATTGATGTTTGTGGGGTGTAGGTGCTTGGTACAATTTATTTGATGCTGTGATCCGGATGCTGGGAAATGTCTGGGTTATGGCACTAATAAATGACCTAATTAGGCGCAGAGGGTAAATAGATGACCATGCACTCATATCCTAACTCTGAGAGAGCAAATATGCCTTCTGATTGATTGTGGTACAGTTACACAGAGACACCTGAGAGAGAGAGAGAGAGTCAAAAGAACCACCCCATCAATGCACATCCAACAATCAGTCAATAATAAAATATATGAAATTTATTAGACACCAACAAACATACATTTAAAATTGTATACAAATGGAACAAAGTGCGGTATACAGAATAGTGTATGTAACTGACACAAACAGAATCCACTGAGCGTCCGCTAAGTGGGGACATGAAATGTAAACCAGCTATATATAAAATATCCTATGGACAACATGAGGAAAATGTAGAATAAGGTCAGGCCGCTGAATGAATAAAGACAGACCGAAATGAGATAAAATATCAAGAGCCAAAAACCTACATAAACAACTGGTGCAGTGGACCTGGAAACATGAGAAACGCCCAATGCGTATCGCCGGCGCAGTCTGGCTTCCTCAAGGGTAATGAGCTACATGTTAGAGTGTCAGATAATATAGAGCAGTCAATAAAATATAATAGTATTCACCTGTGCAGTGGGGATAATGGAGGCGGTGCAGCAGCATGTCGAACACAGCAATGAGCCATAGACAGGATATAGGAGGGTCACATGACCAGCAGTGAAAGGCAGATGGACAGCATGATGCGTTCCACCGGCCCAATCACTGCTGTAAAGCACAAATTGAAAAATAAAATAAAATGAATTAAACTCAACAAAAGAATATCGCAGAGGTACCTATTACTATAACACACATGCATCGGTGTTATAGAAAAAAATCGGACCGCTTAGTCCGAGGAACGGAAGAGCCTCTGTGATAATCGTGAAACCGGATGTGCAGGTAACATATGACCGGAAGTGAAGAGCCGCAGTGGAACGCATAGTACGCTCCACAGACATAGAGCGGCGGATGGACGCTTCCAATCCATCCGCAGCTTTAGAAGTATTATGGCATCAAGTGGGCGAATAAATTCTACTTTGCCAACCGGCTCACTTTCGGGTCCAAGAGTAGCCCTTGGCTTTTTGAACAACTTGCCAAAGGCCTGCATTGGATTCTCATCCATCACGGCGGTTTATCCCTGGTTGTCCACTACTTGACGACTTTCTTCTCCTTGAAGGGCCCAGGCAGGTTCCATCCATTCCCCACACGCTCCTGGACATATTTTCCCGTCTTCAGATTCCTGTGGCTGCCGCTAAGACTAAGAGCCCGGCTACCAGGGTCACCTTCCTGGGCATCATCTTAGATACCATTAAGATGGAGGCTAGCCTCCCCAGCGAGAAATTGCTCAGGATCCGCTCGGCCATCTCCCAGGCGGTTCGGTCCCACTCCCTGACCAAGGTGGAACTGCAATCCTTGCTGGGGATGCTTAACTTCGCTACTAGAATTATGCCTCAGGGCAGGGCCTTTCTTTCCAGGTTGTTACATCTTCTGCCCTCTGCCCCAGAGCAGGATTCCATCGTCCATCTGGACAGCCAGGCCATTGCTGACCTAGTCATGTGGAACAGTTTTCTCTCCGAACTGGAATGGTATTTCTTTGTTCGTTCCACAATGGGACACCTCTTCCCCCATTGTATTTTCTGACGCCGCGGGTTCCTCCGGGTTCTCCGCCATTTTCAGGTCTCACTGGCTGGCTGCCGGATGGCCTCCGGAATTAGCCTCAGATTCAGCAGCACTCAAATCCTCTCCCCTTCTGGAACTGTGGTCTAACGCCTCTGTGACCTTTGTTACAGATAGTCAGACCCTGGTGGACATTGTCAACAAAGGCAGGGCTCAGTCCTTCAAGATCATGGCCTTGTTGCGCAAATTGGTTTGGCTGTCCCTCCATCACAATTTTCATATGCGATGTGTTCACATTTCAGGCGAGCAGAATAGGGCTGCTGATGCTCTTTCCCGTTTAAATTATTATTATTTTTTTCAGGAAATGCCCGACGCGGATCAGTCAGGCATGCCCGTTCCTCAATTCAGCACACTCATTCTGGACTAGATTCATTCATAGACGAGCCCAAGAATCTGGTTAAGAAATCTCTGTCATGCAATACGGCAAGGAATTATCAGGCCGGGTTGAGAGCTTTTGATAAATTCACCAAGATCCATCCGAGGGGTCATCATACCGAAACCTCCTATATCATGGCTTTCTTAGCTTATTGTCACTCATAACTGTCTCTATCGCATAATACCATCAAACTTTATTTAGCCAGACTACAACATCACTTTATGCTGTCTAATCCACACAGCAGGTCCATTTTCTCCATTCAGGCTATTAAAGCCACCCTCCGGGGTATCCAAAAGGAGGGTAAGGGGTCTGTGAGCCGTAGGCAACCAGTGTCCAGCGAGTTGTTTAGAAAACTCTCCTTGTCTTTGGATGGTAATCCTTTTGGGCCCTCCACTAGCCTGATCCTGAAAGCTGCCATGTACCTCAGTTTTGATGGGTTCCTTAGGCCCGGGGAAGTTTTAGCTGGCCCAAATCGTCAAGGCTATCCTTTGAAGCAACATTTGTCATGGGGCATTGGCCATTATACCCTTCTTCTACCTTCCACCAAAACTAATCAGACCGGTCCCCCCACAGAGGTCAAATTCTACCCGACTTCGAACAATTGGTGCCCGGTTCAGGTGCTTCATCAATTACTTTCACACATTCAGGCTTCACCGCCAGACAGCCCGCTCATGCCATATGCAGGCAAACCTCTCAACACCTCGCATTTCATTTCCTACATCCGTGCTCTCGCCCATGGCCTAGGTTATGACCCCAAGGTAATTTCGGGGCATTCATTCCGCATAGGGGCAGCTTCAGCAGCATCCCGGCATCAGGTGCCAGCTCATGTCATTCGGTCCATGGGGCGATGGCGGTCCTACTGTTTCACCAGATCTATACCTAATCCACAATTAGAGATATCTCGAGCCTTTTGTTCCTTGGCTTTGTAATCATTCACAATAAAGTGTTGCACCTGACTGTTGTTTTTGCCCCCTTTTCTTGGTGTACCCGCGCCCGTGGCTCCCGACACAATTCAGCCACTATGTTCAGGGCAGGGTTCTCTGCGTACGCCGACTACATTCCTAGCCCTGACCATAAATAGGTAAGGCTGGTGCCAGCCTGTATTAGTGGGAGGGGCGTCTGGCTACTTATTCTCCACGCCAGAGGTCAGCCAGATGCCCGATCATCACGCCCCTCCCTCTAGCCCTTCTTTCCAGCTTCCCTTGGGTATGCTCCCTTTTCTTGGTGTACCCACGCCCGTGGCTCCCGCCACAATTCAGTCACTATGTTCAGGGCAGGGTTATCTGCGTACGCCGACTACATTCCTAGCCCTGACCATAAATATATGTATACAGTTGCAAGAAAAAGTATGTGATCCGTTTGGAATGATATGGATTTCTGCACAAATTGGTCATAAAATGTGATCTGATCTTCATCTAAGTAACAACAATAGACAATCACAGTCTGCTTAAATTACTAACACACAAAGAATTAAATGTTACCATGTTTTTATTGAACACACCATGCAAAAATTCACAGTGCAGGTGCAAAAAAGTATGTGAACCCCTAGACTAATGACATCGCCTAGAGCTAATCGGAGTGAGGTGTCAGCCAACTGTAGTCAAATCAATGAGATAAGATTGGAGGTGTTGGTTTCAGCTGCCCTGCCCTATAAGAAACACAAACCAGTTCTGGGTTTGCTTTTCACAAGAATCATTGCCTGATGTGAATGATGCCTCGCACAAAAGAGCTCTGAGAAGACCTATGATTAAGAATTTTTGACTTGCATAAAGCTGGAAAGGGTTATAAAAGTATCTCCAAAAGCCTTGCTGTTCATCAGTCCACGGTAAGACAAATTGTCTATAAATGGAGAAAGTTCATCACTGCTGCTACTCTCCCTAGGAGTGGCCATCCTGTAAAGATGACTGCAAGAGCACAGCACAGCCTGCTCAATGAGGTGAAGAAGAATACTAGAGTGTCAGCTAAAGACTTACAAAAGTCTCTGGCATATGCTAACATTCCTGTTAGCGAATATACGATACGTAAAACACTAAACAAGAATGGATTTCATGGGAGGATACCAGAGAGGAAGCCAGTGCTGTCCAAAAATAAAAACACTGCCGCACGTTTACAGTTTGCACAAGAGCACCTGGATGTTCCACAACAGTATTGGCAAAATATTCTGTGGACAGATGAAACCAAAGTTGAGTTGTTTGGAAGAAACACACAACACTATGTGTGGAGAAAAAGAGGCACAGCACACCAACATCAAAACCTCATCCTAACTGTGAAGTATAGTAGTGGGGATTGCTATCATCGATGGAAAAATAAATTCCCACGTTTATCAAGACATTTTGCAGGAGAACTAAAAGCCATCTGTCCACCAGCTGAAGCTCAACAGAAGATGGGTGTTGTAACAGGACAACGACCCAAAGCATAGAAGTAAATCAACAACAGAATGGCCTAAACATAAGAAAATACGCCTACTGGAGTGGCCCAGTCAGAGTTCTGACCTCAACCCGATTGAGATGCTGTAGCATGACCTCAAGAAAGCGATTCACACCAGACATCCCAAGAATATTGCTGAACTGAAACAGTTCTGTAAAGAGGAATGGTCAAGAATTACTCCTGACCGTTGTGCACGTCTGATCTGCAACTACAGGAAACGTTTGGTTGAAGTTATTACTGCCAAAGGAGGTTCAACCAGTTATTAAATCCAAGGGTTCACATACTTTTTCCACCTGCACTGTGAATGCTTACATGGTGTGTTCAATAAAAACATGGTAACATTACAACATGTAACATGATTATCTATTGTTGTGACTTAGATGAAGATCAGATCACATTTTAAGAACAATTTTGTGCAGAAATCCATATCATTCCAAAGGGTTCACATACTTTTTCTTGCACATGTATATGGACACACTCATAGATACACTGTCACGATTAGTGTGTGTGTGTGTGTGTGTGTGGGGGGGGAATTCCACACTGAACACAGGAGGTAAGGGGAACAGTAACTGAGCCTGGAAACTAGGGAAGAACCAGGTCGCCTTCTAGACAACCCTAATCCGGGCCCTAACTATCAATATGAATAGACCCTGAAGGTAGGAATATTAATATGCAGTATACCTAGGCCTTTATATCCCTATAAGGCCCTGGAAAAGGTTAGGACCAGAGAAAACCCATTCCTCCCCAGATGGATGAATGGAAGTCTCTGTCTCAAGCCCAGACACAAACAACAGGGAATATAACAAACACAAACAAACGCAACACTTAACTTCTGTAGAGACGTACGAGCAGGAACATCAGAGACAAACTCACACCAGCTCAGCCAAAACCCAAATGAAGCTATCTACCACATAATCAGAAGGGTGGGGTCAGACTATAAAGGGTAGAAGTGATGACCACTGAGCAACAGCTGAGAAAACCATAGTGGTCATTAACCCTATCAACACTGAATCAAGAGAAATCAAGGAGGCTGTTAGATTCCTCCACGCTCAGCCAATCTCCTTGATTTCCTGACATCAGTCACCTGAGGGACCGTAACATACACTTACACACTCATATACACACTCACCATATACATGGACACATACATACACTCACCACATACATGGACACACTCATACACACACTCACCACATACATGGACACACTCATACACACGCTCATTACATACATACACACACTCACCACATACATGGACACACTCATACACACACTCACCACATACATGGACGCACTCATACACACCCTCACCACATACGTGGACACACTTATACACAGTCACCACATACATGGACACACTCATACATGCCGTCACCACATACATGAACACACTCATATATACACTCACCACATACATAGACACACTTATACACGCACTCACCACATACATAGACACACTCATACATGCACTCACCACATATGTGAACACACTCATTGATACACTCACCACATACATGGACACACTCATACATACACTCACCACATACATGGACACACTCATAAACGCCCTCACCACATACAAGAACACACTCATGCATACACTCAGCACATATGTGGACACACTCATAGATACACCCACCACATACATAGACACACGCATGCATACATTCACCACATATACAAATAAATAAATATATATACACACACACATGAACATGGTTATACACCTATTTCTACACACACAGACACTTACCTATTCTGTAGACAGCTGATGGCTCTCACAGGCAGCCTGCAGACATAGATGCAACCCCCCCCCCCCTCAGTGCCATAAAGGGACAGCAGTGGAAAGGTTAATCAATAACCTATTATGGGGGTCACAGAACAGGACACATGGCGGGGGGCAGGCATAGCAGAGCTCTGTGTGCAGGAGCAGCCGGCCTGCTCTACAGTAAGTAGCTTCCTGCTGGGTGTGGGGCTTGATCCCATGACATTCTAATATTGGCTGGCTGCAGATCTCATAATAAGCTGCCGACCAATAGAAAACAAGAAGCGGTAGTGGCAAGTGTTGTGTTGGCGGATCCCAGAGTGAGCGTGCCCATAGGAGGAGACAGCCTGGAGGAAGTGTGGCTGCTCCTCACCGAGGACCTTCAGGGGGAGGAGCTCCAGCGCAGCCCCTACTGTACTACCTGCTTCTATACAGTACAGCAGTACATAGGGGAAGCCTGCAGATCTAATTGAAACATTCAGTACTGCCCGGGCCCCCTTCTAAGCTCGGGCCCCAAAGCAGTTGCTTCCCCTGCTTCCCTGATAGCTACGCCACTGGTTCTGAGCTGATGCAGACGGTTGCATTATCATAATGGAAGCGGTTCTGCCGGTCCCATGCATGTGAATGTGGCCTAACAGTATGAGTAACACTGGTAACACAGGCCCCTTTATATCAGAATGTGATGTCACTGACCTAGGAAGAGGTTGTGATGCTCATGGGAGCACTTCGACCTCTTACAGTTGATCAACCATTAATGAGAATTGGAGGGAAACTCGGAAACTCACTTTAAGGTCATCCACTATGCTGTCTATGCATTCAATCTACCTCGTACAGTGGGAAGGATAGACAGGTTGACGGAATGTCTGAAATACCATCAGCAGAGCATGGATCTCTTTCATGGTTAATGGCTTTTTCAAAACTAACCAAATTTTGGCAGGAGGTTACTGGACTTATTGCAGCTAGTTAGTCTTACATATGGATTTGATCTTTCTCTAAAGGACGTTGGTGTGAGTGGTTTTTCAAGGTCAGGGGACTTTTCTTATGCCAATTTTTTAAGCAATAGGTGATTTGATCGTACATTTATCCATTACGTCATACTTCCTGGTTTCTGATGTATGACATAAAAGGTACACTGGGAAAGTTAAAAATCACATGATGTATGGTTCTTACTGTTACTCGTTTTGAGGGCATAGACTTCTTGGCTGCAAGGGGCGGTGGGTTGGGTTTTTGGTATTTTATTTTCTAAAGTGTTTGTATTTACACTTAATTCGTGTTTTTAGCTATGGAAACTCAATAAAAAGATGTCAAAAGAAAAACAAAAACAGCTGATCAGTGGGAGTGCTTGGAGGTCGAACCCCATCAACCTGATACTGGTCATAAATCTAAAATACTCAGACCACCCCTTTAAGTTGTCCTGCACACACAGGGGCGGACTGACAACTCATGGGGCCCCCGGGCAATATGAGATTATGGGGCCCCTGTGTCTCGCCCACCCTCACACCCACACACCGCCCCACCCACATCACCTACACTTGGTACAGGAAAAGGGTCACCACCTATAAAACCCTGCTCCTGGCCCTAACTCCTATCCGTATGGGCACCTCTCGATGGCAGAGATACCCATACACGGGAACCTAGAAAACCCTGGTGACCCTCAGATGCCCTAAAGATAATGACAGGGCAGAGACCACCCGTTCCTTCCCCGGTGAAGGAACTAGCGTCTCACTGAGGTATAGTAAACAACCGGGGGGGGGGGGGGGGGTATACAAAACACGACAAGTGGAACACTTAACTTCAGAGGATGAAGGATGAACAGGACTTCAACACGAACCACACTCCAGCTCTTCCAAGACCAAATGAAGCTATCCCAAGCAAGGAGTGATGGGAAAAGTCAGACTAAATAGGGCGAGGTAAAGGTCACATGAGCCACACCTGAACAGGAGGTGTGGACATACCAGCAACACACAAAGTGAAACCAAAAGAGGCTGTCAGTAGAGTTGTACCGAACCTTAGGTTTTTTGGCACCCGGACCCGAACCCGAACATTAACGTAAAAGTTCGGGTTCAGCGATTTTTATCGCGCTTTTTGAAAGGCTGCAAAGCAGCCAATCAACAAGCGTCATACTACTTGCCCCGAAAGGCCATCACAGCCATGCCTTCTATTGGCATGGCTGTGATTGGCCAACTGCAGCATGGGACCCAGCCTCTATTTAAGCTGGAGTCGCTTAGCGCTGCCCATCACTCTGCTCGGATCAGTGTAGGGAGAGGCTGCAGCTGCTATGAGGGAGAGATCAGGGAGCGATCTTATCAAGAACTGGTTTATGAACTCAGCGATCTACAGAAAAAGTGTTTTGGACAATTTTTTTAAGCCTGCCCTGAGCCAACTACTGCTAAAAACAAACTTTTTTTTCTTCATTTCATCAATATCAACACCTGATCGGCAGCCATTTTATGCAACGATAGTGCACCAGCATAGGCTATCTGTAAGTCCAGAAATACAGCTTTGGCATACTGGGGTGAAAAAAACCTCTAATATACTGCACATCTGGGATTAGACAAGCATAAGTGACTGTCACATTTAGGACAGAAATACAGCTTTTTGGTTAGGGTGAAAAAAGCCTCTAATATACTGCACATCTGTGATTACACGTGCATAAGTGATTGTCACATTTAGTACAGAAATACAGCTTTTTGGTTACTGGGGTGAAAAAAGCCTGTAATATACTGCACATCTGTGATTGCACGTGCATAAGTCACTGTCACATTTAGGACAGAAATACAGCTTTTTGGTTACTGGGGTGAAAAAAGCCTCTAATATACTGCACATCTGTGATTACACGTGCATAAGTCACTGTCACATTTAGGACAGAAATACAGCTTTTTGGTTAGGGTGAAAAAAAACTCTGATATACTGCACATCTGTGATTACACGTGCATCAGTGATTGTCACATTAAGGCCAGAAATCTTGCTTTGGCATACTGGGGTGAAAAACCCCTCTGATATACTGCACATCTCTGATTACACTTGCATAAGTGATTGTCACATTAAGGCCAGAAATACAGCTTTTTTCTTACTGAGGTGAAAAAACCTTCTGATATACTGCACATCTGTGATTACACGTGCATCAGTGATTGTCATATTAAGGCCAGAAATCTTGCTTTGGCATACTGGGGTGAAAAAACCCTCTGATATACTGCACATCTCTGATTACACTTGCATAAGTGATTGTCACATTAAGGCCAGAAATACAGCTTTTTTCTTACTGAGGTGAAAAAACCTTCTGATATACTGCACATCTGGGATTACACGTGCATAAGTGAGTGTCACATTTAGGCCAGAAATACGCCTTTTTGGTTACTGGGGTGAAAAAAGCCTCTGATATACTGCACATCTGGGATAAGACGTTCATAAGCGAGTGTCACATTTAGGCCACAAATACCGCTGTCATATAGAGTAAAAATAAAATAAAATTGTGCAATATCCTACATCAGGGATTTTATTGGCGGTTAATTTTTTTTAACTGACTTGGTCATGGTCGTGGTGGTGGTGTTGGTGGAGCCTCTGGTGCAGGGAGAGGACGTGGCCGTTCTGCCACAGCTACACGTCCTACTGAACCTACTACCTCAGGTCCCAGTAGCCGCCAGAATCTATAGCGATATTTGGTCTTGCCTAATGCCGTTCTAAGGGTGGTAAGGCCTGAGCAAGTACAGGCACTAGTCAATTGGGTGGCCGACAGTGGATCCAGTACATTCACATTATCTCCCACCCACTCTTCTGCAGAAAGCGCACAGGTGGCGCCTGAAACCCATGCCCATCAGTCTGTCACATCACCCCCGCGCATATCGGGGAACCTATCTGAGCCTCAAGTTATGCAGCAGTCTCTTATGCTGTTTGAAGACTCTGCTGGCAGGGTTTCCCAAGGGCATCCACCTAGCCCTTCCCCAGGGGTGGAAGACATAGAATACACTGACACACAACCACTTATGTTTCCTGAGGAGGACATGGGAATACCACCTCAGCACGTCTCTGATGATGACGAAACACAGGTGCCAACTGCTGCGTCTTTGTGCAGTGTGCAGACCGAAAAGGAGGTCAGGGAAGAAGACTGGGTGGAAGACGTTGCAGGGGACGATGAGGTCCTAGACTCCACATGGAATGAAGGTCGTGCCACTGACTTTCAGAGTTCGGAGGAAGAGGCAGTGGTGAGACCGAGCCAACAGCGTAGCAAAAGAGGGAGCAGGATGCATAAGCAGATCAGCCATCGCCAAAACAGTTTGCCTGCTACTGGCCACCGTCACCAGGGACCGAGCACACCAAAGGCAGCTTCAAGGAGTTCCCTGGCATGGCACTTCTTCACACAATGTGCTCACGACAAGACCCGAGTGGTTTGCACGCTGTGCCATCAGAGCCTGAAGCGAGGCATTAACGTTTTGAACCTTAGCACAACCTGCATGATCAGGCATCTACATGTGAGACACGGGCTGCAGTGGAGTTAGCCCCTTTAAAACCAAGAAAGGGCTCAGGCCCCTCCTTCTCCCTCTTCTGCTGCTGCCTCGGCCTCTTCCTCTGCCTCTGGAGGAACGTTGGACACCTGCCGCCCAGCAAACAGAGGATGTGCCACTAATAACACCGTCTCCATCACCAAGCATCTCCACCATGTCACACGGAAGCGTTCAGCTCTCCATCTCACAAACCTTTGAGAGAAAGCGTAAATTCCCACATAGCCACCCTCGATCCCTGGCCCTGAATGCCAGAATTTCTAAACTGCTGGCCTTTGAAATGCTGTCATTCAGGCTGGTGGAGACGGACAGCTTCAAACAGCTCATGTCGCTTGCTGTCCCACAGTAAGTCGTTCCCAGCCGCCACTACTTCTCCAGAAGAGCCGTGCCCTCCCTGCGCAACCAAGTATTGGATAAAATCAAGTGTGCACTGCACAACGCCATCTGTGGCAAGGTCCACCTAACCACAGATACGTGGACCAGCAAGCATGGCCAGGGACGCTATATCTTCCTAACTGCACACTGGGTAAATGTAGTGGTGGCTGGGCCCCAGGCGAAGAGCTGTTTGGCGCATGTCCTTCCGCCGCCAAGGATCACAGGGCATCATTCTTTGCCTCCTGTTGCCTCCTCTTCCTACTTGGCTTCCTCCTCCTCTTCTTCCACCTCCTCATCCGGTCAGCGACAGACCTTCACCACCAACTTCAGCACAGCCAGGGGTAAACGTCAGCAGTCCGTTCTGAAACTGATGTGTTTGGGGGACAGGCTCCACACTACGCAGGAGTTGTGGCGGGGGATAGAACAACAGACCGACGAGTGGTTGCTGCCAGTGGGCCTCAAGCCCGGCCTGGTGGTGTGCGATAATGGGCGAAATCTCGTTGCAGCTCTGGGACTAGCCGGTTTGACGCACATCCCTTGCCTGGCGCATGTGCTGAATTTGGTGGTGCAGAAATTCATTCACAACTACCCCAACATGTCTGAGCTGCTGCATAAAGTGCGGGCAGTCTGTGCGCGCTTTCGGCGTTCTCACCCTGCTGCTGCTCGTCTGTCAGCGCTGCAGTGTAACTTCGGCCTTCCCGCCCACCGCCTCATATGTGATGTGCCCACCAGGTGGAACTCCAACTTGCACATGCTGGAGAGACTGTGCGAGCAGCAGCAGGCCATAGTGGAGTTTCAGCAGCAGCACGCACGGGTAAGTCGCACTGCAGAACAGCACCACTTCACCACCAATGACTGGGCCTCCATGCGGGACGTGTCTGCATTGTGGGGCTGTTTCGAGTACTCCACCAACGTGGCCAGTGGCGATGATGCCGTTATCAGTGTTACAATACCACTTCTATGTCTACTTGAGAAAACACTTAGGGGGATGATGGCAGAAGATGTGGCACAGGACGAGGAGGAGGAAGAAGAGGGGTCATCTCTAACACTTTCAGGCCAGTCTTTTACTGTAGAAGTGGCTCAGAAAGAGGATTTTTGCAACAGCAGAGGCCAGGTACAAATTTGGCCAGCCAGGGCCCACTACTGGAGGACGAGGAGGATGAGGAGGAGGATGGGGATGAAGCATGTTCACAGCGGGGTGGCATCCAACGCAGCTCGGGCCCATCACTGGTGCATGGCTGGGGGGATACGGAGGATGCAGACGATACGCCTCCCACAGAGGACAGCTTGTCCTTACCTCTGGGCAGCCTGGCACACATGAGCGACTACATGTAATTTTTTGTTATTTTATTTCATTTTAAGTTATTTCCCTATCCAAATTTGTTTGCAGAGCAGTTGCCATGCTCTTAAGCACATTTTACTGCCTTTTACATCCCTCTAGCCTTTTCAAGGACTATTTTAGAGCCATTTTAATTTAAAAAAGTGGCAATTTTAGTGGCCTAAATTGAAAAAAATACAAACCCCTGCTGTGCCTGGGTAACAGGGGCCTAAATCTCTCCAAATCCTCTGTTGTATTGCTGGGTGACATGAACCACCTTTTGCCGTGAATGAACCCCTGCTGTGCCTGGGTGACAGGGGCCTAAATCTCTCAAAATCCTCTGTTGTATTGCTGGGTGACATGAACCCCCTTTTGCCGTGAATGAACCCCTGCTGTGCCTGGGTGACAGGGGCCTAAATCTCTCAAAATCCTCTGTTCTATTGCTGGGTGACATGTACCCTCTTTTGCCGTGAATGAACCCCTGCACTGCATTGCTGACAGGGAACTAAATTTAGTGAAAACATCTGTTACTGATCAGAAGATGCGCAACTACAAGCGCACGCTGATGATAGCATTCCCACCTGACAGCGGGGGCACAGTGGAAGCACAAGGCAAAGGCAGAGGAGGGGGAAGAGGTCGCCAATGCAGCTGGGACACCGCCAGCACCTGAGAAGGCAGGGTTAGCATGGCCCAAATGTGGAAAAGCTTTGTCAGCCTTGGAGGTGCTGACCTGCCCTGGAGCCAGTGTATAGTGTGAAAGTGTGTTTAGCACGGCAGAGAGCATTATCACAGGCCGCAGCCAATGTGGACAAGCTTACGTTTATTAAAATGAACCAGGCATGGATCCCACAGGACTTGTCCGTACCTTGTGCAGAATAGACATTTATATCAGCCTCAACCATCCATTCTTGTACTCAAGTGCACTTATTCTTAGTTTTATTTTGTTATATGTCCCAATATTTGGGGGGATACCCCAATTTAAAAATAAAAAATAACTCAAATCAGTGTTGGCTACCTATTCCTCCTTCACCGCCGCTTCCACCTACACCACCACGTCAACCTACACCGCCACATCCACCCATCCACCGCCTCCTCAACCTCCTACTCCTAGATCCAGATAGTTATTTAAAATGTTTCTGTATTTTATGTTATTTTAAGTCATTTCCCGATCCACATTTGTTTGCAGAACAGTTGACATGCTCAACTGACATTTTGATGCCTTTTGCAGCCCTCTAGCTAGGGACTATTTTAGAGCCATTTTAGTGTCCAAAAGTTTGGGTCCCCATTGACTTCAATGCGGTTCGGGTTCGGAGTCAAGTTCGATTGCCGAACCCGAACTTTTTTTTCAAGTTCGGCCGAACTTGCTGAACCCGAACATCCAGGTGTCCGCTCAACTCTAGCTGTTAGATCACTAATGCGTAGATAATCTTTCAGACCTTCTGAGACCTGTCACAGATGTGCCAGTACCCCCCCTTCTATGGGTGACCTCCGGGCCCCCAGGACCGACCTTATCAGGATGAGCTCTGTGGAATACTTTCACCAGACGACTAGCATTAACATCGGTCGCTGGAAACCACATCCTCTCCTCTGGTCCGTACCTTCTCCAATGAACGAGATACTGGAGGGATCTCCGGAGAACTCGGGAGTCCACAATCCTGCTGATCTGAAATTCTAAATTGCCGTCCACCATGACAGGAGCGGGAGGCAAGGAGGATGGCTCAACAGGTTCTACACATTATTTTAGCAACGATTTATGAAATACGTTATGGATTTTCAATGCCTGAGGAAGTTCAAGACGGAAAGCTACAGGGTTAATAATGGCAGTCATCTTATATGGACCAATAAATCTTGGGCCCAATTTCCAAGGTTAATGTTTCTTGTATACAACCACACAGAATCACCCACTCTCAGGTCTGGACCACTCATGCGTCTCCTGTCAGTCACACGCTTATACCAGTTGCCCATCTTTTTCAGGTTATTTTGGATTTTCCGCCAAATAGAAGACAAAGAAGAGGGAAATCGTTCCTCCTCAGGAATGCTGGAATTTTGAGCACCAGAAAATGTACCAAACTGTGGATGGAACCCATATGCCCCAAAAATTGCGACTTATCAGTGGATTCCTGTCTACGGTTATTTATAGCAAACTCAGCTAACGACAAAAATGAAGACCAATCTTCCTGATTCTCTAAAACAAAACATCTCAAGTAAGTCTCCAGATTCTGATTAGTGCGCTACGTCTGTCCGTTCGACTGAGGATGAAAAGCCGAAGAGAAGGACAATTGTACACCCAGACGAGTACAGAACGCTTTCCAGAATCTGGAAACAAACTGGGTACCTCTATCGGATACCACATCAGAGGGAATGCCATGTAGTTTCACAATGTTGTCGACAAACACCTGTGCAAGAGTTTTAGCATTGGGTAGACTAGGTAATACAATAAAGTGTGGCATTTTACTAAAACGATCTACAACCACCAGAATCACAGTTTTTCCCGAAGAATTTGGTAAATCCGTGATAAAATCCATGGACAAATGGGTCCAAGGTCTGGACGGGATGGGCAATGGAAGCAGAGATCCGGAAGGCTGAGAATGTGTCACCTTAGCACGTGCACATGTACCACAGGCTGACACATAGTCCTCAACACACTTAAGCAACCCCGGCCACCAAAATCTGTGAGAGATGTGATCGACAGTCGATCTGCACCCAGGGTGCCCAGCAAGCACCGTACAGTGATGTTCCTCAAACACCTTGTGACGTAATTCGGAGGGAACAAACAACTTCTACGGAGGACAAGAGTTCGAAGCATCCTCCTGTGCCTCCAACACCCTGGCCTCAAGATCAGGATAAAGAGCGGATATGACTACTCCTTCAGATAAAATGGGACTAGGGTCATTAGACTCACTACCCCCAGGAAAGCTACGCAACAAAGCGTCCGCCTTTACGTTCTTAACCCCAGGGCGGTAAGTGACGATAAAGTTAAATCTGGGGAAAAACAATGACCATCTGCCTTGGGTTCAGTCGCTTAGCCGACTCCAGGTAGGCCAGATTCTTGTGATCCGTAATTAGTGTAATAGGGTGAATTGCTCCTTCCAACCAATGCCGCCATTCCTCGAACGCCAACTTAATGGCCAGCAATTCCCTATTCCCCACATCATAATTCCTTTCAGCAGTAGAGAGTTTTTTAGAGAAAAATGCAAATGGGCGCCATTTACTAGGTGAAGGACCTTGCGACAAGATTGCTCCTACCCCTACCTCGGATGCGTCAACCTCAACAATAAATGCATGTCACGTCCGGTTGCATCAGAATAGGGGCCGAAGCAAAACATTCTTTCACAGCAGAAAAGGCCTGTAATGCCGCATCGGACCAGACAGAAATATCCGCACCCTTCCTAGTCATGTCTGTTAAAGGTTTAACCACCGATGAATAGTTCAAGATAAATTTACGGTAGTAGTTGGTAAACCCCAAAAACCGCATAAGCACTTTCAGATTTTCGGGTCGATCCCAGTCCAACATGGCATGGACCTTCTCAGGATCCATGCGAAAACCTGAGGATGAGAGCAGGAAATCCAGAAATTGCCCTTCCTGTACAGCAAATACACACTTTTCCATCTTAGAATACAAATTATTGTCTCTTAGGATCTGTAACACCTGTCTTACATGATCCTGATGAGTCTCCATATTATGCAAATAAATTAGTATGTCATTAAGGTATACAACGACAAACCTCCCCACCAGATGATGAAAGATGCAATTGACAAAATGTTGAAAAACCGCAGGAGCATTGGTTAACCCAAAGGGCATGACTAGGTTTTCAAAATGACCCTCAGGGGTATTAAATGCGGTCTTCCACTCATCCCCCTCCTTGATCCTTACCAGATTATATGCCCCACTCAGATCCAACTTATAGAACACCTTGGCGCCGACAATCTTACTAAACAAATCCAGAATCAAAGGAAAGGGGTAAGGATCACGGACGGTAATACGATTGAGCTTACGGAAGACCAGACATGGTCTCAGGGTACCATCTTTTTTCTTTACAAAGAAAAACCCAGCAGCCACTGGGGATTTGGATGGTCTAATATGTCCCTTTACCAAACTTTCGGTAATATACTCTCGCATGGCCTTATACAACCGAGATTTGGGCAATTTAGCTCCGGGAATTAGATTGACGGGACAGTCATACTCCCAGTGCGGAGGCAACTCCTGATTACCACTCTCAGAGAAAACATCAGAAAATTCTGAAATGAACGAGGGTACAGTTTTAGTGGTCACCATAGAGAATGATGCATTAAGACAGTTGTCCATGCAAAAATCACTCCAATCGAGAATCTGTCTCGCTTGCCAGTCGATGTTAGGGTTATGTTTGCTTAAGCATGGTAAGCCCAACACCAACAAAGCAGGCAGACCCTCCAATACATAACAGGAGATAGATTCCTGATGCAAATCAACTACTCTTAAATGAATGTCATTCACTACCTGCGACAGGCATTTTTGGGTGAGAGGTGCTGAGTCAATTGCAAAGACAGAAATACTTTTCTCTAATGCATTAGTAGTCAACCCATAAATGCGTACAAACTCTCCATCAATCAAGTTAATTCCTGCCTCACTGTCGATAAATGCTTCAATTTTCACAGTTTTGGACTCTAGCGCCACCTCGGCAGACAGGAGAAAATGGGTACTACCAGTAAAAGACAAAAGTAGGTTTTCTTGCTCCCCATCCACACCACCAATAGTAATTTGAGGATTGAAAGTTTTTTCTTTTTGTTTACACCTTGATTCTGCAAGTACGGACAAATATTCACAAAATGTCCCTTCTTGCCGCAATAAAAGCAGACTCCTTTCACATGACCCAAGCTTTTGCCAGGAGTAGCTCCTCCTAACTGCATAGGCTCATCACAAGGCGCAACTACCAGTGTCTCTCCACCATAAGTGTCAAAGGAAGCAGTACCCTTATTGGACAGTACGTCCTGGAGGTGAGGACCCCTAGATCTCTCCCTCAGGCGTCTATCTAGATGTACAGCAAGGGACATAGCTGCCTCCAATGACACAGGATAACTACTCACAGTAGTTATGTCAGATTATGTGCCCCCTCACAGTAGTTATGCCAGATTATGTGCATCCTCACAGTAGTTATGCGAGATTATGTGCCCACTCACTGTAGTTCTGCCAAATTATGTGCCTCTTCACAGTAGTTATGCTAGATTATGTGTCTCTTGCAGTAGATATGCCCAGATATGTGCCCCTCACAGTAGATATGCCCAGATATGTGCCCACTCACATTAGTTATGCCCAGATATGCGCCCCTCACAGTAGATATGCCCAGATATGTGCCCCTCATAGTAGATATGCCCAGATATGTGCCCACTCACGTTAGTTATGCCCAGATATGTGCCCCTCAGAGTAGACATGCCCAGATATGTGCCCCTAATGGTAGTTATGCCAGATTACTTGCCCCTCACAGTAGTTATACCCAGATATGTGCCTCCCTCACAGTAGTTATGCCAGATATGTGCCCTTCACAATAGATATGCCCAGACATGTGCCCCCTCACAGTAGTTATGTCAGATTATGTGCCCCCTCACAGTAGTTATGCCAGATTATGTGCCTCCTCACAGTAGTTATGCGAGATTATGTGCCCACTCACAGTAGTTCTGCCAAATTATGTGCCTCTTCACAGTAGTTATGCTAGATTATGTGCCTCTTGCAGTAGATATGCCCAGATATGTGCCCCTCACAGTAGATATGCCCAGATATGTGCCCACGCACATTAGTTATGCCCAGATATGTGCCCCTCACAGTAGACATGCCCAGATATGTGCCCCTCACAGTAGATATGCCCATATATGTGCCCCTCACAGTAGATATGCCCAGATATGTGCCCCCTCACAGTAAATATGCCAAGATATGTGCTCCCTCACAGTTGTTATGCCACATTATGTGCCTCTTTACAGTATTTATGCTAGATTATGTACCTCTCACAGTAGATATGCCCAGATATGTGCCCCCTAATGGTAGTTATGCCAAATTATGTGCCCCTCACAGTAGTTATACCCAGATATGTGCCTCCCTCACAGTAGTTATGCCAGATATGTGCCCTTCACAATAGATATGCCCAGACATGTGCCCCCTCACAGTAGTTATGTCAGATTATGTGCCCCCTCACAGTAGTTATGCCAGATGATGTGCCTCCTCACAGTAGTTATGCGAGATTATGTGCCCACTCACAGTAGTTCTGCCAAATTATGTGCCTCTTCACAGTAGTTATGCTAGATTATGTGCCTCTTGCAGTAGATATGCCCAGATATGTGCCCCTCACAGTAGATATGTCCAGATATGTGCCCACTCACATTAGTTATGCCCAGATATGTGCCCCTCACAGTAGACATGCCCATATATGTGCCCCCTCACAGTAGATATGCCCAGATATGTGCCCCCTCACAGTAAATATGCCAAGATATGTGCTCCCTCACAGTTGTTATGCCACATTATGTGCCTCTTCACAGTATTTATGCTAGATTATGTACCTCTCACAGTAGATATGCCCAGATATATGCCCCCTAATGGTAGTTATGCCAAATTATGTGCCTCTTCACAGTAGTTATGCTAGATTATGTGCCTCTCTCAGTAGACATGCCCAGAAATGGGCCCCTTCACAGTGGTTATGCCAGATTATGTGCCCCCTCACAGTAGTTATGCCCAGATATGTGCCCCTCACAGTAAATATGCCCAGATATATGCCCTTTACAGTAGATATGCCAGATTATGTGCCCCCTCATAGTAGTTATGCCAGATTATATGCCTCCTCACAGTAGTTATGCAAGATTATGTGCCCACTCACAGTATTTCTGTCAAATTATGTGCTTCTTCACAGTATTTATGCTAGATTATGTACCTCTCGCAGTAGACATGCCCAGAAATGTGCCCCTTAGAGTGGTTATGCCAGATTATGTGCCCCCTCACAGTAGATATGCCCAGATATGTGCCCCTCACAGTAGATATGCCCAGATATGTGCCCCCTCACAGTAGATATGCCCAGATGAATGTCCCCTCACAGTAGATATGCCCAGATATGTGCCCCATCACAGTAATTACGTCAGATTGTGTGCCCCCTCACAGTAGTTATGCCAGATTATGTGCCTCCTCACAGAAGTTATGCCAGATTATGTGCACACTCGCAGTAGTTATGCCAAATTATGTGCTTCTTCACAGTAGTTATGCTAGATTATGTGCCTCTCTCAGTAGACATGCCCAGAAATGTGCCCCTTCACAGTGGTTATGCCAGATTATGTGCCCCCTCACAGTAGATATGCCCAGATATGTGCCCCTCACAGTAGATATGCCCAGATATGTGCCCCTCACAGTAGATATGCCCAGATATGTGCCCCCTCACAGTAGATATGCCCAGATATGTGCCCCCTCACAGTAATTATGTCAGATTATGTGCCCCCTCGCAGTAGTTATGCCAGATTATGTGCCTCCTCACAGTAGTTATGCCAGATTATGTGCCCCTGACAGTAGTTATGCCAGATTATTTGCCCCTCACAGTAGATATGCCCAGATATGTGCCCCCTAATGGTAGTTATGCCAGATTACATCCTTCACATAAGATAGAGCCAGGGGCTATTCATAGTATTCAGTATATTGGGCAGACTAGATGGGCCAAATGGTTCTTATCTGCCGACACATTCTATGTTTCTATGTTTCTATATTACATGCCTCCTCACAGCAGTTATGCCCAGATATGTGCCTCCCTCACAGTAGTTATGCCAGATATGTGCCCCTCACAATAGATATGCCCAGATATGTGCCCCCTCACAGTAGTTTTGTCAGATTATGTGCCCCCTCACAGTAGTTATGAGAGATTATGTGCCCACTCACAGTAGTTCTGCCAAATGATGTGCCTCTTCACAGTAGTTATGCCAGATATGTGCCTCTCGCAGTAGATATGCCCAGATATGTGCCCCCTCACAGTGGTTATGCCAGATTATGTTCCCCCTCACAGTAGTTATGCCCAGATATGTGCCCCTCACAGTAGATATGCCCAGATATGTGCCCCTCACAGTAAATATACCCAGATATGTGCCCCCTCACAGTAGATATGCCCAGATATGTTCCCCCCACAGTAGTTATGTCAGATTATGTGCCTCCTCACAGTAGTTATGCCAGATTATGTGCCCCTCCCAGTAGTTCTGCCAAATTATGTGCCTCTTCGCAGTAGTTATGCTAAATGATGTGCCTCTCGCAGTAGATATGCCGATATGTGCCCCCTCACAGTGGTTATGCCAAATTATGTGCCCCTCACAGTAGTTATGCCCAGATATGTGCCCCTCACAGTAGATATGCCCAGATTTGTGCCCCCTCACAGTAGTTATGTCAGATTATGTGCCCCCTCACAGTAGTTATACCAGATTATGTGCCTACTCACAGTAGTTATGCCAGATTATGTGCCCACTCACAGTAGTTATGCCAAATTATGTGCCTCTTCACAGTAGTTATGCTAGATTATGTGCCTCTTGCAGTAGATATGCCCAGATATGTACCCCCTCACAGTGGTTATGCCAGATTATGTGCCCCCTCACAGTAGATATGCCCAGATATGTGCCCCTCACAGTAGATATGCCCAGATATGTGCCCCTCACAGTAGATATGCCCAGATGAATGTCCCCTCACAGTAGATATGCCCAGATATGTGCCCCTTCACAGTAATTACGTCAGATTGTGTGCCCCCTCACAGTTGTTATGCCAGATTATGTGCCTCCTCACAGAAGTTATGCCAGATTATGTGCACACTCGCAGTAGTTATGCCAAATTATGTGCTTCTTCACAGTAGTTATGCTAGATTATGTGCCTCTCTCAGTAGACATGCCCAGAAATGTGCCCCTTCACAGTGGTTATGCCAGATTATGTGCCCCCTCACAGTAGATATGCCCAGATATGTGCCCCTCACAGTAGATATGCCCAGATATGTGCCCCTCACAGTAGATATGCCCAGATATGTGCCCCCTCACAGTAGTTATGTCAGATTATGTGCCCCCTCACAGTAGTTATGCCAGATTATGTGCCTACTCACAGTAGTTATGCCAGATTATGTGCCCACTCACAGTAGTTCTGCCAAATTATGTGCCTCTTCACAGTAGTTATGCTAGATTATGTGCCTCTTGCAGTAGATATGCCCAGATATGTACCCCCTCACAGTGGTTATGCCAGATTATGTGCCCCTCACAGTAGATATGCCCAGATATGTGCCCCTCACAGTAGATATGCCCAGATTTGTGCCCCCTCACAGTAGTTATGTCAGATTATGTGCCCCCTCACAGTAGTTATGCCAGATTATGTGCCTACTCACAGTAGTTATGCCAGATTATGTGCCCACTCACAGTAGTTCTGCCAAATTATGTGCCTCTTCACAGTAGTTATGCTAGATTATGTGCCTCTTGCAGTAGATATGCCCAGATATGTACCCCCTCACAGTGGTTATGCCAGATTATGTGCCCCTCACAGTAGATATGCCCAGATATGTGCCCCTCACAGTAGATATGCCCAGATTTGTGCCCCCTCACAGTAGTTATGTCAGATTATGTGCCCCCTCACAGTAGTTATGCCAGATTATGTGCCTACTCACAGTAGTTATGCCAGATTATGTGCCCACTCACAGTATTTCTGTCAAATTATGTGCTTCTTCACAGTATTTATGCTAGATTATGTACCTCTCGCAGTAGTTCTGCCAAATTATGTGCCTCTTCACAGTAGTTATGCTAGATTATGTGCCTCTTGCAGTAGATATGCCCAGATATGTACCCCCTCACAGTGGTTATGCCAGATTATGTGCCCCCTCACAGTGGTTATGCCCAGATATGTGCCCCCTCACAGTAGTTATGCCAAATATGTGCCCCCTCATAGTAGTAATGCCAGATATGTGCCCCCTCAAATTAGTTATGCCCACAGCCCCCTCACAGTAGTTGCTGCCCCCAGTCTGCAGCTTTATAAAAAAAACTAAATAACACATACTTACATTTTTTTCCTGATGACGCGCTCCCACGCTCACATCACGCTGCTGGCTGTGCTGGAGGCCGATTCCCGGGCCTTCAACGCTCCTCCCACAGCCAGCAGCGTGATGTGTGGCCAGCAGGGGTAGAGCTCAGAAGAGCAGTGAAGCAGGGAACGCTCCCTGCTTCGCTATGGAAACAACAACCCGGCAGTGACAAGAACTGCCGGGTGTGTGAGTGCGCACTGCACGCCCCCCCCCCCCCCCCCCGTTGCCTCTGCACCAATCCCCCTTCCTTGCCTCATATTATACATGTTTGAGGAGCGCTCTGTTGGGACCCTGGCATGGTCACTGTGCTTCATGCCGGGCCCAGTCAGAGCGATCCATTACATGTTAGTGCAGAAGACGGCCCTGACGGGGATCCCTAGTGGCCGCGGGCCCTCGTTCCATGTCCGAGTTTCCGAATGGTCAGTTTGCCCCTGTGCACACATTAAGGGGTTGTCCAGGATTTTTATATTGATAACTGATGGGCTATCAATATCTCATAGATCTATCTACAGTATCTCTATCTATTATCTATCTTGTCTATCAACATGTACATGTATATGTGTTTGCATAAAGGCTGATATAGCATTTTATTTTTTCCCCTTTTATTCTTATTCCCTGCAGATGTTATTTCTCAGTGGCAGAGAGGAGAATGTGATGGAACTTGTTCCTCCCGCTCCCACTGCTGTTCCTGATGTGCTGTCACACCCAGTTATGCAATGCAGCTCCAGGGTGTGTAAACCAGCAGGAACACTCTCTTTTGTCTGGTATCTGCACTTCTCATCACCATGTGGGAGAGTGTCCCTGAATTCCATGCTCATCCACTGGTCACATAAATATTACCTTCAGTAGGTCCCAGATCCCTCTCACACAAAACTGTCCCTGTTCTAAAAGGAGACCCCTCCTTAGTTTATGTTGTGAAGCAGTGCACAGTTATGTAACATTGCTTATATCTAGTAAGCTTGCCCAGGTAGATTTTTGATCCTAAGAAATAAAGTATTTTGTCCTCTGATAGTTTTGGTGTTTTAGAGCTAATGCTGGTTTGATAAGGAGATATGCAGTATATAGCTTTGCAAATTTTCAGCAACTAAGGTGAAGCAGAGTACTTGGATGAACCATTATAAAATAATCACTGAAAGTACTATTCCTGCCTTTAACCCCCTCCCGTCTTTCACCACTAATATTTCAAGGGATCATCCAGGAAAATATATTTATGACATCCTCAGGATAGGTCATCAGTATCAGATCTGCAGCAACTATCCAAGTGACATCACTGTACATCGGTCACATGACCTAGTTGAAGCTCAGCTCCATTCAAGTCAATGGGGCTGAGCTGCAATACCAAGCACTGCCATTATACGATGTATGGCGCTGTCCTTGGATAGTTGCTGGGAACCTGCATCCTTAACCAGAGCTTTGATGAGCGGCTCCCTGAAACAGCTGATTGGCGGGGATGCCAAGACTTGGACCCCCACTGATATGATAATGATGACCTATCCTGCGGATAAGCCATCATTATCTTTTTTTCAGGATAGCCCCTTTCACTTCATGTAAGTAATTAATCTAAAGTATAGTCTGAGCCCTCACATACGGGCATATTGAACGAAAATCATTAATAAAAACATTTAATAAACATTAGAATGCAATACAATAAAAATTGAAAACAAAAATAAAAATAAAAACCCGGATAATGAGACTCCAGTTGGGGATGTACTCTATATAAAGTGCTTGTGCTTGGGAGCGTATTTCCTAAGAGAATAACTGTCCCGGGAACGATTCCAATGGTGTAAAAATAGCGCAAAGTTCTGATTCATCCAGGGAATCTTTAAACTGACATGTCAGGATGGGTCTCTTAGAACCAAACGCGTTTCGGGGTATACAACTGCCCCCTTCCTCAGTGGTGACCCAAATGGTGAACTTTCCCTGTTTATATAACCAATCTCAGTCATAGTTATATAAACAGGGAAAGTTCACCATTTGGGTCACCACTGAGGAAGGGGGCAGTTGTATACCCCGAAACGCGTTTGGTTCTAAGAGACCCATCCTGACATGTCAGTTTGAAGATTCCCTGGATGAATGAGAACTTTGTGCTATTTTTACACCATTGGATGGTTATTTTTTTGCATCCACTTTCTTCAAACCCAAGCCAGCATTCTCTACCTTCGTTTGGTGTGGCTTTTGTTTGGGCCCGTAACAGCAGGACGTACTACTTACTTATTGTAAGGACAGTATTTCCATCTGAAGACCTCGGGACAGGTAACAAGTGGTGTTGGTCTCGCACAGCCGTGGGACGCCTTGGCGTGTGGGTTATCAGTACTGCACCACATTTACCAAACTTTGTTTGGATTTAACTATTGCTTTGGGTCCCTTTGACTGCCAGGTTTTTTCAGTATCTATCTGTGCAGATTCATGGTGTTTCACAGGCATCAGCCCGTTTGAAGTTGTATTAACTTTATTCATTGTTCCCAGGGCGTTTATTCTCTTAGGAAATACGCTCCCGAGCACAAGCACTTTACATAGAGTACATCCCCAACTGGAATCTCATTATCAGGGTTTTTTGTAACGGGGCGCCGTTCAGCCTCGTTCCCAGGGCCACTTTTGCTAGCTGGGAGGTTCCCTGCTCCTAGGTCTGCCTTGAGCGCCGAGCTGATCACTCGGTGCTTGACTTGTTTGTCTGTCGGTCTTGTGACGCTGGCCACGTCACAGGACCCTCACTCCCCACTATAAATACAGGCAACCTGCTGGCCACAGGTTGCCTGTGATTTTGGTCTCTTAGGCTGTGTATTATTATTGTTATTTAGATTTGGATTTGACCCTTGATCTGCTTCCTGACACCTCTACTGCCTGCTCCCTGAACCTTGACGCTACCTCTCAGATTTTGACCTCGGCTTGCTTTAGGATTTTGTCTTTGCCTCTTCTCTTGTACTGATGTGACCTCCTGGACTGACCCTAGCTAGTTGACCCGCCTCGCCCTTCAGTTTTTGGTGGTACTTTGCTTGTTCCACCTCTCCGTCCACTCTAGTGCTACCTCTCATTGGCTGTCCACTTCCCTGCTGTCTCTAGCTCTCTGCTTGCACTTACTCAGGTTAGGGACTGTCGCCCAGTTGCGCCCCGTCACCTAGGGTGGGTGGTGCAAGTAGGCAGGGACAGGGGACCGGGTGGCAGCTCAGGGAGTGCACCTCCGCTCTATCTTTATACCCGCGACTAGGGATGAGCGAACTCGAACTGTATAGTTCGGGTTCGTACCGAATTTTGGGGTGTCCGTGACACGGACCCGAACCCGGACATTTTCGTAAAAGTCCGGGTTCGGGTTCGGTGTTCGTCGCTTTCTTGGCGCTTTTGTGACGCTTTCTTGGCGCTTTTTGAAAGGCTGCAAAGCAGCCAATCAACAAGCGTCATACTACTTGCCCCAAGAGGCATGGCTGTGATTGCCCAGAGCACCATGTGACCCAGCCTCTATTTAAGCTGGAGTCACATAGCGCCGCCCGTCACTCTGCTCTGATTAGCGTAGGGAGAGGTTGCGGCTGCGACAGTAGGGCGAGATTAGGCAGATTAACTCCTCCAAAGGACTTGATTATTGATCGATCTGCAGCTGTGGATCATTGAGCTGCTGATACTCAATTGCTCACTGTTTTTAGGCTGCCCAGACCGTTTGTCAGTCACTTTTTTCTGGGGTGATCGGCGGCCATTTTGTGTCTTGTGGTGCGCCAGCACAAGCTGCGACCAAGTGCATTTAACCCTCAATGGTGTGGTTGTTTTTTGGCTAAAGCCTACATCAGGGTGAAGCTGTCACACCAAGTGCATTTAACCAGCAATAGTCTGTTTATTTTTTGGCCATATACTACATCAGGGGCAAGCTGCGCCTGTCACCAAGTGCATTTAACCCTCAATGGTGTGGTTGTTTTTTGGCTAAAGCCTACATCAGGGTGAAGCTGTCACACCAAGTGCATTTAACCAACAATAGTCTGTTTATTTTTTGGCCATATACTACATCAGGGGCAAGCTGCGCCCGTCACCAAGTGCATTTAACCCTCAGTAGTGTGGTTGGTCAAGCTATCACACCAAGTGCATTTAACCAGCAATAGTCTGTTCATTTTTTGGCCATATACTACATCAGGGGCAAGCTGCGCCCGTCACCAAGTGCATTTAACCCTCAGTAGTGTGGTTGGTCAAGCTATCACACCAAGTGCATTTAACCAGCAATAGTCTGTTCATTTTTTGGCCATATACTACATCAGGGGCAAGCTGCGCCCGTCACCAAGTGCATTTAACCCTCAGTAGTGTGGTTGGTCAAGCTATCACACCAAGTGCATTTAACCAGCAATAGTCTGTTCATTTTTTGGCCATATACTACATCAGGGGCAAGCTGCGCCTGTCACCAAGTGCATTTAACCCTCAATGGTGTGGTTGTTTTTTGGCTAAAGCCTACATCAGGGTGAAGCTGTCACACCAAGTGCATTTAACCAGCAATAGTCTGTTTATTTTTTGGCCATATACTACATCAGGGGCAAGCTGCGCACGTCACCAAGTGCATTTAACCCTCAGTAGTGTGGTTGGTCAAGCTGTCACACCAAGTGCATTTAACCAGCAATAGTCTGTTCATTTTTTGGCCATATACTACATCAGGGGCAAGCTGCGCCCGTCACCAAGTGCATTTAACCCTCAGTAGTGTGGTTGGTCAAGCTGTCACACCAAGTGCATTTAACCAGCAATAGTCTGTTCATTTTTTGGCCATATACTACATCAGGGGCAAGCTGCGCCCGTCACCAAGTACATTTAACCCTCAGTAGTGTGGTTGGTCAAGCTGTCACACCAAGTGCATTTAACCAGCAATAGTCTGTTCATTTTTTGGCCATATACTACATCAGGGGCAAGCTGCGCCCGTCACCAAGTGCATTTAACCCTCAGTAGTGTGGTTGGTCAAGCTGTCACACCAAGTGCATTTAACCAGCAATAGTCTGTTCATTTTTTGGCCATATACTAAATCAGGGGCAAGCTGCGCCCGTCACCAAGTGCATTTAACCCTCAGTAGTGTGGTTGGTCAAGCTGTCACACCAAGTGCATTTAACCAGCAATAGTCTGTTCATTTTTTGGCCATATACTACATCAGGGGCAAGCTGCGCCTGTCACCAAGTGCATTTAACCCTCAGTAGTGTGGTTGGTCAAGCTGTCACACCAAGTGCATTTAACCAGCAATAGTGTGGTTATTTTTTGGCCATATCCCAGTCTAATTCTGTCAGTAAATCCATACCGGTCACCCAGTGCCTAAATACTAGGCCTCAAATTTATATCCCGCTAAATCTGTCGTTACCGCTGTACTGTTCTGGCTGGGCAAGTTATTTAGTGTCCGTCAAAGCACATTTTTTGTTCTGGGTTGAAAAACAATTCCCAATTTAGCAATTTCCTAATTTAGTGGTTTCTGCTGTATCAGAGCTATTTGAAATCTATCCCTAAAAGGGTATATAATATTCAAGGTGCACATAGGGTCATTCAGAATAACTTCATACGCACGCTACTGTGCATTTCCAAGTCTAATTCTGTCAGTAAATCCATACCGGTCACCCAGCGCCTAAATACTAGGCCTCAAATTTATATCCCGCTAAATCTGTCTTTACCGCTGTACTGTTCTGGCTGGGCAAGTTATTTAGTGTCCGTCAAAGCACATTTTTTGTTCTGGGTTGAAATACAATTCCCAATTTAGCAATTTCATAATTTAGTGGTTTCTGCTATATCAGAGCTATTTGAAATCTATCCCTAAAAGGGTATATAATATTCAAGGTGCACATAGGGTCATTCAGAATAACTTCACACACACGCTACTGTGCATTTCCAAGTCTAATTCTGTCAGTAAATCTATACCGGTCACCCAGCGCCTAAATACTAGGCCTCAAATTTATATTCAGCTGAATTTGAATACAATACATTGGGCCAAATAATATTTTTGTTGTTGTGGTGAACGATAACAATGAGGAAAACATCTAGTAAGGGACGCGGACGTGGACATGGTCGTGGTGGTGTTAGTGGACCCTCTGGTGCTGGGAGAGGACGTGGCCGTTCTGCCACATCCACACGTCCTAGTGTACCAACTACCACAGGTCCCAGTAGCCGCCAGAATTTACAGCAATATATGGTGGGGCCCAATGCCGTTCTAAGGATGGTAAGGCCTGAGCAGGTACAGGCATTAGTCAATTGGGTGGCCGACAGTGGATCCAGCACGTTCACATTATCTCCCACCCAGTCTTCTGCAGAAAGCGCACAGATGGTGCCTGAAAACCAACCCCATCAGTCTGTCACATCACCCCCATGCATACCAGGGAAACTGTCTGAGCCTCAAGTTATGCAGCAATCTCTTATGCTGTTTGAAGACTCCGCTGGCAGGGTTTCCCAAGGGCATCCACCTAGCCCTTCCCCAGCGGTGGAAGACATAGAATGCACTGACGCACAACCACTTATGTTTCCTGATGATGAGGACATGGGAATACCACGTCAGCATGTCTCTGATGATGACGAAACACAGGTGCCAACTGCTGCGTCTTTCTGCAGTGTGCAGACTGAACAGGAGGTCAGGGATCAAGACTGGGTGGAAGACGATGCAGGGGACGATGAGGTCCTAGACCCCACATGGAATGAAGGTCGTGCCACTGACTTTCACAGTTCGGAGGAAGAGGCAGTGGTGAGACCGAGCCAACAGCGTAGCAAAAGAGGGAGCAGTGGTCAAAAGCAGAACACCCGCCGCCAAGAGACTCCGCCTGCTACTGACCGCCGCCATCTGGGACCGAGCACCCCAAAGGCAGCTTCAAGGAGTTCCCTGGCATGGCACTTCTTCAAACAATGTGCTGACGACAAGACCCGAGTGGTTTGCACGCTGTGCCATCAGAGCCTGAAGCGAGGCATTAACGTTCTGAACCTGAGCACAACCTGCATGACCAGGCACCTGCATGCAAAGCATGAACTGCAGTGGAGTAAACTCCTCATATGCGACGTGCCCACCAGGTGGAACGTCACCTTGCACATGCTGGACAGACTGTGCGAGCAGCAGCAGGCCATAGTGGAGTTTCAGCTGCAGCACGCACGGGTCAGTCGCACTACAGAACAGCACAACTTCACCACCAATGACTGGGCCTCCATGCGAGACCTGTGTGCCCTGTTGCGCTGTTTCGAGTACTCCACCAACATGGCCAGTGGCGATGACGCCGTTATCAGCGTTACAATACCACTTCTATGTCTCCTTGAGAAAACACTTAGGGCGATGATGGAAGAGGAGGTGGCCCAGGAGGAGGAGGAGGAGGAAGAGGGGTCATTTTTAGCACTTTCAGGCCAGTCTCTTCGAAGTGACTCAGAGGGAGGTTTTTGGCAACAGCAGAGGCCAGATACAAATGTGGCCAGCCAGGGCCCACTACTGGAGGACGAGGAGGAGGAGGAGGAGGTGGAGGAGGATGAGGATGAAGCATGGTCACAGCGGGGTGGCACCCAACGCAGCTCGGGTCCATCACTGGTGCGTGGCTGGGGGGAAAGGCAGGACGATGACGATACGCCTCCCACAGAGGACAGCTTGTCCTTACCCCTGGGCAGCCTGGCACACATGATCGACTACATGCTGCAGTGCCTGCGCAACGACAGCAGAGTTGCCCACATTTTAACGTGTGCGGACTACTGGGTTGCCACCCTGCTGGATCCACGCTACAAAGACAATGTGCCCACTTTACTTCCTGCACTGGAGCGTGATAGGAAGATGCACGAGTACAAGCGCACGTTGGTAGACGCGCTACAAGAGTATTCCCAAATGTCACAGGGGAACAACTGGAAGCCCAAGGCCAAGGCAGAGGAGGAGCAAGAGGTCGCCAAGGCAGCTGTGTCACGGCCAGCTCCTCTGAGGGCAGGGTTAGCATGGCAGAGATGTGGAAAAGTTTTGTCAACACGCCACAGCTAACTGCACCACCACCTGATACGCAACGTGTTAGCAGGAGGCAACATTTTACTAACATGGTGGAACAGTACGTGTGCACACCCCTCCACGTACTGACTGATGGTTCGGCCCCATTCAACTACTGGGTCTCTAAATTGTCCACGTGGCCAGAGCTAGCCTTTTATGCCTTGGAGGTGCTGGCCTGCCCGGCGGCCAGCGTTTTGTCTGAACGTGTATTCAGCACGGCAGGGGGTGTCATTACAGACAAACGCAGCCGCCTGTCTACAGCCAATGTGGACAAGCTGACGTTCATAAAAATGAACCAGGCATGGATCCCACAGGACCTGTCCGTCCCTTGTCCAGATTAGACATTAACTACCTCCCCATAACCATATATTATTGTACTCCAGGGCACTTCCTCATTCAATCCTATTTTTATTTTCATTTTACCATTATATTGGGAGGCTACCCAAATTTGAATGAACCTCTCCTCTGTCTGGGTGCCGGGGCCTAAATATATGCCAATGGACTGTTCCAATGTTAGGTGACGTGAAGCCTGATTCTCTGCTATGACATGCAGACTAATTCTCTGCTGACATGAAGCCAGATTCTTTGTTACGGGACCTCTCTCCTCTGCCTGGGTGCTGGCCCTAAATATATGCCAATGGACTGTTGCACTGGTGGCTGACGTGAAGCCTGATTGTCTGTTACGGGACCTCTCTCCTCTGCCTGGGTGCTGGGCCTAAATTTATGAAAATGGACTGTTACAGTGGTGGGTGACGTGAAGCCTGATTCTCTGCTATGACATGCAGACTAATTCTCTGCTGACATGAAGCCAGTTTCTCTGTTACGGGACCTCTCTCCTCTGCCTGGGTGCTGGGCCTAAATATATGCCAATGGACTGTTGCACTGGTGGCTGACGTGAAGCCTGATTGTCTGTTACGGGACCTCTCTCCTCTGCCTGGGTGCTGGGCCTAAATATCTGACAATGGACTGTTGCATTGGTGGCTGACGTGAAGCCTGATTCTCTGCTATGATATGAAGACTGATTCTCTGCTGACATGAAGCCAGATTGTCTGTAACGGGACCTCTCTCCTCTGCCTGGGTGCTGGGCCTAAATTTATGAAAATGGACTCTTACAGTGGTGGGTGACGTGAAGCCTGATTCTCTGCTATGATATGAAGACTGATTCTCTGCTGACATGAAGCCAGATTGTCTGTTACGGGACCTCTCTCCTCTGCCTGGGTGCTGGGCCTAAATTTATGAAAATGGACTGTTACAGTGGTGGGTGACGTGAAGCCTGATTCTCTGCTATGACATGAAGACTGATTCTCTGCTGACATGAAGCCAGATTGTCTGTTACGGGACCTCTCTCCTCTGCCTGGGTGCTGGGCCTAAATATATGCCAATGGACTGTTGCACTGGTGGCTGACGTGAAGCCTGATTGTCTGTTACGGGACCTCTCTCCTCTGCCTGGGTGCTGGGCCTAAATATCTGACATTGGACTGTTGCATTGGTGGCTGACGTGAAGCCTGATTCTCTGCTATGATATGAAGACTGATTCTCTGCTGACATGAAGCCAGATTGTCTGTTACGGGACCTCTCTCCTCTGCCTGGGTGCTGGGCCTAAATTTATGAAAATGGACTGTTACAGTGGTGGGTGACGTGAAGCCTGATTCTCTGCTATGATATGAAGACTGATTCTCTTCTGACATGAAGCCAGATTGTCTGTTACGGGACCTCTCTCCTCTGCCTGAGTGCTGGGCCTAAATTTATGAAAATGGACTCTTACAGTGGTGGGTGACGTGAAGCCTGATTCTCTGCTATGATATGAAGACTGATTCTCTGCTGACATGAAGCCAGATTCTCTGTTACGGGACCTCTCTCCTCTGCCTGGGTGCTGGGCCTAAATATCTGACAATGGACTGTTGCATTGGTGGCTGACGTGAAGCCTGATTCTTTGCTATGATATGAAGACTGATTCTCTGCTGACATGAAGCCAGATTGTCTGTTACGGGACCTCTCTCCTCTGCCTGGGTACTAGGCCTAAATTTATGAAAATGGACTCTTACAGTGGTGGGTGACGTGAAGCCTGATTCTCTGCTATGATATGAAGACTGATTCTCTGCTGACATGAAGCCAGATTGTCTGTTACGGGACCTCTCTCCTCTGCCTGGGTGCTGGGCCTAAATATATGCCAATGGACTGTTGCACTGGTGGCTGACGTGAAGCCTGATTGTCTGTTACTGGACCTCTCTCCTCTGCCTGGGTGCTGGGCCTAAATATCTGACAATGGACTGTTGCATTGGTGGCTGACGTGAAGCCTGATTCTCTGCTATGATATGAAGACTGATTCTCTGCTGACATGAAGCCAGATTGTCTGTTACGGGACCTCTCTCCTCTGCCTGGGTGCTGGGCCTAAATTTATGAAAATGGACTCTTACAGTGGTGGGTGACGTGAAGCCTGATTCTCTGCTATGATATGAAGACTGATTCTCTGCTGACATGAAGCCAGATTGTCTGTTACGGGACCTCTCTCCTCTGCCTGGGTGCCGGGGCCTAAATATCTGAGAATGGACTGTTCCAGTGGTGGGTGACGTGAAGCCAGATTCTCTGCTATGGGACCTCTCTCCAATTGATTTTGGTTAATTTTTATTTATTTAATTTTTATTTTTATTCATTTCCTTATCCACATTTGTTTGCAGGGGATTTACCTACATGTTGCTGCCTTTTGCAGCCCTCTAGCCCTTTCCTGTGCTGTTTTACAGCCTTTTTAGTACCGAAAAGTTCGGGTCCCCATTGACTTCAATGGGGTTCGGGTTCGGGACGAAGTTCGGATCGGGTTCGGATCCCGAACCCGAACATTTCCGGGAAGTTCGGCCGAACTTCTCGAACCCGAACATCCAGGTGTTCGCTCAACTCTACCCGCGACTCTACCCTGTGACAAAATCACAGGCCTTAATTTAGCATAGACTCTCTACAGAGCCTCACGAACATGTGCAGGGTCTTGCTCAAATAGTACAGGAACTTGGAGAGAGACTACAGGTTGTGAAGACCGTCTGAACTTCCCCCATTTTTTCTCCCGCCACCGTTCAGGTAGAACCACACCTTAAATTACCGGTTTTCGGGTGACCGCCAAAGTTTTTTAGCTTTCAAGGAAAGCTGTAAACTTTATTTTTGACTACATCCTCACTCCTCTGGTCCTGATCCACAGAGCGTTGGTATTATCATCTCCCTGCTTCAAGGGGACCCCCAGGAATGGGCCTTTTCTTTGCCTCTGGATTCCCCTTGTCTTTATTTTGTGGACCTCTTTTTACAGGCGTTAGGGGTTCTTTATGATGAACCAGACCGAGCCTCTGTGTCAGAATCCAATCTTAAAGGGAACCTGTCATGTGAATATTTGATTATAATCTAACTAATTATATACAATCATTAACTACTAAAAAGTTCCTTAGATGTATTCACTTACTGGTGTGACAGATGGTTACCTCATAATATACACACAAAGATGCCACATGCCGCATGCTAAAGAGCTGATTTGAGTGATGTCATTGAGTCCAACGTATATTTATTTCAGAGCTATAGCCACTCCCCTGCCCACCTGCTGCTGATTCATATGGAAAATAACTGTCATTCTGCAGCAAGTGAGCATGGAGAGTCAGGAGCTCATGAATATTCAGGACTCATTATCAGCTGGAGCTTTTCAATACAAGATGTTGGCAGATTGACTGGGTCAATTAAAGAAAGTGACCCAGCATTTTGCTAAGAGAATCAGTCACTTATTTATGTTGCCCTTAGTTAGGACACCATAAAACTGGTGACAGGTTCTCTTTAAGGCCCTCACTCAGGGGAATCGTCCCGTGGAGGATTATTGTACGCAGTTCCGCAAGTGGTGCGTTCCCTCGGGTTGGAACGAACCAGCGCTCAAATGTCAATTTAGGGCAGGCTTGACTGAGAAGTTAAAAGACATGTTGGGTTGTTATCCCTGTCCATGACGCTAGCCATCAGACTAGATAGACGGATCAGAGAGAGACAGTGAGAGCATTTGTTTTCTCCTCATACCCTTCTTCAACCTGAGGTTTCCCCCATTGAACCCAAGAGGGAGGCCCATTCGGACGAGCCCATGCAACTCGGGATGACGCGAAGACAACTATACCGTCATCAGGTCTCTTGTTTTTATTGTGGGGATCCCGACCACTGGATCCGTCAGTGTCCTAAAGCTCCGCTTTCTGGAAAGTCATCCAAGTCTGAAGTATCCAAGGACAAGGTACTCCCGGAGGTGGTAAGAAGTAAATTGTTGCCGGTTTCTATTGCCTTTGGAGTCTTAAAGGGGTCAGGAAATGCCTTTGTGGATTCAGGGTCAGCTCTTAGTTTTATTGATTACAAATTTGTTGAACAAATGGGAATTCCTATACTAGAATTGTCCACCCGATCCAGGTTATCACCATTGATTCTACCCCCCTGCTAGGGGGCAGGGTAAAACTCCGTTCTCCGGAGGTTACCCTGTCTATGGGGGTCTGCCACTCAGAGAAATGCTCTTTCTTTGTTTTAGAGAATCTTCCTGTTCAGGTAGTCCTTGGTATGCCCTGGCTTCAGCAACACAATCCAGTCATTAACTGGAGTTCGGGCGAGTTAGAGAGATGATGGCCTAATTGTAGTTCTTGCTTAACCGTAGTTCAAGCTGGGGTTTCATCAGATATTATTCCTCATTTTATTTCTTATTATTCAGATGTTTTTTCCACCACTGAGACAGATACTCTTCCTCCCCATAGGTCTTATGACTGTGTTATCGACTGAGTACCCGAGTCCAAATTTCCTAAAGGACAGATTTATAATCTTTCTGGTCCTGAGCGCATGGCCATGATAGACTATATACAGGAGAGTCTCAAGAAGGGACATATTAGGCCCTCCACCTCTCCCCTGGGAGCAGGATTCTTTTTTGTTAAAAAGAAGGACGGTGGTCTCAGGCCCTGCATTGACT
Source organism: Bufo gargarizans (assembly GCF_014858855.1). NCBI lineage: Eukaryota > Metazoa > Chordata > Amphibia > Anura > Bufonidae > Bufo > Bufo gargarizans. Next base: position 204,872,068 of record NC_058083.1, read on the forward strand.
ATAGAAATTTTTCTAAAATCACTATTAGGAATCACTATTCCATCCCGTTGATTCCTGATTTGTTTAACCAGATTTTGGGTGCTTCGTGGTTTTCTAAATTTGATTTGAGAGGAGCATATAACCTAGTTCGTATTAAGGAGGGAGATGAGTGGAAAACTGCTTTTAATACTCCAGAGGGACACTTTGAGTATCTTTTTATGCCATTCGGTCTTTGCAATGCCCCAGCTGTTTTTCAGAATTTCATGAACGACATTTTTTGAGAACTCATCGGCAAAGTTATGATTGTTTATCTCAATGATATTCTTGTCTTTTCACCTGACTGGGATTCTCATGTGTCTCACATCAGATTGGTTCTTAAAATCCTCAGGGAGAATCATCTGTCTGTTAAAATAGAGAAATGTTTGTTTGGAGTTCAAGAGATTCCTTATCTCGGCTATATTCATACTCCTCACTCATTTAAAATGGATCCCAGTAAGGTTCAGGCTATCTAAGACTGGGTAAGACCATCCTCCTTAAAGGCTCTCCAACGCTTTTTAGGATTTGCTAATTTTTACCGTAAATTCATAAAGAATTTTTCTGTTATTGCCAAGCCCCTTACTGACTTAACTAAAAAAGGTTCTGATCTGGTTAACTGGTCGTTGGAGGCCTGTCGGGCCTTTGATACCCTTAAAAATTGTTTTCAGATCGCTCCAATCTTGGTTCAGCCCGATACCGAGGAACCTTTTGTGGTGGAGGTTGATGCCTCAGAGGATGGTGTGGGGGCCATCCTTTCATCAGGGGTCTTCTAACCTCAATAATTTAAGGCCATGCGCCTTCTTCTCTTGTAAGTTCTCTCCATCGGAGAGAAATTACGATATTGGAAACCGCGAATTACTGGCCATAAAATGGGCATTTGAGGAATGGAGACATTTTTTAGAAGGGGATAGACATCGTATTACTGTCCTAACCGATCATAAGAACTTAGTGTTTCTTGAGGCGGCCAAACGCCCTAATCCTAGACAAGCCAGATGGGCCCTGTTTTTTACTCGTTTTAATTTTTCTGTTACTTTCAGACCAGGTAGTAAAAATATTAAGGCAGATGCCTTATCCCGGAGATTTAATGCCGTCCAACCTCCTGACACTCCCCCAGAACCGATCTTGACGGCAAGCATCTTTGTGGCAGCAATTTCTGCGGATCTTTCCTCTGAGATTCAACGGGCTCAGCAACTTGCTCCTCCACAAACACCGGCAGATAAGTTATTTGTTCCTGAGTGCTTTTGTTTTCAATTATTGGGTGAATGTCATGACTCCGTGCTCTCTGGTCATCCAGGTATTGCTGCCACTAAGGAATTGCTGCTGAGGTCTTTCTGGTGGCCCACTTTGTCTAAGGATGTACGGTCTTATGTTTTGGCTTGCGATGTTTGTGCCAGGTCTAAGACCCCGAGAACTACAACCACTACCTATTCCCTGCAAGCCATGGTCTCACATTTCCATGGATTTTATTTCTGATCTGCCCCCTTCTGAGGGAAAATCAGTGGTGTGGGTAGTGGTTGACCATTTTAGCAAGATGGTGCACTTTGTTCCTTTAAGTAAGCTCCCTGATGTGAAGACCTTAGCATCCTTGTTCATTGAACATGTGGTACGTCTGCATGGTGTCCCTGAGAATATAGTCTCTGATAGAGGCGTTCAGTTTGTTTCTGGTTTCTGGAGGGCTTTTTGTCGAAGATGCAACATCTCTTTATCCTTTTCGTCTGCTTTCCATCCACAGACCAATGGGAAAACGGAACGGTTAAATCAGGACAGTGGAGCTTTTTCTAAGGTGCTATGTATCACATAACCAACTCTTATGGGTGAGATACCTCCCGTTGGCAGGATTCGCTATTAACAATTGAGTTAATTCTTCCAAGGGGGTGTCTCCTTTTTTTTGTAGCAGTGGTTTGCATCCTCGCTTTTGTTCTAGTCCCTCTGTATCCTCACTCAACCCGCAGGCAGATTCTTTTACCTCTAGACTGTGCACAGTATGGGCACAGGTTGAACCTGAAAAAGGCCCAGAAAACCCAGTGTAAATATGCCAATAAGAGACGTTCTAAGGGGGTACATTTTGTACTCGGCGATAAGGTGTGGTTGTCGACTAAGAATCTTGCTTTGAAACAGTGTTCTAGGAAATTCTCTCTGTGTTTCATTGGACCATAAAATATTATTTAAGTTGTTAACCCAGTGTCCTTTAGACTTAAGCTACCCGACTCCTTTCGTATATTTATGATGTGTTTCATAAGTCGTTGCTTAAGAGATATGTGTCACCAGTGGTTCCGGTTAAAAAACCTCCTCCACCTGTGGAGGTTGAAGGTCAGGAGAAATTCTTCATCTCTAGAATTATTGATGTTAGAAAGGTTAGGAATTCCTTTCAATACCTGGTCTGCTGGAAAGGCTATGGAGAGGTCTTGGGTCCCAGCTACTAAGATCCACACCCCGAGGCTCATCAAGAAGTTTCATGATGAGCATCCTGAGAGATTTGTACCCAAGGGCTTGGGTCCGGTGGCCCCTCGTAAAAGGGGGGGGTACTGTAACGGGGTGCCGAAGGCGCACTCGGTCTCCCATCAGCCGCAGACCTGCTGCTTAGCTTCGGGAGCAAGGATCTGTGTTCAGCCTCATTCCCAGGGCGGCTTTTGCTAGCTGGGAGGCTCCCTGCTCCTAGGTCTGCCTTGAGCACCGAGCTGATCACTCGGTGCTTGACTTGTTTGTCTGTTGGTCATGTGACGCTGGCCACGTCACATGACCCTCACTCCCCACTATAAATACAGGCAACCTGCTGGCTACAGGTTGCCTGTGATTTTGGTCCCTTAGGCTGTGCATTATTATTGTTATTTAGCTTACCTTTAGATTTGACTCTTGATCTGCTTCCTGACACCTCTTCTGCCTGCTCCCTGAACATTGACGCTACCTCTCGGATTTTGACCTCGGCTTGCTTTAGGATTTTGTCTTTGCCTCTTCTCTTGCACTGACGTGACCTCCTGGACTGACCCCAGCTAGTTGACCGGCCTCGCCCTTCCGTTTTTGGTGGTGCCTTGCTTGTTCCACCTCTCTGTACGCTCTAGTGCTACCTCTCATTGGCTGTCCGCTTCCCTGCTGTCTCTATCTCTCTGCTTGCACTTACTCAAGTCAGGAACTGTCGCCCAGTTGCGCCCCGTCACCTAGGGTGGGTGGTGCAAGTAGGCAGGGACAGGGGACCGGGTGGCAGCTCAGGGAGTGTACCTCTGCTTTATCTTTATACCCACGACTCTACCCCGTGACAGTTTTTATTTTTATTTTCAGTTTCTATTGTATTGTATTCTGATGTTTATTAAATGTTTTTATTAATGATTTTCGATCCATATGCCCGTATGTGAGTGCTCGGACTATACTATACTTTATATACCTTTTCCCTAGTTGACAAGGCGGGTCAATTCAGTTCTTGTAGAACCACTGCACTATTTAGGATGGGTGAGCCTCAATATCTATATTCCTTCTAAGTAATTAATATGAAAGTGACATAAGGAAGCAGCTACGCATAGCTTGTATTCAGATTTTTTTCTTGCCAAAAATAATGGCTCAAAAAGCATCTGAGCTCAGTGTTTTTTGTACTTTTTTATGAGATTTCACCTATATGTGTGTTTTACTGCCTACAGCTTTTTAATCCCTTGCAGCCAATAAATAGGCTTGTTTTGAAACTCAGGATGCAGCTCTATTTTCCAAATCTGTCACTTGTCAATTTATGTTCTAATAACTTTAGAATGCTTTTACTTATCCAAGCAATTCTGAGATTGTTTTTTTCGTGACACACTGTGCTTTATGTTAGTGGCAAATGTCAGTCGTTGTATTTTGTTTTTATTTATAAAAAATCCAAAATGTAATGAAACTGTATCAACATTTGCAATGTTTCGACATATCTAAAAAAAAAGTTAATAATTAATATGTACCACATGTCTACTTTATGTTGGCCTCATTTTTCAAAAATACTTTTATTTTTTGGAGAGTTAGCAGCAATTTTACTGATTTTCAAGTACATTTTCAAAGCCTATTTTTTAGGGATCAATTCACTTCTTAAAGGGGTATTCCCATCTTGCTACTTCATCCTCAATTGCTGCCAGCTAGCTGTTCACTTCCTGGTTTTCTGCAGCTAAGGCTGGGCGGGCGTAGGCAGTTTCAGTGAAGGCCGGCAGAGTCATCAGTCTGGCAGCCTGCAGTGTCTGTGAAGCCCCTCCCCCTGCTGGGGGAATCAGAGAGCCATGTGAAGTGAGCTCAGTGTACAGAAACACATGGCTGTTCTGCACCGTTTTACACATAAAATCTCAGTCCGATCTTTTACAAACCCATTCTGTGCATCAAAAACTATAATTCCATATTATACATTAGCTCAAATACTTGACCAACCCCCACCCACCAGCACTGATGCAGATTTGTTTCCATTACAGCTGTACTCCAGTTGTGTATAAACCTTACACTATGTATCTTTATAGATGCATATACAGCTCAGCTACATGTGTCTTCTCCAGTCCCCTAACATCACTTTGGCTTAATGGCTTCCTATACAGCCCTGCTACATCTTTATTCTACTCCCCCACTAGCACTGTGTCTGAAAAGCTTCATATACAGCTCCGCTACATCTGTCTGTTTATCTCTTCAACCAGCACTGTGTCAGAACAGCCGCATATTCAGCTCTCCTACATCTGTTTCTCTCTTCCACCAGCATTGCTGCTGACCTGCCAAATATACAGCTCTGCTAGATCTGTCTATTCCCTTCCCCATTAGAACTGTGTCTGAACAGCAGCGTATTCAGCTCTGCTACATCAGTTTCTCTCTTCCACCAGCATTGATGCTGACCCGCCAAATATACAGCTCTGCTACATCTGTCTATTCCCTTCTCCATTAGAACTATGGCTGAACAGCAGCATATTCAGCTCTGCTACTTCCATCAGCCCCCGAAAGTGCCTCCATCAGCCCCCCAAAGTGTCTCAATCAGCCCCCTAAAGTGCCTCAATCAGCCCCCTAAAGTGCCTCAAATAGCCTCCCAAAGTGCCTCAAACAGCCCCCCAAACATCAGCCCCCCAAACATCAGCCCCCAATCGTTGGTGGAATTGGTGGTGCATGTAAAAATACTCACCCCTTCTGAAGAAGTGTCATGGTCCTCCACTGGCTCTCCGATGCTGTCCGGACTCGTCTCTTCCTCCCACGAAGTGTTCGGGCGGCCGCGCATGCGCTAAACTATCTTCCTTTGTGCTGCGTTGAAGCCGCGCATGCGCGGTTCTATTGAAGATGCGGCACAAAGGAAAATTGATCAGCGCATGTGCGGCCGCCGGACGTGCGCGCACCCTGTAAAGTAAAAGAGTCCGGCCACTGGATCACCAGGGTAAGCTGTGCGCAGCGAATATAAACAATATAATTAGTTTTTTCGATTTTTGAAGAAAACTACCGGATTTAAAAAATAGATTATATTTACAGAAATGCTCAATGGGGGGTATATGATTGATTCGAACATGATCAAGAAGGTGGGAATACCCCTTTAAGTTGTTTTTGAGAGGCCAATATATAAAAAAATCCTCATAGATCACCCCATTTTGAAAACTACACCCCTCAAAGTATGGCATTTCGGAGGTTTATTAATCCTCTGGGTGTTTCACAGGAATTAATGGAATATTAAGGTGAAATTTACTATTTTAATTTTTTTGCATATTTTTTATTTCAATTTTCAAGAGAAAAAGCTATTTTTTGGGGCTTGAAATTTAAACATGCACTGGTACAATACACTGCAATAGATGTACCGACAATGGGACCATGCAGTCATGTCACAGGGACCTGATGTGGTAGAGAGGGATCCTCTCTCTTTGTAAACCAATTAGAAGCTGTGGTCACTACTGACTGATACATCTAAGGGGTTAAACAGCCTGGATCGGCACTAGCACTTATCTCACAACTTACACCCACTGCTGGTGGCAACGGCTCATTTCCTGAACTGGCACCATCACTATACCTAAAATATACGGCATAGCGTGGAAACGTGATACTTGCCATGGCATATGCAATAGCGGGATGCTGAACTTTTTATTTTTTTTAAAACAACTTTTTTTTTTTTAAGTTGTAAAACATAATACCCAGGGGTTTCAGCAGCAAAACAGGGGGATATCAACCCCCAGAACATCACCTGCGGATACTCATGGAGAAATTCATAGTGCGCAGCGGCTCCCCCCTACCCGAGTCTCCTCTCCCACAGCGAGATAGCAGCAACCAACCGAGAGGCAAGATGGCCGATAAGAGGCAGAGGCTCACACGTTTATTGTCTCAACCCCCCTACCCCCGCAACCATTAGACATTGAGTCTCAGAATACCGAGATGGACACTCCCCCGCAGATACAGGGGATAACAATTCCATGCAAAGAACTGGCAATAGCAGTGGCCAACCTATTAGCGCTGGACATAAAAGCCACGATGGAGGCAATAGTCGCCTCCTCATGAAACAACTGCAAATTGAGATGGCTCGCCATTCAATGCAGATCCAGGAGCTGCAGATCCAGGAGTCTCATAGAGGATGAACTAGAGAGTGCACAGACGCCTGGAAAACCGTTTTAGGAGGAACAACCTCAGGATTGTGGGTCTCCCAGAATCGATATTACCAAGCCAGCTCACCCAGTTGTGTGCAATGGAACTTCCCCAGGCCCGGGAAATCCAAGGCCCTCTCACAGTTGAAAGAACATACCGGGTGGGCCCTCTAAGGGGCCCATGTGAGTAGGAGGCTATGCAGCAACCAAGGCCTACGATTGTAAAATACCTCAACTATGCAGAGAATGTGTCCCTTTTGATCAGATATAGGCGGGCAACCCAGCCGCTAAAGGTGAGGGGCCACAAGATCTTACCTTTTGGTGACTATTCAGTGGAGGTGGCCAGGAAACAACGAGCTTTCTCCTCCATATGCACACAGCTGGTACAGAATAAAGTCAAGTTTGCATTAATCTACCCTGCTGTCCTGCGAGTCTTTAGACTGGGAGGCATCATGGACACCTACCTATCCCCAGGGGATGCCATGGCGGCCATTGAGGGTGACTCTGTCTTCAGAGGAAACAGAGGGGAATTAACATCCAGAGGAAATTTCTCGACAAGAGGAAGCCGCTATCAAGGACTATCCCGCAAATGGTCTCATCGATCCTCCCCCAACCCGCCTAGATCGGAACAGAACCAGGATTCAAGCCCGGAGTGGGACTGAGGGGATCATAATTTGTGGACTTGATCGGAGGGACATATCCTCAACTGAACTCTATTGGAGTGGACGGAAGTCTTTTGATACATCAAATTATGTGGGTTGGTGAGACAACATTTAGTTTGGGAGTCAAGATGCATAAGAGTTTTAAGTTAAAATGCCTTTAACTACCGTGTACTTGGGGAGGCGGGAGGAAGATAGGAGAGCAGGTTAAAATAGTCTGCCCCCCCCTTTCCTTTTTTTTTTCTTTCATCTTCTTCTCTCTTCCCTCTGGTAATGTGGGACAGACACCAAGTGAGAGAGGAGAGGTATGTTGAGAACAATATTAAGATCAACCTGAAGTCAAATGAGTGATGTTAGATAGAGAGATATTGTGAGAATAATTAGATATTTCGGAGCAGGAGAAGACAACGTCTCTGCCCGGAAGAGCACAAAAAAACGTGAAGTCCAAATGGTTGACATGTTGGTTGTTAGCCCCCAGACGTGGAACCAGGTTTTTAGCTTTGGGGAGGGGGGTTGTATGTTTGAGCTCCATTGGTGCACTTTGGTCAAATGGGAGATAGTACGAGACGGGTTGGAGTATCCTCCAGGTGTGTATCTAAAACCATCACATACAAATATTAAAACATGAAAGTAGTGATGTGGAATGTGAAAGGCCTGAGGGCCCCACAACATAAGAATAATGGTTCTCTGCCACCTCAGGAGGATAAATGCTGATATAGCGTTACTGCAAGAGACACACCTGGAGGAGACTGATTTCTGGCGCATGAAACGCCTTTGGGTGGGATCAGTGCTGGGTGTAATGGCCTATAATGTTTCTGTAGAGTAGTGGTAATTGTGTCAACGGTATCTCCTACCTGGGTTTGGCTGGACTCCTGGCTCACTTGCAATAATTTTGAATGTAGTGATAGTAGGAGTAATAGAGGGATTTTGCAGCAGAAATGATGTCCAGACCTTTGGATGAAGTTCAAATGTTTCTTTACTTAATATAACTTGTATCCAACCATTATACAGCTTTGGTCACTTGGTCCCAGCAGTTTTTAGCAATCATTGGCAGGAATGAATACTTCTGCTTTAAATTTGGAGCTTGAAGTCATCTGCTTGGTAGCTCTGTAATTGTGACATGAATTAATCTTCTGCACTTTTTTGTAACTTCTGCTTTGTGGGGACAGACTAGCTGAGGAGGAATGGCTTCTCCTAGGTCTCTGGACTTAACTCACAGATTCTCAGGGGATGCTTTCTTCCTGGAACTCTGGAGGTTGTAGCTTCTGCTTTCTTCATCCAGCTAAGGCTGAAGGTGCTCAGACTGGGAATATGACCAATTCTCAGACGAGACCAGGTCCTTGCTGTCTTCCCTATACAGGGGTAAACTCAACTCGCTCTAAGGCCCCTTTCACACGGGCGAGTATTCCGCACAGATGCGATGCGTGAGTTGAACGCATTGCACCCGCACTGAATCCCGACCCATTAATTTCTATGGGGCTGTTCACATGAGCGGTGATTTTCACGCATCACTTATGCGTTGCGTGAAAATCGCAGCATGCTCTATTTTGTGCGTTTTTCACGTAACGCAGGCCCTATAGAAATGAATGGGGTTGCGTGAAAATCGCAAGCATCCGCAAGCAAGCTAGGAGACGATCGGGATGGAGACCCAATTATTATTATTTTCCCTTATAACATGGTTATAAGGGAAAATAATAGCATTCTGAATACAGAATGCATAGTACAATAGCGCTGAAGGGGTAAAAAAATAAAAAAAAAAATTAACATACCTTAATCCACTTGCTCGTGCAGCCCGGCATCTCTTCTGTTTGTCTTCTGTGCTGTGTGCAGGAACAGGACCTGTGGTGATGTCACTCCGGTCATCACATGGTCCATCACATGATCTTTTACCATGGTGATGGATCATGTGATGGACCATATGATGGCCGGAGTGACGTCACCACAGGTCCTGTTCCTGCACACAGCACAGAAGACAGACAGAAGTGATGCCGGCTGCGCGATCAAGTGGATTAGGTGAGTTAAATTTTATTTTTAATTTTTAACCCCTCCAGCGCTATTTTACTATGCAGTCTGTATTCAGAATGCTATTATTTTCCCTTATAACCATGTTATAAGGGAAAATAATACAATCTACAGAACACCGATCCCAAGCTCAAACTTCTGTGAAGAAGTTCGGGTTTGGGTACCAAACATGCCGATTTTTCTCACGCGACTGCAAAACGCATTACAATGTTTTGCACACGCGCGGAAAAATCACGCATGTTCCCGCAACACACCCGCACATTTTCCCGCAACGCCTGTGTGAAAGAGGCCTAACAGGCCTGCAGGAAGACGGAATAGCCCACCTCTCTTCAGCAGGGGGGCATAAAAGAACAGGATTGTTCCACTCTGAGCTGCCATAACATTAAAACTATCTCTACCAATGATGCTGCTACCTGCTGGTGAATCTGGAAAATTACAAGAATAATTACATTAAACATAGTTTATATGCACATTTGTGGAGAACATAAGCAAAATCACATCAGATAACAGTGTGAAAGCTTGTAGAAGATAGTAGCGGAGTAGAGGCATGTAGTAACACAACTCTGGGGTGTTATACATGTCCGCCATTTTGTGTTTGTTTGTAAGTACGTTGACACCCAGTACTGGTCCTTGGTGATCTCCACACTGCGGAGCCATGTGCCGGCGTCCTGGGAGTGCAAGATGTGACCGTGCATGGTGGATGGCTCGCTCCAGATACATTTGCAGTCTGCTTTTTGCCTCCTGTGCACTGCGAGTTATGCCTGCTTCTCCTCCTCCTCCTTCTCCTCCCTATCCCCTGCTCCATCTCTCCCTATAAACTCCCCTCCTCTTCCTCTCTTGTGGGCACCCACGTAACGTCCATCGACACATCATCATCGTCACCTTTACCAATACTGACATTAGAGATCTCGGAGTAGGCAGCAACAGTGGGGACCACCCACCTTGGGCTCATCTGAGTACTGTCGTCAGACTGCTGGGTGGCAGGCGTTGCTACCTCCTCTTCCTCATCTGATGCCAAGAATGGCTGCGCATCGGTAAAGTCTGGAAATTGATGGGAAACTAATTCCTCTCACTGGAGTGGAGGGGCTATGGTTGGTGGTGGTGGTATCTTTGGGGGTGCACACAGCAGAGAGTGAGGAGGGTGCTGATACAGAGGATGAGGAGTCTTCAGAAGCGGAAGGCTGAGTGAGCCACTCAACCAAGTCTGGTGCGTCCTTTGACGTAATCACACGCACCTTCTCCAACTTCCCACTTAGGCTCCTGCCTGGTGCACCTGCCCAACCCCTACCAACCCTGTGGAACGGCCTGCCTCTTCCTCTGCCTGTCATTTTCAAAATGACCGTGTGCCTAAGTCCCTAGAGAAGAGCAGTATTTGTGGAAGCAGGTATATAGAACCCCTTTTTTGGGGGGCAACTGGTATATCATGCTGCTGCCACCTCAACACTATGTCACTGGGCCACTCTATGGTCTCCTCATGCTGCTGCCACCTCACCACTCTGTCATTGGGCCACTCTGTGGACTTCTCATGCTGTTCCCACCCTCCCCACCCCATAACTGGGCTACTATTTTGCCTTTTTGGCATGGTTGACATCATCATTTATTTGACCCTTCTTCTGATCTGTCAGAAGGAAGGAAAAATTAGACGCACAACCGATCCTGTCTATGTAGCAACTGTAAGGCCTGTATGACATAGTCCCTATTTTGCATCAGAATTGGCTTATGATTTGACCAAAACCAGAAGTGGGTACAAAACACAGAAGATATGCAAATATTCCATTCCTCTTTGTTTTGGATACACTCCTGTTTTTTTGGGGCTTTAGCAATACTGTTGGATTATTGACCAAATGCTGACCAAGTGAAGGCGGGTGCTCAACAGACAGGTTCCGTTTTTTGGGGGTTATTGTTCTGACATATTAAGAAGGGCAAAAAAAATCTGTGACCTTAACACAAACTTACTGCTGACACCCTCTCCACTCTGTCAGGGGGGCTCTACTTGCATAAGCGTTTAATAGTACAGGTTCTGTAGAAATCTATGTGGAATCAGCTGACGACGGTGTAAAAGGAGTGCGCTCTTTCATGCTATAGTAGGACCTGGGGCCTCTGCGCGGTTCTTTATACCTGGCGCTAACATTGACCTGTAAGGCTGAGTTCACACTTGAGTTATTTGGACAGTTTTGGTCCCATAACTGCCCAATCAAGGCCCCTTTTACACGGGCGTTGCGGGAAAAGGTGCGGGTGCGTTGCGGGAACATGCAGAATTTTTCAGCGCGAGTGCAAAACATTGTAATGCGTTTTGCACGCGCGTGAGAAAAATCGGCATGTTTGGTACCCAAACCCGAACTTCTTCACAGAAGTTCGGGCTTGGGATCGGTGTTCTGTAGATTGTATTATTTTCCCTTATAACATGGTTATAAGGGAAAATAATAGCATTCTGAATACAGAATGCATAGTACAATAGCGCTGGAGGGGTTAAAAAAAATAATATAATTTAACTCACCTTAATCCACTTGATCGCGCAGCCCGGCTTCTCTTCTGTCTTCTTTGCTGTGTGCAGGAAAAGGACCTGTGGTGATGTCACTCCAGTCATCACATGGTCCGTCACATGATCTTTTACCATGGTGATGGATCATGTGATGACCGGAGTGACGTCACCACAGATCCTTTTCCTGCACACAGCAAAGAAGAAGACAGAAGAGAAGCCGGGCTGCACGATCAAGTGGATTAAGGTGAGTTAAATTATTTTTAATTTTTTTTAACCCCTCCAGCGCTATTGTACTATGCATTCTGTATTCAGAATGCTATTATTTTCCCTTATAACCATGTTATAAGGGAAAATAATAATGATCGGGTCTCCATTCCGATCATCTCCTAGCAACCGTGTGTGAAAATCGCACCGCATCGGCACTTGCTTGCGGATTCTTGTGATTTTCACGCAACCCCATTCATTTCTATGGGGCCTGCGTTACGTGAAAAACGCACAAAGAGGAGCATGCTGCGATTTTCACGCAATGCACAAGTGATGCGTGAAAATCACCGCTCATGTGCACAGCCCCATAGAAATGAATGGGTCAGGATTCAGTGAGGGTGCAATGCGTTCAACTCACGCATCGCATCCGCACGGAAAACTCGCCCGTGTGAAAGGGGCCTAAGTGTGCAGTAATTCTAAGTGTGACCCCTGTCATCTGCTTGTCATACTGACTCACAGTATTATTTCACTACCACAGCCTACTCCCTATGCGTGTTACTGCAAGGCACAGTGTTCTACACAACTATACAGGCTCGCTGCAGCCAGGAAATAGTTGTTTTTTAACGCGATTTGCCACAAATACATTCGGATTGAATTAAATCTTTTCGGAAATTTCGGCCAACCGACTGAATCTAATTTTTAAGAAATTCGCTCATCTCTATTAGTAAACACTAAAATGCTTTAATATGCATCTCAGATGCCATGATCAGCGATGAACTGTGGTTCAGTGACGGGGGAGGTGCAATCGACATTTCCTGTCATTACAGTCGCTATTTACAAAGAAATACGCTTTGTGACAAAGTAATTAATCACAAAGCAAATTTTTTAGTAAAATTCGGCAAAGCAGCCAAATCGAATATTTGGAAACTTCGCTCATCTCTACTGATGAAGGTAGACAGTTCACTTCAAAACAGTTCAGGAAATGGACGGCAGGACCAACTATCAGGACTTCATTTCAAAACCTTTATACTGGTTGTAAGGCAGGACTCGTGATGTACAGTAATTGATGTGAAGTGGGCAGCCTAATGTGTAGCAGCCAGGAGCAGCTGTTACACAGACTTTGGGTGTGTTCCTTATTCGCTTTCTCAGCACAACTTGCAGGAGGAACAACAGGGGGACTATACAATAAGGTAGATTCCTTAGACCTCTTTTATACGAACTATACAGATTGTGTCAGGATGCGTTCAGGGAAACTCGCACCATTTTGCAAGCAGTTCAGTCAGTTTTGTTTGCAATTGCATTTAGTTGTTCAGTTTTTCCACACAGGTGCAATCAGTTTTGGTGCATTTTTCACGTGTGTGAAGAAAAACAAAAAATTTACAAACAACTATCCTAGCAACCATCAGTGAAAAACACATTGCATTTGGACATCATCCAGGTTACATCCGGATGCAATGCGTTTTTCACTGAAGCCCCATTCACCGAAGAATGCAGAACGCAGAATGTAGAACAAAAACGCAGAATGTAGAACAAAAAAAACCCGCAGAATGTAGAAGAAGCTGTGATTCTCACGCAACGCAGAACTGATGCGAGAAAAACAACGCTCATTGAAATTAATGGGTCAGGATTTAGTGCGGGTGCTATAGGTTCACTTCACGCATTGCACCCGCGCGGAAAACTCGCTTGTGTGAAAGCGGCCTTATACTTTCAGAACTGGCATAATTCTTTGGTTGTTTCATCATTTCTTCTCTTAGTATCTGCTTATGAAAAAGGGTAAAATTGTTTCCTATGTATCTCGCACTATGGGCCCATTTACATGGGCAGATGCACAGGACAATGATCAGAAATGAGCCATTACTTCCCGATAATTTCCTGATCATTCAGCTGTAGTAAAGCTGCTCAGAATAGGTCATCAGTACCTGATCGGTGGAAGTCCGACACCCGGGACCCTCGCCAATCAGCTGTTTAAGAAGGCAGCGGCGCTCACAGTAGTGCCACGGCATTCTCGCTGCTTTCTGTATGCCAATGATGACACATTCATCAGTCACTTGGCCTAGGCACAGCTCAGCCCCACTGTGGGGTACTATATATTATATACTGTGAGGTGTTATACTATATATGTACTGTATACTGCATATTGTGGCATGCAATATACTATATGCTGAGGTTCTGTAGATGTATTACAATGTTCTGCAGCAGCTGAAGTATGTATTATTATTAGTGATGAGCGAACTTCTGTTTTAAGTTCGGCGTCTAAAGTTCGGCTTCCGGTTAGCGGAGAATGCCGATATGGATTCCGAATTCCGTTGTGGTCCGTGGTAGCGGAATCAATAATCGGCCATTATTGATTCCGCTACCACGGACCACAACGGTATTCGGAATCCATATCAGCATTCTCCGCTAACCGGAAGCCGAACTTTAGACGCCGAACTTAAAACAGAAGTTCTCTCATTACTAATTATTATGTTTTGCAGCTCATGAGGTGAGTATTATGAGGTTCTACAGCAGTTGAGGTGTGTATTATGATGTTCTGCAGCAGTTGTGGTGTGTATTATGAGGTTGTACAGCAGTTGTGGTGTGTATTATGATGTTCTGCAGCAGTTGTGGTGTGTATTATGAGGTTCTACAGCAGTTGTGGTGTGTATTATGATGTTCTGCAGCAGTTGTGGTGTGTATTATGAGGTTCTACAGCAGTTGTGGTGTGTATTATGATGTTCTGCAGCAGTTGTGGTGTGTATTATGAGGTTCTACAGCAGTTGTGGTGTGTATTATGAGGTTCTACAGCAGTTGCGGTATATATTATGAGGTTCTACAGCAGTTGTGGTGTGTATTATGATGTTCTGCAGCAGTTGTGGTGTGTATTATGAGGTTCTACAGCAGTTGTGGTGTGTATTATGAGGTTCTACAGCAGTTGTGGTGTGTATTATGAAGTTCTACAGCAGCAAAGTTGTATATTATGATGTTCTGCTGCAAATGAGGAGTGCATTATGAGATTCTGCAGATGTATTATGAAGTTCTGCAGCAGCTGAGGTATGTATTATGACGTTCTACAGCAGTTGAGTTGTATATTATGATGTTTTGCAGCAGCTGAGGTGTGTATTATGAGGTTGTGCAGGTGTATTATGATGTTCAAAAGCAGATGAGGTGTGTATTATGATGTTCAACAGCAGCAACGTTGTATATTATGATGTTCTGCAGCAGATAAGGTGTGTATTATGATGTTCTGCAGCAGCTGAGGTATGCATTATGAAGTTATATTATATTAAGTATAATATGTAAAGGTTTAGGTACACGTTACATTCACTTTAAAAAAAGAAACAATGTGAGGACTTTTTTGGAAAGTTATGCAGTATCTGATAAAAACCTCAGTCTTGCAATATATGTATGTACAAAAGAGGAAAGAAAAGTCATAAAAGTGACTGAATGAAATATTCAGTACATAAAATAGTAAAAGAATGTGTGTGAAGGTCTGCAAGCAGCAGTCATGGTGCCCCTCGGTGGTCACTCCAGAGAATCACACGTAGTGATGATCTGTGCTCCACCCTTGCTATAGAAACATGCAGTGCTCTGCATTAGAATCATGTATTCAATGTGAAGGGCGAGTTCACGTCTCTGTTCGAGGCCTCCATCACAGATTCCGTTAAAACGGCTGAATGAAAAAGTTCCGCATGTGGGACTTTTTTGTTCAGTAAAAAAATAGGATTCCGAACAGAAGCTGTACAGAAGTCTTTTCAGTTAACTATGTGAACTATCCGATATTTTCGTTATTTCTAATGGAGCAGAACAATGTAAAAAATAGCGCAGGTGTGAACGTGACCTTAGTCGTGTGTCATGAAAAGATGTGTATTTGACCACTGTATAAAATGACTCTGACTCACACTGGTTACATAAATCTGTTCGTTCACATGAAGAAACTGTGAATACAAATCCTTTTAATCTTTAGTATTTAATAATTTTACTGCAAACATAGCTAAGCAGAGTTTATTACCCAGAATAAATCTTCATTCACATGGTCAGTATTTTGCATCAGGTATTGTAAGCCAAAACACAAAAGATTGTCTTTCCATTATGTTTTTTCAGTGAGTTTTGACTGAAAGGGGTTGTCTCACTTCAGCAAATGGCATTTATCATGGAGAGAAAGTAACTTACTAATAATGTGCAAGCACAACCACCAGTGCCGGTTCTAGGTGAAATGGGGCCCTGGGGCGAAAAACAATAAGCCCCCCCCCCCATGACACTTGCTGACTTTAAAGTCCCGTATTCACTCTGGAGATTTAATTTGTGGACGTTCATACAGAAGAGACTGTATATTGTGGGGCACGGTGTAGGCTGTATGTGTATAACAAACATATTTCACATGAAAACTTACAATTACTTGGCTTGGCCCTTGGGGATCTCAGACACCACTTCAACACTTGGCCGGGGGCTCGGTGGAGCTGATGTTGTGTTTTATCCTAATGAGAAAGATTTCTTAAGGATTTGGAGAAGGGGCAGAGGGATAGCAGAGCAGAGAGAGGCCGGTGCTGCTACTAGGGGGTCATACCATAGGGGAGTAATAAAGCCCACCATAATGCCCCCCCAGTAGAAATAATTCTCCTTATAATGTGACAGTGCAAAAAATACCCCCTTGTAATGCCCCCAGTTGAGCTAATGTTCAAAATAGTGCCCCCATAATGTGCCAGTAAAAAATAGCCCTATATAGTGCCCCCAGTAAATGCCCCCATAGTGCTCCTCTCCCCCTCCCTCCTAGTGCCCCCCATAATGTACCAGTATAAAATGCCCCATATATAGTGCCCCTGTAGATGCCCTCAGTGTCCCCCATAATTTGTAAGTATAAAATACCCTTTCTTAGTGCCCATGTAAATGACCCCATAGTACTCCTCTCTCACCTTCCCCAAAGTACCCAGCATAATGTGTCACAGTATAAAATTCTACTGTACAGAGCCCCCCATATAAAATACTCCTTCTTTGTGCCCCTATAGTGCCCACCAATAATGTGCCAGTAAAATGTACCCCTATAGATGCCCACCAATCATGTGCCAGTAATAAGAGCCCCCACCATCTTGTGCCAGTAACAAGAGCCCCCCCATATCATCTGCCAGTAGCCAGAGCCCCCCTATATTATGTGCCAGTAGCCAGAGCCCCCCCAATATCATGTGCCAGTAGCCAGAGGCCCCCCATATCATGTGCCAGTAGCCAGAGCCCCCATATCATGTGCCAGTAGCCAGAGCCCCCCATATCATGTGCCAGTAGCCAGAGCCCCCCCAATATCATGTGCCAGTAGCCAGAGCCCCCCCATATCATGTGCCAGTAGCCAGAGCCCCCCCATATCATGTGCCAGTAGCCAGAGGCCTCCCATCATGTGCCAGTAGCGAGCCCCCCATCATGTGCCAGTAGCCAGAGCCCCCCTCACATATAATGTGCCAGTAGCCAGAGCCCCCCCTATCATGTGCCAGTAGCCAGAGCCATCATGTTACAGTAGCCAGAGCCCCCCCTCATATCAGTACAAAAAAAAAACACACACAAAAAAAACCCCACTTATACTTACCTCCATGTCAGCGATGCAATGCAGGCCTCTTCCGGCCTGTGTCTCGCGCTGTATGGCTCAGGTGGCGCAATGACGGCATCACGCCGCCTGCGCTGGCCTCTGATGGGTTGCCAGTCTAGTGCCGGCAGCCTATCAGAGGAACAGGAGAGGGACACACCTCTCCCCTGCTCCTCCGCACAGCCATCTGTATCGCTGTCCTGAGGACGGCGATACAGATGACTATGGAGATGAGCGCTTCCACAATGGAAGCGCTCATCTCCCTGTGTGACTGTCCTGCCACCGCTGCCCCCACTTGCCGCCACGGGAGACTGGCGGGGACCCCTAAGGACTTGGGGGCCCGGGGGCAATTGCCCCCCTTGCCTTAATGGACGCGCCTGCCCTTTCGACCACCACCGGTAGGTTACAGGGTGGTCGTATCCATGGAAACAAGCAGTGTATAACGTGATGGAGAAACGAATGAAGCCAGCAAAGGAGGCAATATGGACAATCACAATACATTAGTAAGTGCCTTGTATTAACTTTCTCTACATGATAAATGCCATTTGCTGAAGTGAGACAACTTCTTTAAAGAGGACCTGTCGCCTTTCCTGACATGTCTGTTTTAGTAACTACTGCACTTCCCGTGTAACAATAGATCCAGGGAATTTATTCTTAAGACTCTATGTTATGTCGTCCCTCTGTTATTCATATTGGAATTATATGAATTGATAGCAGTCTTCAATAAAGGTCCAAGTGGGTGTTACAAGTCCGAGATGTGTCCCTGCACAGTTTGACACCCAATTAAATAAGTGCTACCAGTGTCAGACTGCACGGATGCACCCCCAACTGGTAAAGTCCACATGGACCTTTATTGTAAATAGTCGCTAAAACAGACCCTTCAAGAGAAGTATCAGGTGCTCTTTAAAGGGGTTGTCTCAGCTCAGACATTGATGGCATATCACTAGGACATAGGTCAGCAAGCCTTGGCGCTCCTGCTGTTGTGAAACTAGAATTCCCAGCATGTTCCATTCGAGTTCTGAGAAGAACACAGCAAGTATGCATGCTGGGAGTTGTAGTTTCACAACAACTGGAGTGCCAGAGGTTGCCTACCCCTGCACTAGGAGGTGGGGCCTGCACCTACCTCTAGAACAGAGCCTCAAATAGGGTCCGGATTTAGGCCGACAGTCCGGCTTTCTGAGCCCCCGTCCTCCGTCCAGTGCAGGCTCTGGACATACGCAGGGATGTCCTTTTTAGCAGCTCATGCTCAGATAGCAGCACTGTGCTGCCTGAGACTGAGCTGCAGGGATAACGTCACCCTCCCACCCACCTCCTGCAGCTGACCTGAAGCTGATCTGCATTACATGTTTTAAATCTCCATTGGCTGTATGCAGGGAGCGGGGCGTGGCTTAACAGGATCGGGGCATGGCTTAGCAGAGCCGGGGGGAGGAAGTGTGCAAGGATGGGGCGTGGCCTAACAGCATTGGAGCGTGGCTTAGCAGTCGGGCGGGGGGAGGAGGTTGTAAAGTCCGGCTTTCGAGGGTGGTTTAAGTGGCCATCCTAGCCTCTAAGTAAATGAGAGCGCACCAAGCATGCACGGCCACCCTCCATTCATTTCTATGCGACTTCCGAAAACAGCCGAGCACGAGTACACTCGTTTAGCTTTTTTCCAGAACTACCATAGAAGTGAATGGAGGGCATCTGCTTATACTTGGTGTGCTCTGGTTCACTTTGGGGCCCCAGTTCTAGAGAGAGGTGCAGGTCCCAGAGGTGGCATAGCCTAGCGATGTGAGGTGACAACCCCTTTAAGGATCATGATGCATAATGCTGACCAAAATATGCAACCGTAAATGGTCTCTTACTGTAACATTTAATATTTTTAAAATGCTTTATATATTCAAGGTTTAAAGAGGCTGATGGGCAGCATGCTGGCTCAGTGGGTAGCACTGGTCCCTTGCAGTGTTGGTGTCTTGCATCTGAATTTGTCTTAGTGCAACATCTATATGGAGTTTGCAGGTCTCTGGGTTTGTGAGGGCGTTCTCTGGTTTCTTCCCTGATTCTATAACATACTCATTTCTTTGATAAATGAAGCCCCCAGTGACGGCCTAAGGGGATGCAAGTTGAATTTTATTACTTTTCCGTGTTCACAGCTGAAGTGGTTTATCATATTACATTTATAAGATACGTAATTGTGCTACTTGGATTTTATATCAGATACAGTTGGGGAAATATGAGATTGTAAAGGTTTATGAAACACAAGAAGCCAGTTATATGAATAGCAGGATTTATTACCAAGCTGCTGCTACAAAGGGTTATAAAAATTGTAACAAGAAAAATACAAATGATAATGACAAATGTGAACATAACCCTACCATTTTATAGATGACTGGAAATGAGGAATCTTATATAAAACAGAACCCCAGGAAGTCTTCAAAACCGCGTAAGTGTTAACTTTTGACAGGTCAGTAGTTATGATCAGTGGGGGTCTGCGTTCTGAGACCCCCACTGGTCACTAGTACGAGGAGGCAGAAGCACTCTCTCTCCTCCATAGCTGAACTGAGGCCTCATGCACACGACCGTTGTTCTGGTCCGCATACGAGCTACCCATTGCGTAGCCCCGCAATAAAAATATAACATGTCCTATTCTTGTCCATTTTGCGGACAAGAATAGGCATTTCTACAATGGGCCGCCTGTTCCGTTCCACAAATTGCGGAAGGTACACGGGCAGCTTCCGTGTTTTGCGGATCTGCAATTTGCAGACCGCAAAAAAACGGAACGGTTGTGTGCATGAGGCCTTATTCTGACACAAAGTCTATGGGCTTGTCTTCAGCTATAAAGGAGAGACAGTGATCGGCTGAGCGATTCTGCCCCATAACTTTGGTGATTGCTGGGGTTCTTAGCACCCAGGATCACGCCGGTCACACTTTCACAAGTCACTATGACATGTCAAAAGTATTTGGAACGACTGTTCTGAATGATCTGAGATGAACGGTTGTATTTCCTGTTGTAAATATTGCTGGTGGCGTATCAGAACAGATTATTTTCCGGAGTACATTGTTTGACATGACTATCCTTTTTAGGACTCGTGCACACAACCGTTGGGTGTTTTGCAGTCCGAGAATTGGGGACCTGCAAAACACGGATACCAGCCGTGTGCATTCCGTATTTTGTGGAACGGAAGGGCCCGGCCCCTTA
Source organism: Bufo gargarizans (assembly GCF_014858855.1). Lineage (NCBI taxonomy): Eukaryota > Metazoa > Chordata > Amphibia > Anura > Bufonidae > Bufo > Bufo gargarizans. The sequence continues at coordinate 204,892,706 of NC_058083.1, forward strand.
TACAACAGTCCTATATTTGTCTGTAATGCAGACAATAATAGGACATGTTCTATCGTTTTGCAGAATGGCTATGCAGACATGGAATGCACAAGGAGTAATTTCCGCTTTTTCCGGCCCCATTGAAGTGAATGGTTCCGCATACGGGCCGCAATGTGGTGTAGGCCTATGTCTGTACCACGGGTGGAGCTGCAACTTTTTTGCAACTTTTTAAAAAGTCCCACATCATAAATGAGACACATGTTCGTAGAATGGGTCTGTTCCGCAATTCTGTGGAACGGGTACGGATTCATTAATTCTCAATGGGGGCATCCGCTACTCCGGTTCGCGGCTCCGTACTTCCGGTCCGCGGCTCCGTACTTCCGGTCCGCGGCTCCCCCAAAAAATAGAACATGTCCTAATCTTGTTCGCAATAGCGGAAAAGATTAGGCATTTCTATAGGGGTGCCAGCCCAGTGTATTGAGAATCCGCAATACACTACGGATGTGTGAATGGACCCTTAAAGGGGTTCTTCGGGCTTTTAATATTGATAACCTATCCTCAGGATAGGTCACCAATATCAGATTGGTGGTATGAAGGGAAGGCGTCTGCAGTGCGCATGTTCTGCCTCCTTTCTCTCGTCGCTGCTGCTTTGCCATAGACATATGGTGCGTGCTTTCTCTTCATACAGCTGATCGTCGGGTATGCCGTGTTTCGGATCCCCGCCAATCTGATATGGATGACCTATCCTGATGCACCATATGTCGCGCGCAGACATCACTTGCAACTTTTTACACCACAAAACTGGCATCGCAGATTTGATAAATGACCCCATAGAGCATACCTATCTCATGTCTGTCTGTCTGTCTGTCTTTCTCTCAGATACATTTATGGTGGTTGTAAGCGCTCATGCAGAAGCTGCATTTGCATTAACAGTCAGTAGAGCTGTGAAGCAATACCGGTCAATAATTAACTGATCTTTCTAATGTGAATGTCTTTCTTTTTACGTATCCCCCATCCTACTCCCCTATGCCAAAATATATGTGGTGCAGTGTGAACCACACTGCTATTTCCAACTCAAACTCAATGTCTCATGACTACAGTGACTGACTGCTGTTTTGTAGCCTACATCCTTTAGTCCGTAGCTTGCTCGCGGTTGTGGGACCTCTTTAGTTGTTTTCTTATTAGAAATTATCTTTTCACAGCTGCTATTATACATTGCAAACATTTAACCCCCATTTTTAAAGTGCTGCTATTCATCTGGTCACCGGATGTATGTAGTCTAATGATATGGACACCTCAAGTGCCAGTCTTGGCATTGTGAGGAACCTATCACAATACATGGGCTTTTTTCTTGCTTTTGTGTCTGCTGGCTTTCTGATTGTGGCCACTTGGACTGATTGTTGGATGCAAAACGCAGATGACTCTCTGGAGGTAAGACATAATAATACTCATCTAAAATAGGAATATTTAACTAGGTTTTTCATAATGAAGACCAATTCTTTATATAACTTGTGCATAGTGGGCAGCAGATGTGCCTCTAATTAATCTTTTATGTTGTAGATTGAAGTCCATTCAATTTTTGTCTGTACTCTTAAACAAAAGAGTTAAAAAAAAAAAACATGTCCTGTTTTTCAGTATAATTATTTGATAGCTGATCTATGAAACGTGTTGAGGTCTCTTCAAATGAAGAGCTTGTATCAGGGTGTTTAGTAAAATGTAAGAATTTTGAAACCCAAAATTGCACCTTTTCTACTGAATTTAATACATGCCGCAGAGATAAAATAAAGCTTCATTTTGTCTGTGAATTTGTTGGCAAATCATACCGTGGAGGGATATTTCAGAAATCTCAAAAATATTTGAAAATAATTATTTGCATTTGTCACATATAGAAAAACAAAACATTTTAAGTTCAATCTATTTACGCCTCCCAGGACCATTGCAGCCAATTTTGTCTTGAGGCAAAAATGCCTCCTGACTCAAAAATTTCTATGGATCTTTTCAAAAATTATTGCCCACTTTTTTATTAATTATTATTCAACTTCCCTTTAGTCATGAGACACATATCTAGGATAAGGATGAACAAATTTCTCCAAAGTCTTTATTATTGCTATTGGTCTGAAGAGTGGAACACTGACAATTTTCAGAGGAGCATTGCCTGGCCACAACATAAATGCTTCCTACATGTTATCCAATGGAGCTGAAAATGTTCAACCTCTCTGTTGTTCTGCTGTGGAATTAACATTCTACGGTGTTGCGGATTTTCTGAAGCTGAATGTCTCCATTCATTACAGCATAGGATGTAGTCCGCACAGAAGTCCATCCTTAGCTTTTTTTATCTTGTAGGAAGGAAAGTGAATTTGCATATTTCATTCCCCAAAACACAGAGACTTGCCTGGCCTATAATACTGCTCAAGCCTACTAGGTGCTCGGGTGCTCTCCATAAGGAGAAATAAGCACCCCCGAATCCCAACCAAGGCCTCTTACCTAGCTAAGCCTGTTATCTTTGCACTCATGAGAGGTAATCTAAGTTATGCTCCAAGGTCTATTTAAAAGGATGAGTATTGACTCATTGGATTGATACCTAACATCTGGTGGTATCAGAAGCTTTCTGTTCCTTTTGGGAGGAAAGCTAATCTGTGTACCCACAAGAGGATTGTCTTGGCTTTAAGACTCTACAGATTGGTAAATCTCTCTTGTGGATATTTTGGTTCAGTAGAATCGATTTGTTCATCCCCAGTCTATTTTTATGCAGCCATTTTTGCCATTATTACCTCTTTGACTCTGGCACTCCAAATATTTTCTACTTTCCCATATTAATGGAGAAATATAAGCCTCCACACACAGCTTGTATCTCCTAGTCACACAATAAAAAATAAAAAAAGGTTACTACAAATTAAACAATACAATTACAAATAAAAAGTTTTTGAACAATATATAACTTATCCCAGCATATAAAAAGGCCCCATAAATATAGAATGTTCTTGTTATTATTGCAGATGGGCTAAGCACTGAAACAGCACGGGTACTTTAGGTAAACAAAAATGTCATGATCTTCATGATCCTCTGGCTATGATAATAAGCAAAAAGATGCTGAACTATGTTTTCTTACTGAAATTCAGCACCATAATCCAGAAAAAATATGAGATCACGTTTCAAAACAATATAAGAAATACTAGGTTGTGCTGCTGCTGTTACAATATATAACAACCCATGATTTTCACTGGAAATGCAGCAAATAATTAATATCACATTTTGTCTATTAAGTTGAACCACCAAAATAAATGTGTGCAAATCAATTTTCTTAAATCGCTTAAAATCCATATAGCCAATGTTTATAGATGCAGAGTTGAGAAATATAGAAAATAAGACGAAAAAAGAATAAATACAGTATTTGCAATAATATATAGTCCTATTTGGCATGATCAAAGGAGGTGACCAGCATACACAGTATATGATACAACTGAAAACCTGTCACACAGAATCTAGGCTAGAAAAGCGGATGGGTTGTTAGGTCTGTGATCCTTGCCCGCTGCCTTCCTACTGTCCCTTGTGGGCGCAGATGCCCTACCACTTACCATGCTATCCAGTGTCTTAGTCGCTGATGTTCTTTCCATGCTACTGTCTCCGTGCACCTGTCTGATGCTCCCTTAGGGTGCAAGCGCTCAGCTTCGGCCTCTTAAAGGGCCAATGGCTAAGGGTCTCTGGGTATCTAAAGGGGTTATACAGGAAATGATAATGATAACCTATCCTCAGGATAGGTTATTATTATCACATCAGCGGGGGTCTGAGTCTCTGCACTGGACTGGATTGGAGTTGCTGCCACCATTCTTTATTTCTTCACTATCCTAAAGATAGGTCATCAATATTATTTCCAAATAACCCCTTTAAGGTACCCTCTCCAGTAGGAGGATGCCTGAGCTTTAGGTTCCCTGGTGGCCAGCAAAGGCGTTTGATAGTCTAGTGCTATTGTCATTTACCGGAATTTATCCTGCGTTATCTTCTGTTTGTAATCTTTGAAGTGTGTGCCTTCCTGTCTGTGTGCCCATGCCCTTTCAAGTTCAATTCTGTTCACTTTGTGTTTAAGTTAACTCAGTCTGTCTACCCTGTCTGTGCTCCAGTCATGTTTCTCATCACTATTCCACATGCAGGTCTTTCAGGCAGCGTACAGGCAGACACAGGAATCTATGAAAAAAAGCATTCTAGTCTTTTTTAACTTTTCAGACTGTACTTGTTGTTTTCCTGCATTTTGGTGTGTTTTCTGTGCCCAGAGCTTCTGGTATTTGCGCCAGAATCCCTGACTGCAGTCGTTCATCTGCCAACTATACTGGGACTTTTCTGTGCAGCGAAGACCATATCCCTGTATAAGAGTTAAAGGGGGAATACCAGGAGAGTGCTGGAATAGCGCCCCTAGGCTAGTTAGTTTGGAGCAGTGGGTTCAGAAAGAGGTGATTGGTCTTCTCAAAGAGGTGGTATTTTGGACAGATTTTACTGAACATGAAAATACCATAGCATTCAAAACATGCCAAACTACATCGTATGTATATTGCGGTCTGAAAAATGCGAATCCACGAAATACGAAGGACGTCCATGTAACATGCTCGTTGCATCTGTTTTTTTTTTGCGGACACATTGACTTCATTGGGTCCATCCTCTTCATTTTGTGGCCAAGAATAGGACATTTTCCATCCCTTTGTGAAACAGACATACGGATGCAGAAGGCACATGGATCATCTGTGTACTTTCCTCTTCCATATGTCTGTTCGACAAAAGATGTCCTATTCTTGTCCACAAACCCACTGAAGTCAATGGGTCTGCAAAAAAATAAAATAGATGCAACACGGACATCAGATGGATATCATCTGTATTTTGTGGATCCGCCTCAAGATGCATATGATGGTCTTGTGCATGAGGCCTTATAATAATTTAATATTAAGCCTATAATAGTAGTTATCTTTGGTAAAGAAAAAATGGCAACCTTCTCTGTTACAGACAAAGGCACCTTTAGAGGGTATTGGGTGTAACAGCCTCATTAACAAAGTTCTTAGTTAATGACAGCTAATCTGGGAGTCGAATCAGTGCCAAAACCTCCAAGAACGGGCCCCAGGCATTAATATGTGATAGAGTGGGTTTCCTTCATTGCTGAATGACCTCAGAGACTTTTTACTAAGTACATGCAAGTAAATGACCCATAGCTGCAGCTCCTGCTGAGTTCTGAAACTACATCACATCTCTCGAGGCTGGAAAGAAGTTTTCAGAATGTTCAGCCACCAACGGGTTCCCTATTATATTTACAATACTAATCTCATCAAGGTGCTAGGATTTCAATGTGCTCATTTGCTGCAGTAAGCAATGCGAATATTGATTATATGGAGTTACATGGTACACCAGGGAGACATTATTTAATACACCTGCTATGAAGGGATTTATAAAATGTGATACGGTCAGGCAGTACAGTCATTATGAGGAATATCTAGCAACAGGATGCATATTAAAACAGAGGCCTGCTCTGCTTGTTGCATATTTTTCCATCATGGCCACTGCTGTTTCTGAATTAGTATTAAAAACCTGCCATACTGGCAGATTAATGTTTGAAGACACTGTGAACATTATAACGACAAAGAATGCATAGGTTTTATATTAAACAGTATTCAAAGTTAAAATAAGTGTTGTGTGGGGGTGTGGGGTCATATATGAAATACATAGATTCAGAGCATTGATGAAAATGAGATTAAATGGTTTAGCATAGCAAGGTTTAACTATAATGTAATTTCCAGAACTGTTTTGGATTCACGCAGGTTATTCTATCCGTTGAACTATAGTGTGCTGTATCTACAGTATATATAGTGAGTGGTGTAGATGCATCAAGGGTGGGTCATTGTATATATGTTGCTGTGCAGTGCTAGTATATTGATGGCCTATCCTCAGGATAGGTCATCATTATGAGATTGGGGAGGTCCAACTTCGGGAACCCCAGCCGATCAGCTGTGTGAAGAGACCATCGTGCCCACACAAGTACTCTTTAACTGCATGCTGTCTAATAGGGCTGCGCATCTTCACTCGTCTCACGATTCGATGCGATTACGATTATCAAGTCCACGATTCGATTCGATTCGATTCAGCGATGCATTACGATGCATCAAGATTATTACCCAAGTCCCCTTGTTTTTCAATTTTACATCAAAAAATTAATTCAATCAGTCAGAAATTGCACAAAAATATTTATTTGTATCTATTGTCAGGCGGATCCGTCTGACAAATGCATTGAAATACCGGATCTGTCTCTCCGGTGTCATCTGGAAAAACGGATCCGGTGTTTATTTTTTTCACAGATTTAAAGGTCTGCGCAGATCGGAAGAACGGATCCGTCAATGCAGCAATTTTAATGCCGGATCTGGCACTAATACATTTCAATATAAGTTTAAAGCTGGATCCGGCAAGTGTTCAGGATTTTTGGCAGGAGAGAAAACTGTAGCATGCTGCGGTATTCTCTCCGGTCAAAAAACGTAAGAGGGACTGAACTGATGCCTCCTGAACGGATTGCTCTCCATTCAGAATGCATTAGGATAAAACTGGTCAGTTCTTTTCCGGTATTGAGCTCCTAGGACGGAACTCTATGCCGGAAAAGAAAAACGCTAGTGTGAAAGTACCTGAGAGACCATCAGTATGTTAGTCCTGGAGGTTTCAGGTTGATAGATCCTGTGTATGCTACATTGTATCCACAATAACCATCCTCTCAGTAGGGACTGAGTCTGATACACGTGTGAACTGTGAAGGGGCTCTGATGGTGCAGGATCAGTAACTGTCAGTAAATCTGACACCCCAGCAGTTTCAGATCCCTGCCCTTAGCTGAGAGTTGTCAGTGTGGAATCGGATCACCTCCTGCTGGGAGCAATCTCCTGAATAGTGTGAGATAAATGTAGACATTCCCAGACTGGCCACTAGGGGCCGCTGTTTGACCGCCTTTCATAGACCCGGAACCTAAAGTTCCGTCCACTGTAGACGGAGGGGAAGAATAAGAGAGACACAACCGAAAAAAATAAAGAAGAAACATGGCGCGGGCGGCAAAGGTATGAGAAGCGGCAATATGAGCTGTGTAGGTGGCAGGCGGTAGGTGTATATGCTGTGTAGGTGGCAGCACTGGCAGGCGCTTTGTAGGTAGATATTACATACTCATAGGTGACAAAACTCACCTCGCTGCCAGCCACCGCACGTCCGCACTGCCGCCTGCTTCTGAGTGTCTGACTGGGAGCCGGAGATGCGCGGAAAGCCGGAAACCACGCCTCCGGCTCCTCCTCACTCAGTCAGACCTGGCTCACTCAATGTTGTGGCCACCCCCTCTGACACGTCGGCGGGAGGCGGGAGGCGGGAAAGAAGGCGCCCAAAAACTTTTTTCCGACTCGGCTGCACGGCGGACGCGACGCTGACGTCATCAACATGCATCGATTATTTAAAGCAACCGCATCGATGCAGAATCGCCGGGGGTCGAATCGCGATGCATCGCTGCATCGATTATATTCGACAGCCCTACTGTCTAACTTGTATTGGCGGTGTGTTGTGAACAGGACGAGCAGGTATAGTTACACTGCACCACCGCTATGATCTAGACAGTGAAGAGGCCGCAGCACTTGGATCTTCAAAGAGCTGATCAGCAGGGGATCTCATGAGTCAGACCCCACCGATCTTATATTCATGACCACAAAATACTAGCGCTGCACAGCCCCTTTAAGCTGCTTGCCTGAGCCAAACATTTGGTGCCTGCCAGTCTCTGGCAGCCTGGGACCCCGTAGAGAGGTGAGATGTTTTACCACTTTCATCACTAAATGACTAGTCTTTGTAGTTTCATGTTCTTCCATTTTGGGATGAGTATTTGTACTATGAGATCCAACACCAGAATGCTCCCTTAGGGCTGGCCACAAGGCTTTGGATGGTTGAACAGGATGCAGCATTTACCAGTACCAGGGCCGTCTATAATATCGATTTGACCCTGGGCGAGAATTTACTTGGGCCCCCTGGATCCCGTCTTCCCACACCTTAGCATGCAATCACGCCGCCACCACAACACACACACAAAAAATCCACACACCTGGTAGAGTACAGTGAATGACTGTAAATACTTAAAGTTCTGAAGACTCCAGCGGCTCAGGATCAGTGCTCTGGGCAGCTGGGCTCAGGCTGGAAGTGGGCACCGCTCCGCAGGAAGGAGACCGTGGCTTGGCTCACCCTAGCGTTACAGTGCACCCCAGCACCCCACAGCATGCAGTATAGCACCCTATAGTATACAGCACCCCACAGTATGCATGCAGTATAGCACCCTATAGTATACAGAACCCCACAGTATGCAAGCAGTATAGCACCCTATAGTATACAGCACCCCACAGTATGCAGTATAGCACCCTATAGTATATAGCAACCCACAGTATACCATATACAGCACCCCACAGTATATAGTAGAGCAGTATAGCACCCCACAGTATACAGCACCCCACAGTATACAGTAGAGCAGTATAGCACACCACAGTATACAGCACCCCACAGTATACAGCACCCCATACTATACAGTATACAGCACCTCACAGTATACAGTAGAGCAGTATAGCACCCCAAACTATACAGCACCCCACAGTATACAGCACCCCACAGTATACAGTATACAGCACCCCAAACTATACAGTATACAGAACCTCACAGTATACAGTAGAGCAGTATAGCACCCCACACTATACAGCACACCACAATATACAGCACACCACAGTATACAGCCCTCACAATATACAGCCCGCCAAAATATACAGCCCCCCACAGTATACAGCACTCCACAATATACAGCACCCCACAGTATACAGCACGCCACAGTATACAACACCCCACAGTATACAGTAGAGCAGTATAGCACCCCACAATATACAGGACCCCACAGTATACAGTAAAGCAGTATAGCACCCCACAGTATACACCCCACAGTATACAGCAGCCCAAAGTATACAGCACCCCACAGTATACAGTAGAGCAGTATAGCACCCCACAGTATATAGCACCCCACAGTATACAGCATCCCACAGTATACAGTAGCTTACAGTATATTAGTATAACAGCCCCTGGCACCTTTTCCTGATGTAAGCTTTACAAGAAAAGCTCCACAGTTAAGGCAAACTTCTCCTGCAGCAACACTCCTGGTAGAAAGGACCTTTGATTACCTCATAGCCATGTGATCAGTAATATTGCTAGGTTACTGGTCACATGGTAATGATGTCATCTAAGGTCCTTTCTCCTAAGAGAATCACAGCTCTTACAGTTTGCTGCCTGGAGTGCTGGCAGGCAGGCATGGCAGCAACCCCCTGTGTAGCTGACAGCCTCTCTCGGTGCAGTGGCTAGCAGTGCTCAAGAGGGAGCTGCCTTGGGCCCCCAGGAGCAACTGGGCCCGGGGCAGCTGCCCATTTTGCCCCTTGTTAAAGACGGCCCTGACCAGTACTGAAGGGGAGTCACTGAACACATTCTGAGCTTGCACTCAAATCATGCACTTGAACCCCAAAACAATAGAAAAGCACTGAATGCACTTTAATTTTATTGTTGTATTATTTGGATGCATTTGGTTATACCATAGGAGGGAGTACTTTACAAGGAACCACCAACCCAAGGCAGCCTTAGGCCACCTGATGTCTCCTGATCTACAACACTAAGGCCGTAAACAAGGTCCTAGTGGACCGAAACGTTGGCCATTATTCAAAAGATCCAATTCTGGGATGGACAATAAATGAATTATTTCTGATTATCTGAAAAACGAGTGCCGTGGTTTCTTCCTATTTCAGACTGACTATTTCCACTGAGCACCAACAGTTATACAAGGAGTGCCATCCACTATAATTATTATTTAGGCCTCATGCACACAGCCTTATGTATTTTGCGGTCCGCAAAAACGGATCCGCAAAAAGTTTTGCAGAACAGAACAGCTGGCCCCTAATAGAACAGTCCTACCCTTGTCCGTAATGCGGACAATAATAGGACATGTTCTATTTTTTGGCGGAACGGAAATACGGACATACGTAAAAGGAATGAACACGGATTTTTTGCGGACCCATTGAAATAAATTGTTCCACATACGGTCTGCCAAAAAAACGTAACAGACTTAGGACTTTGTTTTGGCTCTAGGACTCCTTTTTATGCACCACAGGTCTAAACATACCACTGAGCTAGACAATTATACTTCCTACTTGTTTTACAACATGAAGGCTTTCTTTAATAACCTTCTATAGTTCATCCTTCTATAACACAGTATCATAATGATCGAGAAAATACAAGATAAGTCCAGAATCCACAAGCTTGGATATTTTAAAATCACATTTATTTAATAGGAAGAAAAAAACACAATGCAACAGCACTCTCCAAACCAAATAAAGTACAATAATGCCATTGTTATAGAAAATATTCTGGTGCTAATGCTACGTTTATTTAGTAAATTTAAGATTCTTGGCAAATACATTTTGTACAAAATTATTTGGTCCCGTCTGACAAATGTCAAGGTGATCTCTGTAAGAAGGGAACCTAACACGAAATACTACCTTTTATGTGCCATGACGGCTACCATACAACTCAGGAAGTGTAGGTTCCACATGCATGCTGGGTCCACTGCTTTTTACCATTTTTGGTGCCATAATGGCCTCCATTAAATCCAGGGAATGCAAGTACCAACATGCATGCTGAGCCCACTCTATACCTCTCCTGGTGCCAGATGGCTTCCAATGAATGCAAGGAGAGCAGGCTACAGCTTTAGGGCTTGTTCACACGAACGTGCCATATTCAGCAATCCGCAAAACATGGATGCCGCCCATGTGCCTTACGCAATTTTAGAAATGCCTATTCTTGTCTGCAAAACAGACAAGAATAGGACTAGACTCATAATTTTTGTGGGGGCACAGAACGGAGCAACGGATGTGGACAGCACACGGAGTGCTGTCCGCATCTTTTGCGGCCCCCTTGAAGTGAATGGGTCCGCACCCGAGCTGCAAAAAATGCGGCTCGGATGCGGAACCAAACCACGGTCTTGTGAATGAGCCCTTATAATTACACTAATTAAAATCAGCCTATGGGGCAGACAGGCTAGTCAGGGGTGCAAGCCACACAGAAAACAACATTTTGTACAACAAACAATGTAAATTACATAGATAGAATCAAAATTGATTAATTTGATTGTGTATGTTTTACATGTTTTTTGTTGTTGTATATTTACAGACATTGCAGCCACAAAGAAAAAAAATCCCATATGTGATAACCATATTTAGTTTTTTGGTAGAGATCTAAACAGACTAGGTGATAGGAAACTGCTTGAGGTCTTGTCTTTTTTACCTACACATTCACACTCTTCTTTCAGAAAATGCCGCAATTTTTCATCTTGATTTATGACTGGGAGATATTTCAAAAATATCTGTCTGATCTGATAACCTGGTTACTATAGGCTGTAGAGAAAACAAGTTTATTTGTTTAGATGTAATAAAATTATTTGAAGAAGATTGAAAAGTAAGATCCTGTCTTGGTTTATTCATTGCAGTAAGTGATGCTCTGTCAAGCTTCCATTTTTGTGCTTTCTCCTATGTAATCTGTCTGATGATTCTCCTACTTTTGTATACAAGTTTGATCATTTGCTCCCTTAATGCTAGTAAATTCCCCTACAGGGACCGCTTTAATAGTATGTAGGGGACGATTAGAGGTAGTTTTCAGGGCAGTATTTCCTGCTTGTGAATTTGTATAGATGGAAGTGGTAATACATGTATGATATTTGTAGACTCATCAACCAACACTAAATCCAAAAAGTGCATTTCATTGGGGAACCATGTACTAGTAAAGCTCAAATTCTAACTATTGTTATTAACATAGTCCAAATATGCTGGCATGGGCACAGCATTGTGAAGTCAAATAATTAGCAAGTCATCGATGTAGTGCCGATACCAGACAATGGCATAAGGAAAAAAAAATCCTCCCAATAAATAGGTTGGCTTATGATGGGAAACATTTAGACCCCATGGGATTATGTAATCAGAGAATTTCAATTGATAATGAACTGGCAGAATTCTGGAGACTACTGACTGTATTTCTAAGATGATATTCTGCAGCTTCAATGGCCAACAAATGAGGAATACAAAAGTATAAACTGGTAACATTTTAATTGATTCAGCAATAATCCGACTGCCAATTAGCATGATATCATGAAGCTAACACTCACTTATAGTGTTAAGCGAAGTGAAACATTCAGAGTGGAATTCGGTCCAAAGTTTAGGAAAATTTTGATATGCAACAAATGCAAAGTTCCTCGCCTTTCATGGTAACGAATTAGTTTTTCCTAAAATGGCGACTGCACATTGTTATAATGTGAAAGTAAGAAGCCAGGGAACTTGAGATCACCAATAATGCTGTGCAGCCAGCTATCCACTATGATGTCAAAGCCCTATAAAACCTTCATCCCGCGTGGTCTCTCCCATTTCTCTGGGAGCTGAGCATAGGGAGAGATGCGCCAGAGACAGTGTTGCAGAAAATTATTAATTGAAGAATATTGGAGAGGGAGAGTGCAGGGAGACTTATTCTACATCAGTTTTTATTCCTTACTATCCTCATCTTTTTCTGGCTTTACGTTTTCGTAATCATCCTTCAAAGTCTCTATGTCCTGAAAAGTCAGCAAGATGCAGGGAGATAAATAGCTGGATGCTCCTGATGACATATTCTCATCGATATTAAATGATGTGGGAAAGAAGGAAAAGCATATGGCAGAATAAGTGCTCCCACCTGTAGGGCAGGAGAGCCCTGGGGTTGGAGAAATGGGTATGCCAGAGCTGATTAATATTCAGTGTTTACTGTCAAATAACCTACAGGAGATTGCGGAGAAGAACAGCAATAATATGCATATAGTACCCCCCACCTAACCAGCCAAACCCCATACCAACAACAGCCCCTATTTAAAGGTGCAGCGCTGCCATTAACAATGAAGAAGAACTACACTGAGCAAAAATATAAACGCAACACTTTCAGTTTTGCTCCCATTTTGCATGAGCTGAACTCAAAGATCTGAAACATTTTCTACATACACAAAAGACCCATTACTCTCAAATATTGTTCACAAATCTGTCTAAATCTGTGTTAGTGAGCACTTCTTCTTGGCCGAGATAATCCATCCCACCTCACAGGTGTGGCATATCAAGGTGCTGATTAGACAGCATGAATATTGCACAGGTGTGCCTTAGACTGCCCACAATAAAAGGCCACTCTTAAATATGCAGTTTGATCACACAGCACAATGCCACAGATGTCGTAACGTTTGAGGGAGCGTGCAATTGGCATGCTGACTGCAGGAATGTCTACCAGAGCTGTTGCCCGTGCAATAAATGTTCATTTCTCTACCATAAGCCATCTCCAAAGGCATTTCAGAGAATTTAGCAGTACATCCAATTGGCCTCACAACCGCAGACCACGTGTAACCACACCAGCCCAGGACCTCCACATCCAGCATGTTCACCTCCATGATCATCTAAGACCGGCCAGCTGCAGCAACAAAGAATTTCTGCGCAAAATGTCAGAAACCGTCTCAGGGAAGCTCATCTGCATGCTTGTCGTCCTCATCGGGGTCTGGACCTGATTGCAGTTTGTTGTCGTAACCGACTTGAGTGCTCACATTCAATGGCGTCTGGCATGTTGGAGAGGTGTTATGTTCATGGATGAGTCCCGGTTTTCACTTTTCAGGGCAGATGGCAGACAGTGTGTGTGGCGTCGTGTGGGTGAGCGGTTTGCCGACATCAACATTGTGGATCGAGTGGCCTATGGTGGCGGTGGGGTTATAGTATGGGCAGGCATATGTTATGACAACGAACACAGGTGCATTCTATTGATGGCATTTTGAATGCACAGAGATACCGTGGCGAGATCCTGAGGCCCATTGTTGTGCCATTCATCCACGACCATCACCTCATGTTGCAGCATGATAATGCATGGCCCCATATTGCAAGGATCTGTACACAATTCCTGAAAGATGAAAACATCCCAGTTCTTGCGTGGTCAGCATATTCACAGGACATGTCACCCATTGAGCATGTTTGGGATGCTCTGGATCGGCATATACGACAGCGTGTTCCAGTTCCTGCCAATATTCTGCAACATTGCACAGCTATTGAAGAGGAGTGGACCAACATTCCACAGGCCACAATCAACAACCTGATCAACTCTATGCGACGGGGATGTGTTGCACTGCGTGAGGCAAATGGTGGCCACTACAGATACTGACTGGTTTTCTGACCCCACCCACAGTAAGGCAAAACTATGCACATTTCAGAGTGGTCTTTTATTGTGGGCAGTCTAAGGCACACCTGTGCAATATTCATGCTGTCTAATCAGCACCTTGATATGCCACACCTGTGAGATGGGATGGATTATCTCAGCAAAGGAGAAGTGCTCATTAACACAGATTTAGACAGATTTGGGTCTTTTGTGTATGTAGAAAATGTTTCAGAATTTTGAGTTCAGCTCATGCAAAACCGGAGCAAAACCGAAATTGTTGCATCCATATTTTTGCTCAGTGTATATAGTGTGGTCTTCATTATTAAATGATAATTTGCAGCTTGGTTCTCCACCGCAGCATGGCCACAACAGCCCGCCCATAGTATAGCCGCTCCGTGTGGCCGTACCCTAAGCAAGAGTTACCTTGGTATACCTGATTTATAGCGATTTGTGACAAATTAATTTAGTATGAAGTTGCCAAATCAAATTTTTCAAAACTTCGCTCATCTCTACTGCTTACTACCTTGTCAGTAAACTGGTGGCAGTAGAAGAAAATAACTGGTTGGGGAAATGTGTTTTTATGAAGTTTAGGTAACTTGTGAAATACAGGTGTAATGGGATGAGACATACATATATATTTACTTACTATAAAACTGAGTTTCCTAAAGACTTTATCATTATTGAGCATCAACAAGGCTATTAGAGAATGTAAATTAACATCCAAAACATTCAAAATTACCACTGCACCTCCCTTGTCTGCCTGTTGCACCACAACATAAATTATTTTTATTATAGGTGTCCTAGGCAGATAAGAGAGGACACACTTACATCTAACCGTTTAAGATCTTAGTCAGCAAGAAACTGAAAGTCATCCAATGCTGGTACCTTAAAAACTATGTGGGGGATTTATCCAACTGGTGTAAACTAGAACTGGCTTAGTTGCCCAACAAGATTCCACCTTTCATTTTTCAATGGAGGTGTAAGACATGAATAGTGGAACCTGCTTTACACCAGTTTTACACCTCTAATCGTCCCCTACATACTATTAAAGCCGAAAACTGTAGGGGTTTTTACTAGAATTAAGGGAGCTGGTTCAAATGATTAAACTTGTATTTAAAAGTAGGAGAAGCATCAGACAGATTACGTAGGAGAAAGTAGAAAAATGGAAGCTTGACAGAGCATCACTTACTGCAATGAATAAACCAAGACAGGATCTTATTTTTCAATCTTCTTCAAATAATTTTATTACATCTGAAAAATAAACTTGTTTTCTCTACAGCTTATAGTAACCAAGTTATCAGATCAGACAGTTATTTTTGAAATATCTCCCAGTCATAAATCAAGATAAAAAATGTCAGCATATTCTGAAAGAAGAGTGTGAATATGTAGCTAAAAAAGACAAGACCTTAGGCAGTTTCCTATCACCTAGTCTGTTTAGATCTCTACCAACAAACAAAATATGGTTATCACAAATGGGAGTGTTTCCTTGCAGTGACTGTCACTGCAATGTCTGAATATACAGAAAAAGTCTTGATTTTCCCTCAATGAACTCACGTAAAACATACACAATCAATTCATTCATCTAGTGATTCTACCTACGTTGTTTACATTTTTTTTTAAATAAAATGTAGTTTTCTGTGTGGGTTGCACCACTAGAAAACTAAAAACTCACATACTGTAGCTGAATATATTGGCTACGTGAATAAAATCCAAAGAAATGCCCGTGGTGTTTCTAAAAACTATTTACAGCAATACAGAGGATACTAGTTTTTTGTTTTTTGCTGCGGCTGCCTCTCGCTCTCAATGCAAGAGTTTTATGGGTTTGAATTGGAGAAAAGATCTTATTTATTTTTCACATCTTTTATTTAGATTAGTACATATGCTTTTATAGTTGATATTTAACATGTAATTCATGTTTGCATTTTTTTTTCTTCCTCATGACATGAGACTTAAGGCCTGTTCTTAATGGTCCAATGCTTTTTTTTTATTTATTTTTTTATCCAAAGTGTTCTAGTGTATACGAATTGTATTCCATGACTAAGCACTGACAGTGCAAAATGTGTAGGCTAAATTGGGGACCTTTTTAGACTATTCTGGAATCTACTTGTCTTTTATAGTAACATAGTATATAAGGCCAAAAAAAAAACATCTGTACATCCAGTTCGGCCTGTTATCCTGCAAGTTGATCCAGAGGCAAGAAAAACCCTGTGAGGTAGAAGCCTAAGTGGGGAAAAAATTCCTTCCCGACTTCAATCAGGCAATCAGAATAACTCCCTGGATCAATGACCCATCTATAGTAGCTATAGCCTGTAATATTATTACATTCCAGAAATACATCCAGGCCCCTCTTGAACTTTTTTAGTGAACTCACCATCACCACCTCCTCAGGCAGAGAGTTCCATAGTCTCACTGCTCTTACCATAAAGAATCCTCTTCTGTGTTTGTGTATAAACCTTCTTTCCTCCAGATGTCCCCTTGTCGCAGTCCTGGGGATAAATAGATGATGGGAGAGATCTCTGTACTGTACCCTGATATATTTATACATAGTAATTAGATCTCCCCTCGTCTTTTTTCAAAAGTGAATAACCCTAATTTTGATCATCTTTCAGGGTACTGTAGTTGCCTCATTCCAGTTATTACTTTAGTTGCCCTCCTCTGAACCCTCTCCCGCTCTCCTATGTCTGCCTTGTTCACAGGAGCCCAGAACTGTACACAGTACTCCATGTGTGATCTGACTATGATTGGCCTTGGTAGCAGATGCCTGACACTGGTTTTTGCAGCTTAGTTTGCTGTTCACTAAAATTCCTAGGTCCTTTTCCATGTCAGTGTTACCCAGTGTTTTACCATTTAGTATGTACGGGTGACTTGCATTATTTCTTCCTATGTGCATAACCTTACATTTGTCAGTGTTAAACCTCATGTGCCACTTATCTGCCAAAGCCTGTAGTAGTGTATCATCCTCTTCAATGTAAATTACTTTACACAGTTTAGTGTCATATGCAAAAATGTATATTTAACTGTGCAAGCCTTCTACAAAATAATTAATACATATATTGAAGAGAATAGGACCCAATACTGACCCCTGAGGTACCCCACTAGTGACAGTGACCCAATCTGAGTGTGTACCGTTAATAACCACCCTCTGTTTTTATATTCAGTTACATACTGTAAATAGAATTTTAGAAGATCAGATCTACTTCCTCTCTCTTCATGTATAATAATGATCATTGCTTTTCCTCAACTGACAACAGAAAGCATTAAGTTGACATATTAAAGGCCTGTTTACTTTTGTTATAGGTGAGTACCAAATGCCGTGGTCTTTGGTGGGAATGTGTCACCAACGTATTTGATGGAATCACAACCTGTGATGAATATGACTCCATATATGCAGAGCACCCATGTAGGTATATTGCTTCAGTATGGATAATCTGCTAATTTGATATTTTTCATTAGCTAGCAGTAGTACACATTGTTCTGTCTTCATACACGTTCACACAGTGTGCAGTCTGACATTCAGTATAAACCATTCCTGTCTTCCAAATAAGAGGACTGTTCTCTGTAGTCTAACTTGTTTATTGGAAAAACAGGAGTATTCATGTGGTAAAACTATAAGAATACAAATAACATGTATAAGAATAAAGCATAGCATGTATCAGCATAGAGTATAGATGGCAATGTAATATAACATTAACAGAGAAAGCAAATGTCCCAAAATGGCTGCCTGTACATAGGATTGCATAACATCTAAAAGCTACAACATGTTCCCAGAGTAATACTACAGCTATCTAAACATCAATGCATAACATAATATCCCTGAGACTTACCAGATATACTTGCACAAAGATGGTGGAGTTTAAAAAGGAGAGCTGCATGGAACAGCTCTGCTGATGTCCTGTAAAATGAAAACTGTGATTCTCTTTCTCAGAATGCCTTGCACTACCCACAATGCTTAGCACCTCCCAACAATACAATAATCTTTATTAACAAGAAACACAAGTGTAATACGTTTTACCACCGCTAGATGGTGCTGTTACCTAAATAATAACAGGAATACCAAACAGAATTGATCGGTCATGATACTGAAATGAATCTCACAGTGTTGGGACAGAACACACATGTTTAAAACTGAAAGTCATGTATGATAAAAAAATGGAGGCTGGAGATTTTACTTTTGTTAGGTAAAATGCCTTATGGCATTTTACCTAATTCATCTTGTCCTCATAACTTCTGGCAACAAATCATAATACAAAATCTACACAAACAAACATAAGGACTATTCTTTAGGGCAAGGCCACACGGTCAGGTTTCTGATGCAGTTTGGAAGCCAAAGTCAGTAGTGGGTCAAAAAAAGGAGAGAAATTATAAAGAACAGATATGATTTATCTTCTTTATCAAATTCCCTTATGGTTTTAGCTTCCAAAACTGCCTGGAGAAACCTGACCGTTTAGTTGTACCCTCAGAGGCTCCCCTCAATTGCTGTTGAGATGGAATTGGGAAGCAACCTTTGACATAAGCAATCATTTGTCCCACACAGAAGTGTAACTTGAATGTTCTGGGCCTCAATATAAAATCGGTAACTAACCCCCACCTATCATGCTTTGTATACCTATGCGGCAGAGGGACTTTTTGGCCTACGTGCGACTGCTAACTCTGCACCCTGCTATGCCGCTGGTTGCACAGGCCTTTTTGTCTGTGCCTGAAGCAGTCCCTGGTTTAGCAATATAATATAATATATGATAATATATAATATCACTCCTTTTGAGCTTATTTTAAAGGGGGTTTCTGGGTTCTGGATATTGATGGCCTGTCCTCTGGATTGGTGGGGGTTTGACACCACCCTGCTGATCAGCTGTTTGAAGAGGATGTGGTTTTGTGCCAGTACTGTGGGCTCTTCATTGTGTACATGGGGTCGTCTACCTGCATGCCATCTATTTAGTACATGATATTGCAGCTTTGTCTTATTCAAGTGACAGTACAAAAATCAGACGAGCTCTACTCCAACTGACTTGCCTATATATTTATAATAAAAAGATAACCAAAAATACCATGCATAATTGCCTATATTTCCCCAAACGTAAACCTTTTTCCTGAAGTCTGGCTGCCTGAGCAACAAACAGTAAACCAACCACACTGTGTATACACACCACTTCTCTAAACTGACCCAGTATCGGGAATTAATAGAACAACAGAATCACTTTCAAAATTGAAATTGAGGATCTTGTACAATTTAATTTACATCCCCACAATCTGCAGTCCTTCAGATCAATCTGTTGTAATGGATTTGACTATATTAAAGGTTCTCAATTACAAAGCCACTCCATCATAATCAGAGGTGACTTCAAATTGTATTTACAATGGGCATCTAATTTCACTGTCTGCCAGACCCACTGACTGACAGATCAATGAATTAACCCAACCAATTTGTGTTCTTCAGAGAATTCAGTGATGTTCTGGACCACAGCGAAAATTGCTTTGTGGTTGAACAAACTGCTGGCGTAATGTATATTCCATAATTTATGGTGTGGTTTGTTTAACGGTATAATATATTTATATGCACTGTTTGTACAAATGTAACCTAAATGTACTCTTAAAATTTTATGTACCTGATCCTATCTCTGATGCTTTTTCCTTTTTCTTCCTTTTCTACTTAAAGAGCACCTGTTACCATGAAATGCAGTGCAATCTGCAGAGAGCATGTTCTAGAGCTGAGCACATGGCACATGGTTTTATGGATAATAATTCAGTATAACCTGTAATTTATTTGGAAAAATCTCTGCTCTTTCTGAGCTCAGTTAAGCAAGTGGGTGGTCTTATCAGTGATCGACCGCTAATGCATACACACTCGTAAAGGCTATCAATCACTGATAAGAACTCTCATTTAGACAACTGAGCCTAGAAAGAGGAAAGATTTTAATGAATAAAATACAAGTGTTACTGAATCTCTTCCAAAGAGCAAAGGTTTTGTTTATGGGTATTAACTTGGTAAAGCCATCCGACAAGGGGTGGCCGCTGGGACAGAGAACTTCTCCAGCGCGATCCAGATCGCAGGATTTTGTATTTCAGAACCTCAGCCCCCCTTGGACTGAATGAGCGGCTTAACTTCAGCTGCTTTGTCTAAATTCCCAACATATTTTCCTTTTGCTATTATCCCCAGGTCTCTTGACGCATTAAAAACAGATAAGGAGTTCCTTATTGCATACATCCCTCCCTCCCCACTGAGCGATTCATCTTGTCCTCATGATTGAACCTATTATAGCTTCAAAGTTTACTTTTTACTTGAAGTCCGCTTTGAGTCCTTGATCACTTGTCATATAAAGACGAGGACGAGTGAATAAAATTGTGGTATATATTTCTTCTTTTTTACCTTATTTATTTTGCTTCACTACAATTTGTGCATTTTTTTCAGCATTTTTCTTTATTTTTATTAATTTCAGCAGGCCGAAATATAAGTATCAACTTCTATGCCACTATAAGACTATTGGCATTGGGCCTAACTAAAATGACCAGCCAAATATGCCTCTGCTTTTATAAAGCCCCAAATGCTGGGGTTGTTGCTATGGACGTGCATCACCAGTCGCGTCACTCTGGCTTCCGGGACGCTGTTGGTCTCCTGGATACTCTGCAGTTTAAGCGACCCTATCACCTATTTGATGTTCCGTCCCACGTGACCGCGAGACATGTATGTGATGTCACGCTCCCACGACGAGACAGCATACAGCGGTCTCTTTTTAAACGCCACAATCAACTTCATGAGGCTGCTGTTAGGCCCACCCCTTGACCTAAGGGGCAGATACCCCATCTTTTTTCAGGGACACGTCACTGATACGCCTGATCCCACTGGAGGGCTCGTGCACTGGCACACGGCATATTACCCTGACAGTTTGTTTTTTATTTAACTAATTAATTGTTAGTTTTGGCCAATGTAATATCCCAAACTATCAATGTAGCTTATTTATTTAATTATTGCCATAATCTCTGACTTTTTTTTCCCCCTGATGAGTCACTTTTGACAGAAACATGCCACGCCAGGAGTGGGTACTAGGGACTATAGTTTAGGGAATTGGACAAATATAGGGGCAGGTATCCAGACGGGGTCGCCCTTTTCGGGGGATGCTCTGTATAGATAGGCAGGACCTAACTAGTTCCCTCCCTCATTGTTAGGGCAAACTAGGGACAGGATCCCTCCCAGTGACATCTACCACTGCAACACAGAAACCAGGACTTTCACAGTATCCTCAACCGGATCTCATCTGATTGACATGCACTGGATCCGGTCACCTGCATCATACCGGATCTTATTTGACTGATCTGCATTGGATCCGGTAAGATTTTTCAGATATATATTTCATTTTGGACATCTCTATTCTTATGTGAGTGCATAACTACCAGTATAGGGGTATATCTGACTATTATGGCCCCTACCTATATGTTCTGTATCAGTGGTGTTTTTGCCATTTTTTATTGCATACCTAGTTTAATATATTTTAATTTATATTTCTTCTTTACTTTTTGAAGGCTAATTTTCGTTTAGTTTTTGGGAGTGTTTTGGGAGCCATTAACTAGTGCGTCATGGTCATTGTCCTGCTGCAGAATACACTACATTTAAATTTAACATATCACTTCTATTTTTGAAAGCATTCTTACTTTTCAGCACTTTTCTACACATGCCTAAAACTTTTGCACTGCACTGTATGTGCAGTGATCTGTATCTGTAATATGATTATGTTTTTTTTAATGCGCAAATTCCATCCTACGCCAAGTCTATCCCAACTCCAAAACCAATACATTGCATGCTATCTACTATAGTGCTTGAGGACACAGTACAAAACTTCTCCATTTAGTGCTCTTTGAGTCCCCTTGTCATGCACTCCCCCCCCCCCTCAAGCCCTGTACCAGGTATAACACCTTTTAACAGTTTTACCTGGTGCATTCTTTCAAACTGATATCACACACTATATATTCTATTGTACTTTTCAGCAATAAGGGTATGCAAGGCCCCTGATTTACCCTATGAACACCAGCAAAGACATGATCTACAAAGTGTCTTTTAGAATTTCGCCCCAGATAGCAGAAGATCCGTAGTATATCAGATCAGAATATGAAGCAACAAAATGTGCACCAAATAGTGCAGATTTTGCTATGGACATGGTGCGAAAAATTTTATGGATTTGTCTCAGATTTGACCCTCTGCATTGCAAAGGACAAAATTTACACATTCAATTTAAATGCAGATTCCAGTGCAGATACAATCCACAGCATGTGGATGACATGGTTTAAAAGCTCATCCACTTCTCTGCTCCTGTAAATACGGCATATTGTACAGTAAATCTGCAACAATTTTGCTACATGTGACCGTACCTTTAAAGAGGACCTATCACCTTTTCTGACATGTCTGCTTTACCAAATACTTGCATTCACCATGAAATGGCAATTCTGGTGTCACGGAAGGTGTACAGGAAACTAGAAGACGCAAAATGAATATCCGACTCACTGGATCCAAAACTAAGGAACAAAAGGGAGAGCCCTGCATCAGACCTGGCTCTCTCCCTGACTGCTCAGCCTATGCAAAAATCCCAATGATAGATGATCGCATATCCTCGTACCTCGACTGTATAACACCTGAACACCCTATAATAGTGAGGGGACACGGCCACCGGCTCCCTACACTTGATACGGAGGGAGTCAGGGTCACCTGGGATCCAGCAAACAGAAAAACACAAATGAATGAACAAAACTTATCTGTAGAAGACTCAGAAGTAGGATCAGCATGCACACACTCCAGAAAGGAATATAAACCGCAAAGTGAAGCAGTCTGGGAAGGGATTTAAAGGGATGCAATCAGTGCAACTACATGACAGCTGAGAGAGGCTAACGAGATGAGAAAATGAAATCAAAACAAAAGGAAGCTCAAGGAGGAGGTTCTGAAAGGCATCTGTCAGAGCTTCTCACATGTCTGGTGGTGACAGTACCCCTCCTTCTACGAGTGGACTCTGGACACTCAGAGCCCACCTTCTCAGGATGGGACCTATGGAAAGCCCTGATGAGATGAGTGGCCTTAATGTCCGTCACTGGGACCCACATCCTCTCCTCAGGACCATAACCCTCCCAATGAATGAGGTACTGGAGAGAACCGCGGACAACACGAGAATCCACAATCCTAGAGACCTGAAATTCAAGATTACCATCAACCACAATCGGAGGAGGAGGCAAAGACGAGGGTACAATGGGTTGGACATAAGGTTTTAATAAGGACTTATGAAAAACATTATGGATCTTCCAAGTCTGAGGAAGATCAAGACGGTAGGCAACAGGATTGATGACGGACAAGATTTTGTAAGGCCCAATAAACTTAGGACCCAACTTCCAGGAGGGAACCTTAAATTTGATATTCTTAGTAGACAACCACACCAGATCATCAACATTCATGTCCGGACCAGGCACACGTGTCTTATCTGCCACACGCTTATATCTCTCACTCATGCTCTTTAGATTATCCTGAATCTTTTGCCAAATAGATGACAACGACGAGGAGAATCTGTCCTCATCAGGTAAACCAGAAGACCCCTCTCCAGAGAATGTCCCAAACTGCGGATGAAACCCATATGCACCAAAAAACGGTGACTTATCAGAGGACTCCTGACGACGGTTATTTAAAGCAAACTCAGCAAGGGACAAAAAAGAACACCAATCCTCCTGATTCTACGGGAAGGAATGGGTAAGGGAAGGAGAGGACCTGATGGCCGTGAATGAGGAACTTTGGCACGAGCGCAGGTCTCGCAGGCTGCCACAAAACCCGAAACCGTCTTACGAATCGCCGGCCACCAGAATCTCCGAGCGATGAGATCCACTGTGGCTCTTGCCCCCGGGTGCCCAGCAAGGACAGTATCGTGGTGTTTCTTAAAAATCTTGTGTCTTAAAGCGAGAGGCAAAAACAACCTCCCAGGAGGACAAAGATCAGGAGCCTCTGACTGGGCTACCTGAACCTCTGCCTCCAATTCAGGATAAAGAGCAGAGACCACCACACCTTCAGCCAAAATGGGACCCGGGTCTTCAAAATTCCCACCTCCCGGAAAACAACGTGACAGGACATCCGCCTTCACATTCTTAACCCCAGGGCAGAATGTGACAACAAAATTAAACCTGGAAAAGAACAAAGACCATCGGGCCTGTCTCGGGTTCAGACGCTTGGCTAACTCCAAGTAGGCCAGATTCTTATGGTCAGTAAACACGGTAATAGGGTGTCTGGCTCCCTCTAGCCAATGGCGCCATTCCTCAAAAGCCAACTTGATGGCCAACAACTCCCTATCTCCCACATCGTAATTTCTCTCTGCTGAGGAGAGTTTCTTCGAGAAAAAGGCACACAGTCGCCATTTGGCAGGAGAGGGACCCTGAGACAAGACCGCACCCACACCCACCTCAGAAGCATCAACCTCAACTATAAAGTAAGAGAAATATCAGGTTGTACCAAGATGGGAGCGGAAGCAAAACTCTCCTTGATATTAGAAAAGGGCTTACGCGCCTCTACCGACCAGGAGGAAAAATATACCCCCTTTCTAGTCATATCAGTGAGTGGTTTAACAACAGAGGAATAATTCAAAATAAACTTCCTGTAATAATTGGCAAAGCCCAAAAAACGCATCAGCGCCTTCTGATTCTCAGGAAGCTCCCACTCAAGCACAGCGCGGACCTTCTCGGGGTCCATGCGAAAAGAAACCCCAGAAATTGAATTTCTGGAACCGCAAACACACATTTTTCCAGTTTAGCGTACAATTTATTCTCCCGCAGGATGAGCAAGACCTGACGTAAGTGTTCCTTATGAGTTTTGAAATCAGGAGAAAAAATCAAAATGTCATCTAGATACACTAATACAAATTTCCCCATTAAATGATAAAAAATGCTGTTCACAAAATGCTGAAAGACGGCTGGAGCATTCATCAAACCAAAAGGCATAACCAAATTCTCAAAATGGCCCTCAGGGGTATTGAAGGCCGTCTTCCATTCGTCTCCTTCTCTGACCCTGACCAGGTTGTATGCCCCTCTTAGATCCAACTTGGAAAAAACTTTAGCCCCAACAATCTGGTTAAACAGGTCCGGGATCAGAGGGAGCGGATAAGGGTCACGAATTGTGATACTGTTCAGCTCCCTGAAATCCAGACATGGTCTTAAAGAACCATCTTTTTTCTTAACAAAGAAAAAAACAGCGGCAACAGGTGACTTCAAGGGACGTATGTGTCCCTTTCTCAGACTCTCAGAGATATAAGCACGCATAGCGACCCTTTCAGGTTGGGAGAGATTGTATAAACGAGATTTAGGCAGCTTGGCGCCTGGGGTGAAATTAATAGGGCAATCGTACTCCCTGTGCGGGGGCAAGTCCTGAACACCACTCTCAGAGAAGACATCCGAAAATTAAGAGAGAAAAGATGGTACAGTCTTAGTAGAAACCTCAGAAACAGATGTCGTGAGACAATTCTCTCTGCAAAAGTCACTCCAACCATTTATTTGCCTCGCTTGCCAATCAATGGTGGGGTTATGTTTAGTGAGCCAGGGTAGCCCCAACACAAGAGGAGTAGGCAACCCGCTAAGGACGAAACATGACACATCCTCAACATGAGCATCACTCACAATCAAACGGATATTGTGAACTATGCCCTTTACTGATTTCTGAGAAAGTGGAGCGGAATCAATAGCAAAAACAGGTATATCTTTTCCCAAAGTGCATACCTGGAAACCATGAGTTATAGCAAATTGATTATCAATAAGATTGACAGCTGCTCCACTATCTACAAAAATCTCACAAAAAATGTTCTTGCTCTCTAGCACCACCCTGGCAGGTAGGACAAAACAGGAATTACAAGCAAACTGAAAACCTTCAATTTTCGCATCAACCTTGCCAATGGTAACAAATGGAACATTTTTAAAGGATTTTTTTCTTTTAGTCTCTTTATTACTCTCAAAAGACTGTCTGAATCTCCTAGAGGGACAAACATTTGCCAAATGATTTATACCCCCACAACAGAAACAAACCTTCCTATGAGGACTGAATCTTCCACTGTCAGAGGCAATCAAACCGAGCTGCATGGGCTCCTGCTCAGAAGGGATTGAGAGCGACTGAGACCCCTGTGCACTGAATAAGACCGCCGCACTGTCCTGGGACTGAGTATGACAGGAAGGAGTGATCTCTCCTCTCTCTCTAAGACGCCTGTCAATACAAACAGCCCGAGACATGGCAGAGTCCAAGGAGGTAGGTCTCTCATGAAAGGCAAATGCATCTTTCAATCCCTCTGAAAGATCATGGCAAAATTGACTTCGGAGTGCAGCATCATTCCAACCAGTATCAGCTGCCCATTTCCGAAATTCTGAGCAGTATATCTCTGCGGATTGTTTACCCTGACATAAAAGACGTAGTCTAGACTCAGCCAGAGCAATACGATCCGGATCATCATATATCTGACCCAGGGCTAAAAAGAATTCATCCACTGAACGGAGGGGCCGGGCCATTACCCCTGAGCAGCGAGATGATGATCCCCACCCTCCATTCCTCATCACCAGAGGAATGGGGAAGTAGGCGAAAATGGGGTTTGCAAGCCTCTCTAAAACGAACAAAATTCTCACTACCCCCGGAGAACGTATCCGGGAGCGAGATCTTAGGCTCAGAACAAACTCCATGAACGCAAGCTGAACTGAAAAAGAGTCTTACGGAGATCTGCTACCTCCAATGAAAGACCCTGCATGCGTTCAGTCAAAAGTGAAACCGGATCCATGCTTGAGACGGTTTTGGCGGTTTATAATGTCACGGAAGGTGTACAGGAAACTAGAAGACACAAAATGAATATCCGACTCACTGGATCCAAAACTAAGGAACAAAAGGGAGAGCCCTGCATCAGACCTGGCTCTCTCCCTGACTGCTCAGCCTATGCGAAAATCCCAATGGTAGATGATCGCATATCCTCGTACCTCGACTCTATAACACCTGAACACCCTATAATAGTGAGAGGACACGGACACCGGCTCCCTACACTTGATACGGAGAGAGTCAGGGTCACCTGGGATCCAGCAAACAGAAAAACACAAATGAATGAACAAAACTTATCTGTAGAAGACTCAGAAGTAGGATCAGCATGCACACACTCCAGAAAGGAATATAAACCGCAAAGTGAAGCAGTCTGGGAAGGGATTTAAAGGGATGCAATCAGTGCAACTACATGACAGCTGAGAGAGGCTAACGAGATGAGAAAATGAAAGCAAAACAAAAGGAAGCTCAAGGAGGAGGTTCTGAAAGGCATCTGTCAGAGCTTCTCACATGTCTGGTGGTGACATCTGGATCATCTTTACTTATAACTAGGGATGAGCGGACCTGTGAATGTTCGGTTTTGCCGTGTTCGGCCAAACTTCGGGTCAGAGTTCGGGTTCGGGACCCGGACTTGACTCGAACTCGAACCCAAACCCCATTGAAGTCAATGGGGACCCGAACTTTGGTACACTAATATGGCTGTAGAAGAGTCATAGCAAGGGCCAGAGGGCTGCAAAAAAAAAGCAAAATGGGGGTAAGAGAACGACGATTGCCCTGCAAACAAATGTGGATAAGGAAATGACTTAAAATAACATATAATAGAAAAAATAAAATAAAAAAAATCTTGAATTAGGAGGCGGAGGTCAAAGTGGAGTAGGAGGTTGAGAAGGAGGTTGACATAGCAGAGTAAGTTTTTTATTTTTTTCCCTTTATTTTTTTATTTTTTTTAATACATTTGGGAAGGCCCCAAAACATTGGGAAATGGAAAAGAGAACATAAAGAGAAAGTGCTCTGGAGTATAACAATGGCTGGGTGCGGCCAGTTTACTTGTCTACTCAGCACAAGGTACGGACAAGTCCTATGGGATCCATGCCTGGTTCATTTTACTGAACATGAACTTGTCCACATTGGCTGTGGACAAGCAGCTGCACTTGTCTGTGATCATCCCCCCTGCCATGTTAAACACACGTTTGGACAATACACTGGCTGCAGGGCAGTCCAGCACCTCCAAGGCGTAAAGGGCAAGCTCAGGCCATATGACCCAGAAGTTAAATGGGGCAGATGTAACACCCCAGAGTTGTGTTACTACACTCCTCTACCCCGCTACTATCTTCTAAGAGCTTTTATATTGTCATCTGACATGATTTTGCTCATGTCTTCACAACTGTGCATCTAAACACTGTATTAAATACAATTATTGTTGTAATTTTCCAGGTTGACTAGCAGGTGGCAGGAACATTGGCAAAGTATTAGTTTCAGTTTAACATATCTAGGCTGGAATGGATCATTCCAGCTTAGCTCCCCCTCTGCGGAGGTGTGGATGGTTCCCACATACTGCACCTTGGGTGGAGAAGGAAGTTGGAGGCAGTGTGCCAGCCACCACTGTTGGGGAAGTCTGTGTGATAGAGTTTAGGTGTCCCCCTGTATAGGGAAGAAAGCCAGGATCTTGTCTCGGCTTAGACATTGATCATATTCCCAGACTGAGCCTTACAGCCTCAGCTGGATGACAAGAAAGCAGACAACCTCCAGAGTTCGAGGACGAAAGCATTCCCTGAGAAACTATCTGTGAGTAAAGTCCAGAGACCTAGGAGAAGCCATATTCCTCCTCAGCTATACTGTCCCCACAAAGCAGAAGATATAGAGAAGTGCAGAAAATAAATTCCTGCCACAGTTTCAGAGCTACTAAGCAGACGTCTTATCCTGCAAGCTCCAGATTTATAGTGCAGAAGATTAATACCTGCCAACCATTGCCAAAACCTGCTGTATTCTGTTTTGATTCAAGTTATCATCAGTAAAGAAAAGTTTAAACTTCATCTAAAGGTCTGGACATCATTTCTGCTGCAAAATTCCTCTATTGCTCCTACTATCACTACACTGCACAGGAGTCCAGCCGTACCCAGGTAGGAGACACCGTTGACACAATTATCACCACCTATAGAGACATTATAGGCCATTACACTACTCTGGCATCCCTAACCTGGGACATGCGTTATAACACCTTGGAAGGGCCCTGTGATAGTACCCTGTGCATGCTGCAATTGGCGTCAAGAACAAATTATAGACTATCATCTACACCTTACCCAGTCATTGCATAATTTGGCATCAGCGTATACCCGTATCTTGCTCCATTGCACAGACCCATCAGTCAGTACATGTAGGCACATGCACACGTACTGTTCCACCATGTTGCTGAAATTCTGCCTCCTTCTAAGACGTTCAGTATCAGCTGGTGGTGCTGGTTGTTGTGGTGTGCTGACAAAGCTTTTCCACATTTCGGCCATGCTTCTGAGGTGCTGGCAGTGCCCCAGCTGCGTTGGCGACTTCTTCCTCCTCCTCCTCCCCTGCATTCGTCTTGTGCTTCCACTGAGCCCCCGCTGTCAGGTGGGAATGCCATCAGCAGCGCGTCTACCAGCGTGCGCTAGTACTCGTGCATCTTCTGATCACGCTCCACTGACAGAATTAAGGACAGCATGTTGTCCTTGTAGCAGGAATCCAGCAGGGTGGCCACCCAGTAATCAGCACCGGTTAGAATGTGGGCAACTCAGCAGTCGTTGTGCAGGCACTGCAGCATGTAGTTGCTCATGTGTGCCAGACTGCCCAGAGGCAACGTTAAGCTGTCCTCTGTGGGTGGTGTATTGTCTGTGTCCTCTGTATTCCCTCTGCCACGCTCCAATTATGCTCATGAGCTGCTTTGGGTGCCACGCTACTGTGAATGCAATGTGCCAGTCCGCAGGGGTAGAACGCTTGAGGTTCACGGTGGGCCTAAATGTACAAACAGTTCATCGGTTACTCACGGTTTAGCAGACGCCTCCCTGGGCCAGCAGTGCAGTGAAGGAGAGAACAGCACTGATTCTCCAGGGCACACTCTGATATGAGGGACACAGGTCAGATGGTGGCTTAGGTGCCCTTGGTGGTAACTTGGCTTTATGTGCTTATGGCTAGGTCCCTTTAGTCGTGACGCCAGTACTGTTGTGGTACAACAATGATGAGAGTAATAGTTGAATTAAGGAGTAAGACAGCAGTTGAATCCAACTCACAACTTTTACTGTTGCTGGTTTTGAGTAGCAATGACATTTACAGATAACACAGTCTCTCTCCTGTATGCAGAGGTATTAAATTGTAATCCAAGGTAACAGGCTTCTTGTAGATAGGGATGTAATGGATTCAAGTTATGAAATTGTCCGTACTGGTACGTGGTCCTATCTTCCCGTTCCTTTCCTTCGAGTAGAAATTCGTGAAGTTGCCGGAGGCTAATAAATCCTTCACCTGGTCACAAAGGTCCTCAAAACCTGTTAAGATGGCTGTTACTCTTTGCTTGTATACTCCTACTTCTCCTCCAATTGATTAAGGAGCTGACTGACACTGAGTCTCAGCTCTTACCCCTCCTGAGGCTAACTCATAACTCTCCCATGACTAACCTACCCCTCAACTCAACTCTCCTCTCTCGTCTAGGCCTGAGCTGGGGGTATATATATAGTGAATGTTATCCCCATCTAGTGGTGAAATGTATGTACTGCACCTAACAGCCTGTTAACAATGATTAAGAAGCAAATATATGCAGTATACAATACAACAACTTGGCAGTGCCCATGTTCACTAGTGGGACGCTGCATGAACACGGTTCCTCCTCCTCATCATTCTCTCCCTCCTCATCCTCCAGAACTGTGCCCTGGCTGGACAGTTATGTACCTGGCCTCGGGTGCAGGAACCCACCCTCCGAGCCACTCGTGAATGACTGGCCTGATAATCGTGAAAATTATCCCTCTTTCTCCTCCTCTTCCTTCTGTGCCACATCCATCCATAAAAGTGGGATAGTAATGCTAAAGATGGTATCATTGGCACTGCCCACGTTGGTGGAGTACTCGAAACAGCGCATGGAGGCCCACTTGTTGGTAGTGAAGTGGTGCTGTTCTGCAGAGCGACTCACTGCGTGAAACGCTACTATTGCCTGCTGCTGCTCACACAGTCTCTCCAGCATATGCAAGGTGGAGTTCCACCTTGTGGGTATGTCACATATGAGGTGGTGAGCGGGAAGGCCGAAGTTATGGTGCAGCACAGACAGGCGAGCAGCAGTAGGGTGAGAATGCTGAAAGCGCACACAGACGGCCCTCACTTTCTGCAGCAGCTCTGACATATCAGTGTCCTTTTTCAGGAACCTCTGCATCACCAAATTCAGCAAATGCGCCATGCAAGGGGTGTGCGTCAAACCGGCCAAGCCCAGAGTTTCTACGAGATTTCGCCCGTTATCACGCATCACCAGGCCAAGCTTGAGGCTCAGTGGCACCAACCACTCATCGGTCTGTTGTTCCATGCCCGTCCACAGCTGCTGTGCGGGTGCCACGGCTGAGGATGGGGAAAACCCTCAGCTGTGCGATGCCAGAAGATGTTAATGGCTGCTCGGCCAGGACGACAGAATTAGGGAGCAGGTCACCTCCTAATACATCCCTATTCCGTCCCTAACTCCTAGCTGCATGGGCCGACCTTGATGGTAGGAGGGCCCATGCTCAGGAACCTCGGATCCCTACTCACCCTGAACTAGGAGTAGGGTAAGACGACCTGTTCCTTCTGGACACGGAGGAACAGGAGTCTCACTGGCCAAGCTGCAAGGAATGGGGGAACAAATACAACATACAGATATGACAGGCGAACTAAAGTAGTTCCAAACGTACCTGTCACAGCCACGCTGACTGGAACCCATGCATGACTACTAATGTCCACAAGACACTAAGAGACACAGCACACATATCACACAGGTAACCAGGACATCCATAGTTGTAATAAACAGATAGCAAAGGAAAACATCAACTGAACATCATATAAACTTATGACCACAAGGGTGGCCCCCACTGGCAGGTGGAATACACAGGAGGCTGCTCCAGCTAACCATGGCTGAAGTACCCCTCAGACACGTGCTAAACACTGAGGCTTTATAGGCCCAAGTAGCCACACCCAACAAACACACCCAGTGTTCACACACACAGAAGGGAATTTTATAGAACTTTAGTTACGCCTCTGTTCCACATCCTCTGTTTGCGGAGTGGCAGGTGCCACTGTCACTCCAGAGGGGAAGGAAGAGGCTGAGACCGTAGCAGAAGAGGGAGCAGGAGGAGATCTTTTGTGGTTTTTGAGGTGTGTACTCCACTGCAGCTCGTGCTTTGCATTTAGATGCCTGGTCATGCAGGTGGTGCTCAGGTTTAGAACATTTATGCCTCGCTTCAGGCTCTGATTGCACAGCATGCAAACCACTCGCGTCTTGTCGTCAGCACATTGTCTGAAGAAATGTCATGCCAGGGAAACCCTTGGAGCTGGCTTTGGTGTGCAAGTCCCTGGGTACAGTGGGCAGTAGCATGCGTACTGGCTAGGGGACAGCCACTTTGCTTTTTGACCATGCTCCCTCTTTTTCTATACGGCTGGCGCTGTGTGACCACCTCTTCCTCTGAACTGCACACCTCATCATCCTCAACATCATCTTCCACCCTCTCTTCACCCCTGCCCTCCTAGTCGGTCTACACACTGCAGAAAGCCACAGAAAGCCACAGCAGTTGGCATTTGTGTTTCATCATCAGAGACATGCTGCTGTGGTTCTCGCGTGTCCACATCCTGAAACATAAGTGGTTGGGCATCAGTGCACTCAATCTCTTCCACTTCTGGGGCAGGGCTAGGTGGATGGCCCATGAAAAAAGTCCCTATAGGTCACCCACAGAATAAGTAGCCAGATGAAATTCTTAACACTCTCCCTCACTTCAGCTGCCTGCTTCCTGTCCCTGCACTACTCAGAGCTGATGGGCGGTGTTACACATGATCCAGCTTGTATAGAGGCTGGGTCACATGATGCACCGGCCAATCACAGCCATGCCATTTCTAGGCATGGCTGTGATGGCTTCTAAATGCCCACAGCATGCTGCAGTATTTTCTCCGTCCAAAATTCCGGAACACTTGCCGGAATGCCGGATCCGGCATTATTTTACATTGAAATGCATTAATGCCAGATCCGGCCCTAAGTGTTCCGGAAAAACGGAACTGGTTTTGCGAACTGCGCATATGCAGACTTTTTAAATTTTTTAAAAAGATAAATACTGGATCCGTTTTTCTGTATCACAACCGGAGAGACGGATACGGTATTGCAATTCATTTGTAAACTGATCCGCATCCGGATCCGTCTTCAAATGGTATCCGTTTGCATACAAATTGCCGGATCTGGAAGGCAGTTCCGGTGACGCAAGTGTGAAAGTACCCTAACACCTAATTGTCAATGTATTGCTGCTACATTTAGAGGAGCAACAACAGAGGAATGGCACGATGCACAGATATAAGATGTTCCAGAATCGCTATACTGTGCGGAATACAATTACTACTTAAAAAGATATATCAGGTTAAAAATGTTGTTTTGTTTCGGCTCCCTCTAATTCTATAACTCGCCCCTCAGCTTTGGGAGATGTATGAAATGTGTTATAATTACAGATATTGCAAAAGGTGCAACAAGTAAATTATTCTTATGCTAATATGGTTAAGCGTTAATGTGAAATGTAATTTTTACTGTTGATGTGTGATTAAAAATAAAAGTATAAACCTGTCAATCATCGCTTATTACTATGAATTATACAGAAAGATTAATTTGAATTTATTTTCACGTTCTTTTACCTGTTGATATGAAAATAAATGCAAAGGCTTTCATCTTAGAGACATTGGGGGGTAATTTCCTAAAGGCATTTCACATGTCAGTGCTGGAGGAAGATCCACACGCCTCGGGATAAATTTGTTGCATCTTCTGCTGTCGGTGTGTAAAAACTGAAATCAACAACAGCCAGGAGCTGGAGTAGATCTCTGGTGCCATGTGCACCAGTTTTCTGTCATACTTGGTACTAAAGGGGTTATCTGAGCCTGGGAATGCCCCTCCATATGCCCGTGCCCCTCACACTGATTCTACTTACCTGGCTCCCTGTGCCGCTCCTGGTCCCAGCACGGCCGCCACTGCTTCTCCCCGTGCGCAGATGAAAACATCTGGTGTCGGGGGGGAGAACAGCCAATGGCAGGTGGTGACGGGAGGAGCCTCCTTAGCGTCACCGCCTGCCATTTGCTGCCCCCCCCCCTCATACCCGAGCCCTGGCGCCTAAGAAGGGGCCATTATTAATGGCACAAGGCAGATAGGGACTCTGTAATTGATTTTATGTTGGGGACCAGGAGTTTCAAGTTACAACTCTACCTCTGTTCAGGGCTGTATTTTCAATTAGGCACCCGAGGTAATGTGGCTAGGGTGCTGCACCAGGGAGACTAATTTTCACCACCTGTGAATTGGTTGGAGGTTTTGCATTATGGTTGGGAGGGAGCAGTCAACCATTACCTGATGAACTTCTTGAAATTCAGGGCAATCGCTGCCTGGTGCACAGAAAGGAAAAAAACAAGCAAGTAAGTGTAAAGCTGATTGTAGGAACAGTAGTCAGTTAGCAGGGACTGCTCCTCCACCAACTAACACACAGTCCCAGAGTCAATAAACAACACTGACACCCAGGGCCGGTTTTAGACAAAATGTGGCCCTGGGGCCTGGGCAAAATCAAAAGTGGGGCCCCAAATCTTGTACTAATGGGCTAACAACACAGTCACATTCCGTAAATGAAAACAAATATGCTTACATGTATGTTTCCTCCATTCTCCAGGTCAGTACGAATATAGTGTTATCACATTTATGTGATTTTTCTTGTGTTTTAAAAACTTAGGAAAGCATTTTTCTTTTCATCGCCATATAATGACAAACTTTTTTTATAGTTATGTCTACAAAGCTGTGAGGGGGTTCATTATTTCAAGAACGGTCTGTAGTTTTTCTTTATACCATTTTGGGGTGTGTATGACCTTTTGATCTGTTTTTATAACATTTTCTAGAGGAGGTGATTTTTTTTCCCTTATTTTTATTCACCATATGGGTTAAAAACATTCAAATTTTAACCTTACTGGTGTTTTGGGACTTTATGCCTATGATGTTTATTTTTTGCTTGTTTTCAATATGTAGATAGGGAGTGATTTGAATTTTTATATATTTTATTAAACTTTTATACACATGTAAAGTCCTTTAAGGAAACTTAATATGTGATCATTTGATCGCTTCTCCACTATACTGCAATGAATTACCATTGCAGTCTATGGGGGTGCAGTGCTCCCACGGTTATCCCCTCAGATGATGTGGTCAACTGCAACCATGGCATCCGAGTGGTTAAATGTCCCAATGTGAAACAACAGAAACCCAGCAGCTATGGTGCCTGCTCAGCACCATGGGTTAAATGGGCCTGAAAGTACTACTTACTGGGGAACAAAAGATTTAGTATATAGATATACAGTATACAATGTAGAGATAGATATGAGAGAGAGAGATAGATACTGTATTTTTTGCTTTCTAAGACGCACCTGATGATAAGACGCATCTAGGTTTTAGAGGAGGAAAATAAGAAAAAAATATTTTGAACCATAAGGTGTGCTAAAAAATTTAATAAAATAACAGAAAAATATTTCACACTGTTATGAGGGATCTATTGCTTATCTGCAAAGAAAAGGGGGTTAGTCAGCACATCCCTATGCGCAGGTGCACGCTGCCATGGCTGAAAACAAAGGACAATGCTACAGCACTCTGCAAACCAGATAAAGTACAATAATGCCATAGTCACAAAAAATATTATAGTGCTAATGCTACGCTTATTTATAAAGTGAGATGCTTGGCAAGTGCATTTTGTATAAAACCATCTGAGCCCGTCTGCGGAACGTCAAGGCGATCTCTGTAAGACGGGAACCTAACATTAAATAATACCTGTTATGCGCCATAATGGCCGCCATAAAGTTCAGGAAGTGTTGGTTCCACATGCATGCTGGGTCCACTTTGCCTTTTACCATTTTTGGCGCCATAATGGTCTCCATTACTTCCAAAGGATGCAGGTACGAACATGCATGGAGTTGGCTTGGCATGCTATAGTGCCGGCCAGCTTGAAGTCAAGGGGACAGCGGCCTCCTTGCTTCAAATCAAAGTAACCACGCCTAACCATCCCCTCTTGCCTGAGAGTGACAGCCTGCAGTGCGGCCACGATTTCCCAAGTCTCACGCATGCACATTGCGCCGCTGAAACCCATCTAAAGGCAGCATCAGGAGATGGGATAGCTCATTACTACAGAGCGCACGGCGCATGCGCGAGACTTGGGGAATTGCGGCCGCAGTGCAGGCTGTCACTCTCAGGCAAGAGGGGACGGTTAGGGGGCATGGTTACCTTGACTTGAAGCAAGGAGACCCCCCCTGACTTCAAGCTGGCTGGCACTATAGCGCTGATGGAGAATAAAACAGCGTTTTTTGAACTTATGCAGCATCGGACAACAGGTTGTTGTATCTTTCATATGTTTATTACCAGGCTGCAGGCTACTATGAGGTACTGCTGGCGGGTGTACATGCATTTTTGAGGTGACAGGTTCCCTTTAAGGCCCACCATCAGCATTGCATCATCAGTGACAGAGAGCAGTAGAGAAGAAATGAAGCTCAAGAGAGTTGGTAAGAAGACAGCGCCCCCTACACTTTGCAAGTAGCATGCGCCCGGCTTAAAAGACAGGAGGAGATCCTGAGTCCCAGCTCCCTCGCTCCTGCATAGTTATTTAGGTGGCCCAGACACTGCATTTTAAAGTGCAACTGTTCAGCTGTCCGCCCGCTCGCTTCCAGAGACGTCCAGCTGAACAGCAGCACTGAAGGAGGGGGCCCCTTAGTGGATGCCCAGTTTGCCCCCCCTAATGCTGGCCCTGCTGACACCACCATGGAGAAAGAAAAAGGAGCTGCACTTTGAATCTTGTGGTGTCTGCCTGGTCCAGACAGCACAGGTCCCCGTTGTCAGTGAGCTGTGCCCCTCGCCTGCCCACTGCCCAGGTCAGGTGCCTGACTACCCTATCTTCCTGTCTGCTGAGCGTGTGGGTGTCAGTGATTTGAGTCATCCACACCAGGCTGCCTCTCCCTATCAGAAGGTTGAGCGGCAGCCTGATGGGGGTGAATATCTTTCATAATCTCCAGAGCCCCCACTCCCCAGGGGAGAGGATTTGTGTTGACTGATGCTGGCTGCTTTCTGGGTGGACCCTGTGTGCAGAAGTCTCCTGTCCCCCTGACAGCACCCTCGCTGGGAACAAGGAAACCCATCTGATTTGGTTTTTGATGAAAACCCTGGTAGAAATTATGATTACATTAGGTGGCCAGTAAAATGAATTTTGCTGGCACAGCTTCCTTGGTGAAAGCTTTCTTTGGCTGAACACCTGGCCAAGGTTTTGAGGATCAAAAAGTGGGGTGCTGTTTCCATTTTTGCCTCAGGCTGCATGAAGGCTATGTGCTTCCCTGCCCCTGGCCACAGAGCACTGAGGGAAGGGGGGCATTAGCTGAACCCTTGCACCAGGGCCCATGAACCTTTAGCTACACCTGTCTATCTATCTATCTGTGTGTGTGGGGGGGGGGGGGGGGATCTGGTAGGCAGAACAGTATATTCCTACTGTGAGGTAGGGGTCTGGGGGGCAGCACTGCACAATTCTGGGGGGATATACAGCACAGCATAATCCTAAGGTTGGGGTGCACAAAAGGCAGCACAAAGCACAATTTTGGTGTACAGGGAGGGAGTTGTACATTTGTTTCCTCTTGATGTTATAAGACATTCGCTGCTGGTGAAAGGCTTTAGATGACCATTTTAAAGCAGTATTAAATAAAAGTGAATTAAATGAAAATTGTGAAAGATGAAAACTGATATCTGATTCATTGCCAAAGAGAAATACCCCACTTTTCTTTTGCACTAGTTTTGATAAATCTCTTCAACTGTGATTTTTGGAGTGACAGGAAGGAATATAAAAAGCATACGATAAAATCATATACCATGGAAGAATACAAACAGTAGTACCATCACAATAATGTATTGAGCACTTGGTGGAGTGGGCATGATTGTCAGTATTGCGTCCGTGTCCCCACCGCAGGGTGACAGATCCCTGTCTGCACATCTCAGCACCATGGGTCCCATGGCTGGTTTATCTTGCAGGAGACGCAGGCGTCCGCCAGCATATTGCTGCATCCATCCTCACTGCCAGGTGTCATCTGATGCGCTATAGCGCACGCGCGCGCCCCTCTCCCTGTCTTATGGGAGTAGGCAGCTAGGTCCTGATTATCATCCCCACCCGGAGGGGGTATTTAAGGCAGCTTCACTTAGGAGGAAGTACCCAAGCATGGTTGTTGTACCTCTTGTTTCCCACTGAAGTTTCCTACTGTGTTCTGGACTGTCTGTTTATTGGATTTCCTGGATTCCGACCTCTGCCTCGTTTGACCCTGACTCTGCTTACTGTCTGCTTGCTGGATTGCCTGGACTATTGACCTCTGCTCTTTTTGACTATGAATCTGCCTGCCGTCTGTTTATTGGATCACCTGGTATACCAACCTCTGCACCGTCTGACTACGCATCTGCCCATCGCCTCCTGTAAGTCTGCCTGGATTCCTGACCCTGCACCGCCTGACAACGAGACCGCTTTAATCTGCACACTGCATTACTCTGAACTGTCTTTGCCTCTACTGCAAGTGACTTGTTTTCCGTTTACTAGTAAAGTTCTTCTGTTCCGCTCACCTGCCTGTGCTAGACTCCGTTCACACTGCTACGGTTAGCAGCATCCTGGGTGACTGGTGCAAACACCAGTATCCTGACTCTGCGAGTCAGCAATACAGGGCTAAAGTCCAGTCCTCTAGCCACTGACCCAGAGGATCCACATCCTCTGGTTGTAACAATGATTCATACCTTTAGATAGTGGAGCTACATCAAGGTCTGTGGAGGTCACTAATCCAAACATGCTTGTCCCCTCAAACGTATAAAAACAGTAATACTGCCCAAGTTATAGGGTTTAGTAATGAGCAAATTTCTTGAAATTTGATTCAGATTTGATTCATACGAATTGGTCTGGCGATTCAATTTGGGTCTGAATAAATTTGATCCAAATCAAAAGTGCTTGAATTGCCCTGAGAAACTGTGAATGAAATTCTGGGGTCATGTAGGACTGTAGGCAACTTATTCCAAGCTCTTTAATTCCAAGCCAGCTTTGGGAATCTTAAAGTGACAGAATGAATATGGCTTTGCACATGGCTGCTGATGGCAAACAGACTATTTAAAACAATCTGCACTGCATTATTCTATATTTGGAAAATAAAGTGATCATCCTACATCATCTTTCCTGTCTTCTGATCAGAAAAATTGCCTGATATCCATTTTTAGAAATTCACTCAAATCAAATCCAAAAATTTGTTTCAAAGTGTCCCTTGATAAAAAAGCAGATTACAGGACATTCTAATACTGGGAACTCCAATGATCAGCTTTAATCTATGGCACAACTAAGTAAAAAATTGTTCCAAGCACAGGCAGAGCCGATGCAGGCAAAATACAGAGCAACACTTTTTTCTTGAGCAAAAAATGCCAGATGTTACAATGTTGGCCAATAGGAAATTATTAAATGCTCTAAAAACCTTGTGTTTTTTTGTGTTTTAAGACAGCTTTTTTTTTTTAAAGTTTCTTGGTGTTTTTTTTTCAAACCTAAGCATGATCTGGGTGTAAAAAAATGTTTCAAGCATTTCCCCATAGATTTTTCTATAAGAAAGACAAAGGATGCAACAAATGACAATCCTTTTTTGAAGCACATTCATTTCATGGAAGCACCCTAACGAAATCGCTCATTTGACTTTATATTCTTGAAATTTAAACAGTAAATTTAAAGAGGTTGGCCCATCTATGACATTTATTCTGGTCCCACGTCTGGCAGTCATGGAAGCAGTGTAGCTTATTTTGGTATGCTTTCTGCATAGCTCCAGTTCACTACTATGGGACTTACAGAAACAGTGGAGTGTCAGCCCACTTGTGCCTGGCCATCTGGGGCCAATGCTTAGTTCCATCCCTCTGTGCAAACAGTAAAATGGGACAACTCTATACAAACCAAAAATGTATCTTTCATCTGTGCATGGCAGAGTACTGGAAGTTGCCTGTCCCTTTATATTTGCAGCATTTTATCTTGTTCATCAGTTATTTACAAGATTAGCAGCGAGTTCAAGCTCATATTTACAACCAGAAACTACAGTTTTCATTCCAATGAAGTGTCTGAATGTTTCATTTGCTCATCCCGTGACCTTTTTTTTTTTTTTATTATTATCATGGCCAATGCTGTCTTAAAAGCTTTATGTTAGCCTTGGAACCCTTTGTATAATTCCACAGAGGTACTGAATCTCCCAAACTACAAGCTATAAACCGTTATCCCTTCCTGACATTCCGCACCCCTGGCCTGGATCCAGCCTATTCCTCTAAGCATCATTGTGTGAGCACATTTCAAATTTACTGTAGTTTTACAAAGAGCGGTACATCACTAGGAAAGCATAGATTGCCGCTGTTGCACTTCTCTTAAGGAACATTAATGATAATGTCAGACATGATCAGTGCATTAAACTGTGTAATCTTATTTTTTGTAATCCTAAAACACACACTAGAACATGACTACTTGTGCTACAAAATTTCCCATAAACTTTACATTTTTATTTATTTTATTTTTTTCCAGTGAAATTGGTCGCGACACGAGGTCTTATGATAACAGCAGATATTCTGGCAGGGTTTGGCTTCATTTTCCTTCTCCTGGGACTCGACTGTGTCAAATTCCTTACCGATGAATCACACATCAAGTTAAAAATCTGTTATGTGGCTGGAATTACCCTCATTATTGGAGGTAAGGCTGAGATAATTAGGGCATGCTAATGGCAATCATAATATCAGTGTGTCAGATGCATGGATGCACTGCAGAGTATTTCTCCTCCAGAAGTACTAGGGCAAAGAATTACAGATGTCTTGATGTGGCTCATAGTTTGGCTTTATGCTGTTTCAGAATTGTTTACCTGTGTCATTTTTATTGGCACTTTTCACTGCGCCTTTTTAGTTGAAAGACACTGCAGCCAGATGTTACTTTAAAGCCTGTAGCAAAATATTGGAAAGCCTACATACACAGCATTTGGGCACATTTTCATTTTTTAAGTCTGCTTTTCAAACCTCAGCATGCTCTAGGTATGTCATTTTTTTTCTGGCATTTTCCCATAGACTTCTCTAAAGAATTTTGAAAATGCTTTAAAGAACGCAAAACGTTTTTCAATGCTTTAACAAAAAAAAAAGCTATTAAAAGAGATTGCTAATATGCACTTTAAATATCTGAAAAAAATGTGTAGAGGGTCCCCAAGAGGTAAAAAATATCAGTCAGTGATATCATTATTCACAGTATGTAAATCCCGAGGTGGGCTTCTGGGCCAGGTGTGCCCATAGTCCCCCCACCTCTTGCAGAAGTGGCACAGTGTACAGCATTTCAACCAACATATGTGAGCATATAAAAAAACATGCTAGATTTGTAAAATAAAACTACCCTTTTTTTATTTTTATCTTAGAATAGAGGCATCATGTGGCTGAGATGACAAGCACAGAGACAGGGTCTCTAAGACAGAACAGTCTGAGGTACAGGCTAGGTAATAGGCTACTACTGAAAATAAATGTGTGTTGGGGCAGTTTTAGGGATCTGCGAATGGTGATCATGTTCCTCTACAGTAGGTCCCTAGAAATAATTTTACTGGTGGGCCCTACATGCTTCCATCCAACACTGTACACACTCATTAGGCCCCGCACAACTCATCACACAATGGCCCACATTTACTCATGTGAGTACACTTATATTTTAGTGAAAATTGTGTCAAAATGTGGCATAATTTGGCAGATCTAGGTTTAGAGCAATTATCTGAGTCTAGTCTGACAAGGTTGTGTGGCTTAATGGGAGAAAGGACGTGGTCTAATATGTTCACATTCAGCACCAAACTTGCTCCACAATTCTGGCATATCATTCTGTCAGAAACTAAGCCAACCAATAATTTTTATAAAGTTAGACGAAAGTGTGTATCCCTGCAGCACATTCATCATCCAGCCTGACCCTCTGTGATAATTCTGGTGCAGGCTGTCTACTGGGACAGCCTCTCTACAGTGCATTTGTCTCACATTTTGTTATATTGCCACCTTGTGCTTAAATTTAAAAAAGTTTACATTTTCACCATCATTCTGCACTCATCTGTAACCCAAAATGAAAAAGTGAAAACAGAATGTTAGAAATCTTTGCTGATTTATTTAAAAGGAAAAATTAAAATATTGCATTGACGTAAGTATTCAGACCCTTTACTCGGTACTTGGTTAAAGCACCATTGGCAGCGATTACAGCCTCCAGTCTTCTTGGGTATGATGCTACATGCTTTGCATACCTGGATTTGGGGAGTTTTTGCCATTTTTCTTTGCAGATCCTGTCAAGCCCAGGTTGGATGGGGACTGCTGGTGGAAAGCCATTTTCAGGTCTCTCTAGAGATGTTCGATTGGGTTCCGCCACTCAAGGACATTCACAAAGTTTTCCCTAAGTCACTTCTGTCTTGTCTTCACTGTGTGCTTAGGGTAATTGTCTTGTTGGAAGGTAAACCTTTGGCCTAGTCTGAGGACCAGAGCCCAGTGGAACAGGTTTTCATTAAGAAAATCTCAGGGCTTTGCTCCATTCAGATTTTTCTCAACTTTGACCAGTCTCCTGTTTGTCACAGCCCCTAAAAAACACACCTACAACATGATGCTACTAACACACTTTACTGTAGGGATAGTATTGGGCAGTGCCTGGCAAGATGCTTTAAGGTAAAAAGTTCAATCTTGGTTTCATCAGACCAGAGAATCTTGTTTTTCTCAGTCCAATAGTCCTTTATATGCTTTTTTTTGCAAACTTTCATGTGTCTTTTACTTAGGAGAGGGCTCTTTTTGGCCACATAAATCCCATATTGATGGAGTTCTGCAGTGATGGTTAACCTTCTTGAAGATTTTCCCATCTGCACACATTATTATTGGAGCTTAGCCACAGTAACCATTGGGTTCTTGGTCACCTCTCTTGCCAAGGCCCTTCTTCCCACCGAAGATGACTTACATTGAACTCTATATTTAACCTTCTTGGTTGTAATGATTGCAGTGTATGAATCCATTTCAACGCCTTCTTACGCAATAGGCCTTTCCTATCACTATCTCTACGAAGAGGGGGTACAGAGTCAATAACCCTAAATCTGATGGGGAGGTATATACCAAATTGAGCAAGGATCCTAAGTTTGAAATTAAGAGAGAAATAGAAGAAAACATAAACAATGCCTAAGAAAGGGGAATTATTGATAGACATCTGGCTAGATTTCTTTTTGTTGAAAATCCAATCACACCAGAATTATATATGCTCCTGAAGATACATAAGGATTTAAAGGATCCCCCTGGCAGACCTATTGTGTCTGGTAGGGGTTCAATTTTTAGTCCAATAGCCATTCGATGTTTTGTCACAGCTGTGCCCTCTTCTGTCAAAGATACCTCTGACCTTTTGACAAAGTTAAAAGATGTATTCATAAGTGGATACTATTTGGTAACATCTGATGTTACATCATTGTATATGTCCATTAAACATGAATCAGGTTTGGATGCCGTTGATTTGGTGCTGGCCGACTTGGGATGTGCTCCACCCAGTGCACGGGTGATCCTCGGACTGTTGGAGGTTGTCCTCGGGAGGAATTATTTCCTCTTTGGGGATGACCTCTATTGGCAGAGGAGGGGAATGGTGATGGGATTGAACGTGGCCCCAACTTATGCCAAAATCTTTATGGTACAGTTCGAGGATCGGCATGTGTTCAGGTCTAAATTTGGGGAGCACATCCTGAGTTGGTGGTGCTACATCGACAATATCTTTATGATATGGATGGGTAATGAGACAACCCTGGATGAGTTCTATAAATATTTAAACCAGTGTGTAGAGGGTTTCACCTTCACTATGACTAAATCAAAACAGTCAATTCAGTTTTTGGATGTTTGGGTATATGTAGAAGAAGGTGTGATTAAGACTGATATTTTTGTTAAATCAACAGATAGGAATAACCTGTTATACTACTGGAGTAACCACCCAAAACATATGATTGACTCTTTACCATGGAGTCAACTTCTGAGAGTAAGGCAGATTGTGTCGAATGAAAATAAATTACAGACGAGAGTTCATGAAACGTGTGCCAGATTTGCGCAATGGTGATATCAGGATGGCCTCTTGTGCAGACTTGGCACACAGATACTTCTGGATAAAAGAGAGAAACAAATTGAGACAAGTATGAGGAAGAGGAAAGATACATGGTTACCTATACCCTTTGTCTCTACATTTGGAGAGTTAAGCCCCAAAATAGCACAGCTTTTGAGGCAGGATTAGGTAATGCTTGAGAAGGGTTGTCCGCATGTGATAGAGTTCAAGCAGGATCCATTAATGTCATATAGACGGAATAGGATTCTGAAGGATAGATTAATAAATCTGATATTGGATCAATGAAAAAAGATGGTCTGACATGTTTCCATGTTTGGGATGTTGCAACTGTGGAAACATGTTAAAAGGTGATACATTTACCAATTCTTACCATGGGGAAATCTATAGGATCAAAGAGAGATATACATGTAGAAAAGGGACATTCTGTTAAGCAATTGAGATTTAGGGTTATTGACTCTGTACCCCCTCTTCATAGAGGTGGTGACAGGGAAGGCATATT
The DNA here is from genome assembly GCF_014858855.1 of Bufo gargarizans. Classification (NCBI taxonomy): domain Eukaryota; kingdom Metazoa; phylum Chordata; class Amphibia; order Anura; family Bufonidae; genus Bufo; species Bufo gargarizans. The sequence continues at coordinate 204,937,560 of NC_058083.1, forward strand.
GTGTAAGAAGGAGTTGAAATTGAGTTTTTTTTTTATTAGTATACAGCAGTGATGGCTAACCTTGGCACTCCAGCTGTGGTGAAACTACTACTCCCAGCATGCTCCATTTATTTCTATAGAGTTCTAAGAGCAGCCAAGCAAGGGGGGCATCTTGGGAGTTGTAGTTTTACCACAGCTGGAGTGCCAAGGTTAGCCATCACTGGTATACAGTATGTGTTCTCATGGGATTTTTTTTAGGATTTTCATCACTTTTAGGTGATATGTGGAAAAGCACTGTGAATGTATATCTAACCCGTTTCTTCTTTGTGTTCCCTCTGGTTAAGGTGAGCTGCGGATTGGCAAGATTGGAAGTATGTCTCTACAGCAGAAGAACTGGTATATAGGGACAGGATATATGGATGGCATGACAAAAGACATGATGTCTCCCAAAGGTGTGAATGTGAAACCGGAGCACACAGATGGAACCCTACTGATGGTGGGTGTCTTTCTGTAGTGCTGCAACATGAGTGGTGGGTATCGTAGAAATATGATGCCTACTACTGGATGGGCGATGCCGGTCACTATACACAGGAGGAGACCGAGAATAGACAAACTAATGTATGTATATTGTCCTTGCTGATAAAATTGTGGGAAAAGCACGCAACGTGACATGCGTAGTCTGTTTGGATAGACGTAATGTACGTGATACAAAGACATGCGCAGTGGATTAACTGAGATGCTGAGGAGACATACGGCACTGGCCATCTTGCAGCTCACACATTGATGAATTTTCCTGAGGGGACATGTAAGAAGCTGTTTTATGTATGGAGGAATTTACAATTCACATTATGCAAATGCCTATGATTAGTGGAAGAATTGTTAAAACCCTTATTTTATATGTATTTAAACTCACAATGTGTGGTGTATACTATGGCTTGAGAAAGACTTATTATAAGCGAAATTGTTTCCTTGTCTGATCAAAAATAAACTTTCAAAAAGAGAAGACGCTGGTCACAATTGCTTTAATAATAAGTGTGAGTCAGACATCAGCTACTTTCCAAAATGAGAGAGAAAATAGAGAGAAATCATTTTCTAAATAAGAAAGCAGCTATCTGACTGAGCTCACTTACAAGTCACATACAAGTATGCTGGAGAGGTCGGGTGGGAGGAGAACATACAGTAGCAGCATTATGCATGGCTTACAAGTCACTGATAAGTGTGTGGACTGGGCTGCTTTGAACAATTTTTTTACTGAGCGACCTTGCTGGGGCTGCCCTCCCTCGGTCTTGGCTGCACCCAGGGCACATGCCTCAGTTGTCCCCCCCCCACCCACCTAGCTATCCACCCTGTAATCAGTTAAAATAATCCCACTTGGCTGCACAACCACAGCCACGTTATGTGGCTTATTTATATATTGTCATGAGGAATAACGGAGCAAATTAGAACAGATGATTTTGTACAGTTATAATATTGGAAATACAGTTTCTACAGAGGACCCTATCTGGGGAGGGTTTTTACTATAACAAAAGCTTATGCCTAAAAGGCTACTAACCACTCTTGTCCCAGACACTAAAACTTAACTTTTACTTCTTTATTAAAACAAGTGAACAAATATGACAAGTGAGCTAACTGAAAGATTAAAACTAACTGTTCCCCATATATAGATGCTATTATTGACTGATATAAAGTGTATATCTGCAGGCGGGGGTGCACTCAACCCGCACTGCCTTTCAACACACACCCTGCTCTATTTGCTAGGGTATTGCATTGTGCTTTATAATCTAATATCCCCCCACGATTGGGGTGTAATTGTCGAACAGGCGTGCTCACACAAAATGTTGTTGCATCAAGCACACAGATTGCAGTCTAAAGTCAAATGGAGTGCAGCAAATTAAAACCTAAATTCCGCCCCCCAACATGTTTCGCCAGCTAATCTGGCTTCATCAGGGGTTATAGGCAGACTTGAATGGCCAACGCTGGTATGAAGGATTTATAGGCTACCTTCTCAAAGGTACCCTTTAAAGCATTTCTCTGGTTCAAGAGAAGAAAAAAAAACAGTATTTTTCGCCCCATAAGACGTATTGTTTTTCCCCAAAAAAGTGTGTGTGTGGGGGGGGGGGGGGGGAATGCCCCTGCGTCTTATGGGGTGAATACTAATGAGCGCTTCCATTATGGATGAGCTTATTAGTACCGGAGGACCAGGAAGCGGTGAAGGCTCTGTACTCACCGCTTCCTGGTCCTCGGCTGTTGGCTGTGAAGGCTGCGCACAGCGTGAGTGTGCTCTGTGATCTCACCCTGTGCACAGCCTTCACTGCGCAGCTGACAGCAGGATGAAGAGGATCACGATGTAGGTGAGGAGCGGCGGCGTCCAGGAGCAGGAGAGGTAAGTGTTTATTTTATTTTATAAAACAAGAGGCAATATGGAGATGCTGGGCACTGATGCTGGGGGCAATATGGTGATGCCGGGGGAAATATGGAGATGCTAGGGGCAATAGGGAGATGCTGGGGGCAATATGGAGATGCTCGGGACTGATCTGGTGGCAATATGGAGATACTGGGGGCAATATGGAGATGCTGGGGACTGATGCTGGGGCAATATGGCGATGCAGGGGGCAATATGGAGATACTGGGTACTGATCTGGGGGCAATATGGAGATGCTGAAGACTGATCTGGTGGCAATATGGAGATACTGGGGGCAATATGGAGATACTGGGAACTGATCTGGGGGCAATATGAAGTTGCTGGGGGTTGATATGGGGCAATATGGGGCTGATGTGGGGCAATATGTAGCTGCTGGGGGCTAAACTGAGACAATATGAGGCTGCTGGGAGCTGATCTGAGGCAACGGGAGCTAACATAAAAGGCAATGGGGGCTAATATGAGGCAATAGGGACTGCTGGGGGCTAATATGAGAGGCAATGGGGGCTGATATGAGGCAAAGGGGGCTGATATGAGGCAAAGGGGGCTGATTAGAGGCATGGGGCTCTTATTGGGGGTCTGATCTGAGGTCTTGTTGGGGTCTTATTAACATTGGGGGGCTGATTGCTGGTCTGATCTGAGTTCTAAGGAAAAATATTTGTTTTCTTGTTTTCCTCCTCTAAAACCTAGGTTGGGGGTCTGATCTGAGGTCTTGTTGGGGTCTTATTAACATTGGGGGTGTGATTGCTGGTCTGATCTGAGTTCTAAGGAAAAATATTAGTTTTCTTGTTTTCCTCCTCTAAAACCTAGGTGCGTCTTATATGGTGAAATATACGGGCCAATGAACAGAGCATCTACATGATGTCCTCCTTTTCATCTTTTCAGCTGCAGATCCATCAGTTGCTGATCCCTTCTACCATCCAAGATGACTATACTGCTTCACAGACTAGTCCAAGTAGTCCAAGACACTTCTTGCTCGTGTTCTGTTCATTTTCTTAATATTGAGGGTCACTTTAATAACATATTTTTACTGCTACAGTAATAATTGGCTACTGACTATATCCAATCTAAAATTTGGATGTTTTCATCAATTAACTGGCTTTATAGGTAAAAAAACTAAAAAAAACTTACTTTTTTCCCCCCAATAAATTATCGAAAAATGTTAGATTATTGGAGGACCATCACTGGCACTCATCACTAAAGGGCCCTATACACGGGCTGATAATCGTTAACTAGCATTCATAGGAATGCTCGTTAGTGATTATCCGAAATGCTCATTCATCGGGTAATAGATCATTTATGCAGTCACAAAAATGATTTGCCGTGTAAAGGGGCCTTAACATTGTCCTCTTTCCCTTCTCAGTTAGTGGTCCCATGGAGATACAAAAACAACAACGTGAGAATCCCTTAGGATAATTATAATGTAAATTTAATTGCAGAGCCTTCCAGTGTTCACTTTTTAGTTTAGCTAAATTTTCATCTATGTGAATGTCTTAACATCTTTGCTTTTCAGGTTTTTCCTCATTAAGTCTACTATTATGAGAATGATCCCTCAGATTGTACTGCCGCTATTACAAAGAATATAAAGTGCACCAGACCTTTTCATCTCTGATAATAAAACAGGGTGTAACAAGGAAAGACTTGTCTTAAACCTTAATAATCTGGATTACTATGATGTAATTCAAAGGCTTTCCCAAGTTTGAAACCAGCGTGTGAATTATTTTATGTTTTCCATCGCAATCATACTTATTATTTGCTTGCACTATTGAGTGAATGCTGCAGTATTATATATCTACTAATATTATTGGTGGCTCGCTTACTCCTCCAGGTGTCCCTGGGATCATTGGCTCGGTGTGGTATGCCATTGACGTTTATGTGGAACGGTCGACTTTGATTATAAATAATGTTTTTTTGGGAATCCAATACAAGTTTGGTTGGTCTTGCTGGCTTGGAATGGTTGGATCCCTGGGATGCTTTTTATGTGGTGCTCTACTCATTGCTTGTCATTACTTTTTTAAAGGTAGGTTTTACATGTACTAAAACAATCTACATACAGTGCCTTGCAAAAGTATTCACCCCCTTGACTTTTTTCGTGTTTTGGTGCCTCACAACCTGGAATTAATATGGATTGTTTGAGGATTTGCATCATTTAATTTACAGAACATGCCCACAACTTTGATGATGTATATATATTTTTTTATTGTGAAGCAAACACAAAAAGTCAATGTGCTTAACTATTCACCCACCTAAAGTCAATTATTTGTAGAGTCACTTTTTGCGGCAATCACAGCGCCAAGTTGCTTTGGATAAGTCTCTATGAGCTTGCCACATCGTGCCACTGGGATTTTTGCCCATTCCTCCTTACAAAACTGCTCCAGCTCCTTCAAGTTGGATGGTTTGTGCTTGTGAACAACAATCTTTAGGTCTGACAATAGATTTTCTATTGGATTGAGATCTGGGCTTTGACTACGCCATTCCAACACATTTACATGTTTCCCCTTAAATCACTCAAGTGTTGCTTTAGCAGTGTGTTTAGGGTCATTGTCCTGCTGGAAGGTGAACCTCCGTCCTAGCCTCAAATTACACCCAGAGTGGTACAGGTTTTTCTCAAGAATATCCTTGTATTTATCACCATCCATCTGACCAGTTTCTCATTCCCGGCTGCTGAAAAACATCCCCACAGCATGATGCTGCCACCACCATGTTTCACTGTGGGGATGGTGTTCTTTGGATGATACGATGTGTTGGGTTGCGCCAGACATAGCGTTTTCTTTGATAGCTGAAAAGTTCAATTTTAGTCTCATCAGACTAGAGCACCTTCCTCTATACATTTTGGGAGTCTCTCACATACCTTTTCGCAAACTCACAACATGCCTTTTTGTTTTTAGCTGAAAGTAATGGCTTTCTTCTGGCCACTGTGCCATAAAGTCCAACTCTATAGAGCGTACGGCTTACTGTCGTCCTATGTACAGATATGTACAGATGCTGTGGAACTCTGCAGCTCCTCCAGGGTTACCTTAGGTCTCTCTGCTGCCTCTCTGATGAATTCCCTCCTTGCCCGGTCCGTGAGTTTTGGTGGGCGGGCGTCTCTTGGCAGGTTTGCTGTTGCCATGTTCTTTCCATTTGGTTATGATAGATTTGATGGTGCTCCTGGGGATCATCAAAGATTTGTATATTTTTTATGACCTAAACCTGACTTGTACTTCTCAACAACATTGTCCCTTACTTGTTTGGAGAGTTCCTTGGTCTTCATGGCAGTGTTTGGTTAGTGATGCCTCTTGCTTAGGTGTTGCAGCCTCTGGAACCTTTCAAAAAAAGTGTGTATATGTAATGACAGATCATGTGACACTTAGCTTGCACACAGGTGGACATCATTTCACTAATCATGTGACTTATGAAGGTAATTGGTTGCATCAGAGCTTTTTATGGGCTTCCTAACAAAGGGGGTGAATACATATGCACATGCCAATTTTCTGTTTTCTATATCTAAACAATAGTTTTATTTATATTTTTTCTCATTTCACTTTACCAACTTAGACTATTGTGTTCTGATCCATCACATAAAATTCAGATTAACAAAACATTGAACTTAAGGCTGTAATGTAACAAAACACGGAAAAAGTCAAGGGGGTGAATACTTTTGCAAGGCCCTGTACATACAGTCAGGTCCATAAATATTGGGACATCCACACAATTCTAAAATTGTTGGCTCTATACACCACCACAATGGATTTGAAATGAAACAAACAAGATGTACTTTAACTGCAGACTGTCAGCTTTAATTTGAGGGCATTTACATCCAAATCAGGTGAACGGTGTAGGAATTACAACAGTTTGAATATGTGCCTCCCACTTGTCAGGGGACTAAAAGTAATGGGACATAATAATAATAATCATAAATCAAACTTTCACTTTTTAATACTTGGTTGCAAATCCTTTGCAGTCAATTACAGCCTGAAGTCTGGAACGCATAGACATCATCAGATGCTGGGTTTCATCCCTGGTGATGCTCTGCCAGGCCTCTACTGCAACTGTCTTCAGTTCCTGCTTGTTCTTGGGGCATTTTCCCATCAGTTTTGTCTTCAGCAAGTGAAATCCAAGCTCAATCGGATTCAGGTCAGGTGATTGACTTGCCCATTGCATAACATTCCACTTATTTTCCTTAAAAACCTCTTTGGGTCATTGTCCATGAGTTCTGAAGGATTTGGCTGAATATGAGCAGATAATATTGCCTGAAACACTTCAGAATTCATCCTGCTGCTTTTGTCAGCAGTCACATCATCAATAAATACAAGAGAACCAGTTCCATTGGCTCACGCCATGACACTATCACCACCATGCTTCACTGATGAGGTGATATGCTGAGGATCATGAGCAGTTCCTTTCCTTCTCCATACTTTTCTCTTCCCATCACTCTGGTACAAGTTGATCTTGGTCTCATCTGTCCATAGGATGCTGTTCCAGAACTGTGAAGGCTTTTTTAGATGTCATTTGGCAAACTTTAATCTTGCCTGGTTTTTGAGGCTCACCAATGGTTTATATCTTGTCGTGAACCCTTTGTATTCACTCTGGTGAAGTCTTCTCTTGATTGTTGACTTTGACACACATACACCTACCTCCTGGAGAGTGTTCTTGATCTGGCCAACTGTTTTGAAGAGTGTTTTTTTTCCCCAGGGAAATAATTCTTCGGTCATCCACAGTTGTTTTCGGTGGTCTTCCGGGTCTTTTGGTGTTGCTGAGCTCATCGGTGCATTCTTTCTTTTTTAAGGATGTTCCAAACAGTTGTTTTGGCCACACCTAAGGTTTTTGCTATCTCTCTGATGTTTTTTTTTTTTTTTTTTTTTTTTTCAGCTTAATGATGGCTTGCTTCACTGATAGTGACAGCTCTTTGGATCTCATCTTGAGAGTTGACAGCAACAGATTCCAAATGCAAATAGCACACTTGAAATAAACTCTGGACCTTTTATCTGCTCAGTGTAATTGGGATAATGAGGGAATAACACACACCTGGCCATGGAACAGCTGAGAAGCCAATTGTCCCACTACCTTTGGTCCCTTAACAAGTGGGAGGCACAAATACAAACTGTTGTAATTCCTACACCGTTCTCCTGATTTGGATGTAAATACGCTCAAATTAAAGCTGAAAGTCTGCAGTTAAAGCACATCTTGTTCATTTTATTTCAAATCCATTGTGGTGGTGTATAGAGCCAAAAATGTTATAATTGTGTCGATGTCCCAATATTTATAGACCTTACTGTACAGTAAAAATACTGTTACATTAATTTACAGTTATGTTTATTTACCTTCCTTTTTGTTTATTAAGTTGGCTGATCTAGTCCACGTTGCCTACCAACCATTAGTTATTCAACTTGGCTGACCACCATTTCTGTACATGGACTGAAGTAGCCTTAGGAAAATCTACCTAGTTTTCAACAAACAGCCTCTGTCTTTTATATGATCTTGATTAGGTTCCTCCCATGTGGCAACACAAAACATAAAACAGCACTACAAATCATTGATACAATTGAGGATTAAATTGATAAGTGATAATAATTCAGCTTATTATATGAGTGTGTATGTGCTCTCAAGAGAGGAGAGAGAAGAGTTACAGGTTAGGCCATCATACAAGATTTTACTGTGAAAGAACAGCCTGGAATATACAGTGAGGAACAGAAGTATTTGAACGCCCTGCAATTTTGCAAGTTCTCCCACTTAGAAATCATGAAGGGGTCTGAAATTCACATTGTAGGTGCATTCCCACTAAATAAATAAAAAATCAGGAAATTACATTGTATGATGTTTAAAGAATTTATTTGTCTTGCACTGCTGAACATAAGTATTTCAACACCTGAGAAACAGCAAGAATTCTAGCTCTCAAAGACCTGTTACTGTGACTTTTAAAAAGTCCACCTCCACTCCACTTTTTAATCTAACTTAGTAGCACCTGACTGAGCTCTTTAAAGACCCCTGTCCACCCCACAGTCAGTCAGACACCAACTACTACCATGGGCAAGACCCAAGAGCTGTCAAAAGAGACCAGATAAAAAATCGTGGACCTCCACAAGGCTGGAAAGGGCTGCAGGGAAATTGCCAAGCAGCTTGGTGAAAATAGATCAACTGTTGGAGCAATTGTTAGAAAATAGAAGAGGTTAAAGACAACTGTCAGTCTCCCTCAGACTGGGGCTCCATGCAAGATCTCACCTCGTGGGGTATCACTGATGATAAGAAAGGTGAGGAATCAGCCCAGAACTACAAGGGAGGAGCTGGTCAATGACATGAAGAGAGCTGGGACCACAGTTTTAAAGGTCACTGTCAGTAGAACACTACATTGTCATGGTTTCAAATCATGCATTGCACGGAAAATTCCCCTGCTCAAGTCATCACATGTCCAGGCCCATCTGAAGTTTGCCAATGACCATCTGGATGATCCAGAGGAGGCATGAGATAAAGTCATGTGATCAGATGAGACCAAAGTAGAACTTTTTGGTCTAAACTTCACTCGTTGTGTTTGGAGGAAAAAGGATGAGTTGCATCCCAAGAACACCATCCCTTCTGTGAAGCATGGGAGTGCTTTTCTGCGAAGGGGACAGGACGACTGCACTGTTTTAAGGAGAGTATGAATGGGGTCATTTATTGTGAGATTTTGAGCAACAACCTCCTTCCCTCAGTCAGAGCATTGAAAATGGGTTGTGGCTGGGTCTTCCAACATGACAACGACCCGAAGCACACAGCCAGGATAACCAAGGAGTGGCTCCGTAAGAAGCATGTCAAGGTTCTGGAGTGGCCTAGCCAGTCACCAGACCTAAATTCAATAGAACATCTTTGGAGGGAGCTGAAACTCCGTGTTGGTCAGCGACAGCCCCGAAACCTGACAGATCTAGAGAAGATCTATGTAGAAGAGTGGGCTAAAATCCCTGTTGCAGTGTGTGCAAACCTGGTCAAGAACTACAGGAAACGTTTGACCTCTATAATTGAAAACAAAGGCTTCTGTACCAAATATTAACACTAATTTTCTCAGGTGTTCAAATACAAGTGGGTTCAGCAGTCACCAGACCAAAATCCAATAGAACATCCATGGAGGGAGCTGAAACTCTGTGTTGGTCAGTGACAGAAACCTGACACATCTAGAGGAGATCTGTGTGGAGGAGTGGGCCAAAATCCCTGTTGCAGTGTGTGCAAACCTGCTCAAGAACTACAGGAAACGTTTGACCTCTGTAATTGCAAACAAAGGCATCTGTACCAAATATTAACACTGATTTTCTCAGGTGTTCAAATACTGGTTTCAAGTGGGATCAGCAGTGCAAGATAAATACATTCTTTAAAAATCATACAACGTGATTTCCTTTTTTTTTTTTTTTTCGTTCTGTGTCTCATAGTGGGAATGCACCTACAATGTGAATTTCAGACCCCTCCATGATTTCTAAGTGGGAGAACTTGCAAAATCGCAGGGTGTTCAAATACTTCTGTTCTTCACTGTATATGAAAAGATGCAGGTTGTAGGGGAAAAACAGTTCAAATTTTTTTTTTTAAGCTCTATTAGAAAAAAATATTTAAGCTCAAAATATACACAATTTAATAATTAGAAAATGCACTTAAAAGCGTCCATAGCGTCCTAGTTTTTTTTAAAGTTTTTTTTGCATTTGAAATTTTGTGCCCTTTTCTGTGCAGCATAAATAGCATGCTACCTATATTCTATGCATCGGTATCATTACTGTGATACCAGTACCAGTATAATTTTTCCTTTTTTATATTTATTTTAATTTCTTTGCACAATAGCATATTTCATAGGAAAAATATTTACGTTGCCACATTTCAAGAGCTAAATCATAACCTTTTCAAGTAATATTTGTTAATAAAAATATTTTAGGGTATATATCACATTATTTATGCACTTTTATTTTTTGGGGGGTGTGGAATAGAAAAAATAAGACGTTCTACATGTTTAGAATTAATTTTTTTACATTATTTGCTGTGTAGTTTAAAGAATGTGTTAACTTCATTAAACTAGTTGAATACCAGGATATGTGTATTTTTTTACTGTGTATTTTTTTATATTAATAAGTTTTAATTATTTTTTTAAGCCTTCTAGTGGACTTCACAATGTGATTGTTTGATCGCCTCCATAATACTTTGGTATACTCAGTATACAAAATCATTACTGCCTGTCAGTAACAAACTGCAGTCTATTAGGTTTTGCTTTTATCTTTTGTTGTTAGGCTCCTGGATGCCATACTAACCTATCGGCAAAGGGAGACCACATCATGGGTTGCCAAAGGGTTGACATAGGGATACCTCTCCCAATGTCTAACAACTTATATGCCACAGACGTTATTAACTGTTGCATCCAAGGGCCCCTTTACACCGCCCTAACTAGCGATCTTTAATGCCATTGCTCTTCCTTATACAGCTGCATTGTTTATGGGCAGCAGAGTGCTGTTTAGATAGCACAATCTGCTGCCTAGAAATGATAATTTAGGTTACCACACTAATGGTTGTATTACCCAATGAACAAGTGTTTTCCTTGGTCATTGGGTGATCGGTTTACAGGGGCAGATTCCCAATAATCTGCCTGACCACCGGGCAGTGTAAAAAGGCCTTAAGGGTTAAACGGCCAAGACTGGACATTACAGGCAGCACCCACTGCGGATGGCATGGGAACAGTTCCAGTTCCTGTGTCATCCACTGGATGTAGCTGTTTGCCCATTTGCAGGAATACGCTCCTAAAATAAAAGTAGAGTGAGATGACCCACCTTCTCAGGTAATCAACTTCTCTGGTTGACTTGGATCTGAGATGGGATTGTTAAATAAAATCCCCTTAAAGGATAATACCTTTCTGATTTCTATTATTGTTGATTGAAATAATACATTTTCTTCCTGCCTTCAACTAACGTGGAGCACTCTCCCAAGCACATTGTACATAAAAACATATAATTCATTCTGGAATTTTAGATTGCATCAGCAAATTGAAGCTCCTGTACTGTTAACTATAAGTTCTGCCAGCTGGCTTGATAAATGGTGCAGTGAACTTGATCTAAACCTTGTATTATCGCTAGCACCCAAGTGTTATTCAAACACATTTCCGTCTTCAGAAAACAATTTATTTCTACCATATAGGCACTTCATTGCCAAAGTTCACTTCAGGAAAGTTAGCACAATTATAAACAATGCACATATTTGAGGGACAGGGACCTTAATAGAGTTCTAATATTTTCTCTCCTTTCTTTTTCTTTCTTGCGATTAAATTCATTATTTTACATTTTATGTTTCTTATGATGATTAACGTTGGTACTCAACCAGTGTTAGGATGATAGTATTGCAGATCTGTATGGTATACATCCATTATATATTGCCCACAAGATTCATGAGCCCATACTGTTCTTCGATGTAGCTCCTTTAAAGGTTTTGTTACAGATTCAGCGACACAGCAAATCGTGGCACAATCTGATGCATAATATGTTATGAAGGTCCTCCTTTCCCCCAGTTCCATAGTATCTAGGGGAGACCTGCCTTACAGAGCAGGATTTAATATGGGAGAAGGGGTTCCAAGCACATTGATGCCCACAGTGAAGATGACATGCATGCAGGACTTTTTTTTCCATAAAAAATAACGGATCTCAGATGGAAACAACTAAAATGGATGCAAAATGTGCATAACTGAGCATAATGGATGCTTTAAATGCAGGATCCTTTTTTTCCCTTTATTTTTCTGATCTTCTGATGGATCAGAAGAACAGACAAATAAGTGGTGATGTGAACCCGGCCATAGTTGGTCATGAAGCTCTCTCCACTAAGCAATTGGATATCTCCGACAATTTCAGGAAAAGCAAAGGTTCTCACATATCCACATTGGCATCTACTCCATGTTGCTAACACGACCACCTCCAGCTTTCAGCTCCATAAAGATTATCCAATGGTTTCCAATGACCATCTCCAATCTAATCAGAAATAGGTGAAAAAAAGTGCCTCCATGATAAATGATAAAAAGGGTTTTGTTATTTTTACAGTTAGAATAGTAAATGCACATATCAAACAAATTAAAATCACAATGTATAAAATGTGCGTATCAAAAAAAAATGTAAGTATGCTGCAGGGTTTTAATTTGTTTGATATGTGAATTTTACTATTCTAAATGTGAGTATACTAGAACCACTTTCATCTTTTATCATGGAGGCAGCCTACACTTCTTGTTCACCTATTTGTGAATCGATTGGAGTTGGTTGTTGGAAACGACTGGATGATCTTTATGGAGCTGGAAGCTGGAGGCATTTCATGTTGGCAACATAGAATGGATGCCAATTTGGATATGTGAGAACCTTTGGATTTCCTAAAATCGCTGGAAATATCCAATTGCTGAGTGGAGAGATCATTTCTACAAAACCAGCTAAATATAAGTCTAGGTTATTCATTTCTTCAGCATTAAGCTATTTGCTTGTCTTCCATCCGACTTATATGGTTGGTACTTTGAGCTGCAGGTTTTATGTGTTGTTTTTTTTAAAATTAAGGTTGAAGCTCTGTTTTCTGAGACATGACTTTAAACCCCCTGCTTCACTTCACACAGGTATAGTTAAATAATAAAATTCTGATTTGCAGTCACCACTAGGGGGAGCTCACTGCATAAGTATTTATACAACTCCCAGGTACTGTGCTCTATACTAAACTACTGTATGTTGAACCCTGTGAATCCATATGGCAGCACATGGAGTGACATAATACAGTCCTTCTATACAAACTCTGTTCATGGCATGCACTCTTGTGTAAAAAATAAAAACAAAAGTAAACAGCATAAACATAAGTGAAACACAAAAACTTTCCAGTTTTTGCAGAAGTTCATTTATGTACTGTATGTATTTATTCCAGAAGCAAGATATGCAAGGAACCATTCATATTCTTCCAGAAAAACCTACCTTCGTGCAAGAAGTTCCGCAAGCAAGTTGTATTCTCCACCTCAGACAGAAACTGCAAAGATGTATGCAGTGGGTACGAGAGTGTAATTCAGTGGATGGCATCACTTTGAGCAGAATCCTTTGTTTTTCAGTGGGGAGTATGCAGTGTGTCTGGAAGGTGTCTAGGAAACCTCAATTTGCACCTAATTTGTATGTTGTCTACTAATTTTATAATGTAGATGAAATGTAATGTAAACGAATTACATAAAGAAATGGAAGCAAATACTGTGTAAAAATTTATATTGCAAACATTGCTGAATCTGGCAACTGGGCCTATGAATAAAAATATTGAAGAGAATATGAAATATGTACTCTGTCTAAACTAAAAAAATTAATGACAATTGCTGAAAGGTTCATTGGACATCTAATTTTTTTATGGGTCTCCACAGCTTCTGGTCATCATAACTGGTACATTATACTATACTGTATCTGTAATACTTTGCATAGAACACCGTCTCTTAATTAATCACTTGCTAAAATATTGTCTGGCATGGTATAGTTAAAAAAAATCAGTAGGTAGAACATTTCTTCTTTCAGGACATTGCCTCTTTGTCACAACCAGACAGCTGAGAAGCTCTGACAGAAGCCTTTCAGAACCTCCTCCTTGAGTTTTCTTTGTTGTGGTGTTCAGTTCCTCATCTCGTTAGCCTCTCTCAGCTGTCATGTAGTTGGACTGATTGCATCCCTTTAAATTCTGCCCCATAATGCATTACTGGGCGGCTTATACTTCTTCCTGGAGTGTGTGTGCATGCTGATCCTATTTCCCAGTCTGCTACTAAGTTAAATGCTGTACATTCATCTGTTATTTTCTGTTTGCTGTTTGCTCCGTGTCTGGTGTAGGAAGCCGGTGGTCATGTCCCTTCACTATTGTAGGGTGTTCAGGTGTTATATAGTCGAGGTACGTGGATATGCAACCATCCACCTTTGGGATTTTTGCATAGGCTGAGCAGCCAGGGAAAGTGCCAGGTCTTGTGCAGGGGTCTCCCTTTTGGTTCCTTAGCTTTGGATCCAGTGAGTCATATATGCATGTTGCATTGTCTTGTTTCCTGTACACCGTCCGTGACACTCTTTTGGAATATGTGGGCCATTTACAGTACAAATTGCCTCTAGGAAACGTTAAATTAAACAAAAAGAATCTTTATTGGTTGTTGATTAAAATGTACACAGGGGCAGACAAATAGGAGTGGTATATGTGTGTCATAAAAAGGGGAAGATCCACCCCTCAGGTGGAGTCAACAGGCAAATCAGAAGGGAGGAGGGGGGACCCACCCGTGAAAACACTGCTCTTTGCCCGTCTCTGGGAATGTTGTTTGCAAGATGACCGATAAAAAAACCTCCTAGTATAAGTGCATTAGTGACCAAGCTATCTGTTGTGTTGGTGTGATACCCGCTTGCCAAATACTATATTAATCTGTGACAGGAAGCAAGCAAGGTGCGGGCTTAATTCTGCCAGCCTACTGTGACATTATTAAACATGATTGATTGTCTTACATAGATATCTATGTCACTAACTACAGTAATTATCTCCATTCTTGCCTCCGTTGTCTTCTAAAACATGACCCATCATCCAACTTGTCATGTAAGGATTGGTATATAGCTAGTTACGTGGATACACTGTGAACTGCGTCAGGCAGGATCCTATTATGAAGTCCTGCCGATACAGAGACTAGTCATTTGAAGGTCCAAATTTTATTCATGATCGTAGAATTTACTGAGGAAATTGACCAGTGGGTTACTTTCCATAGATCATAGCCCCAGTGCATTCCTGGCATTTGCAAAAGTTACTGAAGGCTAGCCAAGAGTTCACCTAAAGATGATGACTGGCGTGACTATGTACCTACATATTCACTTAGCCAATGAAACACACATGCAATATGTGTTCATTCAAACCCTTAGTGCGCACCCTCCATTGGGCCTCCTTTTGTAACAGCTTTTTGTCTAAGTTGCCCCCCCCCCCCCCCCCCATGGGGACTGTCTGACAACCTCCAAATCTTGGAAGCAGATGACCCCCACATTTCCTTGACGGTCCTGGGCAACATGATGTGCAATGGAAGCTTCAGATTCATTTCTGATGTCACTAAGATGTTCCCCTATGCAACTCTCATATTGTTTTGCCTACATATTGTAGGCCATATGCACAAATGGCTAGGTGTACCAATCCCGTGGTTTTACAACTGATGAATGTCCTGATAAAAAAAAAGACTTTTGCGTGACCGTGCTTGTGAACATCTTACCAGTCTTAATAAAGTCACAGTGGCTTTGTAGAGCGAAGTGCGCATGCGCCAGCTGATGCGCATGCACACTTGGCTCAATGAAGCTGCTGCCAGGGCATAGTGCGCAGGAGCGGGATCTGGCAGAGGGACGGGTAGTAGTGCGGAGGCGGTGCTGAGCTAGGGAAGGTGGCGCTGGGCACCGGACATCGAGGGGTGCGGCCGGGCACCCTGTATTAACGGACCTTCCCTTGGGCACCTTAAGTGAGTGATTGACAGTTTATAAACACCTGTTTTTTGTGCAAATAGAGCCACAGTGAAGTTGAATAATGCCAGCTTAGGATTCTTACTATTACTCCGGACATGAGCATATGTTTAGGTTATAGGGGAAAAATCTCATGACAAAATCCCTTTAAAGGGAAAATTATACCAAAGGGGAGTACAAAAAAGTAAACCCTTAATCTCCAACCATTTTCTAATTGCGGTCCAAGATTTGGAGAGGAATAATCTAGTCATTTTTTATCCCTGTTGCCCATTAGTTAATTGTCCGGATTCTAACAAAGTAAATATCTTATCATATGGAGAGCCATCTACTAACAGTTTACAAAGAGAACTTTTTTCCCACTCACTCCACATCCATAAATGCGCCACGACAAAATATCCCTTAAAATATGGAAGATTTAACCCTCCCCCTCCAGGGACTTATACATGTACTCTAGCTTCGGCCTTACTCTCTTCCTTCCCCAAATCATATCATTAACTAATTTCTCCATTAATTTAAAAAACTTATCTCCAATCCAAATAAGTGAATTTCTTATAACATACAGGAGTTGAGGGAGAATTACCATTTTAACCAGAGAGATTTTAGCCGCTCTGGATAAAGGAAGCCTATTCCAGATTGTAATCTTAGATCTTTACTTTGGTAATTACTGGGGAGATATTAAGCTGTATGTAGTCCTGAACTTTGGAGGAGACTTTCACTCCAAATGACTCCGAAACATTCATTTTACTTAAAGACCTGTCAGTAACTAAATCAAATCTGTCTAATAATATCAGGTTAGTTTTGGACCAGTTACTGTCGAATCCAGAAACTTCTCCAAATATACTAACTGCTTGAAGTATTGTTAGCAGAGTTGTATTGATATGGTCTATAAAAAATAACACATCATCCCCGTATAGGGAGATACGTTCCTCCGCCCCCAAAACTCCAAACCCTTTAATCAGAGGATCTTGTCTCACACTAACAGCTAGAGGTTCAATATATATATTAAATAGTAATGGGGAAAGTGGACATCCCTGTCTAGTACCCCTAGATAGTATGAAAGTAGGGGTCAAATTCCCATTAATATTTAATCTCACCATTGGAGACTTATACCAAAGCCGAATTATATTTATGAATCGGTCTCCAAAACCCATCTTTCGCATAGTTTTCCATAAGAATTCCTACTCCACCCTGTCAAAGCCTTAGTCGCATCCAACGACAGAATAGAGCGGGAACCCTCACCCACCACTTGCATATTAGCAAACAATCTGTGAAGATTATAATGAGTACCCTTATTTGGGATAAACCCATTCTGATCGGGGTAAATAATCGTTGTGATGACTCTGGAGAGTTTTGTAGCGAGGACTTTTGACAATAGCTTTACGTCCGTAACGATATTGGTCTATAGGATCCCATGTTTTTTGGCATTAGTGTAATTACTGCTTCTGTCGTGGATTCCGGGAGCTTACCATCCACAAGAGATTTCATAAAGACCTCCAGTAGGCGTGGCAAAATAACTTTCCTATAAATCTCATATGGGAAACCATCTGAACCAGGAGAGGAGTTCCCTGAACACACCTAAACCCCCTCCGGACCGCCTAACGCAGATGTGCGGTCCGGAGGCGGCAGCTCTGCGCAGAGTCACGCATATACGCGTCATCTCGCGATAGTAGAGATTTCCTGTGAACGCGCGCACACAGGCGCGCACGTTCACAGGAACTGAAGGTAAGCGAGTGGATCTCCAGCCTGCCAGCGGCGATCGCTCGCTGGCAGGCTGGAGATGTGATTTTTTTTAACCCCTAACAGGTATATTAGACACTGTTTTGATAACAGCGGCTAATATACCTGCTACCTGCTCCTCTGGTGGTCCCTTTTGTTTGGATCGACCACCAGAGGACACAGGTAGCTGTGCAAAGTAGCACCAAACACCACTACACTACACCCCCCCTGTCACTTATTAACCCCTTATGAACCCCTGATCACCCATGATCACCCCATATAGACTCCCTGATCACCCCCCTGTCATTGATTACCCCCCAGTCAGGCTCCGTTCAGACGTCCGTATGATTTTTACGGATCCACGGATACATGGATCGGATCCGCAAAACACATACGTACGTCTGAATGGAGCCTTACAGGGGGGTGATCAAGGACAGGCGGGTGATCACCCATATAGATTCCCTGATCACCCCCTGTCATTGATCACCCCCCTGTCATTGATCACCCCCCTGTACGGCTCCATTCAGATGTCCGTATGATTTTTACGGATCCACGGATACATGGATCGGATCCGCAAAACACATACGGACGTCTGAATGGAGCCTTACAGGGGGGTGATCAATGACAGGCGGGTGATCACCCATATAGATTCCCTGATCACCCCCTGTCATTGATCACCCCCCTGTCATTGATCACCCCCCTGTAAGGCTCCATTCAGATGTCCGTATGATTTTTACAGATCCACGGATACATGGATCGGATCCGCAAAACACATACGGACGTCTGAATGGAGCCTTACAGGGGGGTGATCAATGACAGGCGGGTGATCACCCATATAGATTCCCTGATTACCCCATGTCATTGATCACCCCCCTGTCATTGATCACCCCCCTGTAAGGCTCCATTCAGATGTCCGTATGATATTTCCAGATCCACGGATACATGGATCGGATCCGCAAAACACATACGGACGTCTGAAAGGAGCCTTACAGGGGGGTGATCAGTGACAGGGGGGTGATCACCCATATAGATTACCTGATCACCCCCTGTCATTGATCACCCCCCTGTCATTGATCACCCACCTGTAAGGCTCCATTCAGACGTCCGTATGCGTTTTGCGGATCCGATCCATGTATCCGTGGATCCGTTAAAATCATACAGACGTCTGAATGGAGCCTTACAGGGGGGTGATCAGTGACAGGGGGGTGATCACCCCATATAGACTCCCTGATCACCCCCCTGTCATTGATCACCCCCTGTAAGGCTCCATTCAGACATTTTTTTTGGCCCAAGTTAGCGGAAATTGTTTTTTTTTTGTTTTTGTTTTTTCTTACTAAGTCTCATATTCCACTAACTTGTGTCAAAAAATAAAATCTCACATGAACTCACCATACCCCTCACGGAATCCAAATGCGTAAAATGTATTCCAGACTTCTTCTGACGCTTTAGGGCCCCTAAAATGCCAGGGCAGTATAAATACCCCACATGTGACCCCATTTCGGAAAGAAGACACCCCAAGGTATTCCGGGAGGGGCATATTGAGTCCATGAAAAATTGAAATTTTTGTCCCAAGTTAGCGGAAAGGGAGACTTTGTGAGAAAATACAAAAAAAAATCAATTTCCGCTAACCTGTGCCAAAAAAAAAAAATTCTATGAACTCGCCATGCCCCTCATTGAATACCTTGGGGTGTCTTCTTTCTAAAATGGGGTCACATGTGGGGTATTTATACTGCCCTGGCTTTTTAGGGGCCCGAAAGCGTGAGAAGAAGTCTGGGATCCAAATGTCTAAAAATGCCCTCCTAAAAGAAATTTGGGCCGCTTTGCGCATCTAGGCTGCAAAAAATTGTCACACATGTGGTATCGCCGTACTCAGGAGAAGTTGGGGAATGTGTTTTGGGGTGTCATTTTACATATACCCATGCTGGGTGAGATAAATATCTTGGTCAAATAACAACTTTGTATAAAAAAATTGGAAAAGTTGTCTTTTGCCAAGATATTTCTCTCACCCAGCATGGGTATATGTAAAATGACACCCAAAAACACATTCCCCAACTTCTCCTGAGTGCGGCGATACTACATGTGTGACACTTTTTTGCAGCCTAGGTGGGCAAAGGGGCACACATTCCAAAGTGCACCTTTCGGATTTCGCAGGCCATTTTTTACAGATTTTGATTGCAAACTACTTCTCACGCATTAGGGCCCCTAAATTGCCAGGGTAGTATAACTACGCCACAAGTGACCCCATTTTGGAAAGAAGACACCCCAAGGTATTTTGTGATGGGCATAGTGAGTTCATGGAAGTTTTTATTTTTTGTCACAAGTTAGTGGAGTATGAGACTTTGTAAGAATTTTTTTTTTTTTTTAAATCATCATTTTCCGCTAACTTGTGACAAAAAATAAAAAGTTATATGAACTCACTATGCCCATCAGCGAATACCTTAGGGTGTCTACTTTCCAAAATGGGGTCATTTGTGGGGTTTTTCTACTGTCTGGTTATTGTACAACCTCAGGAAACATGACAGGTGCTCAGAAAGTCAGAGCTGCTTCAAAAAGCGGAAATTCACATTTTTGTACCATAGTTTTTTTTTGCCCAAACATTTTTTTTTATCAAAGACATGTAGAACAATACATTTAGCGAAAAATTTATATATGGATGTCGTTTTTTTTGCAAAATTTTACAACTGAAAGTGAAAAATGTCATTCTTTTGCAAAAAAATCGTTAAATTTCGATTAATAACAAAAAAAGTAAAAATGTCAGCAGCAATGAAATACCACCAAATGAAAGCTCTATTAGTGAGAAGAAAAGGAGGTAAAATTCATTTGGGTGGTAAGTTGCATGACCGAGCAATAAACGGTGAAAGTAGTGTAGTGCAGAAGTGTAAAAAGTGGCCTGGTCATTAAGGGGGTTTCAGCTAGCGGGGCTGAAGTGGTTAAGAGCGTCCTCTAACTCCCGAAGGTATATATCACTATCAAGGGCCAGCTTCTGTTCCTCTGTAATCTTCAAGAGAAAAAAATAATCTAAATAAGAATCAATTTTTTCTTTGGCTATATTATTATCAGAAATATATTTAAGAAAACATAGCTTAATTTGGTCTGGATCTTCAATAATTAATCCCTGTGATGTCCGGATCTTCAGTATTTATTTTTTTGGAGCCTGGTTCGATATTATAGGTGCTAGCAATTTACCTGGCCTCCCTGCTTTGGAGAAATATTTTTGTCCCCTGAAAAAAAGTCTGCTGGGCCTTATTCAGTAAAAAGTCTGAGCATATTAGTTTAGAGCAAGAGTGTACTGGGCATAGTGGTTCAGAGCAACCTGACAATACATAGCTTGGTTAGCTATGTAAGGAATCAGATTAACCCAGCACTGCCAGTGTCATAATATCAATATTGACAGTGTATAGGGTGGGTCAGTATCTCATGCTATCAAGCAGAGTTGCCGTAGGGAGATTTTGTGCCATCGACCCTTTATCCGATTCATAACTCAAATAGGTTAGACTGCAAATATAGTAAATCACTCTGGCTGACCTGGAATGTGACACCACACAAATTCAATGCTCACAACCCCTCTGCAGTCTTACTCCTACTACCAGGCAGGGTATACAGGGGGTAACCGTCAGGTCTGGCATAAAGGTGCATGAGATACTTACACTTGGTATACAGAAATGCACCCTTGCTACAATAAATTGGCAGACTGACAGCATACATATACAACTCCTAGTCCCTGTATACTGCCAAATTCCTCGTTATATAGAGGTTTTGTCTGTCCCTGTGTGCATTTTAATTTACAACCAATAAATATTTTTCATTTAACGCTTCCTATAGACAGTGATTTCCTTTTTATAGTAAGAATCATATACCTTATATCTTTTGGCTGTGACTTTCTTCACTTACAGACACAGACACACACTGCTGTAAAATGTTTATTAGTGTGGAAAACCTCCAAAGAGTTAGCCTCCAGAAATGCTAATATAACCCACCCTTTGAAATAAAAATACAGCATTATCAATAATTTATGGTTTTTGTGAGATTCCTCGCGATTCCTGGTTATTTTGCAGTTCCATGATCAATTTTGGTGCAATCAGAAGTCAAATGAATGGAACAGTTACAGATACAAGTAAGCAGAACTACCATTTCCCCACATTGATCAGTAGTTTTGAGGATTTTCAACAGGTCCGGAAGTAAAACGTTTCGTAGAAATCTTGAAGAGGTTAAAGGGGTTTATTTTTCTTCTCATCCCTTCCATTTTTGGCTGGCAGATGATCAAGAAATGGATCTTCTCTGAGGGCAACGTTTTGGCCTGCCTGACTATTGAAAAAAAAGTAGTAGTAGGAGGACTACTGTTACGTTACAGCAAAAGACTAGCTTGACCGGAGGTTTATCAGAATGCAGGAAGGCTCAATGGCCTCCTGGGACACATATAGCAGAATTAGTTATGTATTTTCCACAATTTTGATTAATTTATGAGACAGGATAGGATAAAAGAGGTTTATGTCCGCTAGTGCTACATAGAAACTTTGCCTGTGAGTCGCAATACACATCATATGACCACAGATTGCAGTGTAATGTTGCCTGCATCACAGCTGAAGAAAGTGAATGGGATCATGTTTTCTACAACATGAAGAAAACCAGCAGGTTCAGCTTTCTTGCAGCTGTCATGCACCGATCGTGGCAATTTGTGAGTCACAATGTGACCTCATTCAATTTCATTAGTTGCAACACATGCAGCACTAAACTGTGATCTTTGGCAATGGGATGTGTGTTGTTGTCAAAGTCATGGTGTAGCCCTACCCTAATAGAGGAACTGATGGTTTTCTTTTGTATATATCTTTTTTACAGTTTGCTTCTTTATTTGAAGTTACCATATATAGATACAAGTGCAGCCACTGGGTCGCAGTGGCATGCGTGATTGTGGTGGCCTGATGGGTATAGTAGTTGGTACTCATGGTTTTGCAGTGCTCCCTGGGCCGGCATGCAGTGATGAGAAGGAAAGCACCTGATTCCTTTGGGGCACTCTCTGGGTTAAAGGGGTTTTTCTGTCGGATGAAAGTTGGGGTCCCCTTGGTGGTATGGGTTTTAGGTGCAAGGAAGGCAGGGTCCCCGATGTCATGACACCAGCACCCTTGGGTGCAATGGGGTGGTAGAATGAAGAGGAGTCCATTTGAATAAACAAATGGAACATTTACTGAAAATCACTTGCCTTGAGGTGAAAGTTACAGATTCAGTATTATGGAGGAATTCAGATACACTTCTGCTCTTATTTATGCTGCAATTCCAGGTAACATACTCAGTTGAGGTACTCAGGGTACTTTCACATTAGGTGCAGGGGAGTCCGGCAGGCTGTTCCGGCGGGTGAACAGCCTGTCGGATCTGTCCTGCCGCTAGTTCACGTGTGTCCCTGGTCTCCACTGCCACTAGTGTAAAACTAGCTTAACGGGCTTCAATGTATTGATGACACTCATATACTTGCCTTTGCTGTTATCAATGAGTCTTTTATCTGTGTTTATTAGGTTAACTAGTCCACTTCCTAGCAGCCAGGTTTTGGATATACGGTAATATCATCTTGTTCTCATGTCTTTCTCTCTCTTTCTTTCTGCAACCAACAGAGCGGTTCTCCCTAAGGGCAGGTATGCAACTTCTGCTCCATTCTTTGTACTCGTTGCTAATAGAAACTGTTCCACGCGGTCTTTAGAGGAATGTGGTAAAACACAACTTTGCGCTTAATTGTAATGGTGTGTCCAGGTACTGGAGGCTTCCCCCGGTCACTGTGAGATGTGGAGTCTATAAGCTAGAAAATGCTGCTGTTTTCACTAGACTTTCTCTATACCAAGTCTACACTGGTCTATGCTGGGTCGATTCTGATGATCACTCCTCCAACCTCCCTTAGCCTGGCCCCTGCCAAGGGGGCTAAAGTGGTAGCTACATGGTGGACTTCCCGCTGACTCTCCTCACTCTGAACTGACTCTTTCCTCACTCTCACTACACACTTTGCCCCTTCCTGTGCCTGTTTCTTTTATAGGGGAACGTACCAGCACTATCTAGTGGTGGTTGATGTGATGTGGTGGTTTACCAGCCTGTTAACAGGAATTTACAGCTTTACATATGGCATTGGTGATAATACTTTGCAATACGATTAGCACATTTCCATGAAACACAATTACAGTGTCTAGTGGTGTGCTTCAGGACACTGCACAAGCAACAATCATAGATACATCTTTTTGTCAGTTTAATTTTTTTCCTGGAAATTCCAGCAAAATTCTTTTTTAACATTACTTTCTTCACTGACCTTGAGATGTTCCAATTTTCTACATTAATATTCTTAGTAAAATACATTTACACCTCAATAAAGAAGATATGATCTCTTCCATTAGTCATATGGTTAACTCAATGTTCCAAACATAATTTTATGAGTCACTGTTTTTCCTGTTAATACTCAGATGGTGGTTGACCTCTGAGATATACAATGCACATTTCCAGACAAAATGCACACGGCATGGGTAGCTTTACCAATGAAGGAAAGCTGTGGGGTGTATTACATTGAGATTGGCATAATTTATCTTGTTTTCCATTTGGAAATGTTGATACGTACTTAAAGTTCCTAAACGTTGTACAATAGTGGTTTCTGTAAAGTCCACTTTAGACGATAATAGGAAATGCTCCCTTATTTGTACGTGTTTTAGGTGTGCAGTTATTATGGTGAATGTAAAGTTTAAATGTGTCAGATTATATTTCATTTTATCTTTGAGAATAAAGAAATCATGCCATAGCTCATTATTCTTTAATGAAGACACAACCATGACATACTGTATATCTTATGCAATTTAGGCTTCACTATCCATCTATCTATTTATCTATCTCACTGTGACACACATATACAACCTGGGAAACATATACACACAAATCTTCTCTGTTAGATTTGATTAAAGGTAACCTGTCATCAGCTTTATGCCGACCTCACTGATGGCAGCATAAATTAGTGACAGAAATGCTGATTTCAGCGGTGTGTAACTCATGAGCTAAAAGTAAGTGGTTGCAGAGAACCAGCATCATAATCCTAGCACAAGGCTTGAAAAGAGTCAAATCTACTTGAGAAGAGTCAAAGTTATTCATAATCTCCTGCACTCTCGCCCGTCTGCTGATAGTTGGCAGTTCTCTTCTGGAAAGAAAGAGAGGAAACTAGGTAGACGACTGTCAGTCATCAGCAGGTGGGCAGAGAGCGCAGGAATTTATGAATAACCATGACTCTTCTCAGGTGGCCATGACTCTTTTCCAGGCCCAGTCTGCAATGATTGTGATATTAGTTCTCAGATAGTGATGGACGAACATCATAGGCCCGGACGATTCGCGGACGCGTATTCGCGATCAAATGTTTGCGAACTGCGCGTTCATGGCGGACCCTATTCACTTTAATGGCAGGCGAACCTGCCTGAAAAACCTTCTGGTCATATTTGCAGCCAGCAAACATTTACTAGAAGTATAAGCAGTTAAGATGTTGCACTAGGGGAACCCGGACACCAATGTAGGTGCACCTGTCCAAACGAGAACACTCACTCGAAAAAAAGAGGGGAATATGGATATATGTGGGCAGAGCACTCAAAGAAATCCGGGACCATGTAATTATACAGAATATAATTTAATTTGTTTGTACTATTTAGTCAGCAATCAATAAAAGGGTAGCAGCATGAAGTGTTGACAAAATAGTTGACTCTATATGTAAACAATAGATAGCAGCACAATAAGAGTATTAACAGTACATTATGTAGCAGCCAAAACAACAACAGTAAGTGTTGATGAGCTGGAGAAAATGCAAATGATCATAAAATGCCAGATAAAATATTCGACCCAATGTCCATAGAAGGGGTATAAATCCCCTAAAAAAATCGATGCTATAAAAAGATCGATCCTATAGAAAGTCCTGCAGAGAAGCGATCAATTAGCTCCAATAAATTTCTGAGACCAAGAACAATGTTCATATGGTGATTTACCCACACCTGAATCCAGCGGCGTCCCGCTAAAGCAGGGTAGGTAGCGGCGTCCCGCTACTGAACAACTTGCAAGTTATTTTTACCTTTGAATCGACTTAAACTTTCTGCCAGATCTCGAGATGTTCTCACTCCCCAATCGTGCCTCCGTTGTTGTAGCACTATATTATCGGGAGATTCTCGCTGGTAAGGGCCACGCTGATGGACTTTTAGTCGACACGTAGGCCAATAGTTACCGGCCTTCTGTTCGTTAGTCCACGAAAGTACTGTGTTGTTAACTTCCGTCGATTTAAAGCAGCACACCTCTGGTCAATGGCAGTCGATAGTTGGTAATAGATCTTTCAGCGCAACAATAGTGGGGGATGTAGCACCAGACGCGTTTCGGGGTCCTAGTATTCAC
The DNA here is from genome assembly GCF_014858855.1 of Bufo gargarizans. Classification (NCBI taxonomy): domain Eukaryota; kingdom Metazoa; phylum Chordata; class Amphibia; order Anura; family Bufonidae; genus Bufo; species Bufo gargarizans. Next base: position 204,963,471 of record NC_058083.1, read on the forward strand.
CCCTTCCTCAGTGGTATGCCATGGAGCTAATTGATCGCTTCTCTGCAGGACTTTCTATAGGATCGATCTTTTTATAGCATCGATTTTTTTAGGGGATTTATACCCCTTCTATGGACATTGGGTCGAATATTTTATCTGGCATTTTATGATCGTTTGCATTTTTTCCAGCTCATCAACACTTACTGTTGTTGTTTTGGCTGCTACATAATGTACTGTTAATACTCTTATTGTGCTGCTATCTATTGTTTACATATAGAGTCAACTATTTTGTCAACACTTCATGCTGCTACCCTTTTATTGATTGCTGACTAAATAGTACAAACAAATTAAATTATATTCTGTATAATTACATGGTCCCGGATTTCTTTGAGTGCTCTGCCCACATATATCCATACTTACTGGAAGTACACAAATAGTTCCACAACATGGACAGTGACATACCAAAGGGGGATCATTGTCAAAAATTCCCACAAAAAATATGTATTTTAATCAGGGGCCATTTTTATTTTTATGTGTCTTAAAGGGAAACTCTTAAAAAATGTGCCCTGCTGGAGCCTAGAAAATTTAATTTTCTTTCAGTTTGATGTATACAAATGTGCAGCACTCCACATTTTTGTATCCTGCAGAGTTCATTAAAAAAATGCATACGTTAACGTACATTTTTTTTCTACCATGGAACTGTATGGTGAACAGACGCCACTGTATTGCATCAGTCTGAGGCATCTGTTAACACATACATTTTTGATATGCATTAAATGAATGGCAAATATAGGATGTGAACCCAGCCCTAGTGTCAGAATAAGCACCAGTACACAGCGGAGCAGCGTGGCGGAGAGTGGAGGCCGCCATGTACTGACAGAGCGCTACCTGGTCCTGGTGGTCAGGGATGAAGACTGTGTTTCCCAAGGATCATTTTCTACTGGGAAATACAGGGCACCGTATAATATACTACAATCTATCTATATAATATAAAAATATTAGCCCTACCACCGAATAATAATACAATTAGGTTGTCATTCATTATATAGAAATACATCTATGTTGCGGCGCAACCGTCCTTAGCACCGCAATCTGCATATTTTTCATGCCAGGTCTAAAAAAGGATGGCGTCGGCAGGTTAAGGGATACAGTTATGGCCATCCAGTTATTGTATACCACCGCCATACATTGACCGGATAACACCTCTGCACAGTGACAGGATAACACCGTCATACCGTGACCGTATAAAAAGGTATAAGAGGGTACAGTACAGGGAATGACTAGGGGCACTGCCCAGGGTGTGGTAAAAGGGCACAATGCAGGGTATAAAGGGGCACAGTACGGGGTGAGGCGCACAGTACGGGGTGGGGGCAGAGTCACATGACCCTGTGACATTAAAAGGTCCTCATGGTGAATGCGGTTCACACGCCACCATAATGAGAGGCAGAGGAGTGAGACAGGGATGTAATTATGTGGCTAGAGATAAAAAATGTAAATGTCGGCCAGTACAGGCCCCAAAAATTAGCCAATAGGCAGTCACCTGACAGCAAATAACTTCTGTGGCTGGAGGTGCATTAGGCGGTCACAGGATAAATATGTAACTGTCGGCAGGGGCGTAGCTAAAGGCTCAGGGGGCCTGGTGCAAGAGTTCAGCTTGGGCCCCCCTTCCCCAGGGGCAGGGGAGCACATAGCCTTCGTGCTGCCTGAGGCGAAAATTGAAACGTTACACCCCCAAGCTAAATTCTCAACCTAAACCCCTTCCCTCCAGCCAGAGATGTGACGATCAAGGACTTTCTATAATACTGGTGTCTTCTTATGTGACACAAGGGTCTTTGGGCCCCCAAGGCTCCTGGGCCCGGTAGCGACTGCTACCTCTGTACCGCCTATAGCTACGCCCCTGACTGTCGGCCAGTATAAGCCCCAAAAATTAGGCAATAGGCAATCACCTGACAGGAAAAAAACTTTGGATTCTGTGGCTGGAGGTACATTAGGCGGTCACAGGATAAATATGTAACTGTCGGCCAGTATGGGCCCCAAAAATTTGGCAATAGGCAATCACCTGACAGCAAAGAACTTTGGATTCTGTGGCTGGAGGTGCATTAGGTGGTCACAGGATAAATAAGCAACTGTCGGCCAGTATGGGCCCCAAAAATTAGCCAATAGGCATTCACCTGACAACAAAGAACTTTGGATTCTGTGGCTGATGGTGCATTAGGTGGTCACAGGATAAATAAGCAACTGTCGGCCAGTATAGGCCCCAAAAATGAGCCAATAGGCATTCACCTGACAGCAAAGAACTTTGGATTCTGTGACTGGAGGTGCATTAGGCGGTCACAGGATAAATATGTAACTGTCGGCCAGTACAGGCCCCAAAAATTAGGCAATAGGCATTCACCTGACATAAAAGGCCTTTTATGCCGCTGTATATACATAAGGTATGGACCATTATTTGTTCTGGGTGGTGGCAGATATGTGTGGGCTGGCATAAGAAAATTTAATTACACGTGGTCATCACAGGTGTTGAATTCCTCCGAGATCCATGCCTCATTCATTTTAAAAAATCTGAGATAGTCCACATTGTCGTGAGCTAGGCGAGTGCGCTTATCATTCATGATCCCTCCTGCTGCGCTAAACATCAAGAGCCAAGAGTTCCATTGCAAATTGTACCAGTACTCAATGTATGCTCCAGAAAGAAGGTGTAAGGTACGATGTCACTGATGGCGCCCTACCTGCGACTGACTAGTTTGGTGATCTCATCAAATGGCTGCAGAAGTCTGTATGCGTCGCGCATGAGCAGCCACTGGGGCTGTGAAAAAAAAAACAAGCTCCCTAGAACCTGTCCTGCTGCAGAGTTCATACAGGTAGTTGATAACGGCACGTTTCTACTGGAGCAGCCTATCAAGCATATACAAGGTGGAGTTCCATCGCGTCGGGCAGTCACTAATCAGACGTCTGACCGGCAAGTGGTGTCGCCGCTGAATGTCAGCAAGGCAAGCCATGGCTGTGTAAGATCTTCTAAAATGGCCAGAGATTTTCCTGGCCTGCCACAAGACGTCCTGGATCCCAGGGTATTTGGAAACTAATCGCTGCACGACTAAGTTCAGGATGTGTGCCATGCAAGGCATGTGTGTCCTGTTTCAACACGCTCAGCAGATTGGCACCATTGTCGCACACCACTTTGCCAACTATCAAATTGAGTGGGGTTAGCTACTGATCGGCCTGTGACCGCAGATCTGAAAGGAGTGCTTGGCTGTGCCTCTTGGCTTCCAGGCACAACAGCCGCAGCACAGCATGGCAACGTCTCACCTGGCACGTCAAATAGGTTCTGGGGAGCTTGGGGGGTGTAGCGGAAGAGGCGGTAGCAGTGGAAAAGGAGGAGTCAGCCGAGAAGGATACGGAGGATGGAGGAGGAGGAGGAGAAGAAGAAGCAGGCTTGCATGCAATCCGTGGCGGTAAAACCAAATCCACACGGGTTCTGCGGGTTACATGCTTGACGGCCGTTAGAAGGTTAACCCAGTGGGCAGTAAAAGTTATGTACCTTCCCTGCCCGTGTTTGCTAAACCAAGTGTGTGTGGTCAGATGTATCTTGGCACCAACACTGTGTGCCAGAGATTTATTAACTTGCCACTGAATGTGGCCATATGGTTCAGGGATGCCCTGCTGGGAGAAATATTTCCTTCCGAGGAACTTCCATTGCTGTGTGCCAATTGCCACACATTTTCTAAAGGCCTCCGAGTCCACCAATTTATATGGCTGTAGTTGGCGGGCTAGCAGTTCCGACAAGCCAGCGGTCAGCCGTTGTGCAAGAGGATTATCCGGTGTCATCATTTTTTTACGCTCGAAATTTTGGGCAACGGTTTAGAACTGTATACTGAACTAGATATATATATGTGTTTACTTACAGTTTCACCAATTGCAACCATACAATTGCAAATACAAATTGCAAGCTACAAAATGCAAGCATTCAGATTCCATATTGCAATCCAAATTGCATACAACCATACCAGATCATACCCAACCAATCTGCAAATAGTCACTGCTAACTGCATACTGCAAGCAGAACTATTAGACATCAGATATACCTCTCAGAGAGATCATAAAGTACTTAAATAACTTAAAGTGAGAGTACAGATACTCAAGAGAAAAATATATCCACCATTTTATGTTGAATGACAAGATTGAACAGTTGAACCACCATCTTAATGATACCGCTATTTTGTGATATCTTTTCAACACGTGTTATGTACATGGACTATCTGCTGCGGAGGCGGCAGTGTTATATAAAGAAAAGTTGAAGTTAATAAAGTATTTATTTCAAGCATTTGGTGTGCTCTTTAAACCTACTGTTTCCATAGAATGGCGCTAGAGGAATCACAGAGTAATAGACAGTCTGGTTAGACTAAAAGTCAGAGATACCAAAATTCTTCTAATGCCACAGCGCAAAAGGCACTTCATAGTTCTGTGCCTGCCACAAGCACCCCTCAATCCATATTTAGCGGAAACAGGTATATGTCACCCCTCAATCAGTATTTGGCGGAAACAGGTATATAGCACCCCTCAATCAGTATTTGGCGGAAACAGGTATATGGCACACCTCAATCAATATTTTGTGGAAGCACGTGTATTGCAACCCTCAATCAGTATTTGGTGGATGAAGGTATATAGCAATAGCACTTCTTATTCAGTATTTAGTGGAAGAAGGTATATGGCACCCCTCAATCAGTATTTGGCGGAAACAGGTGTATGGCAACCCACAATCAGTATTTTGTGGAAGTAAGTGTATTGCACCCCTCAATCAGTATTTGGTGAAAGAAGGTATATAGCAATAGCACCCTTCAATCGGTATTTAGTGGAAGAAGGTATATGGCACCCCTCAATCAGTATTTGGCGGAAACAGGTATATGGCATACCTCAATTAATATTTTGTGGAAGTAGGTGTATCGCGACCCTCAATCAGTATTTGGTGGAAGAAGGCATTTGGCACCCCTCAATCAGTATTTGGCAGAAACAGGTACATAGCACCCCTCAATCAGTATTTGGCGGAAACAGATATATGGCACCCCTCAATATGTATTTTGTGGAAGCAGGTGTATTGCACCCCTTAATCAGTATTTGGTGGAAGAAGGTATAAAGCAATAGCACCCCTCAATCAGTATTTAGCGTAAGAAGGTATATGGCACCCCTCAATCAGTATTTGGCAGAAACAGGTATGTAGCACCCCTCAATCAGTATTTGGCGGAAACAGGAATATGGCACCCCTCAATCAGTATTTTGTGGAAGTAGATGTATTGCATCCCTCAATCAGTATTTGGTGGATGAAGGTATATAGCAATAGCACCCCTTAAGCAGTATTTAGTGGAAGAAGGTATATGATACTCCTCAATCAGTATTTGGCGGAAAATGGTGTATTGCACACCTCAATCAGTATTTGGTGGAAGAAGGTATATAGCAATAGCACCGCTTAATCAGTATTTTGTGGAAGAAGGTATATGGCACCCCTCAATCAATATTTGGTGGAAACTGGTATATAGCACCCCTCAATCAGTATTTGGCGGAAACAGGTATATAGCACCCCTTAATCAGTATTTGGTGGAAAAAGGTATATGGCACCCCTCAATCAGTATTTTGTGGAAGCAGGTGTATTGCACCCGTCAATCAGTATTTGGTGGAAGAAGGTATACAGCAAGAGCACCCCTCAATCCGTATTTAGTGGAAGAAGGTATATGACACTTCTCAATCAGTATTTCACGGAAAATGGTGTATTGCACCCATCAATCAGTATTTGGTGGAAGAAGGTATATAGCACCTCTTAATCAGTATTTTGTGGAAACAGGTATATAGCACCCCTCAATCGAGATTTTGTGGAAAAAGGAATATGGCACCCCTCAATCAGTATTTGGTGGAAACAAGTATATAGCACCCCTTAATCAGTATTTGGTGGAAACAGGTATTTAGCACCCCTCAATCAAGATTTTGTGGAAGAAGGTATATGGAACCCCTCAATCAGTATTTTGTGGAAGAAGGTATATCGCAGCCCTCAACCAGTTTTTTTGGGGGGGCAACAGATATATCACACCAATTGCAATTAGTTACTCCAATAGCGTTTGTCCCTTTATTTAGCTGCGGTATCGCAGCAAAACTGCACATAACTGCTGCACAATACAAATACACTATAATATAATTTCTATGTTAGAAAGTATAATATAAGTATATCACACCCCTCCAGTCCTTAAAAGAACTTTTGTGGCCCTATTAGCTAGCTTTTGGTGTCCCTAACTGTCCCTGCTCCAAAATGCAACCTCTCCCTACACTGGCAAAACACATAATGTAAAATGGCTGCCAGATCGGGTTCTGATATAGGGTTCGGGGTGTGTCCATGTGCTGAAATGTTTCAATTGGCTGTTCTGTCCCACCCGATGGATGTGTCATGGGTCAAAGTTTGGCTCTATGCAAAAAAAACAAGGCGCATGCGAATATTGCCATATGTTTGGCGAATCGCGAACGAGCAAAGTTCTCCGCGAGATAACCGCCGGGCGAACCGCAAGGCCATCTCTATTCTCAGGAACCGCTTACTTTTAACTTTTAAATGACAGACCACTGAATTCTACTCACCTGTCTCTACTTTATGCTTCTGTTTGTTTGGACAGCATAAAGTTAATGACAGATTCCCTTTAAGGTATAGATTTTTTATTTTTTTTATTAAGAGGCATAGATCGTTGCTAGAACAGAGTTCAAAGGAAGTATTCACACGTCCATTCACAGAGTAGTGAAGGGAACAAAGCAAGGGGATTGTTATAAACCCATTACTCCATTTATTACAACCTTGCATGGGCTTCATAGCAGTTGCATTTGCTGCTTTTATGGTACGTATGATTTTGCAGACATGTGTATGCTGTGATGATCCATATGGTAGTTCAATCTTTTTGTAATTTCCCTTAATTTTTGTAACTGCACTCTTGTATTGCGTTCTTTAGCATTTGTTTAAACCTATCAGAGTCAATGCAAAATAGCTGTTATCTGTCTATTCTACCTTTCCAGAAACATGTTTTAACCACTTCAGCCCCGCTAGGTGAAACCCCCTTCATGACCAGAGCACTTTTTACACTTCGGCACTACACTACTTTCACCGTTTATCGCTCGGTCATGCATTTGTATGGTAAATACAAATGAATTTTACCTCCTTTTCTTCTCACTAATAGAGCTTTCATTTGGTGGTATTTCATTGCTGCTGGCATTTTTACTTTTTTTGTTATTAATCAAAATGTAACGATTTTTTTGCAAAAAAATGACATTTTTCACTTTCAGCTGTAAAATTTTGCAAAAAAAACGACATCCATATATAAATTTTTCGCCAAATTTATTGTTCTACATGTCTTTGATAAAAAAAAAATGTTTGGGCAAAAAAAAAATGGTTTGGGTAAAAGTTATAGCATTTACAAACTATGGTACAAAAATGTGAATTTCCGCTTTTTGAAGCAGCTCTGACTTTCTGAGCACCTGTCATGATTCCTGAGGTTCTACAATGCCCAAACAGTAGAAAACCCCCACAAATGACCCCATTTCGGAAAGTAGACACCCTAAGGTATTCGCTGATGGGCATAGTGAGTTCATAGAACTTTTTATTTTTTGTCACAAGTTAGCGGAAAATGATGATGATTTTTTTTTTTCTTACAAAGTCTCATATTCCACTAACTTGCGACAAAAAATAAAAAATTCTAGGAACTCACCATGCCCCTCACAGAATACCTTGGGGTGTCTTCTTTCCAAAATGGGGTCACTTGTGGGGTAGTTAAACTGCCCTGGCAATTTAGGGGCCCAAATGTGTGAGAAGAACTTTGCAATCAAAATGTGTAAAAAATGACCGGTGAAATCCAAAAGGTGCACTTTGGAATATGTGCCCCTTTGCCCACCTTGGCAGCAAAAAAGTGTGACACATCTGGTATCGCCGTACTCAGGAGAAGTTGGGGAATGTGTTTTGGGGTGTCATTTTACATATACCCATGCTGGGTGAGAAAAATATCTTGGTCAAATGCCAACTTTGTATAAAAAAAATGGGAAAAGTTGTCTTTTGCCAAGATATTTCTCTCATCCAGCATGGGTATATGTAAAATGACACCCCAAAACACATTCCCCAACTTCTCCTGAGTACGGCGATACCAGATGTGTCACACTTTTTTGCTGCCAAGGTGGGCAAAGGGGCACATATTCCAAAGTGCACCTTTCAGATTTTGCAGGCCATTTTTTACACATTTTGATTGCAAGGTACTTCTCACACATTTGGGCCCCTAAATTGCCAGGGCAGTATAACTACCCCACAAGTGACCCCATTTTGGAAAGAAGACACCCCAAGGTATTCCGTGAGGGGCATGGCGAGTTCCTAGAATTTTTTATTTTTTGTCACAAGTTAGCGGAAAATGATGATTTTTTTCTTTTTCTCTTTTTTCCTTACAAAGTCTCATATTCCACTAACTTGCGACAAAAAATAAAAAATTCTAGGAACTCGCCATGCCCCTCACGGAATACCTTGGGGTGTCTTATTTCCAAAATGGGGTCACTTGTGGAGTAGTTATACTGCCCTGGCAATTTAGGGGCCCATATGTGTGAGAAGTACTTTGCAATCAAAATCTGTAAAAAATGACCGGTGAAATCCGAAAGGTGCACTTTGGAATATGTGCCCCTTTGCCCACCTTGGCATCAAAAAAGTGTCACACATCTGGTATCGCCGTACTCAGGAGAAGTTGGGGAATGTGTTTTGGGGTGTCATTTTACATATACCCATGCTGGGTGAGAGAAATATCTTGGCAAAAGACAACTTTTCCCATTTTTTTATACAAAGTTGGCATTTGACCAAGATATTTTTCTCACCCAGCATGGGTATATGTAAAATGACACCCCAAAACACATTGCCCAACTTCTCCTGAGTACGGCGATACCAGATGTGTCACACTTTTTTGCTGCCAAGGTGGGCAAAGGGGCACATATTCCAAAGTGCACCTTTCGGATTTCACCGGTCATTTTTTACAGATTTTGATTGCAAAGTACTTCTCACACATATGGGCCCCTAAATTGCCAGGGCAGTATAACTACTCCACAAGTGACCCCATTTTGGAAATAAGACACCCCAAGGTATTCCGTGAGGGGCATGGCGAGTTCCTAAAATTTTTTATTTTTTGTCGCAAGTTAGTGGAATATGAGACTTTGTAAGGAAAAAAGAGAAAAAGAAAAAAATCATCATTTTCCGCTAACTTGTGACAAAAAATAAAAAATTCTAGGAACTCGCCATGCCCCTCACGGAATACCTTGGGGTGTCTTCTTTCCAAAATGGGGTCACTTGTGGCGTAGTTATACTGCCCTGGCAATTTAGGGGCCCAAATGTGTGAGAAGAACTTTGCAATCAAAATGTGTAAAAAATGCCCTGCAAAATCCGAAAGGTGCACTTTGGAATATGTGCCCCTTTGCCCACCTTGGCTGCAAAAAAGTGTCACACATGTGGTATCGCCGTACTCAGGAGAAGTTGGGCAATGTGTTTTGGGGGGTCATTTTACATATACCCATGCTGGGTGAGAGAAATATCTTGGCAAAAGACAACTTTTCCCATTTTTTTATACAAAGTTGGCATTTGACCAAGATATTTTTCTCACCCAGCATGGGTATATGTAAAATGACACCCCAAAACACATTCCCCAACTTCTCCTGAGTATGGCGATACCACATGTGTGACACTTTTTTGCAGCCTAGATGCGCAAAGGGGCCCAAATTCCTTTTAGGAGGGCATTTTTAGACATTTGGATCCCAGACTTCTTCTCACACTTTCGGGCCCCTAAAAAGCCAGGGCAGTATAAATACCCCACATGTGACCCCACTTTGGAAAGAAGACACCCCAAGGTATTCAATGAGGGGCATGGCGAGTTCCTAGAATTTTATTTTTTTTGCATAAGTTAGCGGATATTGATTTTTATTTGTTTTTTTCTCACAAAGTCTCACTTTCCGCTAACTTAGGACAAAAATTTCAATCTTTCATGGACTCAATATGCCCCTCACGGAATACCTTGGGGTGTCTTCTTTCCGAAATGGGGTCACATGTGGGGTATTTATACTGCCCTGGCTTTTTAGGGGCCCTAAAGCGTGAGAAGAAGTCTGGAATATAAATGTCTAAAAATGTTTACGCATTTGGATTCCGTGAGGGGTATGGTGCGTCCATGTGAGATTTTATTTTTTGACACAAGTTAGTAGAATATGAGACTTTGTAAGAAAAAACAAAAACAAAAACAAACAAAAAATTTCCGCTAACTTGTGCCAAAAAAAATGTCTGAATGGAGCCTTACCAGGGGGGGGGGTGATCAATGACAGGGGGGTGATCAATGACAGGGGGGTGATCAATGACAGGGGGGTGATCACCCATATAGACTCCCTGATCACCCCCCTGTCATTGATCACCCCCCTGTAAGGCTCCATTCAGACGTCCGTATAATTTTTACGGATCCATGGATCGGATCCGCAAAACACATGCGGACGTCTGAATGGAGCCTTACAGGGGGGTTATCAATGACAGGGGGTGATCAGGGTGATCACCCCCCTGTCACTGATCACCCCCCCGTAAGGCTCCATTCAGACATCCGCATGATTTTTACGGATCCATGGATACATGGATCGGATCCACAAAACACATGCGGACGTCTGAATGGAGCCTTACAGGGGGGTTATCAATGACAGGGGGTGATCAGGGTGATAAGGGTGATCACCCCCCTGTCAATGATCACCCCCCCTGTAAGGTTCCATTCAGACATCCGCATGATTTTTTACGGATCCATGGATACATGGATCGGATCCACAAAACACATGCGGACGTCTGAATGGAGCTTTACAGGGGGGTTATCAATGACAGGGGGTGATCAGGGTGATCAGGGTGATCACCCCCCTGTCACTGATCACCCCCCCTGTAAGGCTCCATTCAGACATCCGCATGATTTTTACGGATCCATGGATAGGATCCACAAAACACATGCGGACGTCTGAATGGAGCCTTACAGGGGGGTGATCAATGACAGGGGGGTGATCAATGACAGGGGGTGATCAGGGAGTGTATATGGGTGATCACCCGCCTGTCATTGATCACCCCCCTGTAAGGCTCCATTCAGACGTCCGCATGATTTTTACGGATACATGGATACATGGATCGGATCCACAAAACACATGCGGACGTCTGAATGGAGCCTTACAGGGGGGTTATCAATGACAGGGGGGTGATCAGGGAGTGTATATGGGTGATCACCCGCCTTTCATTGATCACCCCCTGTAAGGCTCCATTCAGACGTCCGCATGTGTTTTGCGGATCCGATCCATGTATCCATGGATCCGTAAATATCATGCGGACGTCTGAATGGAGCCTTACAGGGGGGTGATCAATGACAGGGGGTGATCAGGGAGTGTATATGGGTGATCACCCGCCTGTCATTGATCACCCCCCTGTAAGGCTCCATTCAGACGTCCGTATGCTTTTTGCGGATCCGATCCATGTATCCGTGGATCCGTAAAAATCATACGGACGTCTGAACGGAGCCTGACAGGGGGGTGATCAATGACAGGGGGGTGATCAGGGAGTTTATATGGGGTGATTTATGGGTGATCAGGGGTTCATAAAGGGTTTATAAGTGACGGGGGGGGGGGGGGTGTAGTGTAGTTTAGTGTTTGGTGCGACTTTACTGACCTACCTGTGTCCTCTGGTGGTCGTTCCTAACAAAAGGGACCACCAGAGGACCAGGTAGGAGGTATATTAGACGCTGTTATGAAAACAGCGTCTAATATACCTGTTAGGGGTTAAAAAATTCGGATCTCCAGCCTGCCAGCGAGCGATCGCCGCTGGCAGGCTGGAGATCCACTCGCTTACCTTCCGTTCCTGTGAGCGCGCGCGCCTGTGTGCGCGCGTTCACAGGAAATCTCGCGTCTCGCGAGATGACGCGTATATGCGTCCAGGAGGAGTAAAGCAACCACCTCCCGGACGCATATCTGCGTACAGCGGTCGGGAGGTGGTTAAAGATAGTTCCCTATAACTGGACAAATCCTGTTTTCAGTGCTGACAAACTATACACTACAATTTTAAAATGTAAACCTCACTAGAGACTGGATGTTACTATAAAAATAAAAATGTATTTTCATCACAGTGAATACATTCATGATCGGTGAGATGTATAGTGCCAATACATAATAAAGCTGTGTACATCTAAATATATTTATTCTTAATGATCTTGGTCCAAAAAAAGATTACAATTCACTTGATTGTTACACAGGGTAGGGACAATATTTATAGGAAGCCATTTAATGTATGTGTCTGGACTGCATGGAAAAAAAGATTGACTATGATAAAGGAAACTTATACAAGGCTGTGATTGTATCCAAAGACTTGGTCCTAATAGTAAAAAAAGCCAGTGCTGAATAAATTGCCATAGTCTGTCCTCGCTCATGCCCTTTTCTCAGTTTACATACCATTTTTTTTTTAATACTGCATTGAAGAATTAAAAAGGTCATACCATGAAAACAAAGATGGCATTAAAAGTTAGATTTCTTGTACTTAAAGGGGTATTCCCATCTCAGACATTGATGACATATCACTAGAATATGCCATCCATGTCAGATTGGAGTGAGTCCCAAAGGTGGAACCTGTACCTATCTCCAGAACAGCCCCCCAAATTGAGAGCAAGTTTTCAGCGCAAGGGCAGCCACACTCAGTTTACCCCTGAGAGTTCCGCTCAGCTATTTCCAGCAGTTCTTTAGCGGTTAAAGAAGAGGTGGCAGTGCATGCCCAGTGCACCCTCTAATCACTGCTGTCACAGTGCGGTTCACTGTGACAGTTGTGGCTGTGTAGGCTGGCTGCAGGCTCTGTTGCGTACTTGCTGCAGGCTGGCCCCTATGTATGCTGGTTGCTTGGGACTGCGTGCTGGCTGCGGTGTTGTGTGTGAACTGTGGCCTGTGTTGTGGATTTCCATGTCTGCATCTCTGTGGTTCCTGTCGCCAGTGCCGTGCAGGCTGGCTGCATGCGCTTTGTGTACTGGCTGTGGGTGTTCCCATGCATGTTGGTTCTGCGATGTGTGCTGGCTGCGGCCTTGTGTGTACAGGATTTGAATATGGATGCATTTGTGTTTGTATCATGGGTTGTTTGTCCTCCGGCGTACTAGATGCGGGTGACTCAGTGTTTGCTGGTTGCCAGAGGCAACATCCAGTACTGCAACCTGTGTGTTCACTTCTCTGTTCATGCAGGCTCCCCTCCCTGTTTGGTTCTGGTGGGGTTAGTAATCCCTGGCCTGTTCCTGGGTGTGGATTATCAGGTGCCCAGGTGCCTCTTCGTTCAGCTATTTCTATCTGTGAGCTGTGGGGCTGGTGGTCATTCTATCTTGTGTCTTGCTGGGTGTAGCACCTTCCTGCTCACTCAGGGGGTCAGTCTGTTCCTGTGCCTTGCTGAATGTAGCCCCTTGCTGCTGACCTAGTTTTTTTTTGCCATCTGCCCTTTTGTGTGGTCTCTCCTGGTAAAGTACTGTTGTTGTTGCTTTGTCTGCTCTTCTGTACCTGTCCTGTGATGGTGTTGATGTTATTGCCTTGTCTGATCTTCTTAACCTGTTCTGTGCCTTGATCTCCTCTGTCCATGTTTAGCCTAGCAGTGCTCTAACTGCGTCTCATAGCCTGGCAGTGCTAAACTGCTTCCGATCCTGCCTGTTCCATGTCCAGCCTGGCAGCTTCTGATCCATGTCTGTCCTGCAGTGCCTTACTGCTTCTGTTCCTGTGTTTGTCCTGCCTTTGTGAGAGGGCTCCTGGGTTCTCCTTCTCTCTTGTCTGTGTGCAGCTCTGCCTGTGACCGCTATGCTTCCGTTCTGCATGGGGTCCAAGGCATCTGCTTCTGTGCTGGTTCCCGTTTGTATTTTTGTCTGTTCCAAGCCCTATGTTTGCTTGGATTGCAGTTCTGTTGTCTGTTTCCGCTGGTGGTATCACAAGCGTGGTTCTCTGCAGGTAGAGATCAAGTGTATCGGGACCTTCCTGGAGGTGCGACCAGTGAGCCATCAGCCCAGTTCATCCCCACCACCAGGGGCTCTGTGAAGAACATGGCTCACTGGCTCTCTGCCCTCTGGGTTTTGCCTCTGGTCTGCCGGTTCACTTGGTTCTGTGGTAGTGCTACCACTATTGCCGAGCTTGCTTTTCAGTACTGTCATGTTCATTAATCACATGTGCAATAAAGTATTCTGTTGGTCCCTGGTCTGAATCTTGCCTGTTTTCATGACGTCCCGGAGGTCTGTATTGGGCCTCCAGCACGTGACAAATGCTATGGGACTTCCAAAAATAGCTGAGCGTGCTATTGTGAATGGGAACCCATTCTAGGGATAGGAGTGGGACCGGCACCTACCTAACAATGATGATATATCCTGGTGATATGCCATCAATGTCTGAGATGGGCAACATCAATTACTGCATTGCTGTAGATATGAATTTTTAGTTCAACGTTCACCATAAAATTAACCAATGTACTAAGATATGTGAATTAGCAATTTTTAAATGATTATAAAGAATTTTAAATTATATTTAATAAAAACTGGGTTGTATTTTTTATGTTCTTGAGAAAGTCACCAATGTTTATCTAACAAAATAGCATATCTGTGCCAAATACGTCTGGAAAGAATATGGGGTTACACAAAGAAGTTTGAAAGGGGTTGGTTAAAAAATGAATTATACATTAAAAGCCTAAAGGCTGAATGACCCAAATGTCATCCATCCTCTGATAAATGACTCATGCAGGGACCTTAATGTCAGACTTTACATCATCTAAATGGAAGAAGAATTTCCGTAACCATTTTATTCCTTAAGAACTGCTTTATTGAAATTCATATAAAATCAAAGGATACATTGGAGGGGAATTATTGAACTCAGTTTTAAAGCATCTTTAAATACAGCATGTTTAGTGATGTTTTGATGCCATTCCGGCCCTCCCCACCCACTTGAGTGAACGTCACCTCAATGACATAGCAGTGGTGTAAAAATACCAAAAGATAACATTTTTGCACAAAGTTGCAAAACCCTTTTTTTTTTTTTACTTCTCGAAACCAGAATTGCAGGGCTTCATAAAAAAACTCTATTATGTTTAAGATACCCTACTGAGTATTGTCATATATTAAATGGTGACATTCATTGACATCTGGCAAGACATATGTAAAACTGAAATAAGTTAGTACATTGGGCCTATTAATGACACAGTTCTCTATCCCTAACATTCAAGAATCTGTCTGTGACTGATAACCTTTAAAGGGGTCTTCTGGGACTAACATACTGATGACCTATCCATAGGATGGGTCACTAATATCAGATTAGTGGGGGCCGAAAAATGACACCCTCATGATTAGCTGTTAGTGGCACTTGTGGTTTAGGAAGTAAAGAATGTAAGGAACTGGGACACCACAGCTACACTGTGTATTGGCCATTTTCGAGTACTGCAGGTTAGCCCCTATTCAAATGAATGGTAAGTGAGCTGCAGTACCAAAGAATAGCCACTACAGGTGTATATTTATACAGTCTGGTCATGCCAGTATCGGTTGGACAGTATTAGAGTATTTTGGACAAACCTTCAAATTGTAACACCCAATTGTCAATTTATTCATATATTTCCTGGAGAAATAACAGAGGAACAGCATAAGAATAGAATCCTAAGAAAAGATAATCCAGTATTTTTATTCATGAATAATACAAGCATTTAAAGTGGTTTTATGTTGAAAAACTATCCTCGGGATATGTATCAATTAGAGATGAGTGAAGTTTTGGTAAATTTTGATTCGGCTGCTTTGCCGAATAAAAAAATAAATAAAATTGCTTCGTGGCAAATTACTTTGTCATGAAGTGCTTTTCTTTGTAAGTAGTGGGTGCAATGACAGGGAGCTGCAATAGCCTCCATTTTCTTGCGATGGCCGGCTGCCTCCATCTTGAAGATCTGGTGCAAAATCCTGTGTGGCCCGTGATGACGTCATCCCGCCGACTGACGTGGTGATGTCATACTTTACAAGGCACGGGATTTTGTCCGAGATCTTCAATCAAGATGGCAGTGGCAAGCCCGTTGCGAGCAAATGGAGGAGGTAAGTATTATTATTTTTATTTTTTTTACACTATTTCAGGTTAAATCGATTCACTACCACGAAGCACAAGGAAATTTGACTTTGCGGTGAATTGAATTTATCCTGAAATTCGGATCGAATTCCAGTTTGTTGGATTCAATTTGCTCAACTCTAGTATCAATTTTAAATCAGTAGGGTTCTAATTAACTTCTGCACTTACCCCTTCACTGATCTGTTGTTGGCCTCTTCCTAGGCCAGTGACGTCACATTCATTGGTCATATGGCCTAGGAGCAACTCAGTTCTTCTTTAAGTTCCTCACTTCTAACAGGATAATAAAACATTCACTCATACTCCTCAAGACGGTG
Organism: Bufo gargarizans; assembly: GCF_014858855.1. Lineage (NCBI taxonomy): Eukaryota > Metazoa > Chordata > Amphibia > Anura > Bufonidae > Bufo > Bufo gargarizans. The sequence goes on from NC_058083.1 coordinate 204,979,898, forward strand.
GCCACTTGTTTGGTGATTCATAAGGAAACATGAAGTGAATAGGCCTAAGTTCGATGATGCACCACTCAGCGATAATAATTGTGACAAAACCAACCTCGCCACTGGGTGGTGGAGAATCCTGGCTACCAGCCTCTTGCCCCAGGATTATGGGCCCTCTCATCAGCCAGGCTTCCTTTGTTCACAAAGGACTTTTAGTAACTTTTGAACCCCTGGTCTAATTCGTGCCATTTTGGGATATGTTAAATGTCTATGTGTACTGTAAAAGGTGGAACATTATATATTTGAGTAGTGATGTCTGTCATATTGTCCCCACGTGTGTATTGGCGATTTCCCTTTGTCCTGAGAGATAATAGAATTACTCCTCGGTTGTCTTCAGGACAGAAGACACTGTGTATTCTCCTGCCTGTGATACAATTGCATCAAAGGTAATTGTCTCACAGGCAGAGGGGAGGTTTTTGTCTGAGTGTATTGTACGTGTTTATTGGTTGTTTTTACAAAACCCTGTGGGTGGTAACCTTGTTGAAAAATGTGTATAAGTCAATGCTGTGTGTTCAATAAAGAGTTTTGTTTTACCCTTCATCATGTTGAAGCTGGTGTTTGAGTAACTGATCGACACTGGGGATTGCTATATGCTGAAGATTTGCTATACTCCCCTGGCTATACTATTAGCTCTTGTAAGAGCTGTTCCTGCTCTCTGGATTTAGGAGAGGTTGACCCACTGGAGCCTGGAGCCTTGTCGTAGGTCCAGGGTAGGTAGGAGACGGCGAGACCTCAACCAAGCTTCGGCGGTACGTGGGGTCTGCAGTGCGTACGGTGTCAAGTGGAGTGCTTGGAGTCCTCGGGAAGCGCTAGGAGCATCATTCGACGGAGGTACCCAGTCGGGGTGCCAGGAGATCCGTTACAATAATAATAAATCTATAGTTAATGGTAAATATTAAGAACATTTTTGACTTTTATGTCCCAAGTTGTGCGCTGGACTAATAAAGAACTTGTTGACAACTTACAACCACATTCTAGAAATCAATTTGTAAGCCATATAATCATTGATTTACTTTAATCTAGCTTGTTCCTTTAACAAAAGGGTTCAGGGGGAACAAACATGTTTAGCAAAACTAGACATGTTGTTCACATTTGTAATCAACATATTTTATTGGTGAACAACTCTTCATATGAAGGAGGAGCTCGTAACTCCAATTCCCCAACTGATGCAGAAGAAGCAGATGAATCTGAAGTTCGATGAGAGGACCATGACTGGGGGTGGGGGCACTGGGGAGACTCTGTCACTGTAGGAAAGAAAAAAAGTTATCTGTATATACAATGCCGAAAGACCACATGCACCATCTATTGTGCACAGTTTAGAAATAGTCCAATGCATCTCAAGCTTAATTCTTAAACTGTCAACTAAACAAATTACATAAATCAATAGGTCAGGTAAATATAAGAAAAAAATGCTCTTTCTCCCCCCTCTCAACTAACATTGTCTGCTAAATTTATGTTGCGAGAGGAGACAGACTGTCGGCGCACTGAAGGATCAGATTACATAGCCCCATGGAAGTCTATGTAGAGGGGAGAAGAAATTAGTTGCTAGAGGGAGAAACAGGCATTTTCCTCTAAGATAAACAGCATAACAAAGTTTCTTACACTCACATGTACTATTGGTTTATGCTAATTTTGTTGCAAGTACAGTGACTATATGTACTCAATGTAATATTTGTTGACTGGTAATGACCCTACATTTTCCATCACTGTGAACTAATTGTAAACAGAAAGAAGATCCATTTTACAATGCAATCACAGGCTTTCCCATATTTTTGTCCTTAGGTAAATAAGATAGGACACTATTGTTCATATGCTGTTCCAACTGAATTTTAAGAAAGGTAAAATTTTCATAAATTGACATACCATATATAGAACATGAGCCACTCAGAGAGACTACTGTAACCATATTTCTAGAAGACAATTTTGCCTGTCTCTTTACACAACACTGGAGGCAGCAGGCAGTCATGCAACGCACCATCAAAATTAACAGGGCAAGCACGAAGATCCTGGAAAACAAAGCATCATATACAGTTATGGGTATATCAAACTTTAACTTGATATTTAACTAGTGGTGAGTGAGCATGCTCGGCCGAATACCTGTTCGGCTCGAGCATCGCTATGCTCGGCACATGGCAGTACTCGGCCGAGTACCACATGTACTCGAGCGGCATGCTTGAGTCTCCTCCCCGCAAGTTTTGCGGCTGTTAAGCAGCCAATAAACGTGCAGTAAGTGCTGCCATCACTGTAATGCCAGTAGCCAGTGTTTGGCTGGCCGGAACGCATCATCTGGTGCTATATAGCACCCGATGACGACAGTTTGTCTCAATGCGAGTCAGGGAGAGCTGCACTTAGGAAGGGACAGATAGTGTAGGGAGATTGTGATCTCAATATATTCCAGTGAATAATGTTTCAAAGACCCAAAATTCCTTTTAAGGACTATTGAGTGTTGTGGCAGCAATTTAATTGTGCAAAGTAGTACTCAAATTTATTTTTTATACTTTGCGAAATAGCGATTTTTTCTGCTATACAGAAGGTGTAATTCGTGAATTGTGTGATCTGCGCCTCAATACCTTGTGTGGTTGTAAGGCCCAAATATATGGAAAACATGAAAATACAGAAAAAAAATTCTCCCATAATCCTATCCACATTTTTGCTGTCAAGACTGCAATCGTGAATTGTGTGATCTGCGCTTCAACACCTTGTGTGGTTGTCAGGCCCAGATATAGTGAAAAATATAAATATAAACTACATCAGAAAACAGTGTCTTTACGGCAGATTCCAATAATCTGGCCCTTAAATAGTGTCCATATTCTGTGGTGTTCTGAAACATATACAGTACACCATCCGAAAACTGTTTCTTTAGGGCAAATTCCAATAATCTGTCCCTAATATAGTGTCCATATTCTGTGGGTTTCTGTGACAAAAATCCTCCGTACCCAGCTTCATGTCCAACTTAGCTGGGCGGCGCAGGGCAACACTGTCCAAGTCGGACCATTGCGAACAGTTGGTCGGTTGGATTGCTGAAGATAATGCTTCCAGTCGGTTAAGCACCACCCTCTCTTCCACCAAGTCCAGTCTCTGTAGCCAAGAGTCTGGTCAACCAAATCCTCACTCTGGTCATCCTTCCTCTCACCATGGAGAATCTTGCCAAATGAGTGATCCCACACTCGGATATTCCGAGGAGCTCTTTACAGCGCCACTATTACATTTTGGCCCTCGCGCCCAGCACGCTTTCAGAGGGACCTGAGATATTGTGCCCTGATTCCCAACCTCTTGAGCCTTCACAGTCTCAAGAAGATGACAGTGGTGAATGGCAATCATTTGTTCACGAGGTGGATGATGATGAGACACAGTTGTCAATCACTGAGGTTGTGGTTAGATCAAGTTAGGAGGATAAGCAGAGTGAGGAAGTGGAGCTGTGGCTCTCGCCACTCAATCTACAACCAGACAATGGCCGTAACTTGGTGGCGGCTTTGGAGCTTGGCAACCTGACACACATCCCATGCCTAGCCCACGTCTTAAACTTAGTGGTTCAGCAATTTATCAAAACCTACCCCAATTTTCAAGACCTAATAGTGAAGGCGAGCCGCGCTTGTGCTCATTTCCGCAAGTCGTCCACAGCTTCAGCCAGTCTGTCAACTCTGCAGCAGTGCTTGCGGCTTCCAGCTCACCGACTGTTGTGCTACGTGAGCATAAGCTGGAACTCTATGTTCCACATGTTGGCTAGGCTTTGTGAGCAGCAGAGGGCAGTTGTGGAATACCAGCTGCAACATGGTCGTCGCCTTTCGAGTCAACTGCCACTATTCACAAGCGAGGAGTGGGCATTGATGTCAGACCTCTGTGAGGTTTTAAAAAACTTTGATGAATTCCCACAGATGGTGAGTGGCGATAATGCTATTATCAGCATAACCATCCCACTGCTGTGTCTACTCAAACGATCGCTGCTCACAGTTAAGGACGACGCTCTGAATATGGCAGACAAGGAAATGGGGGAGGACGTTAAACAGGGTGATAGCCAACCCACCCTCAGTTCGTCTTCTCAGCGCGAAATGGACCATGAAGAGGAGGAGCTGGAGACAGTTGCCTCTGCTACATAGAGTAGTACCCATGGAATTTTAATTCCATCTGTTCAGCGTGGATGGGCAGAAGAGGAGGAGGAAATGAAGATTCATCCTGATGTCGACATCAACGTCTTGCCTGTTGATTCCATCTGACAACGCTGGCTGCAGAGTCTGTACTTCCTTGGCCAACCAAGGAGGGGAGAAAAAGGGAACACACAGCAGTTCCAACAGATGCAGGGCAACACTCTTCAAAGCCTGGGACAGTTTCATGACACCCCACCAGCACCCTCACCCTGATGTGTGGCCTACTGCCACAAGGAGAGAACATTTTTGGAAGATGGTGAAGGAGTACATAGCAGACTGTGTCAGCGTCCTCAATGATCCCACAGTGCCTTACAATTACTGGGTGTCTAAGCTGGACACGTGGCACGAACTGGCGCTCTACGTTTTGGAGGTGCTGGCCTGCCCTGTTGCCATTATTTTGTCTGAGTGTGTATTTAGTGCTGCAGGTGGCATTATAACAGATAAGCGTATCTGCCTGTCAACAAAAAATGCTGACAGGTTGACTCATATAAAAATGAAGAAGGCCTGGATTGATCATGACTTCTCGACCCCACCAGGGGAATGCTGATGAACATAAAGACACTTTATATGTGTTGTTTTTAATCTAGTTAATAGACTGTATTCCCATGCACCCCTTCGACCACAAACAATGGTATTGTCACGACAGGGAGTGGGGGAACCCCCCATCGTGCAATGCTCTGGCTACCAGGCCGCAATGCAGGGAAAAGGGAGCTGGTCACCTCCTAACACTTCCCTCAACAGGCCCTAGTCTCCTAACTGTATGAGCCCCCTTCAGGTGTTAGAGGACTCATACCCACGTGCCTAGAGATCTAGGAATCCCTGCATTGTCCTACAGATGATGACAGGGCAGAGAATACCTGTGCATCCACGACACGGATGGCAGGCGTCTCCAGAGGCCCAGTAGCTGACAGGATGCAAGACTATGGGTGAAACAGTACAGCAGGTAAGTCACACAGCAACATAACAATGCTATCAACACTTACCTGCCGCAGCCGAGATGGAGGCTCCAGGCTGGGAAACCCAGCCTTGCCTTCACTTAAACCCCTCCGGGAAAGCAAGCCCCTTCCGGAGCAATCACACCACCATGCGAACCTCCAAACAGGGACCACACCAAAACTACATACACCAGGTGGGGGAGGAATAACAGAAACACAATGGAGGGGACAAACTGACACAGCAAAGGAAACAGAATCACAAATAAGGGTGGCTCACACAGACATCAAACATACAGCCAGGGAGCAAAGCTCCAACACAGGCTGACAAGCAAACTCTGACCTCAGGCAGCAACACACCAACATATAAAGAGGCCAGAGGTCACATCCACCACAAAACATTAACTCTGTGCAAACCAAAAATGGGGAAATACCACAACCCAGGGAAAATGCCTCACATGCAAACACCATTGCCAACGGCAACCACACGTGTAGACACAGAAGCACAACTTAACCAAGGGTTGTGACAGGTATATCGTTGAATCTTCTGTTTCTCAGCCTCCTCCTCCTATTCCGTCATATAAACATGCATTGCTTATTCGTCACATATAATGCCCTCGCATATATGGCCTTCAAATAAAAATTTTAGAGGGTCCGCTCACCAGCAGGCCTTCACAACTAATATTTTATAGGGTCCGCTCACAAGCAGGCCCTCGCATCTAATTTTTTTAGAGGTTCCGCTCACCAGCAGGCTCTCATACATAATTTTTTTGAGGATCCACTCACAAGCAGGCCCTCACATCAAATTTTTTAGAAGGTCCGCTCACCAGCAGGCCCTCAGATAAAAGTTTTTAGAGGGTTCACTTAACAGCATGCCCTCAGATAAAAATGTTTAGACGGTCCGCTCACATGCAAGCCCTCACATCGAATTTTTTAGAGGGTCTGCTCACCAGCAGCCCCTCACATCTAAATTTTTAGAGGGTCCACTCACCATCAGGCCCTCACATCTATATTTTTAGAGAGTCCGCTCACCAGCAGGCCCTCACATCTAATTTTTTACAGGGTCCTCTCATCAGCAGGCCCTTACATCTAATTTTTTACAGGGTCCGCTCACCTGCAGGCCCGCAACTCAAATCTTTTACAGGGTCAGCTCACCTGCAGGCCCAAACCTAAAATCTTTTACAGGGTCAGCTCACCTGCAGGACCGCAACTCAATGTGAATGAGGCCCTCCTTTATATGATATACAGGTTGTATCGGAATGCCTCTTCCTTGCAATTTTTGGCAGCATTTGCACTTTATATACAAGTAAATATACAGGAAAGAATGTTTTCAATACATTTTTCCTATAAAATCGATTTTTTTTTTTTACTTTGGTTTTGTGCACAAAACAACCTTAATTAGATTGTGGGCCGGGTGATCACTTTAAGTCCTTTAAGCTGCATCAGCAGCTGATTAATTCAGACCAGGGCTGTAGCTATAGGGGAAGCAGGGGAAGCTGCAGCTTTGGGGCCCTGACCCAGAAGCAGCCCATCCAGGAGGAGGAGAACTAAAGGATTTGGTCAGGGCCCCCTCAACAGTATTACACAATTAAATTATATACAGTGACAGTATAGACAGTGTATAAAATGGATGGAACAGCTGCCGGCCCTAGTCTGAGAGAGCGATCTTTACTAGCAGGCATGGGGGCTGTGGGATGGAGCCACATTCAAAAATTTGCTGTGGGGCCCAGTCATTTCTAGCTACGCCACTGATGTAGCCCACAAAAGCAAGTGGGGTTTATCGATTACAAAACCCTAATTAAATTGTGGGCTTAGTGATCAGTTTAAAGCCTTTTAAGTAGCATCAGCAGCAGCATGGTGATACAAATGAGTGGCAAGGTTGCATGGTGTGGAGATGGCAGCATGAGGAAGCCACATAGTGGCACAATCACTGAGTCTAGATAAAAGACTAAGGCCACAGATTGTTTAGAAAGATGCAGATGGAAACAATCTGTGGAGCTGTATCACGGTCACCTGCAGATTAATGCAGCCATCAAAATCAAGTTGGGTTTGTCGGTTCCACCTCAGCTCACCAGCAGGCCCGCACCTAAAATCTTTTACTGGGTCAGCTCACTTGCAGTCCTGCAACTCAAATCTTTTATTGGGTCAGCTCACATGCAGGCCTGCAACTGAAATCTTTTACAGGGTCAGCTCACATGCAGGCCCTCGCATAGAACTTTTTAGAGGGTCAGCTCAGCTGCAGGCCCTCACATATAATGTTTTACAGGGTCAGCTCACCCGCAGGCACTAGAATATAATGTTTAACAGGGTCAGCTCACCAGCAGGCCTGGAGCTAAAATCTTTTACTGGGTCATCTTGCCTGCAGGCCCACAACTCAAATCTTTTACAGGGTCAGCTCACCTACAGGCCCGCAACTCATGCTGCCTTGCTTTGAAGTAGTAGCCGTAGCCATTTATCAGGCTCCCTCTCCGAAAATGTTAGGCGCATAAAAGAACATCGAAAGTTGACAGAAGATCGTGGACGTAACGGGGATGTGCGATGAGGCAGAAGTTATCTAGAGTCAACCAAACGGCAGCAGGGCCTCTCCTGTATAATGTTTACTCATTCAAAATACTGCAGTGACATTCCCTGTAATTTTACTCATTCCAATAACATGGCATCATAAGAGTCCTGTATTGTTATTTATCGTCACTACCTCTCCAAGTCGGGAGTGGGTAATTGCTATGCGCCTGCTGCCTTCTTTGGATGTTTCTGCTTTACTAACTTGACCCACCCTAAAGTTAAAATTTGCTGCATTATGGTAAATGTCAAATGTCAACAAAAGGGTGTCTGTCAGCAGATTTGTGCCTATAAAACTGGCTGTCCTGTTGCATGTGCACTTGGTAGCTGAAGGCATCTGTGTTGGACTCATGCTCATATGTGTTCGCATTGTGAGAAAAATGAAGTTTTAATATATGCAAATGTGCCTCTAGGAGCAATGAAGCTCTCTCTGCAATGGCTGTGCCCTCTCCACTTTGACAGGGCCATGTGTGATGACATTTATAATGCCTGACCCTGTCAATCAAAGTGCAGAGTGTTCGGCAGTTGCAGAGGGAGCAGAGCCTCTAGGTGTAATGGCAACGCCCCAGTTTCTCCTAGAGGCTAATTTGCATATATTAAAACATAATTTATATTAGCAATACTGCAGGGGTGTAGCAAGGGTTCGGGAGGGCACTGGCACATATGAATATGGGACAAACACAGATGCCTTCAGCTGCCAAGCACACATTCAACAGTTCAGCCAGTTTCATCTGCTGACAGATGCCCTTTGCTGTAACTATAAGGAAAGCATACATACTTGTTTTAATGAGAAGGTGCAAATAAGACCCCTTTGGCAGCAGCTGACCAGATGCTTTTTTCCACTGATGTCTTTCTTTGTAAAGGAGTTTGGGGCCGCTCAGACAAGAATGTTGTTTCAGTTTGCCGAAAACAACTTTTACCTAATGTTTGTTGCCAAATGTAGATCACCCAGAATCTAATATAGGTAATAGTCACCACAAGCAAAACAGTACATTGGTGAAAGCTGCTTGCTGGATTGTATAGTATAGTAAAATAAGTAAAAAGTTACCAGTGCACTAGGAGGCTCTGTTCACATCAGCATGGTTTTCATTACGGACGTCCAATGGACCATATTAACCTATAATGGGGTCCATTAGGTTTCACCAAGGCTATTAGCTTGATGGGAAAAGTAGTGCTGCATTCAGTGCCTGTACATGTCTGTGAAAAAGAATTTAATCTGCAAGAATGTCTCCTAATGGATCCTCCTATACAGAAATGAAGAAAGCATAGCAATGTGCTGTGTAAAGATCAGTGTCATATTCCGGTACGTGGATTAGAGACAGAGTCTAAACATGGCCTAAATGAGCAGGTTACTTAAAAGTAGAAAACATGTTTAGGCTAGGATCCCAGCCATCTGATAGTGATACAGTTAGTAACCCACCTAGAAAAAACCCCCATATCTTTATACATGTAGAAAATATGTATGTATTTAAAAGGAAATACTGTATATCATGTCTAATATGGCAGGTAACAGACATGTGGCGCAGAGGGGAGGGAAGAGGAGTACCCTTCCACTAGGGAGAGGGAGGAGTGGTGACCCCCTAGCTCACCTAACACTGGCACCTGGCTGCCCTGACATCCCTAGACGGGCTGCTAACTTGTACGCCGATCACGTGCCCTGAAATAAGCCATAGTGAATAGGGCGGTGGGAGCACTAGTCCTCACCACTGACATGTAGGGTAACAACAGGGAAAGAACAAGCAATCCCCCGAAGGGAGACAACAACAGGAGTGAACCGGAGATCCAACAGCTCCAGTTCCAACAGCTCCACAGCAACTCCAACTCCACCAGAGGTCAGACTAGAAGATCTGGACCAGAATCTATTCTCACCACTAGGTCATGGAGGGATATCTCTAGAGACCGAGCGAGTAGCCACCCGCTGCGACATCCTGACCCTAGGTACAACAGGGTCAGCGATAGGTCGTGACTAGAGTTGAGCGGACACCTGGATGTTCGGGTTCGACGAGTTCGTCCGAATTTCACAAAGTTCGAGTTCGGGACCTGAACCTGACCAGAACTTGACCCTGAACCCGAACCCCATTGAAGTCATCGGGGACCAGAACTTTTGAGCACTAAAATGTCTTTAAAAATGTCATGGAAATGGCTAGAGGGCTGCATATGCCAGCAAAATGTGGTTAGGAGCATGGCAAGTGCTTTGCAAACAAATGTGGATAGGGAAATGACTTTAAATAACATAAAATACGTAAAAATAAAAAATTATAATCTTGATCTAGAAGGACGAGGTCCATATGAAGTAGGAGGTTAAGAAGGCAGTGGATGTGCCAGTGTAGGTGGAAGCAGCTGTGGAGGAGGTAGCCAACACTGTTTTTTGGTTTTAAATTTTATTTTTTATTTTTTAAATTAGGGTACACCCCAAAATATTGGGAAATATAACCTGTGATAACCCCCTCCAGCCGTGCTAAACAAACGTTCAGACAATACACTGGCTGCAGAGCAGGCCAGCACCTCCAAGGCGTAAAGGGCAAGATCAGGCCATGTGCCCAATTTGCAGACCCAGAAGTAGCAGGGGGCAGACCCATCAGTCAGTTCGTGTAGGTGTGTGCACACACATACTGCCCCACCATGTTGCACGTCCCCGTGATGTTCACGATCCAATTTGATATCTGCTCTATCAACTTTCGATGTTCTTTTCTGCGCCTACCATGTTGATCACGGTTAGCGACGAATCAGGGTTCCATGTCGGAGAGGGAGCATGAGAAAGGGATAGCACATCCAAGGGAGATCAATGGATGGAATTTAATTGTGATCGAGCGGAAATGTGGGAGAAGATATTAAAACTGAAGAATCAAAGGAAAGGGGGCCCGTGGCAATTATCCACTCCCGACTTGGGGAGGTAGCGACGATAAATAACAATACAGGACTCTAAAGATACCCTGTTATTGGAATGATTAATAAAAAATTATAGGGAATGTCACTGGAGTATTTAGGATTTGGAAAGACAGGAGAGGCCCTGCTGCCGCTTTGTTGACTCTAGATAACTTCTGCCTGATCGCACATTACCGCGACGTTCACGATTCATTTGGATATTATCTCTTTCAACATTCGATGTTCTTTTCTGAGCCTACCATGTTGATTACGGTTATCAGCGAATCAGGGTTCCACAAAGAGAGACCACTTCCAAGGGAGGTTAATTTTTTTTAATTAAATATGATTGAGCGGAAAAGTGGGACAAATTATTGAAGCACAAATGTGGGACAAGTTGTTAAAGTTTAAGAATTGAATGAAAGAAGGGGGCGCACATCAATTAAAGAAAAGTTTTTAAATTAAATTTCCTGTCACCTATGCAGAGCAGGGGTTTGTATACGGCAAAATTGGTAAAATGTCACCCGACAATATAAGAGCTGATTTTTTTATATTTATGTCCTCATCACCTATACAGAGCAGGGGTTTAAATGGTCAAATGTCACCCTAGAATGTAAAAAACTAATTAGTAATATTTGTTTACCTGTGTAGTAGGTACAGCAGGGGAATATCACACCCCAAAAATTGGTGAATTTCACTCAAATATATAACAGACAAATTAGTGAAATGTTTTTACCTGTCTACTAGGTACAGCCGGGGTATATCACACCCAAAAATTAGTGAATTTCACCCGAATATGTAACAGACAAATTAGCAAAATGTTACCTGTCTACTAGGTAGAGCAGGGGTATATCACACACAAAAGTTTGTGAATTTCACCTGAAAATGTAACAGACAAATTAGTGAAATGACATAAAATAAAATAAAATACGTACAAATTAAAACATTTAACTTGATTTATGAGGTGGAGGTCCATATGGAGTAGGAGTTTGAGTAGGCGGTGGACGTAGCTGTGTAGGTGGAAGCGGCGGTGGAGGAGGACAAGGTAGCCAACACTGGTTTTTGGTTTTAATTTTATTTATTTATTTAAATTAGGGTACACTCCAAAAGAGTGTGAAATATCCAAAATACAACAATGAGCAATTGCGCTGTAGTATAATTAAGGCCGGTATACATGTCTATTCTGCACAAGGTATGGACAAGTATTGTGGGATCAATGCCTGGTTCATTTTAATGAATGTGAGCTTGTCCACATTGGCTGCGGACAGGTGGATGCGCTTGTCTGTGGTAACGCCCCCTGTGGTGCTAAACACACGTTCAGACAATACACTGGCTGCGGGGCAGGCCAGGACCTCCAAGGCGTAAAGGGCAAGCTCAGGCCATATTCCCAATTTGGAGACCCAGAAGTTGAATGGGGCAGACCCGTCATTCAGTATGTGTAGGCATGTGCACACATACTGCTCCACCATGTTGGTGAAATGCTGCTCCTGCTAAGACGTTCCATATCAGCTGGTGGTGCTGGTTGTTGTGGCGTGCTGACAAAGCTTTTCCACATTTCGGCCATGCTAACCCTGTCTTCTGAGGTGCTGGTGGTGCCCCAGCTGCTTTGGCGACCTCTTCCTCCTCCTCTGCCTTTGCCTTGTGCTTCTACTGTGCCCCTGCTGTCAGGTGGGAATACCACCAGCAGCCCGTCTACCAGCGTTCGCTTGTACTCGCGCATCTTGGCGGTCGTTTCGGAGACACTGCAGCATGTGTGCCAGGCTGCCCAGATCCAAGCTGTCCTCTGTGGGAGGTGTATCGTCTGTGTCCTCTTTATGCCCCCAGCCACGCACCAGTGATGGCCATGAGCTGGTTTGGGTGCCACCCTGCTGTGAACACGGTTCCTCCTTCTCCATCTGCTCCTCCTCATCCTCCACCTCATCATCCTCCAGAACTGTGCCCTGGCTGGACAATTGTGTACCTGGCGTTTGTGGGTGCAGGAACCCACCCTTGGAGCCACTTGTGAATGACTGGCCGGAAACCCTATGAAATGATCCCTCTTCCTCCTCCTCTTGTGCCACATCCTCTTCCATCATCACCAGCAGCGTTTTTTCAAAGAGACATAGAAGTGGCATAGTAATGCTGAGAACGGCGTTATCGGCACTGGCCATGTTGGTGGAGTACTCGAAACAGCGCAACAAGGAACACAGGTCTCGCATGGAGGCCCAGTCATTGGTGGTGAAGTGGTGCTGTTCAGCAGAGAGACTCACCTGTCTGTGCTGCAGCTGAAACTCCACTATCGCCTGCTGCTGCTCGCACAGTCTGGCCAGCATGTGCAAGGTGGAGTTCCACCTTGTCGGCACGTAGCATATGAGGCGGTGAGCAGGAAGGCTGAAGTTACACTGGAGCGCTGACAGGCGAGCAGCAGCAGGGTGAGAAAGCCGAAAGCGCGCACAGATGGCCCGCACTTTATACAGCAGCTCTGACATATCTGGGTAATTTTTAAGGAACCTCTGCACCACCAAATTTAGCACATGCGCCAGGCAACGGATTTGCGTCAAACCGGCTAGTCCCAGAGCTGCTACGAGATTTCGCCCATTATCGCACACCACTAGGCCGGGCTTGAGGCTCACTGGCACCATCCACTCATCAGTTTGTTGTTCATGGCCCATCCACAGATACGTTTTAAAACTGCCTGCTGTCGTTTACCCCTGGCTGTGCTGAAGTTGGTGGTGAAGGTGTTACACTGACCGGATGGGGAGCTGGTAGAGGGTGAGGAAGCGGAGTAGGAGGAGGAAGCAACAGGAGGCAAACTGAAGCGCTCTGCAATCCTTGGTGGTGGAAGGACATGCGCCAAACTGCTATCCGCCTCAGGCCTAGCCGCCACTGCATTTACCCAGTATGCTGTTATGGAGATACAACATCCCTGACCGTGCTTACTGGTCCACGTATCCGTAGTTAGGTGGACCTTGACACAGATGGCATTGCGCATTTCACACCTGATTTTGTCCCCCACTTGGTTGTGCAGGGAAGGGATAGTACGCCTGGAAAAGTAGTGGCGGCTGGGCACGACATACTGTGGAACAGCCACCGCCATAAGGCTTTTAAAACTCTCTGTCTCCACCAGACAGAATGACAGCATTTCAAAGGCCAGTAATTTTGAAATGCTGGCATTCAGGGCCAGGGATCGCGGGTGGGTAGGGGGGTACTTCCTCTCCCGCTCCAGTGTTTGGGAGATGGAGAGCTGAACACTTCCGTGGAACATTGTGGAGATGCTTGGTGACCCAGGTGGTGGTGTTGCTGGCAGATCCTCTGTTTGTGGGATGGCAGGTGGCACTGTCATTTCAGAGGTGCATGAAGAGGCCGAGGCTGCAGCAGAAGAAGAAGCAGGAGGAGCCAGAGACCTTTCTTGGTTTTTGAGCTGTCTACTCCACTGCAGCTCGTGCTTTACACTTAGATGCCTGGTCATGCAGGTTGTGCTCAGGTTGAGAACATTTATACCTCGCTTCAGGCTCTGATTGCACAGCGTGCAAACCACTTGTTGTCAGCACATTGTCTGAAGAACTGCCACGCTAGGGAACTCCTTGGAGCTGGCTTCGGTGTGCTCTGTCCTTTGCTGTGGTGAGCAGTAGCAGGCGTACTGTCTAGGGGACGTTTGCTCCGCTTTTGCACCCTGCTACCTCTTCTGCTGTGCTGGTGGCTCTGTGCGACCACCGCCTCTTCCTCCGAACTACACAGGTCACTCACATGACCTTGATTCCATGTGGGGTCGATGACCTCATTGTCCTCTACATCATCTTCCACCCAGTCTTCACCCCTGCCCTCATTGTCGGTCTGCACACTTTTAAAAGCCACAGCAGTTGGCCCCTGTGTTTCGTCATCATCCGAGACGTGCTGCGTTGGTCCTCCCATGTACTCATCTTGAAAGATAAGTGGTTGGGCATCGGTGCACTCAATCTCTTCCACTTCTGGGGCAGGGATAGGTGGATGGCCCTGGGAAACCCTGCTAGCAGAGTCATCAAAAAGCAGAAGAGACTGATGCATGACTTGGGGCTCAGACTAGGGCTGATTTGCAAGGGGGTGAGGTAAAATACTTAGGGACATCGGCTGCAGGTGCCAACTCTGATCTTTCAGCAGGAGACTGGGTGGGACAATGTAAAGGAATTGGAGGCACTGTCAGCAACCCAATCTATTATCACCTGTACTTGTTCTGGCCTCACCATTCGTAGAGCCGCATTTGGCTCAGCCAAATACCGCTGAAGGTTCTGTCGCCTACTCACACCTGAGGAAGGTGTTTCACTTGTGCGTGTAGCTGGCACAGATCGACCACATCCTCTGCCTGCAACAGGAGCTCCACCAGCAGCACCACGACCTGGGCCATGTCCCTTATTTGACGCTCTCCTCATATTTTTCGAATTTAGGATCTTGCTCTAAATTGGTATTTAATAGTAGAATAGAATGACAGTATGCAACAGGAGCTCCTCCAAAAGCACCACGACCAGGGCCACGTCCCTCATATTTCTCAAATTTAGGATCTTGCCCAAAATGGGTGTTTTTTTAATGACAGAATAGAACAGGGATTTATCAGGGGGTGCTCCCACAACATTTTGTGTTTGTCATGAAGAAGGACCCTGATGCTAAAGAGGTCTGAAACGCGTCACTTGTTTGCACCTTGCTGTGTGGAATTTTATAACCGCTGAAATAAAAAAGCCATGTATTCACACCTGACCTGAGCTGGACTTCTCCTTCCTTTGGAATCGTCTGTATATTTCTGCATCCAGGTGCGGCGTCCATGCCCGGAGGGTGTTGTGGAGCAGGTGAGAGCTGCCTTACACTTAATCAGAATAGAACAACAGTATCTAAAGGTTGTATATCACAATGGCAGATGCAGCAAGTCTGCAAAATTAAGTTTTTGCCCAATATAGGTGTTTTTTTAATAGCAGAATAGAACAACAGTATTTAAAGGGTGTATCTCACAATGACAGATGCAGCAAAGCCTGCCGAATTAAGTTTTTTGCCCAAAATTGGTGTTTTTTAATAACAGAATATGAAAGCATTATATAACGCTTGAATTTCACACTGACAGATGCATCAAGGGCTTCAAAATTTAGCATTTTGCCCAAAATGGATGTTTTTTTTAACCCAGAATATTATTGCTGTATTTCAAGCTTGTATCTCACACTGACTAATGCGGCATAGGTCCCAGATGGAGGGTATTGCCAAAAATGGGTGTTTTTTTAAAACCCAGAAAATTATTGAAGTATTTCTAGCTTGTTTTTAACAATGATAGATGCAGCAAACGCCGCAAAATTTGGATTTTGCCCAAAAAGGGTGTTTTTTTAATAACAGAATATGACAGCAGTATATAATGCTTTATATTTCACACTGACAGATGCAGCAAGGGCAGTAAAATTTTGTATTTTGCCCAAAATGGGTGTTATTTTAAACCCAGAATATTATTGCTGTATTTCAAGCTTGTATCGCACACTGACACATGCAGACAAGGCCGCAAATTTAGTATTTTGCCAAAAAAGGGTGTTTTTTTATAACAGAATATGACAGCAGTATATAACGCTTGAATTTCACACTGACAGATGCAGCAGGGGATGTAAAATTGAGTATTTTGCCCAAAAATTTAGTTTTTTAAAACCCAGAAAATTATTGCTGTATTTCTAGCTTAAATTGCACACTGACTAATGCGGCATAGGCCCCAGATGGAGGGTATTGCCAAAAATTTGTGTTTTTTTAAAACCCAGAAAATTATTGAAGTATTTCAAGCTTGTTTTTAACAAGGACAGATGCAGCAAATGCCGTAAAATTAGGATTTTGCCCAAAAAGGGTGTTTTTCTAATAACAGAATATGACAGCAGTATATAACGCTTGAATTTCACACTGACAGATGCAGCAAGGGATGAAAAATTGAGTATTTTGCCAAAAAAGGGTGATTTTTTTTAAAGCCAAGAAAAATTATTTCATTATTTCACAAATGCACATATGCTGTGCTGGTGCACAGAACTTGCATAAAATGGCCGCCGCCACCGACCTAACTAATAGACGGATAAAAGTTATTTTACTGGGTCACTGGGCTCAGGGCAGGTTAAAAAGATTGTGCACTGCACCCACAAAACTAAATCTAGGTAGAGCGCTGAGTTAACAAGCACTTCTGATTAAATATTCTGTCCTATTCTCTCCCTCACAGCAGCAGGATCCTATCCCTACACTAATCAGAGCAGAGTGATGTGCAGCGCTACGTGACTCCAGCTTATATAGAGGCTGGGTCACATGCTGCACTGGCCAATTACAGCCATGCCAATAGTAGGCATGGCTGTGATGGCTTCTAAGGGCACACGAGCCATTCAAAAAGCGCCATTAACTCACCAAACCCAAACCCCAAATTTGACTGAAATGTTCGGGTTTGTGTCCAGGTCCAAAAATCCTAAAGTTTGGTACGAACTCTATTCGTGACACCCTCGTTACAAAATAGGGGTTTATGAAACTGGGCCAATGGTGATGTGCCGCTGTTCCCATTCAGCATGAGTTATGTTAACAGGACGCATGGCTTTAGAGCTGAATCTGGAGCTGGCTAAATCATTGCCCTGTTACCTTAGAAAAGTGATTTAAAAATATCCTTGCTTTTGGAAAACAGTAGTGTATGGGTTTCAAAAACATACCAAAAAGTGCACACAACTAAATTTTCTCACTTATATTTCCACAAAAACTCAAAAGCTCAAGCTGGGGAAAAGGGATGACCATAAAATCATAGCAATCATTTAAATGGGGTATTTGACTTACCAGCAATGAAAAAGTACATTGCAGTCGAGTGGTAGTTCCCATTCTTAAGAGTACATTTCCATTGATTTTGTGGGTTCAACCATGAGATCAGTGGCAGAAGCAGGGCTGTATTAATGGACATAACTTTAAGCTCAGCAGTTTAACCTTTCAGATGATGCAGTCAATAGTGACCATGGCATCTAAAATAGTTAGACAGATGGAAGGAGTTCCTACTGTCAGCCTCTTGACCTGATAATAGCCTCTGGGTATTCCATCTGAAGAAGCATATTAGACCCTGTCAGAGATAGGTTGTATTAGGCTGCTTGCTACTGTAAAACTGTCTGAAAGGTATAATATGCTGCATTACATAAGTATTTCAGTGAATTAAACAGGGAATCAAGAGAATAAGCTAACAAGGGATCAAGTCCTCTCTTGTGTAAAAAATGTGAAAATAATAATTAGAGATGAGCAAATCGAAGTTGACAAAGTCAATAGTGAAAATATAGCATTCTTAATTCAGAATGCTTAGTAAATTAGGGATGGAGGGGTTAAAAGAAAAAATAAAATAATAATTAAACTCACCTCATCCACATGTTCAAGAAGCCCTGCTCGTCTTCTTCCTTCTTCTTTGATGATCTGGGAGGAAAAGGACCTTTGGTGACGTCACTGCACTCATCACATGGTCCATCACCATGGTGATGGGCCATGTGATGGTCATGTGATGACTAAGCATTCTGTATTAAGAACGTAACACCTAACTTCTGTGAAGAAGTCCGAGTTCGGGTCTGGATACCAAACATGCCAATTTTTCTCACGCGCGTGCAAAACGCATTAAAACGCTTTGCACTCGCAGGGAAAAATCACGCATTTTCCTTCAATGCACCCACATCTTTTCCCTCACTTCACCCGCAACATCCGTGTGAAAGAGGCCTTACTGTAAACGTGTCTGAAAGGTATAATATGCTGCATTACATAAGAATTTCAGAGTATTAAATGTAGTGTCCCACTAGGTAGGGGTGGGCACTACATAAGGGTCAATTGGTGTGCGCGTTACTCCTACTCACAAGGGACAGAAATGTTATATTTAATTGTGCATTTAATGTATGTTCTAATGTGTTGTTATATGCAATGTACCCCTGTATGATGCAATAGCAGGCCTAGTTGGGTGTAGTTAGACATCCCAGACACTAGAGGGAGATAGGGAGCCCCTAGTATAAATGTACAGGCCCAGACAGGGAGAGTTAGTGCAGTGCAGTGCAGTGTGTGCAGAGTCAGGAGTCTGAGAAGACAGAGGCTAGAAAGCCTGCTCCTGACATGCAGCTTGATAGCCCTGGCTGATAGTGATGTCCAGGAGGCTAGTGAGAAGATCCAGCCTGCCTGAAACCAAGAGAGCCTTAGTTAGCTCTGAAGTCACCCCAGTTGCAGGACCCAACCTCCTGGGAGAAACCCACAGTCAATCAACAGCCACGTGAGCAAGATCCAGGGAAAGATAAGTAACCGTGATGGGCAGATGCAAATAGAAAGGAAAGCAAGGATTTAATTAATACCAGAGGAAGATAGTTACCAAGGATTTAAGCCACCCTTTAGGCATCCGGGCCTTGGGATTTAAAGCCAGAACAGGAGTTCTAGAAAAGGACAGTGTACATTGTTTCTGAGGAAAGGTACAACCTGCTGCTGAGTGCTTGTGACTTTACCCTCTGCGTATCTTGCATAATTATTACCTGCCGTTTTGTGAATAAGCCTACTTGTGGAACTGTGATTGAAAGACTGTGTTACCACCTGCTGTACAAAGTTGAACTGTTCAGTAAAAGTAACGTTTGGTTCACTAGTCTACCTGTGTACCTACATCATTCCGACTACCAACCGGCGTGCCACCGTCCAAAGGCACTGGCGTCACGAATCCAACAGAGACCTTGCCCCAGGCACTCAAAATACCCGTAATATCCTGGGCACCTCATCCACCATCAGGCCTGGTCCCTATATACAGAGTGTGCCCCAGAGGAACCATGTCTACCTCTCCTTCACTGCCACGCGCCTGCCCAGGGTTCTCCAATACAGTGAGTAACCCTCGATTGCCCATAACCGTGACCTCACTTCGCTATACCCTGCAGGTCTGGCGTGTTGCATAAACAGGGGATTAAGAGAATAAGGTAACAAGGGATCAAGTCCTCTATTGTGTAAAAAATATGAAAATAATAATTAGAGATGAGCGAATCGAAGTTGACAGAATTCGATCCCAATTCCAGGAAAAATTTGATTCGCACTGAATTACAATTTCCTGACACTTCGTGGTTACGAAATGAATTTTTTCCTAAAATGGCTGCTGCACATGTTAGGACATGGAGCAAAGAACTCTGGAAACGAGGGATCCATGCATGCAGCCAATCAGCAGCGATCCAGCCCTGTGATGTCACAGCCCAATAAATAGTCTCAGCCATATTGGATTTTGCTATTTTCCAGTGTACTTAGTGCAGGGAGAGACGTCAGCAGGCGCTAGGGACAGTGCTATAAAAGACATGAAAACTTTTATTTTGCTAAATAGAAGTTTGGGGAAAGATCATTAGTGTAGGGAAAGAATAGGGAGGAATTATTCCACACTATAAAAGGAGAACAGGGTCCAATAGGGGAGTTTACAGCCTGGGTAATAGGAATAATCTTATTACACCTTGCTGCACTGACTGCGGATCCAAATTGCCATTATACTGCTTCTTTCAAGTTTGTAATAGATGATACCTCTGTAATTCCCGCACACTTTTCTTGTTATTGGGGTGCAAGTGCTGTGTGATACAGCCATTAACAGGGTGTATTACATGGAAATATTTCTACGCCTTTTTTGGCGTGTATAAGTGGAAAAAAATACGGGCTTATTTGCCGTTCAGCGATGCAGTTATATGTTCTAAAGCCTTTTTTGGCATGTATTAGTGGAAAAAAAGGGCTTATTTGCAGTTCAGCGGTGCCGTTATATGTTCTAAAGCCTTTTTGGGGGTGTATTAGTGCAAAAAAAGGGCTTATTAGCCATTGTGTGGTGAAGTGAGAAAATTTCAGCCTTTTTTGGTGTGTATTAGTGGAAATCAAAAAGTATTATTTGCCGTTCAGGGTGCAGTTATATGTTCTAAAGCCTTTTTTGGGGTGTATTAGTGGAAAAAAGGGCTTAGTAGCCGTTGTGCGGTGAAGTGAGAAAATGACAGCCTTTTTTGGTGTGTATTAGTGGAAAACAAAAAGGATTATTTGCCATTCAGCGGTACAGTTATATGTTCTAAAGGATTTTTTGGCATGTATAAGTGGAAAAAAAGGGCTTATTTACTGTTCAGCGGCGCAGTTGTATGTTCTAAAGCCTTTTTTGGAGTGTATAAGTGGAAAAAAATAAGTTCTTATTTGCCGTTCAGCAGTGCAGTTATATGTTCTAAACCAGTGATGCCCAACCTATGGCCCATGGGCCAAATCCGGCCTGCGAAGCTGTGTCATGCGACCCGTGTGACTCCCTGGAAAAAGTCTAAGGCGTACCAATACGCCTTAGACTTTTCCCTCAAATTCATCAGAGCAGTGAGCACTGTGAATGGCACAGGCAGCGCAGCGATGCTGCCTGTACCTGAAATAAAAAATATCAAAGCTCCTTACAGCAAGGAGCATTGATATTGGTTGGTATAGGCACGCGCCGGAGCTCCCTGCAGCAGGGGAAGTCGGCAGGAGCTAGAAGGAGGAGGGGCTCCAGGGGTGGTTGTTGTAAGGAGAGCGGGGCACGCTGCCTGAGGACCTTGGGAAACATGACAGGGCCGCTGAAGAGATAAGGAGCTGTGGACTCATGTGACTGGTCCCCGGTGAACCTGCTCCCCCTCCTCCTATCACCCCACTAGTGACCCTGCTCCTTCTTTCTCCTGTCACCCCACTAGTGACCCTGCTCCTCCTCCATCTGTCACCCCACTAGTGACCCTTCTCCCCCTCCTTCTGTCACCTCACTAGTTACCCTGCCTCCCCTCCTCCTGTTACCCCACTAGTGACCCTGCTCCCTCCTCCTCCTGTCACCCTAGTAGTGACCCTGCTCCCCCTCCTCCTGTCACCCCACTAGTGACCCTGCTCCCCCTCCTGTCACCTCACTAGAGACCCTGCTTCCCCCTCCTCCTGTCACCCCACTAGTGGGAAAAAAGGGCTTATTAGCCGTTGTGTGGTGAAGTGTAATTTGCCGTTCAGCGGTACAGTTATATGTTCTAAAGCATTTTTGGGCATGTATAAGTGGAAAAAAATAAGGGCTTATTTGCCGTTCAGCGGTGCAGTTATATGTTCTAAAGCCTTTTTTGGAGTGTATTAGTAGAAAAAGGGGCTTATTAGCCGTTGTGTGGTGAAGTGAGAAAATTATAGCCTTTTTGGCATATACCGTATTATTGAAAAACAAAAAGTATAATTTGCCATTAAACAGTGCAGTTATATGTTCTAATGCGTTTTTTGGCGTCTAATAGTTGTGAAAAAAATTGCTTATTAGTAGGGATGAGCGAACTCGAACTGTATAGTTCGGGTTCGTACCGAATTTTGGGGTGTCCGTGACACGGACCCGAACCCGGACATTTTCGTAAAAGTCCGGGTTCGGGTTCGGTGTTCGTCGCTTTCTTGGCGCTTTTGTGACGCTTTCTTGGCGCTTTTTGAAAGGCTGCAAAGCAGCCAATCAACAAGCGTCATACTACTTGCCCCAAGAGGCCATCACAGCCATGCCTTCTATTGGCATGGCTGTGATTGGCCAGAGCACCATGTGACCCAGCCTCTATTTAAGCTGGAGTCACATAGCGCCGCCCGTCACTCTGCTCTGATTAGCGTAGGGAGAGGTTGCGGCTGCGACAGTAGGGCGAGATTAGGCAGATTAACTCCTCCAAAGGACTTGATTATTGATCGATCTGCAGCTGTGGGTCATTGAGCTGCTGATACTCAATTGCTCACTGTTTTTAGGCTGCCCAGACCGTTTGTCAGTCACTTTTTTCTGGGGTGATCGGCGGCCATTTTGTGTCTTGTGGTGCGCCAGCACAAGCTGCGACCAAGTGCATTTAACCCTCAATGGTGTGGTTGTTTTTTGGCTAAAGCCTACATCAGGGTGAAGCTGTCACACCAAGTGCATTTAACCAGCAATAGTCTGTTTATTTTTTGGCCATATACTACATCAGGGGCAAGCTGCGCCTGTCACCAAGTGCATTTAACCCTCAATGGTGTGGTTGTTTTTTGGCTAAAGCCTACATCAGGGTGAAGCTGTCACACCAAGTGCATTTAACCAGCAATAGTCTGTTTATTTTTTGGCCATATACTACATCGGGGGCAAGCTGCGCCTGTCACCAAGTGCATTTAACCCTCAATGGTGTGGTTGTTTTTTGGCTAAAGCCTACATCAGGGTGAAGCTGTCACACCAAGTGCATTTAACCAGCAATAGTCTGTTTATTTTTTGGCCATATACTACATCAGGGGCAAGCTGCGCCTGTCACCAAGTATATTTAACCCTCAATGGTGTGGTTGTTTTTTGGATAAAGCCTACATCAGGGTGAAGCTGTCACACCAAGTGCATTTAACCAGCAATAGTCTGTTTATTTTTTGGCCATATACTACATCAGGGGCAAGCTGCGCCCGTCACCAAGTGCATTTAACCCTCAGTAGTGTGGTTGGTCAAGCTGTCACACCAAGTGCATTTAACCAGCAATAGTCTGTTCATTTTTTGGCCATATACTACATCAGGGGCAAGCTGCGCCTGTCACCAAGTGCATTTAACCCTCAGTAGTGTGGTTGGTCAAGCTGTCACACCAAGTGCATTTAACCAGCAATAGTGTGGTTATTTTTTGGCCATATCCCAGTCTAATTCTGTCAGTAAATCTATACCTGTCACCCAGCGCCTAAATACTAGGCCTCAAATTTATATCCCGCTAAATCTGTCGTTACTGCTGTACTGTTCTGGCTGGGCAAGTTATTTAGTGTCCATCAAAGCACATTTTTTGTTCTGGGTTGAAATACAATTCCCAATTTAGCAATTTCATAATTTAGTGGTTTCTGCTGTATCAGAGCTATTTGAAATCTATCCCTAAAAGGGTATATAATATTCAAGGTGCACATAGGGTCATTCAGAATAACTTCACACACACGCTACTGTGCATTTCCAAGTCTAATTCCGTCAGTAAATCTATACCTGTCACCCAGCGCCTAAATACTAGGCCTCAAATTTATATCCCGCTAAATCTGTCGTTACTGCTGTACTGTTCTGGCTGGGCAAGTTATTTAGTGTCCGTCAAAGCACATTTTTTGTTCTGGGTTGAAATACAATTCCCAATTTAGCAATTTCCTAAATTAGTGGTTTCTGCTGTATCAGAGCTATTTTAAATCTAACCCTAAAAGAGTATATAATATTCAAGGTGCACATAGGGTCATTCAGAATAACTTCACACACACGCTACTGTGCATTTCCAAGTCTAATTCTGTCAGTAAATCTATACCTGTCACCCAGCGCCTAAATACTAGGCCTCAAATTTATATCCCGCTGAATTTGAATACAATACATTGGGCCAAATAATATTTTTGTTGTTGTGGTGAACGATAACAATGAGGAAAACATCTAGTAAGGGACGCGGACGTGGACATGGTCGTGGTGGTGTTAGTGGACCCTCTGGTGCTGGGAGAGGACGTGGCCGTTCTGCCACATCCACACGTCCTAGTGTACCAACTACCTCAGGTCCCAGTAGCCGCCAGAATTTACAGCGATATATGGTGGGGCCCAATGCCGTTCTAAGGATGGTAAGGCCTGAGCAGGTACAGGCATTAGTCAATTGGGTGGCCGACAGTGGATCCAGCACGTTCACATTATCTCCCACCCAGTCTTCTGCAGAAAGCGCACAGATGGCGCCTGAAAACCAACCCCATCAGTCTGTCACATCACCCCCATGCATATCAGGGAAACTGTCTGAGCCTCAAGTTATGCAGCAGTCTCTTATGCTGTTTGAAGACTCTGCTGGCAGGGTTTCCCAAGGGCATCCACCTAGCCCTTCCCCAGCGGTGGAAGACATAGACTGCACTGACGCACAACCACTTATGTTTCCTGATGATGAGGACATGGGAATACCACCTCAGCCTGTCTCTGATGATGACGAAACACAGGTGCCAACTGCTGCGTCTTTCTGCAGTGTGCAGACTGAACAGGAGGTCAGGGATCAAGACTGGGTGGAAGACGATGCAGGGGACGATGAGGTCCTAGACCCCACATGGAATGAAGGTCGTGCCACTGACTTTCACAGTTCGGAGGAAGAGGCAGTGGTGAGACCGAGCCAACAACGTAGCAAAAGAGGGAGCAGTGGGCAAAATCAGAACACCCGCCGCCAAGAGACTCCGCCTGCTACTGACCGCCGCCATCTTGGACCGAGCACCCCAAAGGCAGCTTCAAGGAGTTCCCTGGCATGGCACTTCTTCAAACAATGTCCTGACGACAAGACCCGAGTGGTTTGCACGCTGTGCCATCAGAGCCTGAAGCGAGGCATTAACGTTCTGAACCTGAGCACAACCTGCATGACCAGGCACCTGCATGCAAAGCATGAACTGCAGTGGAGTAAACACCTTAAAAACAAGGAAGTTGCTCAGGCTCCCCCTGCTACCTCTTCTGCTGCTGCCGCCTCGGCCTCTTCTGCTGCTGCCTCCTCGGCCTCTTCTGCTGCTGCCTCCTCGGCCTCTTCTGCTGCTGCCGCCTCGGCCTCTTCTGCTGCTGCCGCCTCGGCCTCTTCCTCCGCCTCTGCAGGAACGTTGGCACCTGCCGCCCAGCAAACAGGGGATGTACCACCAACACCACCTCCGTCACCAAGCGTCTCAACCATGTCACACGGCAGCGTTCAGCTCTCCATCTCACAAACATTTGAGAGAAAGTGTAAATTCCCACCTAGCCACCCTCGATCCCTGGCCCTGAATGCCAGCATTTCTAAACTACTGGCCTATGAAATGCTGTCATTTAGGCTGGTGGACACAGACAGCTTCAAACAGCTCATGTCGCTTGCTGTCCCACAGTATGTTGTTCCCAGCCGCCACTACTTCTCCAAGAGAGCCGTGCCTTCCCTGCACAACCAAGTATCCGATAAAATCAAGTGTGCACTGCGCAACGCCATCTGTAGCAAGGTCCACCTAACCACAGATACGTGGACCAGTAAGCACGGCCAGGGACGCTATATCTCCCTAACTGCACACTGGGTAAATGTAGTGGCAGCTGGGCCCCAGGCAGAGAGCTGTTTGGCGCACGTCCTTCCCCCGCCAAGGATCGCAGGGCAACATTCTTTGCCTCCTGTTGCCACCTCCTCCTTCTCGGCTTCCTCCTCCTCTTCTTCCACCTGCTCATCCAGTCAGCCACACACCTTCACCCCCAACTTCAGCACAGCCCGGGGTAAACGTCAGCAGGCCATTCTGAAACTCATATGTTTGGGGGACAGGCCCCACACCGCACAGGAGTTGTGGCGGGGTATAGAACAACAGACCGACGAGTGGTTGCTGCCGGTGAGCCTCAAGCCCGGCCTGGTGGTGTGCGATAATGGGCGAAATCTCGTTGCAGCTCTGGGACTAGCCGGTTTGACGCACATCCCTTGCCTGGCGCATGTGCTGAATTTGGTGGTGCAGAAGTTAATTCACAACTACCCCGACATGTCAGAGCTGCTGCATAAAGTGCGGGCCGTCTGTTCGCGCTTCCGGCGTTCACATCCTGCCGCTGCTCACCTGTCTGCGCTACAGCGTAACTTCGGCCTTCCCGCTCACCGCCTCATATGCGACGTGCCCACCAGGTGGAACTCCACCTTGCACATGCTGGACAGACTGTGCGAGCAGCAGCAGGCCATAGTGGAGTTTCAGCTGCAGCACGCACGGGTCAGTCGCACTGCGGAACAGCACCACTTCACCACCAATGACTGGGCCTCCATGCGAGACCTGTGTGCCCTGTTGCGTTGTTTCGAGTACTCCACCAACATGGCCAGTGGCGATGACGCCGTTATCAGCGTTACAATACCACTTCTATGTCTCCTTGAGAAACCACTTAGGGCGATGATGGAAGAGGAGGTGGCCCAGGAGGAGGAGGAGGAGGAGGAGGAGGAAGAGGGGTCATTTTTAGCACTTTCAGGCCAGTCTCTTCGAAGTGACTCAGAGGGAGGTTTTTTGCAACAGCAGAAGCCAGGTACAAATGTGGCCAGCCAGGGCCCACTACTGGAGGACGAGGAGGACGAGGATGAGGAGGAGGTGGAGGAGGATGAGGATGAAGCATGGTCACAGCGGGGTGGCACCCAACGCAGCTCGGGCCCATTACTGGTGCGTGGCTGGGGGGAAAGGCAGGACGATGACGATACGCCTCCCACAGAGGACAGCTTGTCCTTACCCCTGGGCAGCCTGGCACACATGAGCGACTACATGCTGCAGTGCCTGCGCAACGACAGCAGAGTTGCCCACATTTTAACGTGTGCGGACTACTGGGTTGCCACCCTGCTGGATCCACGGTACAAAGACAATGTGCCCACCTTACTTCCTGCACTGGAGCGTGATAGGAAGATGCGCGAGTACAAGCACACGTTGGTAGACGCGCTACTTAGAGCATTCCCAAATGTCACAGGGGAACAAGTGGAAGCCCAAGGCCAAGGCAGAGGAGGAGCAAGAGGTCGCCAAGGCAGCTGTGTCACGGCCAGCTCCTCTGAGGGCAGTGTTAGCATGGCAGAGATGTGGAAAAGTTTTGTCAACACGCCACAGCTAACTGCACCACCACCTGATACGCAACGTGTTAGCAGGAGGCAACATTTCACTAACATGGTGGAACAGTACGTGTGCACACCCCTCCACGTACTGACTGATGGTTCGGCCCCATTCAACTTCTGGGTCTCTAAATTGTCCACGTGGCCAGAGCTAGCCTTTTATGCCTTGAAGGTGCTGGCCTGCCCGGCGGCCAGCGTTTTGTCTGAACGTGTATTCAGCACGGCAGGGGGCGTCATTACAGACAAACGCAGCCGCCTGTCTACAGCCAATGTGGACAAGCTGACGTTCATAAAAATGAACCAGGCATGGATCCCACAGGACCTGTCCGTCCCTTGTCCAGATTAGACATTAACTACCTCCCCTTAACCATATATTATTGTACTCCAGGGCACTTCCTCATTCAATCCTATTTTTATTTTCATTTTACCATTATATTGCGAGGCTACCCAAAGTTGAATGAACCTCTCCTCTGTCTGGGTGCCGGGGCCTAAATATATGCCAATGGACTGTTCCAATGTTGGGTGACGTGAAGCCTGATTCTCTGCTATGACATGCAGACTAATTCTCTGCTGACATGAAGCCAGATCCTCTGTTACGGGACCTCTCTCCTCTGCCTGGGTGCTGGGCCTAAATATCTGACAATGGACTGTTGCAGTGGTGGCTGACGTGAAGCCTGATTTTCTGCTATGACATGCAGACTAATTCTCTGCTGACATGAAGCCAGATCCTCTGTTACGGGACCTCTCTCCTCTGCCTGGGTGCTGGGCCTAAATTTATGAAAATGGACTGTTGCATTGGTGGCTGACGTGAAGCCTGATTCTCTGCTATGATATGAAGACTGATTCTCTGCTGACATGAAGCCAGATTGTCTGTTACGGGACCTCTCTCCTCTGCCTGGGTGCTGGGCCTAAATATCTGACAATGGACTGTTGCATTGGTGGCTGACGTGAAGCCTGATTCTCTGCTATGATATGAAGACTGATTCTCTGCTGACATGAAGCCAGATTGTCTGTTACGGGACCTCTCTCCTCTGCCTGGGTGCTGGGCCTAAATATCTGACAATGGACTGTAGCATTGGTGGCTGACGTGAAGCCTGATTATCTGCTATGATATGAAGACTGATTCTCTGCTGACATGAAGCCAGATTGTCTGTTACGGGACCTCTCTCCTCTGCCTGGGTGCTGGGCCTAAATATCTGACAATGGACTGTTGCATTGGTGGCTGACGTGAAGCCTGATACTCTGCTATGATATGAAGACTGATTCTCTGCTGACATGAAGCCAGATTGTCTGTTACGGGACCTCTCTCCTCTGCCTGGGTGCTGGGCCTAAATTTATGAAAATGGACTGTTGCAGTGGTGGGTGACGTGAAGCCTGATTCTCTGCTATGATATGAAGACTGATTCTCTGCTGACATGAAGCCAGATTGTCTGTTACGGGACCTCTCTCCTCTGCCTGGGTGCTGGGCCTAAATATCTGACAATGGACTGTTGCATTGGTGGCTGACGTGAAGCCTGATTCTCTGCTATGATATGAAGACTGATTCTCTGCTGACATGAAGCCAGATTGTCTGTTACGGGACCTCTCTCCTCTGCCTGGGTGCCGGGGCCTAAATATCTGAGAATGGACTGTTCCAGTGGTGGGTGACGTGAAGCCAGATTCTCTGCTATGGGACCTCTCTCCAATTGTTTTTGGTTAATTTTTATTTATTTAATTTTTATTTTAATTAATTTCCCTATCCACATTTGTTTGCAGGGGATTTACCTACATGTTGCTGCCTTTTGCAGCCCTCTAGCCCTTTCCTGGGCTGTTTTACAGCCTTTTTAGTGCCGAAAAGTTCGGGTCCCCATTGACTTCAATGGGGTTCGGGTTCGGGACGAAGTTCGGATCGGGTTCGGATCCCGAACCCGAACATTTTCGGGAAGTTCGGCCGAACTTCTCGAACCTGAACATCCAGGTGTCCGCTCAACTCTACTTATTAGCCGTTGTGTGGTAAAGTGAGAAAATTACAGCCTTTTTTGGTGTGTATTAGTGGAAAACCGTTCAGTGGTGCAGTTATATATTCTAAAGCCTTTTTGTGGGTGTATTAGTGAAAAAAAAGGGGCTTATTATCCGTTGTGTGGTGAAGTGAGAAAATTACAGCCTTTTTTGGGGTGTATTAATTTCCGTT
The DNA here is from genome assembly GCF_014858855.1 of Bufo gargarizans. Classification (NCBI taxonomy): domain Eukaryota; kingdom Metazoa; phylum Chordata; class Amphibia; order Anura; family Bufonidae; genus Bufo; species Bufo gargarizans. The sequence goes on from NC_058083.1 coordinate 205,009,074, forward strand.
TTATTTATTTATTTGATTTAACAGTATGTCAGACAGATTAGTGCCAGGCACTGCACAAGGGGTGGGTGTTTCTGGCACTGGCACAGGTCGCAGCAGATTAAGGGGGCATGGCAGCAGGGGTCAATTCCAGAGGCCTGAGCTCCCGGTTTCATCTAGAGGTCGTGTCTTGACCAGCAACCCTGCGGTTCTTGAATGGTTGACTCGGTCATCCACTTCGTCCCAAGTGACATCAGACATCCCCATCCAAAAGTCGGAGGGTTCGTCAGACACAACCTTTAGTTGGCATGGCCCGGGAGCAGGTCCTGTGCCCTCACCTGTCCTCAACGTGCTTCTGTCCTTTTCTGTTCCCTCAACCAAAGAAGTATTATATGCTGTGGACTCAGCTCCACTATACAGTCAGGATGAGCTATTAGAGGACAGTCAGCAGCTACTGCACAGCCAAGATCTGGAGGAGACATCCGCCGCTTCCTCCAGTAGGCAGGCAAGTAGTGATGAGGAGAGTGGAGTGGTAGCTGGTGTTGCGAGCAGTCAGGCTCCTGGCTCAGAGACCGTTGAGGAGGACATCAATGATGTGCAGACAGTACTCAATGATAATGTAGCCGATCGCAATTGGGAGCCGGGTGATGAAGGGGCTTAATCATCATAGGGAGAAGAGCGTGGCAGCTTGCGCGTCAGGCAGCAGTGAAGCCAGCAAGTCGGTAGCGTGGCCGGGAGTCAGCTTCCACACTACTTCACCTTGACAGTTTGTGGCCACCTCATGCTGCTGCAGCCTCACAGTATTGTTTCACTACCACAGCAGACTCCCTATGCGTTTTCCTGCAAGGCACAGTGTTCTACACCACTATACAGGCTCTCTGCAGCCAGGAAATAGCTGTTTTTTAACGCAATTCACCACGAATAAATTAAGATCAAATCTTTTCTGAAAATTTGGCCAACCGACCAAATCGAATATTTGAGAAATTCGCTCATCTCTAATAATACAATTGTAAAAAATGTTACAAAAATAAAAAAAATCCCCTTTCCCTGAATATATTGCAGTATTATGTAGAAAAATGTAATACAAATTAAAAGCTTAAACATAATTAGCACCATCATGTCCAAAAACAACACAAACTATAAAATGACCATGCTATTTAACCAGTATGGTTAATGTTGTAAAAAAAGAAAAGAAATAACTATACCAGATTTGCTGCTTTTTTTTTTATATTCCCAAAGGAAACTGAATAAAGTAATATGCACCCTTGAAAGTTACCAATGAAAACATCAACTCAACCAATCAGATTCCACCTTTCATTTTTCACAGTTCCTTTGGAAGGTTGCTATGGGCAACTAAGCCAGATCTACTTTACACGAGTTTGATAAATCTCCCCTAAAGTCCTCACACACCACCATTTATAGAAAATGTAAAAAGAATTATGATTTTTTTTTTTTGCATATGGAAACACAAAAAAGATTGTCTTGAACCTTTTTTTTTTACTTGCAAAAGTAGTAAAATATTTAAAAAAAACTATATCAATTTGGTATCACTTTAATTAACTCACAAAATAAAGTTAGCACATAATTTATATCTCACGGCAAATGACACACAAAAAGCAAAATCCCCAAAATTGGCCAATTACTGCTTAATTTTTCCATTCTCAACCCCTCTGAAGAAAATAATGTATTCAAGTTTTAATGCATTATACATATACCCCAAAGTGGTGGCATTAAAATACATGCTTGCATATATCTATATCAATGGAACAAATTAAAAAGTTTTTGCTCTCAGAATACAAGGATGGAAAAATGAAAAAGACTGCCTGTCACTAAGGGTATGGCCACAGATCAAGTTTGTGAAATCAGTTTTGGAAGCTAAAATCAGGAGTCGATCGTAAAAAATTCACTTCTGGTATTGGTTTTCAGAAACTGCATCCGGAGATCAAACGGTGTGGCCACTCTCAGACCTTGGGCTCACCAGAGGAAATTATTTTTAGGTCTACCCCCTATATCACCAATAAAGTTTAATAGATTTTGATTCAAAGACATAAGCCATAGTGGTAAATGGCTCAAATGGCAGCTCCAAATGGGATTTTTCTCCAGGACCTTTGGCGCTCATTCTAATATAAGACCCTTGGCCCACAGGACAATCCTCTGGTGCTCTAGTGGGCCAGTCTGACATTGCATGTGGCCATACCTTAAAGAGGTTGTCTCACTTCAGCAAATAGCATTTATCAAGCAGAGAAAGTTACTACAAGGCACTTACTAATGTATTGTGATTGTCCATATTGCCTCCTTTGCTGGCTTGATTCATTCTTCCATTACTTTATATTCTGCTCGTATTCAGGGCTTACGACCACCCTGCAATCCATCAGCGGTGGTCGAGCTTGCACACTATAAGAAAAAACACTAGCCTATGTGCACTCCTACAGTCCCAGCCACCAGAGAGGCTGATGCTTTTTCCTATAGTGTGCAAGCACCACCACCGCTGATGGAGTGCAGGCTGGTCGTAACCATGGAAATGAGCAGTGTATAATGTGATGGAAAAATGAATCAAGCCAGCAAAGGAAGCAATATGGACAATCACAATACATTAGTAAGTGCCTTGTATTAACGTTATGTACATGATAATGGACACTTGCTGAAGTGAGACAATCTCTTTAACCACCCCAGGACCGCATAACGTGCGGATGCGTCCTGGAGGCGGTCGATTCATTCCTCCTGGACGCATCCGTGCGTCATCTCGCTAGACGCGAGATTTCCTGTGAACGCGCACACGCTTTAGGGCCCCTAAAATGCCAGGGCAGTATAAATACCCCACATGTGACCCCATTTCGGAAAGAAGACACCCCAAGGTATTCCGTAAGGGGCATATTGAGTCCATGAAAGATTTAAATTTTTGTCCCAAATTAGCGGAAAGGGAGACTTTGTGAGAAAAAAAAAAAAAAAACTATTTCCGCTAACTTGTGCCAAAAAAAAAAAATTCTATGAACTCGCCATGCCCCTCATTGAATACCTTGGGGTGTCTTCTTTCCAAAATAGGGTCACATGTGGGGTATTTATACTGCCCTGGCTTTTTAGGGGCCCTAAAGCGTGAGAAGAAGTCTGGGATCCAAATGTCTATGCCTAAATGCCCTCCTAAAAGGAATTTGGGCCCCTTTGCGCATCTAGGCAGCAAAAAAGTGTCACACATGTGGTATCGCCGTACTCAGGAAAAGTTGGGGAATGTGTTTTGGGGTGTCATTTTACATATACCCATGCTGGGTGAGATAAATATCTTGGTCAAATGCCAACTTGTATAGAAAAATGGGAAAAGTTGTCTTTTGCCGAGATATTTCTCTCACCCAGCATGGGTATATGTAAAAAGACACCCCAAAACACATTCCCCAACTTCTCCTGAGTACGGCGATACCACATGTGTGACACTTTTTTGCAGCCTAGGTGGGCAAAGGGGCCCACATTCCAAAGAGCACCTTTCGGATTTCACAGGCCATTTTTTACAGATTTTGATTTCAAACTACGTTGCACACATTTGGCCCCCTAAAATGCCAGGGCAGTATAACTACCCCACAAGTGACCCCATTTTGGAAAGAAGACATCCCAAGGTATTTCATGATGGGCATAGTGAGTTCATGGAAGTTTTTATTTTTTGTCACAAGTTAGTGGAATATGAGACTTTGTAAGGAAAAAAGAAAATAAATTCATCATTTTCCGCTAACTTGTAACAAAAAATAAAAAGTTCTATGAACTCACTATGCCCATCAGCGAATACCTTAGGATGTCTACTTTCCGAAATGGGGTTATTTGTGGGGGTTTTCTACTGTCTGGGCATTGTAGAACCTCAGGAAACGTGACAGGTGCTCAGAAAGTCAGAGCTGCTTCAAAAAGTGGAAATTCACATTTTTGTACCATAGTTTGTAAACGCTATAACTTTTACCCAAACCATTTTTTTTTTACCCAAACATTTTTTTTATCAAAGACATGTAGAACAATAATTTAGAGAAAAATTTATATATAGATGTCGTTTTTTTAGAATAATTTTACAACTGAAAGTGAAAAATGTCATTTTTTTGCAAAAATGTCGTTAAATTTTGATTAATAACAAAAAAAGTAAAAATGTCAGCAGCAATGAAATACCACCAAATGAAAGCTCTATTAATGAGAAGAAAAGGAGGTAAAATTTGGGTGGTAAGTTGCATGACCGAGCAATAAACGGTGAAAATAGTGTAGTGCAGAATTGTAAAAAGTGGTCTGGTCGTTAAGGGGGTTTAAGCTAGAGGGGCTGAAGTGGTTAAGGTCTAAAATGGCCTGTTGGTTAAGGAGTTATATATCCTTTCAGGAGTCAATTCAGGATGTCTATCAATAAACTAGAGCAGGACTTGCTACAAAGAGCATCTTTCTCTCTACCTTTAGAGTACCTGGCACATCTATGTATTATACAGACCACAAATTCATTAGAAAGTACCAAGCAGTGCTTCATTTCACCTCTGGCAGAAGTATACTTGACACTATGTTCCCTCTCAGACTGCAGCTGGTCCTTGTTGGTCGCAGCATTGATACACCATGTCATCAGATTATTTTCACGGGGCACTTCTTAAATAAAGGGATTTTATTAGGCAAATAAATTACCCTTCCTTACCCACTGCCACTGAATAAAAACATTATTTAAAAAAATCCCACTATTTATTTTTCAAATTTCCACTCTAAACCATATGTTCAAGTTTTAGCCCCAGGTAGAACCTAACAATTTATTACTTCATTTATTAATCACTATACACTAACAATTGTTAATCATGTACTCTTTATTGGCTATATGCTGTACTTTATTATGGTAATGTATATCATACAGTGTCCCTCCATGCAATTTAATATGTTGTTTGCGCAAGCTTGCGGCTGAATTTTACTATTAAATTCCTTCTACACCGCCATGTCACATGCACTGCAAGATTACCCATTATAATATATCACAAACCATCTCGTCAGCAAGACTAGAGCTGCATTCCATAACAATAAGACCTTACCATTCAGTTCTGGTATACAAAGTGATTATTAAGGAGACTTCAGTCTTGTGAGATTGAATGATGCCTCCAAAGCTATCACTCCCTGGGCCGCTAGACACACTTCATACCTACCAGTCACTCAACCAGAGGTGCAATTTCACAATGTAACAGAGACCAGCACCAGAAAAAAATGCTAATGAATGTAATATCACTGCATACAGAAGAGGCCTTGACTTTACATAATATGAAGAAAAGGGATGATAAGAAAAAAGAGAGAGGAATGTGGAATTCAGAGGAATGAACTGAGCACACCTAAAATTCTAAGAAATTATAAACTGTAATACATGATTGCCATATGCAAACATGATATTAAAAAAACTAAAATTTAATTAACCACGTGAAGCACACTAAGGGGGTGCCCTAATCAACCCACTCCCAATACTAATCTCCCTGACAATAGATCAATGTATTTCCAAGCCAACAAAAGGTGGGCAAATACACATCAGCTGAAAACAATAAATACATGAAATATATAAGATACCATAAAACAAAAACTATAAGACCCCAATCCTCCCCCAAATAAAAACTTAAAGTAGGACCATCATGATCAATTCTTAAAAATATTTACACATTGGGTGAAATATCCCCTTTCTGCTCCTCCTAGCAGACCTCTGCTGTCTATGTAAGACTCTACCTATACATGCTGAGCTTGCCTGCCTTGAGTCTTCCACCCGCAAGAGAGCCCTTTCCCTTCTCTCCCCCATGTGGTTTGTCCGGCAGCACCTCTATATGATTAAATAGTGATAATGACAGGACACTGGTATAAACATAATGCTGTATACCCACTTTTATTTCTACAGCCTTAATATTGTTTTGCTATTAGTTCATTGGCTGAACCTGGAGTGTCAATTTTTGCCTCAGGCAGCAGGAAGGCTATGTGCTCGGCTGCCCCTGGCCACAAAACACTAAGGGAAGGTGGACCCATGAGCATTTAGCTACGCTCCTGGCTGAGCCGTATGATGGAACACTGCAAGCTGTAACCTACAGTTGACCAAATACCACTCATGGTGCCTGCCATCCATTGGAAGGCCCCCTTAGTTTGTCTTTCATCTACTTCCCCTGTTCATCAAGTTTGTCAGTTGTCCGTGTTTGTTTTCTCTATACTTCCTTAGTGGGCCATAATGACCATCTTTGATTGGCCATATAGTGGGTAAGGACATTATGCCCAGTTAGTGCCCACAAATTATCGCTACTCTCCTAATAGTTATACCCTGATTGACAGAATTCTTCTTGCCACACATTACTGGTTTACTTTTCTATATTCTCTGTTGGCTCTTACTTACAAAGTGGTTAACCCCTTCAGGAGCCTGCCATTTTTCAACTTAAGAACCAGGCCATTTTTTGCAAATCTGACATGTGTCACTTTGTGGTGATAACTTTAAAATGCTTTGACTTATCCAGGCCATTATGAGATTGTTTTCTCGTCACATATTGTACTTCATGACATTGGTAAAATTGAGTCAAAAAATTTATTTTTAGTTATAAAAAAATGCCAAATTTGCAAAAAAAATGAAAAATTAGCAAATTTACTAATTTCAATTTCTCTACTTTTATAAAAGATAGTGATAGCTCCAAAAATAGTTATTACTTTACATTCCCCATATGTCTACTTCATGCTTGGATCATTTTGTGAATGTCATTTTATTTTTTGGGGACATTAGAAGGCTTAGAAGTTTAGAAGCAAATTTAGAAATTTTTCACAAAATTTCCAAAACCCACTTTTTAAGGACCAGTTCAGGACTAAAGTCACTTTGTGAGGCTTACATAATAGAAACCACCCAAAAATGACCCCATTTTAGAAACTACACCCCGCAAGGTATTCATAACTGACTTTACAAACTTTGTTAACCCTTTAGGTGTTCCACAATACTTTTTGGGCAGATTTTCCATTTGAATCCATTTTTTCCAGTTACAAAGCATGGGTTAACAGCCAAACAAAACTCAATATTTATGGCCCTGATTCTGTAGTTTACAGAAACACCACATATGTGGTCGTAAACTGCTGTACGGGCACACAGTGTTGTGCAGAAGGAAAGGAACACCATATGGTTTTTGGAAAGCAGATTTCACTCGGATAATTTTATGCTGCCATGTCACATTTAAAGACCCCCTGATGCACCCCTAGAGTAGAAACTCAAAAAAGTGACTACATTTTTGAAACTACACCCTCAAGGTATACAAAACTGATTTTACAAACTTTGTTATCCCTTTAGGTGTTCCCCAAGAATTAATGGAAAATAGAGATGAAATTTCTGAATTTAACTTTTTTGGCAGATTTTCTATTTTAATCAATTTTTTCAAGTTACAAAGCAACATCCAATCAACTCCTGTCAGCTGAAATAATACGCAAATACCAGTACAAGTGTACAAAATATATAATAATTGTGGATAAAATTAATCCTACATCAAGAATATATGCCACACAATGTCGCTAAACCAACATCAAATGAACATTGCCAATGATATTGAGTGGCAAAAAAATCAAGGAGATCAAGAATCAAGAATAGCCCACTGCAGAGAAAATGTAGACAAAACAATTGATGTCATGTAGGCAAGGTAACTACCGTATTTTTCACCCTATAAGACGCACTCCCCCCCCCCCAAAAGTGGGAGAAAAATGGCAGTGCGTCTTATGGTGCGAAGGCTGCCATTTTTACACTGATACATCGCCGACCGCAAGCTGCACAGCGCTGCCGGCGTGTGTATCAGCGAGGGGGGGAGGAGGGGCTGGGGGCCGGCCTTTCGTTTTGTAATGGCAGCGGGTCCTGGTGCAGTCACTGTATTCTATTGCCCCGCTCACTGTACTAATGGTATCTGTAACTGCAGGCAGGCAATGGTTAACTATACATATGTTCGATCCAGCACTGAGCAGCCTGTACTTACGATCATAGCAGGCTGGAGGCAGGAGGCTGGGCGGGCAGGCACTGGCAGCGTAACTTCATGCGTCACATGCCTGCTCCGCCCACTTTATGAATGAAGCAGGCAGCGCAGGCACGTGACGTAGGAAGTTGCGCTGCCAGTGCCCACTCACCCAGCCTCCTGCCTCCAGCTTGCTATGATCGTCAGTACAGGCTGCTCAGTGCTGGATCGAACTTAGCCTGCAGTTACAGTAGATACCATTAGTACAGTGAGCGGGGCAATGACTGCACTGGGCCCCCGCTGCCATTTAAAAACTAGTGTAGATGCCAGCCCCACCCCCTGGGGGTCATTCACAGTGGCTGACACTGTTATGGGGGGATCTATGGATGTCAAATAGCATAAGATGCTATTTATCTGTCATCCACAGATCCCCCCCATAGCAGTGTCATGCCATCCACAGATGCCCCCATAGCAGTGTCAGCCAAAGACCCCCATAACAGTGCCAGCCACAGTCCCCCATAACAGTGCCAGCCACAGACCCCCATAACAGTGCCAGCCACAGACCCCCATATAGTGTCATTCACAGGTTACAATTAGCTCAAAGCCCAACAAAAGCACATCTTTTGGTTCAAAATATTTTTTTTCTTATTTTTCTCCTCAAAAACCTGGGTGCGTCTTATGGGCCAGTGCGTCTTATAAGGCGAAAAATACAGGTAACCACTTTAGGGAAGGCCTGGGCCCCACGTACGTTTTGCTGGTGCGCTTCTTCTGGGGGGCGTAACCTACTGTCTACCTCACATGTCCTTTTATACCCCACCTAATTGGTATAGATTGGCCTAAGGGCATCACCCTATCAACGCTGACCAATAAGGATACCTACCCTGTCACAACAGAGGGTGCTTGGAAGGAGATCACATGATCGCTCCGTATCACGGCTTGTCAGTGCTGCTGTCTGAGCGTGAGCTGTTCAAAAGGACATCCCTGTGTCTGTCCAGGCCCTCCGCTGGATGGAGAACAGGGAGTCTGAAAGCCAGACTGTCCGGCCTAAAACCAGACCTCTGGCTACCCTAGGGGCAGGCTGCTGTGGAGGTCACAGTTAAGGTGACGGTCCGCTATGGAGGTCAGTGTTAAGGGGCAGGGTGCTGTAGAGCTCATTGTTAAGGGGGTGGGGTGTTGTGGAAGTCACATTTTAAGGGAACGGAGCTCTGTGGAGGTCTTTGTTAAGGGAGTGGGGTACTGTGGAACTCACTGTTAAAGGGAAAGACTGCCGTAAAGGGTCAAAGTTAAGGGGGTGGGCTGCTGTGGACGTCCCATTTTAAGGAGACGGGGCACTGTGGGGTGGGGGGGTCAGTGTTAAGAGGTGGGGGCTGTGGATGTCACTGTTATAGTGGATACTGTTGATATCTTTTAATGACACACACAAACATTAAATGAAATAGATGAAATGTACCCGTGCAAAGCCGGGTCCTTCAGCTAGTCTAATATATAAAGCTGAGTTTATGTAAGTGTTTATGTCTGCTAAAGGAATCAGCACTGTCGCATTTACAATCACGATATTTGGCACACATGTACACCAGGTGTCCAGGAAGGTTTTAGACTGGGTCTCAGATCTCTAGCACATACAGAGATATTCCAAAAAAATGTATTAGCCAATAGAAACATGGTCACGTGACCCTTAGCAGCCAATGGAAGCTCCCAGGCCCTAGTCTCCACATACACACAGTTTTACACCAGGTTTCCATAACCCACCCATTTTTCTTCACTGCTGTAGGTCAGCTTTAAAGGGCGGGGCGCTGTGGATAACGCCGTTAACGGAGCAGAGTGCTGTGGTGGTCCAGTTAAGGGGGCAGGTAGGGTGGCCATTCAGGCATCTCTCAAAAGATGGACTTAAAAACCCTGTCCCCAGGTCCCGCTAAGCTGGTTAAGCCACGCCCCCTCCCACTCCAAAGCTGATGGGTATTGAAAAAATGAAGGTAAAAATCAACTCCTGTCAGCTGCAGGGGTGGGTAGGGAGGGATGCACATCCAGGGCACGTAGCTCCCCATATGTATACTTTATGTTGGCATCATTTTGGAAATGTCATTTTTTTTTTTTAGGACGTTAGAAGGCTTAGAAATTTAGAAGCAATTCTTAAGATTTTTAAGAAAATTTCCAAAACCCACTTTTTAAGGACCAGTTCAGGTCTGAAGTCACTTTTGGGGCTTACACAGTGGAAACCCCCCATAAATGACCCCATTGTATAAACTAAACCCCTCAAGTTACTCAAAACTGATTTTACAAACTTTGTTAACCCTTTAGGTGTTCCACAAGAATTAAAGGAAAATGGAGATGACATTTCTAAATTTCACTTTTTTGGCAGATTTAACATTTTATTTCTTTTCTATTTTTTTCTTTAACACATTGAGGGTTAACAGCCAAACAAAACTCAATATTTATTACCCTGATTCCGCGGTTTACAGAAACACCCCACATGTGGTCGTAAAATGATGTAAGGGCACACGGCAGGGCGCAGAAGAAAAGGAGCGCCGTATGGTTTTTGGAAGGCAGATTTTGCTGGACTGGTTTTAGATGCCATGTCCCATTTAAAGCCCCCCTGATGCACCCATACAGTAGAAACTCCCAAAAAGTGACCCTATTTTGGAAACTAGGGGATAAGGTGCCAGTTTTATTGGTACTATTTTGGGGTACATATGATTTTTAATTGCTCTATATTACGTTTTTTGTGACGTAAGGTAACCGAAAATGGCTGTTTTGGCACAGTTTTTTTTTTACAAGATTCGTCTGACAGGGTAGATCATGTGCTATTTTTATAGAGCAGGTTGTTACGGATGCAGTGATATCAAATATGTTTACTTTCTTTGTTTGTTTCAGTTTTACATAATAAAGCATTTTTGAAAAATAAATTATGTTTTTGTGTCTCCATTTTCTGAATGCCATATGTTTTTTTTTTCTGCCGATCGTCTTGTGCAGGGGCTCGTTTTTTCCAGAAAGAATTGAAGTTTTTATTGGTACCATTTTTGGGTACACAGGATTTTTTGATCATTTATTATTACACTTTATGGGGCAAGGTGACCAAATGGTGACGGTTTGATTGGTACTATTTGCTGCATAAACACATGAAGACCTGGTGGAACAAAGCGACATTGGAAAAGTATATTACGAAGGACCTTATTCATAGAGGTTTGCATTTACAGACTTTTCCTTCCTATGGAAGGGATGATGATGACTTTTGCAAAAAATGGGAAAAGACGTGTAGTGCGTGTTCGATTAATCTCATGCAATTGATCATTGTATTGAATACCTAAACTAGGTCTCAGTTGGAAATGGAAATTACTAATGTGGAAAATCAATTGATGCAGAAATTGTCCCAGAGTGATTTGGAGGAATATAAGAAGGAAATGGAAGGAATTTTTCTTAACTGGGAGAGACAGATCAAAGACATCAAAGTAAAAAAGTTTCAACGTGATCTTTTGGATGTTGATATTGATAGGGTATATCGATACAAAAGTAATTGAGGTCAAGATCAGTATCAATAATATCGGAGACATCGATGAGTGAAGATGGGAGTAACCAAGCCCAAAGAGTTAGAATATATCCTAACAGATATAGTAAGCGAAAACATGGTGAATCATAACAACCAGGGACGCCCTGAGACTTTGCAGGCAATAATCTTATCTGACCATGTATTGACCCAGGATCATATGTCAATCTTAGGTAAGGGATTATAGTTTACACCAAAAGCTCTTTTCTGAAAAGTAAAAGATGTACAGCTGTTTGCCCGCAAACTCATCTTTAACCCCTTCCCGACTGCAATCCGTTTATATACGTGCCATTTGCACATGCCCCATGCAGATAGCACGTGTATAGACGTCAGGCAGCTCTTTAACCACCTCCCGACCGCCTAACGCGCCGATGCGTCCGGGAGGTGGTTGATTTGTTCCTCCTGGACGCATCGGCGCGTCATCTCGCGATACCCGAGATTTCCTGTGAACGCGCGCACGAAGGCGCGCGCGCTCACAGGAACAGAAGGTAAGCGAGTGGATCTCCAGCCTGCCAGCGGCGATCGCTCGCTGGCAGGCTGGAGATGTGATTTTTTTTAACCCCTAAAGGTATATTAGATGCTGTTTTGATAACAGCGTCTAATATACCTACTACCTGGTCCTCTGGTGGTCCCTTTTGTTAGGATCGACCACCAGAGGACACAGGTAGGTCAGTGAAGTCGCACCAAACACTACACTACACCCCCCGTCACTTATTAACCCCTTATAAACCCCTGATCACCCCATATAAACTCCCTGATCACCCCCCTGTCATTGATCACCCCCCTGTCAGGCTCCGTTCAGACGTCCGTATGATTTTTACGGATCCACAGATACATGGATCGGATCCGCAAAACACATACGGACGTCTGAATGGAGCCTTACAGGGGGGTGATCAATGACAGGCGGGTGATCACCCATATAGATTCTCTGATCACCTCCTGTCATTGATCACCCCCCTGCAAGGCTCCATTCAGACGTCCGTATGATTTTTACGGATCCATGGATACATGGATCGGATCCGCAAAACACATGCGGACGTCTGAATGGAGCCTTACAGGGGGGTGATCAATGACAGGCGGGTGATCACCCATATAGATTCCCTGATCACCCCCTGTCATTGATCACCCCCTGCAAGGCTCCATTCAGACGTCCGTATGATTTTTACGGATCCATGGATACATGGATCGGATCCGCAAAACACATGCGGATGTCTGAATGGAGCCTTACAGGGGGGTGATCAATGACAGGCGGGTGATCACCCATATAGATTCCCTGATCACCCCCTGTCATTGATCACCCCCCTGTCATTGATCACCCCCCTGCAAGGCTCTATTCAGACGTCCGTATGATTTTTACGGATCCATGGATACATGGATCGGATCCGCAAAACACATGCGGACGTCTGAATGGAGCCTTACAGGGGGGTGATCAATGACAGGCGGGTGATCACCCATATAGATTCCCTGATCACCCCCTGTCATTGATCACCCCCCTGCAAGGCTCCATTCAGACGTCCGTATGATTTTTACGGATCCATGGATACATGGATCGGTTCCGCAAAACACATGCGGATGTCTGAATGGAGCCTTACAGGGGGGTGATCAATGACAGGCGGGTGATCACCCATATAGATTCCCTGATCACCCCCTGTCATTGATCAACCCCCTGTCATTGATCACCCCCCTGCAAGGCTCCATTCAGACGTCCGTATGATTTTTACGGATCCATGGATACATGGATCAGATCCGCAAAACACATGCGGACGTCTGAATGGAGCCTTACAGGGGGGTGATCATCCCATATACACTCCCTGATCACCCCCTGTCATTGATCACCCCCCTGTAAGGCTCCATTCAGACGTCCGCATGTGTTTTGTGGATCCGATCCATGTATCCATGGATCCGTAAAAATCATGCGGACGTCTGAATGGAGCCTTACCAGGGGGGTGATCAATGACAGGGGGTGATCACCCATATACACTCCCTGATCACCCCCTGTCATTGATCACCCCCTGTCATTGATCACCCCCCTGTAAGGCTCCATTCAGATGTCCGCATGTGTTTTGCGGATCCAATCCATGTATCCATGGATCCGTAAAAATCATACGGACGTCTGAATGGAGCCTTACAGGGGGGTGATCAATGATGGAGGTGATCAGGGAGTCTATATGGGTGATCACCCCCCTGTCATTGATCACCCCCCTGTCATTGATCACCCCCCCCCTGTAAGGCTCCATTCAGACATTTTTTTGGCTCAAGTTAGCGGAAATATATATTTTTTTTGTTTGTTTTTTCTTACTAAGTCTCATATTCCACTAACTTGTGTCAAAAAATAAAATCTCACATGAACTCACCATACCCCTCACGGAATCCAAATGCGTAAACATTTTTAGACATTTATATTCCAGACTTCTTCTCACGCTTTAGGGCCCCTAAAAAGCCAGGGCAGTATAAATACCCCACATGTGACCCCATTTCAGAAAGAAGACACCCCAAGGTATTCGCTGAGGGGCATATTGAGTCCATGAAAGATTGAAATTTTTGTCCTAAGTTAGCGGAAAGTGAGACTTTGTGAGAAAAAAACAAAAAAAAATCAATTTCCGCTAACTTATGCAAAAAAATAAAAATTATATGAACTCGCCAGGCCCCTCATTGAATACCTTGGGGTGTCTTCTTTCCAAAGTGGGGTCACATGTGGGGTATTTATACTGCCCTGGCTTTTTAGGGGCCCTAAAGCGTGAGAAGAAGTCTGGGATCCAAATGTCTAAAAATGCCCTCCTAAAAGGAATTTGGGCACCTTTGCGCATCTAGGCTGCAAAAAAGTGTCACACATCTGGTATCGCCGTACTCAGGAGAAGTTGGGGAATGTGTTTTGGGGTGTCATTTTACATATACCCATGCTGGGTGAGAAAAATATCTTGGTCAAATGCCAACTTTGTATAAAAAAATGGGAAAAGTTATCTTTTGCCAAGATATTTCTCTCACCCAGCATGGGTATATGTAAAATGACACCCCAAAACACATTCCCCAACTTCTCCTGAGTACGGCGATACCAGATGTGTGACACTTTTTTGATGTCAAGGTGGGCAAAGGGGCACATATTCCAAAGTGCACCTTTCGGATTTCACTGGTCATTTTTTACAGATTTTGATTGCAAAGTACTTCTCACACATATGGGCCCCTAAATTGCCAGGGCAGTATAACTACCCCACAAGTGACCCCATTTTGGAAAGAAGACACCCCAAGGTATTCTGTGAGGGGCATGGTGAGTTCCTAGAATTTTTTATTTTTTGTCGCAAGTTAGTGGAATATGAGACTTTGTAAGAAAAAAATAAAATAAAAAATCATCATCATTTTCCGCTAACTTGTGACAAAAAAGAAAAAGTTCTATGAACTCACTATGCCCATCAGCGAATACCTTAGGGTGTCTACTTTCCGAAATGGGGTCATTTGTGGGGTTTTTCTACTGTTTGGGCATTGTAGAACCTCAGGAATCATGACAGGTGCTCAGAAAATCAGAGCTGTTTCAAAAAGCGGAAATTCACATTTTTGTACCATAGTTTGTAAACGCTATAACTTTTACCCAAACCATTTTTTTTTTTGCTTAAACATTTTTTTTCATCAAAGACATGTAGAACAATAAATTTGGTGAAAAATTTATATATGGATGTAGTTTTTTTTGCAAAATTTTACAGCTGAAAGTGAAAAATTTCATTTTTTTGCAAAAAATCGTTACATTTTGATTAATAACAAAAAAAGTAAAAATGTCAGCAGCAAAAAAATACCACCAAATGAAAGCTCCATTAGTGAGAAGAAAAGGAGGTAAAATTCATTTGGGTGGTAAGTTGCATGACCGAGCGATAAACGGTTAAAGTAGTGTAGTGCCGAAGTGTAAAAAGTGCTCTGGTCATGAAGGGGGTTTCAGCTAGTGGGGCTGAAGTGGTTAATCCAAGTGTTGCAAAACGCTTGGATTAAAGCTTCTGCCCCTGCCCTGCTGCTGTCACGGACAGCATACAGTGCAGTAATGCTGGCAAGGGACCAATCAGAGTGGTCCCTTGCGGACAATCGATCCGATTGGTTAGTCTGTGCAGACTAACCAATCGGATTGCGGCAGTGAAAAAATGCCTGTTCCAGGCTCTGATCTGCACTCTGCAGATCAGAGCCTGAAATCAAGTAATATGTCCTCTTGCCCCTGATCTGTGCCCCCTTCCTGTGCGCCTCCTGTCTCCACCTGCCCCTGATGCAGTTCCCCCCGCCCCCATCCATATTCATGCAGCCTGCCCCTGATGCGGTCCGCGCCCACCCTGCCCCATACATTCATCCTGCCCCCATTTGCTCCTGCCCTTCAATGCTGGCCGTGCCTTCCCCCTCCCCCTTTCCAGCGCTGTCCCCTGCCCTCTGCCCCCGATGCGGTGCGGTCCCCCTGCTGTGTGTGATGGCGGTGGCTCTGTTCCTGAGCCGCCGCCATCAGCAGCGAGTGTCAGCTCTATGCTGACACTCTTCTGCAACCCCTTAGATGCCGTGGCAGCGGCATCCATGGGGTTAAAAGAGGGAGGGGGCTCCCTCTCTCAACCATCGGGGCTGCCGTGCTTTGCAAAGCATCCGGTGTTGCCACCTATAGGACATCTAATAGTATTATACTTTGCAATGCAAGAGCATTGCAAAGTATAGTACAGCCATCAGCCCCACTGGATCTTCAAGATCCAAGAGGGACTTGATAAAAAAATAAAAAATAAATGTAAATTAAAAATTTTTATTGCCTTTTCCTATAAAAAAAAAACACATATTAGGTATCATTGTGTCTGTAACGACCGTCTCTATAAATTTATCACATGATAGACCCCATCCGCTAAACACCATAAAAAAAAAAAAAGTGCAACACCAAGCGATCAAAAAGGTATATATCAAACAAAATGGTACCAATAAAACCATCATCTCATCCCGCAAAAAATGAGACCCTACATAAGAAAATCGCTCAAAAAATAAATATAACTATAGTTTTTAGAACATTGAGACACTAAAACATAATTTTTTTATTTCAAATATGCTATTACTGTGTTAAAGTGAAATAAATAAAAAAAAGTGTACATATTAGGTATCGCAGCATCCGTAATAACCTGCTCGATAAAAATATCACATGACCTAACTCCTCAGATGAACACCGTAAAAAAATAAACTGTGCCAAAAAAGCCATTTTTATCACCTTACATCACAAAAGGTGCAGCAGCAAGCTTATGAACCCCAAAAACGCTTAAAAACCCCAAAATAGTATCAATCAAACCGTCACCTCATCCCACAAAAAATGATACCCTATTTAAGACAATCGCCCAAAAAATAGAAAAAATATGGCTCTCAGACTATGGAGACACTAAAACATCATTTTTTTGGTTTTATAAATGCTATTATTGTGTAAAAGTTAAATAAATAAATAAGAAAAAGTATACATATTAGGTATTGCCACGTCAGTAACGACCTGCTCTATAAAACTGTTACATGACCTTACCCCTTAGATGAACTCTGTAAAAATAAATAAAAACTGGTCCCAAAAAATTTTTGGTCACCTTGCCCCATAAAGTGTAATAATGAATGATCAAAAAATCCTATGTACCCAAAAATGGTACCAATAAAAACCTCAACTCTTTCTGGAAAAAACGAGACCCTGCACAAGACGATCGGCAGAAAAAAAAAAAACATATGGCGTTCAGAAAATGGAGACACAAAAACATAATTTTTTTTTTCAAAAATGCTTTATTATGTAAAACTGAAACAAGCAAACAAAGAAAGTAAACATATTTGATATCACTGCATCCGTAACAACCTGCTCTATAAAAATAGCACATGATCTACCATGTCAGACGAATCTTGTAAAAAAAAAAAACGTAATATAGAGCAATTAAAAATCATACGTACTCCAAAATAGTACCAATAAAACTGGCACCTTATCCCCTAGTTTCCTAAATAGGGTCACTTTTTGGGAGTTTTAACTGTATGGGTGCATCAGGGGGGCTTTAAATGGGACACAACATCTAAAACCAGTCCAGCAAAATCTGCCTTCCAAAAACCATACGGCGCTCCTTTTCTTCTGCGCCCTACCGTGCGCCCTTACATCATTTTACTACCACATGTGGGGTGTTTCTGTAAACCGCGGAATCAGGGTAATAAATATTGAGTTTTGTTTGGCTGTTAACCCTCAATGTGTTAAAGAAAAAAATGTAATAAAATGTTAAATCTAGAAATTTAGAAATGTCATCTCCATTTTCCTTTAATTCTTGTGGAACACCTAAAGGGTTAACAAAGTTTGTAAAATCAGTTTTGAGCAACTTGAGGGGTTTAGTTTATACAATGGGGTCATTTATGGGGGGTTTCCACTGTGTAAGCCCCAAAAGTGACTTCAGACCTGAACTGGTCCTTAAAAAGTGGGTTTTGGAAATTTTCTTAAAAATTTTAAGAATTGCTTCTAAATTTCTAAGCCTTCTAACGTCCTAAAAAAATAAAATGACATTTCTAAAATGATGCCAACATAAAGTATACATATGGGGAATGTTAAGTAATAAATATTTTATTAGGTATGACTTTCGGTTTTAGAAGCAGAGAAATTGAAATTTTTCATAATTTTTTTGTAAATTTCAGAATTTTTCATAAATAAAGGTGAAATATATTGACTTAATATTATGACTATCAAGAAGTCCAATGTGTCACGAGAAAACAATCTCAGAATGGCTTGGATAAATAAAAGTGTTCCAAAGCTATTACCACATAAAGTGACGTATGTCAGATTTGTAAATTTTGACCTGAAAAAAATAGTCTAAGTAACGGACGCGGACGTGGATAACAATCTTGTGTGCCTCTGTGTTTTTTCACTGTCCCATTGACTTGAATAGGTCCGCAAACCGTTTTCCGTGAAAAAAATAGGACAGGTTATATTTTTTTGACGGACTGGAACCACGGATCACGGACGCGGATGACAAACGGTGCATTAGCCGAGTTTTCAAAAACACTTTTTTGGTAATCTACAACATCTGGATTAGTCAGTGTGCAATTTAAGCTAGAAATACACCCATCATTTTCTGGGGTTTTGCAGGCTTATATACTGCTGTCAAATTCAGTTGTTAAACAAACACTCATTTGGGCAAAAAATAAATTAGTTGGCAGCCTTTGATGCAGATGTCATTGTGAGATACACCCTTAATACATTTGGGTTAGATTCAGAGATTTGAAATACCGCCATTTGGTGCACCAATATTGAACTCATGCCTACACTGGTTCAGGCCATGTGAGATACACCCTCTACATACAGGGGTTTGATTCAGGCATTTGAAATACAGCCATTTGAAATACAGCCATTTTGGGCAAATAAATATTTAATTCAGGCCTACACTGGTGCAGACCGTGTGAGATACACCCTCTACATACAGGGGTTTGATTCAGGTATTTGAAATACAGCCATTTGAAATACAGCCATTTGGGGCAAAGAAATATTAAATTCAGGCCTACACTGATTAAGACCGTGTGAGATACACCCTCTACATACAGGGGTTTGATTCAGGCATTTGAAATACAGCCATTTGAAATACAGCCATTTTGGGTAAATAAATCTTTAATTCAGGCCTACACTGGTTCAGACTGTGTGAGATGCACCTTCTACATACAGGGGTTTGATTCAGGCATTTGAAATACAGCCATTTTGGGCAAAGACATTTTTAATTTAGGCCTACACTGGTTCAGGCCCTGTGAGATACACCCTCTACATACAGAGGTTTTATTCAGGCATTTGAAATACAGCCATTTAAAATACAGCCATTTTGGGCAAAGAATAATTTAATTCAGGCCTACACTGGTTCAGACCATGTGAGATACACCCTCTACATACAGAGGTTTGATTCAGCCATTTGAAATACAGCCATTTTGGGCAAAGAAATATTTAATTCAGGCCTACACTGATTCAGACCGTGTAAGATACACCCTCTACATACAGGGGTTTAATTCAGGCATTTGAAATACCGCCATTTGGTGCACGAATATTTAATTTAGGCCTAAACTGGTTCAGGCCGTGTGAGATACACCCTCTACATACAGGGGTTTGATTCAGGCATTTGAAATACCGCCATTTGGTGCACCAATATTGAATTCAGGCCTACACTGGTTCAGACCATGTGAGATACACCCTCTACATACAGGGGTTTGATTCAGGTATTTGAAATACAGCCATTTTGGGCAAAGAAATCTTTAATTTCGGCCTAGTCTAGTTCAGGCCATGTGAAATACACCCTTTACATACTGTCGTTCTATTCTACTATTAATTAAACACCCATTTAGAGCAAGATCCTAAATTCGAAAAATATGAAGAGAGCGTCAAATAAGGGACATGGCCCAGGTCGTTGTGCTGCTGGTGGAGCTCCTGTTGCAGGGAGAGGACGTGGTCGATCTGTGCCAGCTACACGCACAAGTGAAACCCCTTCCTCAGGTGCGAGTAGGCGACAAAACCTGCAGCGGTATTTGGTCGAACCTAATGCTGCTCTACGAATGTTGAGGCCTGAACAAATACAGGCGATAGTAGATTGGGTTGCTGAGAGTTGATCCAGTTCCTTCACATTGTCTCCCACTGCTGAAAGACCACAGTTGGCACCTGTAGCAGATGTCCATCAGTCTTTCACCTCACCCCCTTGCAAATCAACCAAGCAGTCTGAGCCCCAAGTCATACAGCAGTCTCTTCTGCTTTTTGATGACTCTGTTAGCAGGGTTTCCCAGGGCCATCCACCTAGCCCTGCCCCAGAAGTGGAAGAGATTGAGTGCACCGATGCCCAACCACTTATCTTTCAAGATGAGTACATGGGAGGATCATCGCAGCACGTCTCGGATGATGACGAAACACAGGCGCCAACTGCTGGTGCTTTTGAAAGTGTGCAGACCGACAAGGAAGGCGGGGTGAAGACTGGGTGCAAGATGATGTGGAGGACGATGAGGTCCTCGACCCCACATGGAATCAAGGTCATGCGAGTGACCTATGTAGTTCGGAGGAAGAGGCGGTGGTTGCACAGAGCCACCAACACAGCAGAAGAGGGAGCAGGGTGCAAAAGCGGAGCGGCCATCCTCTAGACAGTACGCCTGCTACTGCCCACCGCAGCAAGGGACCGAGCACACCAAAGCCAGCTCCAAGGAGTTCCCTGGTGTGGCAGTTCTTCAGACAATGTGCTGATGACAAGACACAAATGGTTTGTACGCTATGCAATCAGAGCCTGAAGTGAGGCATAAATGTTCTCAACCTGAGCACAACCTGCATGACCAGGCATTTAAGTGCAAAGCACGAGCTGCAGTGGAGTAGACACCTCAAAAACCAAGAAAGGTCTCTGGCTCCTCCTGCTTCTTCTTCTGCTGCAGTCTCGGCCTCTTCATCCACCTCTGGAGTGACAGTGCCACCTGCCACCCCGCAAACAGAGGATTTGCCCGCAACACCAACACCTGGGTCACCAAGCATCTCCACAATGTCCCACGGAAGCGTTCAGTTCTCCATCTCCCAAACGCTGGAGAGGAAGAGGAAGTACCCCCCTACCAACACGCGATCTCTAACCCTGAAAGTAGGGGACAAAATCAGGTGTGCACTGCGCAACGCCATCTGTGGCAAGGTGCATCTAACTACGGATACCTGGACCAGTAAGCACGGTCAGGGCCGTTATATCTCCATAACAGCACACTGGGTAAATGCAGTGGCGGCTGGGCCTGAGGTGGATAGCAGTTTGGCGCATGTCCTTCCACCACCGAGGATTGCAGGGCGCTTCAGTTTGCCTCCTGTTGCTTCCTCCTCCTACTCTGCTTCCTCATGCTCTACCAGCTCCTCATCCAGTCAGCGTAACACCTTCACCACCAACTTCAGCACAGCCAGGGGTAAACGACAGCAGGCAGTTTTAAAACTTATCTGTTTGGGGGACAAACCCCACAACCGTGCAGGAGCTGTGGACATGCCTTGAACAACAGACCAATGAGTTGTTTGTGCCAGTCAGCCTCAAGCCTTGCCTGGTGGTGTGCGATAATGGGCGAAATCTCGTAGCAGCTCTGTGACTAGCCGGTTTGACGCACATGCCTTGCCTGGCGCATGTGCTGAATTTGGTGGTGCAGAGATTCCTTAAAAATTACCCCGATATGTCAGAGCTGCTGCATAAAGTGCGGTCCGTCTGTGCGTGCTTTCGGCGTTCTCACCCTGCTGCTCGCCTGTCAGCGCTGCAGCATAACTTCGGCGCAATTGCTCATGTTTGTATTTTGGATATTTCACACTCTTTTGGAGTGTACTCTAATTTAAAAAAATTAAATTAAAACCAAAAACCTGTGTTGGCTACCTCGTCCTCCTCCACCGCCGCCTCCACCTACACCACAACGTCCACCGCCTCCTCAAACTCCTACTCCATATGGAACTCCACCTCATAAATCAATTTTTTTTTTTATTTGCACGTATTTTATTTTATATCATTTGACTACTTTGTCAATAACATTTTCGGGTGAAATTTACCGATTTTGGGGTGTATAGTACCACTGCTATACCTAGTAGGCCGGTTAAAAAAAAGAAATTGTCATTTACATTTTCGGGTGAAATTCACAAATTTTTGGGTGTATAGTACCACTGCTATACCTAGTAGGCCGGTTGAAAAAACAATAATTGTCATTTTCCTGTGAAATTCATTTTTGGGTGTGATGTACCACTGCTATACCTAGTAGACAGGTTTAAAAAAAAATTGTCAGTTAAATTTTTGGGTGAAATTCACCAATTTTTGGGTTTAATATACCACTCCTCTACCTAGTTGACAGCCTAATAAATTTCAATCATTTTTCTGTTACATTCTTGGGTTGACATTATACAATTTTAGACGTGAATAAACACCTGCTATGCATAGGTGACAGGGAATAAAATGTAATATATTATTCAGTAATTAATGCGCGCCATATCCTTTCATTCAATGCTCAAACTTTGAAAAGTTTTCACACTTTTACGCTTTAATAATTTCTCCCATATTTCAACTCTATAATTTTAAATTTGAAAAAATGAATCCTCCCTTGGATGTGGTCTCTCTTTCTCACGCTCCCTCTCTGGCCTGGATCCCTGATTCCCCGCCACCCGTGATCACCATGGTAGGCGCATAAAAGAACATCGAAAGTTGATAGAGCAGACATCAAATTGCATCGTGAACATCACGGGGACGTGCGACATGGTGGGGCAGTAGGTGTGCACACGCCTACACAAACTGACTGACAGGGGTCAGCCCCTGCAACTTCTGGATCTCCAAATTGGGCACATGGCCTGAGCTTGCCCTTTACCCCTTGGAGGTGCTGGCCTGCCCTACAGCCAGTGTATTGTCTGAACATGTGTTTAGCATGACTGGAGGGGGTAATCACAGGTTATATTTCCCAATGTTTTGGGGTGTACCCTAAGTTAAAAAAATGCAAATAAATTTAAAACCAAAAAGAAGTGTAGGCTACCTCCTCCTCCACCGCCACTTTCACCTACACCGCCACATTCACCGCCTCCTCAACCTTCTACTCCATATGGACCTGGTCCTCCCAGATCAAGATTATAGTTTTTTATTTTTACGTATTGTATGTTATTTTAAGACATTTCCCTATCCACATTTGTTTGCAGAGCACTTGCCATGCTCTTAACCACATTTTGACGACATTTGCAGCCCTCTATCCCTTTCCATTACATTTTTACAGCCATTTTAGTGCTCAAAAGTTTGGGTCCCCGTTGACTTCAATGGGGTTGGGTTCGGGGTCAAGTTTGGGTCCCGAACTCAAACTTTTTTCTCAAGTTCGGCCGAACCCGTCGAACCCGAACATCCAGGTGTCCGGTCAACTCTACCCATTACCTTTTTTAATTCTGCAGATCTTGCACATGTCTGTAGTTTTCTGTACTTGCCTTTTGGAGAAAAAAGGCTATACGGGAGATACTCGCACAATGTCAGTGTAGCTTAGGTCTGGCATATTTTGAGCCTATTCCCCAGTATCAGCAGCATCTCCAGTTCCGGAGCTGATCAAAATATAAGCAGATCTGACCCTGCCAGTTCTTTTGGAGGTTTTGGCCATATTTGCCTCCACTCTTTTTTGCCACTGTGGCTACCACCTTTCTCCTCTAGTCCTTCTCCTCAGCACCCCTACTAGGTCTTGTTCAACACACAATAGTCACAACAATCACCCTTCCACGGCACTTTTATCACACTGTGATATGTCATTGTGGGTTCCTTGTACCCTCCCAATTCCCTCCTCTCTATTTGCCTCAAATGTCACTGTCGCTACCATTGCCCATACTACTACCACCAATACAGGTATGCATGAGGTCCTCTGTCTCCACCTGAATCTCTTCCGTCTCCACCTGAATTCTCTTCCCAGGTAATGTAGGGGTTAAAAGAGGCCATGGTCTTTCTCCAATTCAAGGATAGGTGAACAAAGACAGTTGAGGGTAGACATGTACTCTGTTTAGAATAAAGAGGACTGCAATTATACATACCATATATACCAAACACTGAAGGGGTGTTCAATGTAAGCAACACATCTAGAAAATATAAAAACTCAGCATAAAATGTATATCATGGACACATGGGAAATTTGAATATCAATGGAACTGAAGGAAACTTACATTTCAGACAGGTCGCACAAACTGGAGCAGGAAGGCTGCAGATACATAAAATGATTTAGGCTAGTACCAAGAAAGACATAGGCATACACGGCATCTAATGTACTTCTGTATTATTCAACAACAAAAAAAGAGAAAAAAGCATGGATCTCACATTCCCATGCTATGCATTGATCTATTATTGCTTCTCAGCACAATTCATATCACTTCTCAGTGTATGTAATAGGATATCAAGCCCTAATCTACATAGCGTACATGAGGCATTAATATATGTTTTGATCAAAATGCATAGGCCCACTCACCACGCCAAAGTTGGCTCTTTGAGTGGGTACTTACTCTAAATTGGTGCAGCACCACATGACAACCACCGCCGCCGCCGCAACACCATGCCAGCAGGAGGCGTGACCCAGCAGTCCCAGCAGTATTATGTGACAGACCAACACAGTAGCAAGCAATTGTGAAGTGTCAAGGAAATGACACATGGTTTAAAAAGTAAAAAAAAAAAAAAAAACTGGAAAGTGTGACATGCATTTGTATTCAGCCCTCCTGAGTCAATACTTTGTAGGACCACCTTTTGAAGAAATTACATCTGCAAGTATTTTGAAGTATGCCTCAACCAGGTTTGCACATGTAGAGGTTGAAATTTTTCTCCATGCTTTGAAAAATAGCTCAAGCTCTGTTAGATTGGATGGAGGGCCACAGCAATTATCAAGTCTTACCACAGATTCTCAATGGGATTTACATCTGGATTTTGGGCCATTTTAACACATGAATATCCTTTGAACTAAACAATTCCATTGTAACTCTAGCTGTATGTTAAGGGTTGTTGTCCTGCTAGAAGGTTAACCTCTTCCCCAGTCTCAAGTCTTTTGTAGCCTCCACCAGGTTTTCCTCCAGGATTGCCCTGTATTTATCCCCATCCATTTTCACATCGAATCTGACTAGCTTCCCTGTCCCTGCCAAAGAAAAGCACACCACAGCATGATGCTGCCACCACCATGTTTCACAGTGGGGATGGTGATTTCAGGGTGATGTGCAGTTTTTTGTCATACAAAGTGTTTTGCAATGTTTAATGCAAATTTCTTTTTATTAGGTTTATAAAAGGACAAAGCACAAGAAAATACAGCAGTACTTAAGAAAATAAGTCTTTTGAAATTTTTGTATACATGTTACATATAAACATTTGCGTGGTTCATATATTGAGTGAAACATAAAAACATATGGAACAGCGGCCTGTTTTGGCCAACACTATATTTGCTCACCAACTACCGAGTGAGAAGACAATTACTATGCACAATTCAAATCTGTCCCACCGTGGAGTAGGAGAACACATAGGTAGAACATTGGTAGCAGAGATAAGTATAACGAAAGCCGTAAAAGAGGTTCAGCATCTCTGTCGGAAAGGCTCACCGCTGAGCCCCCCGAGTAGTCAGTCAGTGTTGTGAGTGCCCAGCGCCACTAGCGACCTGTATTTAGGATTCAGACAAGTGGTCAGGGGTTAGCGTGAACATTAAATCTTTCCATAGTCTCCAGAGTCTGTGGAACTTAGGATAATTGCGTGAAGTTATGTAACAGAGCTACTCCTTGCGGTAGATCTGGGACACTTTGGAAATCCACTGAGATACCGATGGGGCGGTGGTGTCTCTCCAAAGAAGGGGGATCAATGCTTTTGCCACAACTACCAATGTGGACCAAAGTTGTCTGTTAAAACGGGGAGGGAATGTCGGGGGAAGGCTGAGAAAAATGATTCTTGGGGACAGGTGTGGGGCTCCTGGGCAGATTTTTACTATGAGCTCCCCTACTCTCTTCCAGAATGGTTTAATAAGATTGCAATCCCACCAAATGTGAGCATAGGTGCCAGTGTGCGAGATACAGCGCCAGCAGAGGCTGGAGATCAAGGCGTTGATCCTATGAAGAACCACAGGGGTCTTATACCAGCGGAATGTCAATTTATAGTTAATTTCCTGTAATATAATACATCTGGAGGGGCCACAGCTATGTTTGTAAATTTAGTTGATTTCGCTTGGGTTGAGAGTTTGGCCCAGCTCCTGTTCCCAGGCCTTGATGTATTGCAACTGGGAGTTCCGGGGAAGCACAACCAGCTCCTTGTATATCTTGGATATAAACTTGGGTATTGGAGAGAGAGATGAAAATATGAGCTCCAGCCAAGTAGTGTCTCAGGGCAGAGGGCCCAGATTCAGGAATGTCCGAAAGCCCAGAGTGATATGGTTGTATGTTAACTGCGTCATAGAGATGGAAGGAAACTGATAGCACAACGCCCAAAACTCCGGAAGAGTGCCATCAACTAGTATATCCCCAATTTTCTTAACATTTAAGTTCTTTTTAAGAGGGAGATAGATAGAGGTGTAGGAGGTGTTTAGATCGAGAAGGTCCCCTACTCCAGTAATGGGGGAAGGGGATGGCCATATTAGAGCTACTTTGTGAAGAGAGTGCCATACTTGGAGAGTAGCCCTGGTGATTTCATTCAGTAAAGGGGCAATGCCCTGGGTGAGTGGAAAACCCGAGAGCTTCTTCTATGGGGACGTACAGTTTAGGAAAAGTCCCTTGGTGCCAGTCAGCCATCCTAGCCAAGTGGACTGTCTGATAAAGGACTTCTATGTCATTGAGCCCTATGCCCCCTGCCCCTTTAAATCTTGTCAAGGTTTTATAGGCTATTCTATGGCTAGTTTTCCACCAGAGAAACTGCAGAAACCGTCTTCGGGTAGACATAAAGAAGGACCAGGGAAGGTGAATAGGTAATGTTTGAAATAGGTAAAGGGATTTAGGAATACCCATCTCCTGAGATTAGCTCAACCAAAACACGAGATATAAGGGATTTTCCAGCTATATATGGTCCATGAAACCTGTGTCTGTAAAGGGGCATAGATAAGTGTGTACCAGTTCTCTAGATTATCCAAGATGGAAAGACCTAAATATTTAATAGAGGTGTGAGACCATGGGAAGGGAGATCCAGTAGAGGCTCTAGCGACCATACCCCCAGGGCAAGAAATGTTTAATGCAGATGATTTGGTGGGGTTTATCTTAAAATTGGAGAGGTCTTGGAAAGTGGAAAAGATATCCTGCAACACAGGGAAATACACATCAAGGTTTGTTGTTAGAATCAGGAGATCATCTGCATAAGTTGCTGTGAGGTGAGTTTGGTTTCTTACTTTTAAACCTCGGATGTCCGGGTGTTGGCTGATATGCTGGATGAGAGTTTCTATCATAAGGACGAAAAGCAAAGGAGACAGGGGGCAACCCTGCCTGGTACCATTGGAGATCTGAAGGGGTGAGAGAGGGTGCCGTTGACTCGTACCAAAGCTATAGGTTTAGAGTAAAGCACCATTATACAGAAGATAAAGTGTGGAGGAGCCCAAACTTTGCCAAGGCTTGGGACTTGAAGCTCCAATCTACTCGGCCGAACACTTTTTTGGCATCTGTGGATAGGAGAGCTAAAGGATTTTTAGTGGACTGAGCAAACTAGATCATCTGTAGGACCCAAAGCGTGTTGTCCTTACCTTCCCTCCTTTTTACAAAGCCTACTTGTTCGGCATTTACTAGTCCTGGTAGCAAAGCATTTAATCTGTTTGTAAGTAATTTTGAATACAGTTTTACGTGCACATTGAGAATTGATATAGGGCGGTAGCTGCCACAGAGAGAGGGGTCTTTACCATTTTTTGGCAAAATGGTTATGTGTGCTTCTGTTTTGTGCTGAGAACCCCATCCCTTCCAATAATGAGTTGAAGGTGTTCAGTATCTGGGGAAGTAATATCTCTAAAAAAGATTTGTAATATTGTATGGGGAGGCCATCAGGGGGAGGCCTGGACTCCTGCCCTGGGGGATAACGAAAGGACCCGTTTTAGTTCTGCCAGGGTAAATCTTTTATCTAGTTTGGCGCGTTGGACTTCAGATAACAATGGGAGGGATAAGTGATCAAAAAAGGTAGCTATATCCAACTTGCGTTGAGCCATTAGGTTTGGGGGTTTGTTTTCTCGTATATTGTATAGTGACGCATAAAACTGCTGAAATTGGTGTGCAATTCCTTGTGTGTCCGTGACAGACGGAGGGGGGGCCTGACACAGGGGTTATTTGTTTGATATGGGTTTGTTCCTGTCTGCGCTTAGCTAAGAAGGCCATGAACTTAGAGCCTTTGTTACCATGATGATATACCCTATGCTGGGAGTACAGGTAAGCTTTTGCAGTTTTAGCTGGGTTTAGTGAGCTCAGCTAGGTTCGAAGTGGCCAAGGATTATTTGTGAGATCTCTCTAGCCTAGTAAATTCAGACATAGAGAATCGACCTCCTTGGTCCGGCAAGTTTTAGCGTACGTGCCGATGGAAATAAGTTCTCCTCGGACCACAGCCTTATGGGCCTCCCAGAGTGTTGTTGGGGAAACAGATTCAGACACAATTTTGGCAAAATATGAGTTGAGGACCTTTGAGATCCTCTGTATAGAGAGCTCATTATTGAGGAGGAGGAGTTCAGGGAGTGTCTGGATCTTTATCTCAACCAGAACTGGTGCATGGTCCAAGACGGTGATCTGCCCAATTCACACTCTAGAAACTTGGTGTAAGTGACGGGTGGATACAAATATGTAGTCCAGTCTTTGGTATGAGTTATGTGAGGTAGAGAAGTAGATGTAGTTACGATGTGATGGATATAAGGAGCGCCATGTATCTCTAACTCCCAATGACTGTAGGCCCTGTTTCACTGTTCTGAGTTTCCGGGCGGACAGGTGAGACTTCAGTGAGGGAGAACCTAGGTGAGGTTCTATAGCTACATTGAGATCTCCGCCCACTATGCAGAGCCCTTTTTGAATGAGCCAAACTGTCTAATTGCCTCTTTTAACCATTCAGCTTGACTGCTGTTTGGAGCGTATAAGCCTGCGATGGAGACAGTCGTGTTGGCAATTGTGCCCTTCAGGAACAGAAATCTGCCTTATGGGTCAGATATGCTGGAGGAGAGTGTAAAGGCGACCGATTTTTTAATGGCGATAGAGACACCTCTAATTTTAGAGGTGGGGTGACAAAAGTGGAACCATTGTGAGTAGTTAGTGTGTGTGAGTGTAGGGATTTTACCTGCTTTGAAGTGAGTCTCTTGGAGGACCACAATATCCGCGCTCAAGGACCTCAAGTGCTGAAAGACCCTGGACCTCTTTGTTAGAGAATTCAATCCGTGGACATTCCACGTGACAACGTGAAAAGTAGTCATGTAGAAGTAAAATTGATAAGCAATGTGAACCAAATAGTAACTAGAACAGAATCAGTGAAATCCTATAGGGACGGCGCTCTAGGAACTGGATGGGGGGGGGGGTGTAGCACCCTGTGCGGCAGGGGAGAGAATCCACTGGGCCTAAAACAAGGGTGACCCGGCGCCCACAGAGAGGGGAGGCGGACAGCACGCAGCCCACGTCAGAGGAGGGCAGGCCTAGGAAACCAGACAACCTTCCCCGCAGACCCCGAGCACTAATTAGTACACATTCACGATAACAAAGAGTTACTCTCCTGGTGAGGGAGAGGAACGTTTAGAGCAAGATGGTGTTACCCGGGCTTACAGTGACTGTGAATTGGACTAAAAATAATAAGAAAAAGGCATTCAGTCCTCAGTGAAGATTGTGGATCTCTTTCTTGAAGCTGGCCCCTTCACAGTTTACCACTGCGGGATCTCCGGGGGAGGTCCAGAACATCAGAGAATTGGAGCCAGGAAGGGATAGATGAGGCCTCCAGATGAAGGTCCGAGCATATAGGGGGGAGGTCCTCCGGATGACGGATAACTTTCATTGAGCCGTTGAGGGTAAAGGAGAGGTCAAATGCAAACAGCCAACGATAAGGAATTTTCTTCCTCCTTAGGAGCTCCGTGACTGGCTTAAGACATTTGCGTTTGTTAAAGCTCAGGGAGGATATAGTAGGTCTTGATAGAGAGAAATGGGAACTCTGCTGCAGGTGATATTTTCTGAGTCTCTAGCTGACCTTAATATAATTTTACGGTCAGGGAATTTAAGATCTTGCAAATAATTTCCCTAGGGGGGGGGGTGGTCTCCATCCCTTGGCTTCTGGCAGAGTTCTCTGTGGGCTCGTTCTAGAACCAGGTGAGGGGCCTCTTCTTCTGGAAGCAAGGACCTCAAAATGCCATAGACAGTGCCCATTAGAGAGGGATAGTTTCAGGGACGCCCCGGATCCGGAGGTTGTTCCTTCTCTTCCTGTTTTCTTGATCTTCCAGGTAAGATAGGAGGGCGTTGAGGTGGGAGTGACAAGAGTGGAAAGCGGCAGTTGTGACCTCCCCAAACGTGACAATAAAGGACTGATTTGCTTCTAGTTGCTTTACTCTGAGGCCAATATTGCAGATGTCATCTTTAATATCCGAGAGGTCACTCTTAAGTGGTTTGAGGGCTGTTTCAATGATTCGCTGCATTACGGACTGGGATATTGATAGGATCTGATCCGCATCCTGGGGTCCATCTCTATAAAAAGTCACAAAAGTTCCAAACCGTGGTTTCACAATGGTTTTACCGCTGTGGGTCCCAGGAGTGAAGTGGGCTCAATTTACAATATCAGCATGTGTTTTTTCGGGTCCACGCAATTATTCACTACTTCCTCCTCTCTCAAAGATCCTCCAGTTATGCAAGCACTAGTGGGATTCCATATACTCCAAATATTTCTCTTTCCACTGCAGCTGTAGGAAAAGCGCACCAATAGTGTAGCACAGTATATGCTTCTCACCTGCACCTTTCCCTATTATACTCACAGGGGCAGGTGGAAATCAGGCACCTCAGACACAGTAAACACCACAAATCCTCCGATGTTCTTATTCCTTAGTAGTTCTATAGAACATAGAAGCTCCAATAGTGAAGAGCCGCTATTCAGTAGATAAAACCTTTTTTAATAATACTCACAAATGTAGGTGGACGCAAGCAATTATAAAAAATAGCAGGCTATTGCTCCTGCCCGCCACGGGTTTCGCTCCAAAGCTTCATCAGGGGCGTAACTTAAAATCCCACATCCCGTCTTTAAATACCCCCTCCCTTCCCCCATTGTAATCTGAAACACTAAAAACCAGTAATACTTTTCATAATTCTTCCTGTTCTTAAAACCACATATCCACATTAATATCTTGTCTACAAACTGCACTTTCTTTAGATGTTCCTTTCATTCATCCACAAATATTCTTTTATCCGCACCCATCCAGGTCACAGGTTCTATTTCATTCATCTCCATATCCTAGGTTTTTACACCTGTACCAGCCAGCACACACACCCTCTCCCTCTCGATCCTACATCCATTCTTCAGAGGTCAAATTCTCTTCTTAGGCTTAAGTGACGTAGTTCATACCTAACTGCAAGGTATGTGTTTGCAAAGTCCTCCCTGGTGTAGGGGAACTGTGCTCCCATGATGTCTCTACTCAATCTACAAGGCAGGTCGTGAGATCGAACTCCACATTGAGCCCCTTTGGTTGAAGTGTATCTAATTCATAAATCCATTTAACTTCGTATTGATCTATCTTTGCAACCAAATTCCCTCCTCTCCAATTACTTTTCACTACATCCACCCCCGTAAACTTTAACCCTTTTGAGTTCTTCTGATGTTTGTTTTTGAAATGCAGGGACATCCCATGCGATTCTAGACCCTTCTTTATATTTCTGATGTGCTTCTGCACTCGGACTTTGAGCTTCCTGGTTGTTCAGCCCACATACTGGAGGCCACACTTGCACTCCAGCATGTAGACCACCCCTGAAGTTTCACAGGTAATCTCTCCCTTCCCCTTAAAATCCTTGTTCCTTGCATTCGAATGCACTATTTGCACATACCTCTCTTTTTTTATTCTATTTTTACATGAGGGACAAAAACCGCACCATGTGAACTTCTCCTGACCTTTCTCCTTACCTTCCAATGGGATAGCGCAATGTACCAAGTGATTGCAAAAATTGGGGGCTTTCTGAAGATAACATCTGGACGATCCGGTATTTCCTTGCCTAACACAGGGTCATTTTTAAGTACTCCCCTTTTTTTTATATCGCGTTCTTCACCAATCCAGCCTGTACAGTATATTGAGTAATTCAAGAGTATCTAAAATCCTTCTTTTTAATCCCCTTTTTTTTCTTTATAGCCTCCTATCTCTATTTCTTGGCTACACATGCGAAGATCTTCCCGCTTATAGCCTTTTTCAACAAACCTATCTTGTAACACCTTACTCTGTTCTCTGAAGGTAATTACATCTGTGCAATTTCGATGAATTATTTTTATCTGACCTTTTGGGATATTTCTAAACCAGGGCTTGTGATGGCAACTTTTTATATCTATATACCCATTTACATCTGTTTCTTTGAAAAATGTTTTAGTCTTCAATCTTCCATCCTCTATGAATATCGTTAAATTCAGAAAATGTATTGCCTTATCACTTATGCTGCTAGTAAATTTTAAATTTCAATAATTTCTATTGAGGTTACAGATAAGCTCTTCCAGACCCTCTTTACTCCCCTCCCACACTAGCAGACAGTCATCAATATATCTTCGCCAGCTTGTAGTTTATGGACATCTTCCACAGACTGTACAGTACTACATAGCTTAGTGTCATCTGCAAAAATAGAAATGGTGCTAATAATCCCATCCTCGATATCATTAATAAATAAATTAGGGTACACCACTTATAACCTGGGTCCATTCTGAATAGGAATCGTTGACAACAACTCTCTGGATACGGTCCTTCAGCCAGTTTTCAATCCAATTACAAACTATACTTTCCAAGCCTATAGACCTTACTTTACCTATTAAACATCTGATGGACAGCATTAAAAGCCTTTGCAAAATCCAGAAACACTACATCCACAGCTGCCCCTCTGTCCAGGTTACTACTCACCTCCTCATAAAAACAAAACAGGTTAGACTGACAACTTCTGTCCTTGGTAAACCCATGTTGGTTATCACTTATAGTATTATTTACAGTCACATGCTCCCGTATATAGTCCCTTAAGAGTCCTTCAAACATTTTCCCCACAACAGAAGTTAAACTAACTGGTTTATAACTGGACCTAGATCCTTTTTTGAATATGGGTACCACATTTGCTTTGCGCCAATCACTTGGCACTGTGCCAGTTCCTAGAGAATCTTTAAAAATTATAAGCAGGGGGACAGCAATGACTGAACTGAGCTCTTTAAGCACTCTTGGGTGTAATCCATCTGGACCCGGAGCCTTGTTCACATTTACCTTATTTAACTTATCTTGGACCATCTATAGTTAGCCAATTAAGTATATTACTGGATGTACTAACAGCCCCAGCACCACACATATCAGCTCCTTTCTCTTCTTTTGTATATACAGAGCTAGAAAAATCATTTAGTAACTCTGCCTTTTCCTTATCTTCAGTGACTACTCCCCTTTACGATTATTTAGGGACCCTACCTGCTCGGGCCTTGGTTTTTTAGCATTTATATGTTTAAAGAATTTTGGGGATTTTTTTGCTCTCTTTTGCCTGCTGTTCGTTTTGTATTTTTGCTAATTTTATCTCCTTTTTACAGCTTTTATTAAGCTCTTTGTAATCTTCAATCGCTACAGTTGACCCCTCAGATTTGTATTTTTTAAATGCCCTTTTTTAGTCTTTTATTGCCCTTTTCACAGTAGCTGTAAGCCATGGGGGGTTTAATTTTAGCCGTTTATACTTGATACCTAAAGGAATACATTTTTTAGTGCAATTACTCAATGTGGATTGGTCACACTGGATTTTGTTTAGGGGTATAAGACTACAGGGGGGTGAATAACAATGAACTCCACACTTTTCAAACTTTTATTTATTAAAAATGTCAAAAACCATGTATCATTTTCTTTTTACTTCACACATACTTGGACTATTACATAAATTCCCAATAAAGTACAGAATGTTTGCAGATGTAACGTGACATTTTTTTGGATAAGTTCAAGAGGTAGGAATACTTTTTCAAGGCTCTGTATACATATGGATCTATATAACATTCATAAAGCTGCCATGCCTGCACTGTATTTTCTTTTCAAAGTGCATTTACTGTAATATGCATGAAAAGTGTTTTTAAACCTAATAGATGCATATGGAGCAAATAACTTCCATATTAAAGTTCATGTGGAGCCAATAAAATATAGAATGTCCTATAAAATATATTTTTTTATGTTTGTATACAAGAGGTGTGAACGATATGGCCAACATGATAGTAACTTAAAGATACTAGTAAGTACACTAAATGTCCCAATGAAAAGCTACTTTCTTTTGGTAGATCAGCTAATTTAGGATTCTCCTTTTCAAATAATTTTAAACGTGACTGTCAAATGACTGTCAATTGTAACTTCTAATATTATCAGCCTAAAGGCTTCATGCACACGACAATTTGCGGAACGGCACAGACAGCCATTGTATCAACTGCTTATTATTGTCCGCAAAAACGGACAAGAATAGGACAGGTTATATTTTTTTTGCAGACCACGGAAGGGAGCAACAGATGCGGACAGCACATGGAGTGCTGTCCGCATCTTTTGCGGCCCTATTGAAGTGAATTGGTCCACATCCAAGCCGCAAAAACTGCTGCTTGGGTGCGGAACACAATGGTCGTGTGCATGAGGCCTAAGGCCGCTTTCACACATTCAGTGTTTGGTCAGTGATTTCCATAAGTAAATCTAAGTCAAAACCAGGAGTGGAGCCTACTCAGACACAAGGTATAATGGAAAGATTTGCACCTGTTTTGTGCTTTTGACCTGCATCGGGTTTTGACTCACAATCACTGACCAAACACTTAC
This sequence comes from Bufo gargarizans, assembly GCF_014858855.1. Lineage (NCBI taxonomy): Eukaryota > Metazoa > Chordata > Amphibia > Anura > Bufonidae > Bufo > Bufo gargarizans. The sequence goes on from NC_058083.1 coordinate 205,043,880, forward strand.
TGTGTGAATGCAGCCTTAACAAATGACCACATGGTGCGGTCGTGTAGCGTTGCAATGCGGTAATGCTGTAGTCAAGTACTGCTGTCTTTGTATTGTTATTTCTAATTAAAATAATGAGACCGCACTGTTCAGTGGGTCTGCAACGTTAATGGCCGTGCTGCACCTTCAATACCGTGCTGTCATTAACAATACAGACCCAATGAACGGTAGTTTAACTAAAGGCAGCTACAGTCTGTACGAACATAATGGTTATGGTACTTGACCACAGCATCGTTGTGTCTTGTGGTCATACTCTTAGTGACATGGTTGCAAGCTCCATCATGCCCTGTATAGATTTTATTAGTTTTGGAGCAGTCCATGGCTAGTGGTTCTTCAATCTTCTTGGAACCAACAGGAAATTCACAGGACAACTACATGCCCATTTCTGCCTCATGAATGTAATAAATATCAGAATTTTTTTTACATCTTTAGAAGTTTTATAATATCTTAAAATAAATAATGGGATACAAGGATGTATTTATTTACAACACACTGTTCTTTTCTAGTTACATGCCACTAATGAATACTCATACTGGGAGAAATCAATGGACCAGTCCAATCTTCTACCACCACAAGAGCAGACAAAAGGTCATTATCCATTTTAAAGCAAATCAGTTTAAACAACATATGACGCAAATAATTAGTTTAATCAAATAAGCTAGATGGAATTTTAGACATCTGGTTCAGTCAAACAATAAACATGCTGCTGCTAATGTAAAAGGTATGTGCTACAAGAAGCCGATCAGCAAACAATCAATTGTACCATTAGCAATGGGGAAAATAATGAGAATTGATTCTGCAACTTTCAGTTTGTTCCCATTAACAGGAATATTCCTTTTGTTAGTTGGAAGTTTCACATGACTGTAGGCTCTGCAAACATATTTTGACTTAACTAAAGTGAAAAAGAGTTATATTTTGTTTAAAGAAAAGCAATATTAAAAGTTTACATAATCAAGTTACCATTTTTTTGGGGGACTATAAGACACACCGGACTATAAGATGTACCTTATATTTAGAGGAGTAAAATAAGAAAAAAAAAATTCATCAGTCTCAAATCAGACCTCAGATCATACATTTAAAAAAAACGTACCTCTCCTGATCTGGAGATCTCTCTGCAGATTAGGGGCGTTGCTAGGGTCTCAAAAGATCCGGGGCCCAAGCACCAATGCATATTGCCCAATTCTCTAAGGTGAACAACCGCCCCCCCCCCTGCAAACACTAGCACTGAAGACATTGCTATACCTGTCACATCCAGGGCCTCCCAGTAACAGTACTCCTCATAGTCCCACCAATAGTAATTCCCTTCTAGAATGCTCTCATTAGTAATACTGCCCCCTACTGGACCCAACAGTGATAATGCTCCACTACCTCCATTAGTAGAAGAGCCCTCCAGTATTAATAATACCCTCACAGAGCCCCCAGTAGAAACAAGGCCCCCAATTATTCCCCCAGTGGTAATAAATCTCTCTACAGACCCCTCAGTAGTAATAAGGCTCCCATAGTGCTCTTAGTAGAAATAATGCAGATCCCTCCTATAGAGCTCCCATTAGTAATAAGAACACCTAATGTCCCCTGGATTTAAAATGCCCCCACAGTGCCCCGAGTATTTATACTGCCCCCTACTGTTGTAATGATCGCCCTGAAGTGCCCCAAGTATGTATAATACCACCTGAAGTGCCCCCTGTAGTTATATCGCCCCCCTACTGTTATAATGCTCGCCCTGAAGTGCCCCCAATATTTATAATGCCGTCTGCAGTGCCTCCTGTAGTTATATTTCTCTGTTTAGTGTCCTCAGAAATTATAATTTCTCAGCACCTCTGCCATACAGTCCCATGTAAGTAGCCATATTTCTCTCCCTCAGCCATATAAATACCATGACACCATCTCTCCAGCCCCCTCCAATATACATTCCCATGTAAATAACATCCCTCTCTATCTAAAGCCCCCTCCAAAATACAGTCCCATGTAAATAAAATCACACCATCTCTCCTGCCCCTTCCAACATACAGTCGCATGTAAATAACATCACCCCCTCCCCAGCCTCCTTCAACATACAGTCCCATGTAAGTACCATCACCTCCTCAATATTCAGTCCCATATAAATAACATCACTCCCTCCCCCAGACACATTCAACATACAGTCCCATGTAAATAAAATCACCCCCTCCCCACCCACCTCCAACATTCAGTCCAATGTAAATACCATTACCCCTTAACATTCAATCCCATGTAAATAATATAACTCCCTCCAGCAGCTGCCTTCAACATGCAGTCCCATATAAATAACATTACCCCTCAACATACAGTCCCATGTAAGTAACATCACCCTACCCCAGCCACTTCCAAATTTCAGTCCCATGTTATTAACATCACTCCACCTCACAGTACCATGTAAATAACTTCCCTCCCTTCAGCCCTAACATACAGTCCCAGTTAAATAACTACAACTCCCAACATTGCTCTGCCTCTCACACTGAGTAATCTTCAGCCTCTTCCCAGGGCTTCTCTTCACTGCTGAGCCGTCCTCTCCTGCACTGGTCACATGATGGTGACATCATCCAAGGGCCTGCATTTAGAATACATCACATGACCTGTGAGGTCATCACAGGTCCTTCAGCTCTTGAAGTGCATTAGATTCAATTGTATTGCTGTCCTGAGGACGGCAATACAGTTATATCTAACAGGCAGGCAGGACATTCGGGGCCTGGGACAAAACATCAGGGGCCCAGGCCCTGAATGTTTTGACCTAGCAACGCCCCTGCTGCAGATCCATTACTCACCTCTCCCTTCTCTTCTTCCGGCCCGTGCTGCACTGTGACCTGACATCACACAGTGTCAATTTATGGTGTGCGCCTATGTGCACCATTTCTTGATGCTGTACTGTGTCAGTACATATTCAGCACGGTTGCCAGAAGAAGACCAGGGAACGATGGGTACAGCTAGTGTTACCAGCACTGTATTCACTGCTCCCCGCGCCTCCTGCACTCTAATGACAGTTTCCATAATAGAAGCGGTCATTAGCATTCATTCAATAATTCTGTCAATCCCCATCACAGAAATGTAAATAATAAAGTTTAATATTACTTATAACAAACACATTGTCCAATAAATGTCCAGGCCTACACCAGACCATCCAGATACATAAGCTTACGGGGATGTTAAAGAGAACCCTAAGTTATAATCCCTAATACTAGGCCCTGAGCCCAGGGGCGACTCCTGATGGTGGAGGCCCCCTGTCCTCGAACCTAACTAGACACTCCTGATGTGCCCTAACAAGTAAGGTGATTGAGAGTAAGGATTAAATGTGGTGGGCTGGTGTAGGCGTGGACAAGGAGGATCAATAACACGCAATGCACAGTGTATACAGCCCTGTTGATGCCAGTGATCAGCAGGTACACGGTACAGTAAACTACACTACAATTAAATGAAGACACCAATTGAATAATAATCAATAATGTCACAGATCTAGTCTGTGTAAAGCCCCCTAAAAAGCCTCCCAGGGTCCACTGCTTGGTCAAATCCAAATAGCCCTCCATTTATACAGATTCCCTAATTAGACATGCAAAAACACCTGTTCAGAGGTGAATCCACTCCGGTATGTGGTTCGCATGCCTGAACAAGTGCCGGCGTGCGTTCCACTGTGGAACGCACGCCGCAGGATATCCGGTTCAGTCGTCCGGATATGACGTCATAAGATCATGCGTTCCAGCGTGGAACGCATAGCGATCTCAGCGTCTACATGACCAGACTGAGCCCTATATTCCAGAATTGAGCGCAAGGGGCCAGATCGATTACAGGGGCATAAAATCCTCCCAATGACATATAGAAACATTGGGTGGAAAGAATGCTTGGCCATAATGTATTATCGATAGTTAAAAGCCACTTTTATAAGCCCATTTTGATGAATGTATAACGATAAATAATGTTAAAGGAGGCTAAGTAAATAAAAGAAGTAGCTTTGTTATTCTGGATTAATGCTCAGAGGGGTATATATAGATAGAGAAGATATCTAAATGGCAAATAGCTAAATGGAGGGCCATAATGAGGACAAGGGGTTGTTGCAGTAATAGATATGGGATATATAGAAAGACGATAAGCACGACGGTGAAACATTTATTATTCACCGTTTATGATAACAAAAATTTGGGTACTTCACGCACCCGGCTCAGTCCACAAGGATACAAAGGTCCATCCGAGCCCATATGCTGCAGGGAAAAAAAAAAAAAAAAAAGTAGGGAGGGGGCATGGGGAGGGGGGAGGGGAGGGAAAGGAGAGTACGGATATAGCTAGCATAGGCCAAAGGCCAATAGGTAAAACAGGTTATAGGAAGCAGGAAAAGGTCAATCTTTCATTTAGGCCAAGGGGGGACTGAGACCGGAGTCTATGGATCCATTCGCTTTCTTTTTGTAAGATCCTCCTGTCCCAATCCCCTCCGCGTGGCGATGGATGTATCAATTCAAGTGCCGTGAATCGAAGACATCCTGAATCCCCACCGTGATGGTCATTAACATGTATGGCTATCGGAGTAATTTCCTTATTTTTGACATATTTTTGACATCATTGATGTGCTCCAGAATACGCCTTCTAAACTCTCTAGTAGTTTTCCCGACATAGTCTAGAGGGCATGTGCATTGGCACAAATACACCACCCCCCTAGATCTACAATTGATGAAGTCACGTGCCTGAAACGTCTGGCCAGAGGTGGATCCTACAATAGTTTTGGCCGTATTCAAAAAAGGGCAGGCTTTACAACTACCACACTTATAAATGCCTACTGGTCTATGGTCCAGCCAAGTACCTGCCCTGATAGGTGGTGTAAAGTGTCTCGCTACCAACCTGTCTTTGAGACTCCTGCCCCGTCGATAGGACACAGATGGACGTTCCGTAATGATCTGATAAAGGTCGGGGTCCATCTTCAGGATAGGCCAATATTTATTGAGTATTTCTTTGACATCCGGATTGGCGGTGTCAAAGTTTGAAACAATCCTCAACGGTTGAGGGCTATCCATGATCCTCTTTTTAGGACTTAGTAGATCATTACGTTTATAAGTTGATGCGTGCTTAAAGGCTTCCCTAAGCACCGATTGTGGATACCCCCTTGCTATAAATCTATCCTGGAGAGCCCTTGCCTCATTGAAGAATGCTTCATCACTGGAGCAGTTCCTCCGAACTCGGAGATATTGTCCCCTAGGGATACCCCGTTTCAGGGGGGTAGGGTGGTAACTGCTCCAGTGAAGAAGAGAGTTGGTTGCAGTTGTTTTCCTATGTATGTTCGTAGAAAGTCGGTCCCCCACTATTGTTACCTTAACGTCCAGAAAAGTAATGCTCGACGGATGGTATTCAGAGGTAAAATGGAGTCCGATTTCGTTCACATTAAGATCGGACACAAAGCGCTTAAATTGGCAGGCATCGCCCTTCCAGACGACGAAGACGTCGTCTATGTAGCGAGTCCATAGCTGGATGTTCTTGGACCACCAGACATCACGGTCTGGGAAGACATGGGTATCCTCCCACCAGCCCAGGAAGAGGTTTGCATAGGTCGGGGCACAAGGACTGCCCATCGCCGTCCCCCTGAGCTGGTGGTAGAATTTAGAATTAAACAAAAAGAAATTGTGAGTAAGGGTGTACTCAAGTAGCCTGATGATAAAGGCATTATGTAGGTCAAATTGAATGCCCCTGGCACATAGAAAATATTCAATGGCCTTGATCCCATGCTGATGTGGAATGGAGCTGTATAGTGACTCCACGTCAATACTACACAGCATACATTCAGGGTCAAGGGTAAGGGCATCAATTTTGTTGAGGAAGTCCATTGTGTCCCTCGTATATGCTGGGAGGGACACAACGAACTCCCTCAACACCCTATCCAAATATACCCCACAGTTCTGGGTAAGCGAATTTACACCTGACACTATGGGGCGACCTTTAAGTGGATTAGTCCCCTTGTGGACTTTCGGGAGTCCGTAGAAGGTCGCTATCATGGGTTTATCAGGTAAGAGAAATTCGAATTCTGATGTTCCAATCACCTTATTCTCCAAACCGTGCAATAAGATGTCTCTAAGCTCGGTTACAAACATCAGAGTCGGGTTAGACGGTAAGATTCTATACCCCTCCTTGTCCTTTAATAATTCCAGGCACATGTGCATGTAGGCCTCGTTCTCAAGTATCACCAAGTTCCCGCCCTTATCTGAAGATTTTATTACGATACTATGATCTTTCTCCAGGGAACGTAGTGCACTCATCTCTGAGATGGATAGTGTGAAGGACTTTGATGCAATTGCCTATATGCTTCAGTTTAATTCTCTCCCTGCTATTTTAAGGTCTATATTGTTTGGTTCCAAAAGTCAAGAATGAATGTATTCGTGTACCGAACAGGGAGGCTGAAATTATGTTTGTATGTGGGATGGAAAGTACTTTTCTGAAAGTGTTAAAAGTTGTAAATGTTCTGGCCAGCAGACAATTGAGCTGTGTGTATTCTGAAAGTGTTAAAAGTTGTAAATGTTCTGGCCAGCAGACAATTGAGCCGTGTGTATTGTTAAAACTCAATTATCTAGCCGGGCCCAGAGGAGGAGTTTTATGCTGCATAAAGTGTGAGTTCTGTGCGCCAGTAAAGAGTCTCGTGTTTCCAGCATTAAGTTGACTCATGTGTGGATTACTCGGCGATTCCAGGGATATTCCTACTCGTGGAATATTGGGTGACTTTCTTTCATGGGAAGAAGGGAATGCTTGACGGGGATATTTTCTACTACCGTCACAACTGGTTGGCAGCAGCGGGATTTTCCCTTCTACTTTCCTTTACACCAGGATTCCAAGCAGACACTGGGAACAGTGAATGGAAGGCTGGTACACCCTGCTTAAAAGAAATACACTGAAAGAACTACTGGAAGTCCGTGGAAGGATTGCTAGCAACAAAACCAAGCGGGTCATTATAGCAGAATTAATGGAGCTAGACCAGGAGAACTTGGTTGCAGCAACGCCAGCAGTACAAGAGATGGGGACACCAGTGATTCAGGAGGAGGAATCACCAGCCAACAAGGCAATGAGAGAGAAGCTAGCATGGTTCGGTCCGAACCCAACGGCGGATGTGGTGCTGAAAGTGATGAACCTGTTAGCGGAGGAGGCTAAACAAATAAGAGACGCAGAGCTACAGTTAAAACTGGCAGCAGTCCAACAAGCAGCCGCACATTCTCCAAACAGTGAGTACAGCACAGCAGACACAAGGAAGATTCCGTTTAGCGCTTTTAAAGCTTTTGATGAAAAAGACTGTGAAATTGATAATTACCTGGCAGATTTTGAGCGACAATGTAACCTGCACCGAATAGATAGAGGAGAGTGGGTCGCAATATTGTCAGGCAAACTGTCAGGCAAAGCTTCTGATGCTTTCCGGACCGTGCCAGAGCAGGAGATCCATAGCTACGCCAGGGTTAAAGAAGTGCTCCTGGCTCGTTATGCAGTAACCCCGGAGTCCTACCGACAAAAGTTCAGGGACTCACGCAAAACCACGAAAGACTCTTACGTGGAATGGGCATGCCAGTTATCCCTGTCGGCCTCTAACTGGGTCAACAGCAGCCAGGCCACCACCGCAGAGGACATTTTGCAACTAATGCTCCTGGAACAATTTTACGAGCACATCCAGACGGATGTCAAAGACTGGGTGAGAGATCGCCGGCCCATGACTCTACCAGAGGCCGCTAAGTTGGCGGATGAATATGCGGATACTCGCAAGACGAACCCGGTCACACCACGGGTACAACCTCCACGACCAACGGTGCCCTCATACCCACCCGCCGCTAGATACCAACCTCCTAACAGACCGGTGACATCTAGCCCTCGCTATCCACGCCAGGAGGGCAATGAACAACGCTGCTTCCGGTGCAAACAGCTGGGTCACTACAAGCAGAATTGCCCCATGGACAACAACACCAGGTCAAATTGGTCTCGACCTGGGTACCGCCCCCCAGCAGCAGCCCATTGTGTAGACTCGGCTTGGGATCCCCAGGAACTGGGTCAGGAAGAACCATTGGGCACCCTTTACGAAGCCCTCATGGTACAATCTGTTATTACGGACAACAGGAAACACCATTGTCAGCTGGTCATGGTTAATGGAAAAACCGCCCGGGGATTAAGAGACAGTGGGGCAACCATCACGTTGGTACAAAGACACCTTATTAAGGCATCAGAGAAACCGGGGAAATCAATTGCTGTGAGAGTGGCAGGGGGGGCAGTATACCGTATCCCTACTGCACAGGTACACCTAGACTGGGGGGCGGGAGCTGGCATTGTTCATGTGGGCGTCATGAAAGACTTACCTTCTGAAGTCATCTTGGGCAACGACATTGGCCCCCTGACTTCGGCGTTCGCCTCTACCCCCGCTCAGGAGGCCCACGCAGTAACCACCAGAGCACAAAGTCGCGCTGCCGAGAGCCATCCACTTCCTACTGAGACCCAGGTAAGCCAACCCAACCTACCCTTGACTGTAGAACCCCTACCCTGGGACACCCCAGAGGACTTTGGGCGGGAGGTGACCGGAGACCCTTCCCTCAGAAAGTATCGAGAGAAAGCCAGGAGGGGCCAAGGGGGATTAGAGAAGGAGCAATTTATCTGGGAGAACGGCCGCTTGTACAGGCTCACCGAGACCCGGGGTAATGCACCAGGGCCTAAGCAAAAACGCCAGCTGGTAGTTCCCCGGAAATACCGGCAGGAGTTATTGAGGATTGGGCACGACGTACCCTTGGCAGGCCATTTGGGAATACGCAAGACAGGGTATCGGGTAACTCAGAACTTTTTCTGGCCTGGGGTATCTGACGACGTCAGGGCGTATTGTCAAACGTGCGAGGTATGCCAACGTATAGGTAAAAAGGGAGGGGATGTAGCTCAGCTGGTATGGCGGAGGTACAATATTTGGGCCACCGAGTAGGATGTGGTAAGCAACGGCCGGAGCCGGCTAAGATCGAGGCTGTTGCCAATTGGCCCACTCCCCACACCAAGACACAAGTCATGGCTTTCTTAGGCACAGCCGGCTATTACAGACGCTTTGTACCCGACTATAGCGCCCTGGCCAAACCCCTGACCGACTTGACCAAAAAGAAGCTACCCCGACAAGTCCTGTGGTCCCCGGAATGCGAGGTGGCTTTCCAAGCACTAAAGACTGCTCGGGTTAATGCTCCGGTGTTGGTTACCCCAGATCCTAACAAAAGATTTATTGTCCACACAGACGCTTCAATGTTTGGACTGGGGGCAGTACTGAGCCAGATCGGGGAGGATGGAGGTGAGCACCCGGTGGCATACCTGAGTCGGAAGCTGTTGCCAAGGGAAGTCAGCTATGCCACCATTGAAAAAGAGTGTTTGGCCTTGGTGTGGGCACTCAAAAAGCTCACACCTTACCTTTATGGCCGGGCGTTCACTCTCATCACCGATCACAACCCCTTGGTGTGGCTTAACCGGGTTTCAGGGGACAACGCCCGTTTGCTACGCTGGAGCTTGGCCTTACAGCCCTATGACTTTACGATTCATTATCGCCCAGGCAAGCAAAACGGGAATGCCGATGGATTGTCACGCCAAACGGATTTAACCTCGGACTAAAAGCTCTGAACCCGTCAACCCTACTGGACCAGGAAAGGTCCAACCGAGTTGCCGGAGCAGGGAGAAAAAGGGGGGCCATTGTGAAGGACTTTGATGCAATTGCCTATATGCTTCAGTTTAATTCTCTCCCTGCTATTTTAAGGTCTATATTGTTTGGTTCCAAATGTCAAGAATGAATGTATTCGTGTACCGAACAGGGAGGCTGAAATTATGTTTGTATGTGGGATGGAAAGTACTTTTCTGAAAGTGTTAAAAGTTGTAAATGTTCTGGCCAGCAGACAATTGAGCTGTGTGTATTCTGAAAGTGTTAAAAGTTGTAAATGTTCTGGCCAGCAGACAATTGAGCCGTGTGTATTGTTAAAACTCAATTATCTAGCCGGGCCCAGAGGAGGAGTTTTATGCTGCATAAAGTGTGAGTTCTGTGCGCCAGTAAAGAGTCTCGTGTTTCCAGCATTAAGTTGACTCATGTGTGGATTACTCGGCGATTCCAGGGATATTCCTACTCGTGGAATATTGGGTGACTTTCTTTCATGGGAAGAAGGGAATGCTTGACGGGGATATTTTCTACTACCGTCACAGATAGATTAAAAGATTTTGGACCTCGTTGGTCAAGTTCTTCAAGGTCCCTTATCACCATCTGCAGAAAAATGTCTACATATTCGTAATTGGCTGGTGGTGGCATTTTCTTACTTTTTGGTCTCAGTGTTGTGAAGGGGCCTGAACCAACAGTCCGAATGTGGTCCCTATTTAAATCAGTGAGGGTTTGGAGATCGTCAAAGTCTTCCTCACCAAGACCGAGCCTGTTACAGGTGTCTCTATTTGAGACCTTAAAGAACTTGTGCCATCGGAGTCTCCTGCAGAAGAGGTGGAGGTCCTTAGTCCAGGAAAAAAGACTAAAGTTGGATGTGGGCACAAATGACAGGCCTCTTTTAAGGACCTCCACCTCGTCCGGAGTAAGACACCGTTTGGACAAATTGATAATTTGGAGGTCTAGCACTGACCCTTGTCCAGGCGACCGCGCAGTGGGTATGGCATCGCATTTTTGTCTAAAAAAGAGGTGGATGAAGGCTGAGGTTGAGTCTGAGTGTGAACTTGGATGTTGGAGTAGCCAGAGGGAGGTGAGGAGGAGGAAGTATTCACGTACCCAGACCCTCGTGAACCCCGTCCCCTTCCCCTGTAGCCCCCTCCCCTCTGCCATCCCCGTCCACCTCGTCGCCTCGTCCCCTGGCGGCCTGTAAGCGAAGAGCTACCGTGAGGCTTTGTGTATGAGTCAGTATCTGATGAGTCGAGTTCAGAGGATGAGGGTTCAACAACCCCTTCAGGTTTCTGTATAATGCTGTAAGCCCTGTTCTCCTTAAATTCACTGAGGTCCCTGACAAATTGTCTATGCTTCCTGTCTTTAATCAGACTCTGAAAGCGTTCAACAGATGTTTGGAGTGATCCCTCTCGTCTTGAAAATTCAGGGTCCTCCTTTAACTTCAGGGCGCTCTCTATCTGTTCTTGTAATTTTTTCGAAGACTGCTCAAAGGTAGATCTCTCCTCCTCGAGCAGTAAGCTCATCAGATTGAGTGAGCTTTGTGTTAGTAGCTCCTCCCACTTAATCAAAAGAGAAGGTGAGGAGATTCTCTCAGCCGGTTTTACATGAAGACGTAACCCCCTAGGTACGATTCTATTACCTATATAGCTTTCCAGGGATTTAATCTCCCACCACGATTTAATATTTTCTTTATAGCAATTATATAAATCATTAAAAACCTGTTTACTAGTGGCCTGTTGGCCTATACCTGGTACATCCTTATCCGAAAATATATCCCTTGCTTCGATTGCTAGAGCCTCGGTGAACAAAGTCCCTGAGAGGAAACTGGCCATATTAGACAAATGAAATAAATATCCAGCAAATTGAGATAAGTATTATAGTGGTGGGTTAAGTATTCAAAATTAGTGAAGTCCAGCTAGAGCCTAACCCTAACAAAAATGTAAATAATAAAGTTTAATATTACTTATAACAAACACATTGTCCAATAAATGTCCAGGCCTACACCAGACCATCCAGATACATAAGCTTACGGGGATGTTAAAGAGAACCCTAAGTTATAATCCCTAATACTAGGCCCTGAGCCCAGGGGCGACTCCTGATGGTGGAGGCCCCCTGTCCTCGAACCTAACTAGACACTCCTGATGTGCCCTAACAAGTAAGGTGATTGAGAGTAAGGATTAAATGTGGTAGGCTGGTGTAGGCGTGGACAAGGAGGATCAATAACACGCAATGCACAGTGTATACAGCCCTGTTGATGCCAGTGATCAGCAGGTACACGGTACAGTAAACTACACTACAATTAAATGAAGACACCAATTGAATAATAATCAATAATGTCACAGATCTAGTCTGTGTAAAGCCCCCTAAAAAGCCTCCCAGGGTCCACTGCTTGGTCAAATCCAAATAGCCCTCCATTTATACAGATTCCCTAATTAGACATGCAAAAACACCTGTTCAGAGGTGAATCCACTCCGGTATGTGGTTCGCATGCCTGAACAAGTGCCGGCGTGCGTTCCACTGTGGAACGCACGCCGCAGGATATCCGGTTCAGTCGTCCGGATATGACGTCATAAGATCATGCGTTCCAGCGTGGAACGCATAGCGATCTCAGCGTCTACATGACCAGACTGAGCCCTATATTCCAGAATTGAGCGCAAGGGGCCAGATCGATTACAGGGGCATAAAATCCTCCCAATGACATATAGAAACATTGGGTGGAAAGAATGCTTGGCCATAATGTATTATCGATAGTTAAAAGCCACTTTTATAAGCCCATTTTGATGAATGTATAACGATAAATAATGTTAAAGGAGGCTAAGTAAATAAAAGAAGTAGCTTTGTTATTCTGGATTAATGCTCAGAGGGGTATATATAGATAGAGAAGATATCTAAATGGCAAATAGCTAAATGGAGGGCCATAATGAGGACAAGGGGTTGTTGCAGTAATAGATATGGGATATATAGAAAGACGATAAGCACGACGGTGAAACATTTATTATTCACCGTTTATGATAACAAAAATTTGGGTACTTAATAATTTGCGTGTTATTGATCCTCCTTGTCCACGCCTACACCAGCCCACCACATTTAATCCTTACTCTCAATCACCTTACTTGTTAGGGCACATCAGGAGTGTCTAGTTAGGTTCGAGGACAGGGGGCCTCCACCATCAGGAGTCGCCCCTGGGCTCAGGGCCTAGTATTAGGGATTATAACTTAGGGTTCTCTTTAACATCCCCGTAAGCTTATGTATCTGGATGGTCTGGTGTAGGCCTGGACATTTATTGGACAATGTGTTTGTTATAAGTAATATTAAACTTTATTATTTACATTTTTGTTAGGGTTAGGCTCTAGCTGGACTTCACTAATTTTGAATACTTAACCCACCACTATAATACTTATCTCAATTTGCTGGATATTTATTTCATTTGTCTAATATGGCCAGTTTCCTCTCAGGGACTTTGTTCACCGAGGCTCTAGCAATCGAAGCAAGGGATATATTTTCGGATAAGGATGTACCAGGTATAGGCCAACAGGCCACTAGTAAACAGGTTTTTAATGATTTATATAATTGCTATAAAGAAAATATTAAATCGTGGTGGGAGATTAAATCCCTGGAAAGCTATATAGGTAATAGAATCGTACCTAGGGGGTTACGTCTTCATGTAAAACCGGCTGAGAGAATCTCCTCACCTTCTCTTTTGATTAAGTGGGAGGAGCTACTAACACAAAGCTCACTCAATCTGATGAGCTTACTGCTCGAGGAGGAGAGATCTACCTTTGAGCAGTCTTCGAAAAAATTACAAGAACAGATAGAGAGCGCCCTGAAGTTAAAGGAGGACCCTGAATTTTCAAGACGAGAGGGATCACTCCAAACATCTGTTGAACGCTTTCAGAGTCTGATTAAAGACAGGAAGCATAGACAATTTGTCAGGGACCTCAGTGAATTTAAGGAGAACAGGGCTTACAGCATTATACAGAAACCTGAAGGGGTTGTTGAACCCTCATCCTCTGAACTCGACTCATCAGATACTGACTCATACACAAAGCCTCACGGTAGCTCTTCGCTTACAGGCCGCCAGGGGACGAGGCGACGAGGTGGACGGGGATGGCAGAGGGGAGGGGGCTACAGGGGAAGAGGACGGGGTTCACGAGGGTCTGGGTACGTGAATACTTCCTCCTCCTCACCTCCCTCTGGCTACTCCAACATCCAAGTTCACACTCAGACTCAACCTCAGCCTTCATCCACCTCTTTTTTAGACAAAAATGCGATGCCATACCCACTGCGCGGTCGCCTGGACAAGGGTCAGTGCTAGACCTCCAAATTATCAATTTGTCCAAACGGTGTCTTACTCCGGACGAGGTGGAGGTCCTTAAAAGAGGCCTGTCATTTGTGCCCACATCCAACTTTAGTCTTTTTTCCTGGACTAAGGACCTCCACCTCTTCTGCAGGAGACTCCGATGGCACAAGTTCTTTAAGGTCTCAAATAGAGACACCTGTAACAGGCTCGGTCTTGGTGAGGAAGACTTTGACGATCTCCAAACCCTCACTGATTTAAATAGGGACCACATTCGGACTGTTGGTTCAGGCCCCTTCACAACACTGAGACCAAAAAGTAAGAAAATGCCACCACCAGCCAATTACGAATATGTAGACATTTTTCTGCAGATGGTGATAAGGGACCTTGAAGAACTTGACCAACGAGGTCCAAAATCTTTTAATCTATCCATCTCAGAGATGAATGCACTACGTTCCCTGGAGAAAGATCATAGTATCGTAATAAAATCTTCAGATAAGGGCGGAAACTTGGTGATACTTGAGAACGAGGCCTACATGCACATGTGCCTGGAATTATTAAAGGACAAGGAGGGGTATAGAATCTTACCGTCTAACCCGACTCTGATGTTTGTAACCGAGCTTAGAGACATCTTATTGCACGGTTTGGAGAATAAGGTGATTGGAACATCAGAATTCGAATTTCTCTTACCTGATAAACCCATGATAGCGACCTTCTACGGACTCCCGAAAGTCCACAAGGGGACTAATCCACTTAAAGGTCGCCCCATAGTGTCAGGTGTAAATTCGCTTACCCAGAACTGTGGGGTATATTTGGATAGGGTGTTGAGGGAGTTCGTTGTGTCCCTCCCAGCATATACGAGGGACACAATGGACTTCCTCAACAAAATTGATGCCCTTACCCTTGACCCTGAATGTATGCTGTGTAGTATTGACGTGGAGTCACTATACAGCTCCATTCCACATCAGCATGGGATCAAGGCCATTGAATATTTTCTATGTGCCAGGGGCATTCAATTTGACCTACATAATGCCTTTATCATCAGGCTACTTGAGTACACCCTTACTCACAATTTCTTTTTGTTTAATTCTAAATTCTACCACCAGCTCAGGGGGACGGCGATGGGCAGTCCTTGTGCCCCGACCTATGCAAACCTCTTCCTGGGCTGGTGGGAGGATACCCATGTCTTCCCAGACCGTGATGTCTGGTGGTCCAAGAACATCCAGCTATGGACTCGCTACATAGACGACGTCTTCGTCGTCTGGAAGGGCGATGCCTGCCAATTTAAGCGCTTTGTGTCCGATCTTAATGTGAACGAAATCGGACTCCATTTTACCTCTGAATACCATCCGTCGAGCATTACTTTTCTGGACGTTAAGGTAACAATAGTGGGGGACCGACTTTCTACGAACATACATAGGAAAACAACTGCAACCAACTCTCTTCTTCACTGGAGCAGTTACCACCCTACCCCCCTGAAACGGGGTATCCCTAGGGGACAATATCTCCGAGTTCGGAGGAACTGCTCCAGTGATGAAGCATTCTTCAATGAGGCAAGGGCTCTCCAGGATAGATTTATAGCAAGGGGGTATCCACAATCGGTGCTTAGGGAAGCCTTTAAGCACGCATCAACTTATAAACGTAATGATCTACTAAGTCCTAAAAAGAGGATCATGGATAGCCCTCAACCGTTGAGGATTGTTTCAAACTTTGACACCGCCAATCCGGATGTCAAAGAAATACTCAATAAATATTGGCCTATCCTGAAGATGGACCCCGACCTTTATCAGATCATTACGGAACGTCCATCTGTGTCCTATCGACGGGGCAGGAGTCTCAAAGACAGGTTGGTAGCGAGACACTTTACACCACCTATCAGGGCAGGTACTTGGCTGGACCGTAGACCAGTAGGCATTTATAAGTGTGGTAGTTGTAAAGCCTGCCCTTTTTTGAATACGGCCAAAACTATTGTAGGATCCACCTCTGGCCAGACGTTTCAGGCACGTGACTTCATCAATTGTAGATCTAGGGGGGTGGTGTATTTGTGCCAATGCACATGCCCTCTAGACTATGTCGGGAAAACTACTAGAGAGTTTAGAAGGCGTATTCTGGAGCACATCAATGATGTCAAAAATATGTCAAAAATAAGGAAATTACTCCGATAGCCATACATGTTAATGACCATCACGGTGGGGATTCAGGATGTCTTCGATTCACGGCACTTGAATTGATACATCCATCGCCACGCGGAGGGGATTGGGACAGGAGGATCTTACAAAAAGAAAGCGAATGGATCCATAGACTCCGGTCTCAGTCCCCCCTTGGCCTAAATGAAAGATTGACCTTTTCCTGCTTCCTATAACCTGTTTTACCTATTGGCCTTTGGCCTATGCTAGCTATATCCGTACTCTCCTTTCCCTCCCCTCCCCCCTCCCCATGCCCCCTCCCTACTTTTTTTTTTTTTTTTTTCCCTGCAGCATATGGGCTCGGATGGACCTTTGTATCCTTGTGGACTGAGCCGGGTGCGTGAAGTACCCAAATTTTTGTTATCATAAACGGTGAATAATAAATGTTTCACCGTCGTGCTTATCGTCTTTCTATATATCCCATATCTATTACTGCAACAACCCCTTGTCCTCATTATGGCCCTCCATTTAGCTATTTGCCATTTAGATATCTTCTCTATCTATATATACCCCTCTGAGCATTAATCCAGAATAACAAAGCTACTTCTTTTATTTACTTAGCCTCCTTTAACATTATTTATCGTTATACATTCATCAAAATGGGCTTATAAAAGTGGCTTTTAACTATCGATAATACATTATGGCCAAGCATTCTTTCCACCCAATGTTTCTATATGTCATTGGGAGGATTTTATGCCCCTGTAATCGATCTGGCCCCTTGCGCTCAATTCTGGAATATAGGGCTCAGTCTGGTCATGTAGACGCTGAGATCGCTATGCGTTCCACGCTGGAACGCATGATCTTATGACGTCATATCCGGACGACTGAACCGGATATCCTGCGGCGTGCGTTCCACAGTGGAACGCACGCCGGCACTTGTTCAGGCATGCGAACCACATACCGGAGTGGATTCACCTCTGAACAGGTGTTTTTGCATGTCTAATTAGGGAATCTGTATAAATGGAGGGCTATTTGGATTTGACCAAGCAGTGGACCCTGGGAGGCTTTTTAGGGGGCTTTACACAGACTAGATCTGTGACATTATTGATTATTATTCAATTGGTGTCTTCATTTAATTGTAGTGTAGTTTACTGTACCGTGTACCTGCTGATCACTGGCATCAACAGGGCTGTATACACTGTGCATTGCGTGTTATTGATCCTCCTTGTCCACGCCTACACCAGCCCACCACATTTAATCCTTACTCTCAATCACCTTACTTGTTAGGGCACATCAGGAGTGTCTAGTTAGGTTCGAGGACAGGGGGCCTCCACCATCAGGAGTCGCCCCTGGGCTCAGGGCCTAGTATTAGGGATTATAACTTAGGGTTCTCTTTAACATCCCCGTAAGCTTATGTATCTGGATGGTCTGGTGTAGGCCTGGACATTTATTGGACAATGTGTTTGTTATAAGTAATATTAAACTTTATTATTTACATTTTTGTTAGGGTTAGGCTCTAGCTGGACTTCACTAATTTTGAATACTTAACCCACCACTATAATACTTATCTCAATTTGCTGGATATTTAATCCCCATCACACACACAAACACTTTTTGAGAAATAAATGCATCTTTTAGCCCGACAAATGGTTACAGTCAAAACCATGTTCAAACAGCAGTATTTTGGTAAACATTTTGTGTTTGTGTTTAGTATTTATAAGCCAAAACCAGGAAAATATATAAGCGAAAGATTTATAGCCATTCTGGTTTTGGACCAACTACTTGATTTGGCTTACAATTACTGATGTAAAATACTAATCTAAATATTGATGTGTGAAACTGGTCTAAGATGGGTTTAAATCAGGAATGGGCCTATAGGGTGGTATGTGGATGTTCCCAGACTGCTTTGATTGCCAGGGCCAGGCAGTGGCAAAGCAGTGAGGGAGGGGCGAGTCACAGAAAGGAGCTGAGCTTGGGTACATCAAGAGCAATGGCGAGGCCCTCATTACACCAAAGGCCTAATTTGCATATTAAGAAAAAGTATCATAACTGGGAATGGAGCCTCGGATAAACAAAAGAAAAACTGCGATTTAACCAGTTGAACCACAGCTATTTATCTATGTAGACATGCACATGCTGCATAACACACCTAGCAGCGATTCTGTAAAATTTACAGTACCAGCTAAATGTATGAGATTTTAAAGAATTTCATCCACTCACGGTGGTAAACAACTGCAATGTAAATTGACCCGCGGTACAGATTTTAAATCTGCAGCATGTCAATTTATGGGGACATCCCAAAACATTTAATGTGAAAATGGCTTAATGTAGCTTAATGTACCATAATGTGCCTAAACCTCAATCAATTGCCTTGAAACTTTGCACAGCCTAAGTTTCCAGCTTCCCAAACATATCCTGGACGTTTCATGGATTTTGGCTACCCACAAGGCAAATGAGTGACATTATGCTGGTTTTTTGGGGAGCTTAATGTGGCTTAACGTACGCAAAACAACTCTCTCTATTCCAACATATTCTGAAGATTTGGGGTCATTTGATAATACACTTTTGGTATGTTTTATCAAATGACCCCAAATCTTCAGAATATGTTGGCATAGAGAGAGTCTAATAGGATGGGAAGTTTGGTGGAAATTGGTTAACATCTAAGTTGTTTTTTGTACGTTAAGCCACATTAAAGAGGACCTTTCACCAATTATGACACTGTGAACTAAGAATACAGACATGGAGAGCGGCACCGGGGATCTCACTGCACTTACTATTATCCCTGGGCGCCGCTCCGTTCTCCTGTCACAAAGTTATGGTAGGCGGAGTCTGCCCTTGTTCTTTTGTAGAGCTTGTTCTTCTGTAGAAATCCTACCCATGCTGGGGGCAGACCTGGTACTGACCTGATTTATCGATGGTATCCTGTTTGTCTGGAGAAGTACGAGAGAAGATCTTAATGCATTCCTGGAAAGAATCAATACCAACATATATAACCTAAAATTCTCTGCAAATATAAGTGTGGAAAAAATTGAATTTTTAGATCTATTAATTAGAGTGCAGAATAAACAACTAATGTGTAGCACATATCAGAAAGCGGTTTCCCGAAACAGCTACATCCTTTTTTCAAGCTGCCATCTACCAAGATGGCTGCTTGAAGTTCCAACAGGAAAATTTAAAAGGATAAAAAGAAATTGCACAGATGTAGCAGACTTCGAGAGAGAAGCCAGAACCATGAAAGAACATTTTCTGGATAAAAAATACCCCACCAATGTATTGGAGAATTCACTGACAAAAGTTAAAAACATACAGAGGGAGACTTTTTTTCATAGAAAGGACTAAAGAGAACATAAGGGAAGAGGAAAAAGATCAACTGAGAATAATATTACCCTGCAATAAACAACACAAACAAATAGAAGGTATTGTGAAGAAGCATTGGCACCACCTATTGGGGGATAGATTAATAGGCCCCATGGTCAGTGATGGTCCCATAATAACTTACACAAGGGCTCAGAACCTATCCCTAAAGGTAGCTCCATCAATCAAAAACAAAGCGAACAAGCCAACCATGCAAAGTTGGTTGAATTTGAGCGGTTTTTATAGATGTGGGAGATACGGAGTCTGCAAACTCACATCATTCCCCAAGAAGACCGTAGAAATTCAATCACGAGTAAATTCCTTTGTATGGAAAATAAAAGATTTCTTGACCTGTAGTTCAAGTAACATCTTGTACATTATAGAATGTCAGTGCAAGAAACAATATATCGGAAGAACTAAACGCTCTCAAAAAAAAAAGATTAGCAGGGCATATTACTAACATCAAAAATGGGTATGAAAAGCACTCTCTTTCACTACACTATAAACAACACCATAACAAAAATCCTGAAGGTATGGTCTTCGCAGCCTTTGAAAAGGTAGATGTGCATTGGAGAGGTGGAGACCATATCGCCAGGATGTCGAGGTAGGAATCCAGACGGATTTTCGACTTTGAAACACTTCTCCCACAAGGGCTTAACTCGGACTTTGAACTCTTTGGTTTTTTATGAAATGTGTCAAATATTGAGTGGGGATGGGTGCCTTCCTCCGATAGGACATCCTGCGTCTGGCTGTTTATCAGCAGCAGGATCTCCTCTTGGGCGGAGGCTCCCTCCCTTCATACTCCAAATTAACATCAAAATAACATCAGAAGAACATCAAAACAACACCAATATTTAAAGAAATAAATATGAAATGAATATGGAGCTGTTTAATAGAAGTCATTTAAAAAGCAGACTTAGGAAGTGTATACAGGTGAGGAAGTGTATACAGGGGAGGATATAGGATAGAATGTGTTCCCACCAAATTAATGAAGGAAAATAAAGAATAAGGAGATATTTTGGTCCCAAATATGGTAGTAATTGATAATTGATACGGGGCAGTTAAGATAAACACAAAAAAATGAAATTTGGAAAAAACGCACGGAAAACGCATCCCTTCCGATCCCTTCCATCTTCTGTCTACATACTTAAAGTATTGATTGAAATAATGTAGAAACCGTGAATAAAAAATAATCAATAATAAAAAATAAAAAATAAATTAAAAAAAGATGGAAAACGGGAAAGAGCAGATCACTTCCTTATATAGAAATTAGACTATAAACACGAGAAAATAAGGGAGCATGAGGATTAAAGGAAGAAAATTGATGAAAAATTGATGATTGATTCTAAAGAAAATACATGAAAGACGTAAATATGTGTTTAAGTTCTCAAGTTGTGTGGGCTGAGAGAATCACTAATCAGCCATCTGGTTTAAGATGACCCATTGGGAAAGAATGGAAAGAAGGAGAAATAATCCAATGGATGAGATATTGATTATTACATAGAATTTTAAGGTTTTATAAATTGTAATAGATACTCGATTAATATGTTCGAGAAGCACTATAACTGATTGTGTAGACATGATTTTCGTATATATTTTATTGAATGTTTAGAAGATGAGCACCAGAATTCCATGTTGGCTTTCAGGTGGGTTTTTGAAAGCCATAATGTAAAAAGAAGGGGGTAGTAGCACTCACACTATAGCCACTGAGGAAGAGGGTGAACCCTCGAAACGCGTCTGGCTGATCCTGCGAGTAATAACTACCCACCTGAATCTGAATAAAGGCCTACTAAATACAGTACGGGTTATCATAAGGATTTCTGCAACAGTACAAGCGCAAGCAAAGAGAACCTGGTTCATTCTATCGCGAGACAACGCAAATTTTGCTGAGCTCTTTCTGGACGGTGACATGCACAGAGGAAATCACGTGGAACGCCGAGAGACCAGAGATTAGAGCAGCAAGCAGGAACAACTAAGTATCGGATCCCGTGTGATACTTCGGGAGATACAAAAAACACAGGAACTACAGGAGGAGCGAACCTGTCAAAAACAGCTACCGCAGCAGAAAATCCACCTCAAAGGGCAAGATTAGAGGGTCTGCATCAGGAGGACGCCCCAACTGCAAAACCTGACTGATGTTAATACCTAACCCTTAGAGGCAAATTAACCCTTACATTGTGGATTCTGAATGGAATTGAGGCACAGAATACCAGTAGAGGAGCTTCCTTGATTTTTATCACAAAATCTACATGCATAGTGCATATTACAACAGTGTCACGTTGGACGGATACATTGTAGACACTATATACATCTTCACAGGATACAGTTGTCACAGGACATTTCTTCTACAGGATATATTTTTTTGCACAGGACACTTTATTGGGTGAATGGTTATTTATTTATCTGCATAAAAAAAATTATTTGCACTATTATTATCTATATATTTTTGCATAGGACACTTCAATTAGGGATTAAAAATATTTGTTTGTGTTGATATTGGGAATACAGCATCTAGCAAAAATTAGGGGAAGTGCACCACAAGATCCATCCTGACATCATAGTGTGTAGAGAGTAGGAATTGCTGATTTGGACATATATGTGACATCTCATGATATTGCATCGCAGTATATTTTAATATTGTATTTTATATATTTTATGTATAATTTTTTGTATAGTTTTAGACCATTATATTGAGTAAAAATACCAATTCCAATATACCAGATAGTGAGTGCCTGTTTTTATTTAGAATTGGAATACACATTTGTTATATAGGATGAACAGGTGAATCATCCGAAAAACAGAGCACCTTAACCACAATAGAGATACGGGTGAGCCGCGATACATATATTTCAATTCTTCTGTAGAGCTGGCCAATCGCATCGCAGAGCTCACAGCCTGGGAGAAAATAACCTGGCTAGAGCAGAACAAGGGCAGACTCCGCCTACCATAACTTAGTGACTGAAATCTCCGCCTACTATAACTTAGTGGTCGGAGATACCGGAGGGCATAGCGGGAGAACGGAGCGGCGCCCAGGGATAATAGTAAGTGCAGTGAGATCCCCGGGCACCGCTCTCCATGTCTGTATTCTTAGTTCACAGTGTCATAATCGGTGAAAGGTCCTCTTTAAGCTAACAAAAAAATAAGCTTAATGCCACTTATTTGCCTTGTGAGTAGCCAAAATCCATGAAACTTCCAGGATAAGTTTGGGAAGCTGGGATCTTAGGTGGTGCAAAGTTTCAAGGCAATTGATTGAGGTTTAGGCACATTATGGTACATTAAGCTACATTAAACCATTTTCACATTAAATGTTTTAGGATGTCCCAATGTATGCTGTGGATTTACATCAGGCATTTCAATGCCAAAGTCATAGCAAAGTCTGTGATACATCTGCATATAACACCTGCAGATTGTGCTCTGGATTCTTTGAGCATTTTGCTGTGGAAATCCGTCCCGTGTGGCTGTTCCAGCCTTGCACCTGTCTTGATGACAGCCTTGACTTTGTCAAATTATAAACTTTAAATATTTTAGATGCTAAATATAATAAAATGAACATATATATGAATAAATTCAACAGTACAAGTACATAGAAATGAATTATGTTAATAATTCTTAAGAAAAGTTTTATACAAACTTTCTTATAGATTTTTACTCCACTAAGATTTTTTTTTAAAGAAATATTTTGGACATTGAGCGATTGCCTGGCATAAGAACCTGGAAGCAAGGCTCTTACCAGTAATTGAACTGAGTGCATCAGCCATAGAGCATAATCTTCTACAAAATGCCATCTATCAACTCATCTTCAGTGTTATACTTCAGATAACTCATGGTATCTCTGCCTCCAAATATTACACAACTATCACTTCAAACCCTGGACTCCAGCTGCGAGAGCGACTGTCACCACCATTTATCTATGTACTCGTAATCCCTCAGGGTGAACTTTCTGTGCTGTACTTTGCGAACTCATTAGTTTACACGCAATTAAATATAATATCACTCACAAACTTTGCAATTGGACATGGAAAAAGCTGTCTAGGACATGAAAAAGACGTAATGTACATTTATATATGGTATGTAATGTTACCTGAGGAAAAGCAAAATATGCCAATCCATTTAAAGGGTTCAGGAAATAGGAGCACACTGTTTTAAACCTCATTATGAGTGTGAAAAATCCTATTAAGATTAGCACTCACAGCTGGTATGCCGCTCTCCTGTGCTTTTGAAGTTCTCTGCTCGGGTTGCTGAATTCATTAGGGACTTTTCCTGTGTGACCAACTGATTATGGGATGCAGAAAGTGTGGCTTTAAAGGGTGTTAACAGCAAATGAACTTTTGTTTCACACCATTAGACACAGAAGCACATAAGCTCTCCATAATATTTCCTATCTGGAGGAGTCAAAATTCTGCTCATGTACATTACTGTACGTTCCAGATCTTCAATATCTGACTATAGCAGGTAGAAACTTGGCAGCGCAGACTAAGAATCTCTTTGGTCCGTCATTGGTGTGATGAAGGTGGTTGTCACGCTTATTGATTTTAATTTGTGGAAAGGTAGCAGTGTTCACACAGTTCAGTGCTCATCACAATCTCAATACCTCAGTACTATGCTAGTGTGCGGTATCTATTTGTATAGTACACAAGGCTCAAATTCATGTTACTGTATACACGCTACAGTACTTACCATGACTCAGGTTTAAAGAGGTTTTGCGGGAGTAGAAAATTGATGACTTGCCCTCAGTATTGGTCATGAATATCTGATCGGTGCAGGTCTGATTCTGGCACCCCCGCTGATCAGTTGTTTGAAGCGGCTGTGGCGCTCTTGTAAGTGTGCCGGCTTACTCACAGCAATAGCCTGCACGGCGCTGTACATTGTATAGCAGCCCAGGCCCATTTACATGAAGTTGCACATAGGTCATGTGACTGATGAACATAATGAACGGCCTAGAAAGAGGCCATACCGCTCACCGGAGTGCTGATTGGCAGGGGAGTCGGACCCCAAACGAACAGATATTGATGACTTATCCTCAGGATAGGTCATCAGTCTTTTACTCCCTGCACGTGCCTATGGTGAGGTGAGTATTCTTTTTATGGTCTACCTGTTCTTAAAGGGAACCTGTCACCATGTTCTGACATATAAAACCAAATGTACCTTAATGCTTGTTTACCCTGATAGTTCCCAGCGATCGATCCATAATCTTCTCAGGACTAACCTGTCCTATTTTATCGCCCTATAAACCTTTCCCGCCTTTTATGCTAATTAGTAGAAAAGAGTCATATCTTGCATGTTTGACCAGAAAAGAGTCATATTTTCTCTGAGTCAAGCGCTTCAGCTCCGCCTAAGAAACATCCCCTGGATAAAATCTCACGCATGTGCAGTATTTATTTCGGGCAGAACTATGTTGTGTAAGTATCGCAATGCTACCACGTAATGCGCACTCCTTATTTACTTCCGCACGCAGTGGCGTGAGGGAGAGAGGACATACACTAAGCTAGCTGATTGGTCTTTCAATAAAAGGGCATGTGTGCATGTGCACGATTTCGGACGAGATTACAAGCAGTGAGGGCAGAAATTGGCTGTCAATCAAAGTCTAGGGGGAGTGAAATAGGCTATTATAGTGTGAGGGGAAGGAATTATTTATGCTAATGAGCATAACGGCGGTAAAGCATTATATGGCGATAAAATAAGAGAGGTTAGTCCTGAGAAGATTATGGATCGATCGCTGGGAACTATCAGGGTAAACAAGCATTAAGGTACAATTGGTTTTATATGTCAGAACATGGTGACAGGTTCCCTTTAAGGCCATTTGACAGCTGCACTTCTGTCTAAACAGTTGTTAAAAACAGGCCCAATAAACTGCAATGGCCCTGAAGATGGCTGTGTGACTTGTGAATGAGGCTCTATACCATGATATGCTAGTGTTAATTGTATTGGTTCATTTCTTTTTGCCAGACCAGTTACTGCTGCTACTAGAATAATGTATTTTATAGCATGAGCACTCTAAGTGTATGTTAGATATGGGTTGCATATATAATCTATAATGTATAGTAAGTATATTGTACATGTTGTATATTTGTAAATTGACTTATGTAAAGTATGGTGATTCTTGCTAATATTTTCAATATGGCACTGGGGTAAGACACAGCCCTAGATACCATCAGCTAAATAAAATAGCAGTGGCCCCTTCTTCTATTATATTGGATTGGCTCTTTCATTCATGTGTGATACCGCTCCTATTATTTGCAGTGGCTGCCCCTCTTTTTGAATTGCAGTGCTGCGGTAGTCCCATGGATGACCTAGCAACCACAAAACAGGCTGTAGGCTAAGATAGAGACTCCTGAACTGTGATCATTGAGACCACACACATTTCCAAATAAATTTCAACCATAATAAAAATATAGCCCAAAAAGTTTTTATAGTGTACTAGTGCGTGCAATAGTGCAATTGATTCCAGTGCATGTTAAAAAAAAGGGAACAGTCTTACTGTCTCAGTGGTACATGGTGCTTGGGGGTCCCAAATCACAGAACCAGGTATCTTATCCTACTTGCCCCTTCTTGGCCTGTTCTATAACGCTCAGGTAGCGGAGCACTTGCCCTGAAAAGGGCGACCCCTCTGAGCCGTCCCTAAACACTTCCTAGGTTTCCTTGTCATTTCCCTATAGAATACCTATACCCAGCTCGATGTAGGGATGTATAGCAGGGTCCTTTCGTATTGCAGTGTTGTCTCAACGCATTTCCTCGGGTGGTGTAACCCAAATAATCAGGGGACTCAGGGGAAGTCTGAAAAAGGCAAGTTTAGTAGTATTGAAAAGCCGGCAGGGATAAAAGAGGTTACAGTGCGTATGGCACCAGCCTTGTCTGGCATCCCACATGGTGTTTTAAAGTCCACGGGCGCTGGCTTTTTAATACTAATCATCCCACAGCTTTGCTAGTCATAGAAGAAGCTTTACTCATTTTATCCAGCAATCACAGCAGGGATCCTGTTTTACCAGTCACCCAGGTTTTGTGACCACTGCCAGCAAACTCAAAACTGCTACCAATTTTTTACACCACTTTGTTTAGTACAGTCTAAGGTAATCCCTAGGTGTTCACCAGTCTACCACAAGGCCAGACGGACGGATTTCCACACTAGCCCTGCATTTTGTGTGATGCTGCTACTGGATTCCTGACCACTGATTGCACCCTGACTATGACTTGTGTTTGACCCCTTGGAAATGATGTGATCTCCTGGTTTTGACCTCTGGCTACCCATGGTTTGCACTGCTGGCTCTGATTTGGTTTGGACTCTCCTGGTATTTACCTTGGCTTGGTACATTTTTGGTTCTGCTTTTTGTCCACTGTGCCATTCTGTCACTTGAGGTCTATTATTTTGTCTTCCTTTATTTGGGCTCTGCATGTACTGTATAAAGGAAGGGACTGCCATCCAGTTGCAGGTCGCCCTTTAGGGTGGATTGTGAAAATAGGTAGGGGAAGTTCTTGGTAGCTGTTCAGGGCTCACTGTTCCCTACTGTGACAACAGGTAGTAGACCATACTGGGTGACCAAAAGGAAAACTAAAAAGTAGTCATCTAGCCAGGGTCAAAACCAGGGGAGTAAGCCAAATCAGTAAACAAGAGTTTGACCAGGAGCCAAGCCCAAGTCGGTGCATGAAGGAAATCAAAGCAGGAATTGGGTATGAGCACTAAGCACAGTAAGACAAAAAGTACACATCTGAAATTACAGGCAATGAAAAAGAGTCTGTACCTGATTTAAATCTGCTGCCTAGCCTACTGATTAGACGCTGAGCCAAAGGTCTGTAAAGCTTGGCATTAAGTCTTTCTGATAGGCAGACTAGCCAGGGCATGGCAATCTTCCAGGAATAGCTGAACAACTGGCGCATGCCCCAGGAGCGGGGCACAGACACTGCTGGATTGTATCCAGATAAGTATGTTATAGGTTTCCTCTTACTCTAGTGGACATTCAACTAGCCTTGGCTCGTGCCTGAAACAAGACCCCCATTAGTAACAGAAGGGCTTCCCAACAGCAGGGGCTACCCTTCCAAGTCATTCTCTTGTTGCCAGTACAAGGATCACAGCAAGGCTTCTGTAGCATGTTAGAGCTGGCAAACTATCTTATGTTCAATTGTGGTATCACTAATTAATTACCACAAGTTCACAAGGAGCTTCACTGTTGGTCTCACAAGTAGCTATTATTTAATTAACGACCAGCCAGAGATCATTTATTGCATTATATTCCATGAAACAATAATCCCCCATTTTTTTTTTTTTTTTTGCTGTTTGCTTGTTATTGCAATTCTTACTGGTTCAAGAACAAAACATTTACACTGCTAACGACTGTCCGACTTCATATTAGATGAGGGGATGTGGCAGCGATTAGCCATAGTCTTGTCAGATTTGTCTGATCCATGGAAAACAAACAATTTATCGCTCATTGTGCGATCGCTGCACGCCATTACAATTGTTGACAATTTCTGGAACTCAAGCAGGCCCTTTACACAAGCATAAATGTCCCTATTTATAATGACTGGCATAAATCCAGGTGGCTTATGCTGGTATTGCGAAAATGATATTACAAGTCATACTTCCCTGCTTCCTCTCACCAATATCAGACCAGTTATTACTGGAGCATTACCTAACACCATATAAATTTGGCATCCTAAATACTACAAGCTGTAATTGGATGCACTATGAGCTCTTGCCCATTCATGGAATTGTAATAATGTTATAAAACTTGGGTACAAATATGACCAAATGTGATGTTGTAAAATGAAGCTCAGTCCAATCAGCTCAGGAACAGCGACATATAGATTTCAGAACTGAAAAATATTTATCACCCTTGGTGTCACATACTTTCCATTTAATCCAATGTATTACTGCGAGTAAAGAGAAGCTTATACTTCTGAAACTCTCAAATACATAACTTTTGTATGACAGCTAAGCCAAGCAATTTCATTGTATCTGAAAGTACTGTATCTCATGCAAATGCCAGCAAATATTGCCTAATCAATCATTTTTAATTACCATTGTAAAGTATCTGAGACCAAAATGAAAATCTTTCCATCATATTGAAATTAGCTTAGCAGTCTCTAGGCTAATGCCACGAGTTCTAGGAGAAACAGAACCTATTTTGAGCATAAAACCCATTATTCTTCTAAGATGAAGTGGACAGGTAGTTTTGCATATGAGAGCGATGGTAATCTCTGTACATTTGCAGCTGTCAGCTCCTGCTATGAGCAGCTTCACAGCCATATTTAGATATTGTTGTAGAATACATAGATATCAAATGCAGGATGTCAAAAAGATGAATAGAATGAAATAAATCTATTCCGATGAATATACTGTCCGAGTAATAGCAACTTGTCTTTGGCTTATTGCTGGCTGGAGAACGTAGTGAGATACTCTCTTGATGTTCATTATAAAGTTTTTTTCTGTTCTCCCATCTACAGTTTGGCAGAAAATCATGTCCCCACATGTTTCCAGTAATAATCCTTTGTAAATATTCTTGTACAGTGTACTTATTCATAGTGACTTATATCCACATCGGTGTCTATCAATTTACTTCGCTAAATGACAAGTACCGCATTGCCAATGACTTTGGATAGGGCACTTGAATTATTAGCTCTTTAGCCAAAAACCAGATTCAGTTTTCAATGGCTTGGTTATAACATACATCTATGCTGGCTTCTGAAATTATATTATATATTAATATGAGCACTTTGCATTCGACTTAAGCTATTCAAGGTGGTGCTGAGGACCTTGGCCTTTCATGTAAAATATTGTCACTTGTCACCTAGAGCATAAAACGCTCCATTAAGCCACTACATTCACAACAGATTTAACACATAGGTGTTGCTTTGAATTTGTTTGCTGTAATTAGTAGTTATACATTGACATCAACAAGAAATGTGTGTTAATCATTTATATAGATAACATACAGATGTACATGTGTTCTGCAGGTAAGCGCTGTGTCTTTGCTAAACTCCTTGCCCTCTGTATCATGTGCTTTCTATCAGGGTCATATCTAGAGGGGTTCAGAAGTTGTCACAGGTGTTCCAGTAAAGGCACTTTTGCACAATAAGTACTTTAAATTATGTGCAGTAGTTGGGGCTAGACATGAGTAAACTTACGAAAAATTATATTCGGCTGCTTTGCCGAAACTCACAAAGAATTTTTATTTGTGGCGCAATAACGGTGAACGGCGATCGTGCTGCCCCCCCCATCATCGAAGCCCTCAGATGCCGCTTTCATCACTGATCGCGGCATCTGACACAATTTAGGACTTTCAAAAAATAAGATAAATAAATATAAATAAATAAATACTCACCTTATCTATTTATTTGCGTAGAGACCATCGCAGCTATCTTGAAGATCCTGCATGAAATCTCGAATGTTGATGTGATGATGATATCACGCCGGCCGGGCGTGGTGATGTCATCTCATTGCTGATGATGTCACCGCACCCTGCTAGCATGCCAGCGTGGTGACATCATACATCACCCCACCCCAAATTTTGCACAGTTTCTGCAATCAAGATGGCCATGACGGCCTTTTTGCATGCAAATGGATGAGTTAACTATGTATTTTTTTTAATTTTTACCATTTCAGGAAAAATTGATTCATTACCACGAAGCATGTGGAAATTCGGTTTCGCTGCAGATTGAATTTTTCCTGAAATTCAGATCGAGGTCAATTTGTTTGGCTTCTATTCGCTCAATACTAGTTGTGGCACTTCAAGTTTCCACTCTGCTTTCTATTCATGAACAGCATGTGCACCAAGACACACAGAAACAGAGGTGCTGGGTAAAAATACAAACAGAACCATCTACAGAATTTCATAAGGATTATGCCGTGGCCTGGGAGGAGCGGGAACAGATGATGGGAATGGTAGTGGCTCACAGTGGCAATCCTCACAATGATGCTCCCTAGGGCCAGGGGAGTGACAGAAGGATGTACAATTTCTTTCATCGGGCATATACCAATGTTGGGGCTCCTGCCTGATGGTAGTGTGGTGTCCCTGGTGTCAGCAGCGTAACTAGAAATGACTGGGCCCCACAGCAAATTTTTGAATGGCCCACTCCAGCAACATCTTCACAACCTCCTTGTCACGGCTGAGGATGGGGATAACCCCTTAGCCGTGCGATTCCAGAAGATGTTAGGCTGCTCGGCCAGGACGACAGGATTAGGGAGCAGGTCACCTCCTATCGCGTCCCTAAACTGACTCTTACTCCTATCCATATGAGTCAACCCTGAAGGTGGGAGGACTCATACACCGGATGCCTAGGGGTCCCTACTAGCCCCCAGAATTGCCCTGGACCAAGGAGCCTAACAACTTCTGGCATCGCACGGCTGAGGGTTATCCCCATCCTCAGCCGTGACAGTATGACACAAGGGTGGCCCCCACTGGCAGATGGAATGCACAGGAGGCTGCTCCAGCTAAGCATGGCTGAAGCAACCCCTCAGCAACTGATATGCAAAGAGGCTTTATAGCCCAAAGTGGCCACACCCACACAGACACACAAGGAGAGGGAATTAACCCTTTCAAGACTAACAGGGAGTGAAACCACTAAAGGGGAAGTGTCCAAATGCACAACACACTGCGGCTGTTACCGCTGGCAACAACATGGGTGGCAACCATGTCCTGGGAGTCAGCCAGAAGGCCGAGATACTGCCACCACATGTACATAATACCAAACGTTGCCACGGGCAGCCACAGTGAAGGGAAGTGTCACTGTGCACACCTAACATACAAAGTGCATACATAAACACACAAGCCAAGTGCAACCGCATGCACTTACAGCAAGCTGCCTAGCAACAGCTCAGGCTGCTATGCTGCAACAGTACAACATAACTTGTTGCCCGCGGCAACCACAAGTGAGGCAGCACACTAGCGGCCCTCACCTGTGGTTGAACACCTACATACAAACTGCAGGCAACAGCATGCGGTTCAAGAGTCACGACCATGACCATGGCCGTGACACTCCTCCTCCCATGCAACTCCCACTTCTGTGGCTAGTCAAGATCACTCTCGGAGACAAGGCTTGTCAGCCACTCTGTCCATTTCCTACAGTGTCTCTGTATATAATGTAATTTTATAATACTGTTGAAGGGGTCCTGACAATAAGATCCTCCTGGATGGGTCCTTTCTGAGTTCAGTCCCCAAAGTAGCCACATGCGATGACATGAGATGTAGGTGCCTGTGGCTGGCAAATCATGCTGGAGTCATTACCCAGGCTAACTGTAGAAAATTAAGCATTAGTATTAGTGTTGATCGACCACCAAAGTGCTCGGTTGCTCAAGTAAAATACTTTGGGATGCTCGTGTGCATTACAGAGCACCTGAGCACAATGGAAGTCAATGGGAGAAGCCAAGCATTAAACCAGACACCCCCTGCTCTGAAGAGGGGAGGGTGTCTGCTTCACAGAAAAAGGTCAGAAATTGATGGAAACACCACTGAAATGGTTCGGGAACAGCATGGGGAGGATGTCTGGATGCATCTTGGACTCCCAGGTCGCTGCTGGGAACGATGTTGTCCGAGTAGTACGCCACTTTTACAGACTGACAATAATACGCACAAAACCGAAGATCAAATCGATTTTAGAGGAAAAATTGTTAGGAAACATTCTTTCCTGTATATTTACTTGTATATAAAGTGCAAGTGCTGTAAAAAAATTACAAGGAAGAGGCACTCCGATACAACCTTTATATTACATAATGGAGGGCCTCATTCACATTGTGGTACAATTGTTCAGGTAGTGGGACTCCTACACTCATAAAGCTTATACACTAAGTGAAAGGGCTGCCAAAAATTACAAGGAACCGGCACTCTAATACACCCCCTTTATTTCACATAAAGGAGGGCCTCATACACACCCTTGAAAAATTATGATTGAAGGCCTGCTGGTGACCCTCAAAGACATTAGAACCAAGGGCCTGCTGGTGACCCTTTAAAACATTAGAGGCGAGGGCCTGCTGCTGATCTGACCATCTACAGTCATGTGAAAAAATTAGGACACCCTTTGAAAGCATGTGGTTTTTTGTAACATTTTTAATAAAAGGTTATTTCATCTCCGTTTCAACAATACAGAGAGATTAAAGTAATCCAACTAAACAAAGAAAACTGAAGAAAAGTCTTTTCAAGATCTTCTGTAAATGTCATTCTACAAAAATGCCTATTCTAACTGAGGAAAAAGATAGGACACCCTCACATGTATTCCCTCTTAAATTAGCTCAGATCTCACACAGGTATATCACACCAGGTGCACATAATTAGTAGATCGTTACTCTGCATGTTGAATGAGGCTTGCCCTATTTAAACCTCAGACATTTAGTTTGGTGTGCTCCTGACTGTTGAAGTGAGAGTGAGCACCATGGTGAGAGCAAAAGAGCTGTCAGAGGACTTCAGAAAAAAGATTGTAGCAGCCTATGAGTCTGGGAAGGGATTTAAAAAGATCTCAAAAGATTTTGAAATCAGCCATTCCACTGTCCGGAAGATAGTCTACAAGTGGAGGGCTTTCAAAACAACTGCCAACATGCCCAGGACTGGTCGCCCCAGCAAGTTCACCCCAAGAGCAGACCGCAAGATGCTAAAAGAGGTCTCCAAAAACCCTAAAGTGTCATCTCGAGAACTACAGCAGGCTCTGGCTACTGTTGATGTAGAAGTACATGCCTCTACAATCAGAAAGAGACTGTACAAGTTTAACTTGCATGGGAGGTGTGCAAGGAGGAAACCTTTGCTTTCCAAGAGAAACATCGAGGCCAGACTGACATTTGCCAGAGATAAAGTTGACAAAGACCAGGACTTCTGGAATAATGTTCTTTGGACAGATGAGTCCAAAATTGAATTATTTGGACACAACAGCAGAGGACATGTTTGGCGTAAACCAAACACAGCATTCCAAGAAAAGAACCTCATACCAACTGTGAAGCATGGAGGTGGAAGTGTCATGGTTTGGGGCTGCTTTGCTGCAGCAGGACCTGGTCAGCTCACCATCATAGAATCCACGATGAATTCTACTGTGTATCAGAAGGTGCTTGAAGAACATGTGAGACCATCAGTTAGAAAATTAAAGCTGAAGCGGAACTGGACCATGCAACATGACAATGACCCAAAACATACTAGTAAATCAACCAAAGATTGGCTGAAAAAGAAGAAATGGAGAGTCCTGGAATGGCCAAGTCAAAGTCCAGATTTGAATCCCATTGAGATGCTGTGGGGTGACTTGAAAAGGGCTGTACGTGCAAGAAACCCCTCAAACATCTCACAGCTGAAAAAGTTCTGCATTGAGGAGTAGGGTAAAATTTCCTCAGACCGATGTCGAAGACTGGTAGATGGCTACAAGAACCGTCTCACTGCAGTTATTTCAGCCAAAGGAGGTAACACTCGCTATTAGGGGCAAGGGTGTCCTATCTTTTTCCTCAGTTAGAATAGGCATTTTTGTAGAATGACATTTACAGAAGATCTTGAAAAGACTTTTCTTTAGTTTTCTTTGTTTAGTCGGATTACTTTAATCTCTCTGTATTGTTGAAACGGAGATGAAATAACCTTTTATTAAAAATGTTACAAAAAACCACATGCTTTCAAAGGGTGTCCTAATTTTTTCACATGACTGTAAAACATTAGGCGTGAGGGTCTGCTGCTGAGCTGACCCTCTAAAACATTAGGGGCGAGGGCCTGCTGCTGATCTGACCCTCTAAAACATTAGGGGCGAGGGCCTGCTGCTGATCTGACCATCTAAAACATTATGGGTAAGGGCCTGCTGGTGACCCTTTAAAACATTATGGGTGAGGGTCTGCTGCTGAGCTGACCCTATAAAACATTAGGAGTGAGGGCAGCCAAAGAAGCATGTTGATATGATGGAGAAGGAGGAGGACCATAAAAAGAGGATTGAACCATATAACTTTTTTTGTGGTGGAAGGGGTGCATGGGAATACAGTGTATTCAATACTCAATAAAAGCCACATTTAACCACTTCAGCCCTGCTAGCTGAAACCCCCTTCATGACCAGAGCACTTTTTACACTTCGGCAGTACACTCCTTTCACCGTTTATCGCTCGGTCATGCAACTTACCACCCAAATGAATTTTACCTCCTTTTCTTCTCACTAATAGAGCTTTCATTTGGTGGTATTTTATTGCTGCTGACATTTTTACTTTTTTGTTATTAATCAAAATGTAACGATTTTTTTGCCCAAAAATGTCATTTTTCACTTTCAGCTGTAAAATTTAGCAAAAAAAACGACATCCATATATAAATTTTTCGCCAAATTTATTGTTCTACATGTCTTTGATAAAAAAAAAATGTTTGGGCAAAAAAAAAAAATGGTTTGGGTAAAAGTTATAGCGTTTACACACTATGGTACAAAAATGTGAATTTCCGCTTTTTGAAACAGCTCTGATTTTCTGAGCACCTGTCATGATTCCTGAGGTTCTACAATGCCCAAACAGTAGAAAAACCCCACAAATGACCCCATTTCGGAAAGTAGACACCCTAAGGTATTCGCTGATGGGCATAGTGAGTTCATAGAACTTTTTATTTTTTGTCACAAGTTAGCGGAAAATGATGATGATTTATTTTTTTTATTTTTTTTCTTACAAAGTCTCATATTCCACTAACTTGCGACAAAAAATAAAAAATTCTAGGAACTCACCATGCCCCTCACAGAATACCTTGGGGTGTCTTCTTTCCAAAATGGGGTCACTTGTGGGGTAGTTATATTGCCCTGGCAATTTAGGGGCCCAAATGTGTGAGAAGAACTTTGCAATCAAAATGTGTAAAAAATGACCGGTGAAATCCGAAAGGTGCACTTTGGAATATGTGCCCCTTTGCCCACCTTGGCTGCAAAAAAGTGTCACACATCTGGTATCGCCGTACTCAGGAGAAGTTGGGGAATGTGTTTTGGGGTGTCATTTTACATATACCCATGCTGGGTGAAATAAACATCTTGATCAAATGCCAACTTTGTATAAAAAAATTGGAAAAGTTGTCTTTTGCCAGGATATTTCTCTCACCCAGCATGGGTATATGTAAAATGACACCCCAAAACACATTCCCCAACTTCTCCTGAGTACGGCGATACCAGATGTGTGACACTTTTTTGCAGCCAAGGTGGGCAAAGGGGCACATATTCCAAAGTGCACCTTTCGGATTTCGCAGGCCATTTTTTACACATTTTGATTGCAAAGTACTTCTCACACATTTGGGCCCCTAAATTGCCAGGGCAGTATAACTACACCACAAGTCACCCCATTTTGGAAAGAAGACACCCCAAGGTATTCCGTGAGGGGCATGGCGACTTCCTAGAATTTTTTATTTTTTGTCGCAAGTTAGTGGAATATGAGACTTTGTAAGGAAAAAAGAGAAAAAAAAAAATCATCATTTTCCGCTAACTTGTGACAAAAAAAAAAAAAATTCTAGGAACTCGCAGTGCTCCTCACGGAATACCTTGGGGTGTCTTCTTTCCAAAATGGGGTCACTTGTGGCGTAGTTATACTGCCCTGGCAATTTAGGGGCCCAAATGTGTGAGAAGTACTTTGCAATCAAAATGTGTAAAAAATGGCCTGCGAAATCCGAAAGGTGCACTTTGGAATATGTGCCCCTTTGCCCACCTTGGCTGCAAAAAAGTGTCACACATCTGGTATCGCCGTACTCAGGAGAAGTTGGGGAATGTGTTTTGGGGTGTCATTTTACATATACCCATGCTGGGTGAGAGAAATATCCTGGCAAAAGACAACTTTTCCAATTTTTTTATACAAAGTTGGCATTTGATCAAGATGTTTATTTCACCCAGCATGGGTATATGTAAAATGACACCCCAAAACACATTCCCCAGCTTCTCCTGAGTACGGCGATACCAGATGTGTGACACTTTTTTGCAGCCTAGATGCGCAAAGGTGCCCAAATTCCTTTTAGGAGGGCATTTTTAGACATTTGGATCCCAGACTTCTTCTCACGCTTTAGGGCCCCTAAAAAGCCAGGGCAGTATAAATACCCCACATGTGACCCCACTTTGGAAAGAAGACACCCCCCCAAGGTATCCAATGAGGGGCCTGGCAAGTTCATCGAAATTTTTTTTTTTTCGCATAAGTTAGCGGAAATTGATATATTTTATTTTTTTCTCACAAAGTCTCACTTTCCGCTAACTTAGGACAAAAATGTCAATCTTTCATGGACTCAATATGCCCCTCAGCAAATACCTTGGGGTGTCTTCTTTCCAAAATGGGGTCAGTTGTGGGGTGTTTGTACTTCCCTGGCATTTGAGGGTCTCCGCAATCATTACATGCATGGCCAGCATTAGGAGTTTCTGCTATTCTCCTTATATTGAGCATACAGGTAATGAGATTTTTTTTTTCCGTTCAGCCTCTGGGCTGAAAGAAAAAAATGAACGGCACAGATTTATTAATTCGCATCGATCAATGTGGATGAAAAAATCTCTGCCAAAAAAAATAATGGAGGGGAAAGGCGTCTGCCAGGACATAGGAGCTCCGCCCTACATCCATACCCACTTAGCTCGTATGCCCTGGCAAACCAGATTTCTCCATTCACATCAATCGATGTGGATGAATAAATCATTGCCGGGATTCTTTTTAATTTTTTATATATATATATACAAAGTGTTTGCCAAAGCATAGGAACGCCGCCTCCTCCTCAGCTCGTATGCATCGGCAAACGTATCTGTTACTGCAGAGTAGAAATCTCGTCTTGCAGCGCCGCATACACTGACTTGCGTGTAATCTGACAGCAGCGCAATGCTTCTGTCAGAATGCACATCAGTGCTGCAGCTAATCGATCGGTTGGACCACCTGGAAGGTAAAAAAAAAAAAAGAAAAAAAAAGAAAAAACCAGGCCGCAACGCAATAATTTTATTAACTTTGCAACAGAACATATAAACTTTAACTTTTTTAACTGAACATTAACTTTTTTGCTTACTGGTGTTTTTTTTTTTTTTTTTTTTTATTACCTTTATAGAACAAACCTCTCCTTCCCCATGGGTCAATGTGCAAAGCGCAAATCGCCCAAAGATGTGGCAAAGTGCGTTATGCACTTTGTCCCATGTGAAAGGAGACATTTGCAGCAGCTGTGTGAGTGAATGGGCCCTAATAGCCCTGTGTGCCTGTCCTGGTGAGATGATCCCTATGCTAATAGTGTACCTGTGAGTGGTACTTCCGGAAACACTCTCCAAAGCATAGGGCAGGGTGGTCAGGACAGTCAGGACAGAAATAGCGGGTGTCACGCCTTATTCCACTCCTGCTACAGACACGACATCTTTTTCGGGGTGACGGTTGGGTTGAGGTACCAGGAACGACATTGGGGAAATGTCGCTCGTGTAGACGGCTAACTACACTGGTGGATGGGGCCACGGAACCTCCTGGGTACAGGAGGTTCTCGATAATCTCTTCCTGAAATTTGAGGAAGGATCCAGTTCTCCCAGCCTTACTGTAGAGAACAAAACTATTATACAGAGCCAATTGAATTAAATATACAGACACCTTCTTATACCAGCGTCTGGTTCTGCGGGAAACTAAATACGGAGACAACATCTGGTCATTGAAGTCCACCCCTACCATGTGAAGGTTATAGTCGTGGACTGAGAGGGGCTTTTCAATGACACGGGTTGCTCGCTCAATTTGTATTGTCGTGTCTGCGTGAATGGAGGAGAGCATGTAAACGTCACGCTTGTCTCTCCATTTCACCGCGAGCAGTTCTTCGTTACACAGTGCGACCCTCTGCCCCCTTGCAAGACGGGTGGTAACGAGCCGTTGGGGGAAGCCCGCGCGACTAGTTTGCGCGGTACCACAGGCGCCAATCCGTTCTAGAAACAAATGCCTAAAGAGGGCCACACTTGTGTAAAAATTGTCCACATAAAGATGGTACCCCTTGCCGAATAAGGGTGACACCAAGTCCCAAACTGTCTTCCCACTGCTCCCCAGGTAGTCAGGGCAACCGACCGGCTCCAGGGTCTGATCTTTTCCCTCATAGATCCGAAATTTGTGGGTATAGCCTGTGGCCCTTTCACAGAGCTTATACAATTTGACCCCATACCGGGCGCGCTTGCTTGGGATGTATTGTTTGAAGCCAAGGCGCCCGGTAAAATGTATCAGGGACTCGTCTACGCAGATGTTTTGCTCTGGGGTATACAAATCTGCAAATTTCTGGTTGAAATGTTCTATGAGGGGCCGAATTTTGTGGAGCCGGTCAAAAGCAGGGTGGCCTCTGGGACGGGAGGCGGTGTTGTCACTAAAGTGCAGGAAACGCAGGATGGCCTCAAAACGTGCCCTGGACATAGCAGCAGAGAACATGGGCATGTGATGAATCGGGTTCGTGGACCAATATGACCGCAATTCATGCTTTTTTGTCAGGCCCATGTTGAGGAGGAGGCCCAGAAAAGTTTTAATTTCGGAAACTTGGACTGGTTTCCACCAGAAAGGCTGGGCATAAAAGCTTCCCGGGTTAGCGGTGATAAATTGTGTGGCATATCTGTTTGTTTCGGCCACAACTATGTCTAAGAGCTCCGCAGTCAAGAACAGCTCAAAAAATCCCAGGGCCGAACCGATCTGAGCTGTCTGAACCCGAACTCCAGACTGGGCAGTGAAAGGGAAAACTACAGGTGCGGCTGAAGTTGGGGACTGCCAATCAGGGTTTGCCAGCACCTCTGGGATTCTAGGGGCTCTACGGGCACGTCTTTGCGGTGGCTGCGGCGGGGTCACTACTGCACGTGCCACCGTACCAGCTTCAACTGCCCTTCTGGTGCTCGCTACTTCACCAGGTTGTACGGCAGTGCTGGTACTAGGTCCAGGGAGGGCTGGGCTGCTGGTGTATGCCTCACCACGTAATCCGACAGCACCAGCCCCACTCTGCTGCTCTTGAAGCGGATCCTGCGCAACCTGTGGTCTAGCGACACGGGGCCGGGTACGCCTGGTGGTATCAGGGACCTCAGCCTCCTCATCCGAACTTTGGGTCAGAGAGCCACTGCTTTCTACAGGTTCGTATTCTGACCCGCTGGATTCATCAGATGAGGGTTCCCACTCCTCATCCGACTGGGTCAGAAGCCTGTAGGCCTCTTCAGAGGAATACCCCCTGTTTGACATTTTGGGCAACTAAATTTAGGGGTATTCCCTGAGACTACCCAAGAAAAAAAAAGCAAGCCTGTCTTACAAAGGGGAGGCTAGCGAAGTACCGGAGGCCGCTGCGGTTGATAAAAAATATCAAAACTGATTTTTTTTATCGCCGCAGTGCGTGTAAAGTGATTGTGCAGTGATCAAAAAAAAATTTTTTTTGGTCACTGCGGTGGGGCGGGCGTGGGTGAATGCACGTGTGGGCGACCGATCAGGCCTGATCGGGCAAACACTGCGTTTTGGGTGGAGGGCGAACTAAAGTGACACTAATACAATTATAGATCTGACCGTGATCAGTTTTGATCACTTCCAGATACTATAAAAGTACAAATGCTGATTAGCGATACGCTAATCAGCGAATAACGGACTGCGGTGCGGTGGGCTGGGCGCTAACTGATCGCTAACTACCTAACCAAGGGGCCTAAACTATACCTAAAACCTAACGGTCAATACCAGTGAAAAAAAAAAGTGACAGTTTACACTGATCACTTTTTTCCTTTCACTAGTGATTGACAAAGGGGTGATCAAAGGGTTAATTGGGGTTCAGGGGGGTGATCTGGGGCTAAAGTGTGCTGTTTGGTGTACTCACTGTGTAGCCTGCTCCTCTGCTGGATCCAACCGACGAAAAGAACCAGCAGAGGAGCAGGCAGCCATATAACAGATCATATTTACAAATATGATCTGTTATCTGGCTCTGTGATTGTTTTTTTTGAAAATCATCAGCTTGCCAGCCGCGATCATTGGCTGGCAAGCTGATGACGAAATGGTCCCTGACCAGAGGCGTACATAGGAATCACTGGGCCCCATAGCAAAAATCTGAATTGGGCCCCTTAACCCCGCCCACTACCCACCATGGCCCCTCCCACTTCCTGACTTTGCTCCTCCCATGCCACACCCCCATTAAATAAATTTATACATGACCTACAGAAACTGTTAGGGGTTTCCTGGGGGTGACCTGTCACATGGGATATCTGCTGCAGCCTGCAGGTCTCCTTATTTGGGGTGCCATGTTAGGCTACTTTCACACTTGCGTTCGGGTCTCCGCTTGTGAGTTCCGTTTGAAGGCTCTCACAAGCGGCACCGAACGGATCCGTCCAGCCCTAATGCATTCTGAGTGGATGCGGATCCGCTCAGAATGCCTCAGTCTGGCTCCGTCTGTCCTCCGCTCAGCAGGCGGACACTTGAACGCTGCTTGCAGCGTTCGGGTGTCCGCCTGGCCGTGCGGAGGCAAACGGATCCGTCCAGACTTACAATGTAAGTCAATGGGGACGGATCCGTTTGAAGTTGACACAGTATGGCTCAATTTTCAAACGGATCCGTCCCCCATTGACTTTCAATGTAAAGTCAAAACGGATCCGTTTGCACTATCATGAACAAAAAAAAAAATGTTGTTTTCTTTTTTGTTCATGTTAATGCAAACGGATCCGTTCTGAAAGGATCTAAGCATTTGTATTATAGGTGCGGATCCGTCTGTGCAGACACCAGACGGATCCGCTCTGAACGCAAGTGTGAAAGTAGCCTTAAAGGGAATCTGTCACTAGCAATTTACCCCCAATTTTTTTTTCATGAATCCATGTTTAACAGAGTACCTGTTTTCCATCTGTCTTGTTCTTTTGATTGTGAGTCTTGTCATGTCTTCAAAAAATCGATTCTTATGATATGTAAATGAAGCTGTAAGGAGCCCAGAGGGGCGTTATTCTTTCTCCACGGTGCCCAGGAACGCCCCTCTGAAATGCCGTGCCCGGCTAAGTTTGAAAACTAATAACGCCTCCAAGTTCATCTAAATCGCCTCCCAGAGGCGCGGCTAAGTGCTCAACCCCCCCCCTTCTCAGTGCCGCGCTCTGTGGCAAACACCCCGATCCTCCTCTCGCCGGCATCCCAAATCCCGCGCAGGCGCAGTGCCGTCAGTCATCTTATCATAGCGCAGGCAATCGCCGGCACTGCGCCGGCGCGGGATTTGGGATGCCAGCGAGAGGAGGATCGGATTTGGGAGGCGATTTAGATGAACTTGGAGGCGTTATTAGTTTTCAAATTTAGCCGGGCACGGCACTTCAGAGGGGCGTTCCTGGGCACAGTGGAGAAAGAATAACGCCCCTCTGGGCTCCTTACAGCGTCATTTACATATCATAAGAATCGATTTTTTGAAGAAATGACAAGACTCACAATCCAAAGAACAAGACAGATGGAAAAAAGGTACTCATGGATCCATGTTTAATAA
Organism: Bufo gargarizans; assembly: GCF_014858855.1. Lineage (NCBI taxonomy): Eukaryota > Metazoa > Chordata > Amphibia > Anura > Bufonidae > Bufo > Bufo gargarizans. The sequence continues at coordinate 205,085,637 of NC_058083.1, forward strand.
AGTACCTTTTTTCCATCTGTGTTCTTCTTTTCCATGTCAGTCTTGTCCTTTCTTCTAAAAATCGATTCTTAGGACATGCAAATGACGCTGTAAGGACTGGAGCCCAGAGGGGCGTTTTTCTTTCTCCACGGTGCCCAGGAACGGTGCCCCTCTGATTAGTGCCGTGCCCGCCTAAATATGAAAACTAATAACGCCTCCATCATTTAGCTGAATCGCCTCCCAGAGGCGCGGCTAAGTCCTCAACACCCGCCCCCCTCCTCAGCGCCGCGCTCTGCAAACACCCGATCCTCTTCTCGACGGCGTCCCAAATCCCGCGCAGGCGCAGTGCCGGCGATTGCCTGCGCCTGCGCTCTGATAATACGGCTGAGGGCAACAGCTTCAACATCGTCACTGGGCTCGGCGCATGCCCAGTGACGATGTTGAAGCTGTTGCCCTCAGCCGTATTATCAGAGCGCAGGCGCAGGCAATCGCCGGCACTGCGCCTGCGCGGGATTTGGGACGCCGACGAGAGGAGGATCGGGTGTTTCAGAGCGCAGCACTGAGGAGGGGGGCGGGTGTTGAGGACTTAGCCGCGCCTCTGGGAGGCGATTCAGCTAAACATGGGGGGGGGCCCTGGGGAGAAAAGCAGGTCATCAGTGGGCGGGGCCTTATCTGCGCTACGGGCCCCCCAGTGCCGCGGGCCCCATAGCAGTGGCGTGGTCTGCCTCTATGGGCGGTACGCCACTGTCCCTGACGAAATGCCGGCCCGAACTGCGCATGCGCGGGCCGCATAGCGCGCCATCTCGCGTCTCACGAGATGACGAGTATATGCATCGTTGTGCGTAGCGCTGCCGCCTCCGGACCGCACATCTGCGTTAGGCGGTCCGGAGGCGGTTAAAGTGCCTTTATGTTCAGCCGCTTTCCTCTGGTGGAGTAGAGAAGTCAGGGGCAATCCAGGATTTGTTCATTTTAATAAGAGTCAACCTTTCAGCATTTTCAATTGTAAGGCGGATGCGCACCCGCTCTGACAAAGCGCTGGCGGCAGGGCAGGCCAGCACCTCCAAGGCGTAGAGCTCCAGTTCGTGCCATGTGTCCAGCTTGGACACAGAGGAATCACTGAAGACGCTGACATGGTCTGCTACGTACTCCTTCACCATCTTCCAAAACTTTTCCTTCCTTGTGAGACTAGGCCGCGAATCAGGGTGAGGGTGCTGGCGGGGTGTCATGAAACTGTCCAAGGCCTTGGAGAGTGTTGCCCTGCCTCTGTTGGAACTGCTGTGTGTTCCCCTTGTCTCCCCTCCTCGTGTGGCCCAAGGAACTATGGACTCTGCCGCCAGCATTGTCAGCTGGAAATTTTTGAAGCAATTTTTCCACAAGGACCTTCTGGTATTGCACCATTTTGCTAGTCCTCTCCACCACAGGAATAAGAGATGAGAAGTTCTCTTTGCAGCAGGGGGCGAGAATGGTAAACAACCAGTAATCGGTGTTGGCCAAAATGGGTATAACGCAAGGGTCATGGGAAAGGCAGCATAACATAAAGTCAGCCATGTGTGCCAGAGTCCCAACAGACAAGACTTCGCTGTCCTCGTCAGGAGGATGACTCTCAATCTCCTCATCCTCTTCTTCCTCTTTGGCCCATCCACGCTGAACAGATGGAATAAACCTGCTATGGGTATTACCCTCTGTAGCAGAGGCAACCGTCTCCTGCTCCTCCTCCTCATCATCATCGAATTCACGCTGAGAAGACGAACAGAGGGTGGTCTGGCTATCACCCTGTGTACTGTCTTCCCCCATTTCCACCTCTTCCACATACAAAGCGTCTGCCTTCATTGGGAGCAGTGAGTGCTTCAGTAGACACAGAAGTGGGATGGTTACGCTGATAATAGCGTTATCGCTGCTTACCATCTGTGTTGCGTAAAACCTCACAGAGGTCAGACATCAATGCCCACTCGTCGATTATGAAGAGTGGAAGCTAACTGGAAAGGCGATGACCATGTTGCAGCTGGTATTCCACTACTGCCATCTGCTGCTCACAAGGCCTGGCCAACATGTGGAACGTAGAGTTCCAGCACGTACTCACAGCAGTTGGTGAGTTCGCAATTGCAAGCGCTGCTGCAGCGTTGCCAGATCGGCAGCAGCTGTAGATGACTTTCGGAAATGGGCACAAATGCAGCGCACCTTCACCAGTAGCTCAGGCATTTGGGTAGGTTTTGAGAAACCGCTGAACCACTAAGTTGAAGACCTGGGCTAGGCATGGTATTTGTGTGAGCTTTCCGAGCTCCTAAGCCGCCACCAAGTTACGGCCATTATCAGACACAACTATGCCTGGTTCTAGGTTGAGTGGCGAGAGCCACAGCTCAGTCTGGTCTCTTATCTCCTGCCAGAACTCTGCGGCAGTATGCTGTTTGTCACCGAAGCAAATTCGTTTCAGCACGTCCTTTTGCTGCTTCCCCACTGCAGTGCTACACTGCTTCCAGCTACTGACTGATGGCTGACTGGTGCTGCAAGATGATAATTCAGAGGTGGAAGTGGAGGAGGAGAAGGGTGGTTGCAGTCACTAATGTAGGTGGTGGCGGAAATCCTGATGGAAATAGGGCCCGCAATCCTTCGCGTAGGTAGCACCTCTGCCATCCTAGGGTACGACTCACTTCCGGCCTCTACAGCGTTCACCCAGTGTGTCATCAGTGAAAAGTAGCATCCCTGGCCAAAAGCACTTGACCATGTGTCAGTCGTTAAATGGACCTTCCCAATAACTGCATTGGTCAGGGCACGGGTGATCTTACGGGACACATGCTGGTGTAAGGCGGGAACAGCACACCGGAAAAAATAGTGGCGGCTGGGGACTGAGTAGCGAGGGATGGTCGCCGCCATCAAGTTGCAGAAAGCCTCAGTGTCTACAAGCCTAAATGGCAACATTTCCAGGGCCAGCAATTTGAAAAGGTGCGCATTTAGTGCTATTGCCTGTGGGTGGGTGGCTGAGTATTTGCGCTTTCGTTCAAAGGCCTAGGGTATGGACATCTGTACCCTGTGCTGGGATACAGAAGTGGATGTGCTAGCTGATGGTGCTTGCGAAGGTCCAGGTGCAGGGCGGTAGGCATCCGGGCCTGCGTCTTGGACAGGGGATTGGTCAGCACGTAACACAGGGAAAGAGGAGGCAGTGGTGTGCCCCGCAGACATTTATTATGGGCCCAGGCATTCAGCCCACCTATTAGGGTGCTTTGATGCCACGTGGCGTATCATGCTGGTGGTGGTGAGGTTGCTAGTGTTCACACCCCTGCTCATTTTGGTACGTCACAGGTTGCAAATGACAATTCTTTTATCGCCTGCACTTTCCTCAAAAAAGCGCCAGACTGTGGAACACCTACCCCTTGGCAAGGAAAATTGCCGCAAGGGGGTGCTTCGGGGAACAGTTGTGGGCCTGTTTGGTGTGGCCCGCCATTGTCCTTTTGCCACCCCACTGCCTCTTCCAGCTTGTTGCGGTTCTGTGGATCTCTCCCCCTCTGTAATGCTGTCCTCGCTTGGCTTTCCACCTTCCCAGGTTGGGTCAGTGATTTCATCGTCCACCACATCCTCTTCCACTTCCTCACTGATCAGCCTCCTGACTTGTTGCTTTACAACTGTGTCCCATCCTCATCATCAACCTCTTGAGACACTAATTGCCGTTGACTTATTGGCAACTGTGTCTCATCATCATCATCCACATGGTTAAACACTAATTGCCATTCCCCACCATCATCTTCTTCTGACTGTTGATGCTCAAGAGTTTGGTAATCAGTGCACAAGATCTCCTCATGTCCCTCTTCAAGCGGGCTTGGCGAGAGGCCCAAATCAAGGAATGGTGCTGAAAAGAACTCCTCGGAAGTGTAGTGTGGGTCACTAGTTTGCCAAGACTCTCCATGGTGGGAGGAAGGAGGATCAGGGTGAAGATTCTGTTGACAAGACTCTTGGCTACTGAGACTGGACTTTGTGGAAGACAGGGTGGTACTTAACCGACTGGAAGCATTATCTGCTGCAATCCAACCGACCACCTGGTCACATTGGTGTGACTTTGAGAGTGGTGTCCTGCGCCGCTCTGCAAACTGGGACATGAAGCTAGGTATCATGGATGAGTGTGTTTCTTGTGCTCTGGCAGCAGGCACAGTTTCAACGCGCCCAGGGCCACAGCCTCTGCATGCACCATAAGCAGCACAGCCACTTCCCTGTCCCTTACTGCTCACCTCGAGCATATTAAAATTGTATATATGCTTGCAAGTATGTCACACGTACAGTAGCGCAGGTTTTGTAAGTGTATGCACAAATAAATTAGACTGAATGTCACAGATATTTAGGATGCACAAACGTTATACAGGAGATGTAGCGCAGGTAATGTCACTGTCACTAGTGATGAGCGGCAGGGGCTATATTGAAATTCGCAATATTTCACGAATATTTAGGCAAATATTTATCATATATACACAAATTCGAGATTATTTTCTTAATTGCGAAAAATCAGCAATGTAATATTCGCGAAATACAGCCATGGGTCACTTTTGCTACATTTTCCAAGCTGCTGGAAGTTTCCTGAGACTGGAGAAAATGGTTGGCACGGCAGAACATTGAAAATGGCTTTATATGCAGTTAGCGTGCTCCAATATATTCGCAATTGTGGTAATCGGCACTAATGATGCAAATATTTTGGCGCAATACGTGAAACTTCACATTTTAGCAGGTCTGCATGTATGTATGGACAGCAGAACCTATCACGCTACCTAACACACTGCATTGCAACAGCTACACTATATCAGGATATAACCTACACACGATATATATAAGCTATCTAACTATCTATTTAATGTAATGAGTGGAAAGCACAGAGCACAGCAATGACACTTCTGTCTCTCTCAGAAATTAAAAAAACAGTAGAAATGGCTGCTGGGGAGGTTCTTATATAGTAAGGGGTAGGCAACTTTCCTATTAGTTGCTAGGAATGTTGCTAAGCTCAGACAAAGAATTGCAGCCTTCTCATTGGCCCACAAGCAAGAAGGGAGGTTACTGATCAAAAGAAAATCTAGAATATTCGAAGTTACGAATATACAGTATATCACTATATTCTAAATATTTGCAAATTCTCAAAGTGCCAATATTCGTGATTAATATTTGTGATTCGAATATTCGCGGCCAACAAATTACACTGAATATTTAGGATGCGCAAACGCAAACGTTATACAGGAGATGTAGCGCAGGTAATCTCGCTGTAACCAGCAGCCAAACAATTGCGCTAAATGTCACAGATATTTAGGATGCGCTAATGTAACACAACAGATGTAGTGTGTCACTGTCAGCAGTGGCCAAACAATTGCACGCAATTTTGCGTAGGTTGCGCTAATAATATATATTGCAGCCAAATAAAACAATAGTCCTTAAAAAGACTTTTGGGTCTCTAACACCTTTAAATACTAAACAATTCCTGTCCCTTCTGCTGCAGCTCTCCCTGACTAAGACTGAGTCGAACCACGTGTCATCGGGTGCTATATAGCCAGCCAATCACTGTAATGCCACTAACCAACATGGCTACGGCATTACAGTGAGGGACAGAACTTCCTCACACATTTATTGGCTGCTACGCAGCCAACAAACGTTCGGGGAGGTGACTCAAGCATCACGCTTGAGCACACATGCCGAGCAACAAGATGCTCGAGTGAAAATGGTGTTCGAGAGCATGCTTGCACAACACTAAGAAGTATCTCTTTACAAAAGTCCAGAATGGAGTTATTGTACACCCAACGATACCAAGGCACAGTTCCAAGGCAAGTCACAGTGTAGTCTTCACCCAATGGCTGTATATAGGCAAATGGCAACAATGATAATAACAGGAAAACATGTCCCTAAGCTCATTCTAAACACTTTTCAAACTTCCCAAGATAATCACAGGCATGCAAAGCTCTCAAAAATGTAGTAGGCATCCCACACTACAAACTATCCACACAAACCGCTATGCATGTGTGATAGGTGCCGTCAACTGTTACTCCTTCCACAAACAGTAGTCTCTATATCTGCTGAATAGCTTGCTGGCTCACACTGCTTTGTCATCCTGGACAGTCTATGAATGTTTTCTCCAGCTTTCCTTAATGAATTGTTCTCTCAACATGAATGATGTTTTTCTTAGGGCTAAACTGAACTAACATCTGCAGGCAGAACTAAACTCTGCAGTGGCTGATACAATCTATCTAGAAAGCTCCTCCTTTAGAGCGGAAAACTAGTTCCCTCTGCTGAGTCAGGACATATTTAACTAAACATTGCCACCTATGGACAGCTTTTGAGAACACATACATAATACCAAGCATTGATCATTTTAGTAATGCACCAAATTAACACTCGGCAGGGACCCGGTTCTGTGGTACTGCGATTACAGTCACTTAAACACTATGGACACCTGTGACCAGGGACGTGGCTAGGTCAAAACATTCGGGGTCTGGGCCCCTGATTTTTTTGTCCCAGGCCCCGAATATACTGCCTGCCTGTTAGATATACTAAGAGCACTATGGGGGCCTTATTACTACTGAAGGGTCTGTAGAGAGCTTTATTACCACTGGGGGAATAATAGGGGGCCTTATTTCTACTGGGGGCTCTGTGAGGGTATTATTATTACTGGAGGGCTACTAATTACTATTGGTGGGACTATGAGGAGTACTGTTACTATGGGGGGCACTCATTTTTCTTCAGGATAGTATTTGGGGGTACAGAAAAGTAAGGAAGCTAAGATGTCTGTGCATCACACTCTGCAGAGAAGAGGCGGCTGAGAGAAGTGTCCGGACCGAATGGAGAAGATGATGACAGAGAAGATCTACATCAGAGGAGACGTCACCTGGGAGTAAAATGTCTTCAGTGCTAGTGTTTGCAGAGGGGGGGATGCGGTTGTTCAACTTAGAGAATTGGGCCATATGCATTGGTGCTTGGGCCCCAGATCTTTTGAGACCCTAGCAATGCCCCTGCCTCTGACATGGACTTTAAAAAAAATATATTTTAGTGGTTACCTTGAATAAAAAAAAGTTGCACTAATCTTTAGTATGAGCTGCTCTCCTTGGATGCTTTGTCAGCACACACTTTTGTAGTGTACAAGAGAGAGGCAGGAGCAGGTGCTCTGTAAAGTTTGCCAGAATCAGCAGCACTAGTAGCTATGTGAAGAAATTACAGTAAACTTTGAAGAAGTGAAATGGTAGGGCATTTTGAAGAAAGACTATTTAGGAAGTGGCTTAATTTTTCACAATGAATCAAATGAAAACAAACAAAAAGAGAGAGAGAGACACACACACAAAATGTTCTGGCATTTAAAGCACTTTCAATCTGGGTAGAATCGATCTGTACCCAGACGAAGCCTTTGGTGAAACGCATGTCGGGTGTGGTGGTCAAGCTTTGCTGCAGTACTTGTTATGTAGGGTCCTGGAATTTTTCACTTCAGTGAGACATATGTGGCACTTGCTTGTACTATTTTGCTGACTGTTTTGCTATATGCTTGGCCACTGGTTGAAACACTTATATATTGTTCATGTTACCATACTGTTCTTGGACTTTATCGTGCCTTACATATTTTTTAGGTTGCTGCCACATGTTCAGGTTTTTTTTATGACATTTTTGAAGTCAACACCAGGAGTGGATTTAAAAATAGAAGTTGTATGTGTCCTTAATACTTTTTCTTTTTTATGATCCACACCAGATTTAAGGCTTCAAAACTGCATAATAAGCCTGAAACCCTGAGTGCCACTGCCTGCCTTTATGAGAGAAAGAGAAATCAGAGACACATTTTTTTAATCTCGCATGTACTTTGGTGCAATTATTTTACTACTGCTTAATCTATCTCTAAAATCTATTATCTCCTGGCCTCATGAGCATCATGTTTCAGTGGGAAACCAGAGATAGGGCCAGACAGTAATAACTCCCCTGTGGCAGATAAGCTCTGTTCCTACAGTCAAACATCCATTATGCCTATAGCGCTGTGTGAAAGAATAAAATATCTTATCTCTACATGTTAATTTTACTGTAGATGAACCAAATGAAAGCCGCATTGTCATCTATGACATTCATACATAGCGAACACCATGTTACAATCAGCGCATGCTGACATCTGTTTCCGGTGGGAGAACATGTACCACCTGGGGGCACCATCTCTGCAGATAAACATATCCCCTTAGCTTATCATATTGGTCTTAGAAAATGGTTTCATGGAAGGCCATATGAACACAGCTATGTTATGAATCAGTGCAGTATTGTTTCTGCAATATGATGCCAATTCAACTCCAGGAGCCTGTAATGTATCATTGTATGGCTCTGGTTTTATACAGCGCCACCAGGCAGCCAACAGTATACCAGACTCGAAGGCAATTCAGTTTTATGATGAAACAGACTTGAATCCCACACTTTCTTATTTTATTTCTCATTACCGGACTCTTTGCTGTCACCTTGCACTGTGACTAAAAGATTGCAATGTCAAATGTACCATAGCATAACGAAGACAATGCTTTACGGTACAGTTGCAGAATCAAGTTTAGTTACTATTTTCAAAAGTCTATTTGATTTATGTCTGTGATATATTTCATGTAATGTTACACAGACTACCTTATTCTGCCCATCAAGTATAACAGAAACCTGAAGGAACAGAACCATGATGCCAGTGTGAATAGAGCCTTACATTTAAGGCTACTTTCACACTGGCGTTTTGGCTTTCCGTTTGTGAGATCCGTTCAGGGCTCTCACAAGCGGTCCAAAACGGATCAGTTTTGCCCTAATACATTCTGAATGGAAAAGGATCCCCTCAGAATGCATCAGTTCAGTCTCCGATCAGTCACCATTCCGCTCTGGAGGCGGACACCAAAACACTGCCTGCAGCTTTTTGCTGTCCGCTTGACGAAACTGAGCCAAACAGATCAGTCCTGACACACAATGTAAATCAAAAGGGACGGATCCGTTTTCACTGACACAACCTGGCACAATAGAAAACGGATCCGTCCCCCATTAACTTTCAATGGTGTTCAAGTTGGATCCGTCATGGCTATAGAAGACATAATACAACCGGATCCATTCATGACGGATGCATGCGGTTGTATTATTGTAATGGAAGCGTTTTTGCAGATCCATGACGGATCCACTAAAAAAGCTAGTGTGAAAGTAGCCTAAGACGCGTTCTAAAGACAGATAAAAGCTGTGCACCAGCTCTGATCTGTCCTAAGTGTGCTCTACATTTCTAATACAAAATTGTACTTTAAAGGGGTTGTCCCACAAAAAATATTCTAAATGTTTGAAACCAGCAACAGAATCTGAATAATTATGTAGGTAGTTCAAAATTTATTTTAGCCGATGAGTTATTCAATATGTATAGTGCCATCTGCTGTTTGTTCTTTTCCTTATTTCTCTGCCTGCCAAACTAACATGCTGAGATTGTCGCACATGGTCTACTGCCACCAGCCCTATCTAATATTAGAAGCCGTAATAGTTACAGGACAAGGCTGCAACTGAAAAGACACACACCCACCAACCTGTGACTGATAGAGAGCTGCAGCAGAAAGGGCACGCCTCCCGAGAAAGGACATACCTCCTGAAAAAGGATACACCTCCTGAGAAAGGACATACCTCCTGAAAAAGGATACACCTCCTGAGAAAGGACACACCTCCTGAGAAAGGACACACCTCCTGCCAGTTTGAAATGAATCTAGCAATAAATGTGGAGAGCTCTGGATCCATGTGAGGGGCAGGGCTGGTTCTAGCTTTGCAATTCTGGGGTCATAGTCAAAGCAATTTACGCTGTAATCCCACTAACTTAAATTGCTGCTCTGCTACACAGCGACCTTTGTTTGCGTGACTGTTTCATGCAAAGATGGCCATGCAGCCCTAGCCTTATACATTGCCAGTGGTGCAATCAAAAAGGAAGAAACCATTTAATAACATGCTTTTAATGTTGCCAGATGCTTTTTCACTTGTGGTGCATTATTTGGGTCCATAGCCTTTTTTTTTTTATTGCAGCAGCAGCATGCTCTGGTTGTGCCGCCCACCCCCCATACAATTCTTTGTAAGAAAAAACACCTTCAAAAATATATTAAAAATATGTGAAACAAAAAACATGGGAGGTAGTGTGTGTCATGGTAGATCCACCTCTTCCAACTCCATATAGCAGAAGACTCTGGTGGTCACTTATTAACCACTTCCAGGCCGGGCCATTTGCCCCCTTCCTCACCAGGCCTAATCTGACAAATGTCACTTTATGTGGTAATAGCTTTGGAACACTTTTACTTATGCAAGCTATTCAGAGATTGTTTTCTCGTGACACATTGTACTTCATGTTAATGGTACATTTGAGTCAATATATTTCACCTTTATTTATAAAAAAAAAATCCAAAAGTTAACTAAAATTGGAAAATTTCTAAATTTGAATCTCTCTAAGGGCTCATGCACACGACCGTTGTTGTTTTGCGGTCTGTTTTTCACGGATCAGTTGTTTTTCTCTGATTTAAGTTCCGTTATTGCACAAAACATATCCGTATGGTTTCCGTATTTAATCAGTTTTTTTGCGGATCGGAAACGAAGACAGTAATTTATTAATCACCAAACACATGAGCAATATGGGCTGGGCATAGCATTTCTACAGTATGGATCCGCAAAATCCGGATGAAATCCGGATGGCATACGGATGTGTTCCGCGTGCGTTCCGTATTTTTTGCAGACCTATTGACTTGAATGGGGCCTCAGACCGTGATTTGGAGACAATAATCGTGCATGCACTACTTTTTTGCAGAGCGGAAATCCGGAAACAGAATGCACACGGAGTACCTTCCATTGTTTTTGCGGAATGAATGGTTCCGCATACGGTCCGCAAAAAAACGGAAGGTTCGTGTGCTTGAGCCCTAAGACAGATAGTAATACTTAATAAAATACTCATTTATTAACATTCACCATATGTCTGGCATCATTTTGGTAATGCAATTCTATTTTTTTTAGGGCGTTAGAAGGTTTACAATTTTAGAAGCAATTTTGAAAAAAAAAAAAAAATATTTTTTTTTAAGGACCAGTTCAGTTTTGAAGTCATTTTGAGGAGCTCACATAATAGAAACCACCCATAAATACCCGATTTTAGAAACTACACCCCTCAAACTATTCAAAACAGTTTTTTAGAAATGTTGTTAACCCTTTAAGTATTCCACAGCAACTAAAGCAAAATAGAGGTGAAATTTCATTATTTCCCTTTTTTTTTGCAGATTTTCCATTTCAATATTTTTTTTTTCCTGTAACACATCAAGGGTTAACAACAAAACAAACCTCAATATTTATTACCCTAATTCTGCAGTTTGCAGAAACACCCCATGTGGTCGTATACCGCTGTATGGGCACAGGGCAGGGCGCAGAAGGCAAGGAACGCCATATGATTTTTGGAGGGCAGATTTAGCTGGAATGGTCTTAGGGTGCTATGTTGCATTTGAAGAGACCCTGAGGTACCCCCACAGTGAAAACCCCCAAAAAGTGACCACATTTAGTAAACTCCACCACCCAAGGAATTTTTAAGGGGTGTAGCGAGCACTTTGACTCAACAGGCGTTTTATAACCCTTAGCTGTGAAAATGAAAAATAAAACAAAAAATTTACAAGAAAATGGTGCTTTAGGCCCCAACTTAACAGGATAACAGGAGAATATCTCCCCACAATGTGCTAGCCATTTTCTCCTGAATACAGTAACACAACAATTGTGGTCATAAAATGTTTTTTGGGGATAAGCCAGGGCTCAGAAGGGAAGGAGCAGCATCTGGTTTTTAAGAGCAATAACTTTTTATTTTTTGTTGACTGAGCTGTGTAAGCGCTCATTTTTTGTGGGACAAGCTGTAGTTTTTATTAGCATCATTTTGGGGTACATTTGGCTTTGGTGTAATTTTTCTATATTTTTTTACACCGCTCACTTGATAGGGTAGATCATCTGATATATTTGCAGATCCAGTCATTACAGACGCAACGATACCAAATGTCTTGTTTTTTTATTTTTTATTTACGTTTTACACAGAGAAAAAACAAATGTTTTTGTGTTGCCGTTTTCTTAGAGCCATATTTTTTTAAAATTTTTATGGCTATGGTCTTGTGTGGAGACTTATTTTTTGCGGGATGAGGCGACCTTTTTCATTTCTACAATTTTTGGGTACATATGACTTTTTGATCGATTAACATTATGTATTTTGGGAAGTGAGGTAAATAAAAAAGGTATTTTAGCTAATGTTTATTTTTTTATATTTTTTTACAGATTTCACCTGATGGGGTAGATCAGGCATGCTCAACCTGCGGCCCTCCAGCTGTTGTAAAACCACAACTCCCACAATGCCCTGCTTTAGGATTTTAGCTGAAGGCTGTTCGGGCATGTTGCGAGTTGTAGTTTTGCAACAGCTGGAGGGCCGTATGTTGAGCATGCCTGGGGTAGATCATGTGATATTTTTATAGAACCGGCCAGCACGGAGGCGGCAATACCAAATACTGTATGTCTATTTGATTTATTAATTTTATTTTTAACATTTTTTTAATTACTTAATTGGAGAATTTTTTTTCTTTTACTTGTGAATTTTTATTTTTTTATAACTGACTTTATTAATTTTAATTTTTGACATAGTAGCTCAAGTTACAGTGGAAATACACCCTGCGCAAAGGCTGTACAGCATTATACTACGCTGTACAACCTCAATACAGGGCTGATTGAGATCTATGGAAGACCCGGCAGCTCCTGCACTCTCCCGGCCCCAGCGGTCACATGACCACCGGGCCGGGACAGGAAGCAGCATATGGCTACCTTGCTGTATACACTACTACATACTCATTCAGCACTGTGTATACAACGATCTAGAAGGCAGGGACACCCAGGAAGGGTCCCTACCTTCTCTCTGGGGTGCCCTGCTGTCACTGACAGTGGGCCCCCGGGACAGCAGCTGCACGATTAGCATGCAGCTACCATCTCTGAAAAGACGTTCTAAAATGTCTATTCAGAGATAAACCCAACCACCCTGGACTTTTATAGTCAAGGGGCGGTTGGGAAGTGGTTAAACAGAAATACGCCTATATTAGGCGTATTTCTGGCGCAGATTGTAGTGCAAAGGTACTTTTCGACACAATCTGCAATTTTCCCCGCTCACGCCAGGTCTAAAAAAAGTGGGCATTGGCGGGGAACGGAAAAAGACGGCAGGCATGTCTCATTTACCATTTTCTATGTCTGTTTGAGGCTAGTTTCACACTAATGGCAGGAGACTACGGCAGGTTGTTCCGGCGGGTGAACAGCCTGTGGGATCCGTCCTGCCACTAGTTCACGTGTGCCCCCGGACTGCAGCTCCATCCCTATTGACTATAATGGGGTGGGGGCGGAGTTCCGGTGGCAGCATGGTAGCGCACGCTGAGAGGCGGCCGGACTAAAAGTACTGCATGCAGTTCCTTTAGTCCGGCTGCCTCTCGGTGTGTGCTGCCGTGCTGTAGCCGGAAGTCCGCCCCCATTATAGTCAATAGGGATGGAGCGGAAGTCCAGGGGCAAACATGAACTAGCGGCAGGATGGATCCGACAGGCTGTACACCAGCCGGAACAGCCTGCCGGAGTCCCCTGCCACTAGTGTGCAAGTACCCTTAGGCGTAGAAAATTGTCTAAATGTAAGACAGCTAGGAAGCTGTCTTATATTTACAAGCGGTGGTGGATCCGCCAAAGTTATGTAGAGGCCGGTGCCTCTTCATAACTGTGGCGGATCCACCGCCAGTGCAGGGCTTTATTAAGACCGGAGTCTGAAATGTCTTAATAAATGTGCCCCTCTGTCTTCATTAGCCAAGCCCTGGGTATCACCCTTACAACCTAAAAATACAAATGAGCCAAGTGAGTGAAGTATATCCTCATAGTATCTGGATACAATTAGGATACTCCAGGCAGGAAAACCAGCAGAGGAATGCCTTGTCTAGATACATGAACTTTCCTCTGTAGTCACCTAGCTTTTTTTTATAAAATATTGCACCCTAGGTATATCCAAGATGTAATAATGATTAAAATAGTCCTACTATATCATGGGCTAAGTCTTTATGGCAATGCACAAGGGTGTAGGGCAGTTTTTGTGGTGATCGGTTCAACTCACAGAGTGTGTGCTCAAGTGGTAGGTTTGCTATATGGTAGATGCTATCTATTCTAATAAAGGTATTTTATTTTTTTATTTTTTTATTTTGGGGGGGGGGGGGGGCTTGTACCCCTTGATCTTTTAAGACCCTAGCAACCTTTACAATGCTGTCATGTCTTTACTTCTGTCTTGCTGCTTAGTTTAAGGCGTTTTAACTTCATTTCACTCTTCCATAAAAAAGCAAACAAGTAAAAAATTATAATGTTTAAAATGGAAATATATAAAAACACACGTAACATGAAAATACTGATTGGGCAGCAGAATGTTAGGGCCCCCAGTATTTAAGGACTGCCAGGGACAGATATTCTGTTCTTCTGTTCTGAGAAACACATAAAACGAGCACCATTTGTCTTCTAGGCACAGGATTGCTCTACATTTGGCATGAAGATAGCAAGTCATAGACCCATGGCGGCCATTCTGCCCATAATTACACGCTATTGTCAATCTAAAATGATGAATACAAAGCAGAGACTTAAGAAAGGGTGGTATTATTCCGAGTAATATTCATATTCTGGAGAATCAATGGAGGAGAGATTTTTAAAGACTCATTCATTTCTAGGAAATATTAGTCTAAAAAAAGAGACAGAGTTAATGATCTGGAAACTGTCACTGTCACTGCTGTTACTGTTATGACTTGAAATTTTTTCCTTGATAAGGAGTGAAAGGAACTGAAGCAACATTTGCCATATTGTATGAACACATATACAAGACTGAGGGCATTCTGTAAGCCAAATGGCGGATGCATTCACATCAGCCTGGCATACATACAAACGGTGAGTGGTAACTGTCACTGACAGCTAAATAAACGTATACCATGGCCAGCATGAGCAAATGTTATCCAAAGGGCATAGCTCTTTCCAGCGTACAAACATAGCATTAACTGAACAGCAAAATGTCGCAATAGCCTGTGATAGCTTTTGGGCAACAAAAGGCATACATTTTCTCGCACTGAAAGGGTTAAGATTGCCAGAGTGCTTTGATTGGCAGAAGAAAGAAAAATACTCATATGAATTCAGCATGTGTCATTTTTTGTGCAGGTTTACAATGCTGCACACAGTGGTTTGAGAACGCCGCTTCATTACTGCGCTGTGTCTGCCTGTACAACAGTCTAGCCAGCTGCAGCCTGGAAATAATCACAATAATTACATTGTTCTTTTATTCTTTTGAAATACAAAAAACAATGAAGAAACTCTATGGGAGAATATCTGCTGCTGTACCCACACTCCCACGTTGCTGTTTGTACATCTCTCCCATGTAGACGGTGAGAAAAAAAAATGCATACTAGGTAGAAAATGTTATTATTACTGCTCAAGGCTCAGCTCTGTCGGCTCTTTACTTTTTTAATAGAAAATGCTTCAGTAACTCAATTGTCCAACCTAAGGACAGAGAAAGAGAACGAAATACACGTTGACTTAACCATTTCCCAACCGCCCATTGACTATAAGGCTAGGGCTACACGATGACATTTGTTGGGCGACATTTGTCGCAACAATGTTGCGTGATGATTTTTATAATGATAGTCTATGATGTCGCACTGCGACATGCTGCGACACGACAGTAGCAAAAAACCCATCCAAAATGGATGTCGCGTCGCAGTTTGTCGCATGTCTTACTGCAGAGTTGTATTGTGCAGAATTTAGAAGACGGTCAACTGACTCGGGGTGGAATGATCCTGCACTCCAGAGTCAGTTTTGTCAGGGGGTATCTTAGAGGTTGAAAGATGCCCTTGCTTTTCATGAATATCCTGATTCATTGGAGACGGCCATGTCTTTGGCAGTGCGGCTTGATAGACGTCTTAGAGAGAGGTATAAGATTCCTCTCGAGCGGGGAGTCCCGTCTGAAAGTGGATCCGTCCCACCTATCCCCTGGGGAAATATGACATTTGAATCTGGGACAAGAGAGGAGCCTATGCAGTTGGGCCAGGTTTCCTTTCGCTCAGGTGATAGGGATTTTAGGAAGCTGAATAAGCTATGTTACTACTGTGGTAAAGAAGGTCATTTTGTTTACGCGTGTCCTTTTGTTAAACCTCAAAACGGTAATGAAAAACTACGGCGGTATTCACATAAAGAGAAAGAAAAAACTTCCCCGACTCTTGCTAGTGTGAATGGGGAGTCTGAGCAAGCTAATATGCATTCTCCCTGCAATACCCGTTTCCTCCTGCCTGCCATGGTGGTGCTAGACTCATGAAATTTTGATTTTGAGGTATTTGTTGACAGTGGTAAACCTTATTGTCTTTCATTTTCTCCAAAATCTTGGTTTTAGAACTAGCACATTAGAAAAGGTAATACCAGTGTTTGCTATTGATTCCTCCCCTCTCTCACTTACTCATATCGTTCATGACATTTAGTTAAGGGTGGGTGATTCACATGTTGAGTCCATTTCTTGTTTTGTTATGAGGGGCTTGCCTGCTCCGATGGATCTAGGTTTACCATGGTTGCTAAAGCATAACCCTACTATTGACGGGCAAACAAGACAAATCAGTAGCTGGAGTGAATTTTGTACGGACGACTGTCTCTGTGCTTCTATCACAGGGGTGTCAACTACAGTCCTACTTCAGTTTCTCTCTGATTTTGCGGACGTATTCTCGGAGGGTGGAGCTCAGGAGCTGCCCCCCCATCGAGAATATGATTGTCCAGTCAATCTCATCCCTGGAGCTAAACTGGCAGAATCTCGGCTATACAATCTTTTCCAACCCGAAAGAGAGGCTATGCCGAAGTATATTGCCGAGAGATTGGCAAAGGGACATATTAGGCCATCTAAGTCCCCCGTGGCCACGGCTACTTTTTCGTAAAAAAGAAAGACGGATCACTTATACCGTGTTTAGATTTCCGGGAATTGAATCTCATTACGGTCTGTGATCCGTATCCCCTTACTTTGATTTCTGATCTATTTGATCAAATTGTCAGAGCCAAGGTGTTCTCCAAGTTGGATTTAAGAGGAGCCTATAACTTGATCAGAATAAAGGAAGGAGATGAGTGGAAAACAGCCTTCAATACACCCAAAGGTCATTTCGAGAATCTTGTGATGCCCTTTGGTTTAACTAATGCGCCAGTGGTCTTTCAACGATTTGTCAATGATATTTTCCATCATTTATTGGGAAGGTTTATTGTTATTTACCTTGATGACATACTAATTTACTCACCCGATTTGGAGACCCATCAGGATCACGTGAGACAAGTGTTGTTGATCCTTTGGGAGAATAAATTGTATGCAAAATTGGAAAAATGTGTATTTGCTGTCCAGGAGCTCTGTTTTTGGGATACCTGCTTTCTCACTCTGATTTTCGTATGGACCCCAAAAAGGTCCGGGCGGTACTGGAATGGGACAGGCCTGAGAATCAGAAAGCTCTGATGTGGTTTTTGGGTTTTACCAATTACTACAGAAAATTAATCTTGAATTATTCCACCATTGTAAAACCTTTGACAGATATGACTAAAAAAGGTGCCGACTTCTCTGTCTGGTTGGATGAGGCATTACAGGCCTGTTTTGAGTCTGCACCCATTCTGATGCAACCTGATGTGTCTCAACCTTTCATCGTGGAGGTTGATGCATCAGAAGTGGGGGTCGGAGCAGTTCTGCCGCAGGGTCCATCCCCTAGCTAATGGCATCCGTGTGCTATTTTCTCCAAAAAACTCTCCGCCGCTGACAGAAATTATGATGTAGGAGATAGAGAATTACTGGCCATTAAATTGGCCTTTGAAGAATGGCGTCACTGGTTGGAAGGGGCTACTTAACCTATTACGGTATATACTGACCACAAGAATTTGGCTTACCTGCAGTCTGCTAAGCGCCTGAATCCTAGACAGGCTAGGTGGTCACTGCTTTTTACTAGGTTCAATTTTGTGGTCACCTTTCGCCCTGGGGTTAAAAACGTCAAGGCAGATGCGTTGTCACGTAGTTTTCCTGGGGGGAGTGATTCAGAGGATCCCGCTCCGATTTTGGCTGATGGGGTGGTGGAGATGGAAGTGTTGGGGGCCCAGAAGGAGGCTCTTGATTCATGTCCTCCAGACAAGTTGTTTGCTCTTGCTAAACTGCAAAACAAGGTGTTCAAGGAACATCATGATACGGTCCTTGCGGGACATCCTGGAAGCAAATCCACCATAGATCTTATTTCCAAGAGATTCTGGTGGCCAGTGTTGTGCAAGGGTGTGGAGGGTTATGTGGCAGCTTGCGAGACCTGTGCACGTGTGAAGGTGGCTCACACATGACCTTCAGGATCCCTTCTTCCTTTGTCTATCCTGTCTCGTCCACATTTGTTCATGGATTTTATTACCGATTTACCGAGTTCCTCTGGGAAAACTGTGATTTTGGTGTTAGTGGACCACTTTATACCATTACCTAGCTTGCCCAATGCCAAATCTCTTGCTCAGGTTTTAACATAAAACTGCATGGCATTTCCTCTGATGTGGTGTCTGATAGGGGGACGCAATTTGTTTCCAGGTTTTGGAGGGCGTTTTGCTCTTGTCTGGGAATTCAACTGTCTTTCTCCTCGGCTTTTCATCCCCAGTTGAATGGTCAGACAGAGCGCATAAACCAAAACCTGGAGACCTATTTGAGGTTTTGTTCCCGAGAACCAGGATGACAGGTCTTCGTTCTTGTCTCTAGCCAAATTTGCCTTGAATAACCGTAGACAGGAGTCCACTGATAAGTCGCTATTTTTGGTCCATATGGTTTTCACCCACAGTTTGGTACTGGACTGGATCTTCTGGAATGCCAGAAGAAGAGAGATTCTCTTCCAACTTGTCATCTATCTGGCGGAAGATCCAAGGTAATTTGGAAAAGATGGGTGAAAGATATAAACGGATGGCTGATAGACGTATGACTGGTCCGGACCTGACCTGTGTGTGGGTGATTCGGTGTGGTTGTCCACTAAACACATTAAGCTCAAGGTACCATCTTGGAAACTGGGTCCAAGATGTATTGCCCCTTACAAAATCTCTGCTGTGGTCAACCCGGTGGTGTTTCGTCTGGATCTTCCAGGTCTGATCTTTCACAGGTCTTTACTGAAGAAATATGTGGAACCTGTGGAACCATCTCCATTGCCACCTCCCCCTGTCCTGGTGGATGGCAATTTAGAGTTTGAGATCTCTAGGATTCTCGACTCGCGTGTTCTTCGGGGTTCCCTCCAGTACCTAGTGCTTTGGAAGGGATATGGTCCAGAGGAAAGAATGTGGATTCCGGCTTCTGATGTTAGTGCTAGCCACCTGTGAGGGCCTTTCACAGGGCACACCCGCATAAAGTTGGCCCGGGGTGTCCGGAGGTCACCCGTAGAAGGGGGGGTACTGTCACGCCTTGCCCTGTGAATGTGCAGAGATCTGTCAGACTGGCTGCACATGTCTGACTCCTCTCTTTGGTTTGTTTTGGGTTTGAGCTGGATCCACCTTCCCTCAGGTGTACTGGGTTGATTATTAGCGAGGCTATTTATTCCTCCTTCCCCCAGTGTCTGTGTGGGTTATAGTTCCTTCCTGTGGGCTTTGGATGTGTTGTGGATTGTCTGCTCCAGTTCGGCTCAAGATAAGTCCTCTCAGTTTCTTCCCTTAGTGTCT
The DNA here is from genome assembly GCF_014858855.1 of Bufo gargarizans. Taxonomy (NCBI): domain Eukaryota; kingdom Metazoa; phylum Chordata; class Amphibia; order Anura; family Bufonidae; genus Bufo; species Bufo gargarizans. The sequence continues at coordinate 205,105,299 of NC_058083.1, forward strand.
TTTATCTAGGCCTCTAGGGAGACTCTTGCTTCCTCCTGTTTGAAGAAGCAGGTTGCCTCTTCCCTTTTCCCTACTGCTCATTGTTTTCCCAGGGTGTATAGACTTAGGCTCATTAGGGCATGTGCATATCCACCATTAGGGTAAGCACATGTGCACAGCAGTATAGGGAAAGCCTTAGGGATCGCTAAGAGGTGACCCTTTTCTCCCTAGCTTTTTGGCCTAGTCATTTATTCATTTTGTTTTCCCTGTGTTTGGTTCTTTCCCTGCTTACCTACCGTGACAGTCGTTTATCTCTGAATGGACGTTCTGTGCGCTAATCGTGAAGCTGCCAAGCAGGGGGGCCCGCTGCTTCCTGTCCCGGCCCGGTGGTCATGTGATCACCGGGGCCGGGTGAGTGCAGGAGCTGACAGGTCTTCAATAAACCTCGATCAGCCCTGCACTGAGGCTGTACAGTGCTGTATTATGCTGTACAGCCTCTCTGGGGGCTGTATTTTCCCTGTAACTGGAGCTACTATGTCAGCTACAGTTACATGAGAAATCAATAGTTAAAAAAATATGAAGTTAAATGTCCCCCAGAGGTCTGACCTTATGGGGGACACAAAGTGTAAAATAAAATATGTAAAAAAAATAAATAAAAATTATTTGTAAAAAATTTTATAAAAAAGTTTCACACTTAAAAAAATAATAATAATAAAACATAATTTAAAAAAAGGATCAGTAATTACAATAGGTTGAGGTGGCTTACTCGTAATTAGCTCTGTTATGGTGCTACAAGCTCAATTAAAGGGGAACACCCAACCCTCGATTGAAAAGTAATAAAGTAGAAAGAATGAGCGAGAACTCAGGCACTTGGTCTCAGATTGAAGTATGCAGAAAAATGTATTATACAATCCCTATACATATCCCCATAAAATATCTAAAACAATCAAGATAGCATACAATGGCATATAGTACATGAAAGTTTCAAATGGTTAAACTTGCACAACCTACACTTGACATGCCACCGCTTCTACATATAAAAGTTTCTTCTATAACTCAGTTATAGAAGAAACTTTTATATGTAGAAGCGGTGGCATGTCAAGTGTAGGTTGTGCAAGTTTAACCATTTGAAACTTTCATGTACTATATGCCATTGTATATGCAATCAAAGAAAAATAGGGGCACATCCGAAAGTCAGAAGAAAGAGTGCCGGCCCTTGGTATATAAAGCACAATGTAGCAAAAGAGAAGAAAGAATACCGAAACAGGAGCCGCACATCTACAAAAATATACAAGTTTATTTGGGTAACAGACACAGCATAAAAAAGTTTAAAATCGTTGTATACAACAAATCCGGGCCATGTAAGCCGTGTATCGGCGCATGCCCATCTGAATCACCACAATTTCATGTATGAACCCCCACATCCATCAGCATATCATAATATAAAGTGCATGAGATCCATCAACAATGAATAAGAGTTAATAAATACTTATCATGGTATTGGCATGATGGGGGGTGTCTGTGGCGGTCAGAAAGAAAGCCCCACGCGTATCGCCAGGCTTGCTGGCTTCCTCAGGAGTGCCTGGTTCCCAATAGCAATCATCAAATATATATGTATCAAATAATCAAGTAATGCCTTGTACCTGTGCAGGGATACCAGATGGAAGAAGGGGGCGGTAACTCCCTCACTGTCGTGGAGCGACATAGAGGCGAATGGGGAAGTCTCCCATAATACAGGTGTGGGTCCGTTGTGGGAAGCGAACGGCGTCCGGATGTGCCGTTCGCGCATGCGCCCATCCAAGCCGGCCCGCGCTGCGTTCCAAAGACCGGAAGTAGCAGCACGCGCCGGCTCGCAGGGTTCCCACTGCGTGTCAATGGTCGGAAGTGACGTAGATCCCGGCGTGTGACGGCGACGGGGGGAACTGCAGATGTACACGGAGGAAAAAGGACAACAAGAGCAGGCCTTTTGCACCAGACTTGGCGCATAAATTATAAAAAACAGTGTATCAGAGTCAGAGAGAGACCAAGAATTGAAATAGAGAATAAGGAACAAGTGTTGCTCTGAAAAAAATAAAGGGCATAAGAAAAATGTCAGGAAAGGAATAGATTAATTTCAAGAACACACCAAAAGAAGTATCAAAATAATGATAATTAATATGCTCAAAATCCCAAATTATTTATATGTTTCTGAAACAATTTTTCATGTATTATTGTTTGTAATTATTATACTTATTTATTACTTATTTTAAATCTATTTTTTAATTATTTTTTATTTTATTATTTTCGCCTATATTTTTATATTTTTTTGTTACTATTGTTTTATATTAATTTTTCATTAATTTTTGATTTTATGATTTTTATTATATTTTATATTTTTTAGAATTTATTATTATTTTTTATTTGCATATTTTTGAATATTATTTTTTATTCTTTTTTATTATTTATATTTTATGATTTTTTTTTTGAAGTTATCAATTAATTGGTGCACTAAGAAATAATGTATGTGCCCAAAAGTAAAACCCAAGGTGAATATTTATAATTAAATCATGTGCAGAATTAGCTACCTGTCAAATGAATGACCTGGTCTCTCAATTCGACCACATGGTATCACACCCAATCGTGTCTAGATAACCATTTTTTCTTTAATTTTAATTACTAGTTATGAATTAATCGCAAAAAAAAAAAAAAAAAAAAAGAGAAAAGAGAGGGAAAAAGAAATGTAAAGCTCCATGCCAAGATCTGCAGCACCCCGCATCGAGGTCACAGGATCAAGAAGGTCACTCTCAGGGGTAATGACCATACCCGGGGTTGCGGCGTCCAAGGGTTATCCAGTTCAAATGATATAAAAACACACATAAATTGCAGTAGACTAGTCATCACAGGTCCAGACAAATGGGAAAGTCCTTAAGGAAAAGGACATGATAGTCCAGTAGAATTCAGTGTCGTGAACGATGATCAAAAGATTCCCCAACCGAAGAACCGAAGTACAGAAGAAAAATGATCCAGTCCCGAAATAGAGGACCACGTGATCACATGTAGTGTGAACAACATGTATATCTAAAATGACAGAAAAAAAGAGAGGAAAAAAAAAAGAAAATTTAGGATGATTGAAAAACCACAACAAATCATCTACCATAAAAACCTGTGAACAAAAGCTCCTCATTAAGACCCTGTGGGGATAAACAGTCAAGATTGTAAATCCATCGGGATTCGGCCTTCAACAAACATTGTGCTACATGTGTCCCCCTAATGTTAGAGAAAATTTTTTCTAAGCCTACAACCTGTAGGCCATTATACTTACCCCCATGGTGATCCAAGAAATGTGAAGCCACAGAAGTAAGAATCGTCTCCTCATCAGCCCGGTCCCGGGCGGCCAGGTTGATGTTGGACATGTGCTGCTGGATTCGTTTTCGCAATTCCTGTGAGGTCTGTCCCACATATATTCGCCTACATGGACAAATAATCCCATATACCACGTTTCTCGTACGACAATTGATATAATGCTTTAAACGTATGTTTGCCTCACCATTTATGAAATTATCCTTTCCCAACATGTACGGACAAACATTGCACTGGCCACAGGGATGTGTGCCTTTGAGTTTGATGCCTCTGTTCAATCCCCGTGTTGGACGCTGGAAGTGACTACAGACAAGCTTGTCCTTGAGTGAGGGTGCTTTACGGGCAATAATTCTCGGTTTTTCATCCATGTGTGGTATCAGTCTACGATCAGAGGTGAGCAGGAACCAATGGTTCTCCAAGATCTTATACAATGCTGGCCATTGATTATTATAGCGTGTGATCAAATGCACCCTGCCATCCCTGATTTTTGGTTTTGGGGTGAGTAATTGCATCCGGTCAGCATTTTTGGCTTCTTCATATGATCGTGTGATGAGTTTCCTAGGGTACCCCCTTTTTCGAAACCGTGTTGTTAATCTGCCGATGCTGTCCTGAAGTCCGTTATATTGGTACAATTACGCCGCAGCCTGAGAAACTGCCCTTTTGGGATCCCTTTCTTCATATGGGCCGGATGGAAACTTTGATAGTGTAGTAAATTGTTGGTAGCCGTACTTTTTCGGAAAAGAGATGTAGTGATCCGCTCATGCTCTTTACGCAGCTTCAAATCCAGAAAATCCACCGTATCATCCGATATGGTGTACGTCAAGTGTATGTTCAAATCATTGATATTCAATGTATCTATGAACTGGATGCAGGTCTCCCTGGAACCCTGCCAGAGAAACAGGATATCATCAATATAGCGGAACCAACCCACCACGCCCCCACTGAAAGACGACGACGGGTACACGCAGGTCTCCTCCCACCAGCCTAAAAATAGGTTTGCGTAGGAGGGCGCACAGCGTGCACCCATCGCGGTCCCAGGACTCCTGCCTGTAAAAAATCCGATCAAAAACAAAATAATTATGATGTAACACAAAATGCAGGAGACTCACCAGGAAGGCGCGATGGGCCGGCTCCTCCGAAATTGATTGTTCCAAAAAATGGGTTGTAGCCCTGATGCCGTCCTTGTGTGCAATATTCGTATAAAGAGACTCGACGTCACAGGTTACCAGTAATATATCGGAGGTGATTGATAAATGTTCCAATATTTCTATTAAGTGGAGAGAATCCCGTACATAGGAGGGTAATCCTAGAACAATGGGTTGAAGAAAGAAGTCCACATAAGTGCAAGCCTGTTCACACAAGCCCCCGATGCCGGCCACAATGGGTCGACCCGGAGGGTTGCGGAGGTCCTTATGCACTTTTGGGAGCATATAAAATGTGGGAATGATAGGATGACTCACCTCTAAAAACAAATGCTCCTTCTTAGTGATGATGAACATGTCTCGTGCTGTTTTCAATAATTGATCAAACTTCTTCTTAAACACCATTGTAGGATCAGATGGTAAAGGAACATAGAAAGTTTTATTCTGTAGTTGTCGGTTCGCCTCTTTTGTATACAGGTCAATGTCCCAAAGGACCACATTGCCGCCCTTATCTGCCTCCTTAATGACAAAGGTGTTGTTCGCCTGTAGTTTCCGTATGGTGTCTGATTCCAAATTGTTCAGATTTCTACCACGTAAGGAATCGGGTTTAAGGTTCTGTATTCCATGAAGTACCGCTTGAAAAAAGAGCTGAATATTGGGGAATAAGTTAAATGAGGGAGTAAGCAGGGAGGGCTTGTTCAAGGTGAAACACCTCCTACCTGATTCTGATTCGCTCTCTCGCAGGAGGTCCATAAGATCCATGAATACTCCACGTTCATCGTCGGCCAGGGTTTGTAAGATTGAGGGTTGATTAAAAAGGAGTTTGAAGCAAAGTTGTCTGCAAAACAAATATGTGTCTTTGACGAATTCAAATTTGTCCAAGACACGCATAGGGGAAAAGGAAAGTCCCTTTTCCAGTATAGATTGTTCCTGTATAGTAAGATCGTATGTAGATAAATTTATGATTTGAAGAACATTTGTGTCCATACCATTTAGTATTGCTGTAGTCGTCTCTTCTGGAAAACTGGGTAATTGCTGCCCCTGCGATGTTGGGGTCCTCTTTTTCTTGGATTTGCGTAATCCCCTCCTTGACCTCCGTCGTCGCTGGCCTCTGATAAAAAATCACCCTCACTCAAACTCTGATCACTGGGGTCAGTATGAACACCAGCCATTCTTGTTGATGGATTCATGGTGTTATTCCTACCCTGGCCACGCAGATTTCCCGTGTGCTTCCACTTAAATGCTTGTTTGTTGTCAAAGTCAACCCTATCCCGCTGGAACTTGGATTTCTTCCCCATCATGATCTCCTTATCATACTTGTCCAAAGTGTCCCTCAACTTAGTATAATAACTCTCAACCTTTGGTTTTCTCATGCAGAGCCAACCGCGCCTCTAGGCCCACCAATCTCTGCTTGGTTGTACGGAGCAATTCCCTATCGTGCTCAATCAACATGCCCATAAGAATTTTGGAACATTGGGATAAACCCTGTTCCCAAATGGTTTTAAACTCAGGGGTGACCTCCCAGGCAGGGAATTTCTGTACCCGGAGACCCCTGGGTATAATACCACATTTAACATATTCTTCTAGGCTTTTAACATTCCACCATACCCTTGAGAACAATTTGTGTGCCTCAGTGAGTTCATTAACAAGCACCCTAAAATCACCACTGTCCTCCGGATCACCACCCTCCTGAAAGATGGTGGACACCTGGGAGTTCCACGCCGCCTCTCTATCCTCCACGTGTACCGCCATATCACTGCACAGACTATCACGAAATTAAAACAATGAATATAGGAGTGCCTCCCCAAGAAAACAGTGTAAACCACTGCTAATAAATGACCATGCAATCAAAGAAAAATAGGGGCACATCCGAAAGTCAGAAGAAAGAGTGCCGGCCCTCGGTATATAAAGCACAATGTAGCAAAAGAGAAGAAAGAATACCGAAACAGGAGCCGCACATCTACAAAAATATACAAGTTTATTTGGGTAACAGACACAGCATAAAAAAGTTTAAAATCGTTGTATACAACAAATCCGGGCCATGTAAGCCGTGTATCGGCGCATGCCCATCTGAATCACCACAATTTCATGTATGAACCCCCACATCCATCAGCATATCATAATATAAAGTGCATGAGATCCATCAACAATGAATAAGAGTTAATAAATACTTATCATGGTATTGGCATGATGGGGGGTGTCTGTGGCGGTCAGAAAGAAAGCCCCACGCGTATCGCCAGGCTTGCTGGCTTCCTCAGGAGTGCCTGGTTCCCAATAGCAATCATCAAATATATATGTATCAAATAATCAAGTAATGCCTTGTACCTGTGCAGGGATACCAGATGGAAGAAGGGGGCGGTAACTCCCTCACTGTCGTGGAGCGACATAGAGGCGAATGGGGAAGTCTCCCATAATACAGGTGTGGGTCCGTTGTGGGAAGCGAACGGCGTCCGGATGTGCCGTTCGCGCATGCGCCCATCCAAGCCGGCCCGCGCTGCGTTCCAAAGACCGGAAGTAGCAGCACGCGCCGGCTCGCAGGGTTCCCACTGCGTGTCAATGGTCGGAAGTGACGTAGATCCCGGCGTGTGACGGCGACGGGGGGAACTGCAGATGTACACGGAGGAAAAAGGACAACAAGAGCAGGCCTTTTGCACCAGACTTGGCGCATAAATTATAAAAAACAGTGTATCAGAGTCAGAGAGAGACCAAGAATTGAAATAGAGAATAAGGAACAAGTGTTGCTCTGAAAAAAATAAAGGGCATAAGAAAAATGTCAGGAAAGGAATAGATTAATTTCAAGAACACACCAAAAGAAGTATCAAAATAATGATAATTAATATGCTCAAAATCCCAAATTATTTATATGTTTCTGAAACAATTTTTCATGTATTATTGTTTGTAATTATTATACTTATTTATTACTTATTTTAAATCTATTTTTTAATTATTTTTTATTTTATTATTTTCGCCTATATTTTTATATTTTTTTGTTACTATTGTTTTATATTAATTTTTCATTAATTTTTGATTTTATGATTTTTATTATATTTTATATTTTTTAGAATTTATTATTATTTTTTATTTGCATATTTTTGAATATTATTTTTTATTCTTTTTTATTATTTATATTTTATGAAATTTTTTTTGAAGTTATCAATTAATTGGTGCACTAAGAAATAATGTATGTGCCCAAAAGTAAAACCCAAGGTGAATATTTATAATTAAATCATGTGCAGAATTAGCTACCTGTCAAATGAATGACCTGGTCTCTCAATTCGACCACATGGTATCACACCCAATCGTGTCTAGATAACCATTTTTTCTTTAATTTTAATTACTAGTTATGAATTAATCGCAAAAAAAAAAAAAAAAAAAAAAAGAGAAAAGAGAGGGAAAAAGAAATGTAAAGCTCCATGCCAAGATCTGCAGCACCCCGCATCGAGGTCACAGGATCAAGAAGGTCACTCTCAGGGGTAATGACCATACCCGGGGTTGCGGCGTCCAAGGGTTATCCAGTTCAAATGATATAAAAACACACATAAATTGCAGTAGACACTCCTATATTCATTGTTTTAATTTCGTGATAGTCTGTGCAGTGATATGGCGGTACACGTGGAGGATAGAGAGGCGGCGTGGAACTCCCAGGTGTCCACCATCTTTCAGGAGGGTGGTGATCCGGAGGACAGTGGTGATTTTAGGGTGCTTGTTAATGAACTCACTGAGGCACACAAATTGTTCTCAAGGGTATGGTGGAATGTTAAAAGCCTAGAAGAATATGTTAAATGTGGTATTATACCCAGGGGTCTCCGGGTACAGAAATTCCCTGCCTGGGAGGTCACCCCTGAGTTTAAAACCATTTGGGAACAGGGTTTATCCCAATGTTCCAAAATTCTTATGGGCATGTTGATTGAGCACGATAGGGAATTGCTCCGTACAACCAAGCAGAGATTGGTGGGCCTAGAGGCGCGGTTGGCTCTGCATGAGAAAACCAAAGTTGAGAGTTATTATACTAAGTTGAGGGACACTTTGGACAAGTATGATAAGGAGATCATGATGGGGAAGAAATCCAAGTTCCAGCGGGATAGGGTTGACTTTGACAACAAACAAGCATTTAAGTGGAAGCACACGGGAAATCTGCGTGGCCAGGGTAGGAATAACACCATGAATCCATCAACAAGAATGGCTGGTGGTCATACTGACCCCAGTGATCAGAGTTTGAGTGAGGGTGATTTTTTATCAGAGGCCAGCGACGACGGAGGTCAAGGAGGGGATTACGCAAATCCAAGAAAAAGAGGACCCCAACATCGCAGGGGCAGCAATTACCCAGTTTTCCAGAAGAGACGACTACAGCAATACTAAATGGTATGGACACAAATGTTCTTCAAATCATAAATTTATCTACATACGATCTTACTATACAGGAACAATCTATACTGGAAAAGGGACTTTCCTTTTCCCCTATGCGTGTCTTGGACAAATTTGAATTCGTCAAAGACACATATTTGTTTTGCAGACAACTTTGCTTCAAACTCCTTTTTAATCAACCCTCAATCTTACAAACCCTGGCCGACGATGAACGTGGAGTATTCATGGATCTTATGGACCTCCTGCGAGAGAGCGAATCAGAATCAGGTAGGAGGTGTTTCACCTTGAACAAGCCCTCCCTGCTTACTCCCTCATTTAACTTATTCCCCAATATTCAGCTCTTTTTTCAAGCGGTACTTCATGGAATACAGAACCTTAAACCCGATTCCTTACGTGGTAGAAATCTGAACAATTTGGAATCAGACACCATACGGAAACTACAGGCGAACAACACCTTTGTCATTAAGGAGGCAGATAAGGGCGGCAATGTGGTCCTTTGGGACATTGACCTGTATACAAAAGAGGCGAACCGACAACTACAGAATAAAACTTTCTATGTTCCTTTACCATCTGATCCTACAATGGTGTTTAAGAAGAAGTTTGATCAATTATTGAAAACAGCACGAGACATGTTCATCATCACTAAGAAGGAGCATTTGTTTTTAGAGGTGAGTCATCCTATCATTCCCACATTTTATATGCTCCCAAAAGTGCATAAGGACCTCCGCAACCCTCCGGGTCGACCCATTGTGGCCGGCATCGGGGGCTTGTGTGAACAGGCTTGCACTTATGTGGACTTCTTTCTTCAACCCATTGTTCTAGGATTACCCTCCTATGTACGGGATTCTCTCCACTTAATAGAAATATTGGAACATTTATCAATCACCTCCGATATATTACTGGTAACCTGTGACGTCGAGTCTCTTTATACGAATATTGCACACAAGGACGGCATCAGGGCTACAACCCATTTTTTGGAACAATCAATTTCGGAGGAGCCGGCCCATCGGAGGGATCCCAAAAGGGCAGTTTCTCAGGCTGCGGCGTAATTGTACCAATATAACGGACTTCAGGACAGCATCGGCAGATTTAACAACACGGTTTCGAAAAAGGGGGTACCCTAGGAAACTCATCACACGATCATATGAAGAAGCCAAAAATGCTGACCGGATGCAATTACTCACCCCAAAACCAAAAATCAGGGATGGCAGGGTGCATTTGATCACACGCTATAATAATCAATGGCCAGCATTGTATAAGATCTTGGAGAACCATTGGTTCCTGCTCACCTCTGATCGTAGACTGATACCACACATGGATGAAAAACCGAGAATTATTGCCCGTAAAGCACCCTCACTCAAGGACAAGCTTGTCTGTAGTCACTTCCAGCGTCCAACACGGGGATTGAACAGAGGCATCAAACTCAAAGGCACACATCCCTGTGGCCAGTGCAATGTTTGTCCGTACATGTTGGGAAAGGATAATTTCATAAATGGTGAGGCAAACATACGTTTAAAGCATTATATCAATTGTCGTACGAGAAACGTGGTATATGGGATTATTTGTCCATGTAGGCGAATATATGTGGGACAGACCTCACAGGAATTGCGAAAACGAATCCAGCAGCACATGTCCAACATCAACCTGGCCGCCCGGGACCGGGCTGATGAGGAGAAGATTCTTACTTCTGTGGCTTCACATTTCTTGGATCACCATGGGGGTAAGTATAATGGCCTACAGGTTGTAGGCTTAGAAATTTTTTTCTCTAACATTAGGGGGACACATGTAGCACAATGTTTGTTGAAGGCCGAATCCCGATGGATTTACAATCTTGACTGTTTATCCCCACAGGGTCTTAATGAGGAGCTTTTGTTCACAGGTTTTTATGGTAGATGATTTGTTGTGGTTTTTCAATCATCCTAAATTTTCTTTTTTTTTTCCTCTCTTTTTTTCTGTCATTTTAGATATACATGTTGTTCACACTACATGTGATCACGTGGTCCTCTATTTCGGGACTGGATCATTTTTCTTCTGTACTTCGGTTCTTCGGTTGGGGAATCTTTTGATCATCGTTCACGACACTGAATTCTACTGGACTATCATGTCCTTTTCCTTAAGGACTTTCCCATTTGTCTGGACCTGTGATGACTAGTCTACTGCAATTTATGTGTGTTTTTATATCATTTGAACTGGATAACCCTTGGACGCCGCAACCCCGGGTATGGTCATTACCCCTGAGAGTGACCTTCTTGATCCTGTGACCTCGATGCGGGGTGCTGCAGATCTTGGCATGGAGCTTTACATTTCTTTTTCCCTCTCTTTTCTCTTTTTTTTTTTTTTTTTTTTTGCGATTAATTCATAACTAGTAATTAAAATTAAAGAAAAAATGGTTATCTAGACACGATTGGGTGTGATACCATGTGGTCGAATTGAGAGACCAGGTCATTCATTTGACAGGTAGCTAATTCTGCACATGATTTAATTATAAATATTCACCTTGGGTTTTACTTTTGGGCACATACATTATTTCTTAGTGCACCAATTAATTGATAACTTCAAAAAAAAAATCATAAAATATAAATAATAAAAAAGAATAAAAAATAATATTCAAAAATATGCAAATAAAAAATAATAATAAATTCTAAAAAATATAAAATATAATAAAAATCATAAAATCAAAAATTAATGAAAAATTAATATAAAACAATAGTAACAAAAAAATATAAAAATATAGGCGAAAATAATAAAATAAAAAATAATTAAAAAATAGATTTAAAATAAGTAATAAATAAGTATAATAATTACAAACAATAATACATGAAAAATTGTTTCAGAAACATATAAATAATTTGGGATTTTGAGCATATTAATTATCATTATTTTGATACTTCTTTTGGTGTGTTCTTGAAATTAATCTATTCCTTTCCTGACATTTTTCTTATGCCCTTTATTTTTTTCAGAGCAACACTTGTTCCTTATTCTCTATTTCAATTCTTGGTCTCTCTCTGACTCTGATACACTGTTTTTTATAATTTATGCGCCAAGTCTGGTGCAAAAGGCCTGCTCTTGTTGTCCTTTTTCCTCCGTGTACATCTGCAGTTCCCCCCGTCGCCGTCACACGCCGGGATCTACGTCACTTCCGACCATTGACACGCAGTGGGAACCCTGCGAGCCGGCGCGTGCTGCTACTTCCGGTCTTTGGAACGCAGCGCGGGCCGGCTTGGATGGGCGCATGCGCGAACGGCACATCCGGACGCCGTTCGCTTCCCACAACGGACCCACACCTGTATTATGGGAGACTTCCCCATTCGCCTCTATGTCGCTCCACGACAGTGAGGGAGTTACCGCCCCCTTCTTCCATCTGGTATCCCTGCACAGGTACAAGGCATTACTTGATTATTTGATACATATATATTTGATGATTGCTATTGGGAACCAGGCACTCCTGAGGAAGCCAGCAAGCCTGGCGATACGCGTGGGGCTTTCTTTCTGACCGCCACAGACACCCCCCATCATGCCAATACCATGATAAGTATTTATTAACTCTTATTCATTGTTGATGGATCTCATGCACTTTATATTATGATATGCTGATGGATGTGGGGGTTCATACATGAAATTGTGGTGATTCAGATGGGCATGCGCCGATACACGGCTTACATGGCCCGGATTTGTTGTATACAACGATTTTAAACTTTTTTATGCTGTGTCTGTTACCCAAATAAACTTGTATATTTTTGTAGATGTGCGGCTCCTGTTTCGGTATTCTTTCTTCTCTTTTACTATATGCCATTGTATGCTATCTTGATTGTTTGATAATAAAAAAAAATCTGTAAATCACATTGTATGATTTTTAATTAATTTATTTGTCTTGCACTGCTGAACATAAGTATTTAAACACCTGAGAAACAGCAAGAATTCTGTCTCTCAAAGACCTGTTACTATACCTTTAAAATAAAGTCCACCTCTACTCCACTCATTAATCTAACTTAGTAGCACCTGTCTGAGCTCTTTAAACACCCCTGTCCACCACACAGTCAGTCAGACACCAGCTACTACCATGGGCAAGACCAAAGAGATGTCAAAAGACACCAGAGACAAAATTGTGGAGCTCCACAAGGCTGGAAAGGGCTACGGGCAATTGCCAAGCAGCTTGGTGAAAATAGATCAACTGTTGGAGCAATTGTTAGAAAATGGGAGAGGCTAAAGACGACTGTCAGTCTCCCTCGGACTGGGGCTCCATGCAAGATCTTAGCTCGTGGGGTATTACTGATGATAAGAAAGGTGATGAATCAGCCCAGAACTACAAGGGAGGAGCTGGTCAATGACATAAAGAGAGCTGAGACCACAGTTCCAAAGGTCACTGTTGGTAGAACACTATGCCGTCATGGTTTAAAATCATGCATTGCACAGAAGGTTCCCCTGCTCAAGTCATCACATGTCCGGGCCCATCTGAAGTTTGCCAATGACCATCTGGATGATCCAGAGGAGGCATGGGAGAAAGTCATGTGGTCAGATGAGACCAAAGTAGAACTTTTTGGTCTAAACTTCACTCGTCGTGTTTGGAGAGAAAAAAAGGATGAGTTGCATCCCAGGAACACCATCCCTACTGTGAAACATGGAGGTGGTAACATTATGCTTTGGGGGTGCTTTTCTGAGAAGGGGACAGGACGACTGCACTGTATTAAGGAGAGCATGAATGGGGCCATTTATTGTGAGATTTTGAGCAATAACCTCCTTCCCTCAGTCAAAGCATTGAAGATGGGTCATGGCTGGGTCTATCAACATGACAACGACCTGAAGCACACAGCCAGGATAACCAAGGAGTGGCTCCGTAAGAAGCATATCAAGGTTCTGGAGTGGCCTAGCCAGTCTCCAGACCTAAATCCAATAGAACATCTTTGGAGGGAGCTGAAACTCAGTGTTGCTGACAGATCTAGAGAAGATCTGTGTGGAGGAGTGGGGCCTGTTGCAGTGTGTGTTAGGCCTCATGCACACAACCGTTTTTGGAGGATTTTTGGAGGATCCACGGACATGAAAAAAAAGTCGTTTTGGTGTCCGCCTGGCCGTGCGGAGCCAAACGTATCCGTCCTGAATTACAATGCAAGTCAATAGGGACGGATCCGTTTGATGTTGACACAATATGGTGCAATTTCAAATGGATCCGTCCCCATTGACTTTCAATGTAAAGTCAGGAGTCCCTTTTATACCATCGGATCTGAGTTTTCTCCAATCCGATGGTATATTTTAACTTGAAGCGTCCCCATCACCATGGGAACGCCTCTATGTTAGAATATACTGTCGGATATGAGTTAGATCGTGAAAACTCATTTCCAACAGTATATTCTAACACAGAGGTGTTCCCATGGTGATGGGGACGCTTCTAGTTAGAATATACTACAAACTGTGTACATGACTGCCCCCTGCTTCCTGGAAGCACCCGATCTCTTACAGGGGGCCGTGATCAGCACAATTAACCCCTCAGGTGCCGCACCTGAAGGGGTTAATTGTACGTATCATATTCCCCTGTAACAGATCGGGTGCTGGCAGGCAGCAGGGGGCAGTCTTGTACACAGTTTGTAGTGTATTTTAACTAGAAGCGTCCCCATCACCATGAGAATGCCTCTGTGTTAGAATATACTGTCGGATATGAGTTTTCACGAAGTGAAAACTTAGATCTGAAAAAGCTTTTATGCAGACGGATCTTCGGATCCGTCTGTATGAAAGTAACCTACGGCCACAGATCACGGATGCCAATCTTGTGTGCATCCGTGTTTTTTCACGGACCCATTGACTTGAATGGGTCCGTGAACCGTTGTCCGTCAAAAAAATAGGACAGGTCATAGTTTTTTGACGGACAGGATACACAGATCAAGGATGCGGCTGCAAAACTGTGCATTTTCCGATTTTTCCACGGACCCATTGAAAGTCAATGAGTCCGCAAAAAAAAAACGGAAAACGGCACAACGGCCACGGATGCACACAACGGTCGTGTGCATGAGGCCTAAACCTGGTCAAAAACTATAGGAAATGTTTGACCTCTGTAATTGCAAACAAAGGCTTCTGTACCAAATATTAACACTGATTTTTATCAGGTGTTCAAATACTTATGTTCAGCAGTGCAAGACAAGTACATTCTTTAAAAATCATACAATGTGATTTCATGAATTTCTGTTTTAAATTCTGTCTCTCAGAGCGGGAATGCACCTACAAATTTCAGACTTGCAAAATCGCAGGGTGTTCAAATACTTCTGTTCCTCACTGTATTTGGTATCACTGCTTCCGCAACAACTGGCTCTATAATATTATCATATGATCTACCCCAGCAGGTGAACGCTGTCAAAAAATAAAATAAATAAACATTGCGCCAAAACAGATTTTTTTTTTTTGTGTGAGCTCACCTCCCCAAAAACATAATGTTAATCAATCAGAAAGTCGTATGTACTCCAAAATGGTAGCAATAAAAAAGTCATCTCATCCCGCAAAAAATGAGCCCCACACAAGACCATAGCCAGAAAAATAAAAATAAATATGGCTCTATGAAAATTGCAACACAAAAACATTGTGTAAAATGTAAAAAAGACATATTTAGTATTGTTGCATTCATAACAATTGGCTATACAAAAATATTACATGATCTACCCCATCAAGTGAACGATCTAAAAAAAACTAATAAAAATTGTGCCAAAACAGTTTTTTTGTCAACTTACAAAAAACATGATATCAATCCCAAAAAGTCATATGTACCCGAAAATGGTGGCAATAAAAACATCACCTCTTCACACAAAAAACAAGCCTCCACACAAGACTATAGCCAGAAAAATGAAAAAAATATGGCTCTAAGAAAATATACATTTTTCATGTTCAAACCCAAGTATTAAAAATTCTATTAAACTGCTGTTGAGTGAAGTGCTCGCTACACCCCTTAAAAATTCCTTGGGTGGTGTAATTTACAAAATGTGGTCACTTTTTTTTTTTTTTTTTACTATGGGGTTACCTTAGGGCCTCTTCAAAGGCAACATGGTGCCCCAAGACCATTCCAGCAAAATCTGCCCTCCAAAAATCATATGGAGCTTCTTGCCTTCTGTGCCCTGTCCTGTGCCTAAACAGCGGTATATGACCACATATAGGGTGTTTCTGCAATCTGAAGAATCAAGGTAATAAATATTGAGTTTTTTTTGTTGTTATTAACACTTGATGTGTTCCAGGACAAAAAATTATTAAAATGGAAAATCTCCAAAAATAAAGTGACATTTTGAAATTTCACCTCTATTTTGCTTTAATTCATGTGGAATAACTAAAGGGTTAACAACATTTCTAAAACCAGTTATGAATAGTTTGAGGGGTGTCATTTCTAAAATGGGGTCATTTATGGGTTGGTTCTATTATGTAAGCCAAAGAGCTGTGTGTTTATTCTAGTAGCGCTCTTTACCCTCCTCTTTGTGAAGCTGCAGTATCGTAGCAGGACCACAAGATGCCTGCCACATAAAATAAACAATTAGGGTCCATTCACACGACCGTATGTACAGATCCGTAGCCGTTCCGCAATTTTGTGGAAGGTCTGCGGATCTATTAATTTCTATGGGCCCTCAAAAGATGCGGACAGCACACTGTGTGCTGTCCGCATCCGCTATTCCGTACTGCGGGTCCGCAAAAATAAACTTCAATGTCCTATACTTGTCTGCATAAAACGTTCAGTGCACCCATACAAGTCTATGGGTACGCAAAAATGCGGATTACAACGGAAATGTTTCTGTATGTAATCCGCATTTTTGCGGATCAATGTCCGCAATTTTATTGACCCAGCCCAAATAAAAATTGATACATTATCAGACAGGTCTGTCTGGGGAAATTCAGACAGAGAAAAAACATTTTGTCAGTTGGCTGTGAGTTTTATGAGTTGTCTGACATGGCTTTATCTGTGGAGCAGATGATAGTTATGATCCAGGAGAAAATTGAGTTGTGGGACACTCGTTCAGAATTGTACCACGACCGTGTCCGCAAGGATACCACAGATCAGAACACCCGAGGTCCCACATCCACAGGCAGACATGACCACAAGGGGTTCAAAACGCAAAATTAATCCTCCTCAGCCTGTTTCCGGTTCCAGTACTCGAGACCTGATTGTCAGGTTCTAGAGTATTTATCCAGAAACAAGCCTGAAACTCCAGAGGACAGCATTGTGCTGGGCCTGGGGCCTTTCTTACAAATGGTACCCAAATCCAGATAGCATATGTGCTTGTCTGCCTTGACAGCTGTTTTGGAGATATTTAGAGGCCCAACTATGCCAATAAGAGTTTTTGACTTCCTCAATGATGCTCGGAAACAATTGCATTAGCCTGCAATGTAAATTTTTTAAGTTATATAAAAGAAATTTGGGTAACCTCCAAAAAAATTTTTATATTTTTTTAAAAGGTTTATTCAGAAAAGGTATAATCAAAAAAGGTATATTACCAGATGTTAGAATAGCACAGTGGTGGAAAAGCTATGTAACGGGTGCCAGAGGTGGCACTCAGAGCCCACTCTGTGGGCAACCACGCCCGGGGAAACAAAGTCTATGGTATATCAATATGCCTTTGAACTTTTTCTGCAATTTATCAGCACAGGGCGCATTATGAACAGCCAAACTAATTATAAAGTACATGGATAATATACTGTATTGGTATTCTGTTTAAATTGCCGTGTTAGTATCTTGTAATTTTTTTAAAAGGTGGGTTTTGGGTTTCCCATTTGTATATATAATGTTTTTTTCAAATGAGATATTAGTTTTTTTCAAAAACCACTAAGTAAAAATTTTTATGATTTTCAAAAAGAACTTAGCTCGCAAGCCCACGTCAAAGGTCCTCATTGTGTTGCGAGTCCCTAATCTAACAATATGGGAACTAACTATAAATAAACATTTTGATAAATTTTGATAACCATAACCCAAGTTTTATCTACGAATACCACGAATGCTGTTCAGCTGCCATGATAATGCACCTTCTCTACTAATAAAGTAATCCGCAAAGAGTTCTCGAACTGCTAGACCAGCAGATCCAGGTCTTCCATGCGGATTATGGTCTAATCCAACAGATGTGATTGTCAAAGAAGTGGCCACTTCAGGTTCGGAGGGTGCATCATGAATCCTGGTGAAATTGTGTAAAATCACACAAGCCTGTTTCACCAGGGTGGCATTTTGCGGACTCATTTGCAAGGATGACATGAACACTCTCCATTTATTGGACAGTATTCCAAAAGTGCATTCAACATATTGACGTGAACGAGACAGACGATAATTGAATATGCTCTTTCGGTCATCCAAATCGCGTCTAGGAAAAGGTCGCATTACACGTGGAGATAACGCAAACCCTTCGTCAGCCACGATTACAAATGGAGCGGCTGGAGCAGAAAATCCGGGTAGTCGTTTGGGCTCTGGCAAGGCAAGTTGGTTGGCGTGAAGCCGTTCAACTATTCTAGAAGAACAGAAGATGCAGGCGTCTGCTGTGCTTCCATAGGCCCCAATATCAACAATAATAAATCTATAATTACTGTCAACTAAGGCCAACCGCACTATAGAAAAATATTGTTTGAAATTAAAATATTGGGACCCTGAGTGAGGCGGTTTCTTAACACGTATGTGTTTGCCATCCAATGCCCCTATGCAGTTTGGAAAATGCGCAGATTGATAAAACCCATCAGCCAATCTTCTGCCTTGGGTTGGGGCATCACTGCATCTCTAATTTTCTGCCAGATAAGTTGACATGTGTGACAGACAATCCCAGATATAGTTGAGATTCCCAGCAGATACTCATAATGCAAGGAGGCAAAAGAGTTTCCAGTTGCAAGGAACCTGTGAAGAGAGAAAAAACATTTTTAAGTTCCCATTCTTCAAATCTACATATTTTACAGTTATAATTCAAGATAGATTAGTAAACTTATTAGGAAGGATTGCAAAGGCTCTACTGACTTGTAAAACACGGCTAGGTGCTCTCTCCAAATAAGGCAGTACCGATTGCCAAAATATTCGATAAAGTATAATTTGTAAAAAATGGAGGGCACTCAAATGCCTGGGTATATAGAAGGAAAACAATTGGAAAAGGTATATCTCTTTTCTTTATTATTTCTAAAGTTATACCTTTCTATAAAATATATAAATATATTAATATATTAATCAGTTAGAGTTGCACTATTCAAAGATAATAGGACATAGAGGAGCAATAAAGTTTCATTTCACAGTGGTACAAATAGTTCAAGTTGTATCAGGAACACTGTAATACCTCTTATTGTGTCCGATTGTAGCGAATAAAATGTTTAAAAATAGATAGAATATAAGTCCTTGTATGACTGGAGAGACCTACTCCTGCAGATGATCAGTCTGCATGTAGGTGTCATATAACATACATTGAAATCCTGGGGTGATATAGATCCGCTTATGTCCTGAGAATATGTTCACTTTCAACAAGAAGCAAGAACAGTCTTACCCCATATAGGTGAGTTCCAAGGAGCTGCTGCAGGGAGGTATCCTTACTGAGGTCGTCCGGTCCTCTGCGGCGTGTAGCGGTGGTGCGCACGTGTTCTTCAGCGTCTTCGGTATCTTCTCCTTGGATCGTTGCGTTACTCTCCGCTGTACAGGAAGTGATGTTCCTATAACCGGAAGTGACGGTCCGTTGTTCCGACCAGCTGACCGATTTTAACAGCGGAATACGATTAATGTTCACCTTTAATTTGTAGGAAGGACTTTTTTTAAGTTAAGAGTCCAAGTACTATTCTGTATAAAGCCAAACGCGTTTCGGTGCACTCTTGCACCTTCATCAGTGGTGAATAGTACTGCTAATCTACCTCCTTTTATAGGGGAGGGATCATTAAGATATCCAGGTTGAATCCAAACTGTGGAACGGGATTCCATAAGTTGTGAGGTCATGAAATAATGCACATAATGTGATACAATGAATTTCATTCTACATAAAGCTATTAGTATCATGGAGCAGTAGTTAAAATATATAGTTTATATAGAGCAATAAATTTACAACATCGGGGTATGTTGTCATAGATAATAAGGATATATCATTATGAATATTATAAATATTATAAATATTCGACACCAGTATTAACTTAATACAATGATATACATATTTCTATAGGTTATATTAATATTAATATGACAATCTCAAAATTCATAAAACATGTTAAAATACAGTACATACAACAAACCAGTTATGAAAAATGGATACATTCTTTATACCAGCTGTCATCTCCCTCGCTGGTTACTTAATATTCCAATGAGCCAGTTTAGGAGATTCAAAAGAAATTGTACTCTGAACGAAGATTTCGAAAAAGAAGCCACAATGTTAAAAGAACAGTTCCTAACAAAACAGTATCCAGCAGAAACTATAGACTTGGCCTTAGTCAAAGTCAAAAATATGGAAAGAAAGTCCTTCTTTGAAAACAAAAAGAAACAAGAAGAGGCAGGAGAAAAAATAAGACTAATTCTTCCGTTTCATGGACAATATAAGAAAATCAATACCCTAATATGGAAACACTGGCACCATCTACAAAGGGACAAGATCATAGGTCCATTTATCCCAAGTAACCCTCTCATTTCTTATACCAAGGCACCCAATTTAGGTATATTGATCGCCCCTACTATAAAAAATCCAAGTAAAAATATTAAATCCAACTGGCTCAATTTAAAAGGATTCTATAGGTGTGGGACCTGTAACAATTGTAAAGTAACGCATTTTCCGAAAAAAAAACACACAGGTACAATCAAGACAGAATTCTTTTAGTTACACAATTAAAGAGAATCTGTCGTGTAACTCCTCAGATGTTATGTACATCTTGGAATGTCCGTGCCACAAACAATATGTGGGCCGGACGAAAAGACTGTTTAAAAAGAGGATATCAGAGCATATTGGCAATATTAAAAAGGGCTATGAAAATCACACATTATCCCAGCATTTTAAAACATACCATAATAAGGATCCCTCGGGACTAATATACACGGCATTCAAAAAGGTACACAGATCCTGGAGAGGGGGCAACCATATATCAAGTATGTCCAGAGCAGAATCACGTAAGATCTTTGAGTTTGAGACCATTGCCCCTGCTGGTCTGAATGCAGAGTTAGAATTATTTGGATTTCTATAGGGGGATGTGCCCCTCTGGGACAGTCAGTCGAGTTCGGGCTGTTTACCAGCAGCTCGACTGCCTCTCCCAGTCGGGCCCTTCCCCCCATCCACATACACGTATATATTTACATAATCAAGACAGATGTACGAACAGATCCAGACTAGCAAGAAGAAGAATATCTCCTAATAACCTATGTTCTATCAAATTCTGTCCATTTTTATATATATATTTTTATAATTTTATAGATTTTATATATATTATTATCAATTATATATTTCTCTTATTATTTATTATTTTAACATGTTTTATGAATTTTGAGATTGTCATATTAATATAACCTATAGAAATATGTATATCATTGTATTAAGTTAATACTGGTGTCGAATATTTATAATATTCATAATGATATATCCTTATTATCTATGACAACATACCCCGATGTTGTAAATTTATTGCTCTATATAAACTATATATTTTAACTACTGCTCCATGATACTAATAGCTTTATGTAGAATAAAATTCATTGTATCACATTATGTGCATTATTTCATGACCTCACAACTTATGGAATCCCGTTCCACAGTTTGGATTCAACCTGGATATCTTAATGATCCCTCCCCTATAAAAGGAGGTAGATTAGCAGTACTATTCACCACTGATGAAGGTGCAAGAGTGCACCGAAACGCGTTTGGCTTTATACAGAATAGTACTTGGACTCTTAACTTAAAAAAAGTCCTTCCTACAAATTAAAGGTGAACATTAATCGTATTCCGCTGTTAAAATCGGTCAGCTGGTCAGAACAACGGACCGTCACTTCCGGTTATAGGAACATCACTTCCTGTACAGCGGAGAGTAACGCAACGATCCAAGGAGAAGATACCGAAGACGCTGAAGAACACGTGCGCACCACCGCTACACACCGCAGAGGACCGGACGACCTCAGTAAGGATACCTCCCTGCAGCAGCTCCTTGGAACTCACCTATATGGGGTAAGACTGTTTCTGCTTCTTGTTGGAAGTGAACATATTCTCAGGACATAAGCGGATCTATATCACCCCAGGATTTCAATGTATGTTATATGACACCTACTCCTGCAGACTGATCATCTGCAGGAGTAGGTCTCTCCAGTCATACAAGGACTTATATTCTATCTATTTTTAAACATTTTATTCGCTACAATCGGACACAATAAGAGGTATTACAGTGTTCCTGATACAACTTGAACAATTTGTACCACTGTGAAATGAAACTTTATTGCTCCTCTATGTCCTATTATCTTTGAATAGTGCAACTCTAACTGATTAATATATTTATATATTTATATATTTTATAGAAAGGTATAACTTTAGAAATAATAAAGAAAAGAGATATACCTTTTCCAATTGTTTTCCTTCTATATACCCAGGCATTTGAGTGCCCTCCATTTTTTACAGATTAGTAAACTTACCTCAACGTGGCTAGAAGTCTTTCTTCAGGAAAAAATGCTGCGCCTCATGTTAGTGTCCAGAAAAGTCAGAGCAGAACGGAGAGACGCCAGCAACATATCAAAAGTAGCTACTGTCATACGGCAATAATGCCTAAATTTATCAGGGTGCTGCCTCAAGTCGAAGTACAAGATGTGAAGTGGCCCTTCTGTAGGCGCTGGGAGACAATGGGATGAACCCACCGCCTCCTCCTCAGTTCTTCAGACAGCATAGCTGGCTGCCATCCAAATCTCCGAGAAACTAGCCAGTACAGAAAAAACTCTCGTTCATTAGCCATGATGCACAAGAAATATAGCCCAAAACCAATGCCGACCAAGCACAAGTTTCACACTAAGCTCTCCGTGCAATCAAAGCCAGACAAAATGGCGCTAAAGCAATCTGACAGTATTATTTTATACACATTTTCACATTTTTTTTCTGTTCAACACTTACATCTTTATATAAAATGTAAAATACAACTTCCTTTTTTTTTTTTCGCGGTTCCGCAAAAAACTGAACATATTCCATTCCGTTTTATACGGAAGAACGGATCTGCATTTTTGTGGATCTTCAAAGCCATACGGTCGTGTGAATGGACCCTAAGTAAAAGAATCCTGTTACCGTGCTCTGTCAGTTTTAGCTGGAATGTAAATAAGCCCCCCTCACACCATCCGTACGGACTAAGCTGTGGGATGTCACAAATCTGAGTTACCTTTACTCTAGATGTTTTCTCCCAAGTCCTAAGTCCTTTTTGGGTTGTGTCTGGAGTTTTTTTGCAGGCACAGGTCAGGTCAGAGTGTCTTGAACCTGGTGGTGCACCCCGGCCGGCAGCGTGGCCCCTTTAGTTCAATCTCATGGTTCATGCTTGTACAGAGCAGGAGCGACGTCACTACTTTGACTACAGGGTAGACACAGATACCACTAAGCCTCAACGCGTTTCAGATAGAGTCGCTAACCTTCGTCAGGAATGGTTCTTCCCTGTTAAAAGACACTGCCCATTTATGTCTGTGTGCCTGCACGTTGATTTAACTGTTTCATTGCTGCTGTTTAGTGTATGTTTGCTTGTATCAATAGATGGCTTGCTGTGCATTTAATCAAATGCATATAGTTCAATTTCACTATTTAAAACAGATGGGGCCAGTGTATCCATGTTAAACATCCATTTGGTTTCTGATCTTGACATTTCTCGAATGCAGTACGGCCAATGTATATTTTATTGCATGGGCACCTAATGGCATAAATGACCCCTTGACTATTGCACGAGATAAATTCTACAATCTTATATGTGTATGACCCATCAGTATTTTCTACATGTGTCTGCGATTTCATTTTTTGTGGGGGGTTTTTGCACCCCAAGCATTTTTTGCATGGGAAAAAGTCTTTCAGTCCACCACCTTTTTTGTGATCTCTAATGCCTTTATTTTCCATATTTATACATTTGCTGGTTGGTGCTACAGTATTGCCGATGTTCCTTACTCTACGATAAATGAACACCTGTGCTGGCCAGAAGAATAGTTAGAGAGGTGAAAAAGAATCCAAGCATCACCACCAAGGCCATCTCCTGATGAATCTGGGCTCTGCTGTTGGCAATGTCTCAAGGCAGACAATCCAACGGACACTGCACAATGCAGACCAAGGAGGATGCCACTTCTCCAGATAAGGCACACAAAAGCTCGCTTGGTTTTTGCAAAAGCTCATCTGGACAAAGAAGACTTCTAGTCTTCTGTATTATGGACAGAAAATCCCAAAATTGAATTGTTTGGTCACAATGATGTTTCCTTCATTTGGCGTAAAAAAGGAGAAGCCTTCAACCCAAAGAACACCACCCCCTACTGTCAAACATGGTGGTGGGAACCTAATGCTTTGGGGGTGTTTTTTAGCCAATGGACCAGGGAACCTAATCACAGTAAACGGCACCATGAAAAAATAGCAATACATGAGGATTCTCAACGACAACATCAGCCAGTCTGAAGAGAAACTTGGCCTTGGGAACCAGTAGACATTTCAGCATGACAATGACCCAAAACACAGCAAAAGTGGTGAAGAAATGGTTAGCAGACAACATTAACATTTTGGAGTGGCCCAGCAAGAGTCCAGACTTGAATCCAATTGAGAATCTGTGGCGCTAAAAATCAGGGTGATGACAAGAAGACCCTCCAAACTGAAAGATTTGGAGCTCATTGCTAAAGAGGAATGGGCAAAAATACCTGTGGAGACATGCAAAAAGCTGGTCTGCAATTATAGGAAGCGTTTGATTGCTGTAATAGCCAATAAAGGCTTTTCTATTGATTATTGAGAAGGGTATGAATAATTTGGGACTGGACCCTTTTTTCTCAAATGTAAATAAAAGCTGAGAAATGTTTTTTTTTTCCACAATAATGCTTCTTGTACATCATCTTATTATCTTTTGGGAGACACCTATGCATTTCCCGTCAAAAAATTACTTGCTGGTTCAATAAAAGTAACTTTAAGTCAAAATTTGCCAGGGGTATGAATAATTATGGGCAGCACTGTATATGTCCCTCCAGTCAAAATAATTTAGTAATTTCAAAATATGTTTTGTATCCATACAAAATTATAGGAGAATTAATTACCATTGTTCCAAAATTCATTTATCGTAGAGCAAGGAACATCGGCAATACTGTAGCACCAACCAGCAAATGTATGAATATGGAAAATAAAGGCATTAGAGATCACAAAAAAGGTGGTGGATTGAAAGGCTTTTTCCCGTGCAAAAAATGCTTGGGGTGCAAAAAAAACACAAAAAATAAAATTGCAGACACATGTAGAAAATACCGATGGGTCATACACATATAAGATTGTAGAATTTATCTCGTGGAATAGTCAAGGGGTCATTTATGCCATTAGGTGCCCATGCAATAAAATATACATTGGCCGTACTAAAAGATTTCAGAAAAAAAGAATAGGAGAACATATCTATAATATAGAAAGGAAATATGCAGGACACCCATTATCCTGTCACTATAAAGAAAAACTTTACAGGATCAACATTTTGTGGGGTGGAGT
Source organism: Bufo gargarizans (assembly GCF_014858855.1). Lineage (NCBI taxonomy): Eukaryota > Metazoa > Chordata > Amphibia > Anura > Bufonidae > Bufo > Bufo gargarizans. The sequence goes on from NC_058083.1 coordinate 205,130,722, forward strand.
TGATAAAGGAAAATGAGAGGGCGGGTGAGGACATTAGAGAAATGTCAAAATCAGAAACCAAATGGATATTTAACATGGATACACTGGCCCCATCTGGTTTAAATGGTAAAATGTAACTGCATTTGATTAAACGCACAGCAAGCCATCTATTGATACAAGCAAACATATACTAAACAGCAGTAATGAAACAGTTAAATCAACGTGCAGGCACATAGACATAAATAGGCAGTGTCTTGTAACAGGGAAGAACCATTCCTGACTAAGGATAGCGACTATCTGAAATGCGTTGAGGCTTAGTGGTATCTGTGACTGTCACAGTAGTGATGTCATTCCTGCTCTGTACGAGCGTGAACCATGAGATTGAACTAAAGGAGCCGCGCTGCCGGCCAGGGCGCGCCTCCAGGTTCAAGACACTCTGACCTGTGCCTGCAAAAAAACTCCAGACACATCCCAAAAAGGACCTCGGACTTGGGCGAAACATCTAGAGTAAAGGTAACTCAGATTTGTGACATCCCACAGTTTAGTCCGTACGGAGCGTGTGAGGGGGGCTTATTTACATTGCAGCTAAAACTGACAGATTATTTTATCTATTATGTAAGCCCCACAAAGTGACTTCAGATCTGGACTGGTCCTTAAAAAAGTTGACTTTGGAAATTTTCTTACAAATTCTAAACCTTCTAACGTCCCCCAAAAATTAAATTACTAAAATGATGCCAACAAAAAGTAGACATATCGGGAATGTTAATTATTTTTTAACAGCAGAGATATTCAAATTTAGAAAACAGTGAATGTTTTACACATTTTCGGTAACTTTGGGATTTTTTTATAAATAAAAGGTAAAACATATTGACTCAAATTTACCATTAAAATGAAGTACAATGTGTCACGAGAAAACAATCTCTGAATGGCTTGGACAAGTAAAGCGTTCCAAAGTTATTACCACATAAAGTGACACATGTCAGGAAAGGGGTAAATGGCCCGGTCTTGAAGTGGTTAAGAAGTGAAAAAAATATGTTAAACCCTAAATACAAACCCAGACTACGTCTAGAAATTGCTAAATACATGTTTACACCTGCACCTATAAGACAATGGGGGCATATCCTAGCGATATGCCCCCAATGTCCATGATGAGACAACCCTTTTAAAAAACCTGTAACTGTGGCTGCTTTGTTTTACTAGCACCTTTCACTGTATCATCTTGGAATATGGTTGGTGCACACGAGCTATCTATCCCTATGACTCTGTCATATACTGTGGTGTACTTATCCTTCTATTCCTGTGTAACAAGCTTGCCACTAGTGACAGATAGGTGGGGGCATTGTCCAAGAGTTTTAGTCTTGTATTCTTAGTGCAAATGAGAGTTTCAAAATACCTAATTTGCATTTGAAATAAAAGGATTTTTTTTCCTCTGGAATTTCATGAGACACATATCATCAGCAGGCAAATTTAATCAGCAAGGTCAACCCTATTAGGCAGTATGTCTAGTTTAAAAGAGCTGATCCTGCTGACAGGTGCGCTTTTGGCTGATGAGACTTCACGACATGTGGTTGTAGGTGAGATTAAAAGCAAAACTACAGCATTATCATATCTATAAATATTGAGATGCAAAATTGTAGTATAAGATGTCAAAGACATGCAGGAGAAGCTAATACATATGTATGGGTGCTGGGGTACAACCTTCCTGTAAAGTTGCTCATAGAAACAATTTCTCAACAGACCTCACTTATTTTTTATACAGTAATTACAGGTTTTACCCCATGAAAAGTATTACTATACAATGAATGGGGCATTTCAAAGTAAGTATTATTGCAATGTACAGTCGTGGCCAAAAGTTTTGAGAATTGCATAAATATTGGAAATTGGAAAAGTTGCTGCTTAAGTTTTTATAATAGCAATTTGCATATACTCCAGAATGTTATGAAGAGTGATCAGATGAATTTGCCATGAAAATTAACTTAATCCCCAAAAAAACGTTTCCACTGCATTTCATTGCTGTCATTAAAGGACCTGCTGAGATCATTTCAGTAATCATCTTGTTAACTCAGGTGAGAATGTTGACGAGCACAAGGCTGGAGATCATTATGTCAGGCTGATTGGGTTAAAAAGGCAGACTTGACCTGTTAAAAGGAGGGTGATGTTTGAAATCATTGTTCTTCCATTGTTAACCATGGTGACCTGCAAAGAAACCTGTGCAGCCATCATTGCGTTGCATAAAAATGGCTTCACAAGCAAGGATATTGTGGCTACTAAGATTGCACCTCAATCAACAATTTATAGGATCATCAAGAACTTCAAGGAAAGAGGTTAAATTCTTGTTAAGAAGGCTTCAGGGCGTCCAAGAAAGTCCAGCAAGCGCCAGGATCGTCTTCTAAAGGGAATTCAGCTGTGGGATCGGAGTGCCACCAGTGCAGAGCTTGCTCAGGAATGGCAGCAGGCAGGTGTGAGCGCATCTGCATTCACAGTGTGGCGAAGACTTTTGGAAGATGGCCTGGTGTCAAGAAGGGCAGCAAAGAAGTCACTTCTCTCCAACAAAAACATCAGGGACAGATTGATCTTCTGCAGAAAATATGGTGAATGGACTGCTGAGGACTGGGCAATATTCTCCGATTAAGCCTCTTTCCGATTGTTTGGGGCATCAGGAAAAAGGCTTGTCCAGAGAAGAAAAAGGTGAGCGCTACCATCAGTCCTGTGTCATGCCAACAGTAAAGCATCCTGAGACCATTCATGTGTGGGGTTGCTTCTCATCCAAGGGAGTGGGCTCACTCACAATTTTGCCCAAAAACACAGCCATGAATAAAGAATGGTACCAAAACACCCTCCAACAGCAACTTCTTCCAACAATCCAACAACAGTTTGGTGAAGAACAATGCATTTTCCAGCACGATGGAGCACCGTGCCATAAGGCAAAAGTGATAACTAAGTGGCTCGGGACCAAAACGTTAACATTTTGGGTCCATGGCCTGGAAACTCCCCAGATCTTAATCCCATTGAGAACTTTTGGTCAATCCTCAAGAGGCGGTGTCACGACTTCGCATGCACTTGCCAGCAGTCAGTTAGTTGTTCACCGCAGCTGAGGGCTGTAAGTTGTTAGCCTCACGTGCGGTTGCCGCTGGCAACCTGGTGTTGTTGGCACTGTAGCAGCCTGAGCTTGTTGCTGGGCTGCTCACTGTCTAGGCATGCGGTTGCCTATGGCAACTTGTGTTATATGTGTGCACTTTCCCTGTTTGTTGTGCATGGGGTTTATTTGTGTGTGCACTTTCCCTTTAAGTGGCTTCACTACCATGTCTGGTCTTGGAAGGTTTAATTCCCTTTCCAGTGTGTGTCTGTGTGGGTGTGGCTACTTGGCCTATTTAGCCTCTGATGAGACCTGAAGCTGAGGTGTACTTCAGCCTTATTGTAAGCTGGAGTCATCCTCCTGGTCTTATGCCATCTGCCAGTGAGGGCCACCCTTTTGGTCATAAAAACATGTCATGATGTTAATTTTATGTTTGTGTGGTGTTTATTTTTCTGCAGCTATGGATCTGGGTTCCTGTGTGTTTATGTGTGTGTGCTGTGTCCTTCATGTTTGGTATGCACATTCAGCATGTGAGCACGGGATCCAGTCAGTGTGTCTGTGGCAGGTAGGTGTCGAGGTGCTTTCACTCACCTGCCATATCCATAGGCTGTTTGTTTCCTCTTCCTTGCAGTTTGGCCAGTTTAGACTCCTGTTCCTCCGTGTCTAGGGGGAACAGGTTGTCTTACCCAGATCCTAGCTCAGGGATCTGCTGAGGGATAGTAGGGACCCAAGGTTCCTGAGTATGAGCCCTCCTACCATCTGGGTTGGCTCACACATTTAGGAGTCAGGGTCAGAGTTAGGGACGCTGTAGGAGGTGACCTGCTCCCTAATTCTGTTGTCCTGGCCAAGCAGCTTCCACATATGTTTAACATCGCATGGCTGAGGGTTTTCCCCATCCTCAGTTGTGACAGGCGGGTGGACAAACAAAAACCCACTAATTCTGACAAACTCCAAGAAGTGATTATGAAAGAATGGGTTGCTATCAGTCAGGAATTGGCCCAGAAGTTGATTGAGAGCATGCCCAGTCGAATTGCAGAGGTCCTGAAAAAGAAGGGCCAACACTGCAAATACTGACTCTTTGCATAAATGTCATGTAATTGTCGATAAAAGCCTTTGAAACGTATGAAGTGCTTGTAATTATATTTCACTACATCACAGAAACAACTGAAACAAAGATCTAAAAGCAGTTTAGCAGAAAACTTTGTGAAAACTAAAATTTGTGTCATTCTCAAAACTTTTGGCCACGACTGTACATGGGGGGTCAGGTGGTTGTCCAAAATCACTATCACCCTCCGTAGATCCTGTGAGGTGGCGGTGACGGAGGATGAGGGTGAGGATCGCCTGTGATTGGTTGGAGGGACTGACCTGGAGATAAGGTCCTGGAGCTCCTCTCTCCCCGCCCACAGACTTCTGTGTGAGTAAGAAGAGAGGAGCCCTGTGTCGGTCCATTTGCATCCCACACGATCCGCCGCCATCCGTGGCCCCTGAGACCCTATAAAGTGCCATCTGGCATATAAACATTTAGGGAGAGCTTTAGGTTAGGCAGGGGTAGTGAAAAAAAAAAAAGTTTTTTTTTGTGTGCAGCACCCGGATCTGAGGGTGTCTGGGGTCCCCAGCAACTTGTGCGACCCCCGTCCCCCCAGGGGTGCTGCAGCTTGCCCCCCCCCCCCCACATATTTTGGGGCGCAAGCGCATTTTTTTCTCTTTTTGTAGGTGCGCTGACTGTGGTCGGCACTCTTAGCTGTAAAAGAGCGCCTGGCCACTGTTAGCGCATCGCCCACCCCACTGCTGATCAGCGAGTTTTTGGGCTGTGAGCAATTTTTCGGGGATTCTGTTAGGTTAGGGTGGGTTAGGGTAGGGTATACATAAAAACACACCGCCCCCCAAACACACACTAAATAAAGTTTTACACACACACGCACTCCCCTTTAGCGTTCTAAGATGGCCCGCCGGATGTTCTCGGCCGAGGAGGCATACGCCCAGCTGCTCTCCGACTCCGAGAGCCCCAGTGAGGACGAGGATGACCCCACTTTCCTGTTGTCATCCTCGTTCTCCTCATCATCTAGAGTGATACAAGAATTTTGGGGCGCGTTTTCTCCTATTACCCCTTGTAAAAATTAAATAAAAGGGGCTACAAGAACATGTTAGTGTAAAAAAAAGGAGATTTTGAATTTTCTCCTCCACTTTGCAGCTATTCCTGTGAAGACTGTGAAATAAATTAAAATGGGGGAAGAGCAGGGGCGGACTGAGAACCCTCAGGGCCCCCGGGCAAAATAAATCAAAGGCCCCCTTACAGGCCCCACCCATGTTCTGCTGCAAGACCCACCCTTGTCCCGCCTCCATGCCCCGCCTCCAGCCACACCCTACACAATCTTTAATAAGATTTCAAAGTTAAAGCGACACAAAAGGCACCCAAACCACTTCAGCTCATTGACGTGGTCGGGGTACAGTGTCCCTTTTGCAAATCGAGCTGCAATGTTCTAGAGAAACTGCATTGTTTACGTTCCAGCAATAAGTCGGCCTCTAGTCGCTGGCGGCCACCTGAGGGCTTCCTGGAGTAAAACAGACCTTTAGTCCGGTATCTGACGCTGGACGTCCTCACACTCTGCATGATGACCTCCAGGGTCAGATTTTTCCCCATAGGAAAGCATTGATTCAATGCTTTCGTATGGGGTGATCTAATCTCAGCGTCCATTAGTGAGCCTCTGTTAGAAACAGTCCCCTCCACCTTGTACTTGTTCCACTGATCTGCTACTTGCGGGCTACGTGGGCATGAGTCACTTCAGCGCGTGATCCCGCGAGACCCGTGACCTACAGCGGCGGGTCTCGCGGGATCACGCGCTGCAGGACGGGATAGCGCACCGAAGTGACTGAACTCATTCCCGCGCAGCCCACAAGTAGCGGAACAATTACAAGAGGGGTGGGGAATAGCCAAATTAAAAAAATATTTTGAACCAAAAGGTGTGCTTTTGGTGGGTTTTGAACTAATGGTGGTCTGTGGATGGCACTGTTGTGGGGGCTCTGTGGATGGCACTGTTGTGGGGGCTCTGTGGATGGCACTGTTGTGGGGGCTCTGTGGATGGCACTGTTGTGGGGGCTATGTGGATGGCACTGTTGTGGGGGATCTGTGGATGGCACTGTGGGTGCACCTTATGCTATATATGTGTCATCCACAGATACCCCCATAACAGTGTCCTGTGAGTGAATGACCCCCAATACAGGGTCTGGGGGCCGGCATCTGGTGTTGTAATGGCAGCGGGGCCCGGTGCAGTCACTGTATTCTATCGCACCGGGCCCCGCTCACTGTAATACTAATTTTCATATGTGAACAAGAACAAGAGAAATCCTCTGCGATCCTCTCCCTCTCTGTACTCACAAACTCAGTAGTAGGCAGGCCGGGCGGCAGCGCAACTCACTGACGTCACGCGCCTGCTCCTCCCACTTTATGAATGGAGCAGGCGCGTGACGTCAGTGAGTTACGCTGCCGCCTGGCCTGCCAGGCTGTTACTGAGTTTGTGAGTACGGAGAGGGAGAGGATTGCAGAGGATTTATCTTCTTGTTCACATATGAAAATTTGTATTACAGTGAGCGGGGCCCGGTGCGATAGAATACAGTGACTGCACCGGGCCCCGCTGCCATTACCACCATTACCAGGCCAGCATAACATTCGGAATCGGGGCGCTGGGCATAACACATTATGCTATTCTGCGGCGGGCCTCCATCCCGGCCGGGCCCTCGGACCATGTCCGAAGTGCCCGACCGGTCAGTCCGCCCCTGGGGAAGGGAATTATAAATTTAGTACTCCATGGAAGTGTGGTACTCCCTGAAGCAACCGTCAATACAGAGGCACGTGATCGGGGCACGTGTCACACTGAGTGGTGGTGTCCTTCCGTTACCCCCTCCTGTTACACACGCTGCACTTTTTTTGGGACCGTCCCTTCTTTCCAGTATGGGGGAACCACACCTTGAAAGTGTTGGCCAGGGACGATCCGGGCGCCTCCAATTCCCGAGGTACTCCGGCCTGCTCTTTCCCGGTCAGAAAAGATCAGGTCCTTGAGGACTGCCTCATAGAACTGAAGGAATTTCCCTGTGTTGCCAGCGCTCCGTGACAGCACAAAAGAGTTGTACAAGGCAACCTGCACCAAGTAGACCGCAACTTCTTTGTACCATGCTCGGGTTTTGCGCATGGCGTTTAGGGTTGCCACCTTTTCTTCAAGCCAAACCTGAACAGAAGGGAGGGAGGGCCCCCTTCCAGGCCCCACCCATGTCCTGCCTCCAACCACGCCCATGTCCCGCCCCCATCCACACCCATGTCCCACCTCCACCCCTGGTCGCTGTCGCACCACGATCGTTACGCCCCTGATCCCGTCACTACAGAAATACAGCGCCTCATACCTCTTACATCCAGTGACATCTCCTTTGATGTAGATGTTCTCTTTCCTCATCTTCTCCTTTCAAACCTTCAGACCAGACACCATTTTTCAGCCATTTCTCGTCTCTGAAGTTTGACAATGAAAATCTTAGTTTACTACTTTTCCATCATCCTCCCATCTTCTGGACAAATCATCCTACTACCCCCAATACTGTGCCGCTGTGCTCCCCAATACTATACTGCAGAAACAGATAAACCCCCTGATAATGGTAGTTCCACACAGAGCCCCCCATATAAAATACCCCTTCTTTGTGGCCTCAGTAGAAGCCCCCAAATAATGTGCCAGTAAGAAGTGCCCCCCATAGATGCCCCCATGTGTCAGTAAGAAGTGCCTCTTTTCTCCCGCCCAATATGTGCCAGTATAAGGTGCCTTTTCCCCCCCCTTCCCTTATATGTGCCAGTATCAAGTGCCTCTTCCCCCCCTTCCCTTATATGTGCCAGTATCAAGTGCCTCATTTATCCCCCCAATATGTGCCAGTATAAGGTGCCTCTTTCCCTCCCTTCCCCCCCATATGTGGCAGTTTCAAGTGCCTCATTCCCCCCCCCCAATATGTGCCAGTATGAGGTGCCTCTTTCCCCCCCTTCCCCCATATGTGGCAGTTTCAAGTGCCTCATCCCCCCCCCCCCAATATGTGCCAGTATAAGGTGCCTCTTTCCACCCCTTCCCCTATATGTGCCAATTTCAAGTGCCTCTTTTCTCCTCCACCCCCAAATATGTGCCAGTATAAGGTGTCTCTCCCCCCCTTCCCCCATATGTGCCAGTTTCAAGTGCCTCATTTCTCCTCCTCCCCAATATGTGCCAGTATAAGGTGCCTCTTTCCACCCCTTCCCCCATATGTGCCAATTTCAGGTGCCTCTCTTCTCTAAAAAAAACAAAAAAAAACTTTTACTTACCTCCAACGATGCGATGCAGGCCTCTTCCCGGCCTGTGTACCGTGCTGTATGGCTCAGGCGGCGTGATGACATAATCGCGCCGCCTGCACCAGCCTCTGATAGGCTGCGGACCTTGTGCCTGCAGCCTATCAGAGGAACAGGGGAGGGAGACGCCTCTCCCTCCCCTGCCGCAGCACAGCTGTCTGTATCGCTGTCCTGAGGACGGCGATACAGATGACTATGGAGATGAGCGCTTCCACAATGGAAACGCTCATCTCCCTGTGCCCAGCCACCGCTGCCATCATTCACAGCTGATCCTGTGCCTGGGTCTGACAAAGGCATGTACCCGGGCACAGGATTGCAAACCCGGACTGTCCGGGTCATTCCCGTATGGGTGGCAACCCTATTCTGAGCAATGCTCTATAACACCCTGTGCTCTGCACACACACCCCTCCCCCCATTGACTGACAGGGCTAGACACCAGGCTGACGTCACAGCACCACGGGGATACCGCACATGCAGCCGTCAGCGCTGACTGCGGCAGTGCAAGGGTTAATGAGCAGGCATCAGTGTTTTCACCGATGCCGGTGCATACAGCAGGGGTCCAACTGTTAGTGCCTGCCGGACCCCTGCAGCTGATCGGGAGGGAGTAGCTCCTGTGGCCGCCCGATCAGAGCGCTGTACCTGTATGGCGCTGGGATTTGTGACCGTGTTTCCAGCGACATACATGTACAGCGCTGGTATCCTATGGGTTAATGACATATTATTTATTATAGTATATGCTATTAAAGAAAAAAACATATGTCTTTCTGGGGACTTCAACCTGCAAAGCCATTAATGTAACCTCCAAGCTATAACATTGCCACATGGTTTTTCTATACTTAGAAGCTATCACATAGTCCTGCCATCTGTATGATCATATATTGTGTCCGTGGATAAAGCAGTAATATGTATAGCAGCTTTCTGAGCAGATCTCAGTGTGGTGAAGCTATAGCACACTATGTGTATAATACACATATATACAGTAGATATGTAAAATCCAGGATACAGCTCTGTATACAGGGCCCCCTTTACTTATAGTGCTGCCCATGTACTCTTAATAAAATAAAAAAAGGACTACTTACATCACACACCATTTGAATTTGACTCTGATCTAGAGCTCAATAAAAAATAAAACATAAATTTTATTAATAGCCTGGAAGGGGTTTTGAACCCATGAACACTACATGCAAAGCAAGTGTCTTACCACTGAGCTATAGCTCTAGACACTAAAGGTGGTGATTTTTTTGATCTATGAGATGTAGTACAGCAAAAACCACAGTAAACCTAAGATCCCTTGCGACACTGACAAATGAAGGACGTGAGATATCATCGTCACACGTCAGCGTCACACATCATTTAAATTTGCCTCTTATCTAGGGCATAATAAAATATAAACACTTGTTAGAGGCTGAAAGGGGTTTTGAACTCAGAAAGCCTAGACATGGGGCAACAGCATTACCACTAAGCTACCAGCTTGCCTTGGATAAGCTTGTGATTTTTGTTCATCTATGTGATGTAGCATACAAAACCACAGTAAAGCTAAAATGTTTTGTGACACTGAGAAGTGAAGGATGTGAGATATCAGCGTCACACATCATTTAAATTTGCCTTTTATCTAGGGCATAATAAAATGTAAATATTTTCTTGAGGCTGAAAGGGGCTTTGAACTCAGAAGGCCTGGACATGGGGCAACAGCATTAGCACTGAGCTACCAGCTTGCCTTGTATGAGCTTAGGCTTTTTGTTCATCTATGTGATGTAGCATTCAAAACCACAGTAAACCTAAAATCCTTTGTTTCCTTCCTTACCACTGAGCTATCAGCTATGCGCTCATAACACTGTAATGTGTTAGCTTACAGCATTTTAGGCACAGAGCTATAAGCTCAGCAATAGACATACTTTGGTTGTGTGATTTAGCATACAAATACATAGTATATATCTATAACTCATTCTCACTTTGACCCTGACCTATGAAGAGCATAAGTCAAACTCAGATATGAGAGTCAGGTGTCAGGGTCAGGTGTCAGAGTCAGGTGTCAGGGTCAGGTGTCAGGTGTCAGGGTCAGGTGTCAGGGTCAGGTGTCAGGGTCAGGGTCAGGTGTCAGGGTCAGGTGTCAGGGTCGGGTGTCAGGGTCAGGTGTCAGAGTCAGGTGTCAGGGTCAGGTGTCAGGGTCAGGTGTCAGGGTCAGGTGTCAGGTGTCAGGGTCAGGTGTCAGGGTCAGGTGTCAGGGTCAGGTGTCAGAGTCAGGTGTCAGGTGTCAGAGTCAGGTATCAGGGTCAGGTGTCACATTGGAATTATTTTGATACTTGACTATGATATCTGACCATGTCCTAAAATGAACACTGTACAGATGACTACCTCTTGAAGCTCATCAAGAGAATGCCAAGAGTGTGCAAAGCAGTAATCAAAGGAAAAGGTGGCTACTTTGAAGAACCTAGAATATGACATTTTTTCAGTTGTTTCACACTTTTTGGTTATGTATATAATTCCACATGTGTTAATTCATAGTTTTGATGCCTTCAGTGAATCTACAATTTTCATGGTCATGAAAATAAAGAAAACTCTTTGAATGAGGTGTGTCCAAACTTTTGGTCTGTACTGTACATATATATATATATATATAAAGCGAAGAAGTAGGACTGCACTCCAAAATGTAGTAAAATAACAGTGATTTATTCACCCATAATATGGCAAGTCTTGCGACGTTTCGGCTCACAAGAGCCTTCCTCAAGCTTGAGGAAGGCTCTTGTGAGCCGAAACGTCGCAAGACTTGCCATATTATGGGTGAATAAATCACTGTTATTTTACTACATTTTGGAGTGCAGTCCTACTTCTTCGCTTTATACAATTTTGGGGTTTGCCACTGCCCTGTGTTGGACTTTGCACCCGTACTCTGGTGGTGCTCCCACTGGACTTTTTTCATCTATATATATATATATATATATATATATATATATATATACAGTCATGTGAAAAAATTAGGACACCCTTTGAAAGCATGTGGTTTTTTGTAACATTTTTAATAAAAGGTTATTTCATCTCCGTTTCAACAATACAGAGAGATTAAAGTAATCCAACTAAACAAAGAAAACTGAAGAAAAGTCTTTTCAAGATCTTCTGTAAATGTCATTCTACAAAAATGCCTATTCTAACTGAGGAAAAAGATAGGACACCCTTGCCCCTAATAGCGAGTGTTACCTCCTTTGGCTGAAATAACTGCAGTGAGACGGTTCTTGTAGCCATCTACCAGTCTTCAACATCGGTCTGAGGAAATTTTACCCCACTCCTCAATGCAGAACTTTTTCAGCTGTGAGATGTTTGAGGGGTTTCTTGCACGTACAGCCCTTTTCAAGTCACCCCACAGCATCTCAATGGGATTCAAATCTGGACTTTGACTTGGCCATTCCAGGACTCTCCATTTCTTCTTTTTCAGCCAATCTTTGGTTGATTTACTAGTATGTTTTGGGTCATTGTCATGTTGCATGGTCCAGTTCCGCTTCAGCTTTAATTTTCTAACTGATGGTCTCACATGTTCTTCAAGCACCTTCTGATACACAGTAGAATTCATCGTGGATTCTATGATGGTGAGCTGACCAGGTCCTGCTGCAGCAAAGCAGCCCCAAACCATGACATTTCCACCTCCATGCTTCACAGTTGGTATGAGGTTCTTTTCTTGGAATGCTGTGTTTGGTTTACGCCAAACATGTCCTCTGCTGTTGTGTCCAAATAATTCAATTTTGGACTCATCTGTCCAAAGAACATTATTCCAGAAGTCCTGGTCTTTGTCAACTTTATCTCTGGCAAATGTCAGTCTGGCCTCGATGTTTCTCTTGGAAAGCAAAGGTTTCCTCCTTGCACACCTCCCATGCAAGTTAAACTTGTACAGTCTCTTTCTGATTGTAGAGGCATGTACTTCTACATCAACAGTAGCCAGAGCCTGCTGTAGTTCTCGAGATGACACTTTAGGGTTTTTGGAGACCGCTTTTAGCATCTTGCGGTCTGCTCTTGGGGTGAACTTGCTGGGGCGACCAGTCCTGGGCATGTTGGCAGTTGTTTTGAAAGCCCTCCACTTGTAGACTATCTTCCGGACAGTGGAATGGCTGATTTCAAAATCTTTTGAGATCTTTTTAAATCCCTTCCCAGACTCATAGGCTGCTACAATCTTTTTTCTGAAGTCCTCTGACAGCTCTTTTGCTCTCACCATGGTGCTCACTCTCACTTCAACAGTCAGGAGCACACCAAACTAAATGTCTGAGGTTTAAATAGGGCAAGCCTCATTCAACATGCAGAGTAACGATCTACTAATTATGTGCACCTGGTGTGATATACCTGTGTGAGATCTGAGCCAATTTAAGAGGGAATACATGTGAGGGTGTCCTATCTTTTTCCTCAGTTAGAATAGGCATTTTTGTAGAATGACATTTACAGAAAATCTTGAAAAGACTTTTCTTCAGTTTTCTTTGTTTAGTTGGATTACTTTAATCTCTCTGTATTGTTGAAACGGAGATGAAATAACCTTTTATTAAAAATGTTACAAAAAACCACATGCTTTCAAAGGGTGTCCTAATTTTTTCACATGACTGTATATATATATATACACACACACACACACACACACACAGTGATCCCTCAAGATGAGGATACAATATTCTCAACATACAATGGTCTTTTCTGGGCCATCGTAAGTTGAAACTAGACTTGACATACAGTGTCAGACTCTGATCCAACCAACCGACATAGCCATTTGTGTGGTAAAACACACTCTAGTAGCCCCATTTCGGTACTAAATGTTCTGTACTGCTGTCTGTCTCCCCTGCATAACGGAAATGGGACGGATCCGTTTCTGCAGCCCATAGACTTCTATTAAGACGGAATGAATAACGGAATGCCTCTGAAGGCATTCCATCATAGAATTGCGTTATGGTCCGTGGTAACGGAATCCATAACGCAATTCTGCTTTTACCACCAAAAGAAAGCGTGAACGAATTTCAAAATATGAAATTCGCTCATCTCTAGTTATCTGCTTATTTTTCTTAAAACTTCACTTTTTCTTATCTTAGGATGACATTTTGGGCTTCCATAGATTACTAGTTTTACTAGTACTACTTCCACTAGATTACTAGTTTTCCATAGATATGGATGCAAGTTACAATGCTTTCAACTTACAATGGTCCTCCAGGAAGCAATTAATATAGTAACTTGAGGGACCACTGTATAAAATAAATATATATTTTTTAATTTGTGGGATAACCTCTTGAACAAACTTGCTTCACTTTCTACATTTTATATACAGTGTTAACATCTGAAAGGTTACTCTAATTGGTCACATTTAGACTGTTCACAATGTTCCCCTATATTACTACTGGAGAAAAACATGGCATTAAAAAACATGTAAAACTAGTTGTATAGGACTGTTTTTTGTAATAGCTTCCTAGAATTATTTCTTTAAAAAAAAACTGGTATTGTAATTGCTGCAAAATTAATGAACCACAGATTGTCTGTTAGGTTTTCTATAGACTTTATGAATATGGCCCCATGCACACGGCCGTGTTTCACGGCCGTGTGCGGGCCGTGGAACCGCGGCCTGGATCCCTCCTGTGAGCAGGAGCGCACGGCGTCACTGGTTGCTATGACGCCGTGCGCTCCCTGCTGCCGCCGCAATACAGTAATACACTGGTATGATCTATACCAGTGTATTACTGTACTGTGCCGGCAGCAGGGAGCGCACGGCGTCATAGCAACCAGTGACGCCGTGCGCTCCTGCTCACAGGAGGGATCCAGGCCGCGGTTCCACGGCCCGCACACGGCCGTGTGCATGGGGCCTATGGTAGAGCCATGTGTAAGACTCTGTATGGTGTTACATGCTGCCTCTATGGCTCTGTACTATACTATGCCATATAATGCTCCATCGGTTCAATCAAAGTTACAAAATCTAGGTAGGGAACACATATCTATAGCTGTCATACTAGAGAGCAAACATTGAACTGTACTTAATTCTATTTTAATACAGCATCTGAAACATGAAGATAGAGCATGATAGAACATTTTACGTAGTTGTTGCAACGCCTGTAGGCTGTAGGTAGGGCTACACCAAATCAGAGACAGAGAGTGGTCAGAAGACAAGCCGGGGTCAGAAGTAGAAAGGAATCAGTACACAAATGCAGGAATAGCAAACCAGGAACACAGCTAGTGAGCCCAACAAGAGACCTGATAGATCCATTGACTTAACGCTCCATTAGTCATAAACACTAGTGCACAGTAAAAAAGCAGCTGAGCTAATCATCCCACTGCTTAACTCCCCCAACACATGCCCACTGTGGGGAGAAACAGAACATTGTATCCTGTTACTAAGGATGCCGTTGAGTCACAAGGGGGCATGGCTCAGCAGCACATCTGTCATGGTGCGGTTCACTGTGACAGTTGTGGCTGTGTAGTCTGGCTGCATGCCCTCTTGCGTACTGGCTGCAGGTCGACTCCTGTGTATGCTGGTTGCTTGGGGCTGCATGCTGGCTGAGATGTTTTGTGTGAACTATGCCTGTTTGTGTGTGTACTCCCCGTTTCTGCATCTCAATGCAGTTCTTGTCACTGTTGCCGCATAGGCTGGCTGCAGGCTCTCTTGCATGCTGGTCGTAGGCTGACACCTGTGTATGCTGGTTGCTTGGGACTGCATGGTGGCGTGAACTGTGGCCTGTGTTTGTGGCTTCCCATGTCTGCATCTCTGGGGTTCCTGTCACTGGTGCTGTGCAGGCTGACTGCATGCGCTTTGTGTACTGGCTATGGGTGTTCCCATGTATGCTGGTTCTGTTATGCGTGCTGGATGCAGCCTTAAATGTGAACAGGGTCTCTGTATGGATGCATTTCTGTATTACAGTGTGGTTCTGTCACTCCTTATTGCTGTGTAGGCTGGCTGCCTGTAACCTCCTACTGCCTAGTTATCCTGTGTATGCTTGTTGTCATTTGGGGTGTGCTGGCTGCAGCATGCTGTGACTGGTGTGAACCGAAACCTGTGATTGCATGTCTTGTACTTCTGGTAGTGGTGGGGTTAACTTCCCCTGGTCTGTTCATGGGTGTGGTTTATCAGGTGCCCTAGTTATGCAGCTATATCTGTGAGCTGGGGCGCTTTGGGTCAGTCTGTCTTGCACCTTGCTGGGTGTAGCCTCTTGCTGCTGACCCAGTTTTTTTGCCATCTACCTTTTTTGTGGTGTCACCTGGTAAAGCTTTGTTGTTGTTGTTGATGTTATTTCCTTGTCTGATCTTCTGTACCTGTTTTGTGGTGGTGTTATCCTTGTCCATGCCTTGCATGATCTTCTGTACCTGTTCTCTGTCAAGATCCACTCTGTTACATGTTTAGCATAACAGTGCTCTAACTGTGTCTGACAGCTTGGCAGTGCTAAACTGCTTCTGATCCAGTCTGTTCCATGTCTTGTCTGCAGTGCCTTACTGCTTCTGTTCCTTTCCTGCCTTCGTGAGAGGGCTCCTGGGTTCTCCATGGGGAGGATCTCTAGTCTGTGTACAGCCCTGCCTGAGACCACCATGCTTCCTTTCAGCTTGGGGTTCAGGCATCTGTTTCTGTGCTGGTTCCCATTTTTTGTCTGTTACATGTCCTGTGTTTGCTTTGGCTCCAGTTCTGTTGTCTGTTCCGCTGGTGCTTGCACCAGCGCGGTTCTTTGCAGTTAGGGGCCAAGTGTACCAGGACCTTCCTGGAGGTGAAACCCTTGGCCCAGTTCATCCCCACCACCAGGGGCTCTGTGAAGAACGAGGCGCACTGGCTCTTTGCCCTCCTGGGTTTTGCCTCTGGTCTGCCGATGCACTTGCTTCCGTGGTATAGCTACCACTATTGCTCAACCTGCTTTTCAGTACTGTCATGTTCTTTTATTACGTGTTCTGTTGGTCCCTGGTCTGTTATATGCCTGTGTCTGGTTTGCAAAAAGTCCCAGAGGTCTGCCTCCAGAGCGGGACAGCATCTCTCACAGGGTGGCTGGACTGAAGCCCGGACAGGTAAGTTTATTTGTGTTCATCAAAAGACCGCTGAGGTCAACATGCTCAGTCCTTGCACCATGATGGCATCTACCACTCAGGGACATAAAGACAAAAAGATATTGGGGGTCATTTATCACTGCCCCTAAGCCAGCAAATTGGCATAAAAAATTGCAAGTCACAGGTTTGTGATTTTTTTTTAAACACTATTTGAGAAAATATGTTTTAGTCAATGATGTTTTTATGCCTCCCTTACACCTTTCTGAAAAGCATGGTATGGACACCAACAGATTTATCACTTATGGCAGTTTTCTTGTGCCTCGTCATTAAGCACATCCTTCAGCAGCACAGGGGATATCAAGACCAGCATAGAAAACGTTGGTCTTGATAAATGACCCCCACTGTCCTCAGACATTGTGAAAATTGCAGTAAATGTCATAATTTTTCTAATACTGAAAGCAATATTTCTAACAAAGATGTTAACAGTAAATAATCAAATTATCTAACTTTAGGAAATGATAAGAAAGGAACAGCTCCACCTCTGCAATTTATTTTGGCTCACAGCGCGGTTCCCATAGAACTAATGTTTAATAAGATATTTTTATCCAAAATCTAATCTGCCCAAGACTACAAGACACAAATGTTGGAGACTCATTACTTCATACAAAGTGGAGAGGAAATGCTGCATATTGAATTAACTCTTACACAGTGATGCAGTAAATTCTGCAAGAAAAGCACATAGATGAGCGCAAACAGAAATAAGTCTGTGAAAGCAGCAAACACACCAAGGTTGGTAAATCGTGAACAGAATCTCTTTCCTAAGAACAATTTCAATTCCTTAGTGTGAACTAGCTTGACAAATGGTGATGCTATGTGGCTAGGTGGAAGTGGAGGGGGTGGGGTGTGGGTAAGACCAGGGGCGTAGCCAGGGCCGGTTTTAGACAAAATGTGGCCTTGAGTGAAATTAAAAGTTGGGCCCCATATTTTTAAGTATTGTATCAAGACATTTATTCACTTCTGTAAATGAAAACAAATATAGTCATGTAAAACATAGGGGGTCATTTATTAAAAGGCTTCTGTCACCCCCCCCCCCCCCCCCCCAAAGTCATTTTTCATTTTTGGGCTAATTAAAATCCTTATAGTTCTGTGTCACTGTACAGGTTATTATTTGATTTATTTTCAATTCCATTTGTTAAAAATAATGAAAACTATGGTGGTGACCGTTGCGCGGCAATCCGGGACTTTATCCCCGCTAGGAAGCTAGCTTACATTTAGAAACAGCACTGGAAGCTCCGAAGTCATGTGGAGGCCAGCACCTCTACATAACTTTATAGAGCAGGGGCTTTATTAACCACCTCCGGACCGCCTAACGCAGATGTGCGGTCCGGAGGTGGCGGCCCTGCGCAGAGTCACGCATATATGCGTCATCTCGCGAGGGCCGGGATTTCCTGTGAACGCGCGCACACAGGCGCGCGCGCGCTCACAGGAACGGAAGGTAAGCGAGTGGATCTCCAGCCTGCCAGCGGCGATCGCTCGCTGGCAGGCTGGAGATCCGAATTTTTTAACCCCTAACAGGTATATTAGACGCTGTTTTCATAACAGCGTCTAATATACCTCCTACCTGGTCCTCTGGTGGTCCCTTTTGTTAGGATCGACCACCAGAGGACACAGGTAGTTCAGTAAAGTCGCACCAAACACTACACTACACTACACCCCCCCCCCCGTCACTTATTAACCCTTTATGAACCCCTGATCACCCCATATAAACTCCCTGATCACCCCCCTGTCATTGATCACCCCCCTGTCAGGCTCCGTTCAGACGTCCGTATGATTTTTACGGATCCACGGATACATGGATCGGATCCGCAAAACACATGCGGCCGTCTGAATGGAGCCTTACAGGGGGATGATCAATGACAGGGGGGTGATCACCCATATACACTCCCTGATCACCCCCTGTCATTGATCACCCCCCTGTCATTGATCACCCCCCTGTCAGGCTCCATTCAGACGTCCGCATGATTTTTACGGATCCATGGATACATGGATCGGATCCGCAAAACACATGCGGACGTCTGAATGGAGCCTTACAGGGGGGTGATCAATGACAGGCGGGTGATCACCCATATACACTCCCTGATCACCCCCCTGTCATTGATCACCCCCTGTAAGGCTCCATTCAGACGTCCGCATGTGTTTTGCGGATCCGATCCATGTATCCATGGATCCGTAAAAATCATGCGGATGTCTGAATGGAGCCTTACAGGGGGGGTGATCAGTGACAGGGGGGTGATCACCCTGATCACCCCCTGTCATTGATCACCCCCCTGTAAGGCTCCATTCAGACGTCCGCATGTGTTTTGTGGATCCGATCCATGTATCCATGGATCCGTAAAAATCATGCGGATGTCTGAATGGAGCCTTACAGGGGGGGTGATCAGTGACAGGGGGTGATCACCCTGATAACCCCCTGTCATTGATAACCCCCCTGTAAGGCTCCATTCAGACGTCCGCATGTGTTTTGTGGATCCGATCCATGTATCCATGGATCCGTAAAAATCATGCGGACGTCTGAATGGAGCCTTACAGGGGGGGTGATCAGTGCCAGGGGGGTGATCACCCTGATCACCCCCTGTCATTGATCACCCCCCTGTAAGGCTCCATTCAGACGTTTGTTTTTGTTTTTGTTTTTCTTACAAAGTCTCATATTCCACTAACTTGTGTCAAAAAATAAAATCTCACATGAACTCACCATACCCCTCACGGAATCCAAATGCGTAAACATTTTTAGACATTTATATTCCAGACTTCTTCTCACGCTTTAGGGCCCCTAAAAAGCCAGGGCAGTATAAATACCCCACATGTGACCCCATTTCGGAAAGAAGACAACCCCAAGGTATTCGCTGAGGGGCATATTGAGTCCATGAAAGATTGAAATTTTTGTCCTAAGTTAGCGGAAAGTGAGACTTTGTGAGAAAAAAACAAAAAAAATCAATATCCGCTAACTTATGCAAAAAAAATAAAAAATTCTAGGAACTCGCCAGGCCCCTCATTGAATACCTTGGGGTGTCTTCTTTCCAAAGTGGGGTCACATGTGGGGTATTTATACTGCCCTGGCTTTTTAGGGGCCCTAAAGTGTGAGAAGAAGTCTGGGATCCAAATGTCTAAAAATGCCCTCCTAAAAGGAATTTGGGCCCCTTTGCGCATCTAGGCTGCAAAAAAGTGTCACACATGTGGTATCGCCGTACTCAGGAGAAGTTGGGAAATGTGTTTTGGGGTGTCATTTTACATATACCCATGCTGGGTGAGATAAATATCTTGGTCAAATGCCAACTTTGTATAAAAAAAATGGGAAAAGTTATCTTTTGCCAAGATATTTCTCTCACCCAGCATGGTTATATGTAAAATGGCATGCCAAAATACATTCCCCAACTTCTCCTGAGTACGGCGATACCAGATGTGTGACACTTTTTTGCAGCCAAGGTGGGCAAAGGGGCACATATTCCAAAATGCACCTTTTGGATTTCGCAGGCCATTTTTTACAGATTTTGATTGCAAGGTACTTCTTACACATTTGGGCCCCTAAATTGCCAGGGCAGTATAACTACGCCACAAATGACCCCATTTTGGAAAGAAGACACCCCAAGGTATTCCGTGAGGGGCACGGCGAGTTCCTAGATTTTTTTATTTTTTGTCACAAGTTAGCGGAAAATGATGATTTTTCTTTTTTTTTCTTTTTTCCTTACAAAGTCTCATATTCCACTAACTTGCAACAAAAAATAAAAAATTCTAGGAACTCGCCGTGCCCCTCACGGAATACCTTGGGGTGTCTTCTTTCCAAAATGGGGTCACTTGTGGCGTAGTTATACTGCCCTGGCAATTTAGGGGCCCAAATGTGCTCTCCTCCTCCAGCTGGCCCTGTCTGCGTTCCAAATCTCGCGCCTGCGCCGTACCAGTCTTCAGTCAGCGCAGGCGCACTGAGAGGAGGACGCTCGCTTGGCCGCTCCTTCCTCAGTGTGCCTGCGCCGGGTGTAGATGTGACCTCATCGGCGCAGGCGCACTGAGGAAGGAGCGGCCGAGCGAGCGTCCTCCTCTCAGTGCGCCTGCGCTGACTGAAGACTGGTACGGCGCAGGCGCGAGATTTGGAACGCAGACAGGGCCAGCCGGAGGAGGAGAGCGCTCGCTGGCCCTGTCAATCAACAGGAGGAGGGGGCGTTTTTTTTTAAAGGAGGATGCGGCGGCTACTAGCAAGCAACAGCCCTACCTGCTGGTAGCGAGGTAATTAACATATTACAAAAGTGCGGTTTTTAAAGAAACTAAGCCACAGAAAAAGGAAAGAGCACTATATATTGAATAATCGCACTATAAGGATTTTAATTAGCCCAAAAATGAAAAATTACTTTTGGGGGTGACAGAAGCCCTTTAAGACAGGGTTTTTAGACGTCGGTCTTAATAAAGCCCCTGCTCTATAAAGTTATGTAGAGGTGCTGGCCTCCACATGACTTCGGAGCTTCCAGTGCTGTTTCTAAATGTAAGCTAGCTTCCTAGCGGGGATAAAGTCCCGGATTGCCGCGCAACGGTCACCACCATAGTTTTCATTATTTTTAACAAATGGAATTTAAAATAAATCAAATAATAACCTGTACAGTGACACAGAACTTAAAGGGAACCTGTCATGTGGATATTTGATTATAATCTAACTAATTATATACAATCATTAACTACTAAAACGTACCTTAGATGTATTCACTTACTGGTGTGACAGATGGTTACCTCATAATATACACACAAAGATGCCGCATGTTAATGAGCTGATTCGAGTCCAGCGTGATGTCATGGAGTCCAGCGTATATTTAATTCAGAGCTATAGCCACTCCCCTGCCCACCTGCTGCTGATTCATATGGAAAATAACTGTCACTCAGCAGCAGGTGGGCAGGGAGAGTCAGACTCTCATGAATATTCACGACTCATCATTATCAGCTGGAGCTTTTCAATATAAGATGTTGGCAGATTGACTGGGTCAATTAAAGAAAGTGACACAGCTTTTTGCTAAAAGAATCAGTCACTTATTTATGTTGCCCTTAGTTAGGACACCATAAAACTGGTGACAGGTTCCCTTTAAAGGGGTTGAACAGTTGCACCCCCCCCCCCCTTCCCCATCATGCTCCTGCGCAGACCTGCTAAGGAAAGCATACTTATCTGCTTTATGATGCTGGCACCTGCTGCTCTGCTCGGGACCCTGGATGTCATCATCTATTTTGACGCTAGTCGAGTGCCACAGTGATGACCTGTTCCTGGTCACGTGACACAAGAGAAGCAATTGACAGGATTTTCTTTCCGTCCAGCATAAAGGAAACCAGACGGATCACTTATGCTTGCCCATAGCCCTCTATTATAACAGATCAAAACGGAATGCTTCTAAAGGTTTCTGCTTTGAATTCCATCTTACGAATTCCGTTATCTTCCGTTATTACCATGTTATAATAGAAAGCAATAATGGAATTCATAAAGCTGATGTGAACCCGCTCTAAATAGAACATTCCACAGCGTTCTTAGTTGTTCAAAAGTAGAGTTCTTTAATCACTTAACCCTTTCTACCCCGTCCAAGTTTTCAACTTCCTTCCCAGGCCATTTTTTGCAAATCCAACATGTGTCACTTTATGTGGTAATAACTTTGGAACACATATTTATCCAAGCCATTCTGAGATTATTTTCTCGTGACACATTGTACTTCTCGATAGTCATAAATTTGAGTCAAAAGATTTCATCTTTATTTATGAAAAAATCCCAAATTTACCAAAAAAATTCAAAATTTTGATTCTATGCTGAACCCCTGCTGTATGCGCCAGCATCGGTGAAAACACAGATGCCAGCGCATTGACCCCTTTTATGCCACGGTCAGCGCTGACCGCAACATTGAAGGGGTTTGCCACAGCAATTCTTGTGGAACACCTAAAGGGTTAACAAAGTTTATAAAATCAGTTTTGAGTAACTTGAGGGGTGTAGTTTCTACAATGGGGTCATTTATGGGAGGTTTCCACTATGTAAGCCCCACAAAGTGACTTCAGAACTGAGCTGGTCCTTAAAAAGTAGACTTTGGATTATTTTTTTTTTTATTGCTTCTAAAATTCTAAACCTTCTAGCGTCCTAAAAAAAATACATTGCATTACCAAAATGATGCCCGCATAAAGTAGATATATGGGGAATGTTAATTAATGAATATTTTATGAAGCATCACTATCTGTCTTAAAAGCAGAGAGATTCAAATTTAGAAAAAGTCATTTTTTCAAATTTTCATTAACTTTTAGATAAAAAATAAAAAAAATAAAAAAAAGGTTATATATTGACTCAAATTTACCATTAACATGATGTACAATGTGTCACGAGAAAAGCGTTCCAAAGTTATTACCACATAAAGTGACACATGTTAGATTAGCAAAATTAGTCCTGGTCAGGAAGGGGGTAAATGGCTCGGTCTGGAAGTGGTTAAAGTGTGTGCCAATACAAAAATGCCCCCTTATAATGCATGCCAGTGCAAAACATGCCCATAATCCCCCTTCATAACGAGTGCCAATACAAGAACATGTCTCCTTATGTGTGCCAGTACAAAATACACCCATTTAGTGCGCCCAGTAGATGCCCCCATAGTGCTCCTCCTCTCCCACAATGGTCCAACAGCATTGTGCCAAATAAAAAATAATACTGCCTGGGGCTTCTGAGCAAAATACAAATGTAGCTGGTTCCTACACTGCCCTGAAAATGTGGACTTGGATAAGTCCAAGAGAGGCAATGTATTAGTGATAGGGACCCGTCTGCGGAAGCCACCTTGACACTTGTTAGATGGGCCCGACACAAGTTTGATCAAAATGTGCGCTTAGAGCTTCCATTGATCCATTTACAGTAGGTATAATACCACTTTAAATTTAGAATGATCCACATTTCTCAGCTTTACTGCTTATATGTGTGTGCATCCATTATTTTTTTATCAACTAAAAAATAATAAACACATATACAGGTCCTTCTCAAAAAATTAGCATATTGTGATAAAGTTCATTATTTTCTGTAATGTACTGATAAACATTAGACTTCCATATATTTTAGATTCATTACACACCAACTGAAGTAGTTCAAGCCTTTTATTGTTTTAATATTGATGATTTTGGCATACAGCTCATGAAAACCCAAAATTCCTATCTCAAAAAATTAGCATATCATGAAAAGGTTCTCTAAATGAGCTATTAACCTAATCATCTGAATCAACTAATTAACTCTAAACACCTGCAAAAGATTCCTGATGCTTTTAAAAACTCCCAGCCTGGTTCATTACTCAAAACCGCAATCATGGGTAAGACTGCCGACCTGACTGCTGTCCAGAAGGCCATCATTGACACCCTCAAGCAAGAGGGTAAGACACAGAAAGAAATTTCTGAACGAATAGGCTGTTCCCAGAGTGCTGTATCAAGGCACCTCAGTGGGAAGTCTGTGGGAAGGAAAAAGTGTGGCAGAAAACGCTGCATAACGAGAAGAGGTGACCGGACCCTGAGGAAGATTGTGGAGAAGGACCGATTCCAGACCTTGGGGGACCTGCGGAAGCAGTGGACTGAGTCTGGAGTAGAAACATCCAGAGCCACCGTGTACAGGCGTGTGCAGGAAATGGGCTACAGGTGCCGCATTCCCCAGGTCAAGCCACTTTTGAACCAGAAACCGCGGCAGAAGCGCCTGACCTGGGCTACAGAGAAGCAGCACTGGACTGTTGCATGTCATTCGGAAATCAAGGTGCCAGAGTCTGGAGGAAGACTGGGGAGAGGGAAATGCCAAAATGCCTGAAGTCCAGTGTCAAGTACCCACAGTCAGTGATGGTCTGGGGTTGCCATGTCAGCTGCTGGTGTTGGTCCACTGTGTTTTATCAAGGGCAGGGTCAATGCAGCTAGCTATCAGGAGATTTTGGAGCACTTCATGCTTCCATCTGCTGAAAAGCTTTATGGAGATGAAGATTTCATTTTTCAGCACGACCTGGCACCTGCTCACAGTGCCAAAACCACTGGAAAATGGTTTACTGACCATGGTATTACTGTGCTCAATTGGCCTGCCAACTCTCCTGACCTGAACCCCATAGAGAATCTGTGGGATATTGGGAAGAGAAAGTTGAGAGACGCAAGACCCAACACTCTGGATGAGCTTAAGGCCGCTATCGAAGCATCCTGGGCCTCCATAACACCTCAGCAGTGCCACAGGCTGATTGCCTCCATGCCACGCCGCATTGAAGCAGTGATTCCTGCAAAAGGATTCCCGACCAAGTATTGAGTGCATAACTGAACATAATTATTTAAAGGTTGACTTTTTTTGTATTAAAAACACTTTTCTTTAATTGGTCGGATGAAATATGCTAATTTTTTGAGATAGGAAATTTGGGTTTTCATGAGCTGTATGCCAAAATCATCAATATTAAAACAATAAAAAGCTTGAACTACTTCAGTTGGTGTGTAATGAATCTAAAATATATGAAAGTCTAATGTTTATCAGTACATTACAGAAAATAATGAACTTTATCACAATATGCTAATTTTTTGAGAAGGACCTGTACTTACCTCCATGCAGGACGGTGATACATTATTGGTGGTGCAACACTGGCTTAGGGGCCCAGTTGTGACCTCTATAGCTGAAACCCCTATAGCTACACCCCTGGGTAAGACATGTTTAATGATTTCTTGCGGCAGACTGCTACACTGTGTTGGAAGATGATACTCACACAGTGGCACAGATTTACTAATCCTAAAGATGACATAAGCATAGACCGGCTGTCTAGACCTGCACCAGGTGAAACACAGGGGCTCAGGCTGGATGATTAATATGCTGCAACTATAGACACTTTTCTCTCATTTTATGCCACCTATTGATTGGCTTAGTTTGAGACAGATTTTTACACCAGAATTGTGGTGCAATTTGTATGAAAAATGGTGCATCTTAGGCCCAACCTCTTTACTATGAAGCTTTGTCCACTTTCCACTATGCCCCACGCCCTGTCGAGTATGTCAGAAAAAAGTCTAGAAACTCTAGATGCACTAAATTGCACCACTTTTTAGACAGATTTTTGGCATGGACATATTAGTAAATCTGGGCCAATGACCATAACTTGCACCACACTTTATAAGACAAAAATGCAGTCTAAATGGACTGGATGTGGGTTTTGTGGTGGTAGGAAAGGATCATTCTTCTAATATAAAATGACTGATAATAAATATGTAATCTTACAGCACCAAATTGTTATTAGTTACAAGTTATGCACTACAGGGATTCATCTGGTTGCTGCTTAGAGAAAAATCACGTCTTCTCAAATCTATAAGCCCAAATTGTGAGGGTGCTGTGACATATGTGCCCGTGCTGCGAGTACCACGCACAGGTTAGGGATAATTGCCGTACTGTACTTATACTTGCAACTTGAAACCATGGCAAGTACAGGTGCAAGATGGCAATTAGCTGCAATCCATCTGCTGTACATGCGACTCAGCCGTGAAAGTGTGGTTTTAATGGACTGTTTGGGACTACATAGAAAAATCTCATTTAAATGAGCACAAAACGTAGCTCAAACTACATAACAACCCTGTGCTCAGTTTTTGTATTTGTATTATAACATATGTTTTAATTTGGAAGCTGCGATACACATTGTATTGCAAAGTGTGTGTACATCCTGTTAAATGAGAATTATTTACCTAGTCCCCATGAACTTCACTGAAGGGAATCTGTCACCATTGATCTTCCTATCCAGCTGTTTTTCTTTTGTTGATCTCCGTTCCTGAGTTATGGTAATTCTTCTTAATATGCAAATTAGGCAGTTGCTGCAATGAGGATGTTACGTTGTTGCACCCAAGCTCCACTCTTCTCTGTGGCCAGCCCATAGGGTCAGGCAGCGGCAAAGCACTGAGGGAGGAGCTAGGCAGTGAAACAAGTGGAACTTGCGTAATAGTGACACCCTCATTGCACCAAATGCAAAATTTGCATATAAAGAAAAATGTATTATAACTCCGGAACTGAGCCTTTGATCAACAAAAGACAAGCAGTGTGTTAAGGTGCATATGTGTACAATATATGTAGACAGGAAGCATACATTTACAAAAAGGCTCTTTAGTGTATTTTTTTGTAATTATTTTTATTATAATTCAAACAAAAATTTCCATGCCAATACATATCCAAATATATAATTAATTTTATAACAAGACACGGAGGCTTCATATTGCTTTCTCTTCCTTTACTAAATCCATAGCAGCAAGAAGAGTAACCATGGTAACAAAAACGAAACACCCCTAAAGGTAACCCCTCCCTCCATACATCCATAAATAGCCCTTCCTCAGGGAACACTTCCTCTTTCTTGCTGCTCCATAGCAGATAGGTCATATTTGTGTGTCTTGATTTTAACCCCATTGTTTTCCCAAATTGTGTTCGTTTTGTATCTCTGTTGGTGGTCTCCCCAGCCACCTACCCGGTTTTAACAGGCCGTTTTGTTTTTTCACTTTATTTAGTGTACTCCTACATTTTCTTTGGTACTTAGGTTTCCCCCCTTAGGCACCGCGTTTTTCTCTCCGTTCGGGTGCCTCATATTCACCTTCTGTCTCCTCCTCCCCCCTCCACCTCCTGCCGGTTAAATTCTTACCGGTTTTCTTTCTGGTTCCTGTCGTCTTGGGCGCCATCTTCTTCAGCCTTCTTCTTGCGCCCGAACTCTCGCGAGTCACGAGAGTTCGGGCGCCATCTTGCTAGTAGTCAGTTCAGGTCTCGGGCGCCATCTTGGTGTCCCTCACCGCTCTCTGGACGCGCCTCCAGGGGCGGTCCTTTCTGTGGGCGTCAAGTTCCCTCCTCCCCGCTCCTATTGGTTCTGGGAGCGGAGGGGGCGTTTCCCCTGTATTCCGGCGACCGCGATCTTACTTCCCGGCGCCATTTTAGTTCCAGCGTGTCAGGCTAGGTAGGATCTGCCTCTCCCTTCGATTTCGGTTTTCTTTAGAGTGACTAACTCCTGATAAATACAATGTCTGCCCAGGATTCGGCCACCCCTGTCCCCAGCCCTCTAGTCCCCATACCCCAGGGATCTGCTCATAGCCTTGGGTCATTCCCTGTCTCCTCTGCTGAGGCCCAGGCTCTGGCCCTTCAGCAATCTATATCCCAGGCGATTGCTTCTGCCATGGGATCTATGTCGTCTGTTATCACACAGTCCATTTCACAGGCCCTTATCCCTATGGCTTCTCCCAGCATTCCACCACCTGCAGCTAGTGCCTCCAGAAACCCTGTCACTGATAGCACTATCACATGAGAGCGTGCCTAGCACACGCAAACGAGCCTGTCCGCGCCAGGCAGAAAAGTCGCGTCGGTGGAAATCTGCTCGCAATCAGTACGAGCCTAGTGATCACTCTGAAAATGAGTCTGATGAGGAGGCTTTGAGTTTCCGCCCTGATGGTTCGGATGATGATATTGCAGGAGTTATGGTGGATCCTGACGTGGACGATTACGTCCCAGCTTCCCGGCCATCCACTAGTGGGGCCTCAGGGGCGGCTGTCTCTAGTGACACCCCTCTTACTGACCCAGCTGGGGAGCCATTATTTGATCCCGATAGCCTCCACCATCCCAGGTCGGCTGAATGGGTCCCCGCATCCCATGTGGCTCATTACTTGGAGGCCAGAATTAGAACTCCGTTATGCAAGGAGACCCGCAACAAGCTAAGGGCGGAATGCCCACGCCCCATTATCCCCAATAAAGTCGGTGAGACTCCTAACGTAGACCCTAAAATGGTCCAATTTCTGGCCAAAACGGGCTTTAACCCTCGCAGGGGCCTTGACTCGGCCCTGCGAGCTTGCCAAGATAAGCTTTTGGACATCTTAGGGCCCCTCACAAAAATTTTTGAGCTGGCGGAGTCTGCCAAGGCGGGTGGCACTCAGATTGGCCCAGATGAGCTCAGGGGCTGGGTGCAACGTGCCATATGCGTCACGGGAAATGTCAACACTTCCCTGGCGATTGAGAGGAGGAAGGCGATCCTCATGAAAATCGAGCCTAAATTAACCAACATGGCTTTGTCCGAATCTGGCAAAGATGCACAGGGACTCCTTTTTGGAGACTCCTTTATTAAGGAGTTAGGCAAATTTGTGGGAGCCTTCACGGCTTTGGATAAGGCGCAATCTAATATGCGCAAGGTTTTTCAGAATAGGGTCTCTACCAGGGCCAGCAGCTCAAGGGGCCGTCTGTCCGGCCGTACCCACTTCCAGACCCGTAACACTGGTCGAGGCTCCTTTCAGCAGCGCCAAACGTTTCAACGACAGACTCCATTCTTTCCATCCAGAGGCACCTTCGGAAGGTCCAGAGGCTTCAGAGGAGCTCCAGGTTCCCGACGTCCGTTTGGTAAGTCCCCAAGTTTGTCCTCTGTCTTCTTCCCCATGCATTGGGGGCAGGCTCTGACATTTTTTGCATGCCTGGGATCGCATCACCACCGACCCATGGGTGCTGTCTACGATCAGGGGTTTTCAAATCGAACTGGTAGACACCCCAATTTGTCTGCCCCCATTCAGACCACGAGTGTTCTCTCTAGAGTCTCGCACTCTCATAGACGCGGAACTCTTGTCCCTTCTGGAAAAGGGTGCCATAGAAAGGGCTCCAGACCCCCACGGGGGGATGATCAGCGATATTTTCCTTGTGGAAAAGAAAGGGGGACAGTTTCGTCCAGTGATAAACCTGAAGAATCTGAACATTTATGTGCGATACCGCCATTTCAAAATGGAGGGCATTCATCTGCTCAGAGACCTTCTCCTTCCGGGCGAGTGGATAGTCATACTCGATTTAAAGGATGCCTATCTCACAGTACCCATTGCCCATCAGTCCCGGGATCTTCTGCGTTTCCTGTGGGGGGATCAGGTATGGCAATTCACATGTCTCCCGTTTGGCCTGTCATCAGCCCCTTGGTGTTTCACCAACTCATGAAGCCGGTGGTGTCGTGGCTTTGGGGTCAGGGGGTCCGTCTGATAATCTATCTGGACGTCTGAATCTATCTGATTGCCTGGGATCCTGCTACCCTCCGGGCACATCTGCGTCTGTCCGTCTCCCTGCTTACCGGTCTGGGATTTGTTATCAATCTCGAGAAATCTTGTCTTCAACCATCCAGATCCATGGAGTTCCTGGGATTCCGTGTGGATTCCTCCACCCGCACTCTTTGTCTTCCGATGTCCAAAGTTCGAGCCATCCGCAGGGAGTTACGTCACACTCTCCGGTTGCCTCAGGTTTCCCTACGTCACTTGGCCCATGTCTTGGGTCTTCTGTCTTCCTCAATTCAGGCGGTCTTTCCGGCCCAGCTCCACTATCGGGCGCTTCAACGGCTCAAGATAGCCCATCTTCAGGTGGGGGTTTCCTACGGGGAATTGGTGGTCCTGGATCAAGACACCAGGGACGAGCTGACGTGGTGGATTCACAATCTCGAAGCGTGGAATGGCAAGGCTATTGTGGGTCCTCAGCCA
Organism: Bufo gargarizans; assembly: GCF_014858855.1. Taxonomy (NCBI): domain Eukaryota; kingdom Metazoa; phylum Chordata; class Amphibia; order Anura; family Bufonidae; genus Bufo; species Bufo gargarizans. Next base: position 205,160,586 of record NC_058083.1, read on the forward strand.
GACGTGGTGATAGAATCGGACACCAGCCTGCAGGGATGGGGTGCTCGCTGCAATGGTGTGTCCACCGGAGGGCCATGGTCTACGTCGGAGGTGTCTCTGCACATCAACGCATTGGAGCTACTGGCGGGATCCTTTGCGATTCGGAGCTTCATCAACGGCAAGGTCAATGCTTGTATTCGACTCAGGATGGACAATGTGTCGGCCGTTCGTTATGTGAACTCCATGGGCGGCACTCGGTCAGCAATGTTGACTCACCTAGCGAAGGAGTTCTGGTCCTATTGTCTGGACAGGGGGATCACGGTCGTGGCGGAGTATATTCCAGGTCTCCTCAACGTCCACGCGGATTGGAGTTCGCGCTACATCTCGGACTTCAGCGACTGGATGTTGGATTCTGCGGTGTTCTCCTCCATCGAATCTCTTTGGGGCCCGTTCTCCTTGGACCTGTTTGCTTCTCGTTGGAACGCCCAGCTGCCCAGGTATTACAGTTGGAGGCCGGACCCTCGTTCGGAGGCGGTGGACGCATTGCTCCAGGATTGGTCAGGCGCCCTCTTATACGCTTTTCCACCCTTCGCCTTGATACCTCGGATACTTTCTCAGGTGCGTCGTCAGCAGGCGGAGTTAGTCCTGGTGGTCCCGTTTTGGCATCCGCAGACTTGGTTCCCACAGCTGATGGAGCTGTTGATTGCGGACCCAGTTCTTTTTCCGACCCGACTGAATCTTCTTCGGGGCCCGTTGGGTCAGCACCACCCCCTTCTGTTGGACAACTCCCTCCGTCTTCTGGCGTGCAGGATCTCAGGGGCCGTTGGGACATTGCTGGAATATCGGAGACGACTAGATTCCTCCTGGAAAGTGCGTGGGCCCCCGGTACCATTCGGGCTTATCGGGCAGCCTGGGGAGTCTGGTCTAGTTGGTGCGTGGGACGGAACCTGGATCCCCTTACGGCTCCTGTAGAGGATGTTTTGCGGTTTCTATCTTCCCTTTTCGAGGATGGCAAGGCCTATCGTACGATTATTTTGTACCGATCTGCCATTTCTTCCCGTCATCAAGGTTTCTCGGGTCTTCCAGCAGGTCAACATCCTCTGGTTCGCCGGTTGCTCAAGGGTTCTCGTCTTTCTAGGCCGCCTAGGCCTCGGTTCTCCTCTTTGTGGGATGTATCCTTAGTCATTGACTTCTTATCTCATTGGCCTTCGAACCCGGATCTTTCCTTGCGTCAGCTTTCAGCAAAGCTGGTTACGTTATTCTGCCTCGTTTCATGTAAGCGCGTGTCGGATGTCCGGGCCTTGGACTTCGACGCGGTCTCTTTCACTCCAGAGGGGATTTCTTTTAATGTTTCTCGTCGTACCAAGACGAGCATTTCGACAGTGGCCTATCCGGCCTTTCCTGATTGCCCCGCGGTTTGCCCGGTATCCTGTTTTAGGGAGTACTTCTCTCGTACGGAGTCCCTTAGGTCTAGGGACTCGCCGCAGCTTTTTGTGTCTTTTCGCAGGCCGTTTGCCCCGGTTACTAGTGTTACCCTTTCTCGCTGGGTCAAGTGGATTTTGTCTCTTGCGGGGGTCGATACTACCATCTTTACCGCACATTCGGTTCGTGGGGCTTCCGCGACGTCTATGGCGGTTTCGGGGGCCCGTTTGGAGGATATCTTGAAACTAGCGGACTGGTCCAGGGCCTCTACGTTTAGGGATTTTTATTTCAGGGCCTCATGCGTTTTCTTCGGTTATTCCTTAGCTTTGAACTAGCAATATGAAGCCTCCGTGTCTTGTTATAAAATTTTATGATTTTCCTAGTTTATGACGTAAAGTCATGATTTTATTAAAGACACGGAGGCGAATATTGCCCGCCCTTTCCCTCCCGTTTTATATGTTTTACTTATATTTATGTGCCAGTCGATATTTTCCTGTTGTTTCAGTGATTTAGCATTTTCGTTATGTCATTTTGTGTCTATATGCTGCTCAGTTTATTTTGGCGGTGGTACTACTGCTATCTTTTTGCAGTGTTCTTTACTCTGAGATTACCATACTGTTTTGTTTCAGTTTCCCCTAGGTTGACTCTCCTTATCTGGGCGCATGTCTGTGCTGATCGTTACAACTCTGGGTCGCGGTTTTGTTCGTCTCCCGTTGGAGTGCACCGGTTTAGTGGATCCCAGTGTCTTCTGGATTTTCGGGCTGTTACAGTTGGACCAAGAAAGAGGAAGTGTTCCCTGAGGAAGGGCTATTTATGGACGTATGGAGGGAGGGGTTACCTTTAGGGGTGTTTCGTTTTTGTTACCATGGTTACTTTTCTTGCTGCTATGGATTTAGTAAAGGAAGAGAAAGCAATATTCGCCTCCGTGTCTTTAATAAAATGATGACTTTACGTCATAAACTAGGAAAATCATTAAATTTTTTCTCCCAACCTCATAATACCCCACCCTCCCATTGCGGTGAGTCTCTCTAAGAAAGAGGGTGTGACGAAACTAACCTCGCCACGGTGTTTTGGAGGGGGCTGGTTGCCAGCCTCCTGCCTCAGGATTATGGCCCATACTAACTTTAATGAAGACAGGCCGGCCGCACAGCTTAAATCTGTCTTTGGAATTGTATTTTGTTATGTGAGGGTACCCAGATGGCTAGTTTAATTGTATTCGTGTGGTCTGAGTGCCATTCGCCTAATGATATGCACTCAGACTTGAGCTATCTGGGAATATGTTAAATGTCTGTGGTTGCTGGGAGGGTGTGACATTGTGTGTTTAAATGGTGATGTCTGTCCTGTTGTCTCCACATGTGTATTGGCGATCTCCCCTTTGTCCTGAGAGATAATTGGATTATTCCTCGATTGTCTCTGGGGCAGAGAGGAGGAAACCATGATGCATTGTGGGGATGTGTTGTATCTGTTCGGTGTGTCGCAGTCTCCATTCTGGTCCCCTGGGGGCGTGTCCACCAGATGGAGACCTGCATAAATACGGGCGGGTAGCCCTCAATAAAGGGTTCCTGTTTTATCCTTCATCATGTTGAGACTGGTGTTTGGATAACTGATCAAAACTAGGGGATTGCTATACGCTGAAGATTTGCTATACTCCCCTGGCATAACTACTAGCTCTTGTAAGAGCTGTTCCTGCTCTCTGGCTGTAGGAGAGGTTCACCCACTGGAGCCTGGAGCCTTGTCGTAGGTCCAGCGTGGGTGGAGGACGGTGAGACCCCAACCAAGCTGCGGCGGTTCGTGGGGTCTGCAGGGCGTACGGTGTCAAGTGGAGTGCTTGGAGTCCTCGGAAAGCACTAGGAGCATCTAGCAACGGAGGCACTCAGTCGGGGTGCCAGGAGATCCGTTACAGAGGGCAATCAAAGAAGAAGAAGATTTAAAATTTCCAATCCGCCCATATGTTAATCTATTTATTTTCTATCCTATATTCCTTTGTTTATAAAGAACTTTCTCGTATCTTTTAATCTTGTTGACAGAATTAATCAATTTTGGAATATCTCGAGAAAACCAGACCCGTGTAATCAACAATCTTGCCAAAAACATTACCTTAATCAGGAGAGTCTTTTTATGTTTGTAACAGTTTACCCTTGACAGATCACCCAATATCCAACACTCAACCATAAACTAAATCACAACTTTCAATTTATGGGTAATAAAGTCGTCCATCACTGACCAGTATTCTTGTAGATCTGTGCAAAGCCAGAACATATGGATGAAGTCGGCTTCTGGTGCATCGCAGCATGGGCAATTGGATGTATTCCTTAACTCCTTGGGATCTGGCTCATTTTCACCTTAAGGACCAGGCCATTTTTTTGCTAATCTGACCAGTGTCCCTTTATGTGGTGATAACTTTAAAATGCTTTGACTTATCCAGGCCATTCTGAGTTTTTTCGTCACATATTGTACTTCATGACACTGGTAAAATGGAGTAAAAAATAATAAATTTTTATTTATAAAACAATACCAAATTTACAAAAAATTTGGAAATATTTGCAAATTTTTAAGTTTCAATTTCTCTACTTCTATAATACATAGTAATACCTCCAAAAATTGTTATTATTCACATATGTCTACTTCATGGTTGGATCATTTTGGGAATGATATTTTATTTTTTTGGGGAAGTTACAAGGCTTAGAAGTTTAGAAGCAATTCTTGAAATTTTTCAGAAATTTTCAAAAACCCACTTTTTAAGGACCAGTTCAGGTCTGAAGTCACTTTGTGAGGCTTACATAATAGAAACCACCCAAAAATACCATTCTAGAAACTAGACCCCTCAAGGTATTCAAAACTGATTTTACAAACTTTGTTAACCCTTTAGGTGTTCCACAAGAATTAATGGAAAATAGAGATGTAATTTCAAAATTTCACTTTTTTGTCAGGTTTTACATTTTAATATTTTTTTTCCAGTTACAAAGCAAGGGTTAGCAGCCAAACAAAGCTCAATATTTATGGCCCTGATTCTGTAGTTTACAGAAACACCCCATATGTGGTTGTAAACTGCTTATGGGCACACAGCAGGGCGCAGAAGGAAAGGAATGCCATACGGTTTTTGGAAGGCAGATTTTGCTGGACTGGTTTTGAAGCCCCCCTGATGCACCCCTAGAGTAAAAATTCCAAAAAGTGATTGGGTGGCAGTTTTGTTGGTACTAGTTTAGGGTACATATGATTTTTGGTTGCTCTATATTACACTTTTTGTGAGAGCCATAGTTTTTTTTAGTTTTTAGGCGATTATCTTGGGTAGGGTATGATTTTTGTGGGATGAGATGATTGTTTGATTGGCACTATTTTGGGGTGCGTATGACTTTTTGATCGCTTGCTATTACACTTTTTGTCATGTAATGTGACAAAAAATGGCTTTTATTTCCACCGTTTTTAGTTTTTTTACGTTATTCACCTGAGGGGTTAGGTCATGTGGTATTTTTATAGAGCATGTTATAACGGATGCGGCGATACCCAATATGTATACTTTTTTAAATTTACTTAAGTAAATTTAGTGTCTCCATATTCTGAGCCTTAGTTTAATTTTTTGGGCGATTGACCCAAGGTGCCTGCTCAATGATTTGAGCAGGCACCTTGTCCTGATCACCGCCCTCCGGGCGGCAGTGACCGGAAGTACACAGGACGTACAGGTACGCTCTGTGTCCTTAAGTACCAGGACATTAGGGCATACCTGTACACCCTGTGTCCGCAAGAGGTTAAGCCACATTTATTAAGCCATACTGGGTAACATAAACTCTATGTGAAATATTAAATTGAACTAAAACGTGATTAAAGTTGTGGGACACTAGTCTTAAATTGGAGAATATTTTCTCCCAATCATCTACTTGTGTAGTTGAACATTCAACTCCCCAGGCCCTCCAGGAGAGCGTATATTATTAAATAGTGTTTTAACTAGTAGTTTATAAAGTTGAGCAGTCTTAACCTTGTGACCTGCATTACCAATTAATTGATTTAGAGGTGTAGAATCATTTACTAAAAAAAAAAAAAAAATCCTTTAATACTGTGCATGACGAACGTAGCTGAAAATACTTAAACCAGGATAAATTAGTTATATTCTCTGTTCGTGCTAAATAAAAAAAATTAAAGTATTCCTCACTACCTGTGCAACATAAAAAATATATTTTTGCCAATATTGATTCCCTACCAATTAATCTAAAACCTGTATGTGATAATTGTGCCATAAGGGGGTATACAACCCAAAGAACCCTTTGATCCTAACCAGCCTCTTCCAGTACACCAGGATTTACTAAACAATGTCCTGGCCTCTCTAAAATCCTGTTGTATATTATGTAGTTGTCCAGATTCCAATAAGGTAAACATAATATCATAAGGGTATCTATTCACCAGGGTCATAAGCCATAACTGTGCAGCTATAAAATAACCCTTGAAATATGGAATATTCAGCACTCCCGTCTCTATTGACTTGTAAAGATGTTGCACTTTAATAATTCTCTCCGTTAACTTAAATAATTTATCCTCAATCCATTTTGGGGAGTTCCTCAGGATATATAAGAACTGGTGTAAAATCACCATCTTAACTAGGGATATTCTATCAGCTCTAGATAGAGGAAGTCTCAACCAGGTCGTAATTTTGGATCTAGGGAATCAAATTAAGATACAAGTAATCTTCAATCTTAGGGGATATCCTCAAACCCAGGTATTCAAAGGAATCAGAAATCTTCAAGATGTTCAAGGGACCTTCATTGGAGAGCTGAAATGTGTCTAGGGGCATGAGCGTAGTTTTTGACCAATTAATATAAAAACCTGAAACTTCGCCAAAGGCATTAACTATCTGGATAATTCTGGGAAGTGGAATATTAGTATTATGTATAAAAAAAATAATACATTGTCTGCATATAAGGAAATGCGATCATCCCTCCCCAATGTCCCAAACCCTTTAATCATTGTGAATCTTGCCTTACCCTAACTGCAAGATTATATATATATATATATATATATATATATATATATATATAGATAGATAGATAAAAGAGTTCAGTGGCAGCACCGTCGATGAAAGATGTGGGTGCAGCTGGCCCAGTGTGGATAAAAGCCAATCCAAATAGATAAAAATAACAAAAAAGGGCAGCACTCCAATAAGTAAAAGATGAAAAAAATTCTTTAATTGCCCATATGGGACAAGCGACGTTTCGGCTCAATGTGTGAGCCTTTCTCAAGCAAAGCCTTTTGTTATTTTTATATATATATATATATATATATATATATATATATAATATATATATTTATTTATTTTTATTTTTTCAAATAATGGGGAAAGAGGAGCTCCTTGACGAGTACATCTATTTAATAAAAAACTATTTGTCAAACTCCCATTAATATTTAAACTAGCCTTGGGGGACTTATACAAAAGCTTAACCATATTTATGAACTTAAATCCAAATCCCAAGAGGATTGTATATTTGGCATACAGGCGATACAGATTATAATGCGTACACTTATTGGGAATAAATCCATTCTGATCGGAATGTATAACTGATGTAATGACCTTGACAAGTCTCGTAGCCAAAACCCTTGAAAAAAGCTTCACATCAAGAGTCCCCTTTGGCACGATTTTGCCTGGAATCAGGCTTTGTTGATGTATGGGGGTATATGGGGAAGGGGGAAAAAAGCATATTCCTGTGTAAGTAAAGCTGGAAATTCTATGTCAAGGATAGATCTGGCTTTGATAAATAAAAATTATCTTAGATGTATAAAATAGATTAAATATGAGGTCAGGGCCTTATCGCACCATGTACCATTTACGCTTGAAGTATCCATGAGGGTTGACAAAGATTGGGTAAGACCCCCATTTAGATTAAATTCATAAAATGATGGAACAGGAGACTGTCTGTTTTTGGGGTACCAACTATAAGTCAACAAAAATTCAAGTGGTATGGGATGCCTTTAAGGCTTTTATGAGGGGCTAAAAGAACTAGTGGTAGGCGTCACCAAGGGAACTAAAAGAACTAGTGGTAGGCGTCACCAAGGAATTCTCCAGGAATAAAACAGAAGAATATAGGGGAATTATCAAGAATGCAAGTCAGGCCTATTCTGAATTTCTTCTGGATAAGGCTCAGCACAGTCTTTTCTTTAAGGGACAAAAATATTTTGCCAAATCGGGCCGCCCAGGGAAATTGTTGGCCAGGGTGATCTCAAACCAAGACCAAAAAAATGAGATAGTAACTATTCGTTCACCTGAAGGTTTAATTATAGAAGATCAAGAATCTATAAAGGGAATTTTTGTTAACTACTTTGTTGATTTATATAAATCAGATAAGATTATCTCAGATAAAATGATGGATGCATATTTGGATTCCATCTCTCTACAAGTCCAAACTGACGCCCAAAGAGAATTCCTTGATCATGAATTTTCCTTGCAGGAGTTAGATGCAGCAATAAATGTTTGTTCCGAAAACTCCTCTCCTGGTTCAGATGGACTTCCATATGAATTTTACCGTAAATATAGGGAGGTTATTCTCCCTTGTTTATTGGAGGTATTCACTGAATCTTTGGAGGATTGTATTCTTCCGCAATTAATGACAGAGGCTGTTATAATACTAATATTAAAAAAAGGTAAGGCTCCCTTAGATGTAGAGGCATATAGGCCCATCTCCTGAACTCTTTAGTGTATAATAAAACAAAATCTTATATCTTATTTGAAGTGGGAACTGTTAGGAGATGACCTTTTCCTGTTCCATCCTGGCTGTACTCCTGTGCACAAGGCAAGGATCATAAAAAAATGGTTTGATGAGTTTAATGTGGCAGAACGGTCCCTGACCTAAACTCCATCAAACACATTTCTGTGTAATTGGAATGCCGATTGGAAGTTGAACCTTTATGATCAACATTAGTTCCTGACCTTACAAATGGTCTTGTGGGAAGTCTTGCCAGAAAAGCAGAATGTCCTATTAATGTCCATGGTTTTAGAATTAGATGTCAAATAAGTTCATATAGGTGTGATGTCAGATACGCACATATGTTTGGCCATATTAAGTGTATATACATTGATGTGAATAGTAACTTGGATTCTCCTGGCAAGACTGCACACACATTCTACTTGATATGTTTAAAAGGAAACATTCTCTTTTAATGGGATGTCTTCTTTAGATAACCCCTTTCAGCATGTCCTAATAGGGTATAAAAATGTAAGACAGGAAAGGGGAAACTGCCAAATTGATGAGTCCATTCAAAGGGTAACTCTACTCCAGGATTACACTGAGCACCATAAATGCTTCATATACAAAATGTACAATGAGAACCCTCAAAATACTGTAAAACTAAATAAGGCTGCCTACACCATTAACCAACTGGGAAAATGTGAGGAATATCCTTTAAGGTAAGCAGTCTATGTGAAGAGAATTTGGAGATGAATAAAAATTATGAACAGTATAGCAAAAGATTAAAAGGGTTTACTGAGTTTTTGATACTGATAATCTATCCTCAGGATAGGTCATCAGTATCGGAACCATGGGGGTCCGACACTGAGAGGTAATCAGTATCAAAATCCCAGAAAACCCCTTTAAACTGTATATGTCAGCAGATTTGTACCTATGAAACTGGCTGAACTGTTGCATGTGTGCTTGGCAGATGAAGGCATCTGTGTTTGTCCCATGTTCATATGTGCGCCCACTCTTTACAAAAAGTATGTTTTAATATATGCAAATGAGCCTATAGGAGCAACCCCCTCAGCTCAGCTCTCTCTCTCTGCTGTGCCCTCTGACTTTGATTGACAGGGTCAGGCAGTGAAAACATCATCATACCTGTGCCTGACCCCCTAAAGACAATCAAAGGGCGCGGCAGTTGCAGAGAGAGGAAAGCCTCTAGGTGTAAAGGTAAGACTTTTTTTTTCTCTGCAATGTGGGTACATATGAACATGGAACTGCCAATCGCAGATGTAACAGGTCAGCCAGTTTCATAGGTACAAATCTGCTGATGGATGCTTTTTAAATTTAAAACCAGTAACCTATACTGTATTGTTAGGGTGGAAAAACCTATTTCTCTGTGGGTCAAGATTCCTGTCAGTCTGCCCATGGTGCCTATGGAGATAATGCTACAATGTTAAACTATAGCACCTTCTTATATTTAGCAGCTTATGCTAGCTGCTAATAAGTGAATTTACTGGTGGTATAAATCCTATAACAGAGCATGCTGAGTTAAGCACAAAATCAGAACATATGTTTTTTTTGAAGGAATTAGGGATTACCATCCAGGGATTTGGGCACTTTAAAATAGAGGTTAGGAAATAATTTTTCCACAGAGCTTTCTTGTCAGTTGTGTCACTGAGTTTTTCCCATTTTCCTTTGGATCAATAGTAGATGAAAAATGGATAACCAGTATGCCTGATATATGAATGTAAGCATGCCGCTACTCTAATACTTATTACAGAAACCAAGAAAAGCTGCAAGAACTGTAAAAACTCACAATATATATTTCATTCCTTTACATAGATAATTCTAACTTTAAAAGGGGTTATCCCGTGAATAATGTAACAAATGAAAATCAGACATCATATAGTACACGACAAACATTTTTTTTTAAATAAAACTAGAACCCGCCGTGTTCCTCACATGGATCCAGAGCGGGCCCCATTCATTGCTCCAACTGCTTTACTAAAGTTAATTAAAGGAGTTCTCCAATGACATTGACTAATGTAAAAAATCAAAATCTGCCATCATATAGTACATAACAATCTACAAAGTCCCGAAACGCGTTGGTGCAATCCCCCATGATAGATTAGGAAGCCTCACACTACTAAATATTGCTGGTCTAACTCATCGAGAACTGTCTGCGATCGAAAAACCATTGAAAAGGCATCCTTACCTCTCAATACAGATTTACCTATGTGCAAGAAAGCTTCGGTCACATGTGAACCGACACCAGAACACAGACAGAGGTCAGAGTGCGGTGCTAGCCAAGCGTGGGGAAAAGAAGTAGTGAGGACGCCAAAATGTGAGTTGAATAATCGCATCAAAGTGTTATATATTTCTCACGAAATAACAGATATCGCACGATATTCTAGTCAAGACTGTATTAGAAAATATACAAGATTAAGACCAGCAATTAGAGTCTATTGTACAAAGCTCCTGGAAAGCGGGATGCTGCTTGTGTACCTAGAGTTAGCGGGACGCCGCCAACTTGTGCAAACAATTCTTAACCACACGAATTTATGGTCAAATATGAATACTCTCGAATGTTGAAGACATTTTCATATACTTTTGGAAGTATCCGAATATAATATTTATGTACTCAGCTACATGATCCTTATGTTTTCAGTTATATACTATACGATTTGGAGGAACCAATGCCCCTGATCATCCTCTGAGTGTTACTTGCCCTATATTGCACATATTTTCGAATTGCTTTTATTGAACAATCGATTTTATGTAATTCACTCAGGTATTCAATTTCTTTGAATTTTGTATGCTGCTAACAGCTTTCCCTGATCACTACATAACACTGCTTCTAACTACTTTTATTGTATATTATTACCATCACTGTTTATCTTATAAATAAATTGCTTTTAATTTGACTCCATCATCAGTGAGTGCCTGCCCAGTTATTTTATATTTATATTCCTTTTATGTAGAATGGGTGATTCTATCCAACTGTGAGCACAACATTTTGGTTATTAACACATTGGTGCAGCTTCACACAATATACAAATTCTGCTAGATTTATATCAAGCTGGCAGCTCAAGGGGAGTGTTTTTTCTGCTGCAGCCAAGGGCGCGTGTCCATGCTCTCCCTATCACAGCTCAGGGGGGCATCTACTTCAGCTCTCTCCCTATAACAGCTCAGGAGGCAGTTGAAGGATGAAACTGAGCATGAAGAAATAAGAAAAGGAAAAAAAAAAAGTGTCACTATACAGATACTTTTTATTGAATAACTCAGTGACTATGCTAAATTTTTTATTACATACATTTACAAAAGTATTCAGATCCAGATGCTGGTTTGAAAACTGTAGAATAGTTTTCGTAGGACAACCCCTTTAAAGCTGACAGCTCAGGGGCATATTCTTTCTCAGAGAGCCTGTCTTTTCTCAGGGTGTGTGTGCTTTCAACTGCAGCAATATATATATATATATATATATATATATATTAGTAGGGGGATCAGCTCTCTTTCGGGGGTCATTCTCACAGATATCTTCAGGACACCAAGTTTAAGATCCAAACACAGTGCTTTATTGCGGCACATCCGCATAAACACAAACAATAATACAAAATAATAAACACTCACCTGGCTGGGCTCTAACTAAACAAACAGATCCCTGACTCACCTGTCCCTGTTCACACCCTGTGAACACATGCAGCTTTCTGAGCCAATGTCCCACAGTCTCCTGGCTGTACAGAGCACAGTATGCCCACTGTCTCCAGTCCAGTGTCTCTTGGGGAATCGTGGTCTCTCAGCTCTCCTGGCTTGGACCACACTGACAGAGCCTCCAGGCATCTGTCCACAGGTAACACACTCCCCCTTACTGACACCCTGGGAGGTGCCTTATGCCAACCTGAGTACTTCCAGCTGGTCTCACCTGTGGTGGAATAGGGGTGTGGAGCGAACTATCCACCCCTTCCTTGCCTCTAACCTGTGTGAGACCTGTCACTGTCTCACAATATATATATATATATATATATATATATATATATATATAGTTAAATAACTCAGTCACTATACCAAGTTTTTAATTACACACATACCCCCCCCCCCTTGTTCAAGCCCATGAGGTTGAACACCGGCATAACCATCGGAGGCTGGTGAAATGGCATCCACCTGGCCTGGACGTGAGGAGGAACAGCCACCCACCCTGCTCTTTGGCTGCTTCCAATAAGAACCGGCCCAGCTTGGCCTAAGTAACACAGTGTTAGCAAGCACTAGCTTCCGCTGACACAGAAAATTACCCTTTCTTATTTCACCGAGGCCAGGAACCTCGGTGACACGTACCTTCCCTTTGTTCTGCCAGACCCACTCCAGCAGAGCTTGGTTTATCACCAAAACTAACATCTTGCCCAATCTAAACTGCCTAGAGGCCTCATGTGCCCATCTCATGGCCAGGTACTCTTTTCCTACTCTTTCGCAGGTGATAATGATGCGCTCTCGCACTCTTTGATCTCACTCTCTTTTTTGATACTCTGGCTCCCGCACATGGGCCTCATGTCCTGACAATTTCTCCTTTGCTTTGCAGGGCTCCTTCAGCAGAGCATGCTTGCCCCTGCTCGCTTCTTTTACGTGCATCTGGGTCACTTCTTCCTTCTTTCCAGCAGTAGTTACCCCAGCTACGGTGGCAGTTTCAGAGACCTCTGCTTTTTTAGTGGCTTTTCCTACTTCGGCTGCCGCTCCCTTTGTCTTAACTTTGGTCTCTGCAGCACCTGGGGACTTCATGTCAACCAACACATCGGCCTTAACTTCTTCAGCCTTTGTCTTCTCGGAGTCTCCAGTCTCTTTGAGAGCCTTCTCAGACATGGCACCATACGCTTGCCCTCTTAACCCCTCCCCCTCTTTCTCATCGAGGCAGGAGGCACCGGGGTCTTCAGCATACTCCTCGTCTTTGGGCGTTTTCTCCAGAGGCTCACCCAGGACACTGGTCTCCTTTTGGGGAGGAGTCAGGAGAGACAGCCCATCGCAATAGCCAGGATCCAAAAACGGATCATTCACCTCCTCGTACTTCTTCCCCAGCAGGCTGCTGGCTATTTGGAAGGCCTTGTAGGCAGAGGGGACGTCTTCCCGGCCTGGGCTACACTCTACCACGGGTCTGTGGTCTTCGGCATCCACATCAGCCCCATCAACTGGTTCAGCAGAAGCATCTTCCATCTTCTCTGCCACAGCCAGCACCGGAGTGCCACCATCTCTAGACCCATTCTTAATAGGCTCTAACTTAGACTTCTCCAACTCATAGACGTTCTTCCCGACATCATCTTTTGAGCTCACAAGATCATCTATCTCAGCTCTGAGTTGCTTTTCCAGCCCCTCAAATTCAGCATGCTCCTCAAACGTTTCTTCAAGGGCTCTAGCCAAGGAGAGGGTCTTGGACTCTTTCCCCTGAGCATCAGCCTCTGCTCGGTCACGTTCTTCGGCATACCGAGCCGATATGTATTTCTCTTCAGCTAGGACCTGGCCAAACTTTTGTTCCTTCTCTATCGTATATAGGGACTGTGTGGAGAGAGAGAAATCATCTTCCTGATTGCGGTTGTACTGACAGGTCAGGTAATCTACCGCTGCCTGAATATTGGTCTCAGACACTAGGCTGGTGTCTCCCCACTCAACTCTAGTCAAGTCAGGTACAATTATCGTCTGGTTCCTACCAGTAACTACGTCAATTTGGCAAGACCTCGACATGGCAGCCTCTCTCTCCACGGCACATGCATCACTTATATCACTTGTGTCATCATTATCAGTTCTGACCTCTAGGGGCACCGATGCGCTAATCCCCACATTGGACACTTCCCCAGCAACAATAAAACCCTGTGGGTACTGCATATCCACTTCACTCCACAATCTTACCCAGCGATGTCACGGGTTCACCAGTCCCGGGAGCCAAGGATACTCCAGCCGCAGAATATGAGCCACTTGCTCCGCTCCATAACTGCTGGACAGTCGCACGCTGTTGTGGTTGGTCGCCCTTAGCAACCGCCTCGCAGATCCTTGGCACATCCTCTCTAGGACTCTGTCTCCACTGGTAGGGAACACTAGACTTCCTGAGAACTGAACTGATCTCCCCCTCTTTATCTTCCCGACGGTTGCCTTTGGCAACGGCATATCTTTGCTTTTTCTCTGGCGTTCCCGACACACTGCTGACCTCTTGGAACTTTTTTCAGGGTCCATGCAGCGTTGAGGACCCTCTATTCAGGGCTAGCTGCAGCTGTGCCTCCAGAGCCTCTCGCTCAGCATCAAATTTCGCCAACTCACTTGGGGTACAACCCATTTGTTTGACCAGTTTTTTTGTTTAATCTCCCACGTCCGTCGGACGTATTCTTCCCTGAGACCCACGGCAACAAACAGTCTCGTAGCAGGAAAAACTTTCAGCCACGAGTCCACTTTTGCTGGGCTACCGCTCTTTAATTTACTGCAGTTTTACTTGCACTACAGCAAAATAGTCCACAATAGCATGAGCAGCACCTGCTCCACCGAACAAACAGGCTTCCGGCCCTTTAACTCCAGCACAGCAGGATTCAGCAGCACCTGCTTTTTCTCATCGTTGCCCCTAGCAACCGACCGCTGCCCTTCTCTCGTGGACAACTTGCACGCATCCTCCACCAATTGTAGGGGGATCAGCTCTCTTTCGGGGGTCATTCTCACAGATATCTTCAGGACACCAAGTTTAAGATCCAAACACAGTGCTTTATTGCGGCACATCCGCATAAACATAAACAATAATACAAAATAATAAACACTTGCCCGGCTGGGCTCTAACTAAACAAACAGATCCCTGACTCACCTAAGTCCCTGTTCACACCCTGTGAACACATGCAGCTTTCTGAGCCAATGTCCCACAGCCTCCTGGCTGTACAGAGCACAGTACGCCCACTGTCTCCAGTCCAGTGTCTCTTGGGGAATCGTGGTCTCTCAGCCCTCCTGGCTTGGACCACACAGAGCCTCCAGGCCTCTGTCCACAGGTAACACACTCCCCCCTTTCTGACACCCTGGGAGGTGCCTTATGCCAACCTGAGTACCTCCAGCTGGTCTCACCTGTGGTGGAATAGGGGTGTGGACCGAACTATCCACCCCTTCCTTGCCTCTAACCTGTGTGAGACCTGTCACTGTCTCACAATATATAGATATATATATATATATATATATATATATATATATATATATATATATAGTTAAATAACTCAGTCGCTATACCAAGTTTTTAATTACATGTAATTACAAAAGTATTCAGATCCAGGGGTTGGTTGTAAAGATGTAGAATATTTTTTGTGGGACAATCTCTTTAAGATGGACATTACAATAAAAAGCATTAAAAGCCAAAGCAACAAGCACAATAGTAGGTTTGTTCTAGAAACTGGTGGAGGGGCCTGAGACCCACCTGCGAAAAGCTTACAATACAGTATGCCCCTACTGCACACCAGATGTCTGCAACTAGAGGTGTATATTAAAGGGTTTATATATAAATGGGGTCTGTTATACATGTTTGCTGCCACCTGTAGGCTATATAGATATGACAGTTTATAACCTTTGTTATGTTGTTTGAGTCTGAATAAAGTTTGTTGTTGAAATACCTCACATCACCTCAGGAAACATGGTGTCAGAAGTAGGGATAGGGCTTTGGTGTTTTAGAAGCCACTAAAGTCTTAATATCAGAACAAAAATCAACAAGAATTGTCTCTCTGGTAATTTATTAGTATGAGACATACAGCGTTACATAAAATGGCTGCAAACAACTTCCCTGTCCCATCTCCAATGGACTGGCAGTTAACTGGACATATTTCAAATTATAGTGGGAAGATTATGAGGTGGCAACTGAACTTGGTAAGAAAGACCCTAAGGTAAGGATAGCGACACTGCGCTCAGTGATGGGGAGAGACTGTCTGCGTATTTATCAGCACTCTCACTCTCTGATGCTGATAAGCAGGACATAGAGAAAACTCTGGATGCATTACTGAGCCATTTTATGCCTTTACATAACATCATTTATGAAAGATTTGTGGTATGCCAGACCTTGCAGGGGTATTATGTGTGAGGTCACGGTGTGAGCAATAGGTGGGCGAGGTAAATACAGTTCTGGTTACTCACGGGTTATGGGCAGACTCGCATAAAAGTGAAAAGGAGAATGGCACAAGGATTCTCTGGGGCACACTAATGACAGGTGTGGGTGAAAAACACATAACAGGAGGAAATCTTTGCCTTATACCTTATCTCTGAGTAGCCTTCACTACTGGTTTGGGCTCACAATAACTGATGGAAATAACTGACCAACCAACTGAAGTGTGAACTGGGCCTTACCTGCTTCCTGACACTGGCTCTCGGCTTCGGTGCTCTCCGACCTCTGCTCAGGTCCCTGGATGTCATCATCCATTTTGATGCTGCCTGCAACCAACCGTGGGCCACGGCGTCGACTTCTCCGCTTGCGTTGTGAATAAATAATGTGACTGTTGATGCAGTACTTCAGAATTTGAGGCCCCGCTTTTAATTTCACCCAGGGCCACATTTTGTTTAAACCCAGCCCTGAGTGTATGGCTGTGGTGACACTACAAAGGGTGCCACAAAGGATCATGACAATAATTTGATTGGACTCTTAGAGAGTAGGGATGAGCGAACTCGAACTGTATAGTTCGGGTTCGTACCGAATTTTGGGGTGTCCGTGACACGGACCCGAACCCGGACATTTTCGTAAAAGTCCGGGTTCGGGTTCGGTGTTCGTCGCTTTCTTCGCGCTTTTGTGACGCTTTCTTGGCGCTTTTTGAAAGGCTGCAAAGCAGCCAATCAACAAGCGTCATACTACTTGCCCCAAGAGGCCATCACAGCCATGCCTACTATTGGCATGGCTGTGATTGGCCAGAGCACCATGTGACCCAGCCTCTATTTAAGCTGGAGTCACATAGCGCCGCCCGTCACTCTGCTCTGATTAGCGTAGGGAGAGGTTGCGGCTGCGACAGTAGGGCGAGATTAGGCAGATTAACTCCTCCAAAGGACTTGATTAACTGATCGATCTGCAGCTGTGGATCATTGAGCTGCTGATCCTCAATTGCTCACTGTTTTTAGGCTGCCCAGACCGTTTGTCAGTCACATTTTTCTGGGGTGATCGGCGGCCATTTTGTGTCTTGTGGTGCGCCAGCACAAGCTGCGACCAAGTGCATTTAACCCTCAATGGTGTGGTTGTTTTTTGGCTAAAGCCTACATCAGGGTGAAGCTGTCACACCAAGTGCATTTAACCAGCAATAGTCTGTTCATTTTTTGGCCATATACAAAATCAGGGGCAAGCTGCGCCTGTCACCAAGTGCATTTAACCCTCAATGGTGTGGTTGTTTTTTGGCTAAAGCCTACATCAGGGTGAAGCTGTGACACCAAGTGCATTTAACCAGCAATAGTCTGTTCATTTTTTGGCCATATACAAAATCAGGGGCAAGCTGCGCCTGTCACCAAGTGCATTTAACCCTCAATGGTGTGGTTGTTTTTTGGCTAAAGCCTACATCAGGGTGAAGCTGTCACACCAAGTGCATTTAACCAGCAATAGTCTGTTTATTTTTTGGCCATATCCCAGTCTAATTCTGTCACTAAATCCATACCGGTCACCCAGCGCCTAAATACTAGGCCTCAAATTTATATCCCGCTAAATCTGTCCTTAGTGCTGTAGCTGGGCGAGTTATTTAGTGTCCGTTCAAGCACATTTCTTGTTCTGGGTTGAAATACAATTCCCAATTTAGCAATTTCATAATTTAGTGGTTTCTGCTATATCAGAGCTATTTGAAATCTATCCCTAAAAGGGTATATAATATTCAAGGTGCACATTGGGTCATTCAGAATAACTTCACACACACCCGCTACTGTGTATTTCCAAGTCTAATTCTGGCACTAAACCCATACCTGTCACCCAGCGCCTAAATACTAGGCCTCAAATTTATATCCCGCTAAATCTGTCCTTAGTGCTGTAGCTGGGCGAGTTATTTAGTGTCCGTTCAAGCACATTTCTTGTTCTGGGTTGAAATACAATTCCCAATTTAGCAATTTCATAATTTAGTGGTTTCTGCTATATCAGAGCTATTTGAAATCTATCCCTAAAAGGGTATATAATATTCAAGGTGCACATTGGGTCATTCAGAATAACTTCACACACACCCGCTACTGTGTATTTCCAAGTCTAATTCTGGCACTAAACCCATACCTGTCACCCAGCGCCTAAATACTAGGCCTCAAATTTATATCCCGCTAAATCTGTCCTTAGTGCTGTAGCTGGGCGAGTTATTTAGTGTCCGTTCAAGCACATTTCTTGTTCTGGGTTGAAATACAATTCCCAATTTAGCAATTTCATAATTTAGTGGTTTCTGCTATATCAGAGCTATTTGAAATCTATCCCTAAAAGGGTATATAATATTCAAGGTGCACATTGGGTCATTCAGAATAACTTCACACACACCCGCTACTGTGTATTTCCAAGTCTAATTCTGGCACTAAACCCATACCTGTCACCCAGCGCCTAAATACTAGGCCTCAAATTTATATCCCGCTAAATCTGTCCTTAGTGCTGTAGCTGGGCGAGTTATTTAGTGTCCGTTCAAGCACATTTCTTGTTCTGGGTTGAAATACAATTCCCAATTTAGCAATTTCATAATTTAGTGGTTTCTGCTATATCAGAGCTATTTGAAATCTATCCCTAAAAGGGTATATAATATTCAAGGTGCACATTGGGTCATTCAGAATAACTTCACACACACCCGCTACTGTGTATTTCCAAGTCTAATTCTGGCACTAAACCCATACCTGTCACCCAGCGCCTAAATACTAGGCCTCAAATTTATATCCCGCTAAATCTGTCCTTAGTGCTGTAGCTGGGCGAGTTATTTAGTGTCCGTTCAAGCACATTTCTTGTTCTGGGTTGAAATACAATTCCCAATTTAGCAATTTCATAATTTAGTGGTTTCTGCTATATCAGAGCTATTTGAAATCTATCCCTAAAAGGGTATATAATATTCAAGGTGCACATTGGGTCATTCAGAATAACTTCACACACACCCGCTACTGTGTATTTCCAAGTCTAATTCTGGCACTAAACCCATACCTGTCACCCAGCGCCTAAATACTAGGCCTCAAATTTATATCCCGCTAAATCTGTCCTTAGTGCTGTAGCTGGGCGAGTTATTTAGTGTCCGTTCAAGCACATTTCTTGTTCTGGGTTGAAATACAATTCCCAATTTAGCAATTTCATAATTTAGTGGTTTCTGCTATATCAGAGCTATTTGAAATCTATCCCTAAAAGGGTATATAATATTCAAGGTGCACATTGGGTCATTCAGAATAACTTCACACACACCCGCTACTGTGTATTTCCAAGTCTAATTCTGGCACTAAACCCATACCTGTCACCCAGCGCCTAAATACTAGGCCTCAAATTTATATCCCGCTAAATCTGTCCTTAGTGCTGTAGCTGGGCGAGTTATTTAGTGTCCGTTCAAGCACATTTCTTGTTCTAGGTTGAAATACAATTCCCAATTTAGCAATTTCATAATTTAGTGGTTTCTGCTATATCAGAGCTATTTGAAATCTATCCCTAAAAGGGTATATAATATTCAAGGTGCACATTGGGTCATTCAGAATAACTTCACACACACCCGCTACTGTGTATTTCCAAGTCTAATTCTGGCACTAAACCCATACCTGTCACCCAGCGCCTAAATACTAGGCCTCAAATTTATATCCCGCTAAATCTGTCCCTAGTGCTGTAGCTGGGCGAGTTATTTAGTGTCCGTTCAAGCACATTTCTTGTTCTGGGTTGAAATACAATTCCCAATTTAGCAATTTCATAATTTAGTGGTTTCTGCTATATCAGAGCTATTTGAAATCTATCCCTAAAAGGGTATATAATATTCAAGGTGCACATTGGGTCATTCAGAATAACTTCACACACACCCGCTACTGTGTATTTCCAAGTCTAATTCTGGCACTAAACCCATACCTGTCACCCAGCGCCTAAATACTAGGCCTCAAATTTATATCCCGCTAAATCTGTCCTTAGTGCTGTAGCTGGGCGAGTTATTTAGTGTCCGTTCAAGCACATTTCTTGTTCTGGGTTGAAATACAATTCCCAATTTAGCAATTTCATAATTTAGTGGTTTCTGCTATATCAGAGCTATTTGAAATCTATCCCTAAAAGGGTATATAATATTCAAGGTGCACATTGGGTCATTCAGAATAACTTCACACACACCCGCTACTGTGTATTTCCAAGTCTAATTCTGGCACTAAACCCATACCTGTCACCCAGCGCCTAAATACTAGGCCTCAAATTTATATCCCGCTAAATCTGTCCTTAGTGCTGTAGCTGGGCGAGTTATTTAGTGTCCGTTCAAGCACATTTCTTGTTCTGGGTTGAAATACAATTCCCAATTTAGCAATTTCATAATTTAGTGGTTTCTGCTATATCAGAGCTATTTGAAATCTATCCCTAAAAGGGTATATAATATTCAAGGTGCACATTGGGTCATTCAGAATAACTTCACACACACCCGCTACTGTGTATTTCCAAGTCTAATTCTGGCACTAAACCCATACCTGTCACCCAGCGCCTAAATACTAGGCCTCAAATTTATATCCCGCTAAATCTGTCCCTAGTGCTGTAGCTGGGCGAGTTATTTAGTGTCCGTTCAAGCACATTTCTTGTTCTGGGTTGAAATACAATTCCCAATTTAGCAATTTCATAATTTAGTGGTTTCTGCTATATCAGAGCTATTTGAAATCTATCCCTAAAAGGGTATATAATATTCAAGGTGCACATAGGGTCATTCAGAATAACTTCACACACCCGCTACTGTGCATTTCCAAATCTAATTCTGTCACTAAACCCATACCTGTCACCCAGCGCCTAAATACTAGGCCTCAAATTTATATCCCGCTAAATCTCTCGTTACCGCTGTCCTGTTGTGGCTGGGAAAGTTATTTAGTGTCCGTCAAAGCACATTTTTTGTTCTGGGTTGAAATACAATTCCCAATTTAGCAATTTCATAATTTAGTCGTTTCTGCTATATCAGAGCTATTTGAAATCTATCCCTAAAAGGGTAGATCATATTGAAGGTGCACATAGGGTCATTCAGAATAACTTCACACACACGCTTCTGTGCATTTCCAAGTCTAATTCTGTCACTAAATCCATACCGGTCACCCAGCGCCTAAATACTAGGCCTCAAATTTATATCCCGCTGAATTTGAATACAATACATTGGGCCAAATAATATATTTGTTGTTGTGGTGAACCATAACAATGAGAAAAACATCTAGTAAGGGACGCGGACGTGGACATGGTCGTGGTGGTGTTAGTGGACCCTCTGGTGCTGGGAGAGGACGTGGCCGTTCTGCCACATCCACACGTCCTAGTGTACCAACTACCTCAGGTCCCAGTAGCCGCCAGAATTTACAGCGATATATGGTGGGGCCCAATGCCGTTCTAAGGATGGTAAGGCCTGAGCAGGTACAGGCATTAGTCAATTGGGTGGCCGACAGTGGATCCAGCACGTTCACATTATCTCCCACCCAGTCTTCTGCAGAAAGTGCACAGATGGCGCCTGAAAACCAACCCCATCAGTCTGTCACATCACCCCCATGCATACCAGGGAAACTGTCTCAGCCTCAAGTTATGCAGCAGTCTCTTATGCTGTTTGAAGACTCCGCTGGCAGGGTTTCCCAAGGGCATCCACCTAGCCCTTCCCCAGCGGTGAAAGACATAGAATGCACTGACGCACAACCACTTATGTTTCCTGATGATGAGGACATGGGAATACCACCTCAGCATGTCTCTGATGATGACGAAACACAGGTGCCAACTGCTGCGTCTTTCTGCAGTGTGCAGACTGAACAGGAGGTCAGGGATCAAGACTGGGTGGAAGACGATGCAGGGGACGATGAGGTCCTAGACCCCACATGGAATGAAGGTCGTGCCACTGACTTTCACAGTTCGGAGGAAGAGGCAGTGGTGAGACCGAGCCAACAGCGTAGCAAAAGAGGGAGCAGTGGGCAAAAGCAGAACACCCGCCGCCAAGAGACTCCGCCTGCTACTGACCGCCGCCATCTGGGACCGAGCACCCCAAAGGCAGCTTCAAGGAGTTCCCTGGCATGGCACTTCTTCAAACAATGTGCTGACGACAAGACCCGAGTGGTTTGCACGCTGTGCCATCAGAGCCTGAAGCGAGGCATTAACGTTCTGAACCTGAGCACAACCTGCATGACCAGGCACCTGCATGCAAAGCATGAACTGCAGTGGAGTAAACACCTTAAAACCAAGGAAGTCACTCAGGCTCCCCCTGCTACCTCTTCTGCTGCTGCCGCCTCGGCCTATTCTGCTGCTGCCGCCTCGGCCTATTCCTCCGCCTCTGGAGGAACGTTGGCACCTGCCGCCCAGCAAACAGGGGATGTACCACCAACACCACCACCACCACCTCCGTCACCAAGCGTCTCAACCATGTCACACGCCAGCGTTCAGCTCTCCATCTCACAAACATTTGATAGAAAGCGTAAATTCCCACCTAGCCACCCTCGATCCCTGGCCCTGAATGCCAGCATTTCTAAACTACTGGCCTATGAAATGCTGTCATTTAGGCTGGTGGACACAGACAGCTTCAAACAGCTCATGTCGCTTGCTGTCCCACAGTATGTTGTTCCCAGCCGGCACTACTTCTCCAAGAGAGCCGTGCCTTCCCTGCACAACCAAGTATCCGATAAAATCAAGTGTGCACTGCGCAACGCCATCTGTAGCAAGGTCCACCTAACCACAGATACGTGGACCAGTAAGCACGGCCAGGGACGCTATATCTCCCTAACTGCACACTGGGTAAATGTAGTGGCAGCTGGGCCCCAGGCGGAGAGCTGTTTGGCGCACGTCCTTCCGCCGCCAAGGATCGCAGGGCAACATTCTTTGCCTCCTGTTGCCACCTCCTCCTTCTCGGCTTCCTCCTCCTCTTCTTCCACCTGCTCATCCAGTCAGCCACACACCTTCACCACCAACTTCAGCACAGCCCGGGGTAAACGTCAGCAGGCCATTCTGAAACTCATATGTTTGGGGGACAGGCCCCACACCGCACAGGAGTTGTGGCGGGGTATAGAACAACAGACCGACGAGTGGTTGCTGCCGGTGAGCCTCAAGCCCGGCCTGGTGGTGTGTGATAATGGGCGAAATATCGTTGCAGCTCTGGGACTAGCCAATTTGACGCACATCCCTTGCTTGGCGCATGTGCTGAATTTGGTGGTGCAGAAGTTCATTCACAACTACCCCGACATGTCAGAGCTGCTGCATAAAGTGCGGGCCGTCTGTTCGCGCTTCCGGCGTTCACATCCTGCTGCTGCTCGCCTGTCTGCGCTACAGCGTAACTTCGGCCTTCCCGCTCACCGCCTCATATGCGACGTGCCCACCAGGTGGAACTCCACCTTGCACATGCTGGACAGACTGTGCGAGCAGCAGCAGGCCATAGTGGAGTTTCAGCTGCAGCACGCACGGGTCAGTCGCACTACAGAACAGCACCACTTCACCACCAATGACTGGGCCTCCATGCGAGACCTGTGTGCCCTGTTGCGCTGTTTCGAGTACTCCACCAACATGGCCAGTGGCGATGACACCGTTATCAGCGTTACAATACCACTTCTATGTCTCCTTGAGAAAACACTTAGGGCGATGATGGAAGAGGAGGTGGCCCAGGAGGAGGAGGAGGAGGAGGAAGAGGGGTCATTTTTAGCACTTTCAGGCCAGTCTCTTCGAAGTGACTCAGAGGGAGGTTTTTGGCAACAGCAGAGGCCAGGTACAAATGTGGCCAGCCAGGGCCCACTACTGGAGGACGAGGAGGACGAGGATGAGGAGGAGGTGGAGGAGGATGAGGATGAAGCATGGTCACAGCGGGGTGGCACCCAACGCAGCTCGGGTCCATCACTGGTGCGTGGCTGGGGGGAAAGGCAGGACGATGACGATACGCCTCCCACAGAGGACAGCTTGTCCTTACCCCTGGGCAGCCTGGCACACATGAGCGACTACATGCTGCAGTGCCTGCGCAACGACAGCAGAGTTGCCCACATTTTAACCTGTGCGGACTACTGGGTTGCCACCCTGCTGGATCCACGCTACAAAGACAATGTGCCCACCTTACTTCCTGCACTGGAGCGTGATAGGAAGATGCGCGAGTACAAGCGCACGTTGGTAGACGCGCTACTGAGAGCATTCCCAAATGTCACAGGGGAACAAGTGGAAGCCCAAGGCCAAGGCAGAGGAGGAGCAAGAGGTCGCCAAGGCAGCTGTGTCACGGCCAGCTCCTCTGAGGGCAGGGTTAGCATGGCAGAGATGTGGAAAACTTTTGTCAACACGCCACAGCTAACTGCACCACCACCTGATACGCAACGTGTTAGCAGGAGGCAACATTTCACTAACATGGTGGAACAGTACGTGTGCACACCCCTCCACGTACTGACTGATGGTTCGGCCCCATTCAACTTCTGGGTCTCTAAATTGTCCACGTGGCCAGAGCTAGCCTTTTATGCCTTGGAGGTGCTGGCCTGCCCGGCAGCCAGCGTTTTGTCTGAACGTGTATTCAGCACGGCAGGGGGCGTCATTACAGACAAACGCAGCCGCCTGTCTACAGCCAATGTGGACAAGCTGACGTTCATAAAAATGAACCAGGCATGGATCCCACAGGACCTGTCCGTCCCTTGTCCAGATTAGACATTAACTACCTCCCCATAACCATATATTATTGGACTCCAGGGCACTTCCTCATTCAATCCTATTTTTATTTTCATTTTACCATTATATTGCGAGGCTACCCAAAGTTGAATGAACCTCTCCTCTGCCTGTGTGCTAGGCCTAAATATATGCCAATGGACTGTTGCAGTGGTGGCTGACATGAAGCCTGATTCTCTGCTATGACATGCAGACTAATTCTCTGCTGACATGAAGCCAGATTGTCTGTTACGGGACCTCTCTCCTCTGCCTGGGTGCTGGGCCTAAATTTATGACAATGGACTGTTGCAGTGGTGGCTGACGTGAAGCCTGATTCTCTGCTATGACATGCAGACTAATTCTCTGCTGACATGAAGACAGATTCTCTGTTACGGGACCTCCCTCCTCTGCCTGGGTGCTGGGCCTAAATATATGCCAATGGACTGTTGCAGTGGTGGGTGACGTGAAGCCTGATTCTCTGCTATGACATGCAGACTAATTCTCTGCTGACATGAAGACAGATTCTCTGTTACGGGACCTCTCTCCTCTGCCTGTGTGTGTGCTGGGCCTAAATATATGCCAATGGACTGTTGCAGTGGTGGCTGACGTGAAGCCTCATTCTCTGCTATGACATGCAGACTAATTCTCTGCTGACATGAAGCCAGATTGTCTGTTACGGGACCTCTCTCCTCTGCCTGTGTGTGTGCTGGGCCTAAATATATGCCAATGGACTGTTGCAGTGGTGGCTGACGTGAAGCCTCATTCTCTGCTATGACATGCAGACTAATTCTCTGCTGACATGAAGACAGATTCTCTGTTACGGGACCTCTCTCCTCTGCCTGTGTGTGTGCTGGGCCTAAATATATGCCAATGGACTGTTGCAGTGGTGGCTGACGTGAAGCCTCATTCTCTGCTATGACATGCAGACTAATTCTCTGCTGACATGAAGCCAGATTGTCTGTTACGGGACCTCTCTCCTCTGCCTGTGTGTGTGCTGGGCCTAAATATATGCCAATGGACTGTTGCAGTGGTGGCTGACGTGAAGCCTCATTCTCTGCTATGACATGCAGACTAATTCTCTGCTGACATGAAGACAGATTCTCTGTTACGGGACCTCCCTCCTCTGCCTGGGTGCTGGGCCTAAATATATGCCAATGGACTGTTGCAGTGGTGGCTGACGTGAAGCCTCATTCTCTGCTATGACATGCAGACTAATTCTCTGCTGACATGAAGACAGATTCTCTGTTACGGGACCTCCCTCCTCTGCCTGGGTGCTGGGCCTAAATATATGCCAATGGACTGTTGCAGTGGTGGGTGACGTGAAGCCTCATTCTCTGCTATGACATGCAGACTGATTCTCTGCTGACATGAAGCCAGATTGTCTGTTACGGGACCTCTCTCCTCTGCCTGTGTGCTAGGCCTAAATATATGCCAATGGACTGTTGCAGTGGTGGCTGACGTGAAGCCTCATTCTCTGCTATGACATGCAGACTAATTCTCTGCTGACATGAAGCCAGATTGTCTGTTACGGGACCTCTCTCCTCTGCCTGGGTGCTGGGCCTAAATTTATGACAATGGACTGTTGCAGTGGTGGCTGACGTGAAGCCTGATTCTCTGCTATGACATGCAGACTGATTCTCTGCTGACATGAAGCCAGATCCTCTGTTACGGGACCTCTCTCCTCTGCCTGTGTGTGTGCTGGGCCTAAATATATGCCAATGGACTGTTGCAGTGGTGGCTGACGTGAAGCCTCATTCTCTGCTATGACATGCAGACTGATTCTCTGCTGACATGAAGCCAGATTCTCTGTTACGGGACCTCTCTCCTCTGCCTGTGTGTGTGCTGGGCCTAAATATATGCCAATGGACTGTTGCAGTGGTGGCTGACGTGAAGCCTCATTCTCTGCTATGACATGCAGACTAATTCTCTGCTGACATGAAGACAGATTCTCTGTTACGGGACCTCCCTCCTCTGCCTGGGTGCTGGGCCTAAATATATGCCAATGGACTGTTGCAGTGGTGGCTGACGTGAAGCCTCATTCTCTGCTATGACATGCAGACTAATTCTCTGCTGACATGAAGACAGATTCTCTGTTACGGGACCTCTCTCCTCTGCCTGGGTGCCGGGGCCTAAATATCTGAGAATGGACTGTTCCAGTGGTGGGTGACGGGAAGCCAGATTCTCTGCTATGGAACCTCTCTCCAATTGATTTTGGTTAATTTTTATTTATTTAATTTTTATTTTAATTCATTTCCCTATCCACATTTGTTTGCAGGGGATTTACCTACATGTTGCTGCCTTTTGCAGCCCTCTAGCTCTTTCCTGGGCTGTTTTACAGCCTTTTTAGTGCCGAAAAGTTCGGGTCCCCATTGACTTCAATGGGGTTCGGGTTCGGGACGAAGTTCGGATCGGGTTCGGATCCCGAACCCGAACATTTCCGGGATGTTCGGCCGAACTTCTCGAACCCGAACATCCAGGTGTTCGCTCAACTCTATTAGAGAGAGCACGAAAGCTGAATAAAAATTCAGTAAAAAGAAGCTGAGATTGAGGCTATCTTCGGTACCATACATGGGCCATTTACTCACAGCAGAAGGCCTGCGTCCTGATCCAGAAAAAGTCAGAGCGATTTTAGAGGTACCAAAGCCTGACAATGTATAAGCAGTTCAGAGACTGCTAGGGTTTGAAAAAAAACTTTCAAAATTCTTACCACATCTTTCGGATGTATGTGAACCACTATGCAGACTGACAGACAAAGACAGCTTGTGGGCCTGGCAATCCAGCCATGATGAAGCCCTCAAGCAAATAAACTATATTGTTACTAAACATCCAGTTTTGAGATACTACAATGTCAATGAAGAAGTAACAGTCCAATGTGATGCCAGTAAAAAGGTCTTGGAGCAACAGTTTTGCAAGGAGGTCAGCCAGTGACGTTTGTAAACTGTCCTCAACAGAACAAAGATATGCCCAGATTGAAAATAAATGTCTTGCCATTGTATATGCATGCCAGAAGTTTGATCAGTAATTGCATGGAAAAAAAATTAACATTGAGACTGATCATAAGTCACTAGAGAGCATTTTTTTTAAAAAAACCTCTCCTAGTTGTACCAAAATGTCTACAGCGCATGATCCTACCGCTGCAAAAATACAACCCAAATGTCGTTTACAAAAAAGGATCTGAAATGTATTTGCAGACTTCTTATCAAGAGCAGCATTATCTCGCAAAATAATGGATGCAAAGGATGCATTTTCTAAGGAACTGGAAGAGATAAACTTTGCAGAATATCTAAGAGTGTCTGATTTGCACCTACTACAAATTCAGAAGTTCACAGAACAAGGTGAAGTCTTGTAAGCATTAAAAATGACTGTTCTTACAGGATGGCCAGACCAGAAAGAATACCGTTTTGTATCTAGACTACTGGGGCTATAGAGATGAGATAAGCATACAAAATGGAATTCTGTATAAAGGACACATACCGTCTGTAAAGAAAGGTGTCAAAACATCCCCCAAGAGCAACTACTTCCAACGATGTGGAGCAATTTGGATATGCTTCTTCCAGCATGATGGAGCACCATGTGACAAGGAAAAAGTATCTAACAATTACATTTAGGGTCCAAGGCCAGGAAACTCCCCAAATCTTAATCCCATTAAGAACGTGGTCAATCCTCAAACAGCAGGTGGACAAGCAAAAACATAGAAATTGTGATAAACTCCAAGCACTAATTAGGCAAGAATTGGTTGCCATCAGTCAGGATTTGGCCCAGAAGCTAATATCCACCATCAGTGATGGCAAGTTCGCTGTGTTCATCCGCGAACACATGCGGGCTGCCATCTTGACTCACAAGTCCAGCGAAGCAAAGGTAAGCCCTTACCTGTGTCTGCGCTGCAAGGTGGTCTGAAACAAATGTGGTCACCGGAGCAGGCAGTTCCGAGAACAGCCCGATGAAGGCCCCCGGCGGCTGTTCTCGGAACTGCCTGCTCCCGGTGACCGCATTTGATTCAGACCGGCTCGTGGCGCAGGCACAGGTAAGGACTTACCTGTGCATCACCGGACTTGTGATTTAAGATGGCAGCCCGCATGTGTTTGCGGGCGAACATGGCGAACTGGCCATCACCGTCCCCCATGCCAGGGGCGAATTGCAGAAGTCTTACAAAAGAAGGTTCAACACTGTAAATATTAAGTCTTTGCATAAACTTGATGTATTTGTCAATAAATGTTAAAAAACATATGAAATACTGATAGTTGTTCAGTATACCATAGAAACATCTGGCAAATAGATCGAAAAACACGGAAACCAAAATTCGACAATGACTGTACACTGCTCCATTTATTTCTACAGAGGTAATCAAGACAGTGCTTGCTCAGCCCCATAAAACTGATTGAAATGGTGGACTGACATGCACATTAACACTCCATTTCGAGAGGAGGCTCACAGACTAGTCATAGAAGTCGGCCCACCAAGATCTAATATTTATCCCCTATCATGTGCATAAGTGATAAATAATTTAATGGGGAAAATGCCTTTAAGCAACAGTTTTTCCCACGGTTTAGTGTCCACAAATTGCGGATCCGCAAAACATGGATACCAACCCATGTGAGTTTTATAATTTGTGGACCGCACATGACCGCCACTATTATAGAAATTACTATTTTTGTAAAGTCTGTAATTAGTTACTTTCCCAATCGTCTCTTGCACATACATACATACTGTGTAAAACCCAGTTATAGCACAGGCATGGTCAGATCTGACCAAAGAATGCAAAGGTAGCAGTTATACCCAGGCACTGAACTCTTCACCACATTAGGTTACTTTCACACTCGCCTTAAGCTTGTCCTGATCTCCAGCCGGTCCCCATTATAGTAAATGGGGCTAGGGCGGACTTCCGGCAGAATTTGTGCAAACATTAGTACGGATCCGGCAGGCTGTTCCCCTGCCATAACAACCTGTCGGGCAATTGTAATGTGAGTGTGAAAGTACCCTTAGAAGTCACTAGCGTTATGAATGCCAAATGGTACTCTAAGTGGGAGCCCTGTTACTGAATTCGTATTGAGGTCAAAACTATACTATATTTAACCCCTTAGGGACCCATGTCATAGCGGTACTGCATGGATCCCGAGTCCTTAAGGACACATTACGTATTCAGACCTGCGGTTTGCGGCTTTTTATTGTGCGGGCGGCGGTAGTCGGCGGTGCCATCGGGTCCCCATGGGGCTGTGGGGGGGACCCGATGGCATGGAAGGCAGCGCGATGCCTTCCTGAGGCATCGCGCTGCATTTCGGTGAAAAGTCTGTGAGATCCAGCCTCCTGGATCTCACAGGCCGGAAGCTGTATGAGTAATACTCACTGTATTAGGCTCCTTTCACACCTGCGTTCAGGTGTCCGCTCGTGAGCTCCGTTTGAAGGGGCTCACAAGCGGCCCTGAACGCAGCCGTCTGGCCCTAATGCATTCTCAGTGGAGGCGGATCCACTGAGAATGCATCCGCCTGCCAGCGCTCAGCCTCCGCTCCGTTCAGTGAGCGGACACCTGAACGCTGCAAGCAGCGTTCGGGTGTCCGCCTGGCCGTGCGGAGGCGAGCGGATCCGTTCCGACTTACAATGTAAGTCAATGGGGACGGATCCGCTTGAAGATGACACCATATGGCTCAATCTTCAAGCGGATCCGTCCCCCATTGACTTTCAATGTAAAGTCTGAACGGATCCGCTCAGGCTACTTTCACACTTAGAAAATTTTTCTAAGTTATAATGCAGACGGATCCGTTCTGAACGGAGCCACCGTCTGCATTAATATGAGCGGATCCATTCAGAACGGATCCGATCGAACGCTAGTGTGAAAGTAGCCTTACTCATACAGCCAATGCATTTCAATACAGAAGTATTGGAATGCATTGTAAAGGATTGGCCCCCCAAAAGTTCAAGTCCCAAAGTGGGAAAAAAAAGAAAGTAAAAAAAGTTGAAAAAATGAAGTTTTCCCCCCAAAAATGTAAAGTTTCAAGTAAAAATAAACAAAAACCTCATTTTCCCCCAAATAAAGTTAAAAAAAAATTGGTAAAAAATAGGGGGGAAAAAAAGTATACATATTAGGTATCGCTGGGTCCGTATCTACCGGCTATATAAATATATGACATGACCTAACTCCTCAGATGAACACCGTAAAAAATAAAAAATAAAAACTGTTCTAAATAAATCATTTTTTGGTCACCTTACATCACAAAAAGTACAACAGCAAGCGATCAAAAAGGCGTTTGCCCACCAAAATAGTACCAATCTAACCGTCACCTCATCCCACAAAAAATCAGCCCCTACCTGAGACAATCACCCAAAAAATAAAAAAACTATGGCTCAGAATATGGAGACACTAAAATATCTTTTTTTTTGTTTTAAAAAAGCTGTTATTGTGTGATACTTACATAAATTTAAAAAAGTATACATATTTGGTATCACCGCGTTCGTATTGACTGGCTGTATAAAAATATCACATGACCTAACCCCTCAGATGAACACCGTAAAAATGAAAAAATAAAAACTGTGCTAAATAAACAATTTTTTGTCACCTTACATCACAAAAAGTGTAATAGCAAGCGATCAAAATGTCATATGCACCCTAAAATAGTGCCAATCAAACCGTCATCTCATCCCGCAAAAAATGAGACCCTAGCTAAGAAAATCTCCCAAAAACTGAAAAAATTATGGCTCTCAGACTATGGAAACACTAAAACATGAATTTTTTGCTTAAAAAATAAAATCATTGTGTAAAACTTACATAAATTTAAAAAAAAGTATACATATTAGGTATCGCCGCATCCGCATCGACCGGCTCGATAAAAATATCACATGACTTAATCCCTCAGATGAACACCGTAAAAAATTTAAACTAAAAACTGTGCTAAACAGTACATCACAAAATGTGTAATAGCAAGTGATCAAAAAAATCACACGCACCCCAAAATAGTGCCAATAAAACCGTCATCTCATCCCGCAAAAATCATACCCTACCCAAGGTAATCGCCCAAAAACTGAAAAAATTATGGCTCTCAGACTATTTCCACTAAAACATGATTTTTTTTGCTCCAAAAAAGAAATCATTGTGTAAAACTTACATAAATAAAAAAAAGTATACATCCATGACAACCTGGTCTATAAAAATATCACATGATCTAACCTGTCAGATGAATGTTGTAAATAACAAAAAATTAAAACGGTGTCAAAACAGCAATTTCTTGTTATCTTGGCTCACAAAAAGTGTAATATAGAACAACCAAAAATCATATGTACCCTAAACTAGTACCAACAATATTGCCACCCTATCCCGTAGTTTCCAAAATGGCACCTTTTTTTGGAGTTTCTACTCTAGTGGTGCATCAGGGGGGCTTCAAATGGGACATGGTGTCAAGAAAGCAAGCAGACCACTCCAGTTCCAGGAAAAAGCATACCCTGAGACAATAGCTGTGAGTACCGTCCTGCCACATTACAGAGCAACAAGCAGACGTTCTTTTCCTGCAAAGCTCCAGGAACATGATAGAGCAGAAGATAATTTCCTGCCACACATTGCCAATAGCTGCTGGGAACAAAGACTATTGCTGTATCTCACTTGGATGAAAGCTGCAACTAGTAAAGACAAGTTTGAACTTTACCTAAGGTCTGGATCTCAATTACTGCTGCAAATTCCTCTATTATTCCTACTAGCAACACACTCATTTTATTGCAAGTGAGCCAAGATCCAGGAGTCCAGCCATACCCAGGTAGGAGACACCGTTGACACCATTACTGCTTCCATACAGAGACATTACACCACTCTGGCATTCCTAACCTGGTCCGTGAGTTACAACACCTTAAACGGCCCTGCAACAGTACCCTGTGCACGCTGCAATTGGCGTCACAAACAAACAATAAACTATTATACACATATCCTGACCCACTGTATAATTTGGCATCTGTGTAACCGTACCACGGTCCGGCTCATTGCACTTGACATAAGGAATGCGAGAGTTATGGCCCATCCATGTGCTAGATATTTCTGTGTGTGGTGGTTCTTGAAGCAGATCACTCCTTGTGAATCTCTACCAAAATTCTTGAATGGACTTTTCTTGACCATCTGGTTATCTCTGTTGCTTGTGCACCTTTTCTACCACACTTTTTCCTTCCAATAACTTTTTGTGGCTTACCCTCCTTGTGGAGGGTGTCAATAACTGTCTTTTGGACAACTGTCAAGTCAGCAGTCTTCCTCATGATTGTGTAGCCTACTGAACCAG
The DNA here is from genome assembly GCF_014858855.1 of Bufo gargarizans. Taxonomy (NCBI): domain Eukaryota; kingdom Metazoa; phylum Chordata; class Amphibia; order Anura; family Bufonidae; genus Bufo; species Bufo gargarizans. The sequence goes on from NC_058083.1 coordinate 205,193,627, forward strand.
ACCGAGGAACCATTTAAAGGCTTAGAAAACCTTTGAAGGTGTTTTGTGTTGATTAGCTGAATAGAGTGTGACACCATGAGCCTGCAATATTGAACTTTTTTAAAATATTCAAATTTTCTGAGATACTGACTTTTGGGTTTTCATTAGCTGTAAGCCATAATTATCAACATTAAAATAAATAAATGCTAGAAATAGATCACTCTGTGTGTAATGAATATTTAGAATATATGGGTTTCACTCTTTGAAGTAAATTACTGAAATAAATTAACTTATTGATGATATTCTAATTTATTGAGATGCACCTGTATTCAGTGTATCAAGGTACCAACTAAGTAGACAGGAGCTATTAAATTTTAGTACATCTGTGGGTGCAGAATGATTGTGAATCCTAAACTCATATTTTCTGTTCAGACGTTAAGAACAAACACCAGCCATAAATCATTAATTTAAATGTAAATGCATTTTATAACTCTCCAGGCTTGTGTTCCAGAGGAAAATAAAGCAGATAAAAATTTTCTAAGGTAATGTTTCTCTACACATATCCATTTAGACATTGGTTGCACTTTACCAGGGCTAGTTTTAGACAAAATGTGCCCCTTGGGCAAAGTTAAAAGTGGGGCCCCAAATACTGAAGTGTTGTACATACTGTAAGAACCACATTGCCAATGTGTGTTTGCCATGCAGCTTAAACTAAACCAGATGCAAATGGATATGATTTTATATATACACTGTAAGACGAACACTACCATAAGAACCCCCCCCCCCCCCCCCCCCGGTTTAGACAAAAGAAAACAGGAAAAAAATATGCACAGTATACAGACAAAGCACTGCGGCACACACATTATTTATATATACATATAATGAAGAAGACAATTAAAAAAAGTGTAATGGCATCTTCTGAAGGTGGACTACAGTATAAGGTATTGATTTTAGAAAAAAAATCTGAGACGTCCTCTTTTAACAATCAATACTTTATTTTAGGGAAAAGGTTGCTTTGAAATAATTCAAATCCTGATGGATAGACTAGATTCTCACATAATATAAAGATCTAAACAATTAACTGATCTTCACATGGTATTATCCTGCATATATCTAGCATTGTCATGACTTTGGCTCATACTTTGCAGAGCTGGTGTGCACAACTTTTCTTTGGGTCTGAGGGACACATTGTCAGATTCAACAAGTCCCATGGGCTGCAGTAAAACTTAAAATTACTACCATCTGAGGCATTTATGGTATATCAAAATTATATGTCATAGGGTTCCAGTTCCACTCAGGGCCGGTGCAAGGATTCTTGCCAACACAAGCAAAGCTACATTTTGGTGCGTCCCCCGCCCCGCAGCTCAGCTGGCCATGGTCTCGTCTGCAGCAGCTGACTTCTCCTCTGTGTGGTCCTAGTATCTTCTCTCTGCTTCAGACAATCTCTGGTTTTGGACCGTATTTTTCGCCCTCTAAGATGCATCTAGGTTTTAGAGGATGATAATAAGAAAAAAATATTTTCCATTACACCTCACGTCAGATCAGACCACCAATGCCTTAGATCAGAACCCCAAGTCAGCCATCATGCCCCTATGTCAGCCATCAGCCCCCCATGTCAGCCATCAGCCCCCATCTATCAGCCCCTCATGTCAGCCATCAGCCCCCATTGTCAGCCATCAGCCCCCCATGTCAGCCATCAGCCACCCATGTCAGCCAACAGCCCCCCATATCAGCCATCAGCCCCCATCCATCAGCCCCCCATGTCAGCTATCAGCCCCCATCCATCAGCCAACCATGTCAGCCATCAGCCCCCATTGTCAGCCATCATGCTCCCATAGCCATCAGCCCCCCATGTCAGCCATCAGCCCCCCATGTCACATTTCTCCCCCTCCATGTCAAATCACCCCACTATGTCACATCAGCCCTCCATGTCACATGTATCCCCCTCCATGTCACATTTCCCCATCTCACATTTATCCCCCCCATGTCACATCCCCCCTCCTTTTTACATCACCCACATGACCCTTATTGTGTCACATTTCTCCCCCCCCCCCCCATGGCACATAATTTCCCCCATGGCACATTTCTCCCTCTCCATGGCACTGCCACTGGCGCTCACCTACCATTTCAGTCGGCAGTCTGGCTGTGTGTGACTCACAGACTCACAGCTTGAGTCACCACCAGCTCCCTCCAGTCCCTGCTGCTGCGAGCCGCGGCGCCACTCGCCACGCCAGTCACACCCCCTGGCCCCGTGACCGGCGTGCTCACTCACGTGCTGCTCTGTGAGAGAGCTGCTGCCGGGGCCGCAAGCACGGCACACACGCACGCAGCGCAGCTGCGGTGCAAGAACTACTCGGACTCAGAGTACTCGCAACGTCGCACGCAAGTGAATTGATTTATTAAAAAAAGGTACATTTTTCTGCCTACCCCTTCTCTGCGCCGGGTGCGCCGGGTGCGCCCTAAGGCAGCCGCTTGGTCTGCCTTATGGTAGCTCCGTGCCTGGTTCCACTGACTCTTGTTACCAGGGAAGAGGAATCCCCATCTCCCCCATCTGGCAATCAAGAGAGGAGGAAATAATGCATGCAGCTCTCATTAAAGCAGAATATGGAAGTTGCAGAAACAACCTACAGTAGAATTTCACAATTCTCATTAACTACATTAGAGAGAGCCATATGCATAGATGGCCACCTCTCCAGCTTATCTACACCTATCTGGAGTGCTAAATAGGGGTCAAGAAAACCCAAGGCTCCTGATGTGGCCAAACAGTGCACTATTAGTATTAGGATACATGCACACGACTGTATGTGTTTTGTGGTCTGCAAATTGTGGATGCGCAGAAAAAAACGAATGACATCGTATGTCATCCATTTTTTTTTTTGCGGATCCATTGTAACAATGCCTAAAACGGACAAGAATAGGACATCTTCTATTTTTTTGGAGGGGCTACGAAACGGACATACGGATGCGGATAGCACACGGTGTGCTATCCGAATTTTTTCCGGACCCATTGAAATGAATAGGTCTGTATCCTATCCACAAAAAAAGCTGAACGTACACGGAAACAAACAACGTTCATGTGCATGTAGCCTTAGTTGCACATCCTTTCTCCTAAGCTATATGTGTAACGCCCAGCTAGGGGGCATTACCACTCTTTTTGCCCCATCACTGATTCCTATGGTCAATGTAATGTCACCATACGTATTTATTGCAAGTCTTTTATAAATGTGCATTGCTTTCCTATGTAAGTGTTGTGTTCATGCCGTATGCCTGGTTCACCAGCATCAACAATGGCAGAGCTAGTTTTCCTAAAGGGGAGCCTCCTATCCATTCTAGCCCTCTTTAAAGAGGGAGGAGTTTAGTTAGTGTAAGTCAAGTCTAGGTTACCCCCTGCAAGGAGAAGCAGCAGGCCCGTGTCCCTGCAGGACGAGCCTGCAGAAGTTAGTCTCAGGGTACCCTTGCAATGGGAAGGCTGTGTTACAGCCAGCAGAGCACCGTCTGCTCTGCTGGGCCTGGAGGCCTAAGCTGAATGCCTCCAGAGTCGAGAGTAAAGATTCCCTGGATAAAGAAAAAGATACAGCTCAAGATAAAGCCAGAGTCAGACTGCAGAAAGCTAAGTTGCATCCTACAGCAAAGGAAAAGTTGATATTTAATCTGACAGCATAGCAAGAAAGTTACAGATGTATCAGCGGCGAATGTGTTTGCCTTCCAAAACTTATGCCAAAGCTTGCTGGTGACCAAGATAAAGTTGGAAGATTGTCCCTCTGATGCAAGTCTATTCAAGTAAAGCTGTTTTCAAAGTTATACAAAGTCTGGACTCAATTAATTGTCTTCATCCCCTGAAACAACTTTCCCTTGCTCTGCGATGGCGATCACACCTGGGGTTCCCAGATATCCAGGTAGGAGCATCGTGACAAGTGCGCAGCCACACCTAAAGGGACACTATAGGCAACCCTTACACCACTCTGGCATTCCTACACCTGGGTACCACCAATACCATCTACTTAGGAGGACCTAGTCCCTCATTGCTGAAATGCAACTGGCATCACAACAAACTTTTAACTCTTATAACATCTTAAAGGGACCCCTAGCGTCGAGCTTGATTGCATATGCCAGTCCTTTCTCCAATAGAAACTACATGTAAAGAGCCACCAGACATAGACAAGCAGATGTGTCCAGATGGCTGAGGCCACAGACCTGGGATTGTGGGCCGCCTGTGGCCACCAGACCGCAGGTTGTGCATCCTTGTTCTATAATGTCTATTGTGGGTTATGCTATGATTGATGTAAAAAAATGAAAATCAGACATCATTTAGTACATGACAATCTATTTCTAACAAAGCTAGGCTGGCAGCGCAGGGTGTGTGTCCTTTCTCAGGGTGTGTCTTCTCTCTGGGATTGTTCCTTTCTCAGACAGCATGTTTATTCTAATGCAGCTCTTTCCCTGTACCTGCCACAGCTTCGAACAGAAGATTTGGCTGCTGACAGCTGAATATTTAAAGGGGACCTGTCACCAGTTTTATGGTGTCCTAACTAAGGGCAACATAAATAAGTGACTGATTCTCTTAGCAAAATGCTGGGTCACTTTCTTTAATTGACCCAGTCAATCTGCCAACATCTTGTATTGAAAAGCTCCAGCTGATAATGATGACTCATGAATATTTATGAGCTCTTGACTCTCCCCGCCTACCGGCTGCAGATTGACATTTTTTTCCATATGAATCAGCAGCAGGTGGGCAGGGGAATGGCTATATCTCTGAATTAAATATACTCTGGACTCAATGACATCATGCTGGACTCAAATCAGCTCATTAGCATGTGGAATGTAGCATCTTTGTGTGTATATTATGAGGTAACCATCTGTCACACCAGTAAGTGAATACATCTAAGGTACTTTTTAGTAGTTAATGATTGTATATAATTAGTCATGACGATGCATGCACACAGAGAATGTGCACAGGTCAGAAGACACGGCCAACTGTGGAGGAATATAAGCCCCACAGCACTTCCATAGCGATACAGAAGGGCAAGTGGCGAGATGACAGTCATATTAAGATCATTTCACCACTACAGCGGTAGTTACGCCGCTTAATGAAAGCATGCCATTTCCATAGACTAAAAGAGCAACAGTATGCCATTAAATGTTCAACTTTCCTGCTAGTGTAAAGTTTGCACAGGCCACACATTGTACACTGTTATTCCTCCCCACCCCCTTCTTAATTTTTCTCCTGGTTTATTTACAGCATGTGATTCTTCATGATGTCTGAATGGTAGGTGGGTGAAGATATTTTCCCTCTTCTGGCTTGACATACATCTCTTTAATTTTATCAGTTGGTATTTTGTCATTATATTTGAGCCATATACTTACTATGAAACGAATACCGATATAAAACTCGTTATGCATCAAACTGTTATTCCTGTTTTGCCACTTATATTGCTATGGAGTGGAGGTGTTCCCTTTCATCATTTTTTCTTTGGGTACATGGGGACGGTACATATTGTCTCCACTCTATCCATTCCTTCCTGATACAATAGGGCACTGAATTGCTGTTTTGACACTTTTAATTATTTCTCTGGGTGAAGGCATAGTCCATGTAGTCTCTCTTGAATACTAAATTTAATTGTTTATGTAAATCTTTCATCTGCTTCTTAAGAAATGGTCTAAGCTCTATAGTACTTCAATGTAGTAATGCAGGGATTGACTGAAAAGCACAAGTGAACACTTTTATGATACTCATTAGAGATAAAAAATTGGAAGTTTTGAAAAATTGGATTTAGCAGCTTCCCCAAATTTTGACAAGAAATTAGATTTATTGCAAATTAATTAGTCACGAATAGCTATGTTAAAACTCTATTCAGACTATCAGTCTAGCAGTCATTAAAAATGGTAATACGCTAGTGCAAAATGGCCTTTTGGGTTTAAAAAAGAAAACAAATCACTTACCTCATCTACTTGCTTGTGCGGGGGCAGTCTGCTCCTCTCTTGAGTGGAAAAGACATACCGAATGACCTGTGATGAGAGAAACGGACCACCTCTGCGTGAGCAAGTGCATGAGGTTTTTTCCCCATTCTTTCTAAGACAACTCGAGTCACCATTTAAGGAAAAATGATTCGTTAACACGAAATGCAAGGAAATTCGGCTTTGCACCGAATGAAATTTTTCATAAACGTCAGATCGACTTTCACTTTGGATGCTTCGATTTTGCTCAACACTAATCGTCAGCTTTTGTTATGGACAACAGTAAATCTGGAGTTAATAATAATAATAATCTTTATTTCTATAGCGCCAACATATTCCGCAGTGCTTTACAGTTGAGGGGTTCATGTACAAACAGTCAAAAATAACATAGCAACATACAAGTCAATAATTACAACAAAAGGAATGAGGATCCTGCTCGCAAGAGCTTACAATCTATGAGGATATAAAAAGGTAGACACAAAAGGTAGAAGTACTTGTTTTGTATGTTGGTCCAGCCAACTTGGGAGAATAGGGAAGCAGATATCAGTCATTTTGAAAGATTTAGTTTCAGATAGAGAGAGGACATAATGTTAGAGACGGCGGGGAGACAGTCACTGGTGTTCTGCAATACAGCAGGGGTGATGTCAGGGGAGGAAGTACATAGTTGTGTGTCATCAGCATAGAGATGGTACTAGAAACCAAATCTGCTGATGGTCTGTCCAATTGGGGCTGTGTACAGAGAAAAGAGGAGAGGGCCTAGGACTGAACCCTGAGGAACTCTAACAGTGAGAGGAGAGATGAAGAAGTGGAGACAGCGAATGATACACTGAAAGAGTGACCCTAGGAAGAAAACCAGCAGAGGGCAGTGTCCTTTCGGCCTATGAATCGGAGCATGGTGAGTAGGAGACGGTGGTCTACAGTGTCAAAAGCTGCAGAGAGGTCAAGGAGAATGAGCAGAGAGTAGTCACTGTTGCATTTTGCTGTCAGGAGGTCATTTGTCACTTTGGTGAGGGCAGTTTCTGCTAAAGAACGCTGCAATATTTAGACTGCCACAACAGTAGAGGTATTAATAAATGTGATTGTCTTCAAGAAATATAAGTTGCTGGACAGTGAAGAAGTGAAAAGATTTCCGTGCACCATGCTTGGTGTCTGTCAATCGAGCAAGATGTGACATCATTAGAATGATCATAAGGGATATTACAGTTACATAATTTGTAAGACTCTGGGTCCAGGACAAAGAAAAGAACAATTACTGATGTGGTCTTCCATTATCATGATTATTATATAAAGTACATTGTCATTCAGTATTTTTTGAACGAAAAATAGCAGTCACATACTTTGACATAGTGTTGAGGTAGCAGCAGCATGAGGACACCACAGAGTGGCCCAATGACATAGTGAGTGAGGAGTAGTGATAAGCAGCAGGGGTCATATTCGAATTCGCAATATTTCGCTAATATTTTGTATATTGCTAAATATTCTTGTTTTAGAATATTCGAAAAAACTAATATATAGCACTATATAGAATATATTAGTTTTTTTAGAATATTTGTCTTTTTTTCCATCTGAAGCCATGATTCCTCCCTGCTTAAGTTACTTAAGCAGGGAGGAATCATGACTTCAGATGGAAAAAAATACTAATATTCTAAAAAATGGATATATATTCGATATAGTGCTATATATTCATTTTTTTAAATATTCGCAATATTCTAAAACAAGAATATATAGCAATATAGCGAATATTCGAAAAAAACACAAATGTAGAACAATTTAGCTAATATAGTGCTATAATCTTTTTTTTTATAGTTGTAATTTTTTTCCAATTTGAACTTCAGATGAGAAAAAATTACTCCTCCCCGACAAGAGTCCCTATCACCATGGAAATGCCTGGGGGTTAGAATATACCATCGGATCTGAGTTTTCACGATCTTATTGATTCTCATTACGAAAATTTGCATTACGAAAATTTGCAATCAACACTACTCCTAAAGTCAAAGATATTGCAGCCTTCTCATTGGCCCGAAATAATATTCGAAATAACAAATATATATCAATATATGATGTGGTAGTTTGAGAGAGCTCTCCCAAACTACCACATTTGGAGGTGAGACACAGGTGGACAGGGGATACTTCCCTACACCTGCATTTGGACGCTTGCTATTAAAAGTCCATATAGAGAATACGACGGGGAACCTGCCTTAGTCGATTATACATTCCCTTAAGTTCATTGAAGTCCCCTCATGAGTTCTGGTAATTTGGGACGAAACATGGCATGTAGGGCTTTGTACAATAGTGTATAATAGGGAATAGGCCCCAATACAGGGACAGGTTCTGTATGGGGTCGCCCCTATTGGGGCGGGTGCTCTGTGTTTGGTAGGCAGGTGTACTGTTTAGTCCCTAACCCTCCATCTAGGTAGGGCTGTTATCACAGGGCATAACAGGAGATTCCAACACTGCAGTTTACCACCTGAGTGACGGTCACAACTGTCCTTCTGTCATCCACGAAAGGACCATCACGCCATCAGGTGTGGATCTCTCTACTCAATTTGGTAAGATCCACCCTTTTTCTCCATTTTATCTTATGGAATGAGTAGGTGGCGTTCTTATTTATTTGTGTCTTGTCTCACAATGTGGTTCACTCAAAACCTATTTTAAAAACTACATAGTAAAAGTTATGTTTTAAGATACCCAGTTCACATGATATTCTGATTATAGTGTAGAGGTGGCAGCAGCATGAGGAGACCACAGAGTGGCCCAATGACAGAGTGTGGAGATGGCAGCAGCAGCATGAGGAGGCCACAGAGTGGCCCAGTGAAATAGTGTTGAGTTAGCAGCAGCATGAGGAGGGCAAAGTGACCTAGTGTGGAGGTGGCAGCAGCATGAGGAGGCCACAGAGTGGCACAATGACAGAGTGTGGAGGTGGCAGCAGCATCAGGAGACCACAGAGTGACCCGCTGACAGAGTGGGTAGGTGGGTGGCAACAACAGTACCCGCTGAAGATGGGTGAAAAAAGGAGCACTTGGCATCAGATGTGTGACATCAGGAGGGTGGCAGCATCAGAATAGTAGCTGAGGTAGGTAGCCAGAAGAAACCGGTCTCTTTTGTCAAGGTTTGGGTGAGGCAGCATGGATGATCTAATCTGATACATCAGGCATAGGTGGGTGGAAAGCTGATCCACGCCTGATTCATCTTGACAAAGGTCAGTCTCTCCACATTTTGGGTGGACAGGCGAGTTCTCTTTGGGTTAACTATGGCCCCTGCCGCACTAAACATCCGCTCTGATGCCACACTACTGCCAGACAGGACAGCTTTTCCAGGACAAACTCTGCTAGTTGCGGCCACAAATCCAGTTTGGCCACCCAGTAGTCCAGCAGATCTTCAATATCAAGTGGCAGGGTACTGTCCAAGTATGCCACCACCTGCTGGTTCAGGTTCTGCTCCATAACTAGCTGCTGCTACTGGTGAGTAGTTTCTTCACTAGGCGGGTGAAGAAAGCTGCTCATCTGTGACTCTAGCCTCAAGTTGCTGCTGATCGAGCTGATACTGCTCCTACCCCCCCATCCCACCACAGCAGGTCAGACCGAGGATGGAAGATGGCGCAAATAGGCAGTGGCCAAATAACTACATAGGATGTCTCGATAGTAGTTCAGTTTGTCCTGCCTACCAGCGGGTGTAAAAAAAGGCCATTTTGGACCGTTAGCGAGGGTCTAACATGGTGGAGAGCCAGTAGTCATCCCTCTGCCAATTCGGCTGTCACTACGCAAGCAAGTAAGCATGCATTGGGCCATTTGTGTGACTCTGAGGGACTCCCTGCCTCCATCTCCACTACATACTGCCACCATGTGTCTGGTTCCTCTGCCTTCTCTTCCTCATCTCCCTCTTGCTCCTCCGGCTGCTCCTGCTCCTCCTCTCCTGTCACCTATGTATAAAAAACACCCATTTCGCTATCACATTGCTTGTGCTCCAATGTCCTCCTTCTCCTCCTCCTCCTCCTCCAGTTCAGCCCCCCACAGGGCTCATGTGGCCGTGAGATGTAGGCACCACATCTCTAGTCCCCTGACCAGCCATATTTACCAGCATCTTTGCCAGGACATGAATCAGTGGAATGACGTTGTTCATCCCGTAGTCCTGACAAATAAAGTGGCTTCCTCGAAGGGCATGAGAAAACGGCAGGTATCACGCATGAGCTGCCACTGGTTAACATCGAAGAGTACCTCTGTCCGCCTGTATCATCAAGAAATCGTTTATGGCCTTTCTCTGTTCGCATAGTCAGTCAAACATATGGAGGGTGGAATTCCAATGGGTGGAAACGTCGCATATCAGCCTATGTTGGGGATGCCGTTCTGCCGCTGTAGCTCAAGGAGAGTGTGCTTTGCGATGTATGAGTAGCTGAAGTGCATGCAAAGTTTCCTGGCCATTTTTAGGATGTCTTGCAGATGGGTAGAATACTTCAGGAATCTCTTGACAACCAGATTGAACACGTGAGCCATGCATGGCACATTGCTCATCCCTCCTTAATGCAGCGCTGACTTCATAGTTGCGATTTTGAGTTGTTGCGGAAAAAGCCAGGATTCGATTTCTTGATGAAGGACGCGGAGCAGTCCCTCCCCTGTGTGACTCGCTATGCCCTGCACATGTGGTATGCTGGTGGGGCACTGTGAATTGTCCCTGCAGTGGAGGCTGAGGACACGGTGGAGGATGAGGAGGCAGAAGCGGACATTGTCGCAGGACCAACGTGGAGGCGGATGCAGCATCACCTGGCCAACTTCCAAATCAAGGATGCTTTTTTTTTATTCTTAAAGCTTTTACTTTATTATAAGAATAGAAAAAGCATCCTTGATTTGGAAGTCCTCTAGTTCTTCTCCACCACGAGGACGGGGTGTACATCCATCTTACAGGCGACCTCTGTGGGGGAGGTTAGGAGGACAGGTGTGTTGAGTTTATCCTGTCCACCCTCCTCCCCAGTAAAGTTAGTCCCTTGACTCAATTAGTAATACCACCTTCCCTTTTTAACATTTGTGATGTTTTATGTGTATTTTTTTATGCTTGACCGCTGGCTTATCCGCCACCTGAGCCTATATACACCTGCTCCATCCCTCTACACATACTCTTCCTGTAACCAGTTACCTGTTCTGGCGCCTCACTATACCGTTGTCTCAAAGGAAAAGACCGGCACTTCGCTGATGTAGATCACAATGTAGATTTATTCAGTCACATATTTAAATGGCATAGTGACACGTTTCAGCACAGGTGTGCTTTCATCAGACTGCAATAAAACATCTTACACATCTTTATACATAAATGAAACACAAAGGAACTGACATCATCAAAGGAGCTCCGCCTCCCTCATTAAATAAAAATTTGCATATCAAATAATCGCAATGAAAAATTTGCATTGAAAAATTCGCAATTGAAAATTCGCACATATTATCCAAGTCCTATCCACAGATAGGAGAGTTCCAGAGGCCACCCATGATATGCTATAAACGGGCAGAAAATATTAGGGATAAAATAGTCCGGGCAGATGTGGGAAGCAATAAAATAGAAAGAGGACAGAGTTTTTTATCTACACCTAGACGGGGCACTTTTCCTTGTTTAAATTGTGTCAATTGTTCCAGCGTTATAAAGGGTTCATGTTTTTCCCACCCTCACTCAGGTGAAAATATTCCAATAAGGGGCACGTTCACTTGTGATAGTAGATTTGTGGTTTACATTCTTAAATGTCCATGTGGATTACTATATGTGGGGGAAACCTCGATGAGAATGAAGGACAGGCTAAGGGTCCATTCACACGTCCGCAAAATGGATCCGCATCCGTTCCGCAATTTTGCGGAACGGGTGCAGACCCATTCATTTTCAATGGGGCCGGAATGTGCTGTCCGCATCCACATTTGCGGATCCGCACTTCTGCATCCGTGCTTCCGTTTCCAATTGCGGACAAGAACAGGCATATTCTATTATGTCGGCAATGTGCGGTCCGCAAAATGCGGAAAGCACATTGCCGCTTTCCGTGTTTTGCGGATCCGTGTCTCCGTGTATCCGCAAAACACATTGCGGACGTGTGAATACAGCCTAAGTAAACACAAATCTACTATCCGTAAACAGAATTTATTACTCCTAATACCCCTTCATTTTCATGATAAAAAACACAACATCTCGCAGTTGAGGTATCAGATTATTGAAGGTGTATCATTACCCTGTCGAGGGGGTAACAGAAATAAATTGTTATTGAAAAGAGAGGCTTACTGGATCCATCGTCTTCAGACAATGGAGCCCAGGGGCCTCAATCGTGAGTACAATGTGTCCTGCTTCCTATAAGGCATTCGGCCTTATGCAATCCGATAAATATATTTATTTTTTTCTTTAGCGTGATTAATCACTGCAAGAATGGATTATGTGACTGAAAATCTTCGCCAGTATAGAGTAGATATGTTTTTTGCGAATTTTCTATTGCGAATTTTCTATTGCGAATTTTTCAATGCAAATTTTTCATTGCGATTATTTGATATGCAAATTTTTATTTAATGAGGGAGGCGGAGCTCTTTTGATTATGTCAGTTCCTTTGCGTTTCATTTATGTATAAATAGCTGGAGTGTAAGATGTTTTATTGCAGTCTGATGAAAGCACACCTGTGCTGAAACGCGTCACTATTCCATTTGAATATGTGACTGAATAAATCTACATTGTGATCTACATCAGCGAAGTGCCGGTCTTTTCCTTTGAAACGTTTGTCTGGACGCCATTCCACGGACACGTGCACCGCGAATTTAAAGAAGGTAGTGCCGCCCTGCTTCTTACTAGAATCGATACCGTTGTCTGTCTCTTGTGCATGCAGTACACTTGATAAGTGTCCTTGTGTTTCGTCTTTTCCAAGTGGGTAGCTGCCTTCCATTGTAACGGGTTACCATGACCTGGTGTCTGTTTTGCATTATCTAGTTCTTCTCTGGCGCTCAACTCTATCCCTCCCCATACAATTTTTCCCACTCATATACTCCATTTTTTCTTTTATTTTCACTTATATCCTCTAGATCAGGGGTGCACAACCTGCGGCCCTTGATACCATTCTGTGCGGCCCCCAACCATCTAGTAAACATGCATGCCTATGTCTTGTGGCTGCTCACATGTATTTTTCATGTATTTCTCCCATTAGATGGGAGTCCTGGAAGTGTAACTAGACATAAATTGTATATAATGTGTTAAATATGCCATAAGTATAATATTTAAGTTGTTAATACACCTTTAAATTTTAATTTCGGCCCTCGTCATTGGTTCAGTCTGGCAATGTGGCCCCCAACCAGGAAACGTTGTGCACCCCTGCTCTAGATCTTGGCTGGGCAGTATCTTGTCCTCGCTGTATAGTGGAGGTGAGCCCACAGCATATAATACTTCTCTGGCTGAGGGAAAAGAAAAGGACAGAGGCAGGTTGAGGACGGGTGAGGGCACAGAGCCTGCTCCCGCCCATGCCAACTAAGGGTTGTGTCTGACGAAGCCACCAACTCTTGGCTGGGGGTGTCTGATGTCACTTGCGACAAAGTCAAAGATTGAGTCAACCATTCAAGAACCGCTGGGTTGCTGGTCAAGACACGACTGCTAGATGACACTGGGAGCTCAGGCCTCTCACTGCGTCTCCTGCTGCCATGCCCCCTTACTCTGCTGCGACCTGTGCCTGCACCACAAACATATAGACCTGTGCCCCTCCCCTTTGCAGGGCCTGTCACTTCTCTGTCTGACATACTGTTAGATCAAATAAATATATAAAAAGGAAATTAACACACCCAAAAAAGGCTGTAATTTTCTCACTTCACCACACAACAGCTAATAAACCCTTTTTTCCCCCACTAATACACCGCAAAAAAGGCTTTAGAACATATAACTGCAGCGCTGAATGGCAAATAAGCCCTTATTTTTTTCCACTTACACACGCCAAAAAAGGCTTTAGAACATATAAATGCACCACACAAAGGCTAATAAGATGTAGAAATATTTCTTAGTAATACACCCTGTTAATGGCTGTATCACACAGCACTTGCACCCCAATAACAAGAAAGATTTGCTGGAATTGCAGAGGTAACATCTATTGCAAACCTGAAAGCAGCAGCATAATAGCAATTTGGTTCCCCAGTCAGTGCAGCAAGGTGTAATAGGATTGTTCCTATTACCTAGGCTGTACACGCCTCTATTGGACCCTGTTCTCATTTTATAGTGTGGAATAATTCCTCCCTATCCTTTCCCTATACTTCTAATGATCTTTCCCTGAACTTATATTCTGCAAAATAAAAGTTTTTAAGTCTTTCCTACCACTTTTCCTAGCACTGTCCCTAGCGCCTGCTAATGTCTCTCCCTGCGCTAAGTACACTGGAAAATGGTGGAATCCAAGATGGCTGAGGCTAATTATAGGGCTGTGACATCACAGGGCTGGCTGGCCGCTGATTGGCTGAATGCATGGCATTGTGGGTGATACCTCGTTCCCCGAGTTCTTTGCTCCAAGTCCTAACAAGTGCAGCAGCCATTTTAGGAAAAAATGCGATTCGTTACCATGAAGCTTCAGAAAATTCAGATTCAGTGTGAATCACATTTTTCCTGAAATTCGGATCGAATTCCACTTCGCTCATCTCTACTGATAATGTGTTCATGCTACCAAACAAAATGGTTAAAATTAAGACTTTACTAAGGATCTCACCTTACACCATCTTGCACCTTAGAATGTCTAGGAGTTATATAGTCTCAGATTTTCTTTATCAGTCCTTCAGATGGATGTGAAAGATTTATTTGTGGTAGGCAGGCAATGTCTGTTGTATCTTTAAAGTGGTTTTCCGAGACTTAAATACTGATGACCTAGCTGATCGGCGGTGGTCCTACACTCAGGACCCCCACCAATAAGCTGTTCGAGAAGGCAGTGACACTCACACTTCCGCTAGGCCAGTGATGACACGTTCATTGGTCACATGGCCTAGGAGGATCTCAGCCCCATTCAAGTGAATGGGTCTGAACTGCGATACCAAGCACAGCCATTATACAATGTATGACGCTGTGCTTGGTGAGCATGGAGAAGGCCATGGTGCTCACATAAGCACTGGTGCCTTCTTAAACAGTGTCCATATAGAGAATAAGAGCAGATACTGAGAAGTACACCCAGTATACAGGATTAGAGCAGTGCTATAGTGTAATGTGACATATACAGGACAAGAGAAGTGGTACTGTGCAGTGTCTATACATATATAAATATATATATATATATATATATATATATATATACAGGGAGTGCAGAATTATTAGGCAAATGAGTATTTTGACCACATCATCCTCTTTATGCATGTTGTCTTACTCCAAGCTGTATAGGCTCGAAAGCCTACTACCAATTAAGCATATTAGGTGATGTGCATCTCTGTAATGAGAAAGGGTGTGGTCTAATGACATCAACACCCTATATCAGGTGTGCATAATTATTAGGCAACTTCCTTTCCTTTGGCAAAATGGGTCAAAAGAAGGACTTGACAGGCTCAGAAAAGTCAAAAATAGTGAGATATCTTGCAGAGGGATGCAGCACTCTAAAAATTGCAAAGCTTCTGAAGCGTGATCATCGAACAATCAAGCGTTTCATTCTAAATAGTCAACAGGGTCGCAAGAAGCGTGTGGAAAAACCAAGGCGCAAAATAACTGCCCATGAACTGAGAAAAGTCAAGCGTGCAGCTGCCAAGATGCCACTTGCCACCAGTTTGGCCATATTTCAGAGCTGCAACATCACTGGAGTGCCCAAAAGCACAAGGTGTGCAATACTCAGAGACATGGCCAAGGTAAGAAAGGCTGAAAGACGACCACCACTGAACAAGACACACCAGCTGAAACGTCAAGATTGGGCCAAGAAATATCTCAAGACTGATTTTTCTAAGGTTTTATGGACTGATGAAATGAGAGTGAGTCTTGATGGGCCAGATGGATGGGCCCGTGGCTGGATTGGTAAAGGGCAGAGAGCTCCAGTCCGACTCAGACGCCAGCAAGGTGGAGGTGGAGTACTGGTTTGGGCTGGTATCATCAAAGATGAGCTTGTGGGGACTTTTCGGGTTGAGGATGGAGTCAAGCTCAACTCCCAGTCCTACTGCCAGTTTCTGGAAGACACCTTCTTCAAGCAGTGGTACAGGAAGAAGTCTGCATCCTTCAAGAAAAACATGATTTTCATGCAGGACAATGCTCCATCACACGCGTCCAAGTACTCCACAGCGTGGCTGGCAAGAAAGGGTATAAAAGAAGAAAATCTAATGACATGGCCTCCTTGTTCACCTGATCTGAACCCCATTGAGAACCTGTGGTCCATCATCAAATGTGAGATTTACAAGGAGGGAAAACAGTACACCTCTCTGAACAGTGTCTGGGAGGCTGTGGTTGCTGCTGCACGCAATGTTGATGGTGAACAGATCAAAACACTGACAGAATCCATGGATGGCAGGCTTTTGAGTGTCCTTGCAAAGAAAGGTGGCTATATTGGTCACTGATTTGTTTTTGTTTTGTTTTTGAATGTCAGAAACGTATATTTGTGAATGTTGAGATGTTATATTGGTTTCACTGGTAAAAATAAATAATTGAAATGGGTATATATTTGTTTTTTGTTAAGTTGCCTAATAATTATGCACAGTAATAGTCACCTGCACACACAGATATCCCCCTAAAATAGCTAAAACTAAAAACAAACTAAAAACTACTTCCAAAAATATTCAGCTTTGATATTAATGAGTTTTTTGGGTTCATTGAGAACATGGTTGTTGTTCAATAATAAAATTAATCCTCAAAAATACAACTTGCCTAATAATTCTGCACTCCCTGTATATATAGGACTGTATCAACACCGGTTGTTTGCAAGACTTCAGAACTTCATCTATAGCAGTGGCTATTTTCAGGTCCTAATAATGGGTCTTAGTACTGGGATACCCCAGGCCTTGAGTTGAACAGAACTACATAAACCGAAAGGGTCGCCCCAAAAATAATTGAAGCACATATCAGTTTGACAGGCAACAATTACAGAGTAATAAACTCACTGATAGATGACTGAAGACTATATGAGGATGACAACGGATGAGGAAAGTGTGTGTCTGTGTGTGTGTGTATACATTGGCAGGGACTAGCTTCTAAAAGAAAAAAAAATTGGACCATTTCAACAGCCTGTCGGATCTCTGTGTATTCTGGCATTGCCAGAAGCTACAGTGTTGCCATCCGGCCCCATTAATTATAATGTGGACTGGCAGACATCCGGGCCGGACAACAACACACACAGATCCGGCAGGATGTTCCCTGCCAGTACAGACTACCAGATGTACAAGTGCTAGTGTGAAACGTTGCCACACCAACTGAATATCGGGACAGGCCCAATGGCAATTGAATATATCTGCATCTAATGATTAGCAAGTAAAGTGTAGAGGGAGACATTTTAGACTGGAGTACAAGTTAAATGTGTGCCCTATGAAAAATCTTTAAGGTCATCGTTCTGTAGGAATCATATTGGAGAATAATATTTAATTTTAGTGTAGCCTATAACAAATCTTTGATGCTAAACTGTGGTAGTTGAAAAGTCTGTTTGCTTGTGCTAGAATCTGTGTTCACCCAATTAATCTCAGATATAATAAAATGGTATATGTGAATGTATTGTTGGGATTTAGCTCAGACGCCCAGCTTTTCCAGATGAAGCGCTTTAGACCAGTGGCATGCCAAGGGGGGCAGGGGACGGTCCTCCAATGCCAGCTATCAGAGGAATGCCAGATGCAATGTGTGCTTCCATCAATATAGATGGAAGCGCTCATTGCTAGAGTGCCAAGGAGTCGGTGGTTCACTGCTCAGCTTCCCGTGCTCCTTCCCTCCTCCAGGCTGGCACACTGGGACTCGTCTGCTCCCTGCTTCACCATTCAGTGTGGGAGGAGCACGGGGATCTGCCTGTGCACTCCTCCCACACAGTGCTGCAGTGTGATTTGTGATTGCAGGGGAGTGCTGGAGGTGATCTATTAATCAGCAATGGGACAAGGTGAGTCCCATTACTGTTTTGTTTTGTTTTTTTTGTCTTTAGTTTATTAACACTGAGGGGGGCACAATGTGTGCATTACTAGTGTGAATGGGGCACAGAGAAGGCATTACTACAGTGACAGGGCATAACAACTGTGCACAGAGAGGGTACATCTCATGTGAGGAGGGCACAATGACATCATAACTACTCTGAAGGGAGCATAGAGAAGACAACTACTGTGAAGGGGGACAGAGAGGGCATAACTACTGTGAAGGGGCATGACAACTGTTATGGGGGCACAGAGAAGGCATATCTAGTGTGAGGGGGCACAATGAGGGCATAACTACTGTGAGGGCAGGCACAATGAGGGCATAACTACTGTGAAGGTACACAGAGAGGGCATAACTACTGTGAGAGGGGGACAATGTTGGGCATAACTGTGAAGGGGCACAGTGACGGCCTAACTATTGTGAGGGGGCATAATCATTGCATAACTATTGTGAAGGGGCATATTGAAGTGATAACTATGGTGAGGGGGCACAATGTGGGCATAACTACTGTGAGGGGGCACAATGTGGGCATTACTGCTGTGAGGGGGCGCAATGAGGGCATAACTACTGTGAAGGGGCACAAAGCGAGCATAACTACTGGGGGGCACAATGAGAGCATATATACTGTGAATTGGGGAACAATAAAGGGATAGCTATTGTGAGAGGGGCACAATGTGGGTATGACAACTGTGAAGGGCACAGTAAGAGCCTAACTATTGTAAGGGATCGTCTCTTTTCAGGGGGTCACACTCACAGATATCTCACCAGACAACGGATTTTCATGTCCAAACTGTGCATTTATCTTCTTATAAAGTATAGTCCAGTTATACATTACTGGGTGGGGTGAGGTTCCCGCACCGCCAACACTTAAACCACAAATAAACTCCTGCCCGTCTAGGCGCTACCTAAACAAAATACGTCCCTACCTCACTCATAGAGCTCAGTTCACACATTGACATTATATGCGGCTTTCCTTAGCCTAAATCAATACTGCAGCCTCAAGGCTGTGGCAACTCCGGTACCTTTTGGGGGAGTGTGACCCAGTTGTCCTCCAGACGCTGGGCGTGCAACCCTCGTTCTCTAGGTCTCGCTAGGTCCTCCAAACCTCAGGCTATTCAAAGCCTTGTGGCCCCTCAGTCCTCCTGACTGAGACCACACACAGAGCCTCTGCTTCACAAAAGAGTCTCGCTCTCCCTCCTCAGAATGACCTACTCTGAGGCGCTTTATGCAAGCCTGATTACAGCAGGCCTCACCTGCGATCACCTAAGGTAGAAAGGAAAACCCATACTGGAAGGGTGTGGACTGGGAACTCCCTTTACCAAGCCTAGCCACCAGTCCAAGTGAATTCCAGCCCAGAAAATGTATACAAAAATGTCTCAGCAAACTATGCTTTGCTGAGACTACTGCCACTCTCTGGATTTTATCTGTCTCACATATCTGAGATACCTGAAGTGGGACAACACCTTCCAGCACTGTTCACATTACCACACTATTGTGAGGGGGCACAATGAGGACATAACTACTGTGAAGGAGCATAATGAAGGGAAAACTATTGTGAGGGGGGCACAATGTGAGCAAAACTACTGTGAGGAGGCACAATGTGGGCATAAATGCTGTGAGGGGGCACAATGTGGGCATAACTACTGTTGAGGGGGAAAATGATGGCATAACTACTGTGAGGGGGCACAGTATGAGCATAACGACTGTGAGGGAGGAACAATATGGGCATAACTACTGTGTATGGGTGTAATTAGGCATAACTACTGTGAAGGGGCAAAATGAGAGCATTACTATTGTGAAGGGGGCCAAATGGGGGCATAACTACTGTTAGGGAGGCACAACGGGGGCATAACTACTGTGGGAGGCACAATGTCTACAGGTCCTTCTAAAAAAATTAGCATATTGTGATAAAGTTCATTATTTTCTGTAATGTACTGATAAACATTAGACTTTCATATATTTTAGATTCATTACACACCAACTGAAGTAGTTCAAGCCTTTTATTGTTTTAATATTGATGATTTTGGCATACAGCTCATGAAAACCCAAATTTCCTATCTAAAAAAATTAGCATATTTCATCCGACCAATAAAAGAAAAGTGTTTTTAATACAAAAAAAGTCAACCTTCAAATAATTATGTTCAGTTATGCACTCAATACTTGGTCGGGAATCCTTTTGCAGAAATGACTGCTTCAATGCGGCGTGGCATGGAGGCAATCAGCCTGTGGCACTGCTGAGGTGTTATGGAGGCCCAGGATGCTTCGATAGCGGCCTTAAGCTCATCCAGAGTGTTGGGTCTTGCGTCTCTCAACTTTCTCTTCCCAATATCCCACAGATTCTCTATGGGGTTCAGGTCAGGAGAGTTGGCAGGCCAATTGAGCACAGTAATACCATGGTCAGTAAACCATTTACCAGTGGTTTTGGCACTGTGAGCAGGTGCCAGGTCGTGCTGAAAAATGAAATCTTCATCTCCATAAAGCTTTTCAGCAGATGGAAGCATGAAGTGCTCCAAAATCTCCTTATAGCTAGCTGCATTTACCCTGCCCTTGATAAAACACAGTGGACCAACACCAGCAGCTGACATGGCACCCCAGACCATCACTGACTGTGGGTACTTGACACTGGACTTCAGGCATTTTGGCATTTCCCTCTCCCCAGTCTTCCTCCAGACTCTGGCACCTTGATTTCCGAATGACATGCAACAGTCCAGGGCTGCTTCTCTGTAGCCCAGGTCAGGCGCTTCTGCCGCTGTTTCTGGTTCAAAAGTGGCTTGACCTGGGGAATGCGGCACCTGTAGCCCATTTCCTGCACACGCCTGTACACGGTGGCTCTGGATGTTTCTACTCCAGACTCAGTCCCCTGCTTCTGCAGGTCCCCCAAGGTCACCTCTTCTCGTTGTGCAGCGTTTTCTGCCACACTTTTTCCTTCCCACAGACTTCCCACTGAGGTGCCTTGATACAGCACTCTGGGAACAGCCTATTCGTTCAGAAATTTCTTTCTGTGTCTTACCCTCTTGCTTGAGGGTGTCAATGATGGCCTTCTGGACAGCAGTCAGGTCGGCAGTCTTACCCATGATTGCGGTTTTGAGTAATGAACCAGGCTGGGAGTTTTTAAAAGCCTCAGGAATCTTTTGCAGGTGTTTAGAGTTAATTAGTTGATTCAGATGATTAGGTTAATAGCTCGTTTAGAGAACCTTTTTATGATATGCTAATTTTTTTAGATAGGAATTTGGGGTTTTCATGAGCTGTATGCCAAAATCATCAATATTAAAACAATAAAAGGCTTGAACTACTTCAGCTGGTGTGTAATGAATCTAAAATATATGAAAGTCTAATGTTTATCAGTACATTACAGAAAATAATGAACTTTATCACAATATGCTAATTTTTTTAGAAGGACCTGTACATAACTACTGTGAGGGGGGAAAAATGAAGTCCTGACAACTGTGAGGGGGCTCAATGTTTTAAAGTATGTGGGTGGAGGGGGGGTTAAAGTGAAATGACCCGCCCTGTTTTGTCATAGGTAATCATGTTACCAGTTGGGGAGAGAAAGTCAGCGACTTACAGTAGGTGCCATCTTATGTGGCTACATTGGCTTAGCTTAAGAATGTAGAGCTGTGTTAACCCCACTGAAGTTGGTACTTGATACATCTGTACATAGTAATCACATTGCTACCATTAGAACTGCAAACAGTAACATGACATGGGTGATAACAGGGTCAATGGTAACCCCTAGCAATGGAACAGTGTAACAGTTCAAAATGATATGCATATTTTTTTTAAAGGCAGTGTAGTTATTTTCAACCCCATTTTCTCTCTACCAATTTTTTTTTTCAAAAAGCTTTTATCTATCTTGATCAGACCCTGTATCCATGAATAGAGGATTCATTGGCACAAAAAATCAAGTGCCTGAGGGGGCATGAATGGCTGAAAATGTTTTGATTTCAAATTTGATCACATTATTAACAATAACAGAAACACTGCAGCGTACAGAATATGGGGGCCATCAGATATATATAGTATTCTGGTGTATATCTGCCACAGATTGCAGCAGAACGTTTTTTGCTCCGCAATCTGCGGCTTTTCCCTGTTCGCGCCACGCCTAAAAAAGGGTGCGTGGCATGGGTGGGGAAGGGGACAGGCCGGCAAGCCCTTCTTATTTATCATTTTCTATGTCTGTTTTAGGTGTAGAAAATGATCAAAATTTAAAGGGAACCTGTCATGTGGATATTTGATTATAATCTAACTAATTATATACAATCAGTAACTACTAAAAAGGGCCTTAGATGTATTCACTTACTGGTGTGACAGATGGTTACCTCATAATATACACACAAAGATGCCGCATGCTGCATGCTAATGAGCTGATTCGAGTCCAGCGTGATGTCATCGAGTCCAGCGTATATATTTAATTCAGAGCTATAGCCACTCCCCTGCCCACCGGCTGCTAATTCCTATGGAAACAAACTGTCACTCAACAACAGGTGGGCGGGGAGAGTCAGGGACTCATGAATATTCATGAATTATCATTATCAGCTGGAGCTTTTCAATACAAGATGTTGGCAGATTGACTGTCACAACCAGACAGCTGAGAAGCTCTGACAGAGGCCTTTCAGAACCTCCTCCTTGAGTTCTCTTTGTTGTGCTGTTCAGTTCCTCATCTCGTTAGCCTCTCTCATCTGTCATGGAGTTGGACTGATTGCATCCCTTTAAATTCCGCCCCATAATGCATTACTGGGCGGCTTATACTACTTCCTGGAGTGTGTGTGCATGCTGATCTTGTTTTCCAGTCTGCTACTAAGTTAAGTGCTGAACATTTATCTGTTATTTTCTGTTTGCTGGATCCCAGGTGACCCTGACTCCCTCCGTGTCTGGTGTAGGGAGCCGGTGGTCGTGTCCCCTCACTATTGTAGGGTGTTCAGGGGTTATATAGTCGAGGTACGTGGATATGCAACCTTCCACCTCTGGGATCTTTGCATAGGCTGAGCAGCCAGGGAAAGTCTCAGGTCTTGTGCAGGGGTCCCCCTTTTGGTTCCTTAGCTTTGGATCCACTCAGTCATGCATGTTGCTTTGTCTTGTTTCCTGTACACCGTCCGTGACTTTGACTGGGTCAATTAAAGAAAGTGACCCAGCATTTTGCTATGCGAATCAGTCACTTATTTATGTTGCCCTTAGTTAGGACACCATAAAACTGGTGACAGGTTCCCTTTAAGCCAGCAAGGGAGCTTTCTTACATTTAGATTGTCGGTGGATGCGCTGACATTGAAGCATGAATCTGTAAGGATGTTTACATACGGTAACTTCATCTGTTGCTAATGAATAGACCTACTATTGCTAACAGTGACTATTTATCTGCCCGCCAGTGATGCCCCTGCTGCTGTCTACCTGTATATGTTCCATAGTGTACTACTACTGCTGTGGCTGCAGCTGCTACTACCACTACTACTACTCCTACGCAGCCACACATATTTCTCTTGTCATTCAGGTTCCATATTGTACTTTTATTGCTGCAGCTACCACTACCACTACTCAGCTGCACATCTTCTGCTTTGTGTTTCAGTTTCAGTACTGGGCTGCTCCTGAAAAAGCAAGCATTTTCTGACTGCTTGTTCAAGACTAGTGTTGAGCGCGAATATTCGAATATCGAATTTTTTTCGCGAATATCGGCACTTCGCTAATTTGCGAATATTTCTAATATAGTGATATAAATTCGATATTTCGAATATTCTTATTTTTTTTTTTTTATTGTTATATTTTTTTCTTTCCCACTTCCCTAAAGTTGTTCTTACCTGTCCTTTGGATTCCTGGCTTCCTAGCTGCTCCAGTCAGTGCCCGTTTCCGCTTCTGCCGACTTCCATGCTCATGGAGCGTCCCCATCACCATGGGAAAGTCTCCATATACTAGAATGTACGGATGAAATCGCAATTCGATTATTTCAAGTTATAATAATCGAATTTCGATTTTAGCTTAAAGGCTACTCTCCTATTGAAATAGCAATGCGATTAATTCAAGTTATAAAAATCGAATTTCGATTTTAACGTAGCACTGCTATATTCTATATTAGGCTAGAATTAACGAATATGGAATATAGCAGTACTAAGTTAAAATCGAAATTCGATTATTATAACTTGAATTAATAGAATTGCAATTTCAACTTGGACCTGGTTTACTATGGTTGGCTTGGTAGAATTAGCGAATATGACAAATATATTCATTATATTCCACAAAATGAATATAACAAATGTATTCGTCATATTCCACAAAACGAAGATAACGAATGTATTCTGCATCTTCGTTTTAGCTACCTATTCGTCAACTTCGCTAATTCTAGCAATCATATAGGAAAGTTGACTATAGAGACAGCTAAGTTTAATTCGCTATGCGATTATATTACTTTGCTTTTTAAAAAAATAAATAGAATAATTATAATACCTGATAATTATTATAATTATACTATTTATAAAAAGAAAAGCAGTCGTATAATCTCATAGCGAATTAAACTTAGCTGTCTCTATAGTAAACTTTCCTATATGATTGCTAGAATTAGCGAAGTTGACGAATAGGTAGCTAAAACGAAGATGCAGAATACATTCGTTATCTTCGTTTTGTGGAATATGACGAATACATTTGTTATATTCATTTTGTGGAATATAATGAATATATTTGTCATATTCGCTAATTCTACCAAGCCAACCATAGTAAACCAGGTCCAAGTTGAAATTGCAATTCTATTAATTCAAGTTATAATAATCGAATTTCGATTTTAACTTAGTACTGCTATATTCCATATTCGTTAATTCTAGCCTAATATAGAATATAGCAGTGCTACGTTAAAATCGAAATTCGATTTTTATAACTTGAATTAATCGCATTGCTATTTCAATAGGAGAGTAGCCTTTAAGTTACAATCGCAATACGCGATTATTTAAATTGAATATTAATCGCGATAACAATAATAATGACGAATATTCGATTTTGACGAATATAAAACGAATATTCTATCGAATATTCGCGAATTTCGTCGAAATCGAATATGGCACCTGCCGCTCATCACTATTCAAGACAAGCTATTGCTTTTTCAATACTACTGTGCGTGTGGAAACACTGGCAGCCATGTGCTCCAGTGTGCTATTTTTTTTAATGCATAATACGACACTGCCATGTATTTTTAAGCAGGCTATCATCACCATGAACAATGCTTTACCCATAGCCATATATACTGTATCACTGTTACTTTGACATTAATAATTCTGTCTCTGAATTAACTCCTTGAGGACATGGCAACTTTATGTTTTTGTGTTAAAAAAATGTTTGGGCCCCTAGTCGTACACCCTATCAGTCGAGATCTACATTCAATACCTGTATAGTCTGAATGGAATGTGCATTTTTATCTTAATATAAAATATTTTAATATTTTTGATATTCTCGCTCAAAAGTCTTTTATATATATTTTTTTATAGATTTTTTTAAAGTGTATTCTACATTTTATGAATTTTATAATTTTATTTGTGTTATTTACATATATAGTATAGCATATTAATGCTTTTACCATTATTTCCATTTATTCATTATTTTAAATTGTTATATAAAATTGGATATTTAAATGAATGATGGGTTTAGATTAATATATGTACTAAGAAAAAATGAAGAAACAGAATTTATTTATAGTATTTTTATTGCTGAAGTCTTAGCATAAATATCATTATTGCATTATTATATGTTACTTATCCAGAAAAATGAGAATAACTTGTGTATGCAACTTGTAATCTCAAATTGGTTTTTTGCAAAATATAGAAAATGTTAAAAGGAATCTATAATATGAAAAACGCATGTGTGCGGAAAAAAACCGCATCAAAAACACATATAAAGAAACGCATGCGTCTTTTTCCAAGTTGAAAGTTATTCCAGTTATCCAGGATTTGGTGCAATCTTTGGACATAAAAGTGGAGAAACACAGGTGTTGCTGTACCACTGACGAAGGGACAGAGTTCCCGAAACGCGTCTGGGCACACACCTGTGAAAGAAATCTCCGCAACCTATGCATGGCCATGCAAGTATTAATATAAGCAGAAGAATCTGAATTATTAAGACGCCGAGCACAGAATCCTGTGTATCATTCAGGACGTATACCTCCTCCGAAACTCCGCGGAATCCCGCGAGATCCGAGAACAGCGCATCATAACAGCTACAAGCTAGACGCCGGAGCTGCTTTCTGCCGCTGAACTACCCAACACGCTCATAGAGGCGTTCTTGAGATCGGAGTGGAAGGTAGGAACATCACATTTGTATCTTGCAAAATCTACATGGTACTTGATTATACCACCGCTACCTAAGATACCAAAGTACGTGTTAATACAGGAACGGCCTGATCCGCCTGCTTATTACTAACATTGGAGTGATATCCGTGAACTGTTCTGAGTTGCACATGGAAAATTGAAGCACACTTTTTGTTACCAACTATCCAGATTGGCTACATTTGCACGGCTTGATTTATTCGCTCATCACTAATACTGGAGCGATATTTATGAACTATTTCAAAGTGCACATGGGAAATTTAAATGCAATTTTGTTATTAACTGCCCAGATTGATCACATTTGCACCAGTGATTTCGGATTTTAGTAACAGTTTCTATCCATTCTTATATATGTGAATTGTTATGTATTTTATTGGTAGTTTTTAGTTTATATTTCTAATATACGCGTTATTATTGTGATTTAATAAATATTTGATCCACAACCAATTGGGACCAAGTGCTGAGTGCTCGCCCTGATTTTGATCTTAGCCATTTTCCACTACCAGAGGAGGGGTGTTCCTCTTTACTGGGCTAGTAGCACCTAATCCAGAACCCTGCCTGAGGTGAGCCACCATTTTGAGTCTACAGATTTATATTTACCAAATCACCCTTGTGTGAGCTCCCTCGGACAGGATTATGGACATTTGGCACCATTTGGAAACAAAGAGGCTGAGAGCTGAGACTTCTAAATTTAATGATGTTAAAAATGCACATCCAGAAGATAGAGATATGTCGGATATTTTTCGTGAATTAGAAGGACTTTTACAAAAACAGCTTAAACAACATTGGGAAATCAGGTCCCTCCAACAATATTTAGAGAATGGGGATATACCAAAAGGTCTCCTATGTAATAAAATCCCTGCACAAGATTTAATTAGCGACAAATTTGAAGAGGAATGGAATGCCTTATTGACTTCACATTCAATGTCGCTTATTAAATTAATTATTAAAAGAAGAATGGAAATATTGGGTGATCTCAATATTAAAATCACAACCCTTAAAGAACAGGTTGAGAAATTGCCAAAAAATGAGGAATTTGAGAATTGGCAAGAAAGATTATGTAGGGGTTTGGACAGGATAGAAAATGAAATAATAAATAGAAAAGGAAGGAAACATCAAAATTCCCAGAAGAATTCCCAGAAGAATCACCAAATAGAAAAAAGTAGGGACCACCCAAATGTATTTGAGGAGAATCCCTTTAATAATAAAGAAATAGAGGAAGATAACATACAAAACAGATATGCGGTAACGGTTAATAACAGATATGACCAACTATCCAATGAACATTTTTTAGACCATACCCCAGCACACCACAAGACACGAATAAGACACAGAGAACACACTCCCCCAACTCACATTCAGGAATCACCGACACACAGATACAACCTGAGACACAAGAATCATTATTCTACACAGAATGTAGAGAATCACCAACATCACAATCCCCAAGGCAGAGTTTACAACACATATCCCTTAAGGAACCAAAGGGACTCCCGGAAAAATTATCACCAAGATCACACGGAGGCAAGAAAAAAACCAGAAGAAGTTCAAGAAAGAACAAGATATCACAGGAGACATTGATAAATAAAAACACTACAATAATTAATTTAAGTTCAATTAATCTTAGTAATTCACAAATAAAACTATTGGAAAAAGGTCTGAAATTTGCGCCAACTGAAAAACTGGATAAATTTTCCGCATACATAGGGATCCAAAAATATATAAGAAACATATGTTTAAAAAA
The DNA here is from genome assembly GCF_014858855.1 of Bufo gargarizans. Classification (NCBI taxonomy): domain Eukaryota; kingdom Metazoa; phylum Chordata; class Amphibia; order Anura; family Bufonidae; genus Bufo; species Bufo gargarizans. The sequence continues at coordinate 205,221,635 of NC_058083.1, forward strand.
GCATTTTTTTAAAAATCCAATAATGAAGAATACATCGACACAACCAGATAGATCCATATTAAAAAATAAATCCACTTTTTTTCCCAGACATGAAATCAGTGCTGAAATGGCTACGTTTCAAAGAAATGTGGAAGAGGACATACGTAAATTGAAAGTAGGATTTACATGCCAGGATAATCTAACAAGACAGGAACATCATGCTATTAGACAATTACAAAAAAATGAAGCCATCACAATACGACCCGCAGACAAAGGGGGGGCAGTGGTCGTTTTGAATACTGTAGATTATAATGAAGAATGCCTACGCCAACTAACTGATAGCGAAACATATATTCAGTTGAAAAATGATCCACTAGATGGCTTTGAGCAAGACCTGAAACTATTGTGTTTGAAAGGTCTTGAACGTACAGTAATTTCTAAACAAGAACATGATTTTATTTTGGGGACACAAGGGAGACTACCAGTCTTCTATTGTCTCCCCAAAGTACACAAAAGTCTGGACAAACCACCAGGTCGACCGATAGTTTCGGGTATTGGCTCAATATCGTCTAATTTATCTAAATATATAGATGTACAGATGCAACCGGTAGTGAAGAAAACAGCCTCCTACATTAAAGATACAACCCACATAATTAAAATATTGGAAGAAATGCAAACTGAAACAGGGTGGATTATGGGCACTCTTGATGTCCAGTCACTATACACTGTGATTGACCATCAACAAGGTACATCAGCAGTAGGGGAACAACTAAGAAGAGATGGAACAATGGACGAAGCTTGTATTGAATTCATTTTAGAGGGTATCAATTATATCTTGACCCATAACTATTTTTATTTTGAAGGTAATTTTTACCTACAAAAGTGCGGAACCGCCATGGGAACCAGATTCGCCCCCAGCTATGCCAATCTGTTCTTGGCAGAATGGGAATATAATATCATCAATCCCCGGCTGGGGGTGGATCTGGTCCTATGGCGGAGATTTATAGATGATGTCATCTTTATTTGGAATAAAAGTAGAGAAGAATTAGACTCTTTCCTAGAAGAAATTAATCATAACCAGCTAAACCTGAGATTTACTGCAAGTATTGCAAATGAAACAGAATTTTTGGATCTTAAAATTAGATCAATAGAACAAAGGTACATTTGCAATACATTCTCGAAGCCCACCGCAAAAAATAGTTTCATACAGTTTTCCAGTTGCCATTTGCCGACCTGGCTAATCAATGTGCCCTATGGCCAGTTCCGTAGGATAAAAAGAAACTGTACACAAGATGAAGATTTTGAGGAGGAAGCGGTTAAGATGAAAGATCAATTTATGGAAAGACAATACCCCGAAAAAGTAATCAATCTAGCTCTGGAAAAAACTAGGAAATTAGACAGAAGTACCTTTTTCACAAATAAAACAAGTAAGACTGAGGTAATACAAGATAGTGAGGTTATTAATAACAAAATCATTTTTCCATTTAATAATAGCCATAAACGGCTACAGAAAATCATTAAAACCCATTGGCATCACATTTTAAGTGACAAAAAGATAGGCCACCTACTACCAACTAACCCGGCATTAATATTCACCAAAGTGCCTAATTTAGGTCTAAAAATAGCCCCATCAATTAAAAACCACAAAATAATGAAAAAGGAGAACACAATTTTAGGCACTTGGATGAATTTAAAAGGCTTTTTTAAATGCGGGAAGTGCATGGCATGCAAGTTTAATCCCATGTGTAGAAAAACTACCACTATCTCCTCAACACAAAATAAATATACATGGGAGATCAAAGATTGCCTAACCTGCAACACAACAGGAGTCGTCTACCTTATTCAGTGCCCTTGTAGGAGACAGTATATAGGGAGAACTAAACGTCCCTTGAAGACCAGGCTAGCTGAACATATAGCTAATATTAGAAAGGGATATGACAAGCATTGTCTATCGAAACATTATAAAGATATACATAATAAAGATCCCACAGGCCTGGTATTCATGGCACTGGAAAGGGTAGACAGACACTGGCGTGGTGGAAACTACATCAAACAGATGTCTAGGACAGAATCCAAACACATCTATCAATTTGGATCTCTGTTACCAATGGGCTTGAATGCTGAATTAGAGATTTTTGGATTCCTGTAGACTGGGTGCCCCCAGTCCGACTCTTGCGACTCAGTCAGGCCGTTTATCGACACTGAGTCATGGACTCGGCTGTGGGCCCCTAGTCGTACACCCTATCAGTCGAGATCTACATTCAATACCTGTATAGTCTGAATGGAATGTGCATTTTTATCTTAATATAAAATATTTTAATATTTTTGATATTCTCGCTCAAAAGTATTTTATATATATTTTTTTATATATTTTTTAAAGTGTATTCTACATTTTATGAATTTTATAATTTTATTTGTGTTATTTACATATATAGTATAGCATATTAATGCTTTTACCATTATTTCCATTTATTCATTATTTTAAATTGTTATATAAAATTGGATATTTAAATGAATGATGGGTTTAGATTAATATATGTACTAAGAAAAAATGAAGAAACAGAATTTATTTATAGTATTTTCATTGCTGAAGTCTTAGCATAAATATCATTATTGCATTATTATATGTTACTTATCCAGAAAAATGAGAATAACTTGTGTATGCAACTTGTAATCTCAAATTGGTTTTTGCAAAATATAGAAAATGTTAAAAGGAATCTATAATATGAAAAACGCATGTGTGCGGAAAAAAACCGCATCAAAAACACATATAAAGAAACACATGCGTCTTTTTCCAAGTTGAAAGTTATTCCAGTTATCCAGGATTTGGTGCAATCTTTGGACATAAAAGGCGGAGAAACACAGGTGTTGCTGTACCACTGACGAAGGGACAGAGTTCCCGAAACGCGTCTGGGCACACACCTGTGAAAGAAATCTCCGCAACCTATGCATGGCCATGCAAGTATTAATATAAGCAGAAGAATCTGAATTATTAAGACGCCGAGCACAGAATCCTGTGTATCATTCAGGATGTATACCTCCTCCGAAACTCCGCGAAATCCCGCGAGATCCGAGAACAGCGCATCATAACAGCTACAAGCTAGACGCCGGAGCTGCTTTCTGCCGCTGAACTACCCAACACGCTCATAGAGGCGTTCTTGAGATCGGAGTGGAAGGTAGGAACATCACATTTGTATCTTGCAAAATCTACATGGTACTTGATTATACCACCGCTACCTAAGATACCAAAGTACGTGTTAATACAGGAACGGCCTGATCCGCCTGCTTATTACTAACATTGGAGTGATATCCGTGAACTGTTCTGAGTTGCACATGGAAAATTTAAGCGCACTTTTTGTTACCAACTATCCAGATTGGCTACATTTGCACGGCTTGATTTATTCGCTCATCACTAATACTGGAGCGATATTTATGAACTATTTCAAAGTGCACATGGGAAATTGAAATGCAATTTTGTTATTAACTGCCCAGATTGATCACATTTGCACCAGTGATTTCGGATTTTAGTAACAGTTTCTATCCATTCTTATATATGTGAATTGTTATGTATTTTATTGGTAGTTTTTAGTTTATATTTCTAATATACGCGTTATTATTGTGATTTAATAAATATTTGATCCACAACCAATTGGGACCAAGTGCTGAGTGCTCGCCCTGATTTTGATCTTAGCCATTTTCCACTACCAGAGGAGGGGTGTTCCTCTTTACTGGGCTAGTAGCACCTAATCCAGAACCCTGCCTGAGGTGAGCCACCATTTTGAGTCTACATAATACGACACTGCCATGTATTTTTAAGCAGGCTATCATCACCATGAACAATGCTTTACCCATAGCCATATATACTGTATCACTGTTACTTTGACATTAATAATTCTGTCTCTGAATTAACTCCTTGAGGACATGGCAACTTTATGTTTTTGTGTTAAAATTTTTTTACTCTTTTCTTTCTCAGAGCCATAACTCTTTTTAATGTTCCATTCACATAAACGTATGAGAGCTTGTTTTTTACAAGACAAGTTGCACTTTCGAAAGTCACCATTTAATTTTGCATACAATGTGGTGGGAAGCTTGAAAAATTCCAAATGAGGTGAGAAAAAATGCAACTCTGACATAGTTTTATGGGCTCTGTTTTTACAGCATTCCCTATGTGGTAAAACTGACATGTTACCCTCATTCTCCGGGTCAGTACAATTACAGCGATACCACATTTATATAGATTTTATCATGTTTTAAAGGGGTTGTCTGACTTGACATTTATCATGTAGATAAAGTCAATACAAGACACTTAGTAATGTATTGTCATTGTCCATGTTACCTTCTTTGCTGGCTGGAATAATTTTTCCATCTCATTTTCAACTGATTGGATTACAGGATGGTCGTAACCCCTGAAAACACCAGCGATGCCTGTGCTTGTGCACTATAGGAAACAGCGCCAGACTCTTGGGGCTGAGACTGTCAGAGAGCGCATAGGCACACATGTGCAACAGATCCTGCCCGAACACAATGTATTTGCACTTCAGCGGCAGAACTAACCCCTGGAAATGGAAGCAATATGGACAATCAGAATACATTAGTATGTGCCACTTTCTCTACATGATAAATGCCATTTGCAGAAGTGAGACAACCTCTTTAATGCTTAAAAAAAAACACATTTTTATATTTATGCCTACAGAGTTGTGTGGGGGCTCCTTTATTGATACCATTTTGGAGTGTATATGACTTTTTGATCACTTTGTATTCAAATTTTTTTGAGAGGTGAACTGACAAACAAATATATCCTGTAACAAGTAAATGTTAGCTCGCTTGTCCCATAGACTACATTGAATTAGCATTGCAGCTTATGGGAGTTCCATTGTTTTCCTGTGGAGCCTTGCCACCTGCAGACCTTTGTAGGAATTACTACTGTGATAACCTTGGATACTTTAGAGTGATTGAGGCTATCACAATGTAATATATCAGGCTGGTTTAAAATCTGTAAAAAAACACAGATGGGCGCACCATAGGGTAATTCTGTGGGTATATATTGATATACGGAGAGAGATGGTAAAGCTCACCTTATATGGTTGTGCAAGGATAGGCACAACACTATTGTAGGTATTATCAAACAAGCCTGGATGTCTGGATAGGGCGGTCTGCAGCCACGGGATCACAGAAGATCTTCAAACGGAGAAGCCTGGAGCCCCCAAGAAGATAGTAGTATAAAGGAACAAAAACACGTCCCACGGCGCGAATTACCGTCAGCCAGTCACCAGGATCAAGAAGAAATCTTTTTATTGCAGCGATACAACGCGTTTCGGGGAATCACTCCCCTTCATCAGGTACACAGAGCTGCACAAAGTAACAGCACAAGGCTACACATATTTATACTTACAAACATACCGCCCTTAAAGGGTCACAAGGTCAGAAGGGAGGAGATTTGGGTGTTGCCTAAATGATCAGTGGCAAATACAATGTGCATATCTGCAAGCTCTCATAATGAGCCGCCGATGTGCACATTAGAAACACATTTATATTATATAAAGCTAGAAAAGCACACTGAAAATAGTCCGTTTTGTAAGTGACCTCAAAACAATACGCCCATATGGGGGCCGACCCTATGAGGTGTGCAATGGCAAACGCATCACAGGTTTCTAATCAAATAAGGCGATTGTGAAGTTCTATCAAGACTCTAGGACCTGTGTCACATGACCGGATCCCAGTCACGTGAGAGCCGTTGCTCGGTCACAAGGTAACAAAAGTGGTGAGGGGGCCGTCCTCTCTAAAGAAGCTAGCTCACGTCACTCAACCTGGTATCACATGGAGTCATGTGATACCAGGTTGAGTGACGTGAGCTAGCTTCTTTAGAGAGGACGGCCCCCTCACCACTTTTGTTACCTTGTGACCGAGCAACGGCTCTCACGTGACTGGGATCCGGTCATGTGACACAGGTCCTAGAGTCTTGATAGAACTTCACAATCGCCTTATTTGATTAGAAACCTGTGATGCGTTTGCCATTGCACACCTCATAGGGTCGGCCCCCATATGGGCGTATTGTTTTGAGGTCACTTACAAAACGGACTATTTTCAGTGTGCTTTTCTAGCTTTATATAATATAAATGTGTTTCTAATGTGCACATCGGCGGCTCATTATGAGAGCTTGCAGATATGCACATTGTATTTGCCACTGATCACTTAGGCAACACCCAAATCTCCTCCCTTCTGACCTTGTGACCCTTTAAGGGCGGTATGTTTGTAAGTATAAATATGTGTAGCCTTGTGCTGTTACTTTGTGCAGCTCTGTGTACCTGATGAAGGGGAGTGATTCCCCGAAACGCGTTGTATCGCTGCAATAAAAAGATTTCCTCTTGATCCTGGTGACTGGCTGACGGTAATTCGCGCCGTGGGACGTGTTTTTGTTCCTTGAGGCTATCACAAGGAATTAATTGCCCACCTGATCGCTCTGCAGGGAGCTGTTTGGGCTCTGGGAGTGCAGCGCTCCCAGGGAGAAGCCTCCTAGATGCCCTGGGATTGCAATTGACCACAGCATCTGAGGAATTAAATACCTGCGATCGGCACTATTGCCAATCCAGCTGTTCGGGCCCTGGGATGACCTGGTTGCAATTGACCACAGCATTTGAGGGGTTAAATACCTGCGATCGGCACTATTGCCAATCCGAGACATGAGCTAAAGAGTGTCATACACAACTTTTCAGCGCAACCTGAGTACTTTGATTTGGGAGGAATTTATTCTGACCAATTTATTTGAAACAAATTTCAAGAAATTCACTTATCACTAATCAACCCTGTGACTAGGCTCATAGAGTGACCTCATGTGGCTCTTAGTTCAGGACATAATAGTGTAGCACAAGCCTATCATACTGTAGTTATATGAACCTTTCTAAATGGACTGTTGGTGGCCTAATTCTCTCATTTATAGGATTAGAAATATAAGCTGAACCAAGATAACATTTATCTTTTTATCCCAGGTAATGGACTGGAAATTAGAGTAAAATCCTTATAAAATTACATTAAGACCAGCAAACAAACCTGTAGAGATGGCCTTGCGGTTCACCCGGCGGTCGTTTTGCGACAAACTTTGCTCGTTCGCGATTCGCCGAACATGGGAACATATGCTGATATTCGCACATGCCATATTTTTTTGCATAGCGATGAACTTTGACCCATGACACATCCATAAGGTGGGACAGGACAGCCAATTGAGACGTTTCAGCACATGGACACACCCCCAACCCTATAACATAACCCGATCTGGCAGCCATTTTACATTATGTGTTTTGCCAGTGTAGGGAGAGGCTGCAAAGGCTAGCTAATAGGGCCACAAAAGTCCTTTCATGGACTGGTATAGGTGTACTATCGATAGGTGTGATATAGAGGGGTTTGATATACTTATAATATACTTTCTAACATAGAAATTATATTATAGTCTTGTAACGGTCACGTACACACACAGGGGGGAGGATAGTGACCACTGCGCTCCACCCTCACCCCTGGCCCTGCCTACTAGCCTCACGAGTCCTGATGACAGGGGACAACTGGACGGCAGTCCCTAACTTAGAATACGTGCGGGAATGACAGACAAGACAAATAATGGATAGTGAATGGACCGGGTCAAAACCAAGAGGACAACGCAGTACAGAGGGATAAGCAAAGAAAGGTCAGGAGAAGCCGGGGTCATAAATACCAGGAGAGTCGAGAAGTACCAAAGGAGTCCGCAAAGAATAGTCAGGTGGAAGCTGAGGTCAATATACCAGGAAGGATGCGAAGTACAGGAGCAGGCAAATGATCGTCAGGGAACAGGATCAGGTAAGTACACAGGTATCCAACAACTGCCAGGAACCTAAAATTAACAGGCAACCTGTGGCCAGCAGGCTGGGAGTGGGGAGTGAGGATCATGTGATGTGGCCAGCTTCACATGACCGACAGACCGACCAGTCGAGCACCGAGTGATCAGCTCGGCGCTCAAGGCAGACCTAGGAACACAGATCCTTGCTCCCGAAGCTAAGAAGCAGGTCTGCGGCTGATGGGAGACCAAGTGCACCTTCGGCACCCCGTTACAAGTGTATTTGAATTGTGCAGCAGTTGTATGCGGTTCTGATGTGATACCGCAGCTAGATAGAGGGACAAACGCTATTGGAGTAACTAATTGCAACGGGTGAGACATATCTGTTGCACCCCCAAAAAATGCTTGAGGGTTACGATATACCGTCTTCCACAAAATCCTGATTAAGGGGTGCTATATACCCGTTTCCACCAAATACTGATTGAGGGTTGCTATATACCAGTTTCCGCCAAATACTGATTGAGGGGTGCTATATACCTGTTTCTGCCAAATACTGATAGAGGTGTGCCATATACCTTCTTCCATAAAATACTGATTGAGGGTTGGTATTGCTATATACCTTCTTCAACCAAATACTGATTGAGGGGTGCCACATACCTGTTTCTGCCCAATACTGATTGAGGGGTGCTATATACCTTCTTCCACCAAATACTGATTGAGGGCTGTGATACACCCGCTTCCCACAAATACTGATTGAGGGGTACCATATACCTGTTTCCGCCAAATACTGATTGAGGGGTGCCATATACCTTCTTCCACAAAATCCTGATTGAGGGGTGCTATATACCAGTTTCCGCCAAAATACTGATTGAGTGGTGCTATATACCTTCTTCCACAAAATACTGATTGAGGGGTGCTATTACTATATACCTTCTTCCACCAAATACTGATTGAGGGGTGCTATTGCTATATACCTTCTTCCACCAAATACCGTTCGAGGGCTGTGATACACCTGCATCCACAAAATACTGATTGAGTGATATCATATACCTGTTTCCGCCAAATTCTGATTGAGGGGTGCCTTATACCTTCTTTAACAAAATACTAATTCAGGGGTGCTATTGCTATATACCTGTTTCCGCCAAATACTGATTGAGGGGTGCCTTATACCTTCTTTCACAAAATACTAATTCAGGGGTGCTATTGCTATATACCTTCTTCCACCAAATACTGATTGAGGGGCGACGATACACCTGCTTCCACCAAATACTGATTGAGGGGTGCCATATACCTGTTGCTACCAAATAATGATTGATGGGGTGCTATATACCTGTTTCCGCCAAATACTGAATGAGGGGTGCCATATACCTTCTTCCATAAAATACTGATTAGGGGTGCTATCGCTATATACCTTTTTCCACCAAATACTGATTGAGGGCTGCGATATACCTTCTACAAATACTGCTCTTCTCTACGGACTTAGGCAGAGGGTCATTTAGAAAATGACATGCAGAGGAAGAGGCAGACCATTCCACAGAGATAGTAGGGGTCGGGCAGGTGCACCAGGCCAGAGACTAAGTGGGAAGTTGGAGAAGGCGCGTGCAATAACTTCAAAGGGTGCACCAGAGTTGGCTGTATCTGCACCTTCCTCACTCTCTGCTGTGTGCACCCCCAAAGACACCACCACCACCACCATAGCCCTTCTATTCGAGTCAGAGGAATTATTTTCCCATCCATTCCCACACCTTACTGATACGCAGCCATTCTTGGCATCAGATGAGGAAGAGGAGATAGCAAAGACCGTCACCCAGCGGTCTGACTACAGTACCTAGATCAGCCCAAGGAGGGTGGCCCCCGCTGTTGCTGCCTACTGCGAGATCTCTAATGTCAGTGGTGGTGAAGGTGACGATGATTACGTGTCAATGGACGTCACGTGGGAGCCCACAAGTGAGGAAGAGGAGGGGAGTTCAGAGGGACAGATGGAGCAGCAGATAGGGAGGAGAAAGAGGAGAAGCAGGCAGAACTCGCAGTTCACAGGAGGCAAATAGCAGACTGCAAATGTATCTGGAGCGAGCCATCCACCATGCACGGTCACATCTTGCGCTTCCGGGGCGCCAGCACATGGCTCCGCAGTGTAGGATTTTTCTCCCAGAAGGGCATCCCTGAACTATCTGGGCACGTTCAGTGGCAAGTTAATAAATCTCTGACACACAGCGTCGTTGCCAAGATACATCTAACCACAGACACGTGGTCTAGAAAACACGGGCAGGGAAGGTACATAACTTTTACTGCCCATAGGATGAATCTTCTGATGGCTATCAAGCATGTAACCTGTGGCACCCGTGTGGATTTGGTGTTACTGCTACGGATTTCATGCAGGCCTGCCTCTTCTTATCCTCCTACTCCATCCTCCGTCTCCTCCTCAGCTGACTCCTTCTTTTCCAATGCTATCGCCTATTCCGCTGCACCCCCCAAGCTCCCCAGAACCTATTTGACGTGCCAGGTGGCACTAGCCACCACTAGCCGGCACTAGCCACATAATCACACGCCTGTCTCACTCCTCTGCCTCTCATTATGGTGGCGTATGAACCGCATTCAACATAAGGACCTTCTAATGTCACAGGGTCATGTGACTGTGCCCCCCACCCCGTACTGTGCCCCTTTATGCCCTGCATTGTGCCCTCTTACCACACCCTGTGCAGTGCCCCTAGTTACTCCCTGTTCTGTGCCCTCTTATACCCTTTTATCTGGTCAAGGTATGGCAGTGCTATCCGGTCACTGTACAGAGGTGTTATCCGGTCAATGTATGGCGGTGGTATCCAATAACTCGATGTCCATAACTGTATCCCTTTCCCTGCCCACGCCATCCTTTTTTAGACTTGACATGAGCGGGAAAAATATGCAGATTGCTGTGCTAAGGACCTTTGCGCCGCAATATGTGTCAGAAATACGCCTAACAGACATATTTCTATATAATAAATGACCACCTAATTGTATTATTATTCGGGGGTAGGCTTAATATCTTTATATTATATAGATTCTAGTGTATTATACTGTGTCCTGTATTTCCCAGTAGAAAATGATTCTTGGGAAGCACAGTCCTCATCCCTGATCACCAGGGCCAGGTATTGCTCTGTCAGTACATGGCGGCCTCCCCTCTCCGCCACGCTGCTCCGCTGTGTACTGGTACTGGTGCTTATTCAGACACTAGGGCTGGGTTCACATCCTATTTTTGCCCTCCATTTAATACATACCAAAAATGTATGCATTAACAGATGCCTCAGACTGATGCCGTACAGTAGCGTCCGTTCACCATACAGTTCCATGGTAGAAAAAAAAATTACGCTAACGTATGCATTTTTTGAATGGACTCTGCAGGATACAAAAACGTTGAGTGCTGCACATTTGTATACAACAACCTATAGGAAAAAAATTTTTTCTGGGATCTAGCAGGGCCCATTTTTGAGAGTTTCCCTTTAAGATGCATAAAAATGGCCCCTGATTAAAATACATATTTTTTGTAGGAATTTTTGCCAATGATCCCTCTCTGGTATGTCACTGGCCATGTTGTGGGACTATTTGTGTACTTCTAGTAAGTGTTTGCTGGCTGCAAATACGTCCTGAAGGTTTTTTAGGTTCGCCTGCTGCCAGCCGCAAACTTGTGGTTCGCAAACATTTGATCGCGAATGCGCGTTCGCGAATTGTCCCGGCCGATGTTCGTCCATCACTACAAACCTGTACTGTGCAACTGTTAAGTGCAACATAAGCACAGCTTTACACTGTTCAAATGCAGTTTCCCATTATTCTGCACATAAGTTCAGCAGGACAAGGGTTAATAATAGATTCATAATTTATGTTTTCTAGTAACATTAAAAACCTTCTCAAAATCATTATCATTCAATAAATGTATACCACCGACTGAAATATTCTCCCTTTTATACAGTAGAGGCTAGTTGTCCTGCTTCTTGTAAGATTAAAGATGGTCCTGAATCAAAAGCCATATTTAAGATTTTACAGAGAAGAGAAGGGCAGGGTGACTGCTTATGAGTTATGGAGCAAAGGCCAGACTGCCCCAGTAATTGACCGTAATTCTTCACTGATAATAGGGCAAGGACCACACATTAGATTGCATTTTATTTTAACCTGAACCCTCATAGAAAACCAGTTTGTAAACGGCCTCTAAAATAAAATCATTGCAAAATTGCAAAGCAAGTAGGCATGCTGCACATAAATCCGCCATTGTTTGACAGTCACATTAATCTTCCTTCCACACAGCCAGCTTTTCTGGGTATATTTTTATCAATTTCCATATTATATTGTCTATGGTTTTTCCCTTCATCTTTGCTCTCACAAACACTATGCCGCAAGCGAACAAACAACATAATAAAAGTACATTGTCTCCTCAAAAACTTCAGGGGTCTAACCCAGGGGCGTTGCTAGGGTCTGAAGACATCCGGGGCATGAGCCCAAGTAAAGCCACGTCCGCATCCCATGAAGCCACGCCCTCATTGCCACGGGGGGGGGGGGGGCCTTCACAGTAGTTATTAATACCATTCAGCAGTCTCCCTTCAGTGAATGGGGGACTGCTGAATGGGGTTAATAACTACAATGAAGGGCCAAGCCGTCTGGGCAACCCCACATATCATCCATAATAGTGCCATCCACAGATCCCCCTCCCCATAACAGTGCCATCCACAGATCCCCCTCCCCATAACAGTGCCATCCACAGATCCCCCTCCCCATAACATGGCCATCCACAGATCCCCCTCCCCATAACAGTGCCATCCACAGATTCCCCTCCCCATAACAGTGCCATCCACAGATCCCCCTCCCCATAACTGTGCCATCCACAGATCCCCCTCCCCATAACTGTGCCATCCACAGATCCCCCTCCCCATAACTGTGCCATCCACAGATCACCCTCCCCATAACTGTGCCATCCACATATCCCCCTCCCCATAACAGTGCCATCCACAGATCCCCCTCCCCATAACTGTGCCATCCACAGATCCCCCTCCCCATAACAGTGCCATCCACAGATCCCCCTCCCCATAACTGTGCCATCAACAGATCCCCCTCCCCATAACTGTGCCATCCACAGATCCCCCCCCATAACAGTGCCATCCACAGATCCCCCTCCCCGCCGCTCACCGGAGTGTACATTAACATTTTAAACTGTAATCCTAATCCGTATCCTGCAACCTTAACTTTAAGTTTAAATCAGCGCTCATCTGTAGTCTTTATCTTACTCTCAGCTAGTCAGCTCCAGTAACAGGCAGTGTGGGCAGTGCTCACTCACTGACGTCACGCGCCTGCGCCACCTAGTGGGAGGAGCAGGCGCCTGACGTCAGTGAGCGAGCGCCGTCTGCACTGCCTGCTGTTACCGGAGCTAAGAATCTAGTAATGAGATGAGCGGCTGATTTCGAGTTAAAAATTAAGTTTGCAGGCGGATTAGGATTACAGTTTAGAGTTAAATATATGTGAGCGGCTGGGCCGGTGTAGCGCAGGAGAGTCAGAGCGCCGGCCGGCCCTGCCAGTGCCAGCAATCATTCGGGGCACTGGTCAAAACATCCGGGGCTCAAGTCCCGAATGTTTTGACCTAACGACGCCCCTGGTCTGACCACTAGGAAAACTGCCAATTTGCCTGCTCACAGCCCTGCTTTGCTCGTCATTTTGATTCCACTTTATCAGTAGCATTATTCCTCTCTTGAGTCGTCTGGGATAGAGTATTTTGTAGATAAGAATTACACTTTTCATTAACCTTCCTTTTTTTTCCCCTGTCAGACAAAAAAAAAAGGAAGACACAAGGAAACACAACTGGAGCAAAATTGGACACGGACCACTGAAGCCAAATCACTGACAGTGAAAAAACACTGTCGTGTGCATGAGGCCTAAAGCTGTCAGAGGAAGCAGGAGGAGCATGGGTGCACAGACTGGCTTTGGTGCACTGAATTTCTAACTTGCATATGGTTTAAACATACTTTCTTTCCAGAATAAAGCAATAGATCACTGAGGGAAAAGTATCATTTACATTCAGCTGGGCTAGCCAGCATCACAAACACTGTTCATGACATTTACATGCTGTTAAAAAATGATTAAGTAAGGAATTATGACATTTACTAACACAGTGCGTCGCCATCCGGTGATCAATGTATATAGCAATGCGCTAAAAGTTTGTGGACACAGATGCTGACTCACTTTCCCCACAGCCAGGTTCCTGCTTGACAATAAAGTAGCAGAGTCCCTTCAGTAGCATGGTAGTATAGCTCATAAGGCAACTTCTGCTTGTAAATTAAGAATAGATTATACTGTCAGCTGCCAGAGGAGAACGGTGACTGATTCTGAACAGTGTAAATTACTTTAAAACAGTTATTAACCCAATATAGTGACTTCTGATACGAAAGTGATTTATAGGATAGCCCTTTTAACCAAATAAATGAAAGTGTCTGTTTTTCATGGCTATTTACTAAAAACGGACATGGTTTCATCAACACAATTTATCTATTTGTTTCGTTATCATTAGTAACACATTGCTGTTGAGATCTGAAGAATTTGGAAATGCAACAATTAAGTGAAATGAGCTATGACAGGAATTTCAAGTAAGGACACTTGACCTGCTAAATATGTTCACTACTTCTGTTCTGTCTTCATACACGTTCACACAGTGTGCAGTCTGACATTCAGTATAAACCATTCCTGTCTTCCAAATAAGAGGACTGTTCTCTGTAGTCTAACTTGTTTAATTTGGAAAATCAGGAGTATTGATTTGATAAAACTATAAGAATACAAATGACATGTATAAGAATAAAGCATAGCATGTATCAGCATACAGTATAGATGGCTATAATAATACATTAACAGAGAAAGCAGATGTCCCAAAATGGCTGCCTGTACATAGGAGTGCATAGCTAACATCTAACAGCTACAACATGTTCCCAGAGTAATAATACAGCTAGCCAAACATAACTGCATAACATCATATCTCTGAGACATGGTAGATCTCACTAACCAGATATACTTGCACAAAGATGGTGGGGTTTGAGAAAGAGAAATGCAAGAGACAGCTCTGCTGATGTCATGTAACATGGAGACGAAATACTGGGCTTCTCCTTCCCAGCATGCATTACACTCCCACAATGCTTGGCACCTCCCACAAATACAATAATCTTTATTAATAAGAAAACAAAGAGCAATACATTTTTACCACCGCTAAATGGTGTGGTTACCTAACTAATAACTACAGGAATACAGAACGAATGAATTAGAAATTAAATAGACATGAACTGAAATTAATCTCCCTGTGCTGGAGGCAGAACAACTTCAGTACCCCACCAATTTCCGTTTTTTCATCTCTTCCAAGATACACAACTTTTTAAGCCTTATTGGGCTTATTATTTTTGCCGCAGAAGTTATATTTTTAATAGCACCAATTTATCACATTATGTTTCATGTGAGGCCTTATTTGGGCCTGATGAAGGGATTTCATTTAGCCCAAAACATTTCCATAACTGGACATTGTGCATCATTATGTCCGGCTGAATAAATATCACTTATCATCACATCAATCAAACGAAGTGCTGTCTAATTATACAAATACTACGAGTGTTGTTCCTGAGGTGGAGCAAGGAACATAACCGTGACGCGCACACCCAAATAAGCCAGGTTATTGTTAAGTGCTGTGACTACTGGGAAATTGAAAATAGCCATTGTTTTTGGGCTTGTTTTTACTGCATTCACTATGCGCTAAAAATGTTGTAGAGCTCTATGAGAGCTTGTTTATGTGGGTCAAGCCATTGTTCTGATTGGTATCATTTGGGAACATATGATTTTTGATCACTTTTTATAAAATAAATTCAGGGGGGTTGGTGGCTGAAAAAAAAGGGGGATTCTGGCATTGAGAGGAATCAGGAAGTATAGAGAGGGTTGGAGGGCCCAGGATAAATCAGAATGGGAGTTGCTGGGGACCAGTAAGGTTACTTTTTTAAAGCCTTTTGAATCTTTTTTTTTTTTTTTTTTTTAAATTAGCCTAGTCTAGCCAGACAACCCTGTTAAGCTTTAGAAACATAGAACAGTAGAAGTCCGGTTTTTAAACATGGCACCCACTCAGAAGATGATCTGAGATCCAGGTTGCCATTTGGTTGCAGCGGCTCCCTCGGCCTTGGACAGTTATGTTCCTATGAAGCCCTGTCTGTGGTAGGGCTTCATAGGAACATAATGAATCTCCCATAGACTGCATTGGCAAATTGTAAACTTTCTTACCAAATCAGATGTGTAGATAGTAGCTCATATCTACAGGAATGTTTGCATTTAGGCCTTTCTGTTGAAGTTGTCCAAAATGCTGGAGCAGGAACTCAAAAAGTCATACAGGTCTCAATGGGACACACGCTATGAGTGAAGAAAAGCTTATAAATGATAAGGACAAAAAATAATATATCAAAATCCAGTAGAAAGCAAGGGGTTCCCATAAAGTAAAAAAAGGAACTTCCAGTACAAAGGATATAAGCCAGTAATGGGCTTATAATCCAAAGTGTGGAGTAGTGGGAACTGATTCCACAAGTCCCACTTTCACATCACAACAAAAGGGCATATAGGAGACGGTGGTCAATGCCAGAAAGTGAATGGGGAAGTGTCCCCACCCAGCCCTATTCTCACCTCAGATGTAGGGAGTGGCACGCTGTACTGCAATTTATGGAAGCGGTCATTAGCATGCGGGAGGCACAGGGAGGTGAGGAAAGCACTGCGCTGGCTGTACTCACTTCCCCTGGTCTTCTTCTGAGTTCCACTTTGGTATTCTGACCACGCACAGCGGCAGGACGTTGTGCATGTAGGTGTGCACCATGACATGACTCTGCGCATGTCAGGTCACAGTACACAGCAGGACCCAGAAGAAGCGATGGAGTCCTGGATATACAGCGCTGCCCAGAGCAATCAGGGTGCTTTTTTTTTTTTTTAAACGTCTGATCTAAGGTCTGATGAGCGCTGGGGGGGTGCGATCCAAGGCTGAGTGGCGCTGGGGGAGTCCAATTAGAGACTGATATAATCTGATTGGGGGTCTGGTTTGAGGCTGGTGGGGTCTAGGGGGTCCGATCTGGGGCTGGGGGATAGTCTGATCTGAGGCTGATAGGGTCTGATTGGCAGTCTGAGCTGAGTTTGATGGGGACTGGGGTCTGATGAGGGCTGATTGGGGGTCTGATTTGGGACTGATGCAGGCTGGGGGGGTCGAATGGGAGTCTGATCTGAGGCTAATGGAGGAATGGGTGTCTGATGGGAGTCTGATGGAGGCGGGGGGTCTGATCTGAGGCTGATGGAGCTTGGGGATCTGATTTTGGGGTCTGATGAAGAATGGGATTCTAATTTGGGGGTCTGATGAGGATTGGGGTCTGATTAAAAAATTAGCCCCCACATATCTCCATAGTATTAAAACTATATAAATGTGGTTTAGCTGTTTGTATCGAACCAGAGAATAAAGGTAACAGGTCAGTCCTACCACATAGGGAACACTGTAAAAATGAAACTCATAAAACTATGGCAGAGTTGCTTTCTCCCAATTCCTCCTCATTTAGAATTGTTTTCCAGCTTCCCACTACATCGTATGCAATACTAAATGATCATTAGAAAGTGCAACTTTTACCTAAAAAAAAGCCCCCATATGGCTAAACGAACAGGGGATGCAGCGAGTTAAAAAGGAAACCGCAAAAATTGTCTTGAAGGGGTTAACATTTGTTTTATTGAAGATGTGTATTTTATTAGTTTAAAAAATATTTTATGTTTTGAAATACCTCAAGTATTTTTGGAGGGTAAATTACACAACTGTAATTTTGATTTTGAGCCAGGACCATACAGGCTAAAGACAGTAATATAAATGCGTGTAGATCTGCAGCAATAAGATAGTCAATGTGTGCAGCATTGTTATAACTGATAACAGCTTTAAATCATGAAAATGGGAATTTCTTAAACAACTGCAGCCAGAAAGAAGGCTTTTGCATATCTTATAACTATATCAACATTACTGTTTCTTTTGATATATATATATATATATATATATATATATATATATACATATGCAGAGTGTATTGCAGGTTTTGTCCCTGCAAATTGTTTGTCTTTTGTGTTGTGCTAACTTTCTATAAAGCTGTACAATTTAGTTGAAAATATTTTAACATTGTAATTTCCTTATAATAGGCATGGATATGACAAGCAAATATGTAACTAGGTATCAGATCCAGTATCACAAATATCATGCTAATCTTTTAACGGTCTAGGGAAAAAACAACAACTTTAGTTTCCTGCTTAGCACTACTGATGAGAGGAAAGAGTCCTGAAAGATTGTGGTCTACAGACAGGTGTCTCTGGTTTGGCTGGTATTAGCTCATTTGCATACTTTTCCATCGAGCATTGCCTGTAAAATAAGCCTTTATACACTGCGTCTCTTCAATTACAAACAGCACTCCCTCTTTAATGGTAACTCATTCAGCCAACCAGTACTCTGCTCTGTACTGAGATGCAAGAACCCTAAAACAGTGCTGTCTACAGATGGGTGTCTTTTCCAGTATAAGCTCATACTTTTTCCCATTGAGCTGCTCAGCACTAATAGAATGTTAGCATAATAGACACAGAGATCCTGATGTAGGAAGAGTGGGTCGACCTACCACATGCTGTCTTGTCACGCTCTTTGACCAAATTATAGCTAAGGTAAGGGTGGCACAGCTATACACTGTACAGAGGCCCAGATTTGTATTGCAAACTTAATTCCATTCACTTATCATTGCATTCAAGAGCTTCAGGAGGGCGATAGTAAATGAAAAGATTTATAAATACAGTTGCAAGAAAAAGTATGTGAACCCTTTGGAATGATATGGATTTCTGCACAAATTGGTCATAAAATGTGATCTGACCTTCATCTAAGTCACAACAATAGACAATCACAGTCTGCTTAAACTAATAACACACGAAGAATTAAATGTTACCATGTTTTTATTGAACACACCATGTAAACATTCACAGTGCAGGTAGAAAAAGTATGTGAACCCTTGGATTTAATAACTGGTTGAACCTCCTTTGACAGCAATAACTTCAACCAAATGTTTCCTGTAGTTGCAGATCAGACGTGCACAACGGTCAGAAGTAATTCTTGACCATTCCTCTTTACAGAACTGTTTCAGTTCATCAATATTCTTGAGATGTCTGGTGTGAATCGCTTTCTTAAGGTCATGCCACAGCATCTCAATCGGGTTGAGGTCAGGACTCTGACTGGGCCACTCCAGAAGGCGTATTTTCTTCTGTTTAAGCCATTATGTTGTTTATTTACTTCTATGCTTTGGGTTGTTGTCCTGTTGCAACACCCATCTTCTGTTGAGCTTCAGCTGGTGGACAGATGGCCTTAACTTCTCCTGCAAAATGTCTTGATAAACTTTGGAATTCATTTTTCCTTCGATGATAGCAATCCGTTCAGGCCCTGACGCAGCAAAGCAGCCCCAAACCATGATGCTCCCGCCACCATACTTCACAGTTGGGATGAGGTTTTGATGTTGGTGCGCTGTGCCTCTTTTTCTCCACACAGTGTTCTGTGTTTCTTCCAAACAACTCAACTTTGGTTTCATCTGTCCACAGAATATTTTGCTAGTACTGCTGTGGAACATCCAGGTGCTCTTGTGCAAACTGTAAACATGCAGAAATGTTTTTTTCAGACAGCAGTGGCTTCCTCTGTGGTATCCTGCCATGAAATCCATTCTTGTTTAGTGTTTTACGTATCGTAGATTCGCTAACAGGGATGTTAGCATATGCCAGAGACTTTTGTAAGTCTTTAGCTGACACTCTAGGATTCTTCTTCACCTCATTGAGAAGTCTGCACTTGTGCTCTTGCAGTCATCTTTACAGGACGGCCACTCCTAGGGAGAGTAGCAGCAGTGCTGAACTTTCTCCATTTATAGGCAATTTGTCTTACCGTGGACTGATGAACAGCAAGGCTTTTTTAGATACTTTTATAACCCTTTCCAGCTTTATGCAAGTCAACAATTCTTAATCGTAGGTCTTTTGAGAGCTATTTTGTGCAAGGCATCATTCACATCAGGCAATGCTTCTTGTGAAAAGCAAACCCAGAACTGGTGTGTGTTTTTTATAGGGCAGGGCAGCTGTAACCAACACCTCCAATCTCATCTCATTGATTCGACTCCAGTTGGCTGACACCTCACTCCAATTAGCTCTTGGAGATGTCATTAGTCTAGGGGTTCACATACTTTTTCCACCTGCACTGTGAATGTTTACATGATGTGTTCAATAAAAACATGGTTACATTTAATTCTTTGTGTGTTATTAGTTTAAGGAGACTGCAATTGTCTATTGTTGTGACTAAGATGAAGATCAGATCACATTTTATGACCAATTTGTGCAGAAATCCATATCATTCCAAAGGGTTCACATACTTTTTCTTGCAACTGTAAATTAAAGGGGTTCTCTGGGTTCAGAGCTGAACCCAGACATGACCTCTTCTTCACTCATTTACCATGTACAAGTGGAGCATCGGAGAATTTCTAGCTCTGAAGCTCCCCCTTGCCCTGCGGCTTTTTCTCAGTAAGCTAGGAGGAGGCTCCTGCTTAGCAGTGATCCCAGTAATGTCACCGGCACTAATGGGTGCCGCGTAGCATACCCATGTAAAGTAAAGAAAAATTTGTAAAGAAAAAGCCCTTGGGGAGCATTGGAGCAGCAAGAAATGCACCGATGCTCCATTCAGACATGGTAAGTGAAGGGGAGCTTATGTCCAGGTTCAGCTCTGGACCTGGACAGCCTCTTTAACAAACAGAGAACGTCTTTTCCTAAAAATTCCTAGGAGACTAGAGGGAATTATATACAATTTTTCAGGGCAATTGGAAAAACTTTGGTTGAGGTAGAATTGATTCAGGACCAAACTGAACTTAAAAAAATAATAATCTGCAAAGCTGAAACAAACCGAATTTTAAAAGGTTCGCTCATTTTTAAGTTGAACAAAACATCGGCAGATCTTTCTAAATATAAAGGGAATCTGTCAGCGGCAAAAACCACCCCAAACTTCCAGCAGTACCTTCAAGTAGCCTGCAGTGTGTTTCTAATGATGATTTTCTTCCTGCAGTCAGATGCGTTTAAAGCAGGAAAAAAAGATCTTTTATCCCCTGAGCGTGCTATTTTTGAGACACTCTTGAAGTCAAGCGGGCAGCGGCCTCCTTGCTTCAAGTCACGGTAACCACACCCCCTTCCCTGCCCCTTCTCCTGTGAATGACAGCCGGCTGTTCGGCAAAGCAAGCCCGCTGTGGGGCATAAGCGTTGTCAGTCACAGCGAAGGGGCAAGGAAAGGGGCGCAGTTACCGTGACTTGAAGCAAGGAGGCCGCTGCCCGCTTGACTTCAAGAGTGTCTCAAAAATAGCGCGCGGTTTGGGGTGGTTTTTGCCGCTGACAGGTTCCCTTTAAATAAATAACTAGGAGGATGTAATGTTAGGTAGAGAAGTATCAACACAAGGCAACAAATTCTCTTCACTATAAGCCTCCCTCAGTTGATAAATAATTACATACTATGACATTAGATTTAATAGGGTCATTTAACAAGTGTAACAGAACAGTTTTTCCACATGAACTGCATCCCTAGATTTATTCTTTGTTCAGCTAACAGAAACAAGCAAACCAATAATTTAATAGAAGCTTTAACATGACCGTCCATCTGATGAGAATAGAAAAGTGATTTAACAAATGAACTGTGTTGAATATACATATTTAATCATTTTACATTGTGACCCTCACTGATATATAAAATACAGAAGCTGTGGCATGGAATCCCATTAGATTTGTACTAGAGATTCAAAGACCTTGGAGAATGATGCTTGGACACAGATCCTTAGCTTTATCAAACAAGGAGAACATAGACCCCCATGATGACAATCTTTTGACATGTCTCAACAAGGTAAGACATTTATACTATCGTTATTCTATTGGATTATATTATATACGGATTAGAGATGAGTGAATTAATTTATACAAATCGAATACATTCATAAATCAGACTTCCTGTGTAGTGAGGGGTTGGCACCACTGCGCAAGAGGCTACCCCCTCCTCCTTGATTGACAGGACCAGACATTGCCTAGCTCTCTCAATCTTGCACCTGCGGCTTTGCTCCATGTAACAGCACAAGCGCCAGTGCCTGAGCAGTGCAAAACTGGTACATACACCACTGCAAATGTGGGTGTACCCGGATGTGAAGCCAGCTCCTCGCTGCTCAAGAAGTCTGGTTTATGAATGTATTTGATTTGTATAAATCAATTTACTCATCTCTATTTGGGATTATATGGCCCTTGACTCAAACATATAAAGAGGACCTCTATTAAATAGGCCACAATTACCTGGCTGTAGCTCCAGCTCCTCAGATTCCAACATTTTTTTTCATAGGTCCCTTATTCTCAAGCTGATGAGATGTCTACAGTTTCAGTTGACAATATGCTACTGTATTGAAGCCATGCACTGTTAACCAGCGCTCTGGTTCACTCCCCATTGAGAATCACATTTCCTTGACAGTGAAAGGCTTCAATAGCACATTAGAAGCGAAAACTACCAGCACCAGTTGCTTGGGATTGGGGTCCTAGGAAATAAAAAACAGAGCTGGAATCTGTGAAGCAGTGGAGCCAGGTAGTGGTGGCTTCTGTTGCTGGAGGATGAGAAAACCTGTCAGCTCCCCTGATTAGAACTTTATTGGTGTTACCAGTAGTGATGGACGAACATCAGCCGGGGCGGTTTGTGAACGTGATCAAATGTTCGCGAACTGCAAGTTCGCGGCAGGTCCCATTCACTTTAATGGCAGGCAAACCTGAAAAACCTTCAGCTCATATTTGCAGCCACCAAATAGTTAGTAGAAGTACACAAATAGTCCCACAGCATGGACAGTGACATACTAGAGGGGGATTAATGACAAAAATTCCAACAAAAAATATGTATCTTAACCAGGGGACATTTTTATGTGTCTTAAAGCGGTTGTCCGGGTTCAGAGCTGAACCCGGACATACCTCCATTTTTACCCTGGCAGCCCCCTGACTTGCTCCGATGCTCTCCTTTGCCCTGCGCTAAGTCGCGCAGGGCAAAGGCATTTTTTGGAGATCCGGTGACATACCGGGGTTCTCCATGGGGCTGCCAGGAAGCCTGGTGACGTCATCGGCACTGATGGGCAGGATTTAGTGCTGCCCTAGCCAGTTTCCGCCTGGCAGTGTGTTATTGAAAACAAAAGAGACCTTGCCCTGCGCGATTTAGCGCAGGGCAAAGGAGCGCGTCGGAGCATGAGATGCTCCGATGCTAGCCTCAGGGGGGCTGCCTGGGTGAAAATAAGGGTATGTCCGGGTTCAGCTCTGAACCCGGACAACACCTTTAAAGGGAGGTTCTCTGAAATGTGCCCTGTTGGAGCCTAGATAAATGTTATTTTAGGCCACAGGAGTACGAGCCTTAAAAATTAGGCATTCACATGACATAAAAGAAATTCTGATTATGTGGCTTGAGGTACATTATGCGGTCAATGGATACAAATTTTACTGTAGGCCACTGGACTACAGGCCCCAAACATTAGGCATTCACCAGACAGAAAAGATCAAGTGATTATGTTGCCGAAGGTATATTACATGGTCAATGGATATCAATTTTACTGCAGGTCAGTACAAATACAGGTCAAATACATATGTTTAAAAGAACTAAAAATATAAAATTGGATTAAAAACATGGCTAACAAAATCCCCCCTCTTGAAAAAAACCTTAATGATAATAGTTCAAATTCAATAACACGTGGTCGTCACTGGTGTTGAATTCCTCAGAGTCCCCAACTATTAGGCATTCACAGTGAAGAAAAGAACAAGTAATTATGTGGCTGGAGGTAGATTATACGGTCATTGGATATCAATTTTACAGCAGCAAAACCACAAACAAATGCTGCACTACCCAAAGGCACTATATAGAAAGTATATAATACCCTTGATTCAATCATTTTTTTGTGGGGCAACTGGTATATCACATCAGTAACAAAAATGTGCTCCAATGTCGTTTGTCCCTATCTGTAGCTGAGGTAATGTAGCTAAACCGCAAAAAAATGCTGCACTACCCAAATGCACTATATAGAAAATATATAATTTGTATATAACACCCCTGCTTCAATCAATTTTTTTGTGGGCAACTGGTATATCACACCAGTAGAAACTATTTGTTCCAATAGCATGTGCCTGCAGTATCGCAGCAGAACCGCACACAACTGCTGCACATTACAAATGCACTATAATATACTTTCTATGTTAGAAAGTATATTATAAGTATATTACACCCCTCAGTAAGACACACCTATCGATAGCACACCTATAAGACTGAATGTAAAATGGTGGCCAGATCGGGTTTATTTATAAGGGTATGTCCATGTGCTGAAACGTCTCAATTGGCTGTCCTGTACCACCTGATGGATGTGTCATGGGTTGAAGTTCTTCACAATGTAAAAGAATATGGCACCGGCGGACATCATGCCCAATCAGTGCTTCCAGTGTCAGTCTGCATAGGAACACACTTTCCAAAATGAAGCAATAAGTAAAAGGTATCATGAAATTCAGTTCAGCCAGCCCTACAAGGCATTATGGTTTAACAGTGAATTGATATACTCCATCTATGTTCTAGGAGGAATAACAGAAGGACAACAAAGTTATAATAAAAGATTCTCCAGAAATGATATTTCCTGGGCTATTCAGGTACTTTACTAAGCAGACATGTCACAGAAGCAGACAGGTCCTCTTTAAATCAGCTCTGTGGTTGGCTCTACCATTAGGAGTGATATTATTATAGAGGTACCACAACTGGTACCGTTACACAGGCATAATGTCTGGAAATTTTGTATTGATACTCTGGCATTATTATAGATACTAGGACTAGAATCATAGTTCTTAATATTTATGGTATTACTGCAGAGCTGACCATTTGTATGGTCAATAATATGGTGGCCTTAGTGATCTCACAGACTATTGCACACCGTACTCTTGACGTGATCTTTGTTGGTTAACCACTTCTGGGAGGTTAATAATGGTCTTGAATTACCTCCATTTGTAAACAATCTGTATCACTGGATTGGAGCCCAAACTCGTTAGAGATGGTTTTCTAGCTTGAGGAGTATCAACAACTCTTCTTTTGAGGTCCTCAGAAATCTCAATTGTTCATGCCATGATAAACATCCAGAAACATGTCTTGTGAAGATCAGACTTTGACAGACCCCTGTGCTTTAAATAAAACAGGTCTTCCACTCACACCTGATTGTCATACCATTGATTGAAAACACCAGACTCTAATTTCACCAACAAATTATCTGCTTATCTGCTAATCCTAAAGGTTTACATGTTGTACTTGTGATATGGGATCATATTGGTCAATAAATAAGTCCCCAAATGTAATGTTTTTGACCCATTTGTTTGATTTGGTTATCTTTATCTACTTTTAGGACTTGAGTAAAACTGTGATGCAGTTTTAGGTAAAATTTATGCAGAACTATAGAAAATTCTGAAGAGTTCACAAACTTTCCAACACCACTGTATGTGACTGTTATTACTATTCTTAAACGAATATTTGCCCTAGTCTACCGCACCAGGTAGCAGACATATCTGTATAGGCACAATGTGGCTCCAGCATAAGGATCGACTGTTATACATGCACCAAATTTCAGAGATTGCACAAAACTATAATATCTTTAGTGAAATTCAGTTTTGTCTTTTGGTTGCAGCAATCTCAGATGTATAGAAGGAAGGGTATGACCACACGGTGCTGTTGTGGGGCTTTCGGGATGAGACCGTGCTGCAATCGAGAACCGCGCGGGCAATTAGGCTGCAGCTGCCTTTAATAAATAGCCGGTCTGCACTGTTTATGGCCACGCGGTATAGAAGGTGTACTATACAGTGCAGTAATTAGTCAAATATGAGGCAGTTGCAGTCTAATTGGCCATGCTGTACTCGACCGCGAGCGCCCCACAACCGTGCCGTGTGGTCATACCCAAAAAAATGCAGACTACTGCACCAACTCCAACTACATGAGTTACATTCTAATTCAACTCTAAGTAGCAGTTGCCTTTCCCGAAAAACTCCCCATAGGCACTGGCCTTGTATGCCTAATTAAAAATGTATCATAAATCCTACTAAACATCCTTCTGTAGGAAAGAAGCCACCTAACCAAATGCATTTTCTGCCCATTACTGGTAACATAATTGCAAATTAAAGAAAATAAAATTACATGTAATGAAAAAATGCGTTTTTCAAACAAGTTCATCATTGCCTTCCTAGTTGGTGATTTAGTCATTTCAAATCATGATTTTCTTGATTGCCTATAAACTATTAAAGTACTGTAAATTATTAAAAGTAACGTCATTACCCTGGCAATTGTAAAAAGCAATCATGTCACATTTTTACATAAATTGCTTATTAATCCACTGCGCTCGGAAAACAGCATTGTAAATGTTCGAGCTTAAACACGTCTACCGATTCCCTAAAGCAGAAAACAAGTAAACAATAATGTGCCGCATTATCATCTTATCTCTTTTGTCAACTTTTTATTTAGAGGAAAAAGGGATTAATGGTAGACTCTGTAGTCAAGGTCTTCTCAGAACAGAAATGCGAGCTGTCTCAGTGCCGGCAGGCAGCCAGCAGAGGGAGGAGTGTGCTAAATGTCAATATACAGAAAGAATCATCATCTGAGTAATGCATTCAAGGTCGTTATATCTGCATGAACTGAGTCTCCAACTCTCCACCTCTGGAGGCCGCCCGCTCACGGTGAGCTATCATTCCTGCTGCTTTTCGAAAACTCTGCAGCACATTAAGCTATTTCCGCATCAATGACAAAAAGATAATGTAGAAGGAGTAGGAGAGTTTCATTTGGGGGAGACTTGTTACCTAGTTACTTAGTTGTTTGCGTAGTAAGAACAAAGTAAAAAGAGGAAGAAATAACATAAACAGTGAAATGAAGAGTGACAAAAAGTAAGGCTACTTTCACACTAGCGTTTTCAATTCCGCTATTGAGATTCGTCATAGGATCTCAATAGCGGATGAAAATGCTTCAGTTTTGTCCCCATTTATTGTCAATGGGGACAAAACTGAACTCACGAAACAGAATGCACCAAAATGCATTCTGTTCCGTTTGGTTGCGCTCTCATCGTGGACAGAATAACGCTGCAAGCAGCGTTTTTCTGTCCGCGATGTGTTGCGGAGCAAGACAGATCTGTCCTGACACACAATGTAAGGTCAATGGGGACGGATCAGTTTTCTCTGACACAATAGAAAACGGATCTGTCCCCCATTGACGTTCAATGGTGTTCATGACGGATCCGTCATGGCTATAGAAGACATAATACAACCGGATCAGTTTATGACAGATGCACGCAGTTTTATTATTGTAACAGAAGCGTTTTTGCAGATCCATAACGCAAAAAACTCTAGTGTGAAAGTTGCCCAAAATAAAATAGATCAGTGAAAAGTCTTCAAGTACCCAGGATAAATAGGAACTTCCTAGCGCTATAAAATCCATTACTAAAGTTGCCAACTGGCTGCAGTTAAAGAAGTATACTGGAGATCATTATTGGTCCGTAGCTGTGTATAAAACCATGATAGCACAACTGGCCGAGGCCCAGAAAAATGAAATAAAGTGGAGCATTATTATCATCAGAGGTTACTTAACCCCTTCCGGCATTTGAGCATAACTGTACATCCAAATCACGTGTAATTTAGCGCATTTGGGCAGACAGTTACACCCTAGCTTCAACCTGTCACCGCATCCATGGTGGCAGGAAAGTGATCGCAACTGTGCTTTCCGGCACCCGACCAATCATACCGGTGGCGATCACTATGATTGGTCAGTCAATGCCAGATCAGACCCCATATCAAACCTCAGATCAGGAGAAAAATAACGAAATAGACTTATCTCTCCAGATGGCACCCTGCTCTCACTGCTCCCTGGTCTTCCCTGTGCGCACTATGTCCATAATGGAACTAGTATTCGATTTATAAGACGCACAGCCATTCTCCTCCCTCTTTTGGGGACAAAAAGTGCATTATAAAGCAAATATACCTTAACTAACTTGGTGGGAGGCGTTACAAACTAGTAGAGTGTTGTTAGGGGCGATTCTGGAGCTGTGACAGAGAAAGGAGAAATGCATCATGGATGTAGTTGAATGCAGCAACAGGGAGTACTACATAGTGGATGGATACAAACCAGAGTGATTTGTTTACATTGAGAAAATGGGTCAGAAGGGTACAAATTGAAAAAAGAAAAAGCACATGTAAAAGTACATGAAGTAAGCAACTACATGAGCATATCTGTTAAAAACCCTAGTAAATTCCAGACACCCCCCCCCCCCCGCCTTTCTTTAAAGACTTTAGTTTCTCAATATGAAGGCATGTTAGCACACTTTGCACAATTGGCATTTCTCTATTAGCCCCGCCACTTCCCCAAAAAAGGCATGGTGAGGGGCAGGGTCAGTGCTGCCCTCCCCCTCCTACCCCCACACACATTTATCATCTTTTACCCCATTTTTATGGCGTAAAAGAACACTAAAATCTACAACGGCTTGGTATGGACAGAGGGACTGCCAGATGCTGCGCTTAATTTATGAAGGTATATGCCTCGTCATCTGGCAGCGCTCCTGATTATCATAGAGCTGCATATGCCATCATTCTATGATAATTCTGCACCATATAGTATTCTACATTACAGTCATATAGCTGAATACAGGATTTTATTATTATTACACACTGCTTATATGGAGCAGTGCAACATTTTCCATAGTACTGTACAGAGATTATAATCACTCATACCAGACCCTATCATCAGAGGTAGGCCTCATGCACAAGTTTTTTTTCACGGCCTGCAAAAACGGGGTCCGTAGGTCCGTGATCCGTGACCGTTTTTTCGTCCGTGGGTCTTCCTTGATTTTTGGAGGATCCACAGACATGAAAAAAAAATCGTTTTGGTGTCCGCCTGGCCGTGCGGAGCCAAACGGATCCGTCCTGAATTACAATGCAAGTCAATGGGGACGGATCCGTTTGACGTTGACACAATATGGTGCAATTGCAAACGGATCCGTCCCCATTGACTTTCAATGTAAAGTCCGGAGTCCCTTTTATACCATCGGATCGGAGTTTTCTCCAATCCGATGGTATATTTTAACTTGAAGCGTCCCCATTACCATGGGAACGCCTCTATGTTAGAATATACTGTCGGATATGAGTTACATCGTGAAACTCAGATCCGACAGTATATTCTAACACAGAGGCGTTCCCATGGTGATGGGGACGCTTCAGGCTAGAATATACTAAAAAACTGTGTACATGACTGCCCCCTGCTGCCTGGCAGGTGCTGCCAGACAGCAGGGGGCAGACCCCCCCCCCCCCCCCGCTTTTAACTAATTGGTGGCCAGTGCGGCCGGCACCCCCCTCCCCCCCTGTAGTTAACTCATTGGTGGCCAGTGTGGCCGGCCCCCCCTCCCTCCCCTGTAGTTAACTCATTGGTGGCCAGTGGGCCCCCCCTCCCTCCCTTGTAGTTAACTCGTTGGTGGCCAGTGGGCCCCTCCTCCCTCCCCTGTAGTTAACTCGTTGGTGGCCAGTGGGCCATCCCCCCTCCCTCCCCCTCCTAATTAAAATCTCCCCCCTATCATTGGTGGCAGCGGAGAGTACCGATCGGAGTCCCAGTTTAATCGCTGGGGCTCCGATCGGTAACCATGGCAACCAGGACCCTACTGCAGTCCCGGTTGCCAAGGTTACTTAGCAATTTGTAGAACCATTATACTTACCTGCGAGCTACGATGTCTGTGACCGGCCGGGAGCTCCTCCTACAGGTAAGTGACAGATCATTAAGCAATGCGCCGCACAGACCTGTCACTTACCAGTAGGAGGAGCTCCCGGCCGGACACAGACATTGCTGCTCGCAGGTAAGTATAATGCTTCTACAAATTGCTAAATAACCATGGCAACCGGGACTGCAGTAGCGTCCTGGTTGCCATGGTTACCGATCGGAGCCCCAGCGATTACACTGGGACTCCGATCGGTACTCTCCACAGCCACCAAAGATAGAGGGGAGATTTTAATTAGGAGGGGGAGGGAGGGGGGGCCCACTGGCCACCAACGAGTTAACTACAGGGGAGGGAGGGGGGGCTGGCCACCAACGAGTTAGTTACAGGGGAGGGAGGGGGGGCCCACTGGCTACCAATGAGTTAACTACAGGGGTGGGAGGGAGGGGGGCCCACAGGCTACCAATGAGTTAACTACAGGGGAGGGAGGGGGGCCCACTGGCTACCAATGAGTTAACTACAGGGGAGGGAGGGGGGCCCACTGGCCACCAATGTGTTAACTACAGGGGGAGGGGGCAGTCATGTACACAGTTCTTTTAGTATATCCTAACCTGAAGCGTCCCCATTACTATGGGAACGCCTCTGTGTTAGAATATACTGTCGGATCTGAGTTTTCACGAAGTGAAAACTCAGCTCTGAAAAAGCTTTTATGCAGACCGATCTTCGTATCCGTCTGTGTAAAAGTAGCCTACGGCCACGGACCACGGACGCGGATGCCAATCTTGTGTGCATCCGTGTTTTTTCACGGACCCATTGACTTGAATGGGTCCGTGAACCGTTGTCCGTCAAAAAAACAGGTCATATTTTTTTGACGGACAGGAAACATGGATCACGGATGCGGCTGCAAAACGGTGCATTTTCCGATTTTTCCACTGACCCATTGAAAGTCAATGGGTCCGCGTAAAAAATACGGAAAACGCCACAACGGCCACGGATGCACACAACGGTCGTGTGCATGAGGCAGTAGTCAATAGTGTTAATCGAGCATGCTCGTCCGAACACCGCATGTGCTACGCAGCCAATAAACGTGCAGGTAAGTACTGCCCTCACTCTGTATATACTACTTATTCCAGAGGGGTCTCAATTTTGATACATAATAAGATTAGAGTTGAAGCTCTGGCATGTGAGACCGATGACTGTGGCAGATACCTCTTTTTACACTGTTACGTAGAAGGGATTAAAACTGTAATTGCCAATATATATATTCCACCACCTTATAAATCAGATGTTCTGTATCAATTGTACAGATTTATGTTGAACAAACAGGAATGTATAATGATTGCGGTTGGCGATTATAATGCGGTTATGGATCCACTCAGGGATAGGACGTCTGGCAGAGGGGGAGGAGCACAAAATGTAGATTTATGTAAACTAGCCCATGAATTTAATTGGGTAGATGTTTGGCGGGTTCAGAACCCTGACGAAATCATGTACTCTTGTTATTTAAAAACACACCAAACTTGGTCAAGAATAGATATGATTTTTGGAAATAAAACTTTAATGTCGCAAAATAGGATTAGGACAAAGTATATACCTATGGCTTTGTCAGATCATAATGCAATGGTAATTGAGCTAGACTTGAATAAAAACAACATTTTGCCGTTGTTCAAGTTCAATTCTCATTGGCTATTATTGATCTCAGATAAAGAGAGTATAATTGAAGAGTTAAAATTCTTTTTTACCGTAAATAATGGTTCTGCCAATAGACTTATGGTTTGGGACACGTTCAAGGCATTCTTGAGAGGAGTGTTGTTTAAAAAGATAAATCACTGGAAAAAAAGTACCAGAGAGAATGGGAAGGCATTGAAAAAAAAACTACAAGAAGCAGGAATGGCATGCATAAGAAACCCGACTGATTTCAATAAGAGAGTTTGGGAGGAAGAACAGGAAAAGTTAAAAAGATACCAACTAGAAAAAAGTAGGAAAGAACTACTCTTCCAAGGGATCCGGTTAGCTTCAGAGGGTGAAAAGGTTGGTAAAATTTAAGCAAATATAGTGAGAAATCAAAAAGGGAAATCATGGATCGGCGCAATTAAAGACAAAATGGGCAAATTATTCAGTACACCGGAAGGCACAAAAAAAGTGTTCTTGGAATATTTCCTAGAGATTTATAAGTCTAGGGCACAATACTCAAAACAAGAGTTAGATTTATATCTAGACAAAATAGCTTTTAGTAGGATATCCCAGGGCCCAAAAAAATATTTGGAAAAATAAATATCGGTGGCAGAAATAAATTTAGCTCTGGGGAAGGTTAAAGTTGAAAAAACACCAGGCGGGGATGGACTCCCCTTTGAAATATATAAAACCTTCTCACAGGTTTTAGTACCAGAGTTAAAAATAACACTGGATGAGGCTCGAAAACTAGGCGATCTACCGAATTCCATGAAGGAAGCAATTATTACATTAATTCCAAAAAAGGGAAAAGAACAAACAGATCCTGGCTCATATAGGCCAATATCCCTTCTGAATACGGATGTTAAAATCTTAGCAAAGGTCTTAGCTGATAGGCTGTCAAAGGTTATTAAAGTAGTAATAAATAAATATCAGACAGGCTTTATTCCGGGCAGAACAATATACTCAAATATAAGAAGGCTATTTCTTAACATCGAAGCTAATAGATTAGATGTAGGGGAGAAAGCGATACTTTCATTGGATGCCCAAAAGGCATTTGACTGTATTGAATGGGAGTACCTATGGGCAGTATTAAGGAGGTTCGGTATAGGGGAGGGATTTATAGGGTGGATCCAGTTAATATATCTTAATCCAAGGGCTAGAGTGGTTGTGGATGGGAGCTTGTCCCTGCCTTTTGCCCTACACCGTGGCACAAGGCAGGGATGCCCTCTCTCCCCACTGCTATTTGCTATCGCAATCGAGCCTTTGGCAAGTATAATAAGAAATGACAGGGAGATTAAAGGTTTTCAATCTCATTTGGGGGAAATCACATATGTTATTATTAGGAGATGTGCAATTACAGGGAGTTCCACGGGTACACGTCCTCAAAAAACATGATAACTTTAAATATCTTGGTATACAAATCTCCGGAAATATAGAAGAATACAAAAAACGAAATGTCCTCCCCTTAATAAAAGAACTAAGATCCAAAATACACATATGGAAAAGATTACCAATGTCAATACAAGGTCGGGTAAATTTAATAAAAATGGTCTTTCTCCTAAAGATACTCTATGTTTTGCAAAATGCTCCAGTGAGAATATCGCAGAATATTTTTAAGCTATTTGATAGCTTAATGGGGGATTTCATTTGGAAGGGAGCTATTCCCCGGATAAAGAAGGAAGTCCTTCAGCTTCCAGTTCGGGAGGGAGGATTAGCGGTCCCTAATTTGTTCTTTTATTACTTAATAACACAATATGGGAACATAAAGGGTAGTTTAGATAGTTTAGTGGGTAGGCAAGAGATAAATAGATGGGGATGGAAAGAGGAGTGGGGTCACTTAGAGGTGTTGGCGTCAGGTTATTTGGGGGAAAAAAAACTGGTAACAGGACACTAAACTTAGCAGAATATGTATGGGGGGAAATTAAGAAGTTATTGGAGATCAAAGGGTTTTTGTAATATACACCGATTTGGAAAAATCTTAATTTAAAGGAACTGGAAACGATTGGGGCGTATATAGACTGGGAAAAAAAGGAATGAAATACTTAGATCATATTTTTGAGGAAGATAAGCTGAAGGACTTCAATAAAATGGTAATGGAATTTGGGATCCCCTATAGAGATAGGTATAAATATTTTCAGCTCAGAAATGCGTTACGGACAGTGGAGCAAGATGACAGGTATAGAAGGGAAAAATCAGATATGCTGGACAAATTCATTAGAGGAGGGGAAGGAGGAGGAACAACCGCAAGGAGATATGGGATCTTGATGGAGGGAAAGAGAAAAAGGATTACAATGCTTGCCGTCAAAAAATGGGAGAAAGATTTAGAATCTTTTACGGAAGAGAAATGGAGAGATGCCCTTAGAAACTATGCGACGATTTCGGATAGGGGTTCACACAAGATCTCACAATTCTTTATAGTGCATAGATTACATCATTCTCCTTGGATGTTGAAAAGAATGGGTGTGAGGGAGTCAGATAAGTGTCCAAAATGTTGGGAGGAGAAAGCGGATTTGATACACTGTTTCTGGAGATGTCCCAAACTTTTTAGATATTGGACAGAAATAGTCTGCTTCTGAATGTTCAGTTGCCCAATGATCCAATAATTTGTATTTTAGGGGCAACTGAACACTTGAAGTTAAATAAAAAAATATGACTGGTTTTGAATAAAGTACTATTCCAGGCCAGACTTCTTATACTTAGGAAATGGATAACGGCAGATTCCCCGACAGTGGGACAGTGGAGAAAAGTAATAGACAACTTAATTAAAGAAGAATGTGTGATGGAGAGTCATACTAAAAAATCACAAAATCTTGACCAAGTATGGAAAAATTGGTTACTCTAGGGCTGGATGTTTTTTTTTTTTTTTTTTCTCTCGCGTCCCCCCTTCCCATGGGTGGGGGGAGGGTATAAGATAAAGATAAATTGTAATTACTAACTCTTAATGGTGACTTTTATCTATTATTAGATTAACGTGCTTTTTGTTGGATGTTTTTCTATGAAACTGAAATAAAGACTAATAAAAAAAATAAAAAAAAGTACTGCCCTCACTGTAATGCTGTAGCCATGTTGGTTACTGGCATTACAGTGTTTGGCTGGCCAGAACGCGTCATCGGGTGCTATATAGCATCCGATGACGCGTGTTCGGCTCAGTTCTAGTCAGGGAGAGCTGTGCTGAAAAAGAGATATAGGAGTATTTTTATTAGAAAAACTTTTCAGAGACCCAAAAGTTCTGTTAAGGACTATTGTTGTGCAGGGGCGTCGCTAGGTTAAAACATTCGGGGCCTGGGCCCCGGATGTTTTGTCCCATGCCCCGAATGTCCTGCCTGCCTGCTAGATACAACTGTATTGCCGTACACAGAACGGCAAATACAATTGAATCTTACACTGGGAAGAGGCGAAGGACCTTTGGTGACATCACAGGTCATGTGATCAGCAAAACAGGCTGTGATAGGATGACCTGGATGATGTCTGAGACGGATCCGCTCATATAATGCTGACGGTGGATCCGTTCAGAACGGATCCGTCTGCATTATATTGTAAAAAAAATTCTAAGTGTGAAAGTAGCCTGAACGGATCCGTCCAGACTTTTACATTGAAAGTCAATGGGGGACGGATCCGTTGAAGATTGAGCCATAGTGTCATCTTCAAACGGATCCGTCCCCATTGACTTACATTGTAAGTCTGGACGGATCCGCACGCCTCCGCACGGCTAGGCGGACACCCGAACGCTGCAAGCAGCGTTCAGGTGTCCGCCTGCTGAACGGAGCGGAGGACAAACGCTGCCAGACTGATGCATTCTGAGCGGATCCGCGTCCACTCAGAATACATTAGGGCAGTACGGATCCGTTCGGGGCCGCTTGTGAGAGCCTTCAAACGAAGCTCACAAGCGGAGCCCCGAACGCTAGTGTGAAAGTAGCCTAACAATGTAAGTCAATAGGGACGGATCCCTTTGCATTGACACAAAATGGTGCAATTGTAAACTGATCCGTCCCCCATTGACTTTTAATGTAAGTCAGGACGGATCCGTATTGGGACTTAGAAATTAAAATCTAATACAAACGAATTGGTCCTGAACGGGTGCATTTGTTTGTATTATATCGGTGCGGATCCGTCCTGTACAAGTACATGACGGATCCGCACGAACGCAAGTGTGAAAGTAGCCTTAGGGGGTGATGTTTACATGGGATTGTGCGTTGGAGGCGGCTGGGGAGGAGGTGATGTTATTTACATGGGACTGTATGGTGGAGGGAGAATTATAACTACAGGGGGCACTGCAAATCCAGGGGACATTATAGGCGTTCTTATTACTACTGGGGGCTCTATAGGAGGGTCTTATAGATCTGCCTTATTTCTACTAAGCGCACTATGGGAGCCTTATTACTACTGTGGGGTCTGTAGGGAGCTTTATTACCACTGGGGGAACAATAGGGGGCCTTATTTCTACTGGGGGCTCTGTGAGGGTATTAATAATATGGGAGGGCATTGTTGAGGAGCATTATCACGGTTGGGGCAGTGTTACTAATAAGGGCATTCTAGAAGGGAATTACTTTTGGTGGGACTATGAGGAGCACTATCACTATGGGGGGCAGTAATGTTTCTTTAGGATAGTATTTGGGGGTATGGGGGGGGGGGTTGAGGTTTTGGCATAGCAAGCAGCAGGATAACACTGTGGGGACTCCAGTTGGGGGATAATGATAGAATGTGAGGAAGCTAAGATGTCTGTGTGTCACACTCTGCAGAGACGAGGCGGCTGAGAGAAGTTGTCCAGACCAAGTGGAGAAGATGATGACAGAGAGGAGACGTCACCTGGAGGCCCTGGATGTGACAGGTAGGTGGCGCTGTATAGCAAGCACAGCATAGTGCGGGGGGGGGGGGGACACATATTTATTGGGGCCTGTGCCCCGGATCTTTTGAGACCCTAGCAACGCCCCTGTTGTTGTGTGTGACAGCAGCAATATATTTTAAGGCCGATTTATTGACCTGCATTTGTGGGAGGGGCACCGCTGCCTATATCATGGCAGTACGCCCCCTCCCTCAATGAACGTCGTTCAACACTGGCCTCGTTCTGTGTGGGGGAGCGCTATAGCTTTTTGCAGGGAGCAGGGGTCAGCGCGATCCCGATTCGACTCACGCATCTCACACCCTTAATGTATGGCACGGGCCGCCGTGCCGCTAGCGAGGTAGGGTTGCAACCGCAGCACAAGTTTTTCATATTTATGCCCGCTCCCGCACTCCCTTATCCCTGCCTCGCGCTGATCTGCTGTTCGGTTTCCACAGACGCTCCTTGCAGTGTCTCTGGTGCCCTCTAGTGGTCTATCAGGTACTGCGGGCAGGAGGGGAGTCACAGTTCTCATGTTTGCTCCCTCTAGCGGTCAGTCAGGTACTGCAGGCAGGAGGGGAGTCACAGTTCTCATGTTTGCTCCCTCTAGTGGCCACTTCAGTTATTACTTGCAATTGTTGTAGTAAAAATAATTTTTAAAAAAGGAAAAGAAAGAGATAGGAAGATAATGTTAAAAAAAAAAAAAAAAATAATAATAATAATAAATATATATATATATATATATATATATATATACAAATAAATAAAAAAGGTGTAGATAAATAAAGATAAAAAATATATATACAAAAAAAAAAGAGAATGATGACGCATTCGGCACATGCTCGTCCACTCGTTACTTTCATCCATGTGCCAACACGCATTGACCGTAGCGCGTTCTTACATCTGCTTTTGTTTCAGAATCCGTGTCGTGGTTCTACGTGGTTCTACATTCCTTTCTACAACTAGCAGGAGAGGAGGAAGAGGGAATTGAGAGTAATCCTCATGATGACGACAGCGAAGTCTTGCCTGTTGGTACTCTGGCACACATGGCTGACTTCATGTTGGGCTGCCTTTTCAACGACCCGCGCATTATACGCATTTTAGACAACGCGGATTACTGGTTGTTCAACCTATTCGACCCCTCATCTCTTATTCCTATGGTGGAGAGGACAAGCAAAACAGTGCTCATTTTGGTACGGCACAGGGTAATACCAGAAGGTCCTTGTTGAAAAATTGCTCCAGAAATTTCCATCTGACAACGCTGGCGACAGAGTCCTTAGTTCCTTGGGCAACCAAGGAGGGGAGACAAGGGGAACACACAGCAGTTCCAACAGAGGCGGGCAACACTCTCCAAAGCCTGAGACAGTTTCATGACACCACAGTTTCATGTGACCCCACCAGCACCTTCACCCTGATGCACAGCCTACTGTCACAAGGAGGGAAACATTTTGGAAGATGGTGAAGGAGCACGCAGCAATCCGTGTCAGCGTCCTCAATGATCCCTCAGTGCCTTACAACTACTGGGTGCTCAAGCTAGACACGTGGCGCGAACTGGTGCTCTACGCCTTGGCGATGCTGGCCTGTCCTGCCGCCAGCGTTTTGTCTGATCGGGTATTTAGTGCTGCTGGTGGCATTATAACAGTTAAGCATATCCGCCTGTCAACTAAAAATGCTGACAGGTTGACTCTTATAAAAATGAACAAGGCCTGGATTGACCATGACTTCTCGACTCCACCAGAGAAAATCTTATGGACATAAAGGCACTTTATTGTTGTTTACAATGTACTGTAAGAGGTTGTCCGGTCCCAAAATCAAAATTCTTTTTATGTGCTCCTAACACCCCTCACCTTCCATACATATGCCCCCAATACCTGTTTTTCATGTCTGAGGTTTCCTTTTCCCCTGGGAGACATCAGACTATCCTGGCAGATCTGTTTACTTTCTCCCCTTCTTGTTTTGTTGAATACATAACTTTATTACTACACAAGCCTGGCTGCACTGCAGAGTGATGAGTCACAGGCTGGACACTTGCAGTGGCCAGGAACAGGTGGTTTAAATTGTTCAGTATTTGTCGTGACTCCAATTGCAACATGCGCAGGGTATTATCACAGGGCCCTTCCAAGATGTTATAACTCACGCCTAGGGTTGCCACCCGTCCGGGATTGACCCGGACAGTCTGGGTTTGTAATCCTGTGTCCGGGTACAAACCTTTCTCAGACCCGGATACAGGATTATTCATTCAAAGTAAACTGCAGTGTGTGTGTACGGACGTCCGACCGAGACTCCGTCGATCCGATCACATATTTAAGCTGTCACTCACTGCGGCCGGGTGATCAGCTGAGCGCAGCGCTCCCGAGCCTCCCTCCTCTAGTCTACACACTACAGTGATGCCAGGCAGCGCTGTGTTCACTCACTGTTCAGCAGCTTCAGTCTCCCTCGCTCCTCCTCTGCCTCCCAGTCCCTCCCTCCTTCTCTCTGATAAGGAAGTTAGGTCCACAGGAAGTGACATCAGAGAGAGAGGCAGAGAGGGAGAATTGAAATTATTCTTCTTCAAGCTCCAGCCCAGCTCCAGCAGCCTGCCCACTGTGCCCTGCCTGCAGAGTGACCAAGACAGTCCTGACACCTGTCCTAGATAGACACTTCTAAAAAGGTATATAAAACATTTGAAGTGTGTAAATGTAACAGTGTTTAAAGGGTTTCTACCACCAGAAATACCGTTATGTAGCTGACTGACATTAGCGATGCGCCCATGTCAGCACTACATAACAGTATGTTTCTAACATTAGTCCCTGCAGCCGTTTTTGCTAAAAAAAAGCACTTTTATTATATGCTAATGAGCCTCTAGGTGCTATGTGGGCGTAAAATCAGCACCTAGAGGCTCCGCCCCGGTCCAGTGTTGTGCCCGCCCCGCTCCTCTTGATTGATGCCACTGTTCCCTGCATCGATGGCGAAATCCCGCGCCTGCGCCGTTCACTTCTGTCTTCGGCGCAGGCGTAGTGAGTGAATGATGCGATCCTGGTGCCGGATTCCTCACTGCGCTTGCGCCGACTACGTCACAATGAGGAAGTCATAGTTCACATAGTGAACGGCACAGGCGCGGGATTTTGTCAACGCTGCTGCGAACAGTGGCATCAATCAAGAGGAGCAGGGCGGGCAGAACAGAGGACCTGGGCGGGATAATGGGTGAGTGGCGGAGCCTCTAGGTGCTGATTTTACGCCCACATAGCACCTAGAGGCTCATTAGCATATTATAAAAGTGCCTTTTTAGCAAAAACGGCTGCAGGGACTAACATTAGAAACACATGTAGTGCTGACATTAGCGCATCGCTATATCAGTCAGCTACATAACAGTATTTCTGGTGGTAGAAACCATTTAAACAGGTTTCTGAATCTGTCAATCATCAGAAAAAACGTTACGTTATCTAGCTGACTGACATTAGCGATGGGCTGATGTCAGTCAGCTACGTAATAGTGTGTTTTATAACTCCCTGCCGCTGCCGCCGTTCTCTTAAAATAAAGACTAATAATATGCTAATGAGCCTCTTCAGGGGCGTAATGATCGCGGTGCGACAGCGACCATGGGTGGAGGTGGAACATGGGCAGGGGTGGAGGTGGAACGTGGGCGTGGCTGGAGGCGGGGCATGGGTGGGACTGGAGGCGGGGTATGGGTGGGGCCTGGAAGGGGGCCCTCCCTCCCTTCTGTTCGGGTTTGGCTTGAAGAAAAGGTGGCAACCCTACTCCCGCCCCAGGTTAGGAATGCCAGAGTGGTGTGATTGCCTATAATGTCTCTGTATGGTGATGATAGTGGTGTCAACGGTGTCTCCTACCTGGATACAGCTTGGCTTCTGGCTCACTTGCAATAAATTGGAGTGTAGTGATAGGAGGAGTAATAGAGGGATTTTTGCAGCAGAAACTGATGTCCAGACCTTTGGTAAAATTCAAACTTGTCGTTTCTGAGGGTAACTTTCATCCAAGCAAGGTACAGCTTTGGTCTTAGGTCCCAGCAGGCTTTGGCAATGGTTGGCAGGAATAAATCTTCTGCTCTATCAATCTGGAGCTTGCAGAAAAGGACGTCTGCTTAGTAGCTCTAAAACTGTGGCAGGAATTTGGCTTCTGCACTTCTTTCTATCTTCTGCTGTATGGGGACTGACTAGCTGAGGAGGGATATGGATTCTCCTGGGTCTCTGGACTTTACTCACAGTTATATTCTTAGGGAATGCTTTCTTCCTGGAACTCTGGAGATTGTCTGCTTGCTTCATCCAGCTGAGGCTGCAGGGCTCAGGCTGGTGATGGGGATCAATGTCTCAGACGAGACAAGATCCTGGCTTGGTTCCATGTATCAGGGAGCTCCTAACATGCACATCCTACCCCAAATAGGGTGTGGGCTGCACTCCTCTCTAACTTCTTTCTCCACCTAGGGTGTAGGCTGTGGGAATAGTCCACACCTCCACAGAGGGGGAGCTAAGCTTAGATGTACTAAACTGAACCTAGCTCCTTACCAATCCATTGCTGCCACCTGTTGGTGAACATGGAAAATGACAACAATAATGGTATTTATTTGTGAATGACATAATGTAAAATCATATCAGATTACAAGGTAAAGGCTCTTAACAGATTGTAGAAGGGTAGAAGAGTGTTGTAACACAGCTCTGGGCTGGTAAACACTCCCCCACACTGCTCTGTTTGCAGCAGCACCCCCCACTACAACTGCTGTGTTCATGTTACTACACTCAGACAGGAATCTACATCTCACCCAGTGTCTAAATCTCATCTTTGATCATCCACAGGATCTTCCCTCACCATCTCCAGAGTGTAATAAACACATAATATCCAAACACATCTGTATCTAATCCTATCCTGTGTGATACAGCCTGCTGAGCTATGTATCTAATGTCATCACTGATCGTCCAAAGCCTCTTTTATCACCATCTCCAGAGTGTAATAAACACATCATATCCAAACACATCTGTATCTAATCCTAACATGTATGTGTGCCTGATACATAGCCTGTTGTATGCGATACTGCCTGCTGAAGTGTGTATCTGATCCCATCTTCTATGATACAGCCTGCTGAGTAATTCCATTTTGTATCATACAGCATGCTGAGCTGTGTATCTAAACCCTTATGCACACGACCGTATCCATTTTTCGGTCTGCAAGACGCAGATCTGCTAAATAAGGATACTGTCAGTGTGCGACCAGCATTTAAATTTTTTTTTGCAGTCCCATTGATTTCTATGGATTTCAGGTCTGCATTATGAGGACCAAAATAGGACATGTTCTTTTTTTTGCAGAACTAACACTGTGCTTTCCACATCCACATATTAGTACAGCAAAAGATAGAACATGCAGATCTAAAACCCATAGAACTCAATGGCTCTGGAAAAAAATACGCATCTTACACAAGCAGTATCCTTATTTGGCAGATCTGCTACTTGGCGAGAGCAGAACGGATACGGTCCTGTGCATGAGGCCTAATCCTATCTTTTTTGGTCGTGACTGCTGAAGGAT
This sequence comes from Bufo gargarizans, assembly GCF_014858855.1. Lineage (NCBI taxonomy): Eukaryota > Metazoa > Chordata > Amphibia > Anura > Bufonidae > Bufo > Bufo gargarizans. The sequence continues at coordinate 205,263,210 of NC_058083.1, forward strand.
TTATCTTGGGCCATCATATGTGATACATGTGAGAAAAGACCATGATCAGCCTGGGAAACACGGTCCATGTGTCGTCGCATCTCCCAGACCGACCACACTCTCCTGACCGAACTGATGATATGACAGTAATGTATGATACAGCCAGTCTCTCATTTGGTCGGGGAGCTGAGGTTGGCCTGGAAATTGTGGCCGATACATGGACTGAACCATGGATTCCTGGTCCGATAACAGTAGTTTGCATGATCCCTATCACTCATACTGAGCCACCATAGCATTGTTATCCACAGTGCCCCCATAATAGTTACATTCACAGTGTCCCCATAACAGTCACATCTACACTGCCCCCATAACAGTGACATCTAGAGCACCCCATAACAGTGACATCCACAGCGCCCCCATAACAGTGTCATTGTTATGGGAGCACTGTGGATGTCACTGTTATGGGGTCACTCTAGATGTTATCTACAGTGCCCCACGTGCCAGCTACAGTGCACCCATGTGCCAGCTACAGCGCCCCCATGTACCAGCTACAGTGCCCCCATGTGCCAGCCACAGTGCCCACAAGGTCACCAATCTGCAATCCACAGTACCCACAAGGGCAACCATGTGCCATCAAAGTGTCCCCCATGTGCCATGCACAGCTCCCCCAATGACCTTCACAGCACAGTGATCAGCCGCTGTGGCTGATCGCTATGCTGTCACTCATGTATAATTGCGCTGTACGCTGAGTCAGTACAGGCTTCACATAGAAGCCTGTACACTGAGTAGACGGCCGGTGGACCCGATGCATGCGCAGTAGTGTGCAAGCGACGGGACCGAAGAAAGCTGGCAGGAGCTGGTGACGTCAGTGATGACTTTCCGTCTCCTGCCTCAGGTAGGAAAAGAAGAGGACGGCAGTGGACCGGAAGACTTCAAAATGCTTCAGGAGCAGTCACGTGACCATGAAGAGTATCATAGGAAGGGCTGCGCTGTGGATGGTAAATATTGGTGTAATAACCTTCCTTTCGCAGGTTATGAAGATGGACAGGCCCTCACCTACAATCTTTTATAGGGTCAGCTCACCTGCAGGCCATCCCATATAAAGTTTTTTAGGGTCAGCTCACCAGCAGGCACTCGCATATAATCTTTTATAGGGTCTGCTCACCTGGAAGCACTCGCATATAATGTTTTACAGGGTCAGCTCACCTGAAGGCCCTCGCATATAATGTTTTACAGGGTCAGCTCACCAGCAGGACTGCACCTAAAATCTTTTACAGGGTCAGCTCACCTGCAGGCCCTCGCATATAATGTTTTACAGGGTCAGCTCACCTGCAGGCCCTCGCATATAATGTTTTGCAGGGTCAGCTCACCAGCAGGCCCTCATCTACAATCTTTTACAGGGTCAGCTCACCCTCAGGCCATCAATCATAATTTTTCAAGAGTGTATGATGCCCTCCTTTATGTGTAATGAAGGGTGTATTGGAGTGCCAGTTCCTTTTATTTTTTGGCATCCCTTTCACTTAGTGCTTAGGTTTTATGAGTGTAGGAGTCCCACTACCTGAACAATTGTACCACAATGTGAATGCGGCCCTCCATTTGTGATATACAGATTGTATCGGAGTGCCTCTTCCTTGTAATTTTTGGCAGAACTTGCACTTTATATACAAGTTAATATGCAGGAAAAATTTCCTAACAATTTTTCCTCTAAAATCAATGTTATCTTCGGTTTTATAGCGTATTAGTGTCAGTCTGTAAAAGTGGCGTACTACTCGGACTACATAGTTCCCAGCAGCGACCTGGGAGTCCAAGATGCATCCAGACATCCTCCTCATGCTGTTCTCGAAACATTTCAGTGGTGTTTCCATCACGTTCTTACCTTTTTCTATGAAACAGACACCCTCCCCTCTTTAGAGCAGGGGGTGCCTGGTTTAATGCTCAGGTTTCCTCATTGACTTCCATTGTGCTCGGGTGCTCGGTAGAGCACCCGAGCATCCTGAGGTGTTCGGCCCGAGCACCCGAGCACTTTGGTGCTCTATCAACACTAGTAGTCAACACTCAAATTCATTATCACACACATCAGGGTTTATTTTGTAGAAAGTGGGAGTAGACCACAAAATTCAATGCAAGCATGGGAAAAACATACCGGTTGAATTCAAATTAAGGACTACAATGCTGCAAAGCAACACTGGTAAACACTATATTTATGAGAGAAGATGCAATATAGAAATATGAAGGTCTATTCAGATGCTCTGTGTCATTCTAAAATGTAGAGCAGTCACTATCATGGCAGAGGCGAGGTGGGTGGCATGTAGCACATTAATGTGGAACTAGAAGGGTATGAAGTAATAAGAGGTGAGTAGCAACCCCCCTACTGCTGCTGGTGACACCATACAATTTCCCCACGCATCTAATAAATACTTGTCTCCATATGTGTTAGACAAGGCTCCAAATTAATGGGACACCTCCTAGTCAGACTGCCTCACTAGAATACGTAAAGCTTTTTTAATCTTCTGAAAAGATGCAGGAATCACATATCACTCCGGGTGTTCAAGGAAATATTGTTTTCCTTGCGGCTTTATTGGGTTTTCGTGCTCCATTATGATCTGCCAATTAATCTGCATCTTGGTTCACAAATGTTTTCCTGAGTGAGGACTTCACAGTGAATATATTCCTGAGCTGTAAGCCTTCTGGAAGCCACCTTGCTAAAATAATATCACTGTTGTTTCCATGAATTTAGTACCTTTATGATCTGTAAAACATCATATAAATGTGAAATCACTTTCTTTTAAGCTGCTTTTAAGGAGTGGGTGTTCGAAGCTATAAAATCTTAATCGATTTTTTGTGAGGCCAGAACTCAATACATCAAAGTGTGTGATGTCACATAATGTCAGATGAAGGAAGCAGAGACATAATAATTCTCTTCAGAAATGTCTTTTCATGAGGGTGACAACAGTTAGATAATTGCATTTTAGTAATTAAAGAGTTTATCGTTGAGCTAGCTATAGGGGGTGCAGAGTTAGCAGTCGCACCCTGCCCTGGTGTCTGAGGAGGCCCCTTTGCCATATAAGTAGACAACAGTGTTATAAATGGTAATTGGGGTTTTATCCAACTAGCTACTATAAATCAGAGTTTTTTCATGCATAGTGTACATTTATGGGCCCTTTACACTGCCCGATGCTCAGGCAGATTATCGCTAACGAACTAATGTTTGTTATCAATAATATGCCCTGTATAACGGTGCCGTCGATTACCAGATGAATGAGCGAATCGTTAGTGTGCACACCTAAATCCTCGTTTTCTCGTTTGCCATTTAAACAGTATTCTGCTGCCGGCAAAGAGTGATTCTGTATGGGGACGAGAGATGGAATTAGCCTTCACTGCCGAGCAGGTGACTTTCGCTTCCTTCCCGACACTTGTCTGCTCCATCGAGCCATGTAAAGAGGACCTTAGGCTGGGGTACACATCCATGAGTCAAAAAGGACAAATCCCCTATGACGTCATTCTCTGCATATCCAGCACTGCCAGATGAAAATAAAATGCCTGTCGACCCCATTAAGTATAATTCCACATTCTGGCACAAACTGCTGCCAGATCTCTGTGCCGCAGATATAAAAGTAGCCTTAGCAGTTCTCCGACAGTGGAAAGGGATGCTTGTGCAACAGATTTCTAATGACAGCACAGAACGGGTAAGAAAAAGTTATAGATGTGTCCACACTTACAGGGGTTTTTCTAGGAATAGCACTTATCCCCTATGCACAAGACAGGGGATATGTGTATTTTATAGTGGAGGGCAAGTTGCTGGGGTTCTCTGACGATCACAAGAACAAGGGTTCTGTGTTCTTATACTTGAATAAAGTGGCAGTCATTCATGTCTGCCTACATTAAATTCAACTCTAGGAGACTACCATAGATACCTTAGCTGAGAGTTGTACGGGGAGTTGAATGGAGCAGCAGAAGACATGTACAGCTGCTGCTTCATTTGAACAGGGGAACACCCTGCCCCACATTCTTGTGATCAGATATTCCCTATGAATCGGGGATGAGTGTTGTTTATAGGAAAATCTCTTTAAGGGTGAACACATGTATATATATTTTTCTTTCCTGACCCTGTTTGTTCCATAAATCTTCAACATTTTTTCATGGTACAAATTCACAATTGCAACCTGCTGGCAGAACCCTCAATAGACTGCCATCCACATCACAACTATTAGGTGGCCACACATGGACACATTTTGTGACTGCTTTGCGCAATGATCCACAGGACCTACAGAAAAACCTGCACATGGCCACATGATCATATCTAAAGTCAGGGGTACAGTAAAACCAGTAAGTAGGCAGTGAATGCACAAGCATACAGTAAGTGTATGGGGTCTGATCTGGAGTCTGTATTAGTATAGAGGGTTTGTCATAGGGTCCATATTTATGGGGTCTGGTTTCTGAATTTATTTAGGGAGTCTGGCCTCTGTCTGTATTTAGGCAGTCTGGGAATTAGAGGTCCAGTCTGGGTTTGTATATAGGGGGATGTTATTAGTTTATGCGTTCTGCCTGGGTCTGTATTTATTTTGGGGATCTGAACTGTGGTCTAAATTTGTGTTGCTGTAGAGGCTGGTGATGGCGGCAGTAGTGAGGGGTCAAAGGTGTTTGGGTAGCAAAATCTGCAGTCATTGGGAGAAGTCATCATGGTTATCTGGCCAGGTGAAGAAGAAAAAGAATAAGACTGTATACATCAAAGATAAAGTCACCCATGAGTCACTAGATTTCTAGCGGGGTTGTTACCTCTCCTGACATGCCGGTATAGTAAATACTTGTAGTCTACAAAAAGTCCCTGTGGGCTTCGATGCCTTTACAAAAAGCTGATCAGCAGGGGTCCCAGATGTCGGACTTCCACCTATCAGATACTGATGACCTATTCAGAGGAAATGTTGTGTGCCTACATGGTAAGATACTTTTAGTGAAGAGAAATGGATCATAACACCCAGTTGTTAATGGCAGCACAGAAAGGTAGAGATCAAATACAATATATGCCATACATATAGGGGCCTATATTGCATATACAGCATTTCACAATTAACCCACAGTACATAAGTTTACATTCAGGTGCTATGAATGCAGAATTCAAGACATGTACAAATACTGGATTTCAGTGCTAAAAATGTATGGTGGTATTAAATAAACAGCTACAGAAGACACATATTACACATAGCATATAGTACTACATTACATTTTATTTTATACTGAAAATACAGGAAACGTACTGAAATCTAAGATTATAGATTATGTATTTAGCCAGTTCCTCTAGTGGTTATACTTATTCCCTTATTTTTGTGTTTTTGTGTTAGTAATTGTAGCTATAAGGCAAAGAGCAGTTCAAGCTATTTAAGGGTCTGCATATAATGCTAAACAGTTCCTAGCAACTGCAATATTATACCCTGTCACACATATCAGCTAGGAACTCTGTCCATGGTGCTAGAAAAGGCAAGAATAGATACAGCTCTACTACCACAATGTGCTTAAATTAAAGTGAAAATGTATGTATACTAGTGAAGAGCGAAGTGCTTGCCAGTGTTTATACACACACAGTAGTATTGGAAAAAGCACTTTTTCTGAGATATTGCCCAAAAATTCTCCTCTTTTTGAGAACAGCAGCAGCACTGGGGAACCTCACGGACAAGGCAGGAAGTGTGCAACCTATTTAGGGGTAGTAGCAACAAGGGGAGTAGCAGCCTCAGCAGTTACATCATTGGGCAGCGATAAATAGCCACTGTCAGCAATGGCTGATCTATTTGTTATCATCAGGTAGAGAGGTGTGGAAATACTCATGGATCCATGTTCCTGACTCATTTTGACAAAGGTAATGTTTTAGACACAATTTAATTGCTGTCACAGATAATTTGGAGCTGAGGAGGAGTCTGAACAGGAGAAGAAGTAGCTGACAATGATGACAGACACTGTCCTGCTTGGGGATGTGGCCTGGCTACCACAAAGAAGACTCAGAGAAGGAGGACAGTATTGTTCCGAATGCTGGGCAGTTCTATTTTTCCACGGGTGATGCCACCTGATATGTTGCAATAGAGCCCTGGTACCTTTGTCCGTGTAGAATGCCATGGCTTATTTTAATCCTGCAGATCTTGCATACGGCATTTTCTTTTGTATGCTGGCATTGTGGAGAAAGAAAACCATACAGGAGATACTCACACAGAGTTAGCAGCAGCCAAGCTTGGCCTAGGTATGGCAAATTTTTAGCTTACATACACAAGACCAGCGGCATTACCAGTTCCCGAGCTGAGCACAATAGAAGCAGATTTGGCCCTGGCAATGTTTTGGAAGGTTTCGGCAGTACATTGCCACAGCAGCCACCACCCTCCTCCTGTCATGTCACCTCCTCCTCAGCACCCTGATCCAGCTTCCAGGTCCTATCTGACATAAAATCATCATCACCAATTTTATCAGACAGTGATATCTCATTGTGGGCTCCTGCCCCCTCCTGATTCCCTCCTCTGTATTTGCCCCAAGTGCCATTGTCCCTGTGGCTACCACTGCCCCTACTGCCATCACCTTGGCTACAAGTGCCACCATTACTACTACCACACTCAGCTATGCATTGCCCCCCCCCCCCCATCTGAACCTCCTCCTTATGGCAGTCCAAATGCTGACACTTCTCACACAAGTCCTCAACAGGAAGACTGTCTTGAGTATCTTTCATAGTACATAGGATATTGTTGCAGCTTCTTAAGAAAAAAGAAGGCGACCTTCTAGGACGGAGTAGTGAAGACAGAGATGATGCAAGTGACAGGCTTTTCTTGAGGGGAGGGGTGCAGAAAGAATGCCCTGGCTCAAATGTATGGTATAAGACACAGAGGTGACACAGACTTCATTATACAATGACTAGGAGGATGAGTGAGCCATTCAGTCCAGAATGTCATCCACTTTGTCCTGAGTAATAATCTTTTATCTAATGGAAGTGAGGGAGAACTGTGGTTTGCTGCTACTGCTACTACCATTAACCGGACATATTATGCCAAATGTGCTGCTACTGCTTTTTGCACTACTACTGTGACCCACATTCTCACTCACAGGTATTTAATTTTTCACTCTGTTCTTTACTAGAAGTTTTATTATGAGGCCTATTTAAATAATGCAAAATCATAGGTTTGATACACTGAGTATTAAATGGTAGCAAAATGCAAGTGTTTTTTTCCATAATCAACAAATAGAGGCTGTAGGGATTTGCTCTGGTAGGCAGGGTAAGCGGACGTAATACAGAGGCAAGACCAGGGTTGAAAAGTAAAAGTTCAGTGTTTATTAACACAAAAAGGCAGATAAGAAAAACAATACTTTGCAGGGTCCTGGTGTTAATTCACACAGCAAGAGTCCACAGAACAAAACATGTCACCTGGAAGTTCACAGCAGGCTTTAGGGTGCCTGACTTTTAGCAGGCTGCTCTCAGCCTTGCAACATGGCGGAACTTGGCTCCCAAACACAGAGCTTCCACAGCTCCACTATCACCTGGAGGATCATTCCACACCCAGCTGAGCTGCTGGCTGGGTTTTTAAATCCCAGCCCAAAACCTGGCCTGGAACGTGGGGAACAGCCACCCACGCTGCTCTTTGGCTGCTCCCAATAAGAACCAGCCCGGGTGGGCTTTACAGCCACACTAATTAAAAACAGTGTCAGCAAGCACTAGCTGCCGCTGACACACAAAATTACCGGTTCCTATCTCACCGAGACCAGGACACGTATCTTCCGTCAATGACGGACCCTTGCACCTTCCTACATACCCCCCCTTTGTTCAACCCTGAGGGGGTCAACACACGCCAGACAGTGTACTCAGAACAGGTCATCCACGTTTCCCTGTAACCGGCCTGCCCTGTGTTCTACTGTAAACTTAAAGTTTTGTAGAGACAAGAACCACCTGGACACCACCCTTTTTAACATGGTTTTTAAAGTTTTGTTAAACCTTTCAACCAGTCCGTCCGTTTGTGGATGGTACATGGATGTTCGTAACTGTTTAATACGCAGCAACTTACAGAGTTCCCTCATGATCTTGGACATAAAAGGGGTCCCCTGGTCAGTCAGGACCTCTTTAGATAGCCCCACTCGGGAGAACATCTCCATTAGCTCTTTAGCTATAAGTTTCGCCGATGTATGTCGCAGTGGCACTGCCTCCGGGTACTGAGTGGCGTAATCAAGGACAACCAAGATGTGGAGGTGCCCCTAGCGGACTTCGGTACTGGGCCTACTAGGTCCATAACAATTCACTCAAACGGTACCTCGACTATTGAGAGAGGTACCAAGGGGCTGCGGAAAAGGTGCTGGGGGCTAGTTGCCTGGCAAGTCGGCCAAGACTTACAGAATTCGTCTACCTCCTTAAACACACTGGGCCAGTAAAACCGTTGTAGTATCCGGTCCTGTGTTTTCTGCATTCCCAGATGACCCCCGAGAACATGTTGGTGGGCTAACTCTAACATAAGTTTGCGATGAGTCTGGGGCACCACAAACTGTTCAATAGGGATGAGCAGGAGGTGCCATATTAGATTTCCTGATATTTCGCGAATATTCGATTGAATATTCATCTTATATTCGTCTAAATCGAATATTCGTAATTATTCTATTTATCGCAAATAATATGCGATTTAATTATTCGTGTATTGCGATTTTCTTTTAACTGTATAAGGCAACTTCCTATTGGTTGGCTATTTAGAATATTAGCATTTTTTTTCCAATCTGTACAGTTGTTCGCATACTTCTCTCCGACAAGCGTCCCCGTCACCAAGGGAACGCCTCTGGATTAGAAAATACCATTAGATCTGAGTTTTCCCTGAGATCATGAAAACGCAGATCTGATGATATTTCTCTAACCCACAGGCATTCTCATGGTGACGGGGACGCTTGTCGGGGAGGGGTATGCGAACGACCGTACAGATTGGGGAAAAAAAAGAAGAATATTCAAAATAACGAATATTCGTTATATTGCTATATATTAAGTTTTTTGGAATATTCGTCATATTCTAAAACACGAAGTTATAGCAATATAGCAAATATTTGTGAAATACACATAGTATTAATACATATAGTGCTATAATACATATAGTATTTTTCTTTAATAGTGTAAATTTTTTCCAAATCTGAACTTCAGAAGAGACCAAAAAATAATTAGACTATAAAAAAAGATTATAGCACTATATTAGCTAAATTGCAGTCTCTATGTGCATTTTACGAATATTCACTATATTGCTAAAAATTCTTGTTTTAGAACATTACGAATATTCTAAAAAACAAAGTTATAGCAATATAGCGAATATTCGTAAAATACAATATAGACTGCAATTTAGCTAATATAGTGCTATAATCTTTTTTTATAGTCTAATTTTTTTTGTCTCTTCTGAAGTCCAGATTTGGAAAAAATTTACACTATAAAAAAAGAATACTATAGCACTATATTAGCTAAATTGCAGTCTATATGTGTATTTCACGAATATTCGCTATATTAATATAACTTCGTGTTTTAGAATATGACAAATATTCTAAAAAACGAATATATAGCAATATAGTGAATATTCGTTATTTAAAATACTCGTCTTTTTTTTCCAATCTGTACGGTCGTTCACACAAAAAGGTAGAAAAGAAAAACAATACTTTGCAGGGTCCTGGTATTAATTCACACAGCAAAAGTCCTGGTGTTAATTCACACAGCAAGTGTCCACAGAACAAAACATGTCACCTGGCAGTTCACAGCAGGCTTTAGGCCCCTTTCACACGGACGAGTATTCCGCGCGGGTGCGATGCGTGAGTTGAACGCATTGCACCCGCACTGAATCCGGACCCATTCATTTCTATGGGGCTGTTCACATGAGCGGTGATTTTCATGCATCACGTTGTTGGACCATGTGATTGGAGCATGTGATCTGACGTCACCACAGGTCCTTTTGCCCACAGCTCATCATTAAAGAAGTAAAGAAGAGACCGGCAACTACGCGATCAAGAGGAGAAGGTGAGTTAATTTTTTTATTTTTTTTAACCCTCAATTGATCACCTACTAAGCATTCTGTATTCAGAATGCTATTATTTTCCCTTATAACCAAGTTATAAGGGAAAATAATACAATCTACAGAATAACGATCCCAAGCCTGAACTTCTGTGAAGAAGTTCAGGTTTGGGTACCAAACATGCGCGATTTTTCTCACGCGAGTGCAAAACGCATGACAATGTTTTGCACTCGCGCGGAAAAATCGTGCGTGTTCCCGCAACGCACGCGCCTCTTATCCGGGCCAAAAATATGACACCCGTGTGAAAGAGGCCTAAGGGTGCCTGACTCCCAGCAGACGGCTTTCATGCGGCTCTCAGCCTTGTAGCATGGCAGAACTCCTCAGCTCCCAAACACAGAGCTTCTACAGCTCCACTATCACCTGGAGGATCATTCCACACCCAGCTGAGCTGCTGGCTGGGTTTTAAATCCCAGTCCAAAACCTGGCTTGGAACTTGGGGAACAGCCACCCACCCTGCTCTTTGGCTGCTCCCAATAAGAACTGGCCCAGATCGGATTTACAGCCACACTAAGTAGAAAACAGTGTCAGCGAGCACCAGCTGCCGCTGATACACAAAATTACCGGTTCCTATCTTACCGAGGCCAGGAACCTCGGTGACATGTACCTCCCGTCAATGACGGACACTTGCTCCTTCCTACAAGGCACAATTAAACATTTCTCCATTTCTATGTACAAACTGCACACTGGTGTTGCCAATTTACAATAGTATATTGGTACAGTACGGTTGGTATACTAATGCAGTAGCATGCGTTGAATTAAACTGATATATTAACATTGCAGTACAATGCATTGAATTTAACTGGTATATTAATGCAGCAGTATAACATTTTTTATTTAACAGGTATATTAACACAGCAATATAATGCATTTAATTAAACTGGTACATTAACGCAGCAGTACAATGCTTTGAATTTAACTGGTATATTAACGCAACAGTGTGATCTGTTGAATTTAACTGGCCTATTAACACAGCAGTATAATGTGTTGAATTTAACTGATGTATTAATGCAGCAGTCCGCTGCATTACATTTAACTGGTATATTAATGCAGCATACATTGAACTAAACTGGTTTAATAATGCAGTAGTACAATGCTTTGAATTAGGGGTGTATGGAGCTAGCCACATCAGGATATGGCTGATTGATCAGTGAGCTCCTGAACATAGCGCTCTCTAAAGCCTCATTCCGGGTACCTACACCCTGCAGACATGGGCAAGCTGAGCAAAGACAGACCCAGGGAGTCTCAAGGAACTACTTGGCAGAGAAAAGAACAATCTGAAATGGATAAATACCTGAGGAAGAAGATGTCTTCCCTGGCAGGACGAAACAAGATGGTGCCAGATGCTGCCTCCGCACCCTAGTACATGGAGGATTCAGATGACGGGAGTTCATGCGCCATGTCTGAGGCGCACAGTGAACAACTCAGTCCCTATCAGCCTTCCTAAATGAATCCTTGGCCCTGTCCTTCAAGCCTGTAATGAAGGAGCTGGCAGCCATAAAGACCGATTTAAAACTTATGGGGCACAGAGTATCGGCTTTTTGAAGACACGCAGACCGCAGTCATTAAACACAGTGGTGCCATGTAAACCAACCTGACTGAGCTCCGTGACCAGATGTTAACAGCCTTCCTGCATCTAGAAAACCAGGAGAACCGGAGCTGCAGGATAAATGTCTGTATTTGAGGAGTTGAAGAATCCATCCCAACAGAGTCCATACTTACTACAGTCAGACACATATTCGCCTCTGGCTGCTGGGCCAAGAGAAGGCTTATCATTGAAAGGGCCCACAGAGCGTTAAGGCCCAAGCCAGATCCGGGCACTCCGCCGAGAGACATCATCTGCGGCCTACTTAATTACCTTGACACCACCGCCATCTTAGTAGCAGCCAGAGATAAAGGAGACCTTTCCTTCAAGAACAGCAAAATCCAACTATTCCAAGATCTGTCAGCGAGCACCCTTGCGAAACACAGGATTTTGAAGCTGCTAACAGACCTGCTGCGAGCAGAAAATACCGGCTCCGTTGGCTGTACCCTTTCAGCCTCAGTACCTCTATTAATGGCAGACAAGTCACTGATCACAAAAATCTGGTCCTTGCTGCAAATTCCTTCCTGGCTTCCCCTTCCTGGAGGAATCAAGGTACCGACTACCTGCATCGGAGGAATGGCAGGTGGTTAAAAGATTAAAGTCATCCCAGGCCAAGAAGCGAAACTCTGTGTTAAAGAACACTTGAACTCAATCTACACTTCCCTATACGCTCCTTCTAGGCACACGTCCCGACCTGGGGCCCTGGTAATCCTGTACCCTCTTAAAGGTAATCTATTACCTGTCCTGTACCTTCCTTGGCCTTATGTTCAGCCTTATGTTCCTCTCTAATATTTCTATACGCTCTTGCCTCTGTCTCTATACCTTTTTATACTCAACGTTTTGACTAAGCTTTGTATATTTGTAGACCTTGTGAGGGATTAGCTCTAACTAAACATGAAATATCCCTACCTCACTTAAAGCACCGTTCACACACGGTAATAACATGCAGCTTTTCCAGCCAATAGTCCAGCTCACTTCCAGGCTGTAACAAAGTCAGTCCAGTACCTTTGGGGGTATGGGGTCTAGCAGTCCTGCTGACTCTGACCTTGCGACCGTCCTTTCCAAGACCTTGCAGAGTCTCCCAAAGTTCAGGCTATTACCTAGCCCTGTGGCCCCTCAGCCAGCCCGGCTGAGACCACTCTTACAGAGGCTCCAGCAGGACTCTGTTGCACAAATAATCTCTCCCCCTCACTGACAGTCTGGGCTAGGCTCTTATCCCAGGCTGATTGTGTCACCTGGTGCTGCCTTAGACCTGATGACTGATGGTGAAGACATGGAAACTCATGCCGAAAATCTCACCTAGCAGCTATGAGGCCTGTCACTGCCTTACAACTTGTAAATGTATATGCATCCACGCATTCATTTATATGGTACCCGAAGCACGGTTCCCATTGTGCCTTCAAACGAACAGCTAAGGGAACTCACTGGGAAATATTCCATGGTTCCTGGTTATCCCACTTTAATGTCTGATATACCTCCGGCCACATAATCACTTGATCATTTATGTACGTTTAATGCGTAATTTTTGGGGCCTGTAATCGAACTGGCCAACCGTAAAATTGTTATACGGTGACCGCCTAATGTACCTCCAGCCACATTATCAATTGTTCTTTTCTGTACAATGAATGAATAATTTTTGGGTCCTGTAGTCCACTGGCCTGCAGGAAAAATTGATATCCATTGACCGTCTAATATACCTCCGGTGTCACGGAAGGTGTACAGGAAACAAGACAATGCAACATGAATATATGACTCACTGGATCCAAAGCTAAGGAACCAAAAGGGAGACCCCTGCATATGACCTGGCACTTTCCCTGGCTGTTCAACCTATGCAAAAATCCCAAAGGTGGATGGTTGCATATCCACGTACCTCGACTATATAACACCTGAACACCCTACAATAGTAAGGGGACACGACCACCGGCTCCCTACACCAGACACGGAGGGAGTCAGGGTCACCTGGGATCCAGCAAACAGAAAATAACAGATAAATGTACAGCACTTAACTTTGTAGCAGACTGGGAAATAGGATCAGCATGCACACACACTCCAGGAAGAAGTATAAGCCGCCCAGTAATGCATTATGGGGAGGGATTTAAAGGGATGCAATCAGTCCAACTACATGACAGCTGAGAGAAGCTAACGAGATGAGGAACTGAACATCACAACAAAGAAAACTCAAGGAGGAGGTTCTGAAAGGCTTCTGTCAGAGCTTCTCAGCTGTCTGGTTGTGACATCCGGCCACATAATCACTTGATCTTTTATATACGTTGAATGCGTAATTTTTGGGGCCTGTAATCTAACTGGCCAACAGTAAAATTGTTATACGGTGACCGCCTAATGTACCTCCATCCACATTATCAATTGGTTTTTCTGTCCGGTAAATGCCTAATGTTTGGGGCCTGTACTACACTGGCCTGCAGTAAAATTGATATTGAATGACCTTCTAATATACTTCCAGCCACATAATTACTTGTTCTTTTCTGTCCGGTGAATGTCTAATGTTTGGGACCTCGGAGGAATTCAACACCTGTTAACGACCACGAATTTCAACTATTATCATTTTTTTTTTTTTTCAAGAGGGGGGATTTTGTTAGCCATGTTTTTAATCCAATTTTATCTTTTTTGTTCTTTTAAACATATGAATTTGACATCTATTTGTACTGGCCTGCAGTAAAATAGATATCCAATGACCATCTAATATACCTTCAGCCACATAATCACTTGATGTTTTCTGTCAGGGGAATGCCTAATTTTTGGGGCCTGAACTCTCGTGGCCGAAAATAAACATTTTCTAGACTCCAACAGGGCACATTTCTGAAAATTTCCCTGAAGACGCATAAAAATGGCTCCTGATTAAAATACATATTTTTGGGGGGAATTTTTGCTATTGATCCCCCTCTGGTATGTCACTGTCCAGTATCTTGTTGGACGATTAGCGCACTTCTTGTAAGTGTTTGGTGGCTTTAAATATGACCTGAAGGTTTTTCAGGTTCGTCTGCCATTAAAGTGAGAGGCGAACATTTTTTTTTTTTTGGGGGGGCAATTGAGGAGAAGGGTGTGAAGTTTCCATACGGGTGCAACATCTTTTGAAAAAAATGTAAATAAAAAAAGAAAGGAGCTCGGAGAAAAAGTCTGGCCACCCTGCAAGGTTTAGCACCACCTTTGGCAAGTATCACAGCTTGTAAACACTTTTTTTTAGCTAGCTAAGAGTCTTTCAATTCTTGTTTGAGGGATTTATTTAAATTCTTATTTGTAAAAGTCTTCCAGTTCTGTGAGATTCATGGGCATCTCGCAGACCTCTTTTGAGGTCTATTCACAGATTCTCAATGATGTTTAGCTCAGGTGACTGTGAGAACAATGGTAAAACCTTTGAGATGTGTTCATGATCATTATCCATCGACCCGTAAAATGTTCCCCCTGCCACTGGCTTCAGCACAACCTCAAAGGATGATTGATCCACCCCCATGCTTAACGGTTGGAGAGGTGTTTTTTTCATGAATTTCTGTGCCCTTTTTTCTCTAAACATGCCTTTGCTCATTGTGGGCAAAAAGTTCAACTTTAACATCCTTGGGCCATGGGACTTGTTTAGATTTTTTTTACAAACTTCTGACACCAAATTTTGTGGTTTTGAAGCAGGAGAGATTTTCTTCTGATGACTCTTCCCTTGAGGCCATATTTATGCAGGTGTCACTGAACAGTAGAACAATGTACCACAACTCCAGAGTCTGCTAAATCTTCCTGAAGGTCTTTTGCAGTCAAATGGGGGTTCTGATTTGCCTTTTCTAGCAATCCTACTGTCTCTGAAATTTTTCTTGGTGTTCCAGGCTTTCTCTTGACCTCCACTATTCCTGTTAACTGCAATTTCTTAATTACATTTCGAACCTGAAGATGGTTTACTATCTTCTTATAGCCCTCTCCTGTTTTGTGGGCCTCAACCATTTTCATTTTCAGTATTAAGCATTTGATTAGAAGAACCCATGGCTTCAGTTTTTTTGGGACAAGATTAGAGGAGTCTGGGCATTTATAAAGCTTCCAAATTTGCATCACCTGGCCTTTCCTAACAATGAATGTGAACAAGCCTTAAGCTTAACAGATTATTTTAGGTATACTTCCTATACTTTTATATTCCTATACTTTTGAAAGGCACTTCTTTCCTTTTTTACTCTAAAATTGTACAAAAACTAAATTATACACTCCATATTGCTTAAAATTTTAAAAAGTGTGTTTCATCTTTAACTTTATGTATTTTTTAACTTTATGCCATGTCATCATCAACTTGCTTAACTGTTCACACTAACAGTAATTTTGGCCATGGGTGCACAAACATTTGCATGTCGCTATACATTTCTAAATCACTGACCCTGTGCTTTTCCTCTCTGAAAAAAACCTTGACCTAGTAATTCAATCTAGCTAGCTAAATGTATCCCTAATTTAATTCTGCAACACCCTAATGTTGCTGGCTTGTAGTGACGGATGAACATCGGCCGGGACGGTTCGCGAATGCGATCAAATGTTCGCAAACTGCAAGTTCGGGGTGGGCCCCATTCACTTTAATGGCAGACAAACCTGAAAAACCTTTTTGCCACCAAATAATTACAAGAATTGCACAAATTGTCCCACAACATGGACAGTGACATACCAGATGCATTATTCGAATTTCAGCCACCAAATAATTACAAGAATTG
This sequence comes from Bufo gargarizans, assembly GCF_014858855.1. Lineage (NCBI taxonomy): Eukaryota > Metazoa > Chordata > Amphibia > Anura > Bufonidae > Bufo > Bufo gargarizans. Next base: position 205,279,505 of record NC_058083.1, read on the forward strand.
CACAAATTGTCCCACAACATGGACAGTGACATACCAGATGCATTATTCGAATTTGCGATCTTCATTCCTAATTTTTTTTTAATGCGAAATATCGGCAATGTAATTTTCGCCTATTTGCATGCGTAAAATATCCGCGGCCTACTACAGCAACTGGGTTTCCACCAGACCAAAGTTGGATGCAATCAGAAAAGATGGTTGGCAACAATTTTCGCGACGTTGAGGAAGAATTTCTGATCACTGTAAGTAATTTGACATTAAAGCAGTGTATTTGATTAAATCTATTTCAAATGCATGTTATAACAATCGCTGTATATGCAGATCGAGTGTTTAAAAAAGCGCCATTGCAAAAATCCCTAATGATGCGAATTTATTTTTTCGCGGTACACACAACTTCACATTTTATAAGGTCTCATGAGATATAAGTATTGTTGTGAGAACTTTCCACTCCAGTACAGGCCCCAAAAATTTGCCAATAGGCATTCACCTGACAGCACATAACTTTGTAGGATTCTGTAGCTGGAGGTACATTAGGCGGTCACAGGATAAATATGTAACTGTCGGCCAGTACAGGCCCCAAAAATTTGCCAATAGGCGCTCAACTGACAGCAAAGAACTTTGAATTCTGTGGCTGGAGGTACATTAGGCGTTCACAGGATAAATATGTATCTGTAGGCCAGTACAGGCCCCAAAAAGAACTTTGGATTCTGTGGCTGGAGGTACATGTCACGGGGTAGCGTCACGAGTATAAAGATAGAGCGGAGGTGCACCCCCTGAGCTGCCACCCGGTCCCCTGTCCATGCCTACTTGCACCACCCGCCCTAGGTGACTGGGCGCAACTGGGTAAGTGCAAGCAGAGAGATAGAGACAGGAGGGAAGCGGACAGCCAATGAGAGGTAGCACTCGAGCGGACAGAGAGGAGGAACAAGCAAGGTACCACCAAAAACGGAAAGGTGAGGCGGGTCAACTAGCCGGGGTCAGTCCAGGAGGTCACGTCAGTACGAGGGAGGAGACAGAGACAGATACGAGAGCGGGCCGAGGTCAAAATCCGGGAGGTAGCGTCAAGGTTTAGGAAGCAGTCAGAAGAGGTGTCAGGAAGCAGATCAAGGGTCAAATACAAAGGTAAGCTTAATAATAATAATACACAGCCTAAGGGACCAAAATCACAGGCAACCTGTAGCCAGCAGGTTTCCTGTATTTATAGTGAGGAGTGAGGGTCATGTGACGTGGCCATCGTCACATGACCGACAGACAGACAAGTCAAGCACTGAGTGATCATCTCGGTGCTCAAGGCAGACCTAGGAGCAGGGAGCCTCCCAGCTAGCAAAAAAACCCCTGAGAACGAGGCTGAAAACAGATCCTTGCTCCCGAAGCTAAGCAGCAGGTCTGCGGCTGATGGGAGACCGAGTTTGCCTTCGGCGCCCCATTACAGTACATTAGGCGTTCACAGGATAAATATGTAACTGTAAGCCAGTACACATAGTACATAAGGCCAAAAAAAGACATTTGTCCATCCAGTTCGACCTGTCATCCTGCAAGTTAAACCAGAGGATGGCAACAAAAAAAAACCCTGTGAGGTAATAGCCAATTTTCCTCACTTTAGGGGAATAAAAAATTCCCTTAAAGACCCCAAAAATTTGCCAATAGGCGTTCACCTGACAGCAAAGAACTTTGGATTATGTGGCTGGAGGTACATTAGGCGGTCACAGGATAAATATGTAACTGTCGGCCGGTGCAGGCCCCAAAAATTAGTCAATAGGCATTCATCTGAAAGCAAAGAACTTTGGATTCTGTGGCTCAAGGTACATTAGGCGGTCACAGGATAAATATGTAACTGTCGGCCAGTAAAGGCCTCAAAAATTAGGCATTCAACGGACATAAAAGGCCTTTTATGCCGCTGTATTTACCTAAGACAGGGACCATGATTTGTTCTGGGTGGTGGTGGATATATTTGTGGGCTGTCATGAGGGCTGCGCTAAATGTCCTTTCGGACAGGACACTGGACGAGGGGCAAGCCAACAGTTCCATGGGAAATTGTGCCAGCTCTAGCCGCAGGTCATGCCTGCACAGCCAGTAGTCCAGGGGTTCATCGCTTCTCAGAGCGTCCACATCGGCCGTTAACCCGATGTAGTCGGACACCTGTCGGTCTAGGCGTTGCCTGAGGCTGGATCCAGAGGACGGCTGTCAATGGGTTGGCTGTAAGAATGATCTCATATCCGAAGTGACCAACACATCTTCAAACCGCCCTCTTCTTCCATGCGCTGTTGGATTGGTACCCGTAACTGTTTCTCTGTGAGTGGAAATTCCTCTGCCAGCGCCCGCAAAAGCAGAATGCAGCATTTCTCGAAGCAAGGCCTGGAAGTGCTGCATTCTGACAGCCCTCTGTGATGGTGGTAACATTTCTGTCATTTTGCATTTGTACCGGGGCCTAAGTACGTTGCCACCCATTACTGCTCCTTGCCCTTTATGCTTTTTATACGGGGGTCCCTCTTCAAACGCTGGAGCATGAAGGCCACCATTTGCACTAAACTAAAAGCAGTGGAGTGGCCTGGCTCTTGCTCATCATCTAGGATAATGTCGTCCTTGTTCTCCTCCCCCATCCACAGACAACACCAGGGATCCCAGAAACATTTAAAGCATGCTCTTCTTGCTCCTCCTCCGCCCCGACACCATCCTCCTCTGACTCCTCTTCAGACTCCTGCTGACTTGTCTCAGATGGAGTGCCCCCTTGGGAATTCATTCAGCAATGCGACTTCCCCATCTTCCTGCTCCTATTCCTGGGCGGCTTGATCAATGACATGACGCAATGCACTCTCCAGAAAGAAGGCATAAGGTGCGATGTCACTGATGGCACCCCTGGCTGCGACTGACCAGTTTGGTGATCTCATCAAATGGCCGCAGAAGTCTGCATGCGTCGCGCATGAGTAGCCATTGGCACGGTGAAAAAAAAACTCCCCAGAACCTGTCCTGCCGCAGAGTTCGTACCGGTAGTCATTAACTACACGTTTCTGCTAGAGCAGCCTAACAAGCATATACAAGGTGGAGTTCCAGCGCAGTCACAAATCAGACGTCTGACGGGCAGGTGGTGTCGCCGCTGAATGTCAGCAAAGCGAGCCATGGCCGTGTAAGATCTTCTGAAATGGCCAGATTTTCCTGGCCTGCCGCAAAATGTCCTGGACCCCAGGGTATTTGACAATGAATCGCTGCATGACTAAGTTCAGGATGCGCCATGCACGGCACATGTGTGGCGTGCTCAGCAGATTGGCACCGTTGTCGCACACCACTTTACCAACTGTCAAATTAAGCAGGGTTGGCCACTGATCTGCCTGTGACCGCAAAGCTGAAAGGAGTGCAGGATCGGTGTGGCTCTTGGCTTCCAGGCACAACAGACGCAGCACAGCATGGCAACATCTCACCTGGCACGTCGAATAGGTTCTGGGGATCTTGGGGGGGCGCAAGAGACGGTAGCAGTGGAAAATGAGAAGTCAGACAAGGAGGAGAGGGAGGATGGAGTAGGAGGAGGAGAAGAAGAGGCAGGCCTGCATGCAATCCGTGGCGGTAACACCAAATCTAAACGGATGCCACGGGTTGCATGCTTGACGGCCGTCATAAGGTTCACCCAGTGGGCAGTAAAAGTTATGTACCTTCCCTGCCCGTGTTTGCTAGACACTGTGTGCCAGAGATACATTCACTTGCCGCTGAACGTGGCCATATAGCTCTGGGATGCCCTTCTGGGAGAATTATTTCCTTCCGGGGACCTTCCATTGCAGTGTTCCAATGGCCAAACATTTTCTAAAGGCCTCCAAGTCCACCAGTTTATATGGCAGTAGTTGGCGGGCTAGCAGTTCTGACAAGCCAGCGGTCAGCCGTGGTGCAAGAGGGTTATCCGGCATCTTCATCTTTTTTCGCTCAAACATTTGGGGCAAGGAAGCCTGCCTTTTGCCAGATAAACGCGACGACAGCACGGTGGAAGGTGGAGTGGAGGATAACTGGGAGGAGAGAGGAGAAGGAGAAGAGGCAGGACAGTGAGCACCGGGACTGTGGCTTTGTGGGTTCTGACGGTGTTGCTGCCACTAGGCTTGGTAATGGTAGGCCAGGTGCCTTCTTAAGGGGGTCGTCCCTAAGTGAGTGTTGGGCTTACCGTGACTTTTGCGTTGACAGCACAGGCGGCACCCATTCACCGCCTCCTCAACCTTTTCCTCCTACATCATTCCTAATTTTTATTTTTTTAAGGTCTTTTATGTTTTTTTATTCATTTCCCTATCCACATTTGTTTGCAGAGCATTTGCCATGCTCTTAAGCACATTTTTCTGCCTTTTGCAGCCCTCTAGCTCTTTCCATGACATTTTTACAGCCATTTTAGTGCTCAAAAGTTCGGGTCCCCATTGACTTCAATGGGGTTCAGGCTGGACCACCACACCGGAGCCACAGTTCTCCCAGGCCACTTTATAGTGGCGCTACATATGTTGACACAGGGCCCTGGTGCCAACATTGGCACCCTGGCCATGTCTCACCTTCTGCCCACAGATTCTATATATGGCCATGTTCACCTCCTCCGGGGGCTTAACAAAAAAACTGCCACACCGCCGAGTAGGTGATTTTACCACCAACACTACGCACTGACTGACTGCTAACGCCGTTTCCTCTGTGAACCCCTGCACTGCTACTTCCCGGGCAGGTAGGCTCTACCTCAGGCAGGTTTGGCTCCTGACCTCCCACTGATGCCACCCTGCTGACTCCCGGTCACGCTAGAGACTTGCTGACTCCGCCACTGCCTCACGGGCAAGCTGCCACCCTCTTCTCCTGATGATGCTGAAGCCCCTTCGTCATCCGGCTCCTGTGCGATCAGCTACATCATCATCAAGTACTGTCTGCACGTCACTGATGTTCTCCTCAACCGTCTGTGGGTCAGGATGTCTTCTAGTAGCTCATCCTCACTGTATAGTGGAGCTTCTCTGGCTGAGGGAACAGAAAAGGACAGAGGCAGGTTGAGGACAGGTGAGGGCACAGGGCCATGCCAACTAAGGGTTGTGTCTGACAAACCCATTGACTCTTGGCTTTGGGTGTCTGATGTCACTTGCGACGTAGTCAAAAATCGAGTCAACCATTCAAGAACCGCTGAGTTGTTGGTCACGACACGACTGCTAGCTGACACTGGGAGCTCAGGTCTCTCGAAGTGACCCCTGCTGCCACGGCCTCTTACTCTGCTGTGACCTCTGCCTGCTCCAGAAACATTTAGGCCTCTGCAGCTTCCCTGGTCAGGGCCTGGCACTTCTCTGTCTGACATACTGTTAGATCAAATAAATAAATAAATAAAAAGGAAATTAAAACACCCCAAAAAAGTCTGTACTTTTCTCACTTCACCACACAACGGCTAATAAGCCCCCCCCCCCCCCACTAATACACACAAAAAAGGGCTTTAGAACATTGAACAGCAAATATATTTTTTCTTTTTCCAATAATACACGCCACAAAAGGCTTTAGAACATATAATTGCACCATTGAACAGCAAATATATTTTTTCTTTTTCCACTAATACACAAGAAAAAGGGCTTTAGAACAAATAACTGCACTGCTGACCGGCAAATATATTTTTCTTTTTCCACTTATACATGAGAAAAAGGGCTTTAAAACATATAACTGCACCGCTAAATCGCAAATATATTTTTATCTTTTTCCACTGATACACGAGATGAAGGGCTTTAGAACATATAACTTCACTGCTGACCGGCAAATATATTTTCATCTTTTTCCACTAATACACGAGAAAAAGGGCTTTAGAACATATAACTGCACCGCTGAACGGCAAATATATTTTTCTTGTTCCACTTATACACATGAAAAGGGGCTTTAGAACATATAATTGCACCGCTGATTGGCAAATAGATTTTTTTCTTTTTCCACTAATACACGAGAAAAAGGGCTTTACAACATATAACTGCACCGCTGACCAGCAAATATATTTTTCTTTTGCCACTAATACACGCTACAAAATGCTTTAGAACATATAACTGCACCATTGAATGGCAAATATATTATTTCTTTTTCCACTAATGCACAAGAAAAAGGGCTTTAGAACATATAACTGCACCGTTGACCGGCAAATATATTTTTTCTTTTTCCACTAATACATGCCACAAAAGGTTTTAGAACATATAACTGCACCGCTGAACGGCAAATATATTTTACTTTTGGCACTAATACATGACAAAAAGTGCTGTAATTTTAGCACTTCACCACACAACGGCTAATAAGCCCTTTTTTCCCACTAATACAAGCCAAAAAATGCTTTAGAAAATATAACTGCACCGCACAAGGGCAAATTAGACGTAGAAACATTTCCTTGTAATAAACCCTGTTAAGGCCTGTATCAAACATCACTTGCACCCCAATAACAAGAACGGTTTGCTGGAATTACAGAGGAGCTGTAGCCTCCCAGCTAGCAAAAAAACCCCTGAGAACGAGGCTGAAAACAGATCCTTGCTCCCGAAGCTAAGCAGCAGGTCTGCGGCTGATGGGAGACCGAGTTTGCCTTCGGCGCCCCATTACAGTACATTAGGCGTTCACAGGATAAATATGTAACTGTAAGCCAGTACACATAGTACATAAGGCCAAAAAAAGACATTTGTCCATCCAGTTCGACCTGTCATCCTGCAAGTTAAACCAGAGGATGGCAACAAAAAAAAACCCTGTGAGGTAATAGCCAATTTTCCTCACTTTAGGGGAATAAAAAATTCCCTTAAAGACCCCAAAAATTTGCCAATAGGCGTTCACCTGACAGCAAAGAACTTTGGATTATGTGGCTGGAGGTACATTAGGCGGTCACAGGATAAATATGTAACTGTCGGCCGGTGCAGGCCCCAAAAATTAGTCAATAGGCATTCATCTGAAAGCAAAGAACTTTGGATTCTGTGGCTCAAGGTACATTAGGCGGTCACAGGATAAATATGTAACTGTCGGCCAGTAAAGGCCTCAAAAATTAGGCATTCAACGGACATAAAAGGCCTTTTATGCCGCTGTATTTACCTAAGACAGGGACCATGATTTGTTCTGGGTGGTGGTGGATATATTTGTGGGCTGTCATGAGGGCTGCGCTAAATGTCCTTTCGGACAGGACACTGGACGAGGGGCAAGCCAACAGTTCCATGGGAAATTGTGCCAGCTCTAGCCGCAGGTCATGCCTGCACAGCCAGTAGTCCAGGGGTTCATCGCTTCTCAGAGCGTCCACATCGGCCGTTAACCCGATGTAGTCGGACACCTGTCGGTCTAGGCGTTGCCTGAGGCTGGATCCAGAGGACGGCTGTCAATGGGTTGGCTGTAAGAATGATCTCATATCCGAAGTGACCAACACATCTTCAAACCGCCCTCTTCTTCCATGCGCTGTTGGATTGGTACCCGTAACTGTTTCTCTGTGAGTGGAAATTCCTCTGCCAGCGCCCGCAAAAGCAGAATGCAGCATTTCTCGAAGCAAGGCCTGGAAGTGCTGCATTCTGACAGCCCTCTGTGATGGTGGTAACATTTCTGTCATTTTGCATTTGTACCGGGGCCTAAGTACGTTGCCACCCATTACTGCTCCTTGCCCTTTATGCTTTTTATACGGGGGTCCCTCTTCAAACGCTGGAGCATGAAGGCCACCATTTGCACTAAACTAAAAGCAGTGGAGTGGCCTGGCTCTTGCTCATCATCTAGGATAATGTCGTCCTTGTTCTCCTCCCCCATCCACAGACAACACCAGGGATCCCAGAAACATTTAAAGCATGCTCTTCTTGCTCCTCCTCCGCCCCGACACCATCCTCCTCTGACTCCTCTTCAGACTCCTGCTGACTTGTCTCAGATGGAGTGCCCCCTTGGGAATTCATTCAGCAATGCGACTTCCCCATCTTCCTGCTCCTATTCCTGGGCGGCTTGATCAATGACATGACGCAATGCACTCTCCAGAAAGAAGGCATAAGGTGCGATGTCACTGATGGCACCCCTGGCTGCGACTGACCAGTTTGGTGATCTCATCAAATGGCCGCAGAAGTCTGCATGCGTCGCGCATGAGTAGCCATTGGCACGGTGAAAAAAAAACTCCCCAGAACCTGTCCTGCCGCAGAGTTCGTACCGGTAGTCATTAACTACACGTTTCTGCTAGAGCAGCCTAACAAGCATATACAAGGTGGAGTTCCAGCGCAGTCACAAATCAGACGTCTGACGGGCAGGTGGTGTCGCCGCTGAATGTCAGCAAAGCGAGCCATGGCCGTGTAAGATCTTCTGAAATGGCCAGATTTTCCTGGCCTGCCGCAAAATGTCCTGGACCCCAGGGTATTTGACAATGAATCGCTGCATGACTAAGTTCAGGATGCGCCATGCACGGCACATGTGTGGCGTGCTCAGCAGATTGGCACCGTTGTCGCACACCACTTTACCAACTGTCAAATTAAGCAGGGTTGGCCACTGATCTGCCTGTGACCGCAAAGCTGAAAGGAGTGCAGGATCGGTGTGGCTCTTGGCTTCCAGGCACAACAGACGCAGCACAGCATGGCAACATCTCACCTGGCACATCGAATAGGTTCTGGGGATCTTGGGGGGGCGCAAGAGACGGTAGCAGTGGAATTCTGGGAGAATTATTTCCTTCCGGGGACCTTCCATTGCAGTGTTCCAATGGCCAAACATTTTCTAAAGGCCTCCAAGTCCACCAGTTTATATGGCAGTAGTTGGCGGGCTAGCAGTTCTGACAAGCCAGCGGTCAGCCGTGGTGCAAGAGGGTTATCCGGCATCTTCATCTTTTTTCGCTCAAACATTTGGGGCAAGGAAGCCTGCCTTTTGCCAGATAAACGCGACGACAGCACGGTGGAAGGTGGAGTGGAGGATAACTGGGAGGAGAGAGGAGAAGGAGAAGAGGCAGGACAGTGAGCACCGGGACTGTGGCTTTGTGGGTTCTGACGGTGTTGCTGCCACTAGGCTTGGTAATGGTAGGCCAGGTGCCTTCTTAAGGGGGTCGTCCCTAAGTGAGTGTTGGGCTTACCGTGACTTTTGCGTTGACAGCACAGGCGGCACCCATTCACCGCCTCCTCAACCTTTTCCTCCTACATCATTCCTAATTTTTATTTTTTTAAGGTCTTTTATGTTTTTTTATTCATTTCCCTATCCACATTTGTTTGCAGAGCATTTGCCATGCTCTTAAGCACATTTTTCTGCCTTTTGCAGCCCTCTAGCTCTTTCCATGACATTTTTACAGCCATTTTAGTGCTCAAAAGTTCGGGTCCCCATTGACTTCAATGGGGTTCAGGCTGGACCACCACACCGGAGCCACAGTTCTCCCAGGCCACTTTATAGTGGCGCTACATATGTTGACACAGGGCCCTGGTGCCAACATTGGCACCCTGGCCATGTCTCACCTTCTGCCCACAGATTCTATATATGGCCATGTTCACCTCCTCCGGGGGCTTAACAAAAAAACTGCCACACCGCCGAGTAGGTGATTTTACCACCAACACTACGCACTGACTGACTGCTAACGCCGTTTCCTCTGTGAACCCCTGCACTGCTACTTCCCGGGCAGGTAGGCTCTACCTCAGGCAGGTTTGGCTCCTGACCTCCCACTGATGCCACCCTGCTGACTCCCGGTCACGCTAGAGACTTGCTGACTCCGCCACTGCCTCACGGGCAAGCTGCCACCCTCTTCTCCTGATGATGCTGAAGCCCCTTCGTCATCCGGCTCCTGTGCGATCAGCTACATCATCATCAAGTACTGTCTGCACGTCACTGATGTTCTCCTCAACCGTCTGTGGGTCAGGATGTCTTCTAGTAGCTCATCCTCACTGTATAGTGGAGCTTCTCTGGCTGAGGGAACAGAAAAGGACAGAGGCAGGTTGAGGACAGGTGAGGGCACAGGGCCATGCCAACTAAGGGTTGTGTCTGACAAACCCATTGACTCTTGGCTTTGGGTGTCTGATGTCACTTGCGACGTAGTCAAAAATCGAGTCAACCATTCAAGAACCGCTGAGTTGTTGGTCACGACACGACTGCTAGCTGACACTGGGAGCTCAGGTCTCTCGAAGTGACCCCTGCTGCCACGGCCTCTTACTCTGCTGCGACCTCTGCCTGCTCCAGAAACATTTAGGCCTCTGCAGCTTCCCTGGTCAGGGCCTGGCACTTCTCTGTCTGACATACTGTTAGATCAAATAAATAAATAAATAAATAAATAAATAAAAAGGAAATTAAAACACCCCAAAAAAGTCTGTACTTTTCTCACTTCACCACACAACGGCTAATAAGCCCCCCCCCCCCACTAATACACACAAAAAAGGGCTTTAGAACATTGAACAGCAAATATATTTTTTCTTTTTCCAATAATACACGCCACAAAAGGCTTTAGAACATATAATTGCACCATTGAACAGCAAATATATTTTTTCTTTTTCCACTAATACACAAGAAAAAGGGCTTTAGAACAAATAACTGCACTGCTGACCGGCAAATATATTTTTCTTTTTCCACTTATACATGAGAAAAAGGGCTTTAAAACATATAACTGCACCGCTAAATCGCAAATATATTTTTATCTTTTTCCACTGATACACGAGATGAAGGGCTTTAGAACATATAACTTCACTGCTGACCGGCAAATATATTTTCATCTTTTTCCACTAATACACGAGAAAAAGGGCTTTAGAACATATAACTGCACCGCTGAACGGCAAATATATTTTTCTTGTTCCACTTATACACATGAAAAGGGGCTTTAGAACATATAATTGCACCGCTGATTGGCAAATAGATTTTTTTCTTTTTCCACTAATACACGAGAAAAAGGGCTTTACAACATATAACTGCACCGCTGACCAGCAAATATATTTTTCTTTTGCCACTAATACACGCTACAAAATGCTTTAGAACATATAACTGCACCATTGAATGGCAAATATATTATTTCTTTTTCCACTAATGCACAAGAAAAAGGGCTTTAGAACATATAACTGCACCGTTGACCGGCAAATATATTTTTTCTTTTTCCACTAATACATGCCACAAAAGGTTTTAGAACATATAACTGCACCGCTGAACGGCAAATATATTTTACTTTTGGCACTAATACATGACAAAAAGTGCTGTAATTTTAGCACTTCACCACACAACGGCTAATAAGCCCTTTTTTCCCACTAATACAAGCCAAAAAATGCTTTAGAAAATATAACTGCACCGCACAAGGGCAAATTAGACGTAGAAACATTTCCTTGTAATAAACCCTGTTAAGGCCTGTATCAAACATCACTTGCACCCCAATAACAAGAACGGTTTGCTGGAATTACAGAGGAGCTGTATAATGGCAAATTGGGTGCCCAGTCAGTGCAGCAAGGTGTAATAGGATTGTTTCTATTACCCAGGCTGTAACCTCCCCTACTGATCCCTGTTCAACATAAATTCTGTGGAATGATTCCTCCCTATCCTTTCCCTACACCTTGAATAATCTTTCCCTGAACTTATAAATAATTTCTTTTTAGCACAAGTAAGTATTTTCTAGCACTGTCCCTAACGCCTGCTGACATCTCTCCCTGCACTAAGTACACTGGAAAATGGCACAATACAAGATGGCTGAGGCTATTTATAGGGCTGTGACATCAAAGGGCTGGCTGGCTGCTGATTGGCGGCATACCAGTTCCTTGCTCCATGTCCTCACATGTGCAGCAGCCATTTTAGGAAAAAATTTGATTTGTTACCATTAAGTGTAAGCAAATTCGGCTTCGGTGCGAATCACATTTTTTCTGTAATTCGGATCAAATTCCACTTTGTCAGCTTCGATTCGCTTATCTCTAGTTCTCAGCCTCAGGTTGTCAAATGAAATATAACCCACTCCTTGATTGTGATAGTCCAGTCCCTGGTGATTCAAGCATGGTGACAGCCTTGGTTACCTTCTGTCAAAGCTTTCAGTCTCTAGGATAATGTCATGTCCCTGTTGACAGACTGAAGTGTCCAGTCCTTTGTACCCCAGTGACATACTGTTCAGTTTGACATCTATTCTATTCCCTTATGACTTAACATCTTATTTTCTGATTCTCTCTTGACACAACCAAGTAGAGTAGTTCCTAATCCCTATGGTCTAATTAAACACTGCACATTTTTGGGTATTTAGAGTGATGTGGCATTGCAAGCCATTCAAATTCAATAGTCTTAACTCCGTTTTTAGAGGATTCATCATACCAGCATACTAGATTAACATACTAGCATACTGTATGTGTGTACAGCAGAGGTTCTTTTTCTGTCATAGACCCCTTTTAGTGAGTTAGTGAAGTTTGTGGACTCCTAAGAATAAAATCACAGAATGAAGTGGCCTAAATGGGAGGAAGTGCTCAAAACCCCAAACACTGCAGTGTGTTTATACCCGGGGGAGTATTGCTAACGGCAATCCCCAGCAAAAATGCATACAATGGAGGATGTCGGCAGTGGACCACATGCACCACAAGGGCATCCTACACAAGATGGAAAAATGTGTGGATGAGAATATAAAAATCCATAAATCACTGTAAAAGGTGCACCACAATAATATGCTACTGACAAAACTGGCCAAACTCTTACGCTGATGTTAAAAACTTAGACTTAGAGCCAAAGGCACCCCGTCAAGTTATCTCAGCGTGGCATGGGTCCTAACTAGAGTTGAGCGAACACCTGGATGTTCGGGTTCGAGAAGTTCGGCCGAACATCCCGGAAATGTTCGGGTTCGGGATCCGAACCCGATCCGAACTTCGTCCCGAACCCGAACCCCATTGAAGTCAATGGGGACCCGAACTTTTCGGCACTAAAAAGGCTGTAAAACAGCCCAGGAAAGAGCTAGAGGGCTGCAAAAGGCAGCAACATGTAGGTAAATCCCCTGCAAACAAATGTGGATAGGGAAATGAATAAAAATAAAAATTAAATAAATAAAAATTAACCAAAATCAATTGGAGAGAGGTTCCATAGCAGAGAATCTGGCTTCCCGTCACCCACCACTGGAACAGTCCATTCTCAGATATTTAGGCCCCGGCACCCAGGCAGAGGAGAGAGGTCCCGTAACAGAGAATCTGTCTTCATGTCAGCAGAGAATTAGTCTGCATGTCATAGCAGAGAATGAGGCTTCACGTCAGCCACCACTGCAACAGTCCATTGGCATATATTTAGGCCCAGCACCCAGGCAGAGGAGAGAGGTCCCGTAACAGACAATCTGGCTTCATGTCAGCAGAGAATCAGTCTGCATGTCATAGCAGAGAATCAGGCTTCACGTCACCCACCACTGCAACAGTCCATTGTCATAAATTTAGGCCCAGCACTAGTGTTGAGCGGCATGTCCCATATTCGAATTCGCGAAATTTTGTGAATATTCGAAAGAATATTCGTAAAATATTCGCGATTATTCAAATTCGTTATTATTTCGCATATGCGATAATTCGAATTTTCGCATCGCATAATACATATGCTATGCAAAATTCACATGTGCGCTAATGAAATCGCCTTACGAAGATTCGCAACTCAATTCAATCACTAATGTATGAATGCAATGCCCTTTGCCTCTGTTCTGGGACAAGTGTAGATATTCGCATGTGCGCTAATAAAATCGCCTTACGAAGATTCGCACCTCAATCACTTTCTAGGGAATGTGAGACTTTTGGGAATCAATCGAGATACAGTGGGGGGTGATGACAGTAGTTGACAGAGTACAGATCAATGTAATCTGTAAGGTGGAAAGTAAAATAAAAAATACGAATTTTCGTTAATCAAATTTTACGAAGTTCTACGTATTCGCGAATATGGTGCTATACTATATGAATGCACAGGCCTTTGCCTCTCTGTTCTGGGGACAAGTGTAGATATTTGCATTTGCGTTAATAAAATCGCCTTACGAAGATTCGCAGCTCAATTCAATCACTAATGTATGAATGCAAAGCCCTTTGCCTCTGTTCTGGGACAAGTGTAGATATTCGCATGTGCGCTAATAAAATCGCCTTACGAAGATTCGCAACTCAATCACTTTCTAGGGAATGTGAGACTTTTGGGAATCAATCGAGATACAGTGGGGGGTGATGACAGTAGTTGACAGAGTACAGATCAATGTAATCTGTAAGGTGGAAAGTAAAATAAAAAATACGAATATTCGTAAATCGAATTTTACGAAGTTCTACGTATTCGCGAATATGGTGCTATACTATATGAATGCACAGGCCTTTGCCTCTCTGTTCTGGGGACAAGTGTAGATATTTGCATTTGCGTTAATAAAATCGCCTTACGAAGATTCGCAGCTCAATTCAATCACTAATGTATGAATGCAAAGCCCTTTGCCTCTGTTCTGGGACAAGTGTAGATATTCGCATGTGCGCTAATAAAATCGCCTTACGAAGATTCGCAACTCAATTCACTAATGTATGAATGCAAAGCCCTTTGCCTCTGTTCTGGGACGTGCCGATATTCGCATGTGCGCTAATAAAATCGCCTTACGAAGATTCGCAACTCAATTCACTAATGTATGAATGCAAAGCCCTTTGCCTCTGTTCTGGGACGTGCCGATATTCGCATGTGCGCTAATAAAATCGCCTTACGAAGATTCGCGCCTCAATCACTTTCTAGGCAATGTGAGTAAGATCTGAGCTGTTGGACCTTTGGGAAACAATCAATTATATGTGTACTGTAATTTTGTGGGGGGGGGGAAAAACAAAAAACGAATATTCGTTTTTACGAATATATAGCACTATATTCGAAATATTCGCGAAATCGCGAAGTTGCGATATTCGCGAAAAAAATTTGCTTTTCGAATATTCGCGCTCAACACTACCCAGCACCCAGGCAGAGGAGAGAGGTCCCGTAACAGACAATCTGGCTTCATGTCAGCAGAGAATCAGTCTGCATGTCATAGCAGAGAATGAGGCTTCACGTCAGCCACCACTGCAACAGTCCATTGGCATATATTTAGGCCCAGCACCCAGGCAGAGGAGAGAGGTCCCGTAACAGACAATCTGGCTTCATGTCAGCAGAGAATCAGTCTTCATATCATAGCAGAGAATCAGGCTTCACGTCACCCACCACTGTAAGAGTCCATTTTCATAAATTTAGGCCCAGCACACAGGCAGAGGAGAGAGGTCCCGTAACAGAGGATCTGGCTTCATGTCAGCAGAGAATCAGTCTGCATGTCATAGCAGAGAATCAGGCTTCACATCACCCAACATTGGAACAGTCCATTGGCATATATTTAGGCCCCGGCACCCAGACAGAGGAGAGGTTCATTCAACTTTGGGTAGCCTCGCAATATAATGGTAAAATGAAAATAAAAATAGGATTGAATGAGGAAGTGCCCTGGAGTCCAATAATATATGGTTAAGGGGAGGTAGTTAATGTCTAATCTGGACAAGGGACGGACAGATCCTGTGGGATCCATGCCTGGTTCATTTTTATGAACGTCAGCTTGTCCACATTGGCTGTAGACAGGCGGCTGCGTTTGAGGCCTAGTATTTAGGCGCTGGGTGACCGGTATGGATTTAGTGACAGAATTAGACTTGGAAATGCACAGAAGCGTGTGTGTGTGAAGTTATTCTGAATGACCCAATGTGCACCTTCAATATTATATACCCTTTTAGGGATAGATTTCAAATAGCTCTGATATAGCAGAAACCACTAAATTATGAAATTGCTAAATTGGGAATTGTACTTCAACCCAGAACAAAAAATGTGCTTTGACGGACACTAAATATCTTGCCCAGCAACAACAGTACAGCGGTGGGTAACGAGAGATTTAGAGGGAATTAAATTTGAGGCCTAGTATTTAGGCGCTGGGTCACCGGTATGGATTTAGTGACAGAATTAGACTTGGAAATGCACAGAAGCGTGTGTGTGAAGTTATTCTGAATGACCCAATGTGCACCTTCAATATTATATACCCTTTTTGGGATAGATTTCAAATAGCTCTGATATAGCAGGAACCACTAAATTATGAAATTGCTAAATTGGGAATTGTACTTCAACCCAGAACAAAAAATGTGCTTTGACGGGCACTAAATAACTTTCCCAGCTACAACAGGACAACGGTAACGAGAGATTTAGAGGGATTTAAATTTGAGGCCTAGTATTTAGGCGCTGGGTGACAGGTATGGGTTTAGTGACAGAATTAGACTTGGAAATACACAGTAGCGGGTGTGTGTGAAGTTATTCTGAATGACCCTATGTGCACCTTCAATATTATATACCCTTTTAGGGATAGATTTCAAATAGCTCTGATATAGCAGAAACCACTAAATTATGAAATTGCTAAATTGGGAATTGTACTTCAACCCAGAACAAAAAATGTGCTTTGACGGACACTAAATATCTTGCCCAGCAACAACAGTACACCGGTGGGTAACGAGAGATTTAGAGGGAATTAAATTTGAGGCCTAGTATTTAGGCGCTGGGTCACCGGTATGGATTTAGTGACAGAATTAGACTTGGAAATACACAGTAGCGGGTGTGTGTGAAGTTATTCTGAATGACCCTATGTGCACCTTCAATATTATATACCCTTTTTGGGATAGATTTCAAATAGCTCTGATATAGCAGGAACCACTAAATTATGAAATTGCTAAATTGGGAATTGTACTTCAACCCAGAACAAAAAATGTGCTTTGACGGGCACTAAATAACTTTCCCAGCTACAACAGGACAACGGTAACGAGAGATTTAGAGGGATTTAAATTTGAGGCCTAGTATTTAGGCGCTGGGTGACAGGTATGGGTTTAGTGACAGAATTAGACTTGGAAATACACAGTAGCGGGTGTGTGTGAAGTTATTCTGAATGACCCTATGTGCACCTTCAATATTATATACCCTTTTTGGGATAGATTTCAAATAGCTCTGATATAGCAGAAACCACTAAATTATGAAATTGCTAAATTGGGAATTGTACTTCAACCCAGAACAAAAAATGTGCTTTGACGGACACTAAATATCTTGCCCAGCAACAACAGTACAGCGGTGGGTAACGAGAGATTTAGAGGGAATTAAATTTGAGGCCTAGTATTTAGGCGCTGGGTCACCGGTATGGATTTAGTGACAGAATTAGACTTGGAAATACACAGTAGCGGGTGTGTGTGAAGTTACTCTGAATGACCCTATGTGCACCTTCAATATTATATACCCTTTTTGGGATAGATTTCAAAGAGCTCTGATATAGCAGGAACCACTAAATTATGAAATTGCTAAATTGAGAATTGTATTTCAACCCAGAACAAGAAATGTGCTTGAACGGACACTAAATAACTCGCCCAGCTACAGCACTAGGGACAGATTTAGCTGGATATAAATTTGAGGCCTAGTATTTAGGCGCTGGGTGACCGGTATGGATTTAGTGACAGAATTAGACTGGGATATGGCCAAAAAATGAACAGACTATTGCTGGTTAAATGCACTTGGTGTGACAGCTTCACCCTGATGTAGGCTTTAGCCAAAAAACAACCACACCATTGAGGGTTAAATGCACTTGGTGACAGGCGCAGCTTGCCCCTGATTTTGTATATGGCCAAAAAATGAACAGACTATTGCTGGTTAAATGCACTTGGTGTGACAGCTTCACCCTGATGTAGGCTTTAGCCAAAAAACAACCACACCATTGAGGGTTAAATGCACTTGGTGACAGGCGCAGCTTGCCCCTGATTTTGTATATGGCCAAAAAATGAACAGACTATTGCTGGTTAAATGCACTTGGTGTGACAGCTTCACCCTGATGTAGGCTTTAGCCAAAAAACAACCACACCATTGAGGGTTAAATGCACTTGGTGACAGGCGCAGCTTGCCCCTGATTTTGTATATGGCCAAAAAATGAACAGACTATTGCTGGTTAAATGCACTTGGTGTGACAGCTTCACCCTGATGTAGGCTTTAGCCAAAAAACAACCACACCATTGAGGGTTAAATGCACTTGGTCGCAGCTTGTGCTGGCGCACCACAAGACACAAAATGGCCGCCGATCACCCCAGAAAAATGAGACTGACAAACGGTCTGTGCAGCCTAAAAACAGTGAGCAATTGAGGATCAGCAGCTCAATGATCCACAGCTGCAGATCGATCAGTTAATCAAGTCCTTTGGAGGAGTTAATCTGCCTAATCTCGCCCTACTGTCGCAGCCGCAACCTCTCCCTACGCTAATCAGAGCAGAGTGACGGGCGGCGCTATGTGACTCCAGCTTAAATAGAGGCTGGGTCACATGGTGCTCTGGCCAATCACAGCCATGCCAATAGTAGGCATGGCTGTGATGGCCTCTTGGGGCAAGTAGTATGACGCTTGTTGATTGGCTGCTTTGCAGCCTTTCAAAAAGCGCCAAGAAAGCGTCACAAAAGCGCGAAGAAAGCGACGAACACCGAACCCGAACCCGGACTTTTACGAAAATGTCCGGGTTCGGGTCCGTGTCACGGACACCCCAAAATTCGGTACGAACCCGAACTATACAGTTCGAGTTCGCTCATCCCTAGTCCTAACGCTAACCTACCTACAGTGTGTGAAAACAGTCCAATAGGTGCTGAGGTCCGACTCACAGCCAAACTCCCACATACCTCCATTATCTGCTGCAATCCAACCGACCACCTGGTCGCAATGGTCTGACTTCAAGAGAGGTGTCCTGCGCCGCCCTGCAAACTGGGACATGAAGCTAGTTATCATGGATGATTGTTTTTCTTGTGCTCTTTGCAGCAGGCATAGTTTCACTGCGCCCAGGACAATGGCCTCTGCGTTTACCATCAGCATCACGGCCACTGCCCCATCCCTTACTGCTCGCCTTCTTTATAATAAATGTTATATATGCTTAAAAGTCTGTCACATGTACAGTAGCATAGGATTTGGAAGTGTATACGTAAACAAATGTAAAAAGTTATTTGGTATGTGGAAACGTCACACAGGAGATATCCCGCAGATACTGTCAATGCTGTCACCAGCGGCTAATAAAAAGTTAAGGCATGTCACAGGTATTTGGGATGAGGAAACGTTATACAGAAGAGGTACCACCAGTAATGTCACTGTAGTACACTGGATGTACACTGGATGTCACAGATATTTTTTGTATGCGCACACTTAGGCTACTTTCACACTTGCAGCAGAACGGATCCGACAGGCTGTTCACCCGGTCGGATCCGTCCTTCCACTATTTTGCTGTGCCACCAGACCGCCGCTCCGTCCCCATTGACTATAATGGGGACGTAGCAGAGCTCTGGCGCAGTATGGCAGTTCGCGGTGAGAGGTCGCCGGACTAAAACGTCGGACGTGCAGGACTTTATAGTCAATGGGGACGGAGCGGCGGTCCGACGGCACGGCGAAATAGCGAAAGGACGGATCCGACAGGGTGAACAGCCTGTCGGATCCGTCCTGACACAAGTGTGAAAGTAGCCTTACACAGGATATGTGGCACAGCTAATGTCGCTGTCTGCAGCGGCCTAACTATTGCACGCTATTTAGCGGAGGATGTGATAAAAATAGATATTGCTGCCACACACAACAGTCCTTAAAAGGACTTTTGGGCCTGTAAAGTTTTAGCTATTTAGCGCAGTTTGTGCTAAAAATAGATATTGCTGCTGCCACACACAACAATAGTCCTTAACCCCATAGGGACACAGCCTTATTTCACAATCTGACCACTGTCACCACTGTCACTTTAAGTGCTGATAACTTTAAAACGCTTTGACTTATCCAGGCCGTTCTGAGATTGTTTTTTTTGTCACATATTGTACTTCATGACACTGGTAAAATGAAGTAAATTATTTTTTTTTCTTGCACAAAATAAAACCTAATTTACCAAAAATTTTGAAAAATTAGCAAATTTCAAAGTTTCAGTTTCTCTACTTCTGTAATACATAGTAATACCCCTAAAAATGGTGGTGACTTTACATTCCCCATATGTCTACTTCATGTTTGAATCATTTTGGGAATGATATTTTATTTTTTGTGGATGTTACAAGGCTTAGAAGTTTAGAAGCAAATCTTGAAATTTTTCAGAAATCCAATTTTTAGGGACCACTACAGGTCTGAAGTCACTTTGCAAGGCTTACATAATAGAAACCACCCAAAAATGGTCTGTACTGTATATTGTACTGTACTGTATTTTACTTACACTGAACAGATCTATGCCTTCAGCACAGATCTGTTCAGCACCATGGACAGCAGGATGCCTGAGAAGGCGTCCTGTTGCCATGGGAACCTTCCCCGTCTGCCACAATTTCGCAGACGGGGAAGGGTGAGGACGGGGCTTCGGGGGGCTGTCTGGGGGCTCTCTCCCTCTCCCATCGGGGGGCTGCAAAGGCACAGCAGCCCCCCGATCGGAGAGGGAGGGAGCTCCCTGCGCTGTTAACCTTTTCCATACAGCGGTCCATACGGACCGCTGTATGGAAAGGGTTAAAAGGCTGACATTGCATCAACGATGTCAGCCGTTTATACCAGGGTGCCAGCAATGTGCTGACACCCTGGTATACCCACTAGACGCCAACGATTATTCAAGGGGAGGCGGGCGGGGGATCGCGATCCCGCCTCCCGCTCCGCCCGCCTCCCGCACCGCCCGCGACCCTCCCCCTGCACCACCCGCCCACATATATATATATATATAGGAAAAACATATATATTTTGGGCATTATAAAATTTCTGATCAGGGACCGCGGGGATCAGAAACGGCAAAAAGCGCATCAAACCGCAGGTCTGAATTGACCTGCGGCTTGTTGCGATCGCCGACATGGGGGGGTCACGGGCATTTAGCCTAGGTGCCTGCTCAATGATTTGAGCAGGCGCCTTGTTCCGATCACTGCAAGCTGGGCGGCAGTGATCGGAACAACACATGACGTACCGGTACGTCATGTGTCCTTAAGTACCAGATCATCATGACGTACTGGTACGTCATGTGTCCTGAAGAGGTTAAAAGGACTTTTGGGTCTCTGAAAAGTTTTTCTAATAAAAATACTCCTATCACTCCCTACACTGTCTGTCCTTTCCTCAGCACAGCTCTCCCTGACTAAGACTGAGCCGAACACAATAACAATATGTAAACTACAAATACAGGGAGTGCAGAATTATTAGGCAAGTTGTATTTTTGAGGATAAATTTTATTATTGAACAACAACCATGTTCTCAATGAACCCAAAAATCTCATTAATATCAAAGCTGAATATTTTTGGAAGTAGTTTTTAGTTTGTTTTTAGTTTTAGCTATTTTAGGGGAATATCTGTGTGTGCAGGTGACTATTACTGTACATAATTATTAGGCAACTTAACAAAAAACAAATATATACCCATTTCAATTATTTATTTTTACCAGTGAAACCAATATAACATCTCAACATTCACAAATATACATTTCTGACATTCAAAAACAAAACAAAAACAAATCAGTGACCAATATAGCCACCTTTCTTTGCAAGGACACTCAAAAGCCTGCCATCCATGGATTCTGTCAGTGTTTTGATCTGTTCACCATCAACATTGCGTGCAGCAGCAACCACAGCCTCCCAGACACTGTTCAGAGAGGTGTACTGTTTTCCCTCCTTGTAAATCTCACATTTGATGATGGACCACAGGTTCTCAATGGGGTTCAGATCAGGTGAACAAGGAGGCCATGTCATTAGATTTTCTTCTTTTATACCCTTTCTTGCCAGCCACGTTGTGGAGTACTTGGACGCGTGTGATGGAGCATTGTCCTGCATGAAAATCATGTTTTTCTTACCTTGCAGACTTCTTCCTGTACCACTGCTTGAAGAAGGTGTCTTCCAGAAACTGGCAGTAGGACTGGGAGTTGAGCTTGACTCCATCCTCAACCCAAAAAGGCCCCACAAGCTCATCTTTGATGATACCAGCCCAAACCAGTACTCCACCTCCACCTTGCTGGCGTCTGAGTCGGACTGGAGCTCTCTGCCCTTTACCAATCCAGCCATCTGGCCCATCAAGACTCACTCTCATTTCATCAGTCCATAAAACCTTAGAAAAATCAGTCTTGAGATATTTCTTGGCCCAGTCTTGACGTTTCAGCTTGTGTGTCTTGTTCAGTGGTGGTCGTCTTTCAGCCTTTCTTACCTTGGCCATGTCTCTGAGTATTGCACACCTTGTGCTTTCGGCACTCCCGTGATGTTGTAGCTCTGAAATATGGCCAAACTGGTGGCAAATGGCATCTTGGCAGCTGCACGCTTGACTTTTCTCAGTTCATGGGCAGTTATTTTGCGCCTTGGTTTTTCCACACGCTTCTTGCGACCCTGTTGACTATTTTGAATGAAACGCTTGATTGTTCGATGATCACGCTTCAGAAGCTTTGCAATTTTTAGAGTGCTGCATCCCTCTGCAAGATATCTCACTATTTTTGACTTTTCTGAGCCTGTCAAGTCCTTCTTTTGACCCATTTTGCCAAAGGAAAGGAAGTTGCCTAATAATTATGCACACCTGATATAGGGTGTTGATGTCATTAGACCACACCCCTTCTCATTACAGAGATGCACATCACCTAATATGCTTAATTGGTAGTAGGCTTTCGAGCCTATACAGCTTGGAGTAAGACAACATGCATAAAGAGAATGATGTGGTCAAAATACTCATTTGCCTAATAATTCTGCACGTAGTGTAAGTGGACAGTCAGTTACACCCTCATTCATACCTCGTGTCTCTAAAATGTCATGCCGCATGGTCTACTCACAAATATGCAAGATGAAAAAGCAATTAAAGAGCAGTTATATCAAGATCAATCCATCTTGACAATATTTGGAGGAGGGGGGAGGCGTCACAGCGATGTTACAGCAGGAGGAGGGGGGAGGCGTCACAGCGATCTTACAGCAGGAGGAGGGGGGAGGGAGGGAGAGCGGGAGGCGTCACAGAAGATTATGAGACGGCGCTGAGGTCGGGAAAGGTGGAGCTGGGCACGAACGGCGGCGGGTGCGGGAGGCAGCTTGGATCCATTTACATCCCCTTGGGCACCTTATTTTTATGAATGACAGGTTAGTAATTTTTAGCAAAATGAGCCTACCGATTACATTTATAAGACCACATTAGGAATGGTTAAAGCTCCCTGAACATAACCATATTTTTATCTGGAGGGGGCGAAACCTGGTGACAGAATCCCTTTAAGAATGATTGTACAGGTCACATTTTTTTATTTTTTTATTTATTTAACCTGCCAGCACCTGGATATCTTGCTCTGTGGCCGAAGATCGAGGTGCTGCCACACGTTCAGGTTTTTTGATGTACTGTAGTTTTTTAGGCCAAAACCAGGAGGAGATTAAAAAAAAAGATGTATATGTCCTTAATGCTTTCTCTCCCTTTATGCTTCAAAAACTGCACTAAAAAACATGAACATGTGGTAGCACCCTTATAGAACACAATGAATTTTACAGTGGAATTTTGGCACAGACAGCTGCCATGAAATTTCATTAAAAAAACTTACCAGCGGCCACGTCCTTTCTTTCTCCTATTCATTTCAATGCGAGGCAGTGCTGAAGATCAGGGACATGTCCCTTCTCGGCACATTGCCGCTCCACATTTCTCACCTCTGCCTCCCATAGAAATAATTGGAAGGCAGAAAGGATGTCGGTTTTCAGGTAAATTTCGGCAGTGGCTTATCACTGATCAGTTTTGGTCGGATGTCCTATTGTTCCTCAATACCCACTTTCAATTTTCTAGGATTCTCACTCTCCAAGTATGCCTTCAGGTATTTTAGAGGAGATTGTAGGAGGAGCATCATTTTGTCCTTTTTTGTGCACGTAAAATATTAATAATGGACCTGGAAATCCACTACTTCACTTAACCTTACTCACTGGATTTAGCTCATAAACAAATATGTTTTATTTTGCTAAATCATATATACTAACAGGAAATGCCCTCAGAAGTTCGATAAAATATGGTCAAGATGGATTGATCTTGATATAACTGCTCTTTAATTGCTTTTTCATCTTGCATATTTGTGAGTAGACCATGAGGCATGACATTTTAGAGACACGAGGTATTAATGAGGGTGTGACTGAGTGTCCACTTATTTGTAGTTTACATATTGTTATTGGTTTAAAAAAAAAAGATAAATAAAGCCTATAAAGGAGACTATAAAATACATGAATAGATACGATGACAAACAAGACATCAAATGCTATAAATGTTTGTCTTTTCTCAAAGTGACACCTCAACAATGCAATACATTTTCTATCTATTGTATCTTTTTCAGTAACAGAATTCACACTTCAAGGATAGAAATGTCACAGCACATATCAAGACAGCTTCCTTTGGTTATAATACATCTATTCTGGAACAAGGCAGAGAAAAAATAGTATGAATAAATAATCATAAAAATAGTGTTTTTCACTTGTCTTTCTCTTCTACTGTCCTTTTTATGGACCATACAGGCCAGGTACACCACTGCTATGGGGCCATGGTAGAAGGGGCACTACTCATTTTCCTGCCTGCTGCTCAGTAACTGGTCTTACACTCTGAAGTCTCATTTAGATAACTAGGTTGACCTGTGAGAAAGTCAGTTGTCACATGACATTTCAGCAGCATGCCTTCTGCATATATATATATATATATATATATATATATAGTGGCATGGTTACTCCTAATGTACTTTATAGTTTCTATTCATATTGCTCTCAGGGAACTAGAATGACATCGAGCGGGTCACAGTGGAGGTCTGGCAGCTTGCTGTAGGACAGGAGAAGATGAGAGTGGTGGTCAATGAGGGTGGTTATAGTCCTTCATGGTGGCTAAACCTTCTCACTCCAGCATTCCTTGGGTCGCACATGCAATAAAAGGAGGGCATACCATTTCTTACCTCAGGTCACACCTTGGTATTGGGGCTCCTGGCTGATGGTGGCTGGGGTGCCCTTGATGTTAAATGTGTGTGGTGATGGGGTGCAAGACAGGAGAGAGGTGCAGTGCTGGTGGAAGGCTGATGGTATCAATGACCAGGACCGTTTGGTTGCAATATAGTCTCTCTTTACTAAATACACTACTCACAAAAGGTTAGGGATAGTTGGCTTGTGGGTGAAATTTCAGGATGAATCTAAAATGCACTCTAACCTCTACAAGTGAACTTAATGTGACCTTCTCCAAACTTTTGAATGCACATGTCCAACTGTTAAATGTTTCAGTACTTTTTGCACAACTTGCTGTTCTCTAACAAGGAGCTTAACGGCAAAATTCGCAACAGGTGTTTGATCCATGAATCGCCCAACAACTTTCCTGGTTCAATTATAATTGGTATTTAAACAGTTCTCCTCATCATCCTGTTCACATTTTGGCATCATGGGAGCAAGACGACACCTAACAAGTGATCAACAGTACCTCACCATTGCAAGGCTTCAAGCAGGTTTTTCTCAGACGGAAGTGGCCGCTGAGCTTAGAGTGTCACAGAGTGTCATCAGCAGGTTGCAACAGAGAGGCTGAAAGAGTTGCAGGAAAGCACAAAAGTGAACCTCTTGGTCACATCCCACACTATGACCGCTTCATGGTGAACAGTGCACTGCAGAACCGGATGATGAATGCCACACAACTCCTGGCACATTTAACGGATGTTAGAGGCATCCAAGTGTCATGTCAGACCAAACTGTTTACATAAGCGTGGTCTGCGTGCTAAATGACCTGCAAGGGTACCTCACCACAGGCGTCACCATCTTGCATGGGCCAGGGAGCATCTATGCTGGAAGAGGGACCTGTGGGTCTTAGTGCTGTTCACTGATGAAAGTCAATTCACTCTGAGCAGATATGATCACCACCAATGATGTTGGAGACGTCAAGGAGAGTGCTATGCATCAGCCACTGTTTGCCTTTGGTGGTGGTGTTACAGTGTGGGCAGGTGTGTCTAGTCAATACAGAACAGCCCTACACTTTGTGAATGGTACAGTGACAAGCCCATACTACTTGAATAACATCATTAATTCAGTCATTGTGCGTCTGCATGAACAACACAGGCCTATTTTCATCTTCATGGACAACAATGCGCCAGCTCATTGAGGTCGCATCACTTGGGAACGGCTGCTGGAAACTGGGGTGCCTCAAATGGAGTGGCCTGCACTTTCTCCAGACCTGAATCCCATTGAAAACCTATGGGATCAGCTGTGTCACCGTGCAGAGGCTCAAAACTCTGTACCTCAGAACCTCAATGACACGAGGGCCGCCCTTCAAGAAGAGTGGGATGACATGCCTCAGCAGACAATAAGTCAACTTGTGAACAGCATGAGATGTTGTTATCAAGCTGCAATTGATGCTCAAGGCAGTATACCCACCACTCGTATTGGCTTTTGTTTTACTGAATTGTTTGAGATGAGGAAATTACCACTACATCAGGCATGGCCAACCTGAGGCTCTCCAGCTGTTGCAAAACTACAACTCCCAGCATGCTTAAACTGCCTACAGCTATCAGCCTGCAGCAGGGCATGGTGGGAGTTGTAGTTTTACAACATCTGGAGAGCCGCAGGTTGGCCATGCCTGCACTACATGCTTCTACTTAAATGCCCTACTTTCATGATATAATATCACTGTAGTGTGAACTCTTTACGTTTTCCATAAATTTACCCAAAACCAAAATATCTCTAACTTTTTGTGAGTAGTGTAGATAATGGGAGTAACAGTTCACATAGATGCAATGAACACAGTTCTGTAGTATGTTACAGAGTAGTCTTCTCCCAATAGCTATGTATAAGCAGTGGCAATGATGGTAGTGATCTTCCCTGAGACTCACTCTAAGTTCACTTTGCAATCTTCCAATATAACCATGGGCATGCAATTCCATTCTCATTAACCGTTCCTGTCTGTTCGCAGCTTTGGGGTGCAGATCTTAATTTCAGATAGCTAGTCCTTCAGAAATTGTGTGTTTGTGTGTGTTTGTGTGTGTGTGTGTGTGGGGGGGGGGGGGGGGATGGGTCTCCGAAGTAATATACCCTTTCAACAAGCAGTAAAGTCTTATTGCCATAAATGTACAGTACCTTACTGTCTGAATCCAGCACAGCCTTAAAGATTCTAGACCTTCTGTGAATGTCTGTCCTCTTTTCCTCAGGGGTAATCTCTCAGTTAAGTTGTTCTCTGGCAGCTTTTCAGTCTCAGGAATGGTGTTTCCTGGATAAGGCTTCTTTTTAGGACTACTTTGCAGGAGCTCACACACGCAGGTCTTGCCTCTAGCTTTGCTCAAATAAGACTCCCACTAGCCAGGGGGTGGGATAAGCCCATCACCCTGCCTGGAAACTTGGCTACAACTGCCATTCTTGACTGTTTGCTGTCTATGCACAAATATTTGGGATACACAATACATAAAGAAACAAGGGCTTTTAATATTAAATCACAACAAACAATTAACTTTTAAAAGTGATCCTCTGGGTCGCTCTGTATCCCTTATTGATATGTATAAATACTCATTTGTTTGTTGGATGATTCACAGCAAAGCAACATGACAAAAAAAATGCCATACCATGACCTCCTTGTGGGAGGACCTACTGTCAACAATAGTAAATGATTTCACCAAATGAGTTACATTTTACTTCAATTATACTGTACTAAATTGTTTTAGGGTCCATTCACACGTCTGTAGTATATTGGGGATCCGCAATACACCTGGCTGGCATGCGCCATTGTGAAAGTAGACAAAACTCAAATGTTTAAAAATAAGTAGGGATGAGCGAACTCGAACTGTATAGTTCGGGTTCGTACCGAATTTTGGGGTGTCCGTGACACAGACCCGAACCCGGACATTTTCGTAAAAGTCCGGGTTCGGGTTCGGTGTTTGTCGCTTTCTTGGCGCTTTTGTGACGCTTTCTTGGCGCTTTTTGAAAGGCTGCAAAGCAGCCAATCAACAAGCGTCATACTACTTGCCCCAAGAGGCCATCACAGCCATGCCTACTATTGGCATGGCTGTGATTGGCCAGAGCACCATGTGACCCAGCCTCTATTTAAGCTGGAGTCACATAGCGCCGCCCGTCACTCTACTCTGATTAGCGTAGGGAGAGGTTGCGGCTGCGACAGTAGGGCGAGATTAGGCAGATTAACTCCTCCAAAGTACTTGATTATTGATCGATCTGCAGCTGTGGATCATTGAGCTGCTGATACTCAATTGCTCACTGTTTTTAGGCTGCCCAGACCGTTTGTCAGTCACATTTTTCTGGGGTGATCGGCGGCCATTTTGTGTCTTGTGGTGCGCCAGCACAAGCTGCGACCAAGTGCATTTAACCCTCAATGGTGTGGTTGTTTTTTGGCTAAAGCCTACATCAGGGTGAAGCTGTCACACCAAGTGCATTTAACCAGCAATAGTCTGTTTATTTTTTGGCCATATACTACATCAGGGGCAAGCTGCGCCTGTCACCAAGTGCATTTAACCCTCAATGGTGTGGTTGTTTTTTGGCTAAAGCCTACATCAGGGTGAAGCTGTCACACCAAGTGCATTTAACCAGCAATAGTCTGTTTATTTTTTGGCCATATACTACATCAGGGGCAAGCTGCGCCTGTCACCAAGTGCATTTAACCCTCAGTAGTGTGGTTGGTCAAGGTATCACACCAAGTGCATTTAACCAGCAATAGTCTGTTCATTTTTTGGCCATATACTAAATCAGGGGCAAGCTGCGCCCGTCACCAAGTGCATTTAACCAGCAATAGTCTGTTCATTTTTTGGCCATAGACTACATCAGGGGCAAGCTGCGCCTGTCACCAAGTGCATTTAACCCTCAGTAGTGTGGTTGGTCAAGCTGTCACACCAAGTGCATTTAACCAGCAATAGTCTGTTCATTTTTTGGCCATATACTACATCAGGGGCAAGCTGCGCCCGTCACCAAGTGCATTTAACCCTCAGTAGTGTGGTTGGTCAAGCTATCACACCAAGTGCATTTAACCAGCAATAGTCTGTTCAGTTTTTGGCCATATACTAAATCAGGGGCAAGCTGCGCCCGTCACCAAGTGCATTTAACCAGCAATAGTCTGTTCATTTTTTGGCCATATACTACATCAGGGGCAAGCTGCGCCCGTCACCAA
Organism: Bufo gargarizans; assembly: GCF_014858855.1. NCBI lineage: Eukaryota > Metazoa > Chordata > Amphibia > Anura > Bufonidae > Bufo > Bufo gargarizans. Next base: position 205,308,423 of record NC_058083.1, read on the forward strand.
GTGCATTTAACCCTCAGTAGTGTGGTTGGTCAAGCTATCACACCAAGTGCATTTAACCAGCAATAGTTTGTTCATTTTTTGGCCATATACTACATCAGGGGCAAGCTGCGCCCGTCACCAAGTGCATTTAACCCTCAGTAGTGTGGTTGGTCAAGCTGTGACACCAAGTGCATTTAACCAGTAATAGTCTGTTCATTTTTTGGCCATATACTACATCAGGGGCAAGCTGCGCCCGTCACCAAGTGCATTTAACCCTCAGTAGTGTGGTTGGTCAAGCTGTCACACCAAGTGCATTTAACCAGCAATAGTCTGTTCATTTTTTGGCCATATACTACATCAGGGGCAAGCTGCGCCCGTCACCAAGTGCATTTAACCCTCAGTAGTGTGGTTGGTCAAGCTGTCACACCAAGTGCATTTAACCAGCAATAGTCTGTTCATTTTTTGGCCATATACTACATCAGGGGCAAGCTGCGCCTGTCACCAAGTGCATTTAACCCTCAATGGTGTGGTTGTTTTTTGGCTAAAGCCTACATCAGGGTGAAGCTGTCACACCAAGTGCATTTAACCAGCAATAGTCTGTTCATTTTTTGGCCATATACTAAATCAGGGGCAAGCTGCGCCCGTCACCAAGTGCATTTAACCCTCAGTAGTGTGGTTGGTCAAGCTATCACACCAAGTGCATTTAACCAGCAATAGTCTGTTCATTTTTTGGCCATATACTAAATCAGGGGCAAGCTGCGCCCGTCACCAAGTGCATTTAACCAGTAATAGACTGTTCATTTTTTGGCCATATACTACATCAGGGGCAAGCTGCGCCCGTCACCAAGTGCATTTAACCCTCAGTAGTGTGGTTGGTCAAGCTATCACACCAAGTGCATTTAACCAGCAATAGTCTGTTCATTTTTTGGCCATATACTAAATCAGGGGCAAGCTGCGCCCGTCACCAAGTGCATTTAACCAGCAATAATCTGTTCATTTTTTGGCCATATACTACATCAGGGGCAAGCTGCGCCCGTCACCAAGTGCATTTAACCCTCAGTAGTGTGGTTGGTCAAGCTATCACACCAAGTGCATTTAACCAGCAATAGTCTGTTCATTTTTTGGCCATATACTACATCAGGGGCAAGCTGCGCCCGTCACCAAGTGCATTTAACCCTCAGTAGTGTGGTTGGTCAAGCTGTGACACCAAGTGCATTTAACCAGCAATAGTCTGTTCATTTTTTGGCCATATACTACATCAGGGGCAAGCTGCGCCCGTCACCAAGTGCATTTAACCAGCAATAGTGTGGTTATTTTTTGGCCATATCCCAGTCTAATTCTGTCACTAAATCCATACCGGTCACCCAGCGCCTAAATACTAGGCCTCAAATTTATATCCCGCTAAATCTGTCGTTACCGCTGTACTGTTGTGGCTGGGCAAGTTATTTAGTGTCCGTCAAAGCACATTTTTTGTTCAGGGTTGAAATACGATTCCCAATTTAGCAATTTCATAATTTAGTGGTTTCTGCTATATCAGAGCTATTTGAAATCTATCCCTAAAAGGGTATATAATATTCAAGGTGCACATAGGGTCATTCAGAATAACTTCACACACACGCTACTGTGCATTTCCAAGTCTAATTCTGTCACTAAATCCATACCGGTCACCCAGCGCCTAAATACTAGGCCTCAAATTTATATCCCGCTAAATCTCTCGTTACCGCTGTCCTGTTGTGGCTGGGAAAGTTATTTAGTGTCCGTCAAAGCACATTTTTTGTTCTGGGTTGAAATACAATTCCCAATTTAGCAATTTCATAATTTAGTGGTTTCTGCTATATCAGAGCTATTTGAAATCTATCCCTAAAAGGGTATATAATATTCAAGGTGCACATAGGGTCATTCAGAATAACTTCACACACACGCTACTGTGCATTTCCAAGTCCAATTCTGTTAGTAAATCCATACCGGTCACCCAGTGCCTAAATACTAGGCCTCAAATTTATATCCCGCTAAATCTCTCGTTACCGCTGTCCTGTTGTAGCTGGGAAAGTTATTTAGTGTCCGTCAAAGCACATTTTTTGTTCTGGGTTGAAATACAATTCCCAATTTAGCAATTTCATAATTTAGTGGTTTCTACTATATCAGAGCTATTTGAAATCTATCCCTAAAAGGGTATATAATATTCAAGGTGCACATAGGGTCATTCAGAATAACTTCACACACACGCTACTGTGCATTTCCAAGTCTAATTCTGTCACTAAATCCATACCGGTCACCCAGCGCCTAAATACTAGGCCTCAAATTTATATCCCGCTAAATCTCTCGTTACCGCTGTCCTGTTGTGGCTGGGAAAGTTATTTAGTGTCTGTCAAAGTACATTTTTTGTTCTGGGTTGAAATACAATTCCCAATTTAGCAATTTCATAATTTAGTGGTTTCTGCTATATCAGAGCTATTTGAAATCTATCCCTAAAAGGGTATATAATATTCAAGGTGCACATAGGGTCATTCAGAATAACTTCACACACACGCTACTGTGCATTTCCAAGTCCAATTCTGTTAGTAAATCCATACCGGTCACCCAGCGCCTAAATACTAGGCCTCAAATTTATATCCCGCTAAATCTCTCGTTACCGCTGTCCTGTTGTGGCTGGGAAAGTTATTTAGTGTCCGTCAAAGCACATTTTTTGTTCTGGGTTGAAATACAATTCCCAATTTAGCAATTTCCTAATTTAGTGGTTTCTGTTGTATCAGAGCTATTTGAAATCTATCCCTAAAAGGGTATATAATATTCAAGGTGCACATAGGGTCATTCAGAATAACTTCACACACACGCTACTGTGCATTTCCAAGTCTAATTCTGTTAGTAAATCCATACCGGTCACCCAGCACCTAAATACTAGGCCTCAAATTTATATCCCGCTAAATCTCTCGTTACCGCTGTCCTGTTGTGGCTGGGAAAGTTATTTAGTGTTCGTCAAAGCACATTTTTTGTTCTGGGTTGAAATACAATTCCCAATTTAGCAATTTCATAATTGAGTGGTTCCTGCTATATCAGAGCTATTTGAAATCTATCCCTAAAAGGGTATATAATATTCAAGGTGCACATAGGGTCATTCAGAATAACTTCACACACACGCTACTGTGCATTTCCAAGTCCAATTCTGTTAGTAAATCCATACCGGTCACCCAGCTCCTAAATACTAGGCCTCAAATTTATATCGCGCTGAATTTGAATACAATACATTGGGCCAAATAATATTTTTGTTGTTGTGGTGAACCATAACAATGAGGAAAACATCTAGTAAGGGACGCGGACGTGGACATGGTCGTGGTGATGTTAGTGGACCCTCTGGTGCTGGGAGAGGACGTGGCCGTTCTGCCACATCCACACGTCCTAGTGTACCAACTACCTCAGGTCCCAGTAGCCGCCAGAATTTACAGCGATATATGGTGGGGCCCAATGCCGTTCTAAGGATGGTAAGGCCTGAGCAGGTACAGGCATTAGTCAATTGGGTGGCCGACAGTGGATCCAGCACGTTCACATTATCTCCCACCCAGTCTTCTGCAGAAAGCGCACAGATGGCGCCTGAAAACCAACCCCATCAGTCTGTCACATCACCCCCATGCATACCAGGGAAACTGTCTCAGCCTCAAGTTATGCAGCAGTCTCTTATGCTGTTTGAAGATTCCGCTGGCAGGGTTTCCCAAGGGCATCCACCTAGCCCTTCCCCAGCGGTGAAAGACATAGAATGCACTGACACACAACCACTTATGTTTCCTGATGATGAGGACATGGGAATACCACCTCAGCATGTCTCTGATGATGACGAAACACAGGTGCCAACTGCTGCGTCTTTCTGCAGTGTGCAGACTGAACAGGAGGTCAGGGATCAAGACTGGGTGGAAGACGATGCAGGGGACGATGAGGTCCTAGACCCCACATGAAATGAAGGTCGTGCCACTGACTTTCACAGTTCGGAGGAAGAGGCAGTGGTGAGACCGAGCCAACAGCGTAGCAAAAGAGGGAGCAGTGGGCAAAAGCAGAACACCCGCCGCCAAGAGACTCCGCCTGCTACTGACCGCCACCATCTGGGACCGAGCACCCCAAAGGCAGCTTCAAGGAGTTCCCTGGCATGGCACTTCTTCAAACAATGTGCTGACGACAAGACCCGAGTGGTTTGCACGCTGTGCCATCAGAGCCTGAAGCGAGGCATTAACGTTCTGAACCTGAGCACAACCTGCATGACCAGGCACCTGCATGCAAAGCATGAACTGCAGTGGAGTAAACACCTTAAAACCAAGGAAGTCACTCAGGCTCCCCCTGCTACCTCTTCTGCTGCTGCCGCCTCGGCCTCTTCTGCTGCTGCCGCCTCGGCCTCTTCCTCCGCCTCTGGAGGAACTTTGGCACCTGCCGCCCAGCAAACAGGGGATGTACCACCAACACCACCACCACCACCTCCGTCACCAAGTGTCTCAACCATGTCACACGGCAGCGTTCAGCTCTCCATCTCACAAACATTTGAGAGAAAGCGTAAATTCCCACCTAGCCACCCTCGATCCCTGGCCCTGAATGCCAGCATTTCTAAACTACTGGCCTATGAAATGCTGTCATTTAGGCTGGTGGACACAGACAGCTTCAAACAGCTCATGTCGCTTGCTGTCCCACAGTATGTTGTTCCCAGCCGCCACTACTTCTCCAAGAGAGCCGTGCCTTCCCTGCACAACCAAGTATCCGATAAAATCAAGTGTGCACTGCGCAACGCCATCTGTAGCAAGGTCCACCTAACCACAGATACGTGGACCAGTAAGCACGGCCAGGGACGCTATATCTCCCTAACTGCACACTGGGTAAATGTAGTGGCAGCTGGGCCCCAGGCGGAGAGCTGTTTGGCGCACGTCCTTCCGCCGCCAAGGATCGCAGGGCAACATTCTTTGCCTCCTGTTGCCATCTCCTCCTTCTCGGCTTCCTCCTCCTCTTCTTCCACCTGCTCATCCAGTCAGCCACACACCTTCACCACCAACTTCAGCACAGCCCGGGGTAAACGTCAGCAGGCCATTCTGAAACTCATATGTTTGGGGGACAGGCCCCACACCGCACAGGAGTTGTGGCGGGGTATAGAACAACAGACCGACGAGTGGTTGCTGCCGGTGAGCCTCAAGCCCGGCCTGGTGGTGTGTGATAATGGGCGAAATCTCGTTGCAGCTCTGGGACTAGCCAATTTGACGCACATCCCTTGCTTGGCGCATGTGCTGAATTTGGTGGTGCAGAAGTTCATACACAACTACCCCGACATGTCAGAGCTGCTGCATAAAGTGCGGGCCGTCTGTTCGCGCTTCCGGTGTTCACATCCTGCTGCTGCTCGCCTGTCTGCGCTACAGCGTAACTTCGGCCTTCCCGCTCACCGCCTCATATGCGACGTGCCCACCAGGTGGAACTCCACCTTGCACATGCTGGACAGACTGTGCGAGCAGCAGCAGGCCATAGTGGAGTTTCAGCTGCAGCACGCACGGGTCAGTCGCACTACAGAACAGCACCACTTCACCACCAATGACTGGGCCTCCATGCGAGACCTGTGTGCCCTGTTGCGCTGTTTCGAGTACTCCACCAACATGGCCAGTGGCGATGACGCCGTTATCAGCGTTACAATACCACTTCTATGTCTCCTTGAGAAAACACTTAGGGCGATGATGGAAGAGGAGGTGGCCCAGGAGGAGGAGGAGGAGGAGGAGGAAGAGGGTCATTTTTAGCACTTTCAGGCCAGTCTCTTCGAAGTGACTCAGAGGGAGGTTTTTGGCAACAGCAGAGGCCAGGTACAAATGTGGCCAGCCAGGGCCCACTACTGGAGGACGAGGAGGACGAGGATGAGGAGGAGGTGGAGGAGGATGAGGATGAAGCATGGTCACAGCGGGGTAGCACCCAACGCAGCTCGGGTCCATCACTGGTGCGTGGCTGGGGGGAAAGGCAGGACGATGACGATACGCCTTCCACAGAGGACAGCTTGTCCTTACCCCTGGGCAGCCTGGCACACATGAGCGACTACATGCTGCATTGCCTGCGCAACGACAGCAGAGTTGCCCACATTTTAACCTGTGCGGACTACTGGGTTGCCACCCTGCTGGATCCACGCTACAAAGACAATGTGCCCACCTTACTTCCTGCACTGGAGCGTGATAGGAAGATGCGCGAGTACAAGCGCACGTTGGTAGACGCGCTACTGAGAGCATTCCCAAATGTCACAGGGGAACAAGTGGAAGCCCAAGGCCAAGGCAGAGGAGGAGCAAGAGGTCGCCAAGGCAGCTGTGTCAATGCCAGCTCCTTTGAGGGCAGGGTTAGCATGGCAGAGATGTGGAAAACTTTTGTCAACACGCCACAGCTAACTGCACCACCACCTGATACGCAACGTGTTAGCAGGAGGCAACATTTCACTAACATGGTGGAACAGTACATGTGCACACCCCTCCACGTACTGACTGATGGTTCGGCCCCATTCAACTTCTGGGTCTCTAAATTGTCCACGTGGCCAGAGCTAGCCTTTTATGCCTTGGAGGTGCTGGCCTGCCCGGCGGCCAGCGTTTTGTCTGAACGTGTATTCAGCACGGCAGGGGGCGTCATTACAGACAAACGCAGCCGCCTATCTACAGCCAATGTGGACAAGCTGACGTTCATAAAAATGAACCAGGCATGGATCCCACAGGACCTGTCCGTCCCTTGTCCAGATTAGACATTAACTACCTCCCCTTAACCATATATTATTGGACTCCAGGGCACTTCCTCATTCAATCCTATTTTTATTTTCATTTTACCATTATATTGCGAGGCTACCCAAAGTTGAATGAACCTCTCCTCTGTCTGGGTGCCGGGGCCTAAATATATGCTAATGGACTGTTCCAATGTTGGGTGACGTGAAGCCTGATTCTCTGCTATGACATGCAGAATGATTCTCTGCTGACATGAAGCCAGATCCTCTGTTACGGGACCTCTCTCCTCTGCCTGGGTGCTGGGCCTAAATTTATGAAAATGGACTCTTACAGTGGTGGGTGACGTGAAGCCTGATTCTCTGCTATGATATGAAGACTGATTCTCTGCTGACATGAAGCCAGATTGTCTGTTACGGGACCTCTCTCCTCTGCCTGGGTGCTGGGCCTAAATATATGCCAATGGACTGTTGCAGTGGTGACTGACGTGAAGCCTCATTCTCTGCTATGACATGCAGACTAATTCTCTGCTGACATGAAGTCAGATCCTCTGTTACGGGACCTCTCTCCTCTGCCTGGGTGCTGGGCCTAAACTTATGAAAATGGACTCTTACAGTGGTGGGTGACGTGAAGCCTCATTCTCTGCTATGACATGCAGACTAATTCTCTGCTGACATGAAGCCAGATTGTCTGTTACGGGACCTCTCTCCTCTGCCTGGGTGCTGGGCCTAAATTTATGACAATGGACTGTTGCAGTGGTGGGTGACGTGAAGCCTGATTCTCTGCTATGACATGCAGACTGATTCTCTACTGACATGAAGCCAGATTGTCTGTTACCGGACCTCTCTCCTCTGCCTGTGTGCTGGGCCTAAATATATGCCAATGGACTGTTGCAGTGGTGGCTGACGTGAAGCCTCATTCTCTGCTATGACATGCAGACTAATTCTCTGCTGACATGAAGCCAGATTGTCTGTTACGGGACCTCTCTCCTCTGCCTGTGTGCTGGGCCTAAATATATGCCAATGGACTGTTGCAGTGGTGGCTGACGTGAAGCCTCATTCTCTGCTATGACATGCAGACTGATTCTCTGCTGACATGAAGCCAGATTGTCTGTTACGGGAACTCTTTTTTTATTAGAAAAATACAAAACTTAACAGACAAGAAAAAAAAAAACAAGACAAAACAGAACAGCTTCTCAGCTGGCCCAGCCTCACTCATACTCACATTCATACCAACACCCTATAAAAACTATATACAAACTATATACAAATGCTAAAAAAGAAATGAAACTTACTTAGCCGGTTCAGCTGTAAAACCCAAAAAAGAAAGACTTGACTACTCGTCAATAAAACAGAAACGCAAATAAGACAAATAAAACAATAATAACAATAATAATAATAGTACAAAACAAACAAAAAATTATTATTATTTTTTTTTTAAATTAATATAACACATAAAGCAAAACAAACCTCACCTCGCTAATCTAGCCCTAACCCCCACTACCTACTCCATCACCCTTCACCCAAGGCTGACCTCCGCCTCACGTCTCTCTCGTGTCCGCATAGTCCGAGGCCAGCCCTACCTCCACCACCCACATCTAGCCCCTCGCCCCATGTCCACCCATGTCCGCATAGTCCAGGGCTAGATGCAGGCCTCCCACTTCAATACACACATAAAACACTTAAAAGCACAAATAAAAGACCCCTTCCCTCACCCACCCAACCTAACTAGCCCCAACTCATTCTATCCTAATAAACAACATAAACAACATAACTATTTAACACACACTGCAAAATATTTTAATATACAGAACTACCCGAAGGCCCAAGCTCGGTCTCTGTAAGCCTTTCTTCAAAGCTCAACATCCCACAAAACAAAAATCTACGGTGAAAGCATCAGCCCACCACCAGGAAACGTATGACTAGGCTAGGGTACGCTAAAAGCAAAGCCTCTCCAGAGGAGAGAGGCCCTACTGGTACCCAGTCTCTCATACTCCAAAGAACGCACCTTCACCAGGTCACCCAGAATGTTCCTACATACCACGTCCACTGGGAGGACTTTCTGCTGCGTTGAAACTAAGCACCGTGCATTCCACGTGTAGAACCTAACCACTATACTGACTAAAAAACATGTGCACAGGTCCCTTCTACCAATGTCTCTGAGCACTCCATAAGCCCACTCCGCATAGGAGAGGCTGGCTAGCCTAGGCCAGCCAATGGAAGCTCCCACCCGTTGGTAAACCTCTGTATTAAAGGGACACTGAATCAGGAAGTGATCCATACTTTCCAGTATGGAGCCACACTCCTCCCGGGGACAACCCCTTTCATCAGAGTTCCTGTATTTCAAGTTGTCCCTCACATACAGCCTCCCGTGAAAGCAGCGCCAAGCCAAGTCCCAAAACTTCAAGGGGATCCTTGCAGAATTTAGCAACTGTAACCCCTTGTCTAGATCCCGGCTTGGGCAATCCCTGAGGGCCAGGGGCTTCTGGAAGTGGGACAACAAGACCCTCTCGTCAAGGGACCTCCTTGACAGAGTCCTGATCTCCCTCACCTCCAAACCCCACCGGCGGATCACCTTCAGAATCGGGGTGACGTAAGTCGGAAGATATCCGTGAGGCGTACGCAAGTCCTTCACTTGCCCTCCCTGTCTCCCATTCCTGGAAGAAAGGCCGAAACCACCCCCGGCAGGAGACTACCCACGGAGAAGCCCTCTCCATCCAGAGGTTCGCCAGATTCGCTTTAACAAAGGTGTTTACAAGAAACACCACGGGGTTGACCATAGATAACCCCCCTAGTCTCCTCGTGCGGTAAGTCACTTCTCTCTTGATCAGGTTCAGTCTATTCCCCCATAAGAGCTGGAAGAACAGACTATAAACCCGAGTCCAGAGAGGCTCTGGCAAGATACACACGCTACCCAAATAGATAAGCAAAGGGAGTAAGTAGGCCTTGATCAGATTTACCCTTTCCCTGAGGGTCAAAGACCAACCCTTCCACTGGTCGACCTTCTGAGCGGCGATCCTAAGCCTGTCGTCCCAATTTTGAGTTGGATAGTCCCCATGGCCAAAATGGATGCCTAGGACTTTGGCTGACGACTTGGGCCCTGGGAGGGTGTCCGGGAGATCAAAAACTGGATCACCCCCTCCCAGCCAGAGAATCTCACACTTATCCCGATTGATCATGGACCCGGATGCCTCCGAGTAGCGATCCACTTCAGACATCACGTACTCCGCCTCCCCTCTCGAGGATACGAAAATGGTGACATCGTCAGCGTACGCTACTACCCTCAGAGTGGCTTCCGGCGCCGTCCGATCCATCCTGACTCCCACCAACGGTCCACGATCGATCCGCTTAAGAAAGGGATCAATCGCGAACACGTATAAAAGCGGGCTCAAAGGACAACCCTGGCGGACGCCAGACCCAACCTCAAAAGAGCAGCCAGACCAACCGTTCACAAGCGGTAAACTCTCTGCCCCTGCATACAAGATCTTTAACCAATCGACAAACCCCCCCGGCAGGCCATACTTCAGAAGGACCGACCAGAGGTACTCATGGTTCACCCGATCAAACGCCTTTGCTTGATCTAAGGACAGCATGTACCCCCTCCAGTAGCCTGCTCTACTCTGCTCCACTGCCTCTCGGACACCGAGTACAGCACTAAAAGTGCTGCGGCCTGGAACCGAGCAATGCTGGGCCACCGAAAGGAGTTGGGGTGCAAATTTTACCAGCCTATTAAAAAGTATCTTGGCCAGAATCTTTCTGTCCGTATTAAGAAGTGCTATGGGACGCCAGTTCTCAATACGGCTCGGATCTTTACCCTTTGATAGAAGGATCAGAGCTGACCTCCTCATTGACCGAGGCAGAGTGCCCGAGGATAAACACTCATTGAATACCTCAGTCAAGAGGGGACATAAAGAGTCCTTAAAGGTCTTATAAAACTCAGATGTTAAGCCATCCGGGCCTGGCGACTTCTTCAGAGCTAACCCTTCCACCGCCAGGATAACTTCCTCCTTCCTGATCTCTTCTACCAAACCGTCAAAAGAGAGGTGAGCTCCTGACTCAGGGGTGACCCCAGCCAGGAAAGCCGACATCTTGTCCCGATCCAGATCCCTCCTCCCCAAGAGGCACGAGTAAAAGGATCTAACGACTTCCAGGATCCCTGATCTGGACCTGCTCAGAGATCCCGTACTATCGACCAGTCCTGTTATTAACTTACTCTTCACTGACATCTTACAATTTCTGTAGGGGTCGGGCGAGCGGTACCTCCCAAAGTCCCTCTCAAAAACTAAAGATGTGTGCCTATCATACTGGCACCTCTTGAGCAAAGATTTCACCCTGGAGATATCCTCGCGGCTACCACCAGTCGAGACCAGATGCTCGAGTTTCCTCCTCAGACCCTGATACAGGCGGTACCTGTCCAGGGACCTGAGGCTCGAGAGCCGGCGGAAGAACCTTGCAGCCCGATCTTTGAATATCTCCCACCACTCTGACTTAGTATCACAGAGATCCAGTAAAGGTACCTGACTCTGAAGGAAGTCCTCAAAGGATTGTCTCACCTCCGCTTCCACCAAGAAACCCGAATTCAGCTTCCAATAACCTCTTCCCATTTGGGGGGATTCTGAAATATTCAGAGAAAACATAATCAAACAGTGATCGGAGAATTCCACCTCCACAACCCTTAAGGGCGAAAAGGTAGCCTCCTCCTTCAAATAAAACCTATCTATTCTAGACCTTACCTGACTACCTCTATAGAAAGTGAAACCCCCGTGGCCTGGGGTATGCCTAATGTGGACATCCTCCAGACGAGCCTCACTAGCTACTCTATTCAGAAAAATACTATCATAAGTCAGCTGGTTTCTGGTGCCTCCCCTGTCTTGGGGCCTTGTGACAGTATTAAAGTCCCCACCAAAAACCACCTGCCGGCTTGTAAAAAGGAAAGGCTTAATCCTCATAAAGAGACATTTCCTGTCCCACCTGGACTGGGGCCCGTAGATATTAATCAGGCGCAGTTCCTGTCCCTTCATGAGGACATCCAAGATCAAACACCTCCCCATTTCTAATTCAATTACTCGTCGGCATTCTACCGGTGCGGTAAAAAGGACCGCCACTCCGCTATACGGCTCAGCCGCAAGAGACCAGTAGGAGGGCCCTGGTCTCCACTCCCTCTTGGCTTTATAAATTGCTGCCAAATCTGGCAGCCTGGTCTCTTGCAAAAACAAAATGTCAGCTTCAACACTGCTGAGAAAATCGAAGGCTGTGAAACGAGCCGCATCCGACTTAATGCTGGCGACTAGGGATGAGCGAACTCGAACTGTATAGTTCGGGTTCGTACCGAATTTTGGGGTGTCCGTGACACGGACCCGAACCCGGACATTTTCGTAAAAGTCCGGGTTCGGGTTCGGTGTTCGTCGCTTTCTTCGCGCTTTTGTGACGCTTTCTTGGCGCTTTTTGAAAGGCTGCTAAGCAGCCAATCAACAAGCGTCATACTACTTGCCCCAAGAGGCCATCACAGCCATGCCTACTATTGGCATGGCTGTGATTGGCCAGAGCACCATGTGACCCAGCCTCTATTTAAGCTGGAGTCACATAGCGCCGCCCGTCACTCTGCTCTGATTAGCGTAGGGAGAGGTTGCGGCTGCGACAGTAGGGCGAGATTAGGCAGATTAACTCCTCCAAAGGACTTGATTAACTGATCGATCTGCAGCTGTGGATCATTGAGCTGCTGATCCTCAATTGCTCACTGTTTTTAGGCTGCCCAGACCGTTTGTCAGTCACATTTTTCTGGGGTGATCGGCGGCCATTTTGTGTCTTGTGGTGCGCCAGCACAAGCTGCGACCAAGTGCATTTAACCCTCAATGGTGTGGTTGTTTTTTGGCTAAAGCCTACATCAGGGTGAAGCTGTCACACCAAGTGCATTTAACCCTCAGTAGTGTGGTTGGTCAAGCTATCACACCAAGTGCATTTAACCAGCAATAGTCTGTTCATTTTTTGGCCATATACTAAATCAGGGGCAAGCTGCGCCCGTCACCAAGTGCATTTAACCCTCAGTAGTGTGGTTGGTCAAGCTGTGACACCAAGTGCATTTAACCAGCAATAGTCTGTTCATTTTTTGGCCATATACTACATCAGGGGCAAGCTGCGCCCATCACCAAGTGCATTTAACCAGCAATAGTGTGGTTATTTTTTGGCCATATCCCAGTCTAATTCTGTCACTAAATCCATACCTGTCACCCAGCGCCTAAATACTAGGCCTCAAATTTATATCCCGCTAAATCTCTCGTTACCGCTGTCCTGTTGTGGCTGGGAAAGTTATTTAGTGTCCGTCAAAGCACATTTTTTGTTCTGGGTTGAAATACAATTCCCAATTTAGCAATTTAAAAATTTAGTGGTTTCTGCTGTATCAGAGCTATTTGAAATCTATCCCTAAAAGGGTATATAATATTCAAGGTGCACATAGGGTCATTCAGAATAACTTCACACACCCGCTACTGTGCATTTCCAAGTCTAATTCTGTCACTAAACCCATACCTGTCACCCAGCGCCTAAATACTAGGCCTCAAATTTATATCCTGCTAAATCTCTCGTTAGTGCTGTAGCTGGGCGAGTTATTTAGTGTCCGTTCAAGTACATTTCTTGTTCTGGGTTGAAATACAATTCCCAATTTAGCAATTTCATAATTTAGTGGTTTCTGCTATATCAGAGCTATTTGAAATCTATCCCTAAAAGGGTATATAATATTCAAGGTGCACATTGGGTCATTCAGAATAACTTCACACACACCCGCTACTGTGTATTTCCAAGTCTAATTCTGTCACTAAACCCATACCTGTCACCCAGCGCCTAAATACTAGGCCTCAAATTTATATCCAGCTAAATCTGTCCTTAGTGCTGTAGCTGGGCGAGTTATTTAGTGTCCGTTCAAGCACATTTCTTGTTCTGGGTTGAAATACAATTCCCAATTTAGCAATTTCATAATTTAGTGGTTTCTGCTATATCAGAGCTATTTGAAATCTATCCCTAAAAGGGTATATAATATTCAAGGTGCACATTGGGTCATTCAGAATAACTTCACACACACCCGCTACTGTGTATTTCCAAGTCTAATTCTGTCACTAAACCCATACCTGTCACCCAGCGCCTAAATACTAGGCCTCAAATTTATATCCTGCTAAATCTCTCGTTAGTGCTGTAGCTGGGCGAGTTATTTAGTGTCCGTTCAAGCACATTTCTTGTTCTGGGTTGAAATACAATTCCCAATTTAGCAATTTCATAATTTAGTGGTTTCTGCTATATCAGAGCTATTTGAAATCTATCCCTAAAAGGGTATATAATATTCAAGGTGCACATTGGGTCATTCAGAATAACTTCACACACACCCGCTACTGTGTATTTCCAAGTCTAATTCTGTCACTAAACCCATACCTGTCACCCAGCGCCTAAATACTAGGCCTCAAATTTATATCCTGCTAAATCTCTCGTTAGTGCTGTAGCTGGGCGAGTTATTTAGTGTCCGTTCAAGCACATTTCTTGTTCTGGGTTGAAATACAATTCCCAATTTAGCAATTTCATAATTTAGTGGTTTCTGCTATATCAGAGCTATTTGAAATCTATCCCTAAAAGGGTAGATCATATTGAAGGTGCACATAGGGACATTCAGAATAACTTCACACACCCGCTACTGTGCATTTCCAAGTCTAATTCTGTCACTAAACCCATACCTGTCACCCAGCGCCTAAATACTAGGCCTCAAATTTATATCCTGCTAAATCTCTCGTTAGTGCTGTAGCTGGGCGAGTTATTTAGTGTCCGTTCAAGCACATTTCTTGTTCTGGGTTGAAATACAATTCCCAATTTAGCAATTTCATAATTTAGTGGTTTCTGCTATATCAGAGCTATTTGAAATCTATCCCTAAAAGGGTATATAATATTCAAGGTGCACATTGGGTCATTCAGAATAACTTCACACACACCCGCTACTGTGTATTTCCAAGTCTAATTCTGTCACTAAACCCATACCTGTCACCCAGCGCCTAAATACTAGGCCTCAAATTTATATCCTGCTAAATCTCTCGTTAGTGCTGTAGCTGGGCGAGTTATTTAGTGTCCGTTCAAGCACATTTCTTGTTCTGGGTTGAAATACAATTCCCAATTTAGCAATTTCATAATTTAGTGGTTTCTGCTATATCAGAGCTATTTGAAATCTATCCCTAAAAGGGTATATAATATTCAAGGTGCACATTGGGTCATTCAGAATAACTTCACACACACCCGCTACTGTGTATTTCCAAGTCTAATTCTGTCACTAAACCCATACCTGTCACCCAGCGCCTAAATACTAGGCCTCAAATTTATATCCAGCTAAATCTGTCCTTAGTGCTGTAGCTGGGCGAGTTATTTAGTGTTCGTTCAAGCACATTTCTTGTTCTGGGTTGAAATACAATTCCCAATTTAGCAATTTCATAATTTAGTGGTTTCTGCTATATCAGAGCTATTTGAAATCTATCCCTAAAAGGGTATATAATATTCAAGGTGCACATTGGGTCATTCAGAATAACTTCACACACACCCGCTACTGTGTATTTCCAAGTCTAATTCTGTCACTAAACCCATACCTGTCACCCAGCGCCTAAATACTAGGCCTCAAATTTATATCCTGCTAAATCTCTCGTTAGTGCTGTAGCTGGGCGAGTTATTTAGTGTCCGTTCAAGCACATTTCTTGTTCTGGGTTGAAATACAATTCCCAATTTAGCAATTTCATAATTTAGTGGTTTCTGCTATATCAGAGCTATTTGAAATCTATCCCTAAAAGGGTATATAATATTCAAGGTGCACATTGGGTCATTCAGAATAACTTCACACACACCCGCTACTGTGTATTTCCAAGTCTAATTCTGTCACTAAACCCATACCTGTCACCCAGCGCCTAAATACTAGGCCTCAAATTTATATCCTGCTAAATCTCTCGTTAGTGCTGTAGCTGGGCGAGTTATTTAGTGTCCGTTCAAGCACATTTCTTGTTCTGGGTTGAAATACAATTCCCAATTTAGCAATTTCATAATTTAGTGGTTTCTGCTATATCAGAGCTATTTGAAATCTATCCCTAAAAGGGTATATAATATTCAAGGTGCACATTGGGTCATTCAGAATAACTTCACACACACCCGCTACTGTGTATTTCCAAGTCTAATTCTGTCACTAAACCTATACCTGTCACCCAGCGCCTAAATACTAGGCCTCAAATTTATATCCAGCTAAATCTGTCCTTAGTGCTGTAGCTGGGCGAGTTATTTAGTGTCCGTTCAAGCACATTTCTTGTTCTGGGTTGAAATACAATTCCCAATTTAGCAATTTCATAATTTAGTGGTTTCTGCTATATCAGAGCTATTTGAAATCTATCCCTAAAAGGGTATATAATATTCAAGGTGCACATTGGGTCATTCAGAATAACTTCACACACACCCGCTACTGTGTATTTCCAAGTCTAATTCTGTCACTAAACCCATACCTGTCACCCAGCGCCTAAATACTAGGCCTCAAATTTATATCCAGCTAAATCTGTCCTTAGTGCTGTAGCTGGGCGAGTTATTTAGTGTCCGTTCAAGCACATTTCTTGTTCTGGGTTGAAATACAATTCCCAATTTAGCAATTTCATAATTTAGTGGTTTCTGCTATATCAGAGCTATTTGAAATCTATCCCTAAAAGGGTATATAATATTCAAGGTGCACATTGGGTCATTCAGAATAACTTCACACACACCCGCTACTGTGTATTTCCAAGTCTAATTCTGTCACTAAACCCATACCTGTCACCCAGCGCCTAAATACTAGGCCTCAAATTTATATCCTGCTAAATCTCTCGTTAGTGCTGTAGCTGGGCGAGTTATTTAGTGTCCGTTCAAGCACATTTCTTGTTCTGGGTTGAAATACAATTCCCAATTTAGCAATTTCATAATTTAGTGGTTTCTGCTATATCAGAGCTATTTGAAATCTATCCCTAAAAGGGTATATAATATTCAAGGTGCACATTGGGTCATTCAGAATAACTTCACACACACCCGCTACTGTGTATTTCCAAGTCTAATTCTGTCACTAAACCCATACCTGTCACCCAGCGCCTAAATACTAGGCCTCAAATTTATATCCTGCTAAATCTGTCCCTAGTGCTGTAGCTGGGCGAGTTATTTAGTGTCCGTTCAAGCACATTTCTTGTTCTGGGTTGAAATACAATTCCCAATTTAGCAATTTCATAATTTAGTGGTTTCTGCTATATCAGAGCTATTTGAAATCTATCCCTAAAAGGGTATATAATATTCAAGGTGCACATTGGGTCATTCAGAATAACTTCACACACACCCGCTACTGTGTATTTCCAAGTCTAATTCTGTCACTAAACCCATACCTGTCACCCAGCGCCTAAATACTAGGCCTCAAATTTATATCCAGCTAAATCTGTCCTTAGTGCTGTAGCTGGGCGAGTTATTTAGTGTCCGTTCAAGCACATTTCTTGTTCTGGGTTGAAATACAATTCCCAATTTAGCAATTTCATAATTTAGTGGTTTCTGCTATATCAGAGCTATTTGAAATCTATCCCTAAAAGGGTATATAATATTCAAGGTGCACATTGGGTCATTCAGAATAACTTCACACACACCCGCTACTGTGTATTTCCAAGTCTAATTCTGTCACTAAACCCATACCTGTCACCCAGCGCCTAAATACTAGGCCTCAAATTTATATCCTGCTAAATCTCTCGTTAGTGCTGTAGCTGGGCGAGTTATTTAGTGTCCGTTCAAGCACATTTCTTGTTCTGGGTTGAAATACAATTCCCAATTTAGCAATTTCATAATTTAGTGGTTTCTGCTATATCAGAGCTATTTGAAATCTATCCCTAAAAGGGTATATAATATTCAAGGTGCACATTGGGTCATTCAGAATAACTTCACACACACACGCTTCTGTGCATTTCCAAGTCTAATTCTGTCACTAAATCCATACCGGTCACCCAGCGCCTAAATACTAGGCCTCAAATTTATATCCCGCTGAATTTGAATACAATACATTGGGCCAAATAATATATTTGTTGTTGTGGTGAACCATAACAATGAGAAAAACATCTAGTAAGGGACGCGGACGTGGACATGGTCGTGGTGGTGTTAGTGGACCCTCTGGTGCTGGGAGAGGACGTGGCCGTTCTGCCACATCCACACGTCCTAGTGTACCAACTACCTCAGGTCCCAGTAGCCGCCAGAATTTACAGCGATATATGGTGGGGCCCAATGCCGTTCTAAGGATGGTAAGGCCTGAGCAGGTACAGGCATTAGTCAATTGGGTGGCCGACAGTGGATCCAGCACGTTCACATTATCTCCCACCCAGTCTTCTGCAGAAAGCGCACAGATGGCGCCTGAAAACCAACCCCATCAGTCTGTCACATCACCCCCATGCATACCAGGGAAACTGTCTCAGCCTCAAGTTATGCAGCAGTCTCTTATGCTGTTTGAAGACTCCGCTGGCAGGGTTTCCCAAGGGCATCCACCTAGCCCTTCCCCAGCGGTGAAAGACAAAGAATGCACTGACGCACAACCACTTATGTTTCCTGATGATGAGGACATGGGAATACCACCTCAGCATGTCTCTGATGATGACGAAACACAGGTGCCAACTGCTGCGTCTTTCTGCAGTGTGCAGACTGAACAGGAGGTCAGGGATCAAGACTGGGTGGAAGACGATGCAGGGGACGATGAGGTCCTAGACCCCACATGGAATGAAGGTCGTGCCACTGACTTTCACAGTTCGGAGGAAGAGGCAGTGGTGAGACCGAGCCAACAGCGTAGCAAAAGAGGGAGCAGTGGGCAAAAGCAGAACACCCGCCGCCAAGAGACTCCGCCTGCTACTGACCGCCGCCATCTGGGACCGAGCACCCCAAAGGCAGCTTCAAGGAGTTCCCTGGCATGGCACTTCTTCAAACAATGTGCTGACGACAAGACCCGAGTGGTTTGCACGCTGTGCCATCAGAGCCTGAAGCGAGGCATTAACGTTCTGAACCTGAGCACAACCTGCATGACCAGGCACCTGCATGCAAAGCATGAACTGCAGTGGAGTAAACACCTTAAAACCAAGGAAGTCACTCAGGCTCCCCCTGCTACCTCTTCTGCTGCTGCCGCCTCGGCCTATTCTGCTGCTGCCGCCTCGGCCTCTTCCTCCGCCTCTGGAGGAACGTTGGCACCTGCCGCCCAGCAAACAGGGGATGTACCACCAACACCACCACCACCACCTCCGTCACCAAGCGTCTCAACCATGTCACACGCCAGCGTTCAGCTCTCCATCTCACAAACATTTGATAGAAAGCGTAAATTCCCACCTAGCCACCCTCGATCCCTGGCCCTGAATGCCAGCATTTCTAAACTACTGGCCTATGAAATGCTGTCATTTAGGCTGGTGGACACAGACAGCTTCAAACAGCTCATGTCGCTTGCTGTCCCACAGTATGTTGTTCCCAGCCGGCACTACTTCTCCAAGAGAGCCGTGCCTTCCCTGCACAACCAAGTATCCCATAAAATCAAGTGTGCACTGCGCAACGCCATCTGTAGCAAGGTCCACCTAACCACAGATACGTGGACCAGTAAGCACGGCCAGGGACGCTATATCTCCCTAACTGCACACTGGGTAAATGTAGTGGCAGCTGGGCCCCAGGCGGAGAGCTGTTTGGCGCACGTCCTTCCGCCGCCAAGGATCGCAGGGCAACATTCTTTGCCTCCTGTTGCCACCTCCTCCTTCTCGGCTTCCTCCTCCTCTTCTTCCACCTGCTCATCCAGTCAGCCACACACCTTCACCACCAACTTCAGCACAGCCCGGGGTAAACGTCAGCAGGCCATTCTGAAACTCATATGTTTGGGGGACAGGCCCCACACCGCACAGGAGTTGTGGCGGGGTATTGAACAACAGACCGACGAGTGGTTGCTGCCGGTGAGCCTCAAGCCCGGCCTGGTGGTGTGTGATAATGGGCGAAATCTCGTTGCAGCTCTGGGACTAGCCAATTTGACGCACATCCCTTGCTTGGCGCATGTGCTGAATTTGGTGGTGCAGAAGTTCATTCACAACTACCCCGACATGTCAGAGCTGCTGCATAAAGTGCGGGCCGTCTGTTCGCGCTTCCGGCGTTCACATCCTGCTGCTGCTCGCCTGTCTGCGCTACAGCGTAACTTCGGCCTTCCCGCTCACCGCCTCATATGCGACGTGCCCACCAGGTGGAACTCCACCTTGCACATGCTGGACAGACTGTGCGAGCAGCAGCAGGCCATAGTGGAGTTTCAGCTGCAGCACGCACGGGTCAGTCGCACTACAGAACAGCACCACTTCACCACCAATGACTGGGCCTCCATGCGAGACCTGTGTGCCCTGTTGCGCTGTTTCGAGTACTCCACCAACATGGCCAGTGGCGATGACACCGTTATCAGCGTTACAATACCACTTCTATGTCTCCTTGAGAAAACACTTAGGGCGATGATGGAAGAGGAGGTGGCCCAGGAGGAGGAGGAGGAGGAGGAGGAAGAGGGGTCATTTTTAGCACTTTCAGGCCAGTCTCTTCGAAGTGACTCAGAGGGAGGTTTTTGGCAACAGCAGAGGCCAGGTACAAATGTGGCCAGCCAGGGCCCACTACTGGAGGACGAGGAGGACGAGGATGAGGAGGAGGTGGAGGAGGATGAGGATGAAGCATGGTCACAGCGGGGTGGCACCCAACGCAGCTCGGGTCCATCACTGGTGCGTGGCTGGGGGGAAAGGCAGGACGATGACGATACGCCTCCCACAGAGGACAGCTTGTCCTTACCCCTGGGCAGCCTGGCACACATGAGCGACTACATGCTGCAGTGCCTGCGCAACGACAGCAGAGTTGCCCACATTTTAACCTGTGCGGACTACTGGGTTGCCACCCTGCTGGATCCACGCTACAAAGACAATGTGCCCACCTTACTTCCTGCACTGGAGCGTGATAGGAAGATGCGCGAGTACAAGCGCACGTTGGTAGACGCGCTACTGAGAGCATTCCCAAATGTCACAGGGGAACAAGTGGAAGCCCAAGGCCAAGGCAGAGGAGGAGCAAGAGGTCGCCAAGGCAGCTGTGTCACGGCCAGCTCCTCTGAGGGCAGGGTTAGCATGGCAGAGATGTGGAAAACTTTTGTCAACACGCCACAGCTAACTGCACCACCACCTGATACGCAACGTGTTAGCAGGAGGCAACATTTCACTAACATGGTGGAACAGTACGTGTGCACACCCCTCCACGTACTGACTGATGGTTCGGCGGCCCCATTCAACTTCTGGGTCTCTAAATTGTCCACGTGGCCAGAGCTAGCCTTTTATGCCTTAGAGGTGCTGGCCTGCCCGGCAGCCAGCGTTTTGTCTGAACGTGTATTCAGCACGGCAGGGGGCGTCATTACAGACAAACGCAGCCGCCTGTCTACAGCCAATGTGGACAAGCTGACGTTCATAAAAATGAACCAGGCATGGATCCCACAGGACCTGTCCGTCCCTTGTCCAGATTAGACATTAACTACCTCCCCATAACCATATATTATTGGACTCCAGGGCACTTCCTCATTCAATCCTATTTTTATTTTCATTTTACCATTATATTGCGAGGCTACCCAAAGTTGAATGAACCTCTCCTCTGCCTGTGTGCTAGGCCTAAATATATGCCAATGGACTGTTGCAGTGGTGGCTGACATGAAGCCTGATTCTCTGCTATGACATGCAGACTAATTCTCTGCTGACATGAAGCCAGATTGTCTGTTACGGGACCTCTCTCCTCTGCCTGGGTGCTGGGCCTAAATTTATGACAATGGACTGTTGCAGTGGTGGCTGACGTGAAGCCTGATTCTCTGCTATGACATGCAGACTGATTCTCTGCTGTCATGAAGCCAGATTGTCTGTTACGGGACCTCTCTGCTCTGCCTGTGTGCTAGGCCTAAATATATGCCAATGGACTGTTGCAGTGGTGGCTGACGTGAAGCCTCATTCTCTGCTATGACATGCAGACTGATTCTCTGCTGACATGAAGCCAGATTCTCTGTTACGGGACCTCTCTCCTCTGCCTGTGTGTGTGCTGGGCCTAAATATATGCCAATGGACTGTTGCAGTGGTGGCTGACGTGAAGCCTCATTCTCTGCTATGACATGCAGACTGATTCTCTGCTGACATGAAGCCAGATTGTCTGTTACGGGACCTCTCTCCTCTGCCTGTGTGCTAGGCCTAAATATATGCCAATGGACTGTTGCAGTGGTGGCTGACGTGAAGCCTCATTCTCTGCTATGACATGCAGACTGATTCTCTGCTGACATGAAGCCAGATTCTCTGTTACGGGACCTCCCTCCTCTGCCTGGGTGCTGGGCCTAAATATATGCCAATGGACTGTTGCAGTGGTGGCTGACGTGAAGCCTCATTCTCTGCTATGACATGCAGACTAATTCTCTGCTGACATGAAGACAGATTCTCTGTTACGGGACCTCTCTCCTCTGCCTGTGTGTGTGCTGGGCCTAAATATATGCCAATGGACTGTTGCAGTGGTGGCTGACGTGAAGCCTCATTCTCTGCTATGACATGCAGACTAATTCTCTGCTGACATGAAGCCAGATTGTCTGTTACGGGACCTCTCTCCTCTGCCTGGGTGCTGGGCCTAAATTTATGACAATGGACTGTTGCAGTGGTGGCTGACGTGAAGCCTGATTCTCTGCTATGACATGCAGACTGATTCTCTGCTGACATGAAGCCAGATCCTCTGTTACGGGACCTCTCTCCTCTGCCTGTGTGTGTGCTGGGCCTAAATATATGCCAATGGACTGTTGCAGTGGTGGCTGACGTGAAGCCTCATTCTCTGCTATGACATGCAGACTGATTCTCTGCTGACATGAAGCCAGATTCTCTGTTACGGGACCTCTCTCCTCTGCCTGTGTGTGTGCTGGGCCTAAATATATGCCAATGGACTGTTGCAGTGGTGGCTGACGTGAAGCCTCATTCTCTGCTATGACATGCAGACTAATTCTCTGCTGACATGAAGACAGATTCTCTGTTACGGGACCTCCCTCCTCTGCCTGGGTGCTGGGCCTAAATATATGCCAATGGACTGTTGCAGTGGTGGCTGACGTGAAGCCTCATTCTCTGCTATGACATGCAGACTAATTCTCTGCTGACATGAAGACAGATTCTCTGTTACGGGACCTCTCTCCTCTGCCTGGGTGCCGGGGCCTAAATATCTGAGAATGGACTGTTCCAGTGGTGGTTTCAAAGGAAAGGACCGGCACTTCGCTGATGTAGATCACAATGTAGATTTATTCAGTCACATATTCAAAATGGCATAGTGACGCGTTTCAGCACAGATGTGCTTTCATCAGACTGCATAAAACATCTTACACTCCAGCTATTTATACATAAATGAAACACAAAGGAACTGACATCATCAAAGAAGCTCCGCCTCCCTCATTAAATAAAATTCGCATATCAAATAATCGCAATGAAAAATTCGCATTGAAAAATTCGCAATTGAAAATTCGCAACTGAAAATTCGCAATTGAAAATTGAAAATTCGCAATTGAAAATTCGCAACTGAAAATTCGCAACTGAAAATTCGCAATTGAAAATTCGCAAAAAACATATCCACTCTATACTGGCGAAGATTTTCAGTCACATAGTCCATTCTTGCAGTGATTAATCACGCTGAAGAAAAAAAGAAATATATTTATCAGATTGCATAAGGCCGAATGCCTTATAGGAAGCAGGACACATTGTACTCACGATTGAGGCCCCTGGGCTCCATTGTCTGAAGACGATGGATCCAGTAAGCCTCCCTTTTCAATAACAATTTATTTCTGTCACCCCCTCGACGGGGTAATG
The DNA here is from genome assembly GCF_014858855.1 of Bufo gargarizans. NCBI lineage: Eukaryota > Metazoa > Chordata > Amphibia > Anura > Bufonidae > Bufo > Bufo gargarizans. Next base: position 205,331,982 of record NC_058083.1, read on the forward strand.
ATACACCTTCAATAATCTGATACCTCAACTGCGAGATGTTGTGTTTTTTATCATAAAAATGAAGGGGTATTGGGAGTAATAAATTCTGTTTACGGATAGTAGATTTGTGTTTACTTAGTCTGTCCTTCATTCTCATTGAGGTTTCCCCCACATATAGTAATCCACATGGACATTTAAGAATGTAAACCACAAATCTACTATCACAAGTGAACGTGCCCCTTATTGGAATATTTTCACCTGAGTGAGGGTGGGAGAAACATGAACCCTTTATAACGCTGGAACAATTGACACAGTTTAAACAAGGAAAAGTGCCCCGTCTAGGTGTAGATAAAGTACTCTGTCCTCTTTCTATTTTATTACTTCCCACATCCGCCCGGACTATTTTATCCCTAATATTTTCTGCCCGTTTATAGCATATCATGGGTGGCCTCTGGAACTCTCCTATCCGTGGATAGGACTTAGATAATATGTGCCAATGTTGATTAACAATAGTCCTAAGGCGCTGGGACCAGGGATGGTATTTAATCACTAAGGGGATCCTTGTTTCTTTCTTAGTTCTATCTGGTGGTGTAATCTCAGCTTTATTACGCTGTATTTTCAATAGATCAGGGGGGTAGCCTCGCTCTCTAAATTTATTGGTCATATCGTCTAATCTTGTTTGACACATATCCCTATCACTAACGATCCGTCTAACCCTCTGGTATTGCCGCCCTGCTTCTTACTAGAATTGTTCCAGTGGTGGGTGACGGGAAGCCAGATTCTCTGCTATGGAACCTCTCTCCAATTGATTTTGGTTAATTTTTATTTATTTAATTTTTATTTTAATTCATTTCCCTATCCACATTTGTTTGCAGGGGATTTACCTACATGTTGCTGCCTTTTGCAGCCCTCTAGCTCTTTCCTGGGCTGTTTTACAGCCTTTTTAGTGCCGAAAAGTTCGGGTCCCCATTGACTTCAATGGGGTTCGGGTTCGGGACGAAGTTCGGATCGGGTTCGGATCCCGAACCCGAACATTTCCGGGATGTTCGGCCGAACTTCTCGAACCCGAACATCCAGGTGTTCGCTCAACTCTACTGGCGACATTAATGGTGGCCAGAGTCAGCAGAGCGGGTACCGCCATAAAGAGTAGTTAAATTAGACGGCCTTCTTCCCATCCTTCTCCCCCCTCCCGGGGCTGCCTTCTAGAGCAGCACGACCTCTCTTGAGGGAGATAGTGGTATCCATCTCTGCCACCACCACCTCCCTCTGCGCACCACTCCTGGCTTTCTCAGTCTCAGGGCCCGGTTTTGCCACCCCTCCTGAGGACTTTGCATCCCCACCAGAGGGGGGCGCGGGGCCCCCTGAAGGCCCTCCCTCCTTCGCCCCCGGCCCCTCACCTTCAACCCCCTCCTCAGTAGAGGAGGCAGAGGTCTCATCCAAGATGAGGTACCGGTTGGAGAGCTCCAGAGGGGAGCCGGTTACACCTTCCCTGGCAACTTTGGTCGGGCTAGATCTTCTTTTAGTACGCCGTTTCCGTCTACTTTGGGACTCTGCCCCACTACCCTCTGCAGAACTTTCGTAGTGCGAGGACAGAGTCTCTTCGGCCCGGTCCAGTCTCTCAATCTCCTCCTCCAGCTCGCTGCCCCCTAGGGTCTCGGATTCAGGAGGGGCAGTCGTTTGGGAAGGAGCGGGCATCACCCCAGGACGAGGTTCCTCCCCCTCCCTCTCCGCCTGACGCCTCTCTCTCCGCCTCTGCCGGGACGGGTTGTTCCGGTTCCTCACTGACCCCTTAACTCCACTGCCTTTGCCAGTACCCGCCTCAGCCGAATGGACCTCCCGGCCCGCTCCTGCATGAGCTCGGGCCGCATTGGCCTCAGAGAGAGGACAGCGACTGAAGGGGTGCCCGAGCTCCCCACACAGGTTGCATCTAATCTCCTCACAAGATGCAGCAAGATGACCAGTCCCCCCACACAACGCGCACTTCTGCACTTGGCAGCTGGCGCTGAAGTGTGTGGGGCTGCCGCACTTGTGACAGAGCTTAGGCTGCCCCCTGTAGAAAACCAAGATCCTGTCTCGGCCGATAAAGGCAGATGATGGAATGTGGGAAACTGTACTGCCCAGACGCCTAAGCTTGATATTAAACGTCCAGGCACCCGACCAAATGCCAAACTCGTCCAGGTTTTTAGCTGGTATTCCCTGGACCTCTCCGTACCTTCCAAGCCAGGTCATGATGTCAATACAAGAGAGCGACTCGTTACGGGTCAGAACGGTCACTCTCTTGACCTCACTCTGGCGGGTTATCGCTTTTGCAACGAAACCACGCCAGTCCGGCATGTTCTTCACCAGCTCATATCCGGACCAGAAGAGCTCAAGCCCCTCCGGCCGGACAAAGCTGATGTCAAACTCCTTGGAGCCAAAAGGATGGATCAAGGCAAAGATGTCAGTAGCCTTGAAACCCATCCCAAGCAGGAGCTCCACTACCCTCTTTCTAGTAGGGCAAGCTTCATCGCCACTCCACTTGAGACAGACCACATTCCGTCTGGCTCCAGGGCCGGTTGTGGGTGAAGACCAGGTGGTCTCGCCCCCGTTCTGTTCTCGGAAGGTCCGAACGCCATGTCTGTTGAACCAGAATGAACAATCCACCTTCTCTCCCTCTACGGAAAAGGAGCTCTCCCCCTTTTTGAGGGCCTCCAACAGTCGCCGCTGCAAGTCACCATTACCAGGCCCTGAGAGTGAGGAAGCCAAAGAGGCCAGCCCCTCCCCCCCTACGGCCGCAGCCACACTGGCATAACTTCTGCCAGGCGCCACGGACGCAGGAGGGGCAGCAGAACCGGCTCCCCCCCCTCTACCTGCCTCAACTGTCGCACCGGATCCCTCTGAGGGGGCCACACGGGGGGACCCCGCCACTTTTCCAGCAGCAGGGCAACCCCCCGCATTCACCCCCCCATCAGGACCCGGAGCGACCCATAAACTAACACCCCCTCCATGACCCTTTTGGGTGACCACTTTTTCAGTAGTCACCTTTACAGGGACTAGCTCAATCACATCGGACCCCATACACACTGCTGGGCCAGCTGACACTTTATTTACATCATTTACATTGCTTTTATTTATATCGTCACTTTTAACCTTTTTACCCCTCTTATCCTTCCCTCTGCTACCACCTGCCCCACACAGAACCTGGGCACTGGTGGTCACTACCCCCACCTCCCCAGCGCTTGATTCAGCGCTGGGGGCAGAGGCAGAAGCAGAAGCGGAGGGAATGACACCAGTGGCCACATAGGCGGCCATGGAGGAGGGGGAGACACATCCCCTCCTCCTAACAGTTGTTCTTCTTAAAAAGCGCCGTGCCGTGGCACCACTGTGCTCAGCAAGCCGATGCCCTTCACTCCTAAATTGTCCTTTAGGAGCGCTCTTAATCTCATCCAGGGACACACCGACAGACACGTCCCCCGGCCCGCCCACCACCCCCGCAGCACCGCTCTCCGCCACCAACACTGCGGCGCAGGAGGGCGGAGCAACGGGCACTACCGGAGCAGCGGGACCGGAGGACAAAACAGGGAAACCTGGAGCCTTCTTTATGGGAGAGAGGGGAGGAGCGCCGGCCACGGCAGTCGCCCCCACCACGTCACTCCGCCGCAGGTCCACCACACACCCATTCAGTGTGTTTAGGACCGCGGCGGGGACGGGCGGGGTCAGCCGCGTCATCGGAAAGCCCCCCCCACCCTCCGAACTCACCGCCCTCAATGCCTGCGTGTTGGACTTTTCAGTCCCTCCTTCTCTGGGGCCGCCCCCACTACTGCAAGTGAGGACGGCGTCCTCCGCCATCTTGGACACCTCGTGTTTTTTCTCCCCACTCCCGTCGCCCGGTCCCACAGCAGAGACCGGGGCTGGGAGGATGGTGGGGGTTGCAATCCAAGCAGCCTTTTCAGCCTGCCCGGATTGCTGGGGGTGAGAAACATACACATATCTCACCTCCACTCTGCTTTTCTCTTTCTTCCTTTTTCCCTTCTTTTTTTTCTTTTCAATATCTTCATCCTCATCTGGAAGTTAGGGATGAGCGAACTCGAACTGTATAGTTCGGGTTCGTACCGAATTTTGGGGTGTCCGTGACACGGACCCGAACCCGGACATTTTCGTAAAAGTCCGGGTTCGGGTTCGGTGTTCGTCGCTTTCTTCGCGCTTTTGTGACGCTTTCTTGGCGCTTTTTGAAAGGCTGCAAAGCAGCCAATCAACAAGCGTCATACTACTTGCCCCAAGAGGCCATCACAGCCATGCCTACTATTGGCATGGCTGTGATTGGCCAGAGCACCATGTGACCCAGCCTCTATTTAAGCTGGAGTCACATAGCGCCGCCCGTCACTCTGCTCTGATTAGCGTAGGGAGAGGTTGCGGCTGCGACAGTAGGGCGAGATTAGGCAGATTAACTCCTCCAAAGGACTTGATTAACTGATCGATCTGCAGCTGTGGATCATTGAGCTGCTGATCCTCAATTGCTCACTGTTTTTAGGCTGCACAGACCGTTTGTCAGTCTCATTTTTCTGGGGTGATCGGCGGCCATTTTGTGTCTTGTGGTGCGCCAGCACAAGCTGCGACCAAGTGCATTTAACCCTCAATGGTGTGGTTGTTTTTTGGCTAAAGCCTACATCAGGGTGAAGCTGTCACACCAAGTGCATTTAACCAGCAATAGTCTGTTCATTTTTTGGCCATATACAAAATCAGGGGCAAGCTGCGCCTGTCACCAAGTGCATTTAACCCTCAATGGTGTGGTTGTTTTTTGGCTAAAGCCTACATCAGGGTGAAGCTGTCACACCAAGTGCATTTAACCAGCAATAGTCTGTTCATTTTTTGGCCATATACAAAATCAGGGGCAAGCTGCGCCTGTCACCAAGTGCATTTAACCCTCAATGGTGTGGTTGTTTTTTGGCTAAAGCCTACATCAGGGTGAAGCTGTCACACCAAGTGCATTTAACCAGCAATAGTCTGTTCATTTTTTGGCCATATACAAAATCAGGGGCAAGCTGCGCCTGTCACCAAGTGCATTTAACCCTCAATGGTGTGGTTGTTTTTTGGCTAAAGCCTACATCAGGGTGAAGCTGTCACACCAAGTGCATTTAACCAGCAATAGTCTGTTCATTTTTTGGCCATATCCCAGTCTAATTCTGTCACTAAATCCATACCGGTCACCCAGCGCCTAAATACTAGGCCTCAAATTTATATCCAGCTAAATCTGTCCCTAGTGCTGTAGCTGGGCGAGTTATTTAGTGTCCGTTCAAGCACATTTCTTGTTCTGGGTTGAAATACAATTCCCAATTTAGCAATTTCATAATTTAGTGGTTCCTGCTATATCAGAGCTATTTGAAATCTATCCCAAAAAGGGTATATAATATTGAAGGTGCACATTGGGTCATTCAGAATAACTTCACACACACCCGCTACTGTGTATTTCCAAGTCTAATTCTGTCACTAAACCCATACCTGTCACCCAGCGCCTAAATACTAGGCCTCAAATTTAAATCCCTCTAAATCTCTCGTTACCCACCGCTGTACTGTTGTTGCTGGGCAAGATATTTAGTGTCCGTCAAAGCACATTTTTTGTTCTGGGTTGAAGTACAATTCCCAATTTAGCAATTTCATAATTTAGTGGTTTCTGCTATATCAGAGCTATTTGAAATCTATCCCTAAAAGGGTATATAATATTGAAGGTGCACATAGGGTCATTCAGAATAACTTCACACACACGCTTCTGTGCATTTCCAAGTCTAATTCTGTCACTAAATCCATACCGGTGACCCAGCGCCTAAATACTAGGCCTCAAATTTAAATCCCTCTAAATCTCTCGTTACCCACCACTGTACTGTTGTTGCTGGGCAAGATATTTAGTGTCCGTCAAAGCACATTTTTTGTTCTGGGTTGAAGTACAATTCCCAATTTAGCAATTTCATAATTTAGTGGTTTCTGCTATATCAGAGCTATTTGAAATCTATCCCTAAAAGGGTATATAATATTGAAGGTGCACATAGGGTCATTCAGAATAACTTCACACACACGCTTCTGTGCATTTCCAAGTCTAATTCTGTCACTAAATCCATACCGGTGACCCAGCGCCTAAATACTAGGCCTCAAATTTAAATCCCTCTAAATCTCTCGTTACCCACCGCTGTACTGTTGTTGCTGGGCAAGATATTTAGTGTCCGTCAAAGCACATTTTTTGTTCTGGGTTGAAGTACAATTCCCAATTTAGCAATTTCATAATTTAGTGGTTTCTGCTATATCAGAGCTATTTGAAATCTATCCCTAAAAGGGTATATAATATTGAAGGTGCACATAGGGTCATTCAGAATAACTTCACACACACGCTTCTGTGCATTTCCAAGTCTAATTCTGTCACTAAATCCATACCGGTGACCCAGCGCCTAAATACTAGGCCTCAAATTTAAATCCCTCTAAATCTCTCGTTACCCACCGCTGTACTGTTGTTGCTGGGCAAGATATTTAGTGTCCGTCAAAGCACATTTTTTGTTCTGGGTTGAAGTACAATTCCCAATTTAGCAATTTCATAATTTAGTGGTTCCTGCTATATCAGAGCTATTTGAAATCTATCCCAAAAAGGGTATATAATATTGAAGGTGCACATTGGGTCATTCAGAATAACTTCACACACACCCGCTACTGTGTATTTCCAAGTCTAATTCTGTCACTAAACCCATACCTGTCACCCAGCGCCTAAATACTAGGCCTCAAATTTAAATCCCTCTAAATCTCTCGTTACCCACCGCTGTACTGTTGTTGCTGGGCAAGATATTTAGTGTCCGTCAAAGCACATTTTTTGTTCTGGGTTGAAGTACAATTCCCAATTTAGCAATTTCATAATTTAGTGGTTTCTGCTATATCAGAGCTATTTGAAATCTATCCCTAAAAGGGTATATAATATTGAAGGTGCACATAGGGTCATTCAGAATAACTTCACACACACGCTTCTGTGCATTTCCAAGTCTAATTCTGTCACTAAATCCATACCGGTGACCCAGCGCCTAAATACTAGGCCTCAAATTTAAATCCCTCTAAATCTCTCGTTACCCACCGCTGTACTGTTGTTGCTGGGCAAGATATTTAGTGTCCGTCAAAGCACATTTTTTGTTCTGGGTTGAAGTACAATTCCCAATTTAGCAATTTCATAATTTAGTGGTTCCTGCTATATCAGAGCTATTTGAAATCTATCCCAAAAAGGGTATATAATATTGAAGGTGCACATTGGGTCATTCAGAATAACTTCACACACACCCGCTACTGTGTATTTCCAAGTCTAATTCTGTCACTAAACCCATACCTGTCACCCAGCGCCTAAATACTAGGCCTCAAATTTAAATCCCTCTAAATCTCTCGTTACCGCTGTACTGTTGTAGCTGGGAAAGTTATTTAGTGCCCGTCAAAGCACATTTTTTGTTCTGGGTTGAAGTACAATTCCCAATTTAGCAATTTCATAATTTAGTGGTTCCTGCTATATCAGAGCTATTTGAAATCTATCCCAAAAAGGGTATATAATATTCAAGGTGCACATTGGGTCATTCAGAATAACTTCACACACACGCTTCTGTGCATTTCCAAGTCTAATTCTGTCACTAAATCCATACCGGTCACCCAGCGCCTAAATACTAGGCCTCAAATTTATATCCCGCTGAATTTGAATACAATACATTGGGCCAAATAATATATTTGTTGTTGTGGTGAACCATAACAATGAGAAAAACATCTAGTAAGGGACGCGGACGTGGACATGGTCGTGGTGGTGTTAGTGGACCCTCTGGTGCTGGGAGAGGACGTGGCCGTTCTGCCACATCCACACGTCCTAGTGTACCAACTACCTCAGGTCCCAGTAGCCGCCAGAATTTACAGCGATATATGGTGGGGCCCAATGCCGTTCTAAGGATGGTAAGGCCTGAGCAGGTACAGGCATTAGTCAATTGGGTGGCCGACAGTGGATCCAGCACGTTCACATTATCTCCCACCCAGTCTTCTGCAGAAAGCGCACAGATGGCGCCTGAAAACCAACCCCATCAGTCTGTCACATCACCCCCATGCATACCAGGGAAACTGTCTCAGCCTCAAGTTATGCAGCAGTCTCTTATGCTGTTTGAAGACTCCGCTGGCAGGGTTTCCCAAGGGCATCCACCTAGCCCTTCCCCAGCGGTGAAAGACATAGAATGCACTGACGCACAACCACTTATGTTTCCTGATGATGAGGACATGGGAATACCACCTCAGCATGTCTCTGATGATGACGAAACACAGGTGCCAACTGCTGCGTCTTTCTGCAGTGTGCAGACTGAACAGGAGGTCAGGGATCAAGACTGGGTGGAAGACGATGCAGGGGACGATGAGGTCCTAGACCCCACATGGAATGAAGGTCGTGCCACTGACTTTCACAGTTCGGAGGAAGAGGCAGTGGTGAGACCGAGCCAACAGCGTAGCAAAAGAGGGAGCAGTGGGCAAAAGCAGAACACCCGCCGCCAAGAGACTCCGCCTGCTACTGACCGCCGCCATCTGGGACCGAGCACCCCAAAGGCAGCTTCAAGGAGTTCCCTGGCATGGCACTTCTTCAAACAATGTGCTGACGACAAGACCCGAGTGGTTTGCACGCTGTGCCATCAGAGCCTGAAGCGAGGCATTAACGTTCTGAACCTGAGCACAACCTGCATGACCAGGCACCTGCATGCAAAGCATGAACTGCAGTGGAGTAAACACCTTAAAACCAAGGAAGTCACTCAGGCTCCCCCTGCTACCTCTTCTGCTGCTGCCGCCTCGGCCTATTCTGCTGCTGCCGCCTCGGCCTCTTCCTCCGCCTCTGGAGGAACGTTGGCACCTGCCGCCCAGCAAACAGGGGATGTACCACCAACACCACCACCACCACCTCCGTCACCAAGCGTCTCAACCATGTCACACGCCAGCGTTCAGCTCTCCATCTCACAAACATTTGATAGAAAGCGTAAATTCCCACCTAGCCACCCTCGATCCCTGGCCCTGAATGCCAGCATTTCTAAACTACTGGCCTATGAAATGCTGTCATTTAGGCTGGTGGACACAGACAGCTTCAAACAGCTCATGTCGCTTGCTGTCCCACAGTATGTTGTTCCCAGCCGGCACTACTTCTCCAAGAGAGCCGTGCCTTCCCTGCACAACCAAGTATCCGATAAAATCAAGTGTGCACTGCGCAACGCCATCTGTAGCAAGGTCCACCTAACCACAGATACGTGGACCAGTAAGCACGGCCAGGGACGCTATATCTCCCTAACTGCACACTGGGTAAATGTAGTGGCAGCTGGGCCCCAGGCGGAGAGCTGTTTGGCGCACGTCCTGCCGCCGCCAAGGATCGCAGGGCAACATTCTTTGCCTCCTGTTGCCACCTCCTCCTTCTCGGCTTCCTCCTCCTCTTCTTCCACCTGCTCATCCAGTCAGCCACACACCTTCACCACCAACTTCAGCACAGCCCGGGGTAAACGTCAGCAGGCCATTCTGAAACTCATATGTTTGGGGGACAGGCCCCACACCGCACAGGAGTTGTGGCGGGGTATTGAACAACAGACCGACGAGTGGTTGCTGCCGGTGAGCCTCAAGCCCGGCCTGGTGGTGTGTGATAATGGGCGAAATCTCGTTGCAGCTCTGGGACTAGCCAATTTGACGCACATCCCTTGCTTGGCGCATGTGCTGAATTTGGTGGTGCAGAAGTTCATTCACAACTACCCCGACATGTCAGAGCTGCTGCATAAAGTGCGGGCCGTCTGTTCGCGCTTCCGGCGTTCACATCCTGCCGCTGCTCGCCTGTCTGCGCTACAGCGTAACTTCGGCCTTCCCGCTCACCGCCTCATATGCGACGTGCCCACCAGGTGGAACTCCACCTTGCACATGCTGGACAGACTGTGCGAGCAGCAGCAGGCCATAGTGGAGTTTCAGCTGCAGCACGCACGGGTCAGTCGCACTACAGAACAGCACCACTTCACCACCAATGACTGGGCCTCCATGCGAGACCTGTGTGCCCTGTTGCGCTGTTTCGAGTACTCCACCAACATGGCCAGTGGCGATGACACCGTTATCAGCGTTACAATACCACTTCTATGTCTCCTTGAGAAAACACTTAGGGCGATGATGGAACAGGAGGTGGCCCAGGAGGAGGAGGAGGAGGATGAGGAAGAGGGGTCATTTTTAGCACTTTCAGGCCAGTCTCTTCGAAGTGACTCAGAGGGAGGTTTTTTGCAACAGCAGAGGCCAGGTACAAATGTGGCCAGCCAGGGCCCACTACTGGAGGACGAGGAGGACGAGGATGAGGAGGAGGTGGAGGAGGATGAGGATGAAGCATGGTCACAGCGGGGTGGCACCCAACGCAGCTCGGGTCCATCACTGGTGCGTGGCTGGGGGGAAAGGCAGGACGATGACGATACGCCTCCCACAGAGGACAGCTTGTCCTTACCCCTGGGCAGCCTGGCACACATGAGCGACTACATGCTGCAGTGCCTGCGCAACGACAGCAGAGTTGCCCACATTTTAACCTGTGCGGACTACTGGGTTGCCACCCTGCTGGATCCACGCTACAAAGACAATGTGCCCACCTTACTTCCTGCACTGGAGCGTGATAGGAAGATGCGCGAGTACAAGCGCACGTTGGTAGACGCGCTACTGAGAGCATTCCCAAATGTCACAGGGGAACAAGTGGAAGCCCAAGGCCAAGGCAGAGGAGGAGCAAGAGGTCGCCAAGGCAGCTGTGTCACGGCCAGCTCCTCTGAGGGCAGGGTTAGCATGGCAGAGATGTGGAAAACTTTTGTCAACACGCCACAGCTAACTGCACCACCACCTGATACGCAACGTGTTAGCAGGAGGCAACATTTCACTAACATGGTGGAACAGTACGTGTGCACACCCCTCCACGTACTGACTGATGGTTCGGCCCCATTCAACTTCTGGGTCTCTAAATTGTCCACGTGGCCAGAGCTAGCCTTTTATGCCTTGGAGGTGCTGGCCTGCCCGGCAGCCAGCGTTTTGTCTGAACGTGTATTCAGCACGGCAGGGGGCGTCATTACAGACAAACGCAGCCGCCTGTCTACAGCCAATGTGGACAAGCTGACGTTCATAAAAATGAACCAGGCATGGATCCCACAGGACCTGTCCGTCCCTTGTCCAGATTAGACATTAACTACCTCCCCATAACCATATATTATTGGACTCCAGGGCACTTCCTCATTCAATCCTATTTTTATTTTCATTTTACCATTATATTGCGATGCTACCCAAAGTTGAATGAACCTCTCCTCTGCCTGTGTGCTAGGCCTAAATATATGCCAATGGACTGTTGCAGTGGTGGCTGACATGAAGCCTGATTCTCTGCTATGACATGCAGACTAATTCTCTGCTGACATGAAGCCAGATTGTCTGTTACGGGACCTCTCTCCTCTGCCTGGGTGCTGGGCCTAAATTTATGACAATGGACTGTTGCAGTGGTGGCTGACGTGAAGCCTGATTCTCTGCTATGACATGCAGACTGATTCTCTGCTGACATGAAGCCAGATCGTCTGTTACGGGACCTCTCTGCTCTGCCTGTGTGCTAGGCCTAAATATATGCCAATGGACTGTTGCAGTGGTGGGTGACGTGAAGCCTCATTCTCTGCTATGACATGCAGACTGATTCTCTGCTGACATGAAGCCAGATTGTCTGTTACGGGACCTCTCTGCTCTGCCTGTGTGCTAGGCCTAAATATATGCCAATGGACTGTTGCAGTGGTGGGTGACGTGAAGCCTCATTCTCTGCTATGACATGCAGACTGATTCTCTGCTGTCATGAAGCCAGATTGTCTGTTACGGGACCTCTCTGCTCTGCCTGTGTGCTAGGCCTAAATATATGCCAATGGACTGTTGCAGTGGTGGGTGACGTGAAGCCTCATTCTCTGCTATGACATGCAGACTGATTCTCTGCTGACATGAAGCCAGATTGTCTGTTACGGGACCTCTCTGCTCTGCCTGTGTGCTAGGCCTAAATATATGCCAATGGACTGTTGCAGTGGTGGGTGACGTGAAGCCTCATTCTCTGCTATGACATGCAGACTGATTCTCTGCTGTCATGAAGCCAGATTGTCTGTTACGGGACCTCTCTGCTCTGCCTGTGTGCTAGGCCTAAATATATGCCAATGGACTGTTGCAGTGGTGGGTGACGTGAAGCCTCATTCTCTGCTATGACATGCAGACTAATTCTCTGCTGACATGAAGACAGATTCTCTGTTACGGGACCTCTCTCCTCTGCCTGTGTGTGTGCTGGGCCTAAATATATGCCAATGGACTGTTGCAGTGGTGGCTGACGTGAAGCCTCATTCTCTGCTATGACATGCAGACTGATTCTCTGCTGACATGAAGCCAGATTCTCTGTTACGGGACCTCTCTCCTCTGCCTGTGTGTGTGCTGGGCCTAAATATATGCCAATGGACTGTTGCAGTGGTGGCTGACGTGAAGCCTCATTCTCTGCTATGACATGCAGACTGATTCTCTGCTGACATGAAGCCAGATTCTCTGTTACGGGACCTCTCTCCTCTGCCTGTGTGTGTGCTGGGCCTAAATATATGCCAATGGACTGTTGCAGTGGTGGCTGACGTGAAGCCTCATTCTCTGCTATGACATGCAGACTGATTCTCTGCTGACATGAAGCCAGATTCTCTGTTACGGGACCTCTCTCCTCTGCCTGTGTGTGTGCTGGGCCTAAATATATGCCAATGGACTGTTGCAGTGGTGGCTGACGTGAAGCCTCATTCTCTGCTATGACATGCAGACTGATTCTCTGCTGACATGAAGCCAGATTCTCTGTTACGGGACCTCTCTCCTCTGCCTGTGTGCTAGGCCTAAATATATGCCAATGGACTGTTGCAGTGGTGGCTGACGTGAAGCCTCATTCTCTGCTATGACATGCAGACTAATTCTCTGCTGACATGAAGACAGATTCTCTGTTACGGGACCTCTCTCCTCTGTCTGGGTGCCGGGGCCTAAATATCTGAGAATGGACTGTTCCAGTGGTGGGTGACGGGAAGCCAGATTCTCTGCTATGGAACCTCTCTCCAATTGATTTTGGTTAATTTTTATTTATTTAATTTTTATTTTAATTAATTTCCCTATCCACATTTGTTTGCAGGGGATTTACCTACATGTTGCTGCCTTTTGCAGCCCTCTAGCCCTTTCCTGGGCTGTTTTACAGCCGTTTTAGTGCCGAAAAGTTCGGGTCCCCATTGACTTCAATGGGGTTCGGGTTCGGGACGAAGTTCGGATCGGGTTCGGATCCCGAACCCGAACATTTCCGGGATGTTCGGCCGAACTTCTCGAACCCGAACATCCAGGTGTTCGCTCAACTCTACTGGAAGTTCTTCTCCAAACAAAAAACTGCCTTCATGGAGCCGGGGTAACTCCAAGCGTTTAATCTCAGCCATGAGCCCTCCCCCGACTCCACTACCTCCACTTTCAAATTCATCCTCTGAGCTTGTAAGAGGCAGGCACACCTGTTCAGCTGTGATCCCAGTGTCCATGGCCTGCTCCTCTTTCTCTGTCTTTCTCTCTGCCTTTTTCTCTGCCTCTGGTTCTTCCTCATCGTCTGGGGGGTCAGCCATTTGCAGACTTCCCTGGGCCATGATGAAAAATCTTTCCTCGTTTTTTAGTTTTTCTTGGAAGGGACCACTACTTTCCAGTATAATTGCCCTCCTTGCTTCCATTTCTTTTATCTTTTCTTTTAGGACCTTTATCCTTTCTGATATCTCAGGTCTTTTATTTTTTTAAGCCTTGTACGCCTTTACTCTTTCCAGCTTAATGTCGCTTCTGAGTTTTTTTAAGGCTTTGCCAGCGTCTTCATATTCCCTGAGGTAGGCCGCAATACGGGAGCTGTACATGGAGACTGATTCCTGGGGCCTTTTGATGCTCCAGTCAGTCTCCATCCTCCCTGGCCCACTCCAAGGAACACTCCGCTCACCTGCAGGGTTACCATCCACCCTCCCGGACTTGCTGGTGGTCTTCACAGCTCCGCTCCCAGGGGCTGCAGGGGACACCACAGCATGACCCCTGCTCGATCTTCTGACCGCTGAGACGGATGATGGTGCAGAGGCCGGTAACTCGCCTCCCCTACCTCCCGCCGGCCTACCCCGGGAAGCAGGATCCTGGGTCCCAACTCGAGACATAGCTCCAGGCCTCCACCAACTCCCTAAGGAGAGGCAGGGCCTGGGCTGGGGAGAGGTGCTGAAAACTCCCCGCAAGCCTGGAGCTCCTCCTAGGAAGCAGATGTTAGAAAACTCCCCAGAGAGGCCCACACTGGAAGTTCCAGGAGCTCAGTGGAAACACCTCCTCACTCTGTGGCTGCAGGAACCAGACACGCCCCAGTCTGATTCTCAGTTACGGGACCTCTCTCCTCTGCCTGGGTGCTGGGCCTAAATATATGCCAATGGACTGTTGCAGTGGTGGCTGACGTGAAGCCTCATTCTCTGCTATGACATGCAGACTAATTCTCTGCTGACATGAAGCCAGATTGTCTGTTACGGGACCTCTCTCCTCTGCCTGTGTGCTGGGCCTAAATATATGCCAATGGACTGTTGCAGTGGTGGCTGACGTGAAGCCTCATTCTCTGCTATGACATGCAGACTGATTCTCTGCTGACATGAAGCCAGATTGTCTGTTACGGGACCTCTCTCCTCTGCCTGGGTGCTGGGCCTAAATATATGCCAATGGACTGTTGCAGTGGTGGGTGACGTGAAGCCTCATTCTCTGCTATGACATGCAGACTAATTCTCTGCTGACATGAAGCCAGATTGTCTGTTACGGGACCTCTCTCCTCTGCCTGGGTGCTTGGCCTAAACTTATGAAAATGGACTGTTGCAGTGGTGGGTGACGTGAAGCCTGATTCTCTGCTATGACATGCAGACTGATTCTCTACTGACATGAAGCCAGATTGTCTGTTACGGGACCTCTCTCCTCTGCCTGTGTGCTGGGCCTAAATATATGCCAATGGACTGTTGCAGTGGTGGCTGACGTGAAGCCTCATTCTCTGCTATGACATGCAGACTAATTCTCTGCTGACATGAAGCCAGATTGTCTGTTACGGGACCTCTCTCCTCTGCCTGTGTGCTGGGCCTAAATATATGCCAATGGACTGTTGCAGTGGTGGCTGACGTGAAGCCTCATTCTCTGCTATGACATGCAGACTGATTCTCTGCTGACATGAAGCCAGATTGTCTGTTACGGGACCTCTCTCCTCTGCCTGGGTGCTGGGCCTAAATATATGCCAATGGACTGTTGCAGTGGTGGGTGACGTGAAGCCTCATTCTCTGCTATGACATGCAGACTAATTCTCTGCTGACATGAAGCCAGATTGTCTGTTACGGGACCTCTCTCCTCTGCCTGGGTGCTGGGCCTAAACTTATGAAAATGGACTGTTGCAGTGGTGGCTGACGTGAAGCCTGATTCTCTGCTATGACATGCAGACTAATTCTCTGCTGACATGAAGCCAGATCCTCTGTTACGGGACCTCTCTCCTCTGCCTGGGTGCTGGGCCTAAACTTATGAAAATGGACTCTTACAGTGGTGGGTGACGTGAAGCCTCATTCTCTGCTATGACATGCAGACTAATTCTCTGCTGACATGAAGCCAGATTGTCTGTTACGGGACCTCTCTCCTCTGCCTGGGTGCTGGGCCTAAATTTATGACAATGGACTGTTGCAGTGGTGGGTGACGTGAAGCCTCATTCTCTGCTATGACATGCAGACTGATTCTCTGCTGACATGAAGCCAGATTGTCTGTTACGGGACCTCTCTCCTCTGCCTGTGTGCTGGGCCTAAATATATGCCAATGGACTGTTGCAGTGGTGGCTGACGTGAAGCCTCATTCTCTGCTATGACATGCAGACTAATTCTCTGCTGACATGAAGCCAGATCCTCTGTTACGGGACCTCTCTCCTCTGCCTGGGTGCTGGGCCTAAATTTATGAAAATGGACTCTTACAGTGGTGGGTGACGTGAAGCCTGATTCTCTGCTATGACATGAAGACTGATTCTCTGCTGACATGAAGCCAGATTGTCTGTTACGGGACCTCTCTCCTCTGCCTGGGTGCTGGGCCTAAATATATGCCAATGGACTGTTGCAGTGGTGGCTGACGTGAAGCCTCACTCTCTGCTATGACATGCAGACTAATTCTCTGCTGACATGAAGCCAGATTCTCTGTTACGGGACCTCTCTCCTCTGCCTGGGTTCCGGGGCCTAAATATCTGAGAATGGACTGTTCCAGTGGTGGGTGACGGGAAGCCAGATTCTCTGCTATGGGACCTCTCTCCAATTGATTTTGGTTAATTTTTATTTATTTAATTTTTATTTTAATTCATTTCCCTATCCACATTTGTTTGCAGGGGATTTACCTACATGTTGCTGCCTTTTGCAGCCCTCTAGCCCTTTCCTGGGCTGTTTTACAGCCTTTTTAGTGCCGAAAAGTTCGGGTCCCCATTGACTTCAATGGGGTTCGGGTTCGGGACGAAGTTCGGATCGGGTTCGGATCCCGAACCCGAACATTTTCGGGAAGTTCGGCCGAAGTTCTCGAACCCGAACATCCAGGTGTTCGCTCAACTCTAAAAATAAGACATGCTCTATTTTCTTGCCGAACTGCGGACCGGAAGATCGGGGACGCACTCCGGAAATGCGGATGCAGAGAGCACATAGTGTGCTCTCCGCATCTCTTCCGGCCCCATAGAGAATGAATGGGTCCACACAATTGCGAAACAGGTGCAGACAACACTTGCGGATGTGTGTGAATGGAGCCTTATATATATTTACATTTAGCCTTGGACTACTAGATGCCTACTCTTGACACGTACATTTTTATTATTGTGAGTGTTATATTGTATGAATTAAAACTTCACTTTTATTATTTATTTATTTAATAAGCTGGGAACTATCTTATCTATCTTACTGATTTAAAACTTTCTACAGTGCACCATTTGAGTGCTAAATAGTAATGTACTTTTTTTGTCCTATTAGCTAGTGTTGCTGGTTTTGCAGTAACAGTGGATTTTTATATATAGTCTGTGATTGAATATATCTGTGATCAGATTTTTAGATCTCAGGAGACCCATCATTAGAGTGCTAGCTACCGAGTCGCTAACAGGCAGTATAGTGATCCATTGCGCCGCCATCAGGGACCAGCAGACAATTATAAGGCAGGAATAGCAACCACTGTATCGCTATCATAATAGTAACAAACAGAGCAATATGGCTACATTAATGCATCAGTTAGCATAAATGTTGCAAAGTCAGTAAGCAGTATAGGAGGAAAAGTGTCACCACTGCAAACCCAGTAGGTGCACACAGATATATTCAGTCACAGACTATATATAAAAATCCACTGCTACTGCAAAACTAGCAACACTAGCTAATAGGAGAAAAAAAGTACATTACTATTTAGCACTCAAAGGGTCCACTGTAGAAAGTTTTAAATCAGTAGGATAGATAAGATAGTTCCCAGCTTATTAAATAAATAAATAATAAAAGTGAAGTTTTAATTCATACAATATAACACTCACAATAATAAAAATGCACGTGTCAAGAGTAGGCAACTAGTAGTCCAAGACTAAATGTAAATATGTAACAAGTGCCTCTACACGAGCAGGGTACAAATAAGTGTTATAAAAATATGAATGGAGCCTTAGACACAGTTTCTGGTCCAGTTCCTAGCCCAGTGATATTACAACAATCATATCTAAATTAATGTAATCTGCACACTGCACCCATTTGAGGGGGGCTGTGTAACATGCCTAAACTGGTGGTATAGGTAAAGAAGGTGGGAGGGGGGTAGGGTGTGTGTACACTCCCAGTCCCTCTTCAAGTAGACCCTGGAAAAAGCGCCAATCAAAATAGCAATTGGTGGAAAAGAAAGGAGGGTGGGTGGTAGGCTAGGTCACAGATGGTAATAGAAGAAAATTACTCAACAAATAGTAATCAGCAATAGTAAAGACGTTAAAAAATGGTGTGTATTTAAAAACATGAGTGGGAGACAGGAAGGGGGGGAGTGACATAAAATTAAAAGTATTGGAATAAAAAATTAAAATAAAATGTAATGTGGTGTGCTTAAAATCTTTTTGTGTTGCACTGAATAAACTAAAAAATTGCCGTCTGGGTGGCGAATGGATGTACAGGTGAATACACTTTGGTGTAAGTCTGCACAATAAGTTACGTTATGTTACTCACTTTCATCAACAGATGAAAAAATTGCTCTCCCACAACCCATAGGAACACTACACCCTAAACAATCCATGAACTGCGGCAGCAGAAACATAATATATCTGCTCCAATGCCACTGCACCAACTATTACGTCGGCCGCACCACACAAACCCTCCGCGAACGTATGAATGAACACCGATCCAACATCACAAGAAAAATCCAAACACACAGCATATCACAACACTTCGCCTCACTTCCTTCGGCCTTTATGAAACGCTTGAACACTCCAACTATTAATCACCACATCGACCCACTGACACAGTAATTAACAACACCCAGTCCCCCACATCCTCCAATTTCACACACAACCCCCTCCCAACAGTTGGTACACATATATAAAAACCAGCCACTAGTCCAATACTGTTGTATAGACACTTCTATTATTGATTTTTGGTATATACATTTTTTTATATATTTTTTTATGTTTTTTTATATATTTTTTAAATATTTAATATTTTTAATATATTCATTTTTAATGTCAACACATTTTTATTATATCTATTATGTTTATTATATATACTTTCAACACCGTTCTTAACATCTCTCCATCAACACACACTGTCCAAAACACTCTTTCGATTTCCCACTTGCATTTATATACACACACCACTTCCCTTTATTAGATATCCAACAATTAACAACCTCCCACCGCCAGTCTTCCGTACGACACCGATCATATGCACAACCTGACATACACCCATCTTCTGTCTACACCAACCCCCGCCACACCCCATCATTTTTTTTATCATTTTCTCCCCAAAATACCCTAAAACTCCCTCATTATGTGAAGTAATACAGATGAATAATGATTTCCCTCCATCTAAGAACAAAGAAACTATCGATCCAACTTCATTGCTTTCCCTATCTTCCCCCAACATCCATCCTCCCCTCACACCCCTATCGCACATAACTCCACCCCCACAGATGAAGTCACTCAAACAAATAAAAACACGACTCTCCCTAACGTGCCACCACCAAGTCCCCACCAGCCTAACACTAACCATCCACAAACAGTTCTAACACTCCTCGGCCTGATCCGAACGGCCGCAGCGCAACTTCTGATTTCTGCGTTCCACCCTGGAATGCATCATTCTCAGACGTCACTTCCGGTCATGCGCAGTAGGCCCGAATTGCGCACTGGACTAACCACCACTCACCTACATCGCTACCGCCCACCCTGAGACGCTGACGTCCTCTTACCTTTTAGTGCCATTTTCCGCCCCCCCCCCCCCCGCTTTTTTCAGCTCCCCCCAACACTAATAAAAGAAATTTGAACAGAAGCTTCCTGACTGTGGCTGCCTTCATCTTCCACCATCTAGAGGCGAACCTGGCTGGGGGGGTATTGGTTTACCGGTGTATTATGCTTGTCCGAGTAAACCCCCCCCCCCCCCCCCTGTGAAGTGAGTAGCATCTTATTGTGCAGACTTACATCGAAGTGTATTCACCTGTACATCCATTCACCACCCAGGCGGCGATTTTTAGTTTATTCAGTGCAACACAAAAGGATTTTAAGCACACCACATTACATTTTATTTTTATTTTTCATTTCAATACTTAAAGTCACTCCCCCCCTTCCTGTCTCCCACTCATGTTTTTAAATACACACCATTTTTTTACGTTTTACTATTGCTGATTAATATTTGTTGAGTAATTTTCTTCTATTGCCTCTTATTGTTTTTTTAGGGTTTTTTATTGCCCTATAATGTCCACAACCCATCCTGCTACCATCTGTGACCTAGCCTACCACCCACCCTCCTTTCTTTTCCACCAACTGCTATTTTGATTGGTGCTTTTTCCAGGGTCTACTTGGAGAGGGACTGGGAGTGTACACACACCCTACCCCCCTCCCACCTTTTTTTACTTATACCACCAGTTTAGGCATGTTACACAGCCCCCCTCAAATGGGTGCAGTGTGCAGATTACATTAATTTAGATATGATTGTTGTAATATCACTGGGCTAGGAACTGGACCAGAAACTGTGTTTAAGGCTCCATTCACACAACTGCTATTTTGATTGGCGTTTTTCCAGGGTCTACTTAAAGAGGGACTGGGAGTGTACACACACCCTACCCCCCTCCCACCTTTTTTATCTACAATTACCTGCGGTCTCTTCTGCAGGGCTTACCCTGTAAGCAGCTTTTCTTTCTCACTGGATGCTGGACGAAGAACTGGGGAGGAAGAGGAGACGGCAGTGGGTTCATCCTATTGTTGCTTAGCACCTTCAGAAAGGACAGTTCCACACATTGTATAACGATCTGCGATGTGACCACATTAAGTTCAAAAACTCTTGACAGATGTCCAGAGTAGCATTTGATCACCTGCTGGTCTGTCTTCATCCTGACCTGACTTTCATGGACACCAGTATGAGGTGCTGCATAGCTGCTGAGCAAAGGTTAATTGTCACCTTGAGGTAAGTGAATTTTGTCTTTTTAAATACTATATATTGAATATTTATTTATGAAAATGAATGTTAAAACTTTTTATTTTTTTATTTTTTTTGATTCCTTGCAACCTGGCATTTGCTTTGTTGCATTTCGAGTTTCTCCTTGGGATCTCATCAATCTCTGGGATCGTCTGTCATACCTGCAAAGTTATCTGGCAACGACTCAGAGAAGTAGTGATGCCCACCCCCAAGGCGGAAGATTGGCTTTGTATC
This sequence comes from Bufo gargarizans, assembly GCF_014858855.1. Lineage (NCBI taxonomy): Eukaryota > Metazoa > Chordata > Amphibia > Anura > Bufonidae > Bufo > Bufo gargarizans. Next base: position 205,352,888 of record NC_058083.1, read on the forward strand.
GCTGAGAGATTTTACCAATCAGTACAGTTTCCTACCTGCATTGGGGCACTGGACGGCAAACAATACATGTAAAGAAGCCACCTCACTCAGGGTCCCGGTACTTCAATTACAAACAATATTTTTCTGTAGTGCTGATGACCTTGGCTAACAGTAAGTACAGGTTTGTAATTGTTGATATCGGGGCCTATGGGGGCACTTCAGATGCCCCTTTACTAGACGCATTATGGATGACCGTAAGCGCATCTTCAACTATTGAGTAATCGCACCCGTCTGTATGTTGAGTGCACTTTTGAAATACTGTCTACAAAGTGGAGAGTGTTCATGTCATCCATACAGATGACAATGCCACCCTGGTGATACAGGCCTGTGTACTCCTACACAACTTCACCAGGATTCACGATGCCTCCACAGATGCAGAATTGGGCCTAAATGTGACATATTCTATCATTTTAGACCTGAGCCAGCTTAGCCGCCCTGGAACAGCTTAACTAGCTGTTCGGGAACTCTATGCCGACTACTTCTGCAGCCCTGAGGGGGCATTGTCGTGGCAGTTGGATGCCATTTCAGCTGGAATCTGGTTTAAAATTTTACAAAACATTTTTTTCATTAGTATAGTTAGATCCCCTGTTGTTAGTTTAGATTAGGGACTCACAAGAGAATGAGGACCCTTGACATGGGCTTGCGGGCTGTGGTATTTTGTCAAATCCAAACATTTTTTATAATTTGGTGTAAATACCTTCTATAACCTCATTTTTAATTAGGTCTTAAAAAGTTAAAAAATATTTTTTTTTATGTAAATAAACGTGTTGTCCAGGTTCAAAGCTGAACGCGAATATGTCCAATTTATCTAATCATTTTTAAGGGGATATGTCTGGGTTTATCTTTGAACTCGAACAACACATGACGTAATCAGACCCGCAATCCACAAAGGATAAACTTCTATGCAGACAAGGTAAGTATAAAACATCAGCATTTTAAGGGGACAGCACATGATGATTTTTATTGTTTGTATTCAGCTAAATGCTGTTCATATGTTGGCGTGATTGAAACAATAGAAGCCATCATGTTCCGTATCATTAAAAAGCTGATTGTTAGACTATAATAAATATTTTTTTTTAGGTAAAATCATTTTATATTGTTGACCTACACAGAAAACAGCTCATCAATATAAAATGCAATTCTATTTTTTTTTATGCTAATTTCATACTGGTGGCATGTTCCAGTGGGGGAACAGCCTGCTGAATCCGTGCTGAAGCTATACTACTGTGCTGCTTGATTTCCGCTTCAGTTCCATTCACTATAATGGGAACGGGTCAGAGTGAATAGGGCCAGAGCGGAAATCAAACTTCATGGTGGGCTAGCGTTAGAATGGATCCCCCGCCGGTAGAGCCAGACAGAACCTGCTGCTGCCATTGTAAAAGTAGACAAAACTCAAATGGATAACCTCTATCAGTTCTTCAGGGCTTGCAAAAAGGTCTGTTAACAAGGCCATCGCAGAGACACAACGCGTTTGCCGTTCATCAGGCACACGACTAAGATATGGCACAAGACTTTTTAGTGCTCTTTCTTCTTTTGTATCTGACCGATTTAGATTTAGATATTTGAGAACCCGAGAATCAATCAGGCCACGAACATCCAAATCTGAATCAGCTGCGGGTCTTCGCCATCGTCTGCCTGATGGACGGCAAACACGTTCCTTTGAAACAGGAGTTGTTTGCACGTTGGCCTCATTTTCGATAAGCTGCATAATCTCTGGTTCCACTCTCTCTTGCATATCCAGTCTCTTCTTGCTGAGCTCGAGAGGCCTCTGATTCTATTTGTGAAACATCCCCTGCAGACTCTGGATTTCTTTGAGTTGAATCATAAAAAAGATTTTTCACAGTGCTGTTGAAAAAAATATATTATAATTATATTTAATTTTTTATTTACATATACAAAATGAAAAAAATTCCTCCTTAGTTCCATTACAGGTTTTCAAAATTGCAGTTGTCTTGTGTACATGTATGTTTTTTTTGCTTAATGAGCCATTACCACTACGCTGCTTGATGTTAAGTTCCTGCCGTAATTGATCCCGGCAGGAATACCATCTCTTCTTTAAATTTTAACTGTTAAAAAGGGAAAAAAAAATTGTTAAAATAAAATATTAAAAAAACAATATTAGAAAAATTGATATGAGACAGGCACTATCCATGCGGCTGCCGCAATGAACCCAGAACCATTCAGCTAGAATGCGTCCATGAGCCGTCAGAGTAAAAAAATAAAATAAAAAGGGTTTAAAGTTAGACCACGGTTGCTATAATAAATGTATGCAATGCAATAAAGACTAGGCCTCGTGCACAAAAATTTAATAATGTAGAAGTTATAAAACACAGTGAGTGGACATATGTCCTGAAACAGCATAGAAAATGTTCAAATGAGCATCCAAAGTTCACTGTCACTCAAATGAACACTATCTATGCTGTTCCAGGACATATGGCCTACTCACGGACCTTATGTTTTAATCTATACTTAAAAATTACACATTACATATTAAAATGTATGTACTCACTAATTTTGTCTCTTTTTGCGATGTTTGCCGATTCCCATGCAGATGGCAGAAATTCCTGGGCAATTTTCTCGCACGACCGGTCCTTCTGGACACGGTCATGATAGTCGTCCTTCCGTGTGTCCCATATGGAGGGGCACTCTTGGAACATTATGATACATTTTGCTACCTCAAAGGAGGAAATTTTCTACACAGCTTTCCTATGTACTGAAAGCACATGTCACAAGGGGCAGGCCTTATTGCTGCATTCCGCATGTCATCCTCATTTTTTGCAGATCCATTGACTACAATGGGACCACGGAACGTATTTTGCGGACAATAGTAGGTCGAGCTATATTTTAGTCTGCTTTCACACTTGCGTTTTGGCTTTCTGTTCGTGAGATCCATTCAGGGCTCTCACAAGCGGTCCAAAACGGATCAGTTTGCATTCTAATGCCTTCAGAATGGAAAAGAATCCGCTCAGAATGCATCAGTTTGCATCAGTTCAGTCTCCATTCCGCTTTGGAGATGGACACCAAAACGCTGCTGATAACAGAACGGAATGACGGATGCGGACAGCACCCTGAGTGCTGTCCGCATTTTCTGCGGGGCTTTTGAAAAGAATAGGTCCACATTACGTTCCGCAATTTTGCAGAACGGATGCAGATTACAAACTATGGACATGTGACTGGACCCTTAAAGACACAAAACATGGCAAAAACAGGCACATTGGAACCCAATATGGCAGGTTGCTGTGTGCTGTCATAGGTCTTCATAGCCCTTTCTAGGCTTGCGACATAGGGAGGTTCATCTACCTGCAAACAGTTCAGAGACTGAGATGGCATTTGTAACTGCCAATGGGTGTGAACCCACTGTGCCAACTAATGAGTTTGAATTTTGGCTATACTTAAAGGCGTTGTCCTGGCAGTTCCCTGGTTTTCACCATTTAAACCCTGTACAGGGATCTGTCCTGGTTCAGTTAGCTGCTGACCCACAGGGGGCAGAGATACTGGTGCAAAGCAGCAAGGACACAGTCAAAAAGTGTAGTCTGAACACAGTCCAAAGTCAGGGTAGGCAGACTTCTTGCATATTCCAAATAGCAATACCAAGGTTGGGGCAGCCAGAGTAGGTGCATACGCTAGGTCACAGTTCCAATGTTGAGGCAGGTAGCAAGAAGGAGAATCAGTAGACAGGCAAGGTTCAGTACATGGGTATCCAGACAACAGATCCACTTACACCTTAGCTGGAGACTAGACAACCTCAAATCTCAGGAGAGGATGTGGAACTACTGCCCAGCTAAATAGGGAGGCTGATCAGCAAGTTAACCAGCACCTGGACAGGAGGAAAGCATTAACTCTCTCTCAGTTCTGAAGGAAAGTTCACTGAGCACTAATGTTAATTCACACAGAAAGAGCGGAGCGATGTCCGCGTCTGGGACAGCAACTGTGCGGTCATGGACAGCCAGTGTGACAGAATCTGCTGAACAAAGATTCTCTAGTGGTCTTAGTTAATGGTGGCCTCCATCCAGCTGGAAGTCTCTTAATAACTGCTTCATCACACAGAGCATTCGCACCCTACACTGCACTACTTACCATGTTTCGCACTCATCTTACCATCATTCTGACCTACTCCCTGTTTTGGGATCTGCAGACTTTTTCAAAACCAGTAGCATCTCCCAGCCTGAACAGCAACAGCCAGCACAATCTCCTTGGCCTTCTCTCTACTCAACAGCTTTGCACTACCACTTCTATGCAGTTGCTCTCTGTCACTCCTGTACTGACACATCCACAGCAGGAGAGTGTTTACACCACATGGGAACATTCCCAAACCGCTTTGCAATGCCTTTCACTTTGTAACATGTATAGCAGCCAAAAAAACTATTCGCAACCACAAAGCACGAGGAAATTCGGATTCCTTGTAAATCAAATTTTTCCTAAACTTTGGATCGAACTCTACTTTGGATGCTTTGCTTCGGTCAACACACAGTCTTAGGTCTCATGCACATGATCGTAGTTTTGGTCCATGCCCGATCCGCATTTTTTGCAGCTCGCACATGGACATATTTATTTCATTGGGGTCCCAAAAAATGTGGATTGTCTTAAAATTCACAGCATTCAAAGACGGAGTATGAAGCCCTATTTGTTATTACTTAGAATTCAGAATAACTGTTTCTCGAAAAAATATTAATAAATAATACAAACTATGGATATGGCCATCCTTATCTGTTGTAATTTTAGGACTCTTTCAATCTTTTTTGTGTCATTTGCATAATCAGTATTGTGTTTTAACTTGTAGTCCCAGGGTTCTGGTTCAATGCAAAGCATATACTTACTATATTTTATAGTGTCTCTTCAAGTCTCTCGTGACCAATGTAAGAACCTGCCCTGTCAGCCTCTAGTCCATCATCCTGACTTAATTGGGAAAATCTTGGGAAGATGAACTGTCTTGAGTTACAAAAAAGGAAAGTGTAACACTTCAGTGCCTTTTAGTCTGAAATCAATTATTTAAGACATTCATTGGACTTGGCTATTAGAATCCTTTAATTAATTGAAAAACTGGTATGGATAAGAAGCATACTTATAAAACTTCAATATTTATCTGGTTGTAATTTTGTTAGAGCCTCGAAAGAAGAAATGATTAAAGAATGTGTTTTTCTTGAACAGGCAGTCAGGAAATGCAGGATAAAGTACAAAGAATAATGCAGGGAGGTTAGGGAATAGAGACTGTTGGATGGACCATTCTGATCACAGATGGAGCATAGAATCAAATACAAAAGAGAAACAGATCAGTGTATGCCACTAAAGATGTTCTATAGACAGGTTATCCTGTCTACGGTTGATTGCCTATTAATTATTGTCACCTACCGTGTCCTTGGCCTTTTCCTTATAGATGGTAAGCACTTGCGGGCAGGGTTCACTCCCCTCTGTACCAGTCTGTTACTAAATTAATTCACATTGTACTTGTGTTGTTTTATATTCTGTCTACCCACTGCTTAGATGTACAATGCCAAATGCATAAACTCAGAGCATCTTTTTCTCCCCACAGAGACTGGGGTTTTCTGGGAACCCTTTTTATGATTTGGGTAAGAAACATACAATATAAAATATATATACTAAGATACTAAGTTATGATACAAAATTATGTATGATATATATATATACAGTACAGACCAAAAGTATGGACACACCTTCTCATTCAAAGAATTTTCTTTATTTTCATGACTATGAAAATTGTAGATTCACACTGAAGGCATCAAAACTATGAATTAACACATGTGGAATTATATATATAACAAAAAAAAGTGTGAAACAACTGAAAATATGTCATATTCTAGGTTCTTTAAAGTAGCCACCTTTTGCTTTGATTACTGCTTTGCACACTCTTGGCATTCTCTTGATGAGCTTCAAGAGGTAGTCACCTGAAATGGTTTTCACTTCACAGGTGTGCCCTGTCAGGTTTAATAAGTGGGATTTCTTGCCTTATAAATGGGGTTGGGACCATCAGTTGCGTTGTGGAGAAGTCAGGTGGATACACAGCTGATAGTACTACTGAATAGACTGTTAGAATTTGTATTATGGCAAGAAAAAAGCAGCTAAGTAAAGAAAAACGAGTGGCCATCATTACTTTAAGAAATGAAGGTCAGTCAGTCCAAAAAATTGGGAAAACTTTGAAAGTATCCCCAAGTACAGTCACAAAAACCATCAAGCGCTACAAAGAAACTGGCTCAAATGCGGACCGCCCCAGGAAAGGAAGACTAAGAGTCACCTCTGCTGCGGAGGATAAGTTCATCCGAGTCACCGGCCTCAGAAATCGCAGGTTAACAGCAGCTCAGATTAGAGACCAGGTCCATGCCACACAGAGTTCTAGCAGCAGACACATCTCTAGAACAACTGTTAAGAGGAGACTGTGTGAATCAGGCCTTCATGGTAGAATATCTGCTAGGAAACCACTGCTAAGGACAGGCAACAAGCAAAAGAGACTTGTTTGGGCTAAAGAACACAAGGAATTGACATTAGACCAGTGGAAATCTGTGCTTTGGTCTGATGAGTCCAAATTTGAGATCTTTGGTTCCAACCACCGTGTCTTTGTGCGACGCAGAAAAGGTGAACGGATGGACTCTACATGCCTGGTTCCCACCGTGAAGCATGGAGGAGGAGGTGTGATGGTGTGGGGGTGCTTTGCTGGTGACACTGTTGGGGATTTATTCAAAATTGAAGGTATACTGAACCAGCATGGCTACCGCAGCATCTTGCAGCGGCATGCTAATCCATCCTGTTTGCGTTTAGTTGGACCATCATTTATTTTTCAACAGGACAATGACCCCAAACACACCTCCAGGCTGTGTAAGGGCTATTTGACCATGAAGGAGAGTGATGGGGTGCTGCGCCACAGTCACCAGACCTGAACCCAATCGAGATGGTTTGGGGTGAGCTGGACCGCAGAGTGAAGGCAAAAGGGCCAACAAGTGCTAAGCATCTCTGGGAACTCCTTCAAGACTGTTGGAAGACCATTTCAGGTGACTACCTCTTGAAGCTCATCAAGAGAATGCCAAGAGTGTGCAAAGCAGTAATCAAAGCAAAAGGTGGCTACTTAGAATATGACATATTTTCAGTTGTTTCGCACTTTTTTGTTATGTATATAATTCCACATGTGTTAATTCATAGTTTTGATGCCTTCAGTGTGAATCTACAATTTTCATAGTCATGAAAATAAAGAAAACTCTTTGAATGAGAAGGTGTGTCCAAACTACACCGTATATATTCTATTTCTAACTTGTGCTATTCTGCAACATCACCTGCAAATATAAATCTTTATGGGAAGGAGGTACAGGAGAAAGGAAAAATCAACAAATTGTAATGCAGAAAACCTGTTTGAGAAATGTTTTCTAGCACTGATCCTCCATCAGGTGTCAAGATTGTCCTGCTCACAAAGCAGGGGAACCAGTTTACAGTGTACAGTTTCCTACTTTCTACAGTTTACGGTCTGGAGCCAGTCTACTGTCGCCAGAGTTGTGCTTGTCCAACTGCACAACAAATCAAGGTAAGGCTCTTGCTACTCTGATACCCCATTTACTCTATTTCTATTGGTTGTGTAAAGAGGGCAGCAAACTGTTTTTTCCATTAAACAACACTCTTTTGGGAGTGTTGGATAGGAAGTAATATACTTTACTTGTCACTATGTCTTCCAAAGGCATTGTAATTAGCATTTTCTAATCATGAGCTACACAATTGCCATAGTAGGGTGGGATGAGTGATGGCCATGGCTATTTGAAGGTTAAAAAAAACTAAGAACAACCAGAAATAGACAAATGTGCCATGTGTTTCTTCAAAGATTTGGCTGTATATGACATACATTAAAAAGGACCTGTAACTAGGGATGAGCGAACTCGAACTGTATAGTTCGGGTTCGTACCGAATTTTGGGGTGTCCGTGACACGGACCCGAACCCGGACATTTTCGTAAAAGTCCGGGTTCGGGTTCGGTGTTCGTCGCTTTCTTCGCGCTTTTGTGACGCTTTCTTGGCGCTTTTTGAAAGGCTGCAAAGCAGCCAATCAACAAGCGTCATACTACTTGCCCCAAGAGGCCATCACAGCCATGCCTACTATTGGCATGGCTGTGATTGGCCAGAGCACCATGTGACCCAGCCTCTATTTAAGCTGGAGTCACATAGCGCCGCCCGTCACTCTGCTCTGATTAGCGTAGGGAGAGGTTGCGGCTGCGACAGTAGGGCGAGATTAGGCAGATTAACTCCTCCAAAGGACTTGATTAACTGATCGATCTGCAGCTGTGGACCATTGAGCTGCTGATCCTCAATTGCTCACTGTTTTTAGGCTGCACAGACCGTTTGTCAGTCTCATTTTTCTGGGGTGATCGGCGGCCATTTTGTGTCTTGTGGTGCGCCAGCACAAGCTGCGACCAAGTGCATTTAACCCTCAATGGTGTGGTTGTTTTTTGGCTAAAGCCTACATCAGGGTGAAGCTGTGACACCAAGTGCATTTAACCAGCAATAGTCTGTTCATTTTTTGGCCATATACAAAATCAGGGGCAAGCTGCGCCTGTCACCAAGTGCATTTAACCCTCAATGGTGTGGTTGTTTTTTGGCTAAAGCCTACATCAGGGTGAAGCTGTCACACCAAGTGCATTTAACCAGCAATAGTCTGTTCATTTTTTGGCCATATACAAAATCAGGGGCAAGCTGCGCCTGTCACCAAGTGCATTTAACCCTCAATGGTGTGGTTGTTTTTTGGCTAAAGCCTACATCAGGGTGAAGCTGTCACACCAAGTGCATTTAACCAGCAATAGTCTGTTCATTTTTTGGCCATATCCCAGTCTAATTCTGTCACTAAATCCATACCGGTCACCCAGCGCCTAAATACTAGGCCTCAAATTTATATCCAGCTAAATCTGTCCCTAGTGCTGTAGCTGGGCGAGTTATTTAGTGTCCGTTCAAGCACATTTCTTGTTCTGGGTTGAAATACAATTCCCAATTTAGCAATTTCATAATTTAGTGGTTCCTGCTATATCAGAGCTATTTGAAATCTATCCCAAAAAGGGTATATAATATTGAAGGTGCACATAGGGTCATTCAGAATAACTTCACACACACCCGCTTCTGTGCATTTCCAAGTCTAATTCTGTCACTAAATCCATACCGGTGACCCAGCGCCTAAATACTAGGCCTCAAATTTATATCCCTCTAAATCTCTCGTTACCGTTGTCCTGTTGTAGCTGGGAAAGTTATTTAGTGCCCGTCAAAGCACATTTTTTGTTCTGGGTTGAAGTACAATTCCCAATTTAGCAATTTCATAATTTAGTGGTTCCTGCTATATCAGAGCTATTTGAAATCTATCCCAAAAAGGGTATATAATATTGAAGGTGCACATAGGGTCATTCAGAATAACTTCACACACACCCGCTACTGTGTATTTCCAAGTCTAATTCTGTCACTAAACCCATACCTGTCACCCAGCGCCTAAATACTAGGCCTCAAATTTAAATCCCTCTAAATCTCTCGTTACCGTTGTCCTGTTGTAGCTGGGAAAGTTATTTAGTGCCCGTCAAAGCACATTTTTTGTTCTGGGTTGAAGTACAATTCCCAATTTAGCAATTTCATAATTTAGTGGTTCCTGCTATATCAGAGCTATTTGAAATCTATCCCAAAAAGGGTATATAATATTGAAGGTGCACATAGGGTCATTCAGAATAACTTCACACACACCCGCTACTGTGTATTTCCAAGTCTAATTCTGTCACTAAATCCATACCGGTGACCCAGCGCCTAAATACTAGGCCTCAAATTTAATTCCCTCTAAATCTCTCGTTACCGTTGTCCTGTTGTAGCTGGGAAAGTTATTTAGTGCCCGTCAAAGCACATTTTTTGTTCTGGGTTGAAGTACAATTCCCAATTTAGCAATTTCATAATTTAGTGGTTTCTGCTATATCAGAGCTATTTGAAATCTATCCCTAAAAGGGTATATAATATTGAAGGTGCACATAGGGTCATTCAGAATAACTTCACACACACCCGCTACTGTGTATTTCCAAGTCTAATTCTGTCACTAAACCCATACCTGTCACCCAGCGCCTAAATACTAGGCCTCAAATTTAAATCCCTCTAAATCTCTCGTTACCGTTGTCCTGTTGTAGCTGGGAAAGTTATTTAGTGCCCGTCAAAGCACATTTTTTGTTCTGGGTTGAAGTACAATTCCCAATTTAGCAATTTCCTAATTTAGTGGTTTCTGCTATATCAGAGCTATTTGAAATCTATCCATAAAAGGGTATATAATATTGAAGGTGCACATAGGGTCATTCAGAATAACTTCACACACACCCGCTACTGTGTATTTCCAAGTCTAATTCTGTCACTAAATCCATACCGGTGACCCAGCGCCTAAATACTAGGCCTCAAATTTAAATCCCTCTAAATCTCTCGTTACCGTTGTCCTGTTGTAGCTGGGAAAGTTATTTAGTGCCCGTCAAAGCACATTTTTTGTTCTGGGTTGAAGTACAATTCCCAATTTAGCAATTTCATAATTTAGTGGTTTCTGCTATATCAGAGCTATTTGAAATCTATCCATAAAAGGGTATATAATATTGAAGGTGCACATAGGGTCATTCAGAATAACTTCACACACACCCGCTACTGTGTATTTCCAATTCTAATTCTGTCACTAAACCCATACCTGTCACCCAGCGCCTAAATACTAGGCCTCAAATTTAAATCCCTCTAAATCTCTCGTTACCGTTGTCCTGTTGTAGCTGGGAAAGTTATTTAGTGCCCGTCAAAGCACATTTTTTGTTCTGGGTTGAAGTACAATTCCCAATTTAGCAATTTCATAATTTAGTGGTTCCTGCTATATCAGAGCTATTTGAAATCTATCCCAAAAAGGGTATATAATATTCAAGGTGCACATTGGGTCATTCAGAATAACTTCACACACACGCTTCTGTGCATTTCCAAGTCTAATTCTGTCACTAAATCCATACCGGTCACCCAGCGCCTAAATACTAGGCCTCAAATTTATATCCCGCTGACTTTGAATACAATACATTGGGCCAAATAATATATTTGTTGTTGTGGTGAACCATAACAATGAGAAAAACATCTAGTAAGGGACGCGGACGTGGACATGGTCGTGGTGGTGTTAGTGGACCCTCTGGTGCTGGGAGAGGACGTGGCCGTTCTGCCACATCCACACGTCCTAGTGTACCAACTACCTCAGGTCCCAGTAGCCGCCAGAATTTACAGCGATATATGGTGGGGCCCAATGCCGTTCTAAGGATGGTAAGGCCTGAGCAGGTACAGGCATTAGTCAATTGGGTGGCCGACAGTGGATCCAGCACGTTCACATTATCTCCCACCCAGTCTTCTGCAGAAAGCGCACAGATGGCGCCTGAAAACCAACCCCATCAGTCTGTCACATCACCCCCATGCATACCAGGGAAACTGTCTCAGCCTCAAGTTATGCAGCAGTCTCTTATGCTGTTTGAAGACTCCGCTGGCAGGGTTTCCCAAGGGCATCCACCTAGCCCTTCCCCAGCGGTGAAAGACATAGAATGCACTGACGCACAACCACTTATGTTTCCTGATGATGAGGACATGGGAATACCACCTCAGCATGTCTCTGATGATGACGAAACACAGGTGCCAACTGCTGCGTCTTTCTGCAGTGTGCAGACTGAACAGGAGGTCAGGGATCAAGACTGGGTGGAAGACGATGCAGGGGACGATGAGGTCCTAGACCCCACATGGAATGAAGGTCGTGCCACTGACTTTCACAGTTCGGAGGAAGAGGCAGTGGTGAGACCGAGCCAACAGCGTAGCAAAAGAGGGAGCAGTGGGCAAAAGCAGAACACCCGCCGCCAAGAGACTCCGCCTGCTACTGACCGCCGCCATCTGGGACCGAGCACCCCAAAGGCAGCTTCAAGGAGTTCCCTGGCATGGCACTTCTTCAAACAATGTGCTGACGACAAGACCCGAGTGGTTTGCACGCTGTGCCATCAGAGCCTGAAGCGAGGCATTAACGTTCTGAACCTGAGCACAACCTGCATGACCAGGCACCTGCATGCAAAGCATGAACTGCAGTGGAGTAAACACCTTAAAACCAAGGAAGTCACTCAGGCTCCCCCTGCTACCTCTTCTGCTGCTGCCGCCTCGGCCTATTCTGCTGCTGCCGCCTCGGCCTCTTCCTCCGCCTCTGGAGGAACGTTGGCACCTGCCGCCCAGCAAACAGGGGATGTACCACCAACACCACCACCACCACCTCCGTCACCAAGCGTCTCAACCATGTCACACGCCAGCGTTCAGCTCTCCATCTCACAAACATTTGATAGAAAGCGTAAATTCCCACCTAGCCACCCTCGATCCCTGGCCCTGAATGCCAGCATTTCTAAACTACTGGCCTATGAAATGCTGTCATTTAGGCTGGTGGACACAGACAGCTTCAAACAGCTCATGTCGCTTGCTGTCCCACAGTATGTTGTTCCCAGCCGCCACTACTTCTCCAAGAGAGCCGTGCCTTCCCTGCACAACCAAGTATCCGATAAAATCAAGTGTGCACTGCGCAACGCCATCTGTGGCAAGGTCCACCTAACCACAGATACGTGGACCAGTAAGCACGGCCAGGGACGCTATATCTCCCTAACTGCACACTGGGTAAATGTAGTGGCAGCTGGGCCCCAGGCGGAGAGCTGTTTGGCGCACGTCCTTCCGCCGCCAAGGATCGCAGGGCAACATTCTTTGCCTCCTGTTGCCACCTCCTCCTTCTCGGCTTCCTCCTCCTCTTCTTCCACCTGCTCATCCAGTCAGCCACACACCTTCACCACCAACTTCAGCACAGCCCGGGGTAAACGTCAGCAGGCCATTCTGAAACTCATATGTTTGGGGGACAGGCCCCACACCGCACAGGAGTTGTGGCGGGGTATTGAACAACAGACCGACGAGTGGTTGCTGCCGGTGAGCCTCAAGCCCGGCCTGGTGGTGTGTGATAATGGGCGAAATCTCGTTGCAGCTCTGGGACTAGCCAATTTGACGCACATCCCTTGCTTGGCGCATGTGCTGAATTTGGTGGTGCAGAAGTTCATTCACAACTACCCCGACATGTCAGAGCTGCTGCATAAAGTGCGGGCCGTCTGTTCGCGCTTCCGGCGTTCACATCCTGCTGCTGCTCGCCTGTCTGCGCTACAGCGTAACTTCGGCCTTCCCGCTCACCGCCTCATATGCGACGTGCCCACCAGGTGGAACTCCACCTTGCACATGCTGGACAGACTGTGCGAGCAGCAGCAGGCCATAGTGGAGTTTCAGCTGCAGCACGCACGGGTCAGTCGCACTACAGAACAGCACCACTTCACCACCAATGACTGGGCCTCCATGCGAGACCTGTGTGCCCTGTTGCGCTGTTTCGAGTACTCCACCAACATGGCCAGTGGCGATGACACCGTTATCAGCGTTACAATACCACTTCTATGTCTCCTTGAGAAAACACTTAGGGCGATGATGGAAGAGGAGGTGGCCCAGGAGGAGGAGGAGGAGGAGGAGGAAGAGGGGTCATTTTTAGCACTTTCAGGCCAGTCTCTTCGAAGTGACTCAGAGGGAGGTTTTTGGCAACAGCAGAGGCCAGGTACAAATGTGGCCAGCCAGGGCCCACTACTGGAGGACGAGGAGGACGAGGATGAGGAGGAGGTGGAGGAGGATGAGGATGAAGCATGGTCACAGCGGGGTGGCACCCAACGCAGCTCGGGTCCATCACTGGTGCGTGGCTGGGGGGAAAGGCAGGACGATGACGATACGCCTCCCACAGAGGACAGCTTGTCCTTATCCCTGGGCAGCCTGGCACACATGAGCGACTACATGCTGCAGTGCCTGCGCAACGACAGCAGAGTTGCCCACATTTTAACCTGTGCGGACTACTGGGTTGCCACCCTGCTGGATCCACGCTACAAAGACAATGTGCCCACCTTACTTCCTGCACTGGAGCGTGATAGGAAGATGCGCGAGTACAAGCGCACGTTGGTAGACGCGCTACTGAGAGCATTCCCAAATGTCACAGGGGAACAAGTGGAAGGCCAAGGCAGAGGAGGAGCAAGAGGTCGCCAAGGCAGCTGTGTCACGGCCAGCTCCTCTGAGGGCAGGGTTAGCATGGCAGAGATGTGGAAAACTTTTGTCAACACGCCACAGCTAACTGCACCACCACCTGATACGCAACGTGTTAGCAGGAGGCAACATTTCACTAACATGGTGGAACAGTACGTGTGCACACCCCTCCACGTACTGACTGATGGTTCGGCCCCATTCAACTTCTGGGTCTCTAAATTGTCCACGTGGCCAGAGCTAGCCTTTTATGCCTTGGAGGTGCTGGCCTGCCCGGCAGCCAGCGTTTTGTCTGAACGTGTATTCAGCACGGCAGGGGGCGTCATTACAGACAAACGCAGCCGCCTGTCTACAGCCAATGTGGACAAGCTGACGTTCATAAAAATGAACCAGGCATGGATCCCACAGGACCTGTCCGTCCCTTGTCCAGATTAGACATTAACTACCTCCCCATAACCATATATTATTGGACTCCAGGGCACTTCCTCATTCAATCCTATTTTTATTTTCATTTTACCATTATATTGCGAGGCTACCCAAAGTTGAATGAACCTCTCCTCTGCCTGTGTGCTAGGCCTAAATATATGCCAATGGACTGTTGCAGTGGTGGCTGACGTGAAGCCTCATTCTCTGCTATGACATGCAGACTGATTCTCTGCTGTCATGAAGCCAGATTGTCTGTTACGGGACCTCTCTGCTCTGCCTGTGTGCTAGGCCTAAATATATGCCAATGGACTGTTGCAGTGGTGGGTGACGTGAAGCCTCATTCTCTGCTATGACATGCAGACTAATTCTCTGCTGACATGAAGACAGATTCTCTGTTACGGGACCTCCCTCCTCTGCCTGGGTGCTGGGCCTAAATATATGCCAATGGACTGTTGCAGTGGTGGCTGACGTGAAGCCTCATTCTCTGCTATGACATGCAGACTGATTCTCTGCTGACATGAAGCCAGATTCTCTGTTACGGGACCTCTCTCCTCTGCCTGTGTGTGTGCTGGGCCTAAATATATGCCAATGGACTGTTGCAGTGGTGGCTGACGTGAAGCCTCATTCTCTGCTATGACATGCAGACTAATTCTCTGCTGACATGAAGACAGATTCTCTGTTACGGGACCTCCCTCCTCTGCCTGGGTGCTGGGCCTAAATATATGCCAATGGACTGTTGCAGTGGTGGCTGACGTGAAGCCTCATTCTCTGCTATGACATGCAGACTGATTCTCTGCTGACATGAAGCCAGATTCTCTGTTACGGGACCTCTCTCCTCTGCCTGTGTGTGTGCTGGGCCTAAATATATGACAATGGACTGTTGCAGTGGTGGCTGACGTGAAGCCTCATTCTCTGCTATGACATGCAGACTAATTCTCTGCTGACATGAAGACAGATTCTCTGTTACGGGACCTCCCTCCTCTGCCTGGGTGCTGGGCCTAAATATATGCCAATGGACTGTTGCAGTGGTGGCTGACGTGAAGCCTCATTCTCTGCTATGACATGCAGACTGATTCTCTGCTGACATGAAGCCAGATTCTCTGTTACGGGACCTCTCTCCTCTGCCTGTGTGTGTGCTGGGCCTAAATATATGCCAATGGACTGTTGCAGTGGTGGCTGACGTGAAGCCTCATTCTCTGCTATGACATGCAGACTAATTCTCTGCTGACATGAAGACAGATTCTCTGTTACGGGACCTCCCTCCTCTGCCTGGGTGCTGGGCCTAAATATATGCCAATGGACTGTTGCAGTGGTGGCTGACGTGAAGCCTCATTCTCTGCTATGACATGCAGACTGATTCTCTGCTGACATGAAGCCAGATTGTCTGTTACGGGACCTCTCTCCTCTGCCTGGGTGCTGGGTAGTGTTGAGCGCGAATATTCGAAAAGCGAATTTTTTTCGCGAATATCGCAACTTCGCGATTTCGCGAATATTTCGAATATAGTGCTATATATTCGTAAAAACGAATATTCGTTTTTTGTTTTTTCCCCCCCCCCCACAAAATTACAGTACACATATAATTGATTGTTTCCCAAAGGTCCAACAGCTCAGATCTTACTCACATTGCCTAGAAAGTGATTGAGGCGCGAATCTTCGTAAGGCGATGTTATTAGCGCACATGCGAATATCGGCACGTCCCAGAACAGAGGCAAAGGGCTTTGCATTCATACATTAGTGAATTGAGTTGCGAATCTTCGTAAGGCGATTTTATTAGCGCACATGCGAATATCGGCACGTCCCAGAACAGAGGCAAAGGGCTTTGCATTCATACATTAGTGAATTGAGTTGCGAATCTTCGTAAGGCGATTTTATTAGCGCACATGCGAATATCTACACTTGTCCCAGAACAGAGGCAAAGGGCTTTGCATTCATACATTAGTGATTGAATTGAGCTGCGAATCTTCGTAAGGCGATTTTATTAACGCAAATGCAAATATCTACACTTGTCCCCAGAACAGAGAGGCAAAGGCCTGTGCATTCATATAGTATAGCACCATATTCGCGAATACGTAGAACTTCGTAAAATTCGATTTACGAATATTCGTATTTTTTATTTTACTTTCCACCTTACAGATTACATTGATCTGTACTCTGTCAACTACTGTCATCACCCCCCACTGTATCTCGATTGATTCCCAAAAGTCTCACATTCCCTAGAAAGTGATTGAGGTGCGAATCTTCGTAAGGCGATTTTATTAGCGCACATGCGAATATCTACACTTGTCCCAGAACAGAGGCAAAGGGCATTGCATTCATACATTAGTGATTGAATTGAGTTGCGAATCTTCGTAAGGCGATTTCATTAGCGCACATGTGAATTTTGCATAGCATATGTATTATGCGATAATTCGAATTATCGCATATGCGAAATAATAACGAATTTGAATAATCGCGAATATTTTACGAATATTCTTTCGAATATTCACAAAATTTCGCGAATTCGAATATGGGACATGCCGCTCAACACTAGTGCTGGGCCTAAATTTATGACAATGGACTGTTGCAGTGGTGGGTGACGTGAAGCCTGATTCTCTGCTATGACATGCAGACTGATTCTCTGCTGACATGAAGCCAGATTGTCTGTTACGGGACCTCTCTCCTCTGCCTGGGTGCTGGGCCTAAATATATGCCAATGGACTGTTGCAGTGGTGGCTGACGTGAAGCCTCATTCTCTGCTATGACATGCAGACTAATTCTCTGCTGACATGAAGACAGATTCTCTGTTACGGGACCTCTCTCCTCTGCCTGGGTGCCGGGGCCTAAATATCTGAGAATGGACTGTTCCAGTGGTGGGTGACGGGAAGCCAGATTCTCTGCTATGGAACCTCTCTCCAATTGATTTTGGTTAATTTTTATTTATTTAATTTTTATTTTAATTCATTTCCCTATCCACATTTGTTTGCAGGGGATTTACCTACATGTTGCTGCCTTTTGCAGCCCTCTAGCTCTTTCCTGGGCTGTTTTACAGCCTTTTTAGTGCCGAAAAGTTCGGGTCCCCATTGACTTCAATGGGGTTCGGGTTCGGGACGAAGTTCGGATCGGGTTCGGATCCCGAACCCGAACATTTCCGGGATGTTCGGCCGAACTTCTCGAACCCGAACATCCAGGTGTTCGCTCAACTCTACCTGTAACCTCTCCTGAAAGATCTGTTTTAGGAACTACTTGTATTCCCCCCAAATCTGGAGCATCTTGTCTTTTATAATGTTACATGACTGTATTATTCCTGCTATGAATGCATTGTTGGCAGTTTACAATGAAGGTCCAGATAGGTGTAACTATTTGGTGTGTGGCCCTTCACTGTCTGACACTATCCAATGAGTGCTGCCACTGTCGGACTATACAGGGACACACCTCGACACCCATCTGGACCTTCAACTGCTAGTACTGTAATTCCTTCATAACTTCTAGCACAAATAATAAAGGAATGGCACATCAAAGAGTCATAAGAATAGATGTTTTAGATTTGTTATTACAAGGGAAATGCAAGGAGTAACTGAAACATGTCAGGAGAGGTTACAGGTCCAAGGCTGGATGAAGAACACATCATCATCTGGCAGAAGACAGTAGTCTGTCTTTGGTGTGCTAAGTGAAAAAATAACCATACTATAACCATACTCATGGAAGAGCTTATATAGTACAAGTCTAACTGTAGAATAAAGCACGTTTGAGATTGCAGACATAATAGTGTTTTTTTTGTCCAGTGCTTTCATATATCAAGTGTTTTGATTTACTGAAAGTTAATCATAAAAAGCCTATTAATGTGGGAATTTTCACAAATGAGTTTCTCTATAGTGCTATGAAATCTTTATACTGCGTTGCTATTCTCCATGGACCTGGAGTGAGCTTTCCAACAAGTAAAACACATTATTGTTCCCTTGTATCACTGTCTGGACTATTTATCATTCTAAGTGTATTGTTACCTCAACCACTTGCTGCACATTTGTAAGTATTATCCTGAGGGGATTGAGTTTTAAGCAACCTTGCCAGGAGCACATTGAAATTCTCTATCAGTCTCCCTGCCGCAGGAATGCATCAACTGAGCGTGATTAGATTACAATGTCCTATGAGCAGTGTTTACCATACAACGGATGCTTTTAATTCAGTTTT
Organism: Bufo gargarizans; assembly: GCF_014858855.1. Classification (NCBI taxonomy): domain Eukaryota; kingdom Metazoa; phylum Chordata; class Amphibia; order Anura; family Bufonidae; genus Bufo; species Bufo gargarizans. The sequence goes on from NC_058083.1 coordinate 205,371,594, forward strand.
ACAAAGAGCCATTACATCCCATCTTATGAAGTCAATTCAAGAGCTGACTTACGATATGTCTATAAACTTTTAACACTTTTAAGTGGCGACATAAAAGAAAAACGACAATGGTCTTTTGCAAAACGGTGATCTCTGCTTCCCTGCTCTCTTGCCCATGCACGTTGATTTATTTTTAATTGGAAATTTCATAAGGAGGAAAGTTTATTTCCCCTTTGAATTGGAGATGCTCTCTGATACATATTCATCTCTGCACGGACAGGTGTTTTTACCAAATCAGAATTTGAAATTTTAAGATAATGTTGTAATGAAATATAGAAAAGCCACATACTTTATTTAAATTATAGAACTCATCAGCCGCAAGATTGTAATTTCAAAAAGTGATTAACGTTATTTAGTCATTGCTTTCTTGACTGGAGCATAACTCTGTTCCCATGGCAGCCTACTATTACATATCATGATCCTAACAGAATGTTCATTTGTTTTCTTCTTTATTGGTTTCTTTGCAATCACAAAGCTTCTGCACATTATATGTGAAATTACAGTTTAGAGATAGACAATGCTCTTAACTGCATCAGCAATGAAGGTAGCACAGAATGTTAAAAACTTACAACCTCAGCTCAGAACAGTATATTAATATGAAATGCGATCTAACCAGGTAGGAGAATGTATATCTGGAGACTTTAATTATTAAAAGCCTTATTCAATCTATCCAGTTAGTGGGAATGAAGAAGTGAAAACAGCCAGAAACCTGTGCAATTCTCATCTATTAATGCAAATGAAGCTGGAAATGGAATGAGTCTTTATTTTGAGAGAAATGCAGAAGAGTTTCCTTTAGAATTAAATCTACTCTGATATATGTCTTATATATATATATATATATATATATATATATATATATATATATACACCGTATATCTTTGCATGCATATATAATAGATTTCTTACACAGGTTTGTATGGGCTGATTTAGCATGAATTTTAATAGTATAATTTTAGATGCAGTTATAGTTATACTATATGGTCTAGTTTAATAAACAGCAATCATAGCCAGAAAAATATATTAAAGGGGTTAGCCACTTTCTGGATACTATTGACTATTGTGTATGTAAGATGACTATATGGCACTTGCTAATATAGCCTTTGTTAAAGTTCTGCGCAATTTTCTATATTTAATAAGCCATTTCCCTTTTGAGCTGTCTGCATAGAGGTCCTGTCCATAAGATGGCTGCTGATGGAGGGTCATGTGACCAGGCTAATCACTCAGCCTCCTCTATTCACACACACTGCATCTGAACTAAACTCCAAACAGTACAAGTGCAGATGGCAGGTACAGTGTATTTGAACTCAGGAGACATCACATAGCGGTCATTTGCCTGGTCACATCACACGACCCTCCATCAACAGCCATTTTGTTGACAGGACCTTTGTGTGGAAAACACAAAAGCTTGGCAAACAAGGGGGCATACCCTATGAAAAATAGAAAATGGCACGGAATTTAGACAAAGGCTATATTATTAAGTGCCATATAATCATTTTAAAAACACATTGGTCAACAGTAACTAGCAGCCAACCCCTTTAATATATGATCTAGATCAGGGGTGCACAACCTGCCGCCCGCGGCAGCATGCGGCCCCCAGAGCCATGGTTTGCGGCCCCCGCCCTGCTAGGCAGAAACACAGCTGATCCTGCAATCAGCTGTGTTTCTGCACAGAGCGCCGCACAGCAGATAGATCACAGGTTTTGCTCCTGCACTGTAGCATTAGCAGAAAGGGTCCCCGGCTATTAGTGAGAGCGGGGAAGCCGAGGAGAAGACAGAAGCGCTTTATTAGCGCTTCTGCCTTCTCCTCTATGAGCACTCTGCAGTGTGGACCCATCAATCACGTGATCGCTGGGTGTCTCGGGAACAGAGGAGCGCTGCCCTGGTACAAAGCAAGTAAGTATAACTCTTCGGTTTCAGGGGTTATGCTGCAGCACGATATTTGGGACAATTACTAGGAACAAGTGTTCATAGGAGCGCTCATATCTTATATCTGTCCAGTATAATTGTGCAGCTGATCAGTTGATAAACAAGGAATTGCTCATTTGTTGGCTGATTTGCATATTTTATCAGGATGAAAGATGTCCGATTATCTGCAGCACGACTGTGGCAGTGATCACTCCTCCCTAGTCACTTTGCACTGGCTTGTGTAATAGGCTGATGAGTGCCGATCAACATTTTTTTATTTGCGGCCCCTTGAAATAGAGCGACGTGACAATGCGGCCCCAAGACCAAAAAAGGTTGTGTACTTCTGATCTAGATGGACAGTATGCCATTACTTTAACTAAGGGTGATCTTAGCTCTATGTCATTTATCCAAAAACGATGCATATTCAAAAAGATGACATGTCCATCGAATGGCATGCTGTATATTGCTTAATTTTATACGTAAATTCTATACCTACAGTTTTGTCAGCAGAGAAAAACAGATTACATTGCTGTCCTAAGAGTCCGCTGATCCTCCTAGAGACTCTATGTGCCATAATATGATTCTTGGGTGCAGTATTTTGAGATAGTCTCCACTACAATGTAGAGGAGTGCTTAGATACAAAATATGATGGGGAATGCCAGAAAACCCTTTCTTCTGTAGATTTGTGCTGCCGAAGATCTAGAATTGAACTCATTGGATACAATAAGGGTTAACAAACAATATAAGGGAGGCACTTTCGCACTGCAAGAAGTGGTAACTCAACTGCAACAGTTTATAGATATAACAGATTCATCTTCGCCGGCCGGCGTTTAATGTAATGTTTTTTTTTAATGTTAATTTCACACGGTTTGTACACTCAGATTCTGCGATTATGTAACCTGTATGAACGCGATAGGTTCAATAACGGGGGAGGTGCTATCGCAGCTTCCTGTCATTGCACCCACTACTTACAAAAAATGCACTTCGTGGCGCAGTAATTCGTCACAAAGCAATTTTTTGGGTCAAAATTCTGCGAATCAGCCAAATTGAGTTTTCAAGAAATTCGCTCATCTCTAATGGTGACTAAGGAACCAGTATCAATCATGTACATTACTAGAGGAAATGTGAAAGACAAGTGGGAACAAGGCAGCAAGACTAACTCTAGTCCTGCAAGAAGCTGCGGTGTGGGTTGTCCATGTATTCCCAGGGTTCAAGTGTCAAAAGGTGCTTAAGGGATTGCCTGAGGAAAGAAGGGTGTGGTAAACTTTTGCTTTTGCCTGCTTTTGGGTAAGGACTGAAGAGTCTTAGCTGCAGAGGTGGATAGTTCATGGAACATGATGTGTACTGTCACAAAGGCTGAAGAGGTGGGTGTTTCATCAGCATGAGAAGGAGGTCAATTGAAGGGTGGAAGACTAAAGGGTGCCAAAGCTAGTTTGTTGGGAAATAGGCCCAACCAGGTCAGTTGGGCCTAAACAAGCTGGCTAGTTGTGGAGGTGGGTATTGAAGACTGTGAGTACCTAGTGGGTAGAGTTGTGTACAATGGTGCAATGGAGAAGTATGGAAAAGTGACATATAGGGATATTAAATGGGTAGACCTGTATTGGGTGTTGGCCATCCAGTTCTCCAGTTGTGCTCAATTCATTTGGTTGTAGTTTGGAAACTTAAGGACAGTGAGATGAAGTGTGACCATGGGAGTGGTCTTGGGGACTATCTGAAGTAGTATTAACCTCAAAGTGTTGTGTACCAATTTGTCACCATTATCATGGACTGTTCCATAAAGTCCAAGCTGTTGGACCATATTTTGTGTTGTAACCATTAAGCTTTGTACTCACTGTGTTTTTAAAAAGAAGTGCCTCCAGTGTGTGTTTGTTTTTTACTATGCTACATGTACCATGTACAGTACAGACCAGTCCACTGCATCCTAACATCCTCAGTAGCTCTGTGTTGGGAATACAGTCCACTAGTATCAATCACAATTGCACAACTGCAGCACCTGTAATGTATGCTAATGCAATAAACTAAGGTATATTTATTACTTATAGTTCTGATGTATCATTCTTTATCTTATTGGTGTCCCTGCTCTTTATACAGTATTTGTAACCCCTCCAACTATGTCATAGCACTAAAAAAAAATTGTCTGGGTGCACACACAGTTTGTGTTCTGAAACTACCAAGCTTTCTGTAATTTCTAAGAAGTGATAAAGTAATGAATTTGCTTTTCTCTACCTCTATCTGTGTTGCTGACTGCATTTTGGGGGAACAATCAAAAAATAACCTTGCATATCCATATTGTGAGAGTGCTACATGGTGTCCAGTGTCTATCGCTGCCCACTATTCATTGAATTGCTACTACTCCCTTTTTTTCTTCACTATCACCCCTCTCCTTCTTTTATGTGCAGTTGCATTGTTAATCAGCTTCTGCTATAAATGCTGCCCTCACACTCCTTGCCTGAACTTAGGTTCCTAGTTTACCAGTGAAGACATGCCATTTTGATTGCCTGCCCACGTACCAAACTTCTGCCTGTTAATCAACTTAAATTTCCCTCTGCCTGCCCTGACCATAGCCTGTCAGCCATACTGATTTTTTGCTGTCTGTCCTGACCTTAGATTGTTTCTATAAATGAATTAAACTCTGCCTGACCTGACCTATGCCTGTTTATCAACTAAGGGCTCTTTCACACCTGCGTTCTTCCGGCATAGAGTTCCGTCGTCGGGGCTCTATGCCGGAAGAATCCTGATCAGTTTTATCCTAATGCAATCTGAATGGAGTGAAATCCGTTCAGGATGCATCAGGATGTCTTCAGTTCCGGAACGGAACGTTTTTTGGCCGGAGAAAACACCGCAGCATGCTGCGCTTTTTGCTCCGGCCAAAAATCCTGAAGACTTGCCGCAAGGCCGGATCCGGAATTAATGCCCATTGAAAGGCATTGATCCGGATCCGGCCTTAAGCTAAACGTTGTTTCGGCGCATTGCCGGATCTGACGTTTAGCTTTTTTAGAGTGGTTACCATGGCTGCCGGGACGCTAAAGTCCTGGCAGCCATGGTAAAGTGTAGCGGGGAGCGGGGGGGCAGCATACTTACCGTCCGTGCGGCTCCCGGTATACTTACAGTCCGCGCGGCTCCCGGGGCGCTCCAGAATGACGTCAGGGCGCCCCACGCGCATGGATGATGTGATCGCATGGCACGTCATCCATGCGCATGGGGAGCTCTGACGTCATTCTGGAGCGCCCCGGGAGCCGCGCGGACTGTAAGTATACCGCTCCCCCGCTCCCCGCTCCTACTATGGCAACCAGGACTTTAATAGCGTCCTGGGTGCCATAGTAACACTTCAAATGCTTTCAGTACACTTGCGTTTTTCCGGATCCGGCGTGTAATTCCGGCAAGTGGAGTACACGCCGGATCCGGACAATGCAAGTGTGAAAGAGGCCTAAGAGTATTGTCTGATCCCTTTGTGCTTCATACTGTACTCTCTGATCCCTGTGGGTCAGCTACCAACTACACCAGGACTATTCGAAGAGGTAGCAGCCTGATGGGTCCTCTGCAGTGAAGGCCAGTTTCTCATACAGGGGTTAAAAGGTGAAAACCAGGGACTGCCAGGAAACCGCATTAATATTTAGTCTAAAGTCAAACTGGGTAGTTGATACAGTGGGTTCACATCCACTGCTCGTTACAGACAGATTGGTGTTTACAAACTCATTTGCATGGACTGTTTTCAGGTTGTAAGGCTGGAACACACACAACATACTGTAGTGATAATCCTCCTCCTGGCAGAGTGGACAGAGACATGAAAATCAACACTCCTGCTCTTTGTGGCCAACGGTGCAACTAGAACCACTAGTGTATGGCACAAATGTACTGTTATTTGAGTTGTAAGTCTATCTGTCAGCACATCCACCTACTCTCTGCAGAAGTCTGTGTAAATCTTCATTGGGTGTCCTCTGTTCTTTCTTATATACTGGCTGTGAGGACTCCTTGATTTATGGTACCTATTAAGTCTAATAGGTTGTTCATAAGTAGAGCTCACAGTGCTCACAGCAAATATGGACTCTCGGGATAGAAAACAGACACTTTGTAAAGATTTACACAACATGCAGGTTCAGAGGATTTGCTGGCTTAATCTTAATAAGAGGGGATATAAGGTTAATGAAGTAAATAGTAGATTTACAGCTGTAAGTTTTTGCTTCATGTATCTGAGATGGAAGGTACACTAAAATCTAATTACTAGCACCTAAAAATTAAATTAATAATAGCACTTAAAAATTGCATTTTTGGCTATACAATGTTCTGACTTCTTTCTAATAAGTTCCAAGGCCCAACAGCCCCATGTGTACCTCTCTTGACAAGAATCTATGTTTAACTAACAGATGATTGGTAAAGGTGTAACTTGAAGATTTTGGGCCCCAGTGCAAAATATGTCATTCGGCAGAAAACAATTGTGCTTTTGAGCCTCCTCAGACACCTATTCTGCAGATCCTGTGCAACTGTGACGCTGAGAATTGGAGGAGGCTGTTCTGTGAGTAACATAGAGTTACTATAATCTGGTCAGACAGCCTAGACATAATTTTGCTGTCATATACTACCCCTTTCCTCTTTCCAAAGGAATTTGCATGAAACCCGAATAGACTTCTTTGGTCCCAAGAGTGTTTTACAGTTTTATGTAAATAAAGCATAAAGTGGTTAACCATTGTATAATGAAACTTGCAAAAGTTCTTATATACACTAGTGGAAAATGAAAAAAGAACATCTGGAACATTTCATGCATTTTACGGCAGTGGATATGGAACCACTGTGTTAATCAACAGATTTGATTTTGGGTTAATCCTAAGGTAGTTATCCCGTCAGTCTCCTAGTATTCACCCTACTACTTACCTTGTACAGGGATCTGGACTTTGCTTCAGGGGAGCCACTAGGCCACTACCTGGAGTAGTCTCTGTGTGGTTAACAGCAATCCTATTTCATGAGGGGCAGCAAAGGCTCAATACGGGGGTCAGGCACAGATCAGTTCAGGCAGTGGAAGGTTAAAGTCCACAAAACAAGCACAGGTCGGTACACATTCAGATACAGATGCAGCAAACCTGCCCAGGAAGTAGCAAGCTAAGGAATCTATTGCTAAGGCACCCTCCCACCGGGTTGCCAGCCATTGGTTGGTGAAGATGAGGGTGTTTGCACTGGTCCTTTAAGAGCCAGAGGGAGCATGCACGCACATCTATGGGGACAAGAAGGGAGGCCGTGCAAGAAAGCAGGTCAAAACCTGCATAAAGTGACAGAATGGACGCGATGGCCTTACTTGCAGGGAAGAAAACAGTAGGAGGCGGGTCTGGCCCACCAGGATGAGTTGAGCAGGCTACCGCTGTACAGTGTGATTAAGCCGAGATTGCCAAAGTATAAACTGCTAGTGGTAGTGGTCAGTGATCACACATCCAAAATGGTGTACCCTTTCTTTTGGGTTCTGCAGCAGGGTATATGTTGAGGTGGGGTTAATACTTGCTAGCATCTCCACTTGCTGCAATACAGGCTGCCATTCTGGTATGGTAACAGTAATACAGGTGCAGGATATTATCCTGTGGTATGCCATTTCAAGCTCTTTTAACCCCTTAGGGACTTAGCATGTACCGGTACGCCATGTTTGCCGAGTCCTTTAGGACTCAGGATGTACCAGTACGTCCTAAGTTTAAAAATACACTGTGGCGCGGCGGTGGTTAATAGTAACAGGGTGCCCACTGAAATCATTCAGCGGGCATCCTGTCACAACGCCGGGGGGGGGGGGTCATGTGACCCCCCCTGTATCGGCGATCGCCGCAAACCGCAGGTCAATTCAGACCTGCGGTTTGCGGCTTTTACCTGCGGTTGCGGCGGCGGGCAGTGCCATCGGATCCCCATGCGGCTATGGGGGGGACCCGATGGCATGGAAGGCAGCGCGATGTCTAAGGAAGGCATCACGCTGCCTTCCAGTGACGAGCCTCATACAGCCAATGCATTCCAATACAGAAGTATTGGAATGCATTGTAAAGGATTAGACCCCCAAAAGTCCAAGTCCCAACGTGGGACAAAAAATAAAGTGAAAAAAAAAAGTTGAAAAAATAACCTTTTCCCCCCAAAAAATGTAAAGTTTCAAGTAAAAATAAGCAAAAACGTATTTTTCCCCAAATAAAGTTAAAAAAAATTGGTAAAAAAACTGCGGGGAAAAAAAGTATACATATTAGGTATCTCCACGTCTGTATCGACTGGCTCTATAAACATATCACATGACCTCAGATGAACACCGTAAAAAATAAAAAATAAAAACTGTGCTAAATAAACCATTTTTTTTGTCACCTTACATCACAAAAAGTACAACAGCAAGCGATCAAAAAGGCGTTTGCCCACCAAAAAAGTACCAATCTAACCGTCACCTCATCCCGCAAAAAATGAGCCCCTACCTGAGACAATCGCCCAAGAATATGGAGACACTAAAACATCATTTTTTGTGTTTTAAAATAGCTGTTATTGTGTAAAACTTACATAAATAAAAAAAAGTATACATATTTGGTATCGCCGTGTTCGTATCGACCGGCACTATAAAAATATCACATGACCAAACCCCTCAAATGAACATCGTAAAAAATGTAAAATAAAAACTGTGCTAAATAAACCATTTTTGGTCACCTTACATCACAAAAAGTGTAAAAGCAAGCGATAAAAAAGTCACACGCACCCTAAAATAGTGCCAATAAAACCGTCATCTCATCCCGCAAAAATCCTACCCTACCCAAGGTAATCGCCCAAAAACGTAAAAAATTATGGCTCTTAGACTATGGAAACACTAAAACATGATTTTTTTTGCTTCTAAAATGAAATCATTGTGTAAAACTTACATAAATAAAAAAAAAGTATACATATTAGGTATGGCCGCATCCGTGGCAACCTGTTCTATAAAAATATCACATGATCTAACCTGTCAGATGAATGTTGTAAATAACAAAAAATAAAAACGGTGCCAAAACAGCTATTTCTTGTTATCTTGCCTCACAAAAAGTGTAATATAGAGCAACCAAAAATCATATGTACCCTAAACTAGTACCAACAATACTGTAGTTTCTAAAATGGGGCCACTTTTTTGGAGTTTCTACTCTAGGGGTACATCAGGGGGGCTTCAAATGGGACATAGTGTCAAAAAAAACCAGTCCAGCAAAATCTGCCTTCCAAAAACCGTATGGCATTCCTTTCCTTCTGCACCATGCCGTGTGCCGGTACAGCTGTTTACGACCACATATGGGGTGTTTCTGTAAACTACAGAATCAGGGCCATAAATATTGAGTTTGGTTTGGCTGTTAACCCTTGCTTTGTAACTGGAAAAAAATTATTAAAATGGAAAATCTGCCAAACAAGTGAAATTTTTAAATTGTATCTCTATTTTCCATTAATTCTTGTGGAACACCTAAAGGGTTAACAAAGTTTGTAAAATCAGTTTTGAATACCTTGAGGGGGTAGTTTATAGAATGGGGTAATTTTGGGGTGGTTTCTTTTATGTAAGCCTCGCAAAGTGACTTCAGACCTGAACTGGTCCCTAAAAATTGGGTTTTTGAAAATTTCTGAAAAATTTCAAGATTTGCTTCTAAACTTCTAAGCCTTGTAACATCCCCAAAAAATAAAATATCATTCCCAAAATGATCCAAACATGAAGTAGACATATGGGGAATGTAAAGTAATAACTATTTTTGGAGGTATTACTATGTATTATAGAAGTAGAGAAATTGAAACTTGGAAATTTGCAATTTTTTACAAATTTGGGGTAAAGTTGGTATATTTTTATAAATATAAAATTATTTTTTTTACTTCATTTTACCAGTGTCATGAAGTACAATATGTGATGAAAAAAATATCTCAGAATGGCCTGAATGTGACACTGGTCAAATTTGCAAAAAATGGCCAAGTTCGTAAGGTGAAATAGGGCCGAGTCCTTAAGGGGTTAAGTTGGAAAAGTTGGTTGTTTTCTGCTGTGCATGGGAGATCAGTCACCTCATCCAATTTCAGACTTTCTTGATGAGAGCGATATCTGTTTTGTAGGGAGGGCAGTGTGTGGGCAGGTGCTATTTTGTTGGAACATCTGATGCAGCCATCATTAGTACCAAGGCAGAAACCTGAACACTATTTTTTGCCATTCATTTATTAAATAGCTCTTTGTGATGATGAAAGGTCGGTGGAAAATGAGCTAGTGGAATGTGTGAATGCAGTCCTGCTTCAAGCAGATAGTTTCTTATGGTCTGGGCAATCCCTGCAGGGGCTACTGCAAAACCAATTTGTGATGTTGTGGCTGTCATTTGAGATACAGCATCTCTTTTTATACAGGGATCTTAGTGTACATCTGTCTGTCTTGACCATCCAGAACCATCTGTATGTGTGTAAGTGCCCTCTTCTGACCATTGTCAACACCACCGATACCCTACAAAAACGTGTTGTCCAACTCTTTCCGAAATTTGACAGATTGAACACACCATACAGCTTATTGAAGTGCCACTATTCAGCTGTTTTTAAAGTCAGTTAATTGCACAAATGGTGCACGCCTTCAGTTGACAGGCATATTGAACATTTTTACACCACCCAATCAATGGTCCTGTAAGAAAGAAGATAAAAAACAGAGTTGTTAGACAAGAAAACAACAACAGTGATGCCAGACAAAAAAAAAAATCTGTGGAGCATCCGTATGTAAAGTAAGGATCTTGGACTTTGGGTTGAGCAAATCGAGCTTCGGATCATAAATCTGAAGTCAACTCATTAAAATTAATGTGCTCCGCATTGGAAACTTTGTCTCAGACGAAGACATGCGAGACTTCAGTAAATGACTTCGGTATTCTTACCTGCTTATTTAAAAACATTTTAAAATAGGAATCCGATGTCGGCTTTGGTACAGAAGTACCCGCCAGTACTGAACCGAATTCACATTCCTATTTTAAAATGTTTTTAAATAAGCAGATAGGAATACCGAAGTCATTTACCGAAGTCCCGTTACCGAATACGAAGTTCTCCTATATGGAGCACATACATTTCAATGCAATACGGAAACAGCATTACAAACAAAGTTTTTTAACAAATCGACCTCGGATCCATGATCCGATGCTTGATTCTCTCAACCTTAATCACTACATGTAACATCCCCCAGCACTGCTATATTGTAAAATAGGCTTTTTAGATTAACTCCTTCTAGGTGCTCTTTTTCATTTTCCAGTAGTGTATTTCGTGTTTCCTTTCTTCACCATTTTCATTATACTCAGGAACTAAAATTACTACAAAAGGAAAATGTTTTTTTTATTTTTGGTAGATTTATAGTTGTAAGGCCACTTTCAGTGATGGCGTCCATGTAACACCAAATAGATGCTGTATAGGTGGCCTGGTTAAGTCCCCAATACACAAGGAGTTCCACTCCCAATTTCACAATCCAACAGCACATTATAGCCAGGACAGTAAAAATCTTCAATTCTCCTTTATTTCATACAAAAAGTTTCTAAAACAGCAAAATATATATAAAAAGGGACCATAAGAATCCATATGATCTCTTCAGACCTCTCCAGCCTGGATGATGACCGCCGGCATTGCCATTGCACTCCGCTCTGTGTCTTCCTTCTAGGGCATATTTTCCACCAGTGACAGGGGTGCACAAAGCAGTCGCCACTCAACATTTTAAGAGCACGTCCCTGGTATTTTTTTCCCCACAGGCCTGTAGACTTCATTGCGCATGTTTGGTTCACATCGCAGACCAAAGTAGTGCATGTCTCTGTTTTTTACATTGATCCATGGTTAGTGGAAAAACTAGAAGCTGGCAGTGGAGAACATGGACAGTCCACGTCCATGATTTACTGATTTGTAAAAAAAAAACTTAGGGCTCTTTCACACGAGCAGATGTCGTGCGTGCAATCCGCTGTGTGAAAGAGTGCCAAGCCGCTCTCCGTGCCTCTCTGTGATCTTTTTACTACAAAATCAGTCATAGGCCTCATGCACACGACCGTTGTTGTGTCCCGTGTGCGTTGTTCCGTTTTCTGTGATTTTCTGCAGACCCATTGACTTTCAATGGGTCCGTGGAAAATTCGGAAAATGCACCGTTTTTCATCCGCGTCCGTGATCCGTGTTTCCAGTCCGTGAAAAAAATATGACCTGTCCTATTTTTTTCACGGACAACGGTTCGCGGACCCATTCAAGTCAATGGGTCCGTGAAAAAACACGGATGCACACAAGATTGTCATCCGCGTCCGTGATACGTGTCCGATTTTTTTCCTATCATTTGCAAGGCAAACTTGACTTTTTTTTCACTTTCCTTCATGTCTGGTGATTCTCCAAAAATCAAGGAAGACACATGGAAACAAAAACGGAAACGGATCACGGAACAACGGAACCCCGTTTTGCGGACCGTGAAAAAATACTGTCATGAGGCCATAGGCGTGTGCAGCCTACTGCATTAGGGTGTGCACCCTACAGCACAAACACACACACCGCCCGCGCATGTATATATATATATATATATATATATATATATATATATATAGCCTTTATGCCATTAGCCCCCATTATAAGCCCTTATGCCTCATTAGCCCCCATTATGCCTCTCATTAGCCCCCATTATGCCTCTTATTAGCCCCATCATCAGCCATTATGCCTCATTAGCCCCATTATGCCTCATTAGCCCCCATTATGCCTCTCATTAGCCCCCATATGCCTCTCATTAGCCCCCATATGCCTCATTAGCCTCCATTATGCCCCCAGCAGCCTCATTTTTTATAAAATAAAAAAACACTTACCTCTCTGCTCCTGGATGCCGCCGCACCTTGCCGCCCACGAACATCTTCCTCCTGCTGTTGGCTGTGCTCTGAACTGGCGCGCACAGCATGACGTCACAAAGCACCTCACGCTGTGCGCAGCCCTGCACAACCGACAGCCGAGGACCAGGAAGCGGTAAGTACATAGCGTTTACCACTTCCTAGTCCTCCTGTACTAATGAGCGCTTCCAAAATGGAAGCACTGATTAGTATTCGCCTGCCAGCAGGCTTGATTAGGCTGTGCCTAGGCACACCCGGCACACCCCATGCGCACGCCTATGATCACAGTGAGATAAACTTGTCACAGTGATTTTGTAGTAAAAAGGTCACAGAGAGGCATGGAGCATTATCAATCATGTTACCGGTCCGTGTCTCTGCTGTCCAAAGCGCGGCTTGGCACTCTTTCACGCAGCAGATTACCCGCACGGCATCCGCTCATGTGAAAGAGCCCTTAGAGCGGGTTCACACATAGGTTTTTATTGGTGCTTTTGTACAATTTCTGTGTGCTTTAATGGCATTTTTTGTACATGAGATTTTCAGTATGATTTTGTGGTATAAATGACAGCTCCAGATGTTAGCTGAAAGTCTGTGGGTAATACGAAATGCAGGACACAGTTGATTTTTTTGTTACTGTTGTATGGATCTATGTGTTGTTTAAGAAACACAGCACATTGAAGCGTTTGGCATTTTTTCTGGTATTTTGACATCTCCTTCTCTATAGAGATAAGAAAAGATGCACACATCTCCATAAACACTGCATGCGATATGGAAGAAAAAAAAGTGAGTGTTTTCTATGGCCTTCATTTAGTTAGCAAAAAATACCAGAACAAAGTGCGTAAACGGACCTTAAAGGGGTTGTGTCATTTCAGCAAACAGCATTTATTATGTAGAGGGAGTTAATACAAGGCACTTACTGATGTATTGTTATTATCCATATTACTTCCTTTGATGGCTATATTCATTTTTCTATCACATTATACACTGCTCATTTCCATGGTTACGGCCACCTACAATCCAGCAGTGGTGGCCATGCTTGCACACTACAGGAAAACGCATAGGCCTATGTGAGCTCCCACTGACCCAACCACCAGAGATGCTGGTACTTTTTCCTATAGAATGCAAGCACGACCACTGCTGATGGATTGCAGAGTGCTTGTAACCATGGAAATGAGCAGTGTATAATGTGATGGAAAATAAATCCAGGCAGCAAAGGAAGCAATATGGATAATAACAATACATTAGTAAGTGCCTTGTATTAACTTTCTCTACATGATAAATGCCACTGAAGTGACACAACTCTAAATTCTGTCTGATTGCGTATATTTTACAAGGTAAATTCAGGACCTGTCATTGTATATGTGATGAGCAGGGGCCCCAGTTTTTAGTCACTCAAAGAGCCATCTATTTTATTTCTTGTCCTTTTAAACTCCTGTGGTTTCTGTGCAGGTATGATATTGGGTACTGGAAAAGGATGATTTATATGTGACATGGTGCGGTGGCAGGAGATATTAGAAGCTAGTCAGACAGTACAGAAGATTTTATTGTATTTTAAGACAGTGCTCCCCAGCAGAATGGGTAGAACTGAAACCTGAAAAACATTTTAAATAACACATTAAATAACTTCCTATTTTTTTCTGTTTGGGTTGGATGCTACTTTTACATTATAAACTTCACAGAGGCTTAAAAATATTTGTCAAGTATTCTTGACAGTTGAGTAATATTGATAAATTCTGTCAAGGAGAATCTCAACTTTAGTCTCAGTTAAGACAGGTCCAATAGAAAAACACAGCTTCATGAATAAAAACCTAAATTTTGCTCTAGGCCACATAGTTCATTCATCCAGTCCGACTGAAATTCAAAGACCAAAATGGCCTCAGGAGTTGCTGTTAGAAAGTAAGAGTGAGAATGAGCCCAACTCCATATTGTTATTTATTTCAGTAATTCTCAAGCTGCACATCTACAGAGCATTATTTTAACAACTTAGCTATGACTGAATAATTCACCAAGTGTATTCTGTATTATTCATGCTTTATACCAAGTCCCCAGTAAAGTTAATGTTTCATAATAGCCTGTATCCTTCTATAAAGTATTAATGTTGATCCATTTGCTTATGTTTTACATAAGGAATAAGGATATATCTGCGTTATGTGCATGCACGCTAAATCCTCTGAAGACACAAAACAAATAATAACACACTGCTACAGGAATGGGTGCCAGGTAGACCTAGTCCTTATTCTAGCTGGATACACTTTTTCATGGGTTAATAAGGCATATATAATTTGGAAAGAGTTCTGGAAATGGCAAATGTGTTCACTGGCTATATTTATACTATATTATCAGTCCAATTTTTGATGTGCATGAGTTTATTTTAACATACCGGGCAGAAGCAGATGTTTTCTCATTCTGTTTCTTCTTCATTGACTTCCTGGATCATCTTAAATTGCAGCATGGTGACATGATCTCCTAGGTGACACTCATGAAACTCATCGATAGAAATAGAATCATCTCTAGCTATCCTGCTATATGTCTGGCCATAATTAGTCTAGGCATTGACAGACAGACAGACAATGAATCCAAAAGTGTTCTTTGTAAACTTAAAAATCATGATATTGAACATACTGCTCATACTGCTGAGCAGGTAATATATATTTTGTGGGGAAATACAGTCCAGTGTTACTGAATATCTTTCTATGCATACTTGTAAAGAAAAAGCTAGCTATTATAGATTAGCTCCACCTACTAGACTCATAATTGCCCAGTGTGCAGGGATTTAAAGTGATTTTCAGGGATTTAGGTATGACCTTTTCTCAGGATAGGTCATAAATATCAGACTGGTGGGAGTCCAATACCTGGCATTGTCACTAATCAGCCCTTTTGGCCACTTTCAATTCTAGAAATGGATGGAGCTAGAAAGAGAAGGCTCTGTCCACTGTGTAATGGGAGTTGAACTGCAGTATGCTGGCTAGGCCAATGCACAGTGTGTGGAACTTTCTGCTTCCTCAGAACAGGTCATCAATATATTTATTTATTTATTCTTTATTTAAGAAAATAAAGCAGATGCAAACAACTGCCCCCTCAGTGACAATGGTAGTTACAATACAGATATACTGAGAGGCCACTGGAGATGCAGTAATAAAGTATTATTCAACAAAGCATGCCTAGTTTTCAACACAGATACCAAAAAAGGCCAAAGAAATGTAATATTATATCTGATCCAGTATGGCATATCAGGTCCTCCAGGAGCAACACAAATACCAAAAGGGAAAATAAACTTTGGAGGGGACATTAGTAACAAAAAGCCGTCAATGGACATGATGGCTATGGATAAAGACACACGGAAATAGGAAGGCAGATGGACCCAAAATGAGAATGAACGAGGTGGTAACAAATGCCTTGTGGGTATGTCTCAAAAGAGCTGTCTGCTCTTCCATTCTCCGAAGGTTTTCCACCTTGTAAACCCAGAGATCTACCAAAGGTGGGCAAGGAGACTTCCACCGAGCCGGTATGCGGGCCCTATCAGTGCTTACCAGGTGTCATAAAATTGACTTACAGAGGAGAAGAGTGGGTAAGTCAGAGAGGAATAACAAGAAAAACCCAGGGGTATTAGGAATGGAGAACGGGAAGATTGTAGTGAGAGTCTTGTGGATGGTCTCCCAGAACTGCCTGAGCTTGTTACAATGCCAAAAGATATGAATCAGAGAGCCTTCTGCTGATTCAAATCTCCAGCACAATGAGGATGCTAAATGGGGACATTTTATGGAGTCGAGTTGGAACATAATACTATTTGTATCCTGCTTCCTGGTATTTGCTAGCTATAGAGGATTCATGCATAAATTGAAATAGTCTTAGCCATTGGTCAGAGGGGATATCCGTTTCCAAATCAGAGGCCCAATGGTCAATGTAAGGAGGGCGGAAACCTGATGGAGACAACACCAACATCTTAAAAAGGACAGACAGGGAATGTTGGTATACATCAGAGCCAATACACACCTTTTCGAAAGGTGTGAGAGGTCTGTCGAACCCTTGGTCAATGGGAATAGTGGATAGGAAATGGGACAGCTGTCTAGCTCTCCATGGCCCCAACACACAGGGGTCAGAGAGATTCTTAAGTTCAGGGTAGATAAACCACCATCCAGATGTTCTAAAGTAGGGGTCTCGCCACTTTGCCCCCATGAGCCAGGTTGTGAACGGGCCAGGAGTGTAGCTAACAGGGAAGTCTGGATGACCTAGAACTGGAAACAATGGAGATGGACCTGGCAATATCAGATTGGGAAAGAGGAGCAGGGTAGGGCCAATGGTAGGGTGGGTCGAAAACGCATTAAGGATCAGGGACATTGCCCATGGTAAAAGAGCAAGGGGGGGCTGGGAACACAGATGTTCAATAGTCACCCATTGTTTGATGGGAGCATGACGACATCAATTCATGACCCGCTGGAGCATGGAGGCTTCATAATATTTACGTAAATCAAGTATTCCCAGGTCCCCCCGCCCCTTAGGAGTATGAAGTAAGGTATTATACTGAATCGTATCTATATATCAGTTTTTCCAGCGCTGCCTGCTCTATAGCATGGTGCTGGTGGGAGCGTTGATATTTAGACAACACCAGAAATAGTGAAAAAAAATTGGTGGACTAAACTGGTGGGCCGGTGGACTTAACTGGTGGGCCGGAAAACTAGTACAAGCCCTAGAGCTTCTCTTACTAGTGTGGGCCACAGGAAATACACATGACGTACCGGTACGTCATGCGTCCTTAAGTACCGGGACATCATGACATACCGGTACATCATGTGTCCCTAACAGGTTAAATGACAAAATATGTGGTCTCAAAAGGCAGGAAATGCCCAACCCCAAATGCAGTTGTGCATTTATGCTCGGGGGAGCAGACACTGCGCATGTCGTCTGTTGCTAAGGGCGATCCCCAGAAAAACATGTATACAGTGGAGGATGCCCACAGCAGACCACAAGTGCCACAGAGACATCCTACAACAGATGGTAAAATGTGTGAATGTGGAATGATATATAGAATAAATAGTTACAAGAATAGGTGCACTACTGTGGTGGATGCAAACAGTAACATCTGACTAAACTCTCACACTGACGTTAAAAATGTGTCACGAGGGTATCGAGAACCACGCCTGACTCCGTTATACCCGGGGTCAGGAAGTCGCAGCGGTTGGCTGCACGCTCTATTTAAGATAGGGCTGTTTTCCTTATGGTAGCTTTCTGGGTTTGCTTTGCAAACCCTTTTGGCTCACTCAGGGATCCGTAGCTCCTTCTCCTCAGCTGTTCCTTGTCCAGCACTCCCAAACCTCCTTATATTCCTCTCTCACACTTCTCTGGTTGCCAGAGATAGAGCTTCCTGCCTGGACATCTATTCTGACCCACTGGAGCTGTGTTGCTGCGTTCTCTGATTGTTGATTCAGAACGCTAACCTCCGGATCCCTGTTGGACCTTTGTGGACTGCTGTGGTCGCCCACCTGGGTGTATGTGTTTGTCTGTCCTCTCCCTGGTGTTTCCCTCTTAGTGCAGTGGTGCGGACTAGCGATCCCACCGGCCCGTTCACTATCTAGGGCTCATTTCAGGGAAAGCCAGGGTTTAGGCAGGTGATCGCCGCACGGGTGAGGAACCCGTCTAGGGACGTCAGGGCAGTCAGGTGCCAGCCACAAGGTGAGTTAGGGGTCACTACCTTTCCCTCTCCCTTGGGCAGGGCTTTCCCTGTTTTCCTCCCTGTGCGTGACGTCGGTCATTACAAAATGAGACTTTAGCCAGTATATCCTCATATTAAGGACATACCTGAGCCCGCACACTACGCTAAAGTTTCTCAAGTGGCACGAGACCTAAATCTAAACCTGCCTGTACCGTATGGGTAGTACCAGGAGCCACTGGGCAAATTACAGCAGCATAAGGTGCGACTCACAGCAAACAGCTCCCAGTTCCCTCCAATGTGACTAACCACACATACAATGGGAGGAGGGAGGAGGCTTAGAGTCCCACCCATGGCTGGCTGATATGTTGCAGGCCTCACTAGGTTAAAATAGTCGGGGCTTGGGCCCCAGATGTTTTGTCCCAGGCCCCGAATGTACTGCCTGCTAATAAAAAAAAAAGCATGACTACTAACCAGAGATGCACTGCAGGAGCTGAAGGACCTGTGATAACATCATAACACCAGGTGATCTGTGCTAGAGGCAGAGCTTCGTGGTGGAAAAAAGGACCTTCGATGATGTCACCGTCCTGTGATAAGTGTGGGAGGGGGCGGAGCTAAGCTGTGAAGAGGAGAACTAGTGAAGAAGACCCTGACTGTGATGGCTTCTGTGACTGAGGAGAGTTAAGTGAAGGGATGGATACAGTCTGAAAGCCAGAGGAATGCTGGGAGTTGTAGTTCTGCTCTCTCACACCACCTCCCTGCTTGGTTTAGAAAGTGATGTTATTTACAAGGGACTGCATGTTAGGGCTGAACGGAGGGGTATTATTTACATGTGGACTGTATATTGAAGCGGCTGAAGGGATGGGAGTAATGTTATTTACATGGGACTGTATGTTGGAGGGGCTGAAGGGCGGGGAGTGATGTTATTTACATGGGACGATATCTTGGAGGAGAGTGATGTTACTTAGGTCATTTGATAGCAGTTTAAGTAGCATCCATATATACCGTAACCAATTATGACCAATTGCAGTCTATGCGGCTGTTCACACGGCAGTTTTTTTTTAAAGGTCTAGTAAATAGCGGCCGACATAAAAAAGGACATGTCCTATTTTTGGCCGTGAAATCAATGGGGCCATTTTTAACAGCCGACTAGACAGGAGCGTGCCCGTTTAACAGCTGATAAAAACAGGTACAGTGGGGATAAATGATATTTCAGGAGTTAAAATAATTTAAAAAATACTCACCTCACCCAAAGCACAGGGACACAGACTCCTCATTGGATGCAGAAGGACCTGCGCTCCCAGCGTGATGACATTATTAATGTTGGGGGCCAATATTTGGGCATTATTTACATTTGGGGCCATTATGGGGGGTTGGGATAAACCAATGAAATTCATCCATTTTTAAACAGCTAGATGGCGAGAAAATGGACACACAAAGGGTTAGAAAATGGTTATGACAGTGTGTCTGCTTCTAAACGCCTATTTTTTTAATACATTTTTTTACATTAGTGTGCATGTAGCCTTACATGGAACTGTATAATGGAGGCGGTTTGGGAGGGAATGATGTTTCTTACATGGGAGAAAATTATATAAAGCCACGGCACTCCAATGGATCTTGTTCTTTTCCTTATTTTATGGCACCTAACACAGCAACGTTTCGACCTTGCGGTCTTTATCAAGTTCTTACATGGGACTGTGTGTTTAATGAGGCTGAGGGAATGATGTTTTGTACATCGGACTGTATGTTGGAGGGGCTGAAGACAGGGGATTGATGTTATTTACATGGAACTGTATGTTGGAGGAGGTAGGAGAGATGGCGTGATGTTATTTACATGGGACTGTATGGTGGAGGGAGGGAAATTATGTTATTGGGTCTGTATGTGGGAATGTCTGGGGCATTATAATTTCTGAGGGCACTACAGGGAGGATTATAACTATAGGGGGCACTGCAGGGGGGAATTATAAATACAGAGGACATTATTGGGGTCCTGATTGCTACAGGGGGCTGTATAGGGGTGTTTATACATCAGGGCTGTAGAGAGCTGTATTACCACTGGGGAACAATAGGGGGCCCTATTTCTACTGGGGGCTGTGTGAAGGCATTTTTAATACTGGAGGGCTCTTCCACTAATGGAGGCGCTCTTGGGGAGCATTATCACAATTGGGGGCACTGTAGGGGGCAGTATTACTAATGAGGGCATTCTAGAAGGGAATTACTATTGGTGGGACTTTGAGGAGCACTATTACTATGGGGGGACTGTTTGTATGGCAGTAATTTTTCTTCAGGGTAGTATTTGGGGGTATTGGGGGGCACAGCGAGTAGCAGGATAACACTGTTGGGACTTGAGGTTGTTGGGGGTAATGATAGAAATGTAAGGAAGCTAAGGTGTCTGTGTGTCACACTCTGCAGACACGAGGGCTGACTGAGAGAAGTTGTCCTGACCTAATATAGAAGATAATGACAGAGAAGATCAGTAGAGACGCCACTTGGGAGGCTCTGGATGTGAGAGGTATGTGCTGCTATATACTCCTGTGTGTTTGATAGTGTCTATGCAGCAAGTAAAGAAAGTAAAATGTATTTAGTGCTAGTGCAGGTAGGGGGCGTTGACTGGGGCCATATGCATTACGCCCTTGCTCCACATATAAATATACGATTTAAATGAGAAAAATACATGGTCTGAAAAGGCAGGAAATGCCCAACCCCCAAATGTAGGTTTAGCGTTAGGTCCCGTGCCGCTTGAGAAACCATGGCGTGGTGCGCGGGCTAAGGTATGTCCCTAATATAAGTATATACTGGCTAAAGTCTCATTTTTAACATCAGCATGAGGGTTTGGTCAGATGTTACTGTTTGCATCCACCACAGTAGTGCACCTATTCTTGTAACTATTTATTCTATATATCATTTCACATCCACACATTTTACCATCTGGTGTAGGATGTCACTGTGGCACTTGTGGTCTGCTGTGGGCATCCTTCACTGTATGCATTTTTTATGGTTCAATCGGTTTTTATTGATTTATCCAAGCAGATTAGCAATTGAAATTACCAAGCATTGTAAGGCCCCTTTCACACGGGCAAGTATTCTGCGCGGGTGCAATGCGTGAAGTGAACGCATTGCACCCGCCCTGAATCCTGACCCATTCATTTCTATGGGGCTGTTCACATGAGCGGTGATTTTCACGCATCACTTGTGCGTTGCGTGAAAATTGCAGCATGCTCCTCTTTGTGCGTTTTTCACGAAACGCAGGCCCAATAGAAGTGAATGGGGTTGCGTGAAAATCGCAAGCATCCGCATGCAAGTGCGGATGCGGTGCGATTTTCATGCACGGTTGCTAGGAGACGATCGGGATGGAGGCCCGATCATTATTATTTTCCCTTATAACATGGTTTTAAGAGAAAATAATAGCATTCTGAATACAGAATGCATAGTAAAATAGCGCTAGAGGGGTTAAAAATAAATAAATACTAATTTAACTCACCTGTCACAACGGACAGGAAATCGTATACACATATAACTAAACAAACAAGTTGCTAGGCGAGAAGCTGGGGATAAGGTGACCTCCTAGCAAATCCCTACCGCTCTCCCTATTCTACTAAGCCCACATTTAGACCCTGAAGGTGGGAATAATGTGTCCTTGTGCCTGGGCTGAGAATACCCTAGAATCCCTGAGATGGTGAAAGGGGAAAAGGGGCAGCCTGCTCCCTCAGCACCAGGAGGGAACAGACGACACTCAAACAGCCTAGACAGCAAACCAAAGTAATAAGAAACCAACTTACCTTATCAGAGCAGAAAAAGCCAATCCTTCACTCCTTGCTTCCACAGCCTGACAGAGCTATAACCCGCACGGTACACTGGGAGTTAGGGTAATTTAAACAAACGACCCCACCCAGTGCACCTGAAGGGAGCCGGATCTAACATAACTCCAAAACAAAACACAAGACTAGACGTGTGCTGCTAATCTGGCAGACCTCCGCACATAGTCTGAGCAGGGCATGACAGTACCCCCCCTTCTACGGGTGACCTCCGGACACCCCGGACCAACCTTATAAGGGTGGGATCTGTGAAAATCCCTCACCAGTCGGCTGGCACTGACATCCAGCTCCGGAACCCACATCCTTTCCTCAGGGCCGTATCCCCTCCAGTGTACCAGGTACTGAAGGGAACCCTGAAGAACTCTAGAGTCAAGAACCCTGGAGATCTCAAACTCTAAATTTCCATCGACCAGAACAGGAGGAGGGGGCAATGGCGATGGTTCCACCGGTTTCACATATTTTTTCAGTAAAGACCTGTGGAACACATAATGGATCCTCCAAGTCTGCGGAAGATCCAGCCGAAACGCTACTGGATTGATCACCTCAGATATTTTGTACGGACCAATAAATCTTGGACCCAGTTTCCAAGATGGCACTCTCAGTTTAATATTTTTAGTGGACAACCACACCAGATCACCCACACACAGGTCCGGACCAGTCACACGTCTCTTGTTAGCCATTCGCTTATACCTCTCACCCATCTTCTCTAAATTCACTTGGATCCTCCACCAGATAGAAGACAAGGCAGACAAAAATCTCTCCTCCTCTGGCATCCCAGAGGAACTAGTCCCAGAAAAGGTACCAAACTGAGGATGAAAACTGTATGATCCAAAAAATGGCGACTTACCCGTGGACTCCTGCCTACGGTTATTCAAAGCAAACTCTGCTAGGACCAGTCCTCCTGATTCTCAGCCATAAAGCACCTCAAGTAGGTCTCCAGGTTTTGATTAGTGCGCTCTGTCTGTCCATTCGACTTCGGATGAAAAGCCAAAGAGATCAAAAGTTGAATGCCAACCCGAGAGCAGAACGCCCTCCAAAACCTGGAGACAAACTGCGTGCCCCTATCAGAAACCACATCCGAAGGAAAACCATGCAATTTCACGATATTATCAACAAAAATCTGCGCAAGAGTCTTAGCATTAGGCAGACTAGTTAACGATATAAAGTGAGCCATTTTATTGAAACGGTCAACCACCACCAAAATTACTGTTTTCCCGGAGGAACTTGGCAGATCCGTAATAAAGTCCATAGACAAGTGCGTCCAAGGACGAGACGGAATAGACAAAGGGAGAAGTGAACCAGCCGGTCGAGTATGAGCAACCTTTGACCGTGCACAGGTTTCACAAGCTGCCACGTAATCCTCAATGCCCTTACGTAACCCGGGCCACCAGAACCTCCGGGACACAAGATCAAAGGTGGACTTACCACCAGGATGTCCAGCAAGGACAGTATCGTGATGTTCCTTGAATACCTTGTATCGCAGTCCTTCAAGAACAAACAACCTCCCTGGGGGACAAGAACCAGGAGCCCCCTCCTGGGCTCCCAACACCTCCATCTCCAATTCAGGGTACAGAGCGGAGACCACCACCCCATCAGCCAAAATCGGAGCAGGATCCTCTGAATTACATCCCCCAGGAAAACTACGAGACATCTGCCTTGACCTTTTTAACCCCCGGGCGAAAAGTAACCACGAAATTGAACCTGGCAAAAAACTGTGACCATCTGGCCTGTCTAGGGTTCAGACGCTTGGCAGATTGTAGGTAAGCCAAATTCTTATGATCCGTATATACTGTAACAGGGTGAGACGCCCCCTCCAACTAGTGACACCATTCCTCAAAGGCCAACTTGATGGCCAGCAACTCTCTATCTCCTACATCATAATTTTTCTTGGCGACCGAGAGCTTCTTGGAAAAAAAAGCACACGGGACTAGAGTTGAGCGAACACCTGGATGTTCGGGTTCGAGAAGTTCGGCCGAACATCCCGGAAATGTTCGGGTTCGGGATCCGAACCCGATCCGAACTTCGTCCCGAACCCGAACCCCATTGAAGTCAATGGGGACCCGAACTTTTCGGCACTAAAAAGGCTGTAAAACAGCCCAGGAAAGAGCTAGAGGGCTGCAAAAGGCAGCAACATGTAGGTAAATCCCCTGCAAACAAATGTGGATAGGGAAATTAATTAAAATAAAAATTAAATAAATAAAAATTAACCAAAATCAATTGGAGAGAGGTTCCATAGCAGAGAATCTGGCTTCCCGTCACCCACCACTGGAACAGTCCATTCTCAGATATTTAGGCCCCGGCACCCAGGCAGAGGAGAGAGGTCCCGTAACAGAGAATCTGTCTTCATGTCAGCAGAGAATTAGTCTGCATGTCATAGCAGAGAATGAGGCTTCACGTCAGCCACCACTGCAACAGTCCATTGGCATATATTTAGGCCCAGCACCCAGGCAGAGGAGGGAGGTCCCGTAACAGAGAATCTGTCTTCATGTCAGCAGAGAATTAGTCTGCATGTCATAGCAGAGAATGAGGCTTCACGTCAGCCACCACTGCAACAGTCCATTGGCATATATTTAGGCCCAGCACACACACAGGCAGAGGAGAGAGGTCCCGTAACAGAGAATCTGGCTTCATGTCAGCAGAGAATCAGTCTGCATGTCATAGCAGAGAATGAGGCTTCACGTCAGCCACCACTGCAACAGTCCATTGGCATATATTTAGGCCCAGCACACACACAGGCAGAGGAGAGAGGTCCCGTAACAGAGAATCTGGCTTCATGTCAGCAGAGAATCAGTCTGCATGTCATAGCAGAGAATGAGGCTTCACGTCAGCCACCACTGCAACAGTCCATTGGCATATATTTAGGCCCAGCACCCAGGCAGAGGAGGGAGGTCCCGTAACAGAGAATCTGTCTTCATGTCAGCAGAGAATTAGTCTGCATGTCATAGCAGAGAATGAGGCTTCACGTCAGCCACCACTGCAACAGTCCATTGGCATATATTTAGGCCCAGCACACACACAGGCAGAGGAGAGAGGTCCCGTAACAGAGAATCTGGCTTCATGTCAGCAGAGAATCAGTCTGCATGTCATAGCAGAGAATGAGGCTTCACGTCACCCACCACTGCAACAGTCCATTGGCATATATTTAGGCCTAGCACACAGGCAGAGCAGAGAGGTCCCGTAACAGACAATCTGGCTTCATGACAGCAGAGAATCAGTCTGCATGTCATAGCAGAGAATGAGGCTTCACGTCACCCACCACTGCAACAGTCCATTGGCATATATTTAGGCCTAGCACACAGGCAGAGCAGAGAGGTCCCGTAACAGACAATCTGGCTTCATGTCAGCAGAGAATCAGTCTGCATGTCATAGCAGAGAATGAGGCTTCACGTCACCCACCACTGCAACAGTCCATTGGCATATATTTAGGCCTAGCACACAGGCAGAGCAGAGAGGTCCCGTAACAGACAATCTGGCTTCATGACAGCAGAGAATCAGTCTGCATGTCATAGCAGAGAATGAGGCTTCACGTCACCCACCACTGCAACAGTCCATTGGCATATATTTAGGCCTAGCACACAGGCAGAGCAGAGAGGTCCCGTAACAGACAATCTGGCTTCATGACAGCAGAGAATCAGTCTGCATGTCATAGCAGAGAATGAGGCTTCACGTCACCCACCACTGCAACAGTCCATTGGCATATATTTAGGCCTAGCACACAGGCAGAGCAGAGAGGTCCCGTAACAGACAATCTGGCTTCATGTCAGCAGAGAATCAGTCTGCATGTCATAGCAGAGAATGAGGCTTCACGTCACCCACCACTGCAACAGTCCATTGGCATATATTTAGGCCTAGCACACAGGCAGAGCAGAGAGGTCCCGTAACAGACGATCTGGCTTCATGTCAGCAGAGAATCAGTCTGCATGTCATAGCAGAGAATCAGGCTTCACGTCAGCCACCACTGCAACAGTCCATGGTCATAAATTTAGGCCCAGCACCCAGGCAGAGGAGAGAGGTCCCGTAACAGACAATCTGGCTTCATGTCAGCAGAGAATTAGTCTGCATGTCATAGCAGAGAATCAGGCTTCATGTCAGCCACCACTGCAACAGTCCATTGGCATATATTTAGGCCTAGCACACAGGCAGAGGAGAGGTTCATTCAACTTTGGGTAGCATCGCAATATAATGGTAAAATGAAAATAAAAATAGGATTGAATGAGGAAGTGCCCTGGAGTCCAATAATATATGGTTATGGGGAGGTAGTTAATGTCTAATCTGGACAAGGGACGGACAGGTCCTGTGGGATCCATGCCTGGTTCATTTTTATGAACGTCAGCTTGTCCACATTGGCTGTAGACAGGCGGCTGCGTTTGTCTGTAATGACGCCCCCTGCCGTGCTGAATACACGTTCAGACAAAACGCTGGCTGCCGGGCAGGCCAGCACCTCCAAGGCATAAAAGGCTAGCTCTGGCCACGTGGACAATTTAGAGACCCAGAAGTTGAATGGGGCCGAACCATCAGTCAGTACGTGGAGGGGTGTGCACACGTACTGTTCCACCATGTTAGTGAAATGTTGCCTCCTGCTAACACGTTGCGTATCAGGTGGTGGTGCAGTTAGCTGTGGCGTGTTGACAAAAGTTTTCCACATCTCTGCCATGCTAACCCTGCCCTCAGAGGAGCTGGCCGTGACACAGCTGCCTTGGCGACCTCTTGCTCCTCCTCTGCCTTGGCCTTGGGCTTCCACTTGTTCCCCTGTGACATTTGGGAATGCTCTCAGTAGCGCGTCTACCAACGTGCGCTTGTACTCGCGCATCTTCCTATCACGCTCCAGTGCAGGAAGTAAGGTGGGCACATTGTCTTTGTAGCGTGGATCCAGCAGGGTGGCAACCCAGTAGTCCGCACAGGTTAAAATGTGGGCAACTCTGCTGTCGTTGCGCAGGCACTGCAGCATGTAGTCGCTCATGTGTGCCAGGCTGCCCAGGGGTAAGGACAAGCTGTCCTCTGTGGGAGGCGTATCGTCATCGTCCTGCCTTTCCCCCCAGCCACGCACCAGTGATGGACCCGAGCTGCGTTGGGTGCCACCCCGCTGTGACCATGCTTCATCCTCATCCTCCTCCACCTCCTCCTCATCCTCGTCCTCCTCGTCCTCCAGTAGTGGGCCCTGGCTGGCCACATTTGTACCTGGCCTCTGCTGTTGCAAAAAACCTCCCTCTGAGTCACTTCGAAGAGACTGGCCTGAAAGTGCTAAAAATGACCCCTCTTCCTCATCCTCCTCCTCCTCCTCCTGGGCCACCTCCTGTTCCATCATCGCCCTAAGTGTTTTCTCAAGGAGACATAGAAGTGGTATTGTAACGCTGATAACGGTGTCATCGCCACTGGCCATGTTGGTGGAGTACTCGAAACAGCGCAACAGGGCACACAGGTCTCGCATGGAGGCCCAGTCATTGGTGGTGAAGTGGTGCTGTTCTGTAGTGCGACTGACCCGTGCGTGCTGCAGCTGAAACTCCACTATGGCCTGCTGCTGCTCGCACAGTCTGTCCAGCATGTGCAAGGTGGAGTTCCACCTGGTGGGCACGTCGCATATGAGGCGGTGAGCGGGAAGGCCGAAGTTACGCTGTAGCGCAGACAGGCGAGCAGCGGCAGGATGTGAACGCCGGAAGCGCGAACAGACGGCCCGCACTTTATGCAGCAGCTCTGACATGTCGGGGTAGTTGTGAATGAACTTCTGCACCACCAAATTCAGCACATGCGCCAAGCAAGGGATGTGCGTCAAATTGGCTAGTCCCAGAGCTGCAACGAGATTTCGCCCATTATCACACACCACCAGGCCGGGCTTGAGGCTCACCGGCAGCAACCACTCGTCGGTCTGTTGTTCAATACCCCGCCACAACTCCTGTGCGGTGTGGGGCCTGTCCCCCAAACATATGAGTTTCAGAATGGCCTGCTGACGTTTACCCCGGGCTGTGCTGAAGTTGGTGGTGAAGGTGTGTGGCTGACTGGATGAGCAGGTGGAAGAAGAGGAGGAGGAAGCCGAGAAGGAGGAGGTGGCAACAGGAGGCAAAGAATGTTGCCCTGCGATCCTTGGCGGCGGCAGGACGTGCGCCAAACAGCTCTCCGCCTGGGGCCCAGCTGCCACTACATTTACCCAGTGTGCAGTTAGGGAGATATAGCGTCCCTGGCCGTGCTTACTGGTCCACGTATCTGTGGTTAGGTGGACCTTGCTACAGATGGCGTTGCGCAGTGCACACTTGATTTTATCGGATACTTGGTTGTGCAGGGAAGGCACGGCTCTCTTGGAGAAGTAGTGCCGGCTGGGAACAACATACTGTGGGACAGCAAGCGACATGAGCTGTTTGAAGCTGTCTGTGTCCACCAGCCTAAATGACAGCATTTCATAGGCCAGTAGTTTAGAAATGCTGGCATTCAGGGCCAGGGATCGAGGGTGGCTAGGTGGGAATTTACGCTTTCTATCAAATGTTTGTGAGATGGAGAGCTGAACGCTGGCGTGTGACATGGTTGAGACGCTTGGTGACGGAGGTGGTGGTGGTGGTGTTGGTGGTACATCCCCTGTTTGCTGGGCGGCAGGTGCCAACGTTCCTCCAGAGGCGGAGGAAGAGGCCGAGGCGGCAGCAGCAGAATAGGCCGAGGCGGCAGCAGCAGAAGAGGTAGCAGGGGGAGCCTGAGTGACTTCCTTGGTTTTAAGGTGTTTACTCCACTGCAGTTCATGCTTTGCATGCAGGTGCCTGGTCATGCAGGTTGTGCTCAGGTTCAGAACGTTAATGCCTCGCTTCAGGCTCTGATGGCACAGCGTGCAAACCACTCGGGTCTTGTCGTCAGCACATTGTTTGAAGAAGTGCCATGCCAGGGAACTCCTTGAAGCTGCCTTTGGGGTGCTCGGTCCCAGATGGCGGCGGTCAGTAGCAGGCGGAGTCTCTTGGCGGCGGGTGTTCTGCTTTTGCCCACTGCTCCCTCTTTTGCTACGCTGTTGGCTCGGTCTCACCACTGCCTCTTCCTCCGAACTGTGAAAGTCAGTGGCACGACCTTCATTCCATGTGGGGTCTAGGACCTCATCGTCCCCTGCATCGTCTTCCACCCAGTCTTGATCCCTGACCTCCTGTTCAGTCTGCACACTGCAGAAAGACGCAGCAGTTGGCACCTGTGTTTCGTCATCATCAGAGACATGCTGAGGTGGTATTCCCATGTCCTCATCATCAGGAAACATAAGTGGTTGTGCGTCAGTGCATTCTATGTCTTTCACCGCTGGGGAAGGGCTAGGTGGATGCCCTTGGGAAACCCTGCCAGCGGAGTCTTCAAACAGCATAAGAGACTGCTGCATAACTTGAGGCTGAGACAGTTTCCCTGGTATGCATGGGGGTGATGTGACAGACTGATGGGGTTGGTTTTCAGGCGCCATCTGTGCGCTTTCTGCAGAAGACTGGGTGGGAGATAATGTGAACGTGCTGGATCCACTGTCGGCCACCCAATTGACTAATGCCTGTACCTGCTCAGGCCTTACCATCCTTAGAACGGCATTGGGCCCCACCATATATCGCTGTAAATTCTGGCGGCTACTGGGACCTGAGGTAGTTGGTACACTAGGACGTGTGGATGTGGCAGAACGGCCACGTCCTCTCCCAGCACCAGAGGGTCCACTAACACCACCACGACCATGTCCACGTCCGCGTCCCTTACTAGATGTTTTTCTCATTGTTATGGTTCACCACAACAACAAATATATTATTTGGCCCAATGTATTGTATTCAAAATCAGCGGGATATAAATTTGAGGCCTAGTATTTAGGCGCTGGGTGACCGGTATGGATTTAGTGACAGAATTAGACTTGGAAATGCACAGAAGCGTGTGTGTGAAGTTATTCTGAATGACCCTATGTGCACCTTCAATATTATATACCCTTTTAGGGATAGATTTCAAATAGCTCTGATATAGCAGAAACCACTAAATTATGAAATTGCTAAATTGGGAATTGTACTTCAACCCAGAACAAAAAATGTGCTTTGACGGACACTAAATATCTTGCCCAGCAACAACAGTACAGCGGTGGGTAACGAGAGATTTAGAGGGATTTAAATTTGAGGCCTAGTATTTAGGCGCTGGGTCACCGGTATGGATTTAGTGACAGAATTAGACTTGGAAATGCACAGAAGCGTGTGTGTGAAGTTATTCTGAATGACCCTATGTGCACCTTCAATATTATATACCCTTTTAGGGATAGATTTCAAATAGCTCTGATATAGCAGAAACCACTAAATTATGAAATTGCTAAATTGGGAATTGTACTTCAACCCAGAACAAAAAATGTGCTTTGACGGACACTAAATATCTTGCCCAGCAACAACAGTACAGCGGTGGGTAACGAGAGATTTAGAGGGATTTAAATTTGAGGCCTAGTATTTAGGCGCTGGGTCACCGGTATGGATTTAGTGACAGAATTAGACTTGGAAATGCACAGAAGCGTGTGTGTGAAGTTATTCTGAATGACCCTATGTGCACCTTCAATATTATATACCCTTTTAGGGATAGATTTCAAATAGCTCTGATATAGCAGAAACCACTAAATTATGAAATTGCTAAATTGGGAATTGTACTTCAACCCAGAACAAAAAATGTGCTTTGACGGACACTAAATATCTTGCCCAGCAACAACAGTACAGCGGTGGGTAACGAGAGATTTAGAGGGATTTAAATTTGAGGCCTAGTATTTAGGCGCTGGGTCACCGGTATGGATTTAGTGACAGAATTAGACTTGGAAATGCACAGAAGCGTGTGTGTGAAGTTATTCTGAATGACCCTATGTGCACCTTCAATATTATATACCCTTTTAGGGATAGATTTCAAATAGCTCTGATATAGCAGAAACCACTAAATTATGAAATTGCTAAATTGGGAATTGTACTTCAACCCAGAACAAAAATGTGCTTTGACGGACACTAAATATCTTGCCCAGCAACAACAGTACAGCGGTGGGTAACGAGAGATTTAGAGGGATTTAAATTTGAGGCCTAGTATTTAGGCGCTGGGTCACCGGTATGGATTTAGTGACAGAATTAGACTTGGAAATGCACAGAAGCGTGTGTGTGAAGTTATTCTGAATGACCCTATGTGCACCTTCAATATTATATACCCTTTTAGGGATAGATTTCAAATAGCTCTGATATAGCAGAAACCACTAAATTATGAAATTGCTAAATTGGGAATTGTACTTCAACCCAGAACAAAAAATGTGCTTTGACGGACACTAAATATCTTGCCCAGCAACAACAGTACACCGGTGGGTAACGAGAGATTTAGAGGGAATTAAATTTGAGGCCTAGTATTTAGGCGCTGGGTCACCGGTATGGATTTAGTGACAGAATTAGACTTGGAAATACACAGTAGCGGGTGTGTGTGAAGTTATTCTGAATGACCCTATGTGCACCTTCAATATTATATACCCTTTTAGGGATAGATTTCAAATAGCTCTGATATAGCAGAAACCACTAAATTATGAAATTGCTAAATTGGGAATTGTACTTCAACCCAGAACAAAAAATGTGCTTTGACGGACACTAAATATCTTGCCCAGCAACAACAGTACAGCGGTGGGTAACGAGAGATTTAGAGGGAATTAAATTTGAGGCCTAGTATTTAGGCGCTGGGTCACCGGTATGGATTTAGTGACAGAATTAGACTTGGAAATGCACAGAAGCGTGTGTGTGAAGTTATTCTGAATGACCCTATGTGCACCTTCAATATTATATACCCTTTTAGGGATAGATTTCAAATAGCTCTGATATAGCAGAAACCACTAAATTATGAAATTGCTAAATTGGGAATTGTACTTCAACCCAGAACAAAAAATGTGCTTTGACGGACACTAAATATCTTGCCCAGCAACAACAGTACAGCGGTGGGTAACGAGAGATTTAGAGGGATTTAAATTTGAGGCCTAGTATTTAGGCGCTGGGTCACCGGTATGGATTTAGTGACAGAATTAGACTTGGAAATGCACAGAAGCGTGTGTGTGAAGTTATTCTGAATGACCCTATGTGCACCTTCAATATTATATACCCTTTTAGGGATAGATTTCAAATAGCTCTGATATAGCAGAAACCACTAAATTATGAAATTGCTAAATTGGGAATTGTACTTCAACCCAGAACAAAAAATGTGCTTTGACGGACACTAAATATCTTGCCCAGCAACAACAGTACAGCGGTGGGTAACGAGAGATTTAGAGGGAATTAAATTTGAGGCCTAGTATTTAGGCGCTGGGTCACCGGTATGGATTTAGTGACAGAATTAGACTTGGAAATGCACAGAAGCGTGTGTGTGAAGTTATTCTGAATGACCCTATGTGCACCTTCAATATTATATACCCTTTTAGGGATAGATTTCAAATAGCTCTGATATAGCAGAAACCACTAAATTATGAAATTGCTAAATTGGGAATTGTACTTCAACCCAGAACAAAAAATGTGCTTTGACGGACACTAAATATCTTGCCCAGCAACAACAGTACAGCGGTGGGTAACGAGAGATTTAGAGGGATTTAAATTTGAGGCCTAGTATTTAGGCGCTGGGTCACCGGTATGGATTTAGTGACAGAATTAGACTTGGAAATGCACAGAAGCGTGTGTGTGAAGTTATTCTGAATGACCCTATGTGCACCTTCAATATTATATACCCTTTTAGGGATAGATTTCAAATAGCTCTGATATAGCAGAAACCACTAAATTATGAAATTGCTAAATTGGGAATTGTACTTCAACCCAGAACAAAAAATGTGCTTTGACGGACACTAAATATCTTGCCCAGCAACAACAGTACACCGGTGGGTAACGAGAGATTTAGAGGGAATTAAATTTGAGGCCTAGTATTTAGGCGCTGGGTCACCGGTATGGATTTAGTGACAGAATTAGACTTGGAAATACACAGTAGCGGGTGTGTGTGAAGTTATTCTGAATGACCCTATGTGCACCTTCAATATTATATACCCTTTTAGGGATAGATTTCAAATAGCTCTGATATAGCAGAAACCACTAAATTATGAAATTGCTAAATTGGGAATTGTACTTCAACCCAGAACAAAAAATGTGCTTTGACGGACACTAAATATCTTGCCCAGCAACAACAGTACAGCGGTGGGTAACGAGAGATTTAGAGGGAATTAAATTTGAGGCCTAGTATTTAGGCGCTGGGTCACCGGTATGGATTTAGTGACAGAATTAGACTTGGAAATACACAGTAGCGGGTGTGTGTGAAGTTATTCTGAATGACCCTATGTGCACCTTCAATATTATATACCCTTTTAGGGATAGATTTCAAATAGCTCTGATATAGCAGAAACCACTAAATTATGAAATTGCTAAATTGGGAATTGTACTTCAACCCAGAACAAAAAATGTGCTTTGACGGACACTAAATATCTTGCCCAGCAACAACAGTACAGCGGTGGGTAACGAGAGATTTAGAGGGAATTAAATTTGAGGCCTAGTATTTAGGCGCTGGGTCACCGGTATGGATTTAGTGACAGAATTAGACTTGGAAATACACAGTAGCGGGTGTGTGTGAAGTTATTCTGAATGACCCTATGTGCACCTTCAATATTATATACCCTTTTTGGGATAGATTTCAAATAGCTCTGATATAGCAGGAACCACTAAATTATGAAATTGCTAAATTGGGAATTGTACTTCAACCCAGAACAAAAAATGTGCTTTGACGGGCACTAAATAACTTTCCCAGCTACAACAGGACAACGGTAACGAGAGATTTAGAGGGATTTAAATTTGAGGCCTAGTATTTAGGCGCTGGGTGACAGGTATGGGTTTAGTGACAGAATTAGACTTGGAAATACACAGTAGCGGGTGTGTGTGAAGTTATTCTGAATGACCCTATGTGCACCTTCAATATTATATACCCTTTTTGGGATAGATTTCAAATAGCTCTGATATAGCAGAAACCACTAAATTATGAAATTGCTAAATTGGGAATTGTACTTCAACCCAGAACAAAAAATGTGCTTTGACGGACACTAAATATCTTGCCCAGCAACAACAGTACAGCGGTGGGTAACGAGAGATTTAGAGGGAATTAAATTTGAGGCCTAGTATTTAGGCGCTGGGTCACCGGTATGGATTTAGTGACAGAATTAGACTTGGAAATACACAGTAGCGGGTGTGTGTGAAGTTACTCTGAATGACCCTATGTGCACCTTCAATATTATATACCCTTTTTGGGATAGATTTCAAAGAGCTCTGATATAGCAGGAACCACTAAATTATGAAATTGCTAAATTGAGAATTGTATTTCAACCCAGAACAAGAAATGTGCTTGAACGGACACTAAATAACTCGCCCAGCTACAGCACTAGGGACAGATTTAGCTGGATATAAATTTGAGGCCTAGTATTTAGGCGCTGGGTGACCGGTATGGATTTAGTGACAGAATTAGACTGGGATATGGCCAAAAAATGAACAGACTATTGCTGGTTAAATGCACTTGGTGTGACAGCTTCACCCTGATGTAGGCTTTAGCCAAATAACAACCACACCATTGAGGGTTAAATGCACTTGGTGACAGGCGCAGCTTGCCCCTGATTTTGTATATGGCCAAAAAATGAACAGACTATTGCTGGTTAAATGCACTTGGTGTGACAGCTTCACCCTGATGTAGGCTTTAGCCAAATAACAACCACACCATTGAGGGTTAAATGCACTTGGTGACAGGCGCAGCTTGCCCCTGATTTTGTATATGGCCAAAAAATGAACAGACTATTGCTGGTTAAATGCACTTGGTGTGACAGCTTCACCCTGATGTAGGCTTTAGCCAAAAAACAACCACACCATTGAGGGTTAAATGCACTTGGTGACAGGCGCAGCTTGCCCCTGATTTTGTATATGGCCAAAAAATGAACAGACTATTGCTGGTTAAATGCACTTGGTGTGACAGCTTCACCCTGATGTAGGCTTTAGCCAAAAAACAACCACACCATTGAGGGTTAAATGCACTTGGTCGCAGCTTGTGCTGGCGCACCACAAGACACAAAATGGCCGCCGATCACCCCAGAAAAATGAGACTGACAAACGGTCTGTGCAGCCTAAAAACAGTGAGCAATTGAGGATCAGCAGCTCAATGATCCACAGCTGCAGATCGATCAGTTAATCAAGTCCTTTGGAGGAGTTAATCTGCCTAATCTCGCCCTACTGTCGCAGCCGCAACCTCTCCCTACGCTAATCAGAGCAGAGTGACGGGCGGCGCTATGTGACTCCAGCTTAAATAGAGGCTGGGTCACATGGTGCTCTGGCCAATCACAGCCATGCCAATAGTAGGCATGGCTGTGATGGCCTCTTGGGGCAAGTAGTATGACGCTTGTTGATTGGCTGCTTTGCAGCCTTTCAAAAAGCGCCAAGAAAGCGTCACAAAAGCGCCAAGAAAGCGACGAACACCGAACCCGAACCCGGACTTTTACGAAAATGTCCGGGTTCGGGTCCGTGTCACGGACACCCCAAAATTCGGTACGAACCCGAACTATACAGTTCGAGTTCGCTCATCCCTACACGGGACCCATTTGCCAGGAGATGAACCCTGCGACAGCACCGCTCCAACCCCCACTTCTGAAGCATCAAACTCCACCACAAATGGCTGAGACACATCGGGCTGCACCAGAATGGGAGCAGACGCAAAACACTCCTTAATAGTCGAAAAGGCCTGCAATGCCTCATCCGACCAGACAGAGACGTCGGTGCCCTTCTTAGTCATATCAGTCAGATGTTTTAAAATGGAAGATTAGTTCAAAATACATTTTCTATAATAATTAGTAAACCCCAAAAACCGCATCAAAGCTTTCTGATTCTCTGGTCGGTCCCATTCCAGAACCGCCTGGACCTTTTCGGGGTCCATGCAAAACCCAGAGTCAGAAAGCAGATATCCCAAAAACGGAAGCTCCTGCACAGAAAACACACACTTCTCTAATTTGGCATATAATTTATTCTCCCGAAGGATCGTCAAAACCTGTCTCACATGATCCTGATGGGTCTTCAGATCAGGAGAGTAAATTAAAATGTCATCCAAGTAAACTACCACGAACCTTCCCACCAAATGATGGAAAATGTCATTGACGAATTGCTGAAATAATTTGTCAAACCAAAAGGCATAACCAGATTCTCAAAATGACCCTCGTGCGTATTGAAGGCCGTTTTCCACTCATCCCCCTCCTTGATTCTGATCAGGTTGTAGGCCCCTCTCAAATCCAACTTGGAGAACACCTTGGCTCCCACAACCTGATCAAAAAGGTCAGAAATCAAAGGCAGGGGATATGGATGCCGGACCGTAATACGGTTCAACTCCCGGAAATACAAACACGGTCTCAGCGATCCATCCTTTTTTTTTACAAAGAACAAGCCACTGGAGACTTAGATGGCCTAATATGACCTTTTGCCAAACTCTCGGCGATATACTTTCGCATAACCCCACTTTCGGGTTGAGAAAGGTTGTAAAGCCGAGATTTTGGCAATTTAGCCCCTGGGATGAGATTAACTGGACAATCATAGTCTCGATGAGGGGGCAATTCCTGAGCCCCACCCTCCAAAAAGACATCCGCAAAATCTGAGAGATACTGAGGTAAAGCCGTAGTGGACACACCAGAGATAGATGTGCCAAGACAATTATCCGAACAAAACTCACTCCAACCAATGATTTGTTAATTGGGTTATGTTTAGTCAACCATGGCAACCCCAAAACGATAGGAGCTGGCAAATCCTTCATGACAAAACAATAAATAATCTCAACATGTGAATCACCCACCCTTAAGTGAATACCATAAACAATGTGAGTAAGACTCCTTTGAGAAAGAGGGGAAGAATAAATTTCAAAAACTCGAATCTCATTCTCTAAAGTGCAAGTACTTAGTCCTAGATTTTGAAGAAAAAGAAAGTCAATTAGGTTTACCCCAGCACCACAATCAAGGAATACTTCCACAAAAAAAATTCTGGACTTTAGCGCCACCACAGCTGCAAGGAGAAAATGGGAACTGCAGGGAGCTTGCATACCTGCCTGCTCCACCACACCATTCACGCTACCAAGTGACAGGGAAGTTTTTTCTTTTTCTCTTCCACCTGCGGTTTAACATAAGGACAAGCAAAAATAAAATGACCACTCTTTCCACAATAGTAACACAGTTTGTGAAATTTCCTAAAGTCTCTACTATCAGAATGGCAAGAAACCTGACCCAGCTGCATGGGTTCCTCCACTACCCCAGAGTTACCTGTAACATCACCCGGGGAGGCAGTAGAGACGAAACCACTCACAGAAGGGATCCCTTGTGCGGAGGGAGCCCTACACCTTTCTCTGATACGTCTATCCAACCGTACTGCTAAAGACATGGCATTCTCCAAAGAGTCTGGGTATTCATGAAAAGCAAGGGCATCCTTCAATCTCTCAGATAACCCCTGACAAAACTGACTACGTAACGCAGGATCATTCCACTCTGATTCAGTAGCACATCTCCTAAACTCAACACAGTAAGCCTCTGCAGTATGTTCAACCTGAAATAAATTACGTAATCTCGACTCCGCCATCGAGACCCGATCTGGGTCATCGTAGATTAATCCCAGAGCCTTAAAAAATTCCTCCACCGGCCGGAGGGCCCGAGAACCGGGTGGCAGAGAAAAGGCCCAGGATTGCGCGTCCTCTTTAAGCAGAGAAATGACTATACCTATCCTCTGACTCTCATCACCTGATGACGATGGACATAGCCAAAAATACAATTTGCAGGATTCTCTAAAACTGATAAAGTCATCCGTACCCCCTGAAAATCGATCAGGAAGAGCCACTTTAGGCTCCACACAAATTTGAACTGCACCTGATGCCAGAGCATTCTGACACTGTGACCGAACCACGTAGCTCCGCAACCTCTAGGGATAGCCCCTGCATGCGGTCAACTAACGCTTCAATCGACGCCATCACAAAACTGCTGAGCAATGACAGTCAAAGTTTGGGCGAGTTATAATGTCACGGCGGATATAATGCCTGGGCTAAAACACCCTAGATTCCCTGAGATGGTGAAAATGGGAAATAGGAGCAGCCTACTCGCACAGAACCTGGATGGGAGAGATGACACAAACACAACTAGACAGCAAACAACAAAAACAGAAACCACACTTATCTTTTCTGAGCTGGAACAGACAACCTTCCTTCCTTGCTTCCAAGGCCAGACTGATTTCTATAACCCGCTCAGAGCACTGGAATTGAGCGCCATTGAAAACTAATGACCCCACCCAGTGCACCTGATGGGAGGCGGATCCAGCACGACTCCAAAACAAACACTAAGCACGTGCTGCTATTCTGGCCGACCTCCGCACATAGTCAGAGCAGGGCATGACAGAGGATCTGAAATGAGGTCTGATGAAAAATATTTTTTTCTTATCATCGGGTGGGTCTTATAAAGCGAGAAATAAGATAATCAAATTTTGAAAAAAATCAAAATTTTCTTTGCATCACCATTTTCTGACAGCCATAACTTTTTTACATTTTGGTCTACGGAGCTGTATGAGGGATTGTTTTTTGTGGGACGAAATTTAGATTTTATTGGTACAATTTATGTGGTATGTGCAACTTTTTGATAATTCTCATTCAATTTTTTTGGGGGTAAAAGGTGATAAAAATGTTTTCTTTATTACGGCAATCAGTTCACATAAAATTTTTATTAATATTTTAATAGTTCAGACATTTTCGGACGAGGAGATACCTAATATGTTTTTTTTTGTTTATATATTTTTATATGTAAAATTGGAAACTGTGGGTGATTTAAAATTTTTATATTTTTTTTTACAGTGACAATTTTTAACCCTCTGAGGGGGCTAGAATCTGGGATCTTTTGATTCCTTGTCCTAATTACCCTACTAGAGATCTATTAGGGTGAATAGGATTTTGCCACACTCCTTGCTGTTCTGAGCCTCTTGTGAGAAAGCTGACGGCCTTGAGAAAGCTGACGGCGAAACATGCGTCGGGGCGTGGTAATGGCCTCACCTGAGGCTGGGACTATATATCTTGGGTGGTATTATTAATTATTTGCTTATATATTTTGCATTATATTTTATTCATTTTTTTCAGTATACCCAGAATGAATCTTCAGAGCTATACTATTAAGCTGTGTTTAGAATACCATCCTATTATTTCTTGCATATGGACTTTACTATTTTTATCCTGCTATCCGGCCACCACTACTGTGTTGTTTTTAACCTTTTTAATCAGTTAGTGTATGCCAAGCCAGTTGCTAATATACGTCGAATAAAAGTTTTATGGTACAATCATGACGAAAGTGTGATTATTGGGTGATTTATTATTGAACCACATATACATCTATTGGTGTTGCAGTCATAGTAACATAGTATATAAGGCCGAAAAAAGACATTTGTCCATCCAGTTCGGCCTGTTATCCTGCAAGTTGATCCAGAGGAAGGCCAAAAAAATCCTGTGAGGTAGAAGTCCATTTTCCCCACTTAAGGGGAAAAAAAATTCCTTCCCGACTCCAATCAGGCAATCAGAATTACTCCCTGGATCAACGACCCATCTCTAGTAGCTATAGCCTGTAATATTATTACACTCCATAAATACATCCAGGCCCTTCTTGAACTCTTTTAGTGAACTCACCATCACCACCTCCTCAGGCAGAGAGTTCCATAGTCTGACTGCTCTTACCGTAAAGAATCCTCTTCTATGTTTGTGTACAAACCTTCTTTCCTCCAGACGCAGAGGATGTCCCCTTGTCACAGTCACAGTCCTGGGGAAAAATAGATGATGGAAGAGATCTCTGTACTGACCTCTGATATATTTATACATAGTAATTAGATCTCCCCTCAGTAGTCTTTTTTCTAATGTTGATAATCTTTCAGGCTACTGTAGTCCCCCCCATTCCAGTTATTACTTTAGTTGCCCTCCTCTGTACCCTCTCCAGCTCTGCTATGTCTGCCTTGTTCACAGGAGCACAGAACTGTACACAGTACTCCATGTGTGGTCTGACTAATGATTTGAAAAGTGGTAGGACTATGTTATCATCACAGGCATCTATGCCCTTTTTGATGCAACACATTATCTTATTGGCCTTGACAGCAGCTACCTGACACTGGTTTTTACAGCTTAGTTTGCTGTTCACTAAAATTCTTAGGTCCTTTTCCATGTCAGTGTTACCCAGTGTTTTACCATTTAGTATGTATGGGTGACTTGCATTATTCCTTCCCATGTGCATAACCTTACATTTGTCAGTGTTAAACCTCATCTGCCACTTATCTGCTCAAGCTATCCAGATCCATCTGTAGCAGTATACTGTCCTCTTCCGTGTCAATTACTTTACACAGTTTAGTGTCATCTGCTAAAATTTATTTTACTGTGCAAGCCTTCTACAAGATCATTAATATATATATATTGAAAAGAATAAGGCCCAATACTGACCCCTGAGGTACGCCACTAGTGACCCAATCTGAGTGTTTACCATTAATAACCACCCTCTGTTTTCTATCACTGAGCCAGTTACTTACCGACATACAGACATTTTCTCCCAACCAAGCTTTCTTATTTTATATACTAACCTTTTATGCGGTACAGTGTCAAATGCTTT
The DNA here is from genome assembly GCF_014858855.1 of Bufo gargarizans. Lineage (NCBI taxonomy): Eukaryota > Metazoa > Chordata > Amphibia > Anura > Bufonidae > Bufo > Bufo gargarizans. The sequence goes on from NC_058083.1 coordinate 205,412,397, forward strand.
GGAGAAGTCCAGATATACGACATCCATTCATTCGCCGCTGTCATGTCGAGAACATACCTCCTCATAGAAACTGATAAAATTAGTTTGACATGACCGATCCCTCATGAAGCCATGCTGATATGGCGTTATTTGCTTATTTTCATTGAGGTACTCCAAGATGGCATCTCTTAGAAAACCTTCAAATGGTTTACCCACGACAGATGTTAAACTTACCGGCCTATAGTTTCCAGGCTCTCTTTTTGGACCCTTTTTGAATATAGGCACTACATTTGCTATGCGCCAATTCTGTGGAATACTCCCTGTCAGTATAGAGACCTTAAATATCAGAAATAAGGGTCTGGCTATGACATCACTTAATTCTCTTAGGATACGGGGGTATATGCCATCCGCTCCTGGCGATTTGTCTATTTTAATCTTTTTAAGATGTTGCTGTACTTCTTCTTCGGTCAGACAGGGCACTTTTAATGGGGAATTAACTTTTACATTCTGCATTTCATCTGACAGTTTATTTTCTTCAGTGCATACAGTGGAGAAAAAAATATTTAATAGCTTTGCTTTCTCCTCATCACTCTCTGCAACTCCCCCCTCATTACTCTGTAGAGGGCTAACACCTCCAGATTTATACTTTTTACCATTTATATAATTGAAAAACGTTTTAGGGTTAGTTTCGTCTCTTTAGCAATTAATCTTTCGCTCTCTAGTTTGTCTGCTTTTATTTGTTTTTTACATATTCAATTTATTTCCTTATAGTTTTTCAGTGCTTCCTCGCTACCCTCCTGTTTTAGTGATTTAAATGCTTTATTTTTGTAAATTATTGCTTTCTGTACTGTTCTATTTATCCACATAGTTCCTTAACCTTTTATTCCCATAAGGTATGTACCTCTCACAATTAGATTTTCGGATGCTTTTAAAAATATCCCATTTTGTGGCTGTATTTTTATTTTTGAGGACTTTGTCCCAGCTAGTTAGGCCTATGGCCTCTCTTAGTTGGCTAAATTTAGCTTTTTTGAAGTGTGTTATTTTTGTTCCTCCCTGAAGAAACACTCTTTTGAATGATAATTGGAAGGTTGTTACTTTATGGTCACTATTTCCCAGTTATCTCCCGACCTGCACATCTGTTGTTCTGTCAGGTCTATTGGTTAATACTAAGTCCAGTATGGCCGTCCCTCTAGTCGGGTCCTGAACCAGTTGGGAAAGGCAATTGTCTTTGGTTATTGCCAATAATCAGTTTCCTTTATGAGATATACAAGTTTCAGTTTCCCAGTCTATATCTGGGTAGTTGAAGTCCCCCATAATAACCACCTCATTATGATTTGCCGCCTCGTCTATCTCGTTTAGTTGCAGATTTTCTGTGGACTCTGGTATATTAGATGGTTTATAATAAACTCCTATTAGTAATTTATTATTGTTTTTGCCTCCATGTGTTTCTACCCACAGTGACTCCACATGTTCATGTCCTTCACTTATATCCTACCTGAGTGTGGGCTTTAGACAGGACTTTACATAAAGACAGACCCCCCCCCCCTCTCTGAATTTCGTGATCCTTTCCAAACAGACTGTAACCCTGTACATTAACCACCCAGTCATAGCTATCATCCAGCCATGTCTCAGTTATTCCCACTATGTCAAAATCCTCCTCACACATCACTAATTCCAGTTCCCCAGTTTTATTAGTCAGGCTTCTGGCATTAGTATACATGCATTTAAGAGGTTTAGGTATATATTTTTTAACCTACACTTTTACTTCGGAGCTGTTCTAGTCCCTCCTTCCATTTCTCCCCAGTCGCATTACCTTGACCCAGGTCTCTTTCTGCACTATCTTCCCATCCTATAACGTAATTACCCTCCCCCCCAGTCCCTAGTTTAAACACTCCTCCAACCTTCTAGCCATCTTCTCCCCAACACAGCTGCCCCTTCACCATTGAGGTGCAGCCCATCCCTACAATAGAGCCTGTAGCCAACAGAGAAGTCAGCCCAGTTCTCCAGGAACCCAAACCCCTCCTTTCTACACCAGTTCTTGAGCAACTTGATAACCTCCCTAATCTCCCGCTGCCTTTCTTGTGTGGCTCGTTGTACCAGTAGTATTTTGGAAAATACTACCTTTGAGGTCCTTGCCCTAAGCTTTTGACCTACAGTTGTGTTCAAAATTATTCAACCCCCACTGCTGTAAAGGGTTTTAGGGAATTTAGTGTACATTTGTAAATGTGTTCAGAATGAAATCTTACAAGGACTTTTTAAAGAACCAAATGCAACTAAAATGACATCAATTGTTTTTGTAATACAGTATTACTTTTTTTGTGATTTCTTAATTGACACAATTATTCAACCCCTTAAAGACTACCACTCTTAAGAACAGAGGTTCAATCAAGTGTTTTCGATCAGGTATTGAAAACACCTGTGGATGTCAAGGAGCAGCAATCAAGCATAATAAGCACCAATTAGGCAGATTTAAAAGGACTGTGATACTAGTTCCTTCTAGACATTTACTGGTGTGTTTACAAACATGGTGAAGTCAAGAGAATGGTCCAGGAAGACAAGAGAAGAGGTGATTTCTCTTCACAGGAAGGGCAATGGCTATAAGAAGATTGCAAAGATGTTAAACATACCAAGAGACACCATAGGAAGCATCATTTGTAAATTCAAGGCAAAGGGCACTGTTGAAACGCTACCTGGTCGTGGCAGAAAGAAGATGCTGACTTCGACTGCTGTGCGCTACCTGAAGCGCAAAGTGAAGAAAAGTCCCAGTGTGACTGCTGAGGAACTGAAAAAAGATTTGTCAGATGTGTGTACTGAAGTTTCAGCTCAGACAATAAGGCGCACATTGCGTAATGAAGGCCTCCATGCCAGAACTCACAGGCGCACCCCCTTGCTGTCTCCAAAGAATAAGAAGAGTCGACTGCAGTATGCCAAAAGTCATGTGGACAAACCACAAAAGTTTTGGGATAGTGTTCTGTGGACTGATGAAACAAAATTTGAACTGTTTGGGCCCATTGATCAATGCTATGTTTGGAGGAGGAAGAACAAGGCCTATGAAGAAAAGAACACCTTGCCTACTGTCAAGCATGGCGGGGGGTCAATCATGCTTTGGGGCTGTTTTGCTTCTACAGGTACAGGGAAGCTTCAGCGTGTGCAAGGTACCATGAATTCTCTTCAGTACCAGGAGATATTGGATGAAAATGTGATGCAGTCCGTCACAAACCTGAGGCTTGGGAGACGTTGGACCTTTCAACAGGACAATGATCCCAAGCCTACCTCCAAGTCGACTAGAGCATGGTTGCAGATTAAAGGCTGGAACATTTTGAAGTGGCCATCGCAGTCACCAGACTTAAATCCGATTGAGAACCTCTGGTGGGACTTAAAGAAAGCAATTGCAGCGCGCAAGCCTAAGAATGTGACTGAACTGGAGGCTTTTGCCCAAGAAGAATTGGCGAAGATACCCGTAGATCGCTGCAAGACACTTGTGTCAAGCTATGCTTAACGTTTAAAAGCTGTTATAACTGGAAAAGGATGTTGTACTAAGTACTAAGATTGAATGTCACTTGGGGGTAGAATAAAACTGATAATGATGTGAGCACAGAAAATATATTTGTGGTTATTTCATTATAAATGTTATGTTATATTTGTCTGACTTACAAGTGCCTCTTTGATTTAATTGTAAACAAGATGACTGAAATTATCAAAATCAATGTCAAACTGGCCAAAACACTCAATTTAAGTGGGGGTTGAATAATTTTGAACACAACTGTAAATCCACCTACCTATGGACCATGACCGCTTGATCTTCTCCTACCCCTCCCAGTAATCTGTCAACCCGATCGGCAATGTGTCGAACTCGAGTGCCAGGAAGACAACACACCATTGGACGATCCCAGTCTTTGTGACAGATTGCCCTATCTGTACCTCTAATAATTGAGTCTCCCAATACCAGCACCTGTCTGGCCTGCCCTGCTCTCCTGGTCCCCGGCTTACTGGAGCTGACATTCCCCTGACTGGCAGAGGAAGTGTCTGGCTGCAGCAGTGCTCTCTCTTAACTGACATCCCCCTCATCTGCCAACCGTGTAAACTTGTTGGGGTGTGTCAGATCAAGGCTAGCCTCCCTGGCACTCTTCCCTTTACCCCGCTTTCTAACTGTTACCCAGCTAGCTACCTCACTTTCCTGAGCCTCCTTGCTACCATCCTCCCTCACATCTACCCCACAGAGTGCTTTTCAGTGAGCAGCAAACTCTTTTCCAAATTGTCAATGCTTCTCAGTGTTGAAATTCGCCCATTTCGATACTCGATGTGCGATTCAAAACGGGAAATTTGCTCAAATTTTGAACAAAGATATGCACCCTCAAATGTCTGTTCCAGGACTGCATACATTAGACAAGATGGGCTCTTGACTGCGCTGTCAATAATGGAACACATACTAAGTGGGGATTACGCAAGAAAAGAGAAAAATACAACATAGTGCAGTGATAAGAATCTAACTTACTGTACAGTAGTCCACTCCTAAAGTCCCTGAATCTCAAGTCACGTAATCTAAAGTCACGCAATTAATACAAACACGCACTTAAACTCAAACACGCGAACTTTCACAAACTCACGTTATTTGCCCGTTTTAGCATTGCAGCCATGGGAAGATTCAAAAGCGCCCAGGATGCCATGGTAACCAATTGTAGCCACGTGATTTCACTGTGGGGGCTCCGATCGGAAGACAGAGAGAGCCGCATCCCACTGCCTTACCTTCCTTAGATGCCGCGATCAGTCTTAAATGATGGAATTCAGTGGGATTGCCATTCCCCGTCATTGCAGCCTGGTGTCTGCTGTATGATACAGCTAGCACCCGCTGTGTATGGAGCGGGCTTACTATAGCAGCAAGCTCCATACATTCCCTCAGCCACCATGATGTATGGGTATACTTGATTTATAGCGATTCATGACTAATTAATTTGTAACTAATTAAATTTCTTGTCAAGTCAAGTAAATTTCGGCAAGTCAGCCGAATCAAATTTTTCAAAACATCGCTCAACTCTAATTGTAAAATGAAATTCCAATGTTAACATATACCTTGAACACACACAAAAATAGAATTTGCTACATTTCAATATATAATACGAAACAAAAAATAATATCATCTGATTTTACTGCAGTGATGTCTAATGCAAGGAGTGTATTTAACCTCTTGTTGAATACTGAATCTGGACTACAGGCAGAAGAAAATTATTTCTTTTACCTAAAGAAATCTTTATTAAAAAAATTATTTTCTCACTTTAAAACAGCCCCAAATTCCAGCAGTCAAAGTCTGCAGCTCTAATTGGTTGTCCCACTGAGCTCTACCACCACTTTCTCTGCAAAATTGTGCACAATTGGTCCACCACAAGGGCATAATTTGTCATGGAAATAGGTCCTGAGAGTGAATATAGATGTAATTATGGCACAGCATGCAGGAAAAATAACATTCATCATTATTTTTCAGAAGGACTAATCATGTTGTTTTTACATTAGTGTCGGACCAGTCGCTGCAGAATGGAGATTCCTAAAACAGCATAAATAATTACAAAACAAGCCTCTGCAATTATCTGTCCAGTTAGGGTTTTTCTGTGCTGCATTTTATTTCTGTAAATTTCTTGAAGGTCTAGCTATGCAGACCTAAAAATTAACCTCTCCTAATTAAATGCAACTCCGTTATATGAAGCCAGTAATACACAGCCAGAAATACTGTAATATGTAGTTAGCAATAAACATTATTACATTGAGCATAGCCTATTTTGGGGGGGGGGGCAGATTTCCGATAAGCACATTATATTATACAGTACCACTTAAACCACCCTTATTACTACAGGACAAATATTAGTTTTCAAGTTATGGACAGGTGTGTATCTATAGGGAGTGCAGAGTAAGTAGGTAATATTATAAATGCTACATGGTAGGTGGAAGCAAAGTGACAGAGTTTGCACTGGGGTCCAAGGGCTTCAAGTTACACCACTGATCACTGAGGAACCACCATTCCTAGCTGTTCATCCCAATAGACACCCCCCCATTCGTTGGGATGCATGTCTTAATGCTAGCAGTCCAGGTCCCTTGAAAGGTTTCCATTACTTTGTAAGAGATGTGAGTCTCTGCATTTTGAGTGTTCTGTATGTAACTGTTGGTGTAATTGGTGGTGCTGTCTTTCTGCTTACATCTCACTAGTTTTCTGCTTAGGCAGGGGATATGTCTTGGTATTGAAGTCTGTTGGAGCTATTGACACTGTAACTAATTACAGTGGATGGAGGCCTCAGTACAGTACAGTGAAAAACAACTTTTATTTAATTTGCGAATGAGCCACAAGTGCCCATTGGGCAGTTCCAATCACAGGATTCAGTTTCTACGTTACCTTCCCCGACCCTTGACTCCCCTTTTGTTTGTTTTGATTGACAGCCCCTTTGCTGTCCTGATAGCACTCTCAACAGTGCTGAAATCTCATGCACGCAAGTGCATGTCCTGTACTGTCCAGCCTGTGTCCATTGGCACAGCACAGGGAGTGTGGAGGAGAGGCTGGGCACTTACTGCATCAGAAGCACACAGTGAACACTGTCGGCTCTTTGCATATTGGATAAAAGTAGTTATTTTCTCTACTGGCACATCAGTGCACATCAGTAAAGTCCTCTTTTCACACGTGTTTCACACCTGTACTCTCCCCCTGTGATTAGTTTAGTGGTGTTAATGGGTCTGACATACCCCTTTAGGTTAGAGACAGATGTTAAAAAAGAGAAGTCGTATCAGTTCTTTTATGATCCACTCCTGATTTTGGCTTCCAAAACTGCACCAGGAAACCTGATCATGCAGCGGTACCCTTAAAGGATGAGTTTTAGAGACTTTCAATAATGCAGATATTGAGCAATGCCTAGTAGAGGAAGGAAGAGACTAGCAGAGTGCAGGCTTTATATGAGAACTGCATGACGGAGATTTGTGCCACAACAGGCACAATATACTTTTTCTAGAACAATATATTTTTTGTAGAATTGAGAGGGAGATTAACCACTTCAGCCCCGCTAGGTGAAACCCCCTTCATGACCAGAGCACTTTACACTTCGGCACTACACTATTTTCACCGTTTATCGCTCGGTCATGCAACTTACCACCCAAATGAATTTTACCTCCTTTTCTTCTCACTAATAGAGCTTTCATTTGGTGGTATTTTATTGCTGCTGGCATTTTTACTTTTTTTGTTATTAATCAAAATGTAACGATTTTTTTGCAAAAAAATGACATTTTTCACTTTCAGCTGTAAAATTTTGCCAAAAAAACGACATCCATATATACATTTTTTGCCAAATTTATTGTTCTACATGTCTTTGATAAAAAAAAATGTTTGGGCAAAAAAAAAATGGTTTGGGTAAAAGTTATAGCATTTACAAACTATGGTACAAAAATGTGAATTTCCGCTTTTTGAAACAGCTCTGACTTTCTGAGCACCTGTCATGTTTCCTGAGGTTCTACAATGCCCAAACAGTAGAAAACCCCCACAAGTGACCCCATTTCGGAAAGTAGACACCCTAAGGTATTCGCTGATGGGCATAGTGAGTTCATAGAACTTTTTATTTTTTGTCACAAGTTAGCGGAAAATGATGATGATTTTATTTTTTTTATTTTTTCTTACAAAGTCTCATATTCCACTAACTTGCGACAAAAAATAAAAAATTCTAGGAACTCACCATGCCCCTCACAGAATACCTTGGGGTGTCTTCTTTCCAAAATGGGGTCACTTGTGGCGTAGTTATACTGCCCTGGCAATTTAGGGGCCCAAATGTGTGAGAAGAACTTTGCAATCAAAATGTGTAAAAAATGACCGGTGAAATCCAAAAGGTGCACTTTGGAATATGTGCCCCTTTGCCCACCTTGGCAGCAAAAAAGTGTGACACATCTGGTATCGCCGTACTCAGGAGAAGTTGGGGAATGTGTTTTGGGGTGTCATTTTACATATACCCATGCTGGGTGAGAAAAATATCTTGGTCAAATGCCAACTTTGTATAAACAAATGGGAAAAGTTGTCTTTTGCCAAGATATTTCTCTCACCCAGCATGGGTATATGTAAAATGACACCCCAAAACACATTCCCCAACTTCTCCTGAGTACGGCGATACCAGATGTGTCACACTTTTTTGCTGCTAAGGTGGGCAAAGGGGCACATATTCCAAAGTGCACCTTTCAGATTTTGCAGGCCATTTTTTACACATTTTGATTGCAAGGTACTTCTCACACATTTGGGCCCCTAAATTGCCAGGGCAGTATAACTACGCCACAAGTGACCCCATTTTGGAAAGAAGACACCCCAAGGTATTCCGTGAGGGGCATGGCGAGTTCCTAGAATTTTTTATTTTTTGTCACAAGTTAGCGGAAAATGATGATTTTTTTTTTTTCTCTTTTTTCCTTACAAAGTCTCATATTCCACTAACTTGCGACAAAAAATAAAAAATTCTAGGAACTCGCCATGCCCCTCACGGAATACCTTGGGGTGTCTTCTTTCCAAAATGGGGTCACTTGTGGCGTAGTTATACTGCCCTGGCAATTTAGGGGCCCAAATGTGTAAGAAGAACTTTGCAATCAAAATCTGTAAAAAATGACCGGTGAAATCCGAAAGGTGCACTTTGGAATATGCGCCCCTTTGCCCACCTTGGCATCAAAAAAGTGTCACACATGTGGTATCGCCGTACTCAGGAGAAGTTGGGGAATGTGTTTTGGGGTGTCATTTTACATATACCCATGCTGGGTGAGAGAAATATCTTGGCAAAAGACAACTTTTCCCATTTGTTTATACAAAGTTGGCATTTGACCAAGATATTTTTCTCACCCAGCATGGGTATATGTAAAATGACACCCCAAAACACATTCCCCAACTTCTCCTGAGTACGGCGATACCACATGTGTGACACTTTTTTGCAGCCTAGATGCGCAAAGGGGCCCAAATTCTTTTTAGGTGGGCATTTTTAGACATTTGGATCCCAGACTTCTTCTCACACTTTCGGGCCCCTAAAAAGCCAGGGCAGTATAAATACCCCACATGTGACCCCACTTTGGAAAGAAGACACCCCAAGGTATTCAATGAGGGGCATGGCGAGTTCCTAGAATTTTTTTTTTTTTGCATAAGTTAGCGATATTGATTTTTTTTTGTTTTTTTCTCACAAAGTCTCACTTTCCGCTGAGGCCTAGTTCACACGAACGTATGGCTTTTATAGTTTTTTGCGGTCCGTTTTTCACGGATCCGTTGTTCAGTTTTTGAGTTCCGTTGTGTTTCCGTTTCCGTTCCGTTGTTCCGTTCCGTTGTTCCGTTCCGTTTTTCCGTATGCCATGTACAGTTTACAGTAATTACATAGGAAAAATTGGGCTGGCCATAACATTTTCAATAGATGGTTCAGAAAAAACGGAACGGAAACGGAAGACATACGGATGCATTTCCGTATGTGTTCCGTTTTTTTTGCGGATCCATTGACTTGAATGGAGCCACGACCCGTGATTTACGGCCAAATATAGGACAAGCTCTATCTTTCAACGGAACGGAAAAACGGAAAAACGGAAACGGAAGGCATACGGAACACATTCCGTTTTTTTTGCGGAACCATTGAAATGAATGGTTCCGTATACGGACCGTATACGGAACACAAAAAAACGGCCCGTACACCCGCAAAAAAAACGTTCGTGTGAACTAGGCCTAACTTAGGACAAAAATTTCAATCTTTCATGGACTCAATATGCCCCTCACGGAATACCTTGGGGTGTCTTCTTTCCGAAATGGGGTCACATGTGGGGTATTTATACTGCCCTGGCTTTTTAGGGGCCCTAAAGCGTGAGAAGAAGTCTGGAATATAAATGTCTAAAAATGTTTACGCATTTGGATTCCGTGAGGGGTATGGTGCGTCCATGTGAGATTTTATTTTTTGACACAAGTTAGTGGAATATGAGACTTTGTAAGAAAAAAAAAAAAAATAAAAAAAATTTCCGCTAACTTGTGCCCAAAAAAATCTCTGAATGGAGCCTTACCAGGGGGGGGGTGATCAATGACAGGGGGGTGATCAATGACAGGGGGGTGATCACCCATATAGACTCCCTGATCACCCCCCTGTCATTGATCACCCCCCTGTAAGGCTCCATTCAGACATCCGCATGATTTTTACGGATCCATGGATACATGGATCGGATCCACAAAACGCATGCGGACGTCTGAATGGAGCCTTACAGGGGGGTTATCAATGACAGGGGGTGATCAGGGTGATCACCCCCATGTCACTGATCACCCCTCCTGTAAGGCTCCATTCAGACATCCGCATGATTTTTTACGGATCCATGGATACATGGATCGGATCCACAAAACGCATGCGGACGTCTGAATGGAGCCTTACAGGGGGGTTATCAATGACAGGGGGTGATCAGGGTGATCACCCCCCTGTCACTGATCACCCCTCCTGTAAGGCTCCATTCAGACATCCGCATTATTTTTTACGGATACATGGATCGGATCCACAAAACGCATGCGGACGTCTGAATGGAGCCTTACAGGGGGGTTATCAATGACAGGGGGTGATCAGGGTGATCACCCCCCTGTCACTGATCACCCCTCCTGTAAGGCTCCATTCAGACATCCGCATGATTTTTTACGGATCCATGGATACATGGATCGGATCCACAAAACGCATGCGGACGTCTGAATGGAGCCTTACAGGGGGGTTATCAATGACAGGGGGTGATCAGGGTGATCACCCCCCTGTCACTGATCACCCCCCTGTAAGGCTCCATTCAGACGTCCGTATGCTTTTTGCGGATCCGATCCATGTATCCATGGATCCGTAAAAATCATGCGGACGTCTGAATGGAGCCTTACAGGGGGGTGATCAATGACAGGGGGGTGATCAATGACAGGGGGTGATCAATGACAGGGGGTGATCAGGGAGTGTATATGGGTGATCACCCGCCTGTCATTGATAAACCCCCTGTAAGGCTCCATACAGACGTCCGTATGCTTTTTGCGGATCCGATCCATGTATCCGTGGATCCGTAAAAATCATACGGACGTCTGAACGGAGCCTGACAGGGGGGTGATCAATGACAGGGCGGTGATCAATGACAGGGGGGTGATCAGGGAGTTTATATGGGGTGATCATGGATGATCAGGGGTTAATAAGTGACGGGGGGGGGGTGTAGTGTAGTGTAGTGTGGTGCGACTGTACTGACCTACCTGAGTCCTCTGGTGGTCGATCCTAACAAATGGGACCACCAGAGGACCAGGTAGGAGGTATATTAGACGCTGTTATGAAAACAGCATCTAATATACCTGTTAGGGGTTAAAAAATTCGGATCTCCAGCCTGCCAGCGAGCGATCGCCGCTGGCAGGCTGGAGATCCACTCGCTTACCTTCCGTTCCTGTGAGCGCGCGCGCCTGTGCGCGCGCGTTCACAGGAAATCTCGCGTCTCGCGAGAAGACGCGTATATGCGTCCAGGAGGAATAAAGCAACCACCTCCCGGATGCATATATGCGTACAGCGGTCGGGAGGTGGTTAAGGTCTGACATCTAGAAAACAAATGTGTCCTATATCTCCTCAATCTAAAGCATAGTGGCTACAGATGTCATAGTTATTTTGTTGTGGTATAGTTGACCAACAGAGAGTATCAATGCCATATTGAGAAGTAAGCAATTTCAGTTATTAATAAAAGAACTCCAGATTTTTTTTGATTTTTTTTTTGCTTGTAAAGTACAGCCATAGAACTAGTATAAAAAAATAATGTAGAGGCTAATGTGTATGCCTCATTATCATCATCAAGCTCGTCCTCCTGCACCACTAACTCCTGCTTGTCCTGCTCCTCATCCAATGTTAGATCCTCATTTCACATCCTCTACCCTAATGAGCTGCCATATGGTTTGAGCTGGAAAAAACACTTGCTCCCTGCTGTAGTGATGTGGTGCATCAGTATGCGTTATTTCCACCAAATACAGAGTAGCTACAATCTTCCAGCCATTGTCGATAACCACCTTGCCCAAATGTAGCTGGTAAATATCTAGTGGGAAATGTATTACTTGATGTAAATTAGCAACTGATCTGCTGTGTGGCTTTTCTCTTGTAGGCTTATCAGTGCTAAGACTGCATGGCAACCCTTCAGTTTACATAAATGAAATGATCTGTCCTGTTTCTGTTGGGGATGGGAGGAACCTATGGAGATGGATGTGGAGGGAGGATGTGGATAAGAGCCTGGTATGTAAACCAAAGAGGCACAAACATGTAGGTGTCGATAGGACCATTACCGTGGTGCTGCATTGCCGCTGCTCTATGTGTCCATGGTGGCATTTACCTTGCCTTACAATGAAAATTCCTAAGAGCGTCCCACACTCTCCACCATGATAGACGGTTTATGGTTTTGTATATATGGTTGTATATATGGTTTTGTATATATGCAGGCAAACTGGCTAGAATTTTTTGGGGAGGAGACAACAATTTTTATCTATTTAGGTGAAGACCTGGAACTTCAAGACAATTTTCATTATCAGACAATTTTAAATAATTTCTTAGAAAAAAAAATTCAAGTGGCCAGAAGTTCCATAGACCATAATTAAAGGGTTTATCCAGGAAAAGGATATTTTTGACTTATCCTCAGGATATCTCATTAGTATCATCAGTGGTACAACACCCTGGACCCCCGTCAATCAGCTGTCAGACAAGGTCTTGAGCGCCGCAGCTTCTTTTTAGGTCAGTTACATCACTGTACATCCGTCACATGGCTAGTTGCAACTCAGCCTCATTCAAGTCAATGGGGCTGAGCTACAATACCAAGCACTGCCACTATACAATGTACGACGCTGTCCTTGAAAAGCTGCTGGGAGAGCTTTGGTGAGTACAGCGGACTCCATAAAAAAGCTGATCGGTGGGGGTTTCGGGACATGGACCCCCACTGATGTGATAATAATTACCTATCCTGAGGATAAGTCATCATCTTTTCTGGGATAACCCCTTTAAATATTGGTGAAGACATGGAACTACAAGACAATTTTCATAAAATTTCTGAGAACAAGACAATTTGAAACAATTTTTAGAAAAAAAGGTACAGGTGGTTAGAGGAAGCATTGTATTAAGGTACTTTTTATACAGATTTTTGGGCACAGAAGGCACATTAGTAAATATGGACCAATGTACGTTAGGTCAGGCACATGACTCTGATACATACAGTTTTTGTAAAACAATATTCATAACTTTTTTGGAAAATAAATTGGCACTTTTCACAGAATCTAAAACAATGCAAGCTACATCAGGTACATGACTTTCATGCATTGCGTTTTTGCCAAACAATTTCCATACATTTTTAGGAAAAAGAAATGCCACTTCGGCAGAGTCCAATAACATCCGACATTCTAGAAACAAATGACCGCATTAGAGCACATTACCACTCTAACCATCAGGTCTTGCCCTAGGTCTTTTCAGACTGCACCAATAGGCCAATACCTCAGGTTAAGGGTCCATTCACACGTCCGCAATTTCGTTCCGCGTTTTGCGGAACTGAATTGCAGACCCATTCATTTCTATTGGGCCGCACGATGTGCCCGGACACGGAATTGCGGACCCGCACTTCCAGGTCCGCAATTCCGTTCCTGAAAAAAATAGAACATGTCCAATTCTTCTCCGCAATTGCGGACAAGAATAGGCGTATTCTATAGTGCCGGCAATGTGCTGTCCGCAAAATGCGGAACGCACATTGCCTCTGTCCATGTTTTGCTGATCGGCAGCTCCGTAAATCCGTAAAACACGTTGCGGACGTGTGAATGGACCTTAAGTATATCAGTCTGTGCTAAATAGATTTTTTGTAATAAAATTTACATTTTTTTAAAAAGAAAAGGCACAGCTGGACACACTCTGCGGCCAAACTATATGCTCTCAGTGATGCTGGAAAATATGCTTATTTGTACACTTAAAAATGGTAAAAATAATGCACTTCTCTGTTTACTGAAAAACATCTCTATACTTTTTCACCAGAAATGAATGCAGTGCATTCAAATGTTTTGTGTATTACTGAAATACCGCCCTATACTCTTTCACCAGAAATGACTGCAAATGATTTTAGCGTAAATAACAACAAAAGTGACCTGCGTATATATTTCTTGTATTGTATTGAAATCAGTGCAGTTAACAGCAAAAGTGCCCTGCGTATATATTTATCTTTTTCCACAGATAAAAGCCACTAAAGGCTTTTCAACCCTAATAATTAATTGCTGGAATTACAGAGAGGAATTATGAGACTTTCTGGATCTCCATGTAATGTTTCCCTGCACTTGTAAATCGATTGTTTTCACAATGAGGATTTTACTATAACTCTCCCTAGCATCTGCACATGTTTCTCCCTGACTGTGAAATGATTCCTCTCACTATCCTTTCCCTGCACTAGTAAATCACTGGTTTTCACAAAAAGGAAATTCAAATGACTCTGCCTACTAGCATCTTCACACGTCTCTCCCTAGCACCCACCTGCATACATGTCTGTCCCTGACCAATGTACGATGGTGAATGGTGGCATCTAAGATGGCCGCCGTATTTATAGGGATGTGACATCACCGGGCTGGCTGGCTGCTGATTGGCTGCATGCATGGCATTATGGGTCATCCCGCCTTCCCAGAGTTCCTTGACCCATGTCCTCACACGTGTAGCCACCATTTTAGATGCCCACCATTGCAGGAAATAATGCGATTCATTACCACGAAGCGTGAGGAAATTCACATTCGTTCAGAAGCAAATTTTTCCTGAAATTTGGAACTAATTCGACTTTGTCAGCTTCGATTCGCTCATCTTTAATTATTATATAACTATTACACCTTGCTGCACTGCACTGATCCAAATTGCCATTATACAGCTCTGTAATTCCAGCTAACTGTTCTTGTTATTGGGGTGCAAGTGCTGTTTGATGCAGCCATTAACAGTGTTTATCACAAGGAAATATTTCTACGTCTTATTTGCCCTTGTATGGTGCAGTTATATGTTCTAAAGCATTTTTGGGCTTGTATTAGTAGGAAAAAAAGGGCTTATTAGCCGTTGTGTGGTGAAGTGAGAAAATTACAGCCCTTTTTGCCGTGTATTAGTGGCAAAAGTATATTTATTTGCCGTTCAGCGGTGTACTTATATGCACTAAAGCCCTTTTTGGCATGTATTAGTGGCAAAAAAATATATATTATTTGCCATTCAGCAGTGCAGTTATATGTTCTAAAGCCCTTTTTGGCGTATATGAGTGGCAAAAAAATATATATTATTTGCCGTTCAGCTGTGCAGTTATATGTTCTAAATCCTTTTCTGGAGTGTATAAGTGGGAAAAAGTAAGGGCCTATTTGTCGTTCAGCTGTGCAGTTATATGTTCTGAAGCCCTTTTTGGCGTGTATTAGTGGCAAAAAAAAATATATTATTTGTCATTCAGCGGTGCAGTGATATGTCCTAAAGCCCTTTTTGGCTTATATTAGTGGCAAAAATATATATATTATTTGCCGTTCAGCGGTGCAGTTATATGTTCTAAAGCCTTTTCTGGAGTATATAAGTGGAAAAAAGTAAGGGCCTAATTGTCGTTCAGCGGTGCACTTATAACAGCCTATTTGCCATTCAGCAGTGCAGTTATATGTTCTACAGCCATTTTTGGTGTGCATTAGTGGCAAAAAAAATATATAATTTGCCGTTCAGCGGTGCAGTTATATGTCCTAATATGTTCTAAAGCCCTTTTTGGCTTATATTAGTGGCAAAAATATATATTATTTGCCGTTCAGCAGTGCAGTTATATGTTCTAATATGTTCTAAAGCCCTTTTTGGCTTATATTAGTGGCAAAAAAAAATATATTATTTGCCGTTCACCGGTGTAGTTATATGTTCTAAAGCCTTTTGTGGCGTGTACAAGTGGAAAAAATAAGGGCCTAATTGCCATTCAGCAGTGCAGTTATATGTTCTAAAGCCCTTTTTGGCATATATTAGTGGCAAAAAAATATATATTATTTGCCGTTCAGCTGTACAGTTATATGTTCTAAAGCCAGGGCCGTCTTTAATATTGATTGGACCCTGGGCAAAAATTTACTTGGGCCCCCTGGATCCCGCCTTCCCACACCTTAGCAGGCAATCACGTCCTCCACCACAACACACACACAAAAAATCCACACATCTGGTAGAGTACAGTGAATGACTGTAAATACTTCCAGTTCTGAAGACTCCAGCGGCTCAGAATCAGTGTTCTGTGCAGCTGGGCTCAGGCTGGAATTGGGCACCGCTCTGCAGGAAGGAGACCAGGGCTTGGCTCACCCTAGTATTACAGTGCACCCCAGCACCCCACAGTATGCAGAATAGCACCCTATAGTATACAGCACCACACAGTATGCAGTTTAGCATCCCACACTATACAATACCCCACAGTATATAGTAGAGCAGTATAGCAGCCCACAGTATACAGCACCCCACAGTATACAACACCTCACTGTATACAGCACCCCAAACTATACACGATACAGCCCCCCACACTATACAGTACAGCAGTATAGCACTTCACAATATACAGCCCCCCACACTATACAGGCCCCCCACACTATACAGCCCCCCCCCCCCACACTATACAGGCCCACCCCCACACTATACAGGCCCACCCCCACACTATACAGGCCCCCACAGTATACAGGCCCCTACACAGTATACAGGCCCCCACACAGTATAAGCCCAACACACAGTATACAGGCCCCCACACAGTATACAGCCCACCACACAGTATATAGCCCCCCCACACAGTATACAGCCCCCCACACACACAGTATACAGCCCACCACACAGTATAAGGCCCCCCACAGTATACAGGCCCCTACACAGTATACAGTATACAGCCCACCACACAGTATACAGCCCCCAGAGTATACAGGCCCCCCAGTATACAGGCCCCCCACAGTATACAACCCCACACAGTATACAGCCCACCACACAGTATACAGTCCCACACAATATACAGCCCCCCACAGTATACAGGCCCCCACACAATATACAGCACCCCACTATACAGTAGTTTACAGTATATTAACCTTTTTCTGATATAATCTTCACACAAAAAAGCTCCACAGTTAACTTCTGCAACACTCCTGCTAGGACCTGTGATGACCTCATAGCCATGTGACCAGTAATTGCTAGGTTACTGGTCACATGGTGATGATGTCATCTAAGTTCCTAGATCACAACGTTAAAGTACACAGACAGCTTGACACCCGGGGCAGTAGCTAACAGGGCTCAAGAGGCAGCTGCCTTGGGCCCCCCAGGAGCAACTGGGCCCGGGGCAGCTGCCTCTTTTGCCCCTTGGTAAAGATGGCCCTGTCTAAAGCCTTTCTGGAGTGTATAAGTGGAAAAAAGTAAGGGCCTATTTGTCATTCAGCGGTGTACTTATATGTTCTAAAACCCTTTTTGGCGTGTATTAGTGGCAAAAAATGTGCAGTTATATGTTCTAAAGCTCTTTTGGCATGTATTAGTGACAAAAAAATAGATATTATTTGCTGTTCAGCGGTGCAGTTATATGTCCTAATATGTTCTAAAGCCCTTTTTGGCTTATATTAGTGGCAAAAAAAAAATATATTATTTGCCGTTAACCAGTGTAGTTATATGTTCTAAAGCCTTTTGTGGCGCATATAAGTGGAAAAAATAAGGGCCTAATTGCCATTCAGCAGTGCAGATATATATGTTCAAAAGCCCTTTTTGGCATGTATTAGTGGCAAAAAATATATAAATTTGCAGTTCAGCGGTGCAGTTATATGTTCTAGAGCTCTTTTTGTTGTGTATTAATGGCAGAAAAATATAGATTATTTGCTGTTCAGCAGTGTAGTTATATGCTCTAAAGCCTTTTGTGGCGTGTATAAGTGGAAAAATATAACGGCCTATTTGCCATTCAGTAGTGCAGTTACACTGTATGTTCTACAGCCCTTTTTGGTGTCTATTAGTGGCAAAAAAATATATATTTGCCTTTCTGCGGTGCAGTTATATGTTCTAAAACCATTTTTGCCGTGTATTAGTGGCGCAAAAAAAGTATTTGCCGTTGTGTGGTTAAGTGAGAAAATTACAGCCCTTTTTGCCGTGTATTTGGGGGGAAAAATTTACATTTGCCGTTCAGCAGTGCAGTTATATGTTCTAAAGTCCATTGGCGTGTATTAGTGACATAAAAATATTAATTTGCAGTTCAGAGGTGCAGTTATATGTTCTAAAGCCCTTTTTGGCGTGTATTAGTGGCAAAAAATATATATTTGCCTTTCTGCGGTGCAGTTATATGTTCTAAAACCATTTTTGCCGTGTATTAGTGGCGCAAAAAAAGTATTTGCCGTTGTGTGGTTAAGTGAGAAAATTACAGCCCTTTTTGCCGTGTATTTGTGGAAAAAAATAAGGGCCAATTTGCCGTTCAGCGGCGCAGTTATATGTACGTCCCCTGCATCGTCTTCCACCCAGTCTTGATCCCTGACCTCCTGTTCAGTCTGCACACTGCAGAAAGACGCAGCAGTTGGCACCTGTGTTTCGTCATCATCAGAGACATGCTGAGGTGGTATTCCCATGTCCTCATCATCAGGAAACATAAGTGGTTGTGCGTCAGTGCATTCTATGTCTTCCACCGCTGGGGAAGGGCTAGGTGGATGCCCTTGGGAAACCCTGCCAGCGGAGTCTTCAAACAGCATAAGCGACTGCTGCATAACTTGAGGCTCAGACAGTTTCCCTGGTATGCATGGGGGTGATGTGACAGACTGATGGGCTTGGTTTTCAGGCGCCATCTGTGCGCTTTCTGCAGAAGACTGGGTGGGAGATAATGTGAACGTGCTGGATCCACTGTCGGCCACCCAATTGACTAATGCCTGTACCTGCTCAGGCCTTACCATCCTTAGAACGGCATTGGGCCCCATCAAATATCGCTGTAAATTATGGTGGCTACTGGGACCTGAGGTAGTTTGTACTCTAGGACGTGTGGTTGTGGCAGAACGGCCACGTCCTCTCCCAGCACCAGAGGGTCCACTAACACCACCACGACCATGTCCGCGTCCGCGTCCTTTACTAGATGTTTTCCTCATTGTTATCGTTCACCACAACAACAAAAATATTATTTGGCCCAATGTATTGAATTCAAATTCAGGCCTTTTTTTAAAGACACCTAACACTATCTGGCTATCTATTTAGGTACCGTATTACACTAATACAGGCACAGCAGTAACCACAGATTTAGCTGACTATAAATTTGAGGCCTATTATTTAGGCGCTGGGTGACAGGTATACGTTTACAGACAGAATTAGACTGGGATATGCACAGTAGCGTGTGTGTGAAGTTATTGAGAATGACCCTATGTGCACCTTGAATCTAATATACCCTTTTAGGGATAAATTTAAAGTAGGCCTGATACAGCAGAAACCACTAATTTAGAGAATTGCAAAATTGGGAATTGTATTTCAACCCAGAACAAAAACTGTGCTTTGACAGACACTAAATAACTTGACCAGCTACAGCAATAACGACAGATTTGGATGACTATAAATTTGAGGCCTATTATTTAGGCGCTGGGTGACAGGTATACGTTTACAGACAGAATTAGACTGGGATATGCACAGTAGCGTGTGTGTGAAGTTATTGAGAATGACCCTATGTGCACCTTGAATCTAATATACCCTTTTAGGGATAAATTTAAAGTAGGCCTGATACAGCAGAAACCACTCATTTAGAGAATTGCTAAATTGGGAATTGTATTTCAACCCAGAACAAAAACTGTGCTTTGACGGACACTAAATAACTTGACCAGCTACAGCAATAACGACAGATTTGGATGACTATAAATTTGAGGCCTATTATTTAGGCGCTGGGTGACAGGTATACGTTTACGGACAGAATTAGACTGGTATATGCACAGTAGCGTGTGTGTAAAGTTATTGAGAATTACCCTATCAGCACCTTGAATCTAATATTCCCTTTTAGGGATAAATTTAAAGTAGGCCTGATACAGCAGAAACCACTAATTTAGAGAATTGCTAAATTGGGAATAGTATTTCAACCCAGAAAAAAAACTGTGCTTTGACGGACACTAAATAACTCGCCCAGCCACAGCAATAACCACAGATTTAGCTGTCTACAAATTTGAGGCCTATTATTTAGGCGCTGGGTGACAGGTATACGTTTACGGACAGAATTAGACTGGGATATGGCCAAAAATAACCACACTATTGATGGTTAAATGCACTTGGTATGACAGCTTGACCAACCACACTATTGAGGGTTAAATGCGCTTGGTGACAGGCTCAGCTTGCCCCTGATATCGTATATGGCCAAAAAATAACCAGACTATTGATGGTTAAATGCACTTGGTGTGACAGCTTGACCCTGCTGTAGGATTTAGCCAAAAAACAACCACACTACTGAGGGTTAAATGCACTTGTTGGCAGCTTGTGCTGGCGCACCGCAAGACACGAAATGGCTGCCGATCACCCCAGAAAAAAGTGACTGAAAAACGCTCTGGGCAGCCGAAAAACAGTGAGCAATTCAATAGCAGCAGTTCAATCATCCACAGCTGCAGATCGATCTCTGAATGAAGTCTTTTGGAGGAGTTAATCACTGCCTAATCTCGCCCTAACGTCGCAGCTGCAACCTCTCCCTATACTGATCAGAGCAGAGTGACGGGCGGCGCTATGTGACTCCAGCTTAAATAGAGGCTGGGTCACATGCTGCACTGGCCAATCACAGCCATGCCAATAGTAGGCATGGCTGTGACGGCCTCTTGGGGCAAGCAGTATGACGCTTGTTGATTGGCTGCTTTGCAGCCTTTCAAAAAGCGTCAAGAAAGCGACGAACACCGAACCCGAACCCGGACTTTTACGAAAATGTCCGGGTTTGGGTCCGTGTCACAGACACCCCAAAATTCAGTACGAACCCGAACTATACAGTTCGGGTTCGCTCATCCCTAATTGCTAGTTAACCGGGTCACTCTGTGGTCCCCTGATGCTGCTGTCACCTCTACACTATGTCACCTTGCCACTCTGTGGTCTCCTGATGCTGCTGCCACCTCCACACTATGCTACCTTGCCACTCTGTTGTCTCCTAATGCTGCTGCCACCTCCACACTACGTCACCTTGCCACTCTTTGGTCTCCTGATGCTGGTGCCACTTCCACACTATGTCACCTTGCCACTCTGTGGTCTCCTGATGCTGCTGCCACCTCCATACTATGTTACATTGCCACTCTGTGGTCTCCTGATGCTGCTGCCAGCTCCACAATATGTCACCTTGCCACTCTGTGGTCTCCCGATGCTGATGCACTTCCAAACTATGTCACCTTGCCACTCTGTGGTCTCCTGATGCTGCTGCCACCTCCACACTATGCTACCTTGCCACTCTGTTGTCTCCTAATGCTGCTGCCACCTCCACACTACGTCACCTTGCTACTCTTTGGTCTCCTGATGCTGGTGCCACTTCCACACTATGTCACCTTGCCACTCTGTGGTCTCCCGATGCTGCTGCTACCTCAACACTATGTCTCATTGCCACTCTATGGCCTCCTCTTGATTCTGCTGCTGCCACCTCCAAACTCTTATTGTGCCACCCTGTGGCCTCCTCCTGATGCTGCCACCTCCACACACTGTCATTGTGCCACTCTGTGGTCTCCTCATGCTGCTGCTGCCACCTCCACACTGTCATCGTGCCACTCTGTGGCCTCCTGATGCCGCCGCCACCTCCACATTCTGTCATTGTGCCACTCTGTGGCCTCCCGATGCTGCTGCTGCTACCTCCACACTGTCATTGTGCCACTCTGTGGCCTCTTCCTGATGTTGCTGCCACCTCCAGACTCTGTCATTGGGCCACTCTGTGGTCTCCTCATGCTACTTCCACCTCACCACTATGTCATAGGGCCACTCTGTGGACTTCTCATGCTGTTCTCACCCTCCCCACTTCATGACTGGACCACTATTTTGCCTTTCAGCCTGGCTGACATGATCATTTATTTGACCCTTCTTCTGATCTGTGAGAAGGAAGGACAAATTAGAAGCACAACGGATCCTGTCTATGTAACAGCTGTAAGGCCTGCATGACATGGTCCCTATTTTGCATCAGAATTGGCTTATGATTTGGTAGCCAAAAGCAGGAGTGGGTACAAAACACAAATATTCCATTCACGTGTCATCTCTGTTTTGGATCCACTCCTGTTTTTTGGGGCTTTAGCAATATTGATGGATTACTGCCCAAATGCTGACTGAGTGAAGGCGGATGCTCCATAGACAGGATCCGTTTTTTGGGGTTATTGTTCTGACGGATCAGAAGAAAGGCAAAATAATCAGTGACGTCAACACAAACTTACTGCTGACACCCTCTCCACTCTGTCGCGGGGGGGGGGGGGGGGGCGGCTCTACTCATATAAGCATTTAATAGAACAGGTTCTGTAGACATCTGCCCAAATAAGTGAAGTGTGCAGTGATTCTAAGAGCGATGCCTGTCATTTGCATGTCATACTGACTCACAGTATTGTCTCACTACCACAGCACACTCCCTATGCGTGTTACTGCAAGGCACAGTGTTCTACACCACTATAAAGGCTCTCTGCAGCCAGGAAATAGCAGTTTTTTAACGCAATTCGCCACAAATAAATTTGTATCAAACCAAATTTTGTAAAAAAAATTAGGTGAATCAGCCGAATCGAATTTCTTTGAATCTAATTGTATCATATTTTGAATGAACTCAGTCCATCAACTTGAAATTTGTTCTATGTGCAGCCCATATATCCAGCCAAATTTGAGACCCCTGGGCTAGTGTCACATGAAACACCCCTGAGACTGTCACAATGTGTGCAAAGCCTTTTAACAACTGGCCCCATGCTTTTGCAGAAAAATCGCTGTTTCACAAAAAAAAAACTGCACAGCCATAAAATTATGCAGCCACTTCAGTTTAAAAACCACTGCGGCCACATGCCTCCATAGTTTTCAGCCACATCAAGGCCATGTCAGTGCCACTACATGTGGCCCTACCCTAAAATAGCAGCTGATTTTAGTAAATACTGTGTCTCCCCAGCTGATGGACATGAAGAAACTGCATCATGCTATTATAAACCACCTAGTGGTAAAAAGGTTAGTGTAACAATCTTCATGTTCAACATGTAGTGCATTCCCTTAATGGGCTGGAACATAAGATATAAGAAATATTATGCTGTATATTCTAATGCGTCACCTGTAATGTCCTGTTTAAAATGACTACAGTTAATGTTAGTGGCATATTGCCAACTGCAAAGATTTACTTGTGTACCCCTTAATCACTGTGTAAATGCCTGGCTCTGTCAGCAGACTTGAGGATATAGATCTGTCATCAGCCATATTACACTCACCTCTAAAAAGCAGCTTATTGAAACACCAGATGCAAATGAGCTGCTTGTATTCAGTCACAACGAATGATGATTATCTGATGCTGTTGCCAAAGTCAGGAAAAGGCCTGATGCTGCAACTTTCAAAGCTGCTGACCCCTGGTCAAATTAACCTAAGATCTAAAGGACTGAATGGGGACTGATAAAAGTATTGATTCTAACATAGATTATAACATATTCCACAATTTCCAATTACGGTACACCATAGTAGCCTAGTGCAATGATGGGAGACCTCATCATGGTGTTACAATATTTATCTGCCATCCTAAGCTGCTCAATCAACTCATAGCTCAACCACAACACTTCATCACTGGTAATGGGTAGGTCTTGGGTGGGAATCACAAATGCTGGTAATGGATAATTTAAACAGTTGCCTCATGAAGATGACTTCTTTTTAAAGGTTAGAGCTAACAGAGTGGCATGCCAAGCCCTCTCTATGAAGTTCATATGCCCTTTAATCAAGAAACCCTTCCATTAACATTTTATACTAATAATTATTTATAGGATACAAGAGAACTGAAACTGTTGGCCAAAAATAGGGAACCATGAAAAACATGAATATAGGATGCAAGGTAATTCTGCAGCAAATCTGAGGGGTATATTTATTAAAGGGAATCTGTCACCTGCTTTTACCATTTTAAGCTGGCACCATCGCTTCTTTTTACTTTATTTCATTTTGTAGTTTTGATATAAAAGAGCTTTTTATGTTATGCTAATGAGGCTCCAAGGTTCCCAGAGGGGCGTTTTTTCCACTCTCCGGTGCCCAGTGACGCCCCCCTGCAGTGCCCAAGAACGCCTCTTGATCATCAAATAACCTCCTACAGCCCGTCAAACGATTCCGCCTCCTCCCCACGTCATAGTCTACCTTATAGAAATGCCCCGTTCTTCTTCTTGTCTGCGGACAGAAAACTCGCGCAAGCGCAGTACCGCCTGCGGCCTGCGCCTGCGCTATCATCAACCTCCTGAGGGCAACAGCCTCAAAAGTCTCACTGGGCATGCGCCGAGCCCAGTGATGTAACCTGAGCGCTGTTGCCCTCAGGACGTTGATGATCGCGCAGGCCGCAGGCGGTACTGCGCCTGCGTGAGTTTTCTGGCCGCAGACAGGAAGAAGGACGGGGCATTTCTATAAGGTAGACTATGACGTGGGGAGGGGGCGGAACCGTTTGCCTGGCTGTGGGAGGTTATTTGATGATCAGGAGGCGTTCTTGGGCACTGCAGGGGGGCGTCACTGGGCACCGGAGAGTGAAAAAAACACCCCTCTGCGCACCTTGGAGCCTCATTAGCATAACGTAGCAAAACTACAAAAGGAAAGAAAGTAAGAAGAAGACTGCAGGAAATAAGGTACTTTAGTGAACATAGCGATGGTGCCAGCTTAAAATGGTAAAAGCAGGTGACAGATTCCCTTTAAAACAACCAATCAGATTTCACTTTTTGGAAAATGAAAGTTGGAAGCTAATTGGTTGCTATGGGCAACTAAGCCATTTTCCTTACACCAGTTTGATAAATCTCTGCCTGAGTTTTTATTTTGAAGACAATGGGGGCGGGGAGATTTATCAGACAATGCACTCCAGAATCATGGCTTCAAAATATTGCAAAATATGGGCTTTGTAACTTTTTGGACTTGCATCCTAGTTTGGAAGGATGATGGCGGCCCCTTCTTGGAGAAGGGAGGGGGCCACCATCATCCTTCCCAAATAGGGTAGAAATAAACTATTGTATTGAATTTGCACTTCAATAGAGGACAAATAAAGGGGGATAGTTTATACAATAGATCACTTAATTTAAAGAAACTGAAGTAGATCAAAAGTGATCGGGAGTTCACTGAGTGTAAATAAATGATAAAATAGATAGCCCTCGTAATACACAATGTATACGTAATAAGGAAACAAAAACAAACACAAAAAGCCTCTGTCAACAAATAAACCAATAAATCTGAGAAAGAAGCAACAGTAGTGCACGGCGGCACTTAAAGTAACAACCATTAGTCCTACCGCTCAATTGTACATTTTCTGGACACCTGGATTCTCCCAGCAGGTAAGATGGCAATATCCGTGATGAGAAACTTCCAGGACATCTGGATTCTCCCAGCAGGCAAGATAGCAGTAACCGTTAGGAGAAGCAGGGGAAAAAATTACCAGCAGTCCCTGATAAAAATTACCAGCAGTCCCTGATATGGCCCTATAATGGGTGTGCTACTCTGGCCATGATGAACTAACCACAGAGCACCCGCCCTGATAAGGGCGACTCCGTCCGGATCCTTTCCCTAAATATACTGGCCCTAGTTCGCCCTATAGTAGTTAATCCCTACATGCATGCTTCAAAAAATCTCGTAAGGGGAAAAATAAAACAGGTATTATATCAAAAAAGCCGATAGTAAGTGCAGCTAAAAATAATCTGAGAACCAAGCCTATAGTCCGGCTAAGGTTCCAGTAAATAGGCAGTGCCTATGATATGGCCCAGTTCCAAAAACAATATAGATAATGTGGAGGGGGGTATTAGATGAAAGCCCCACTCCTAAAATAATGTGGGCCTGATACTACCCACGGGCTGTGTAGTGGCCAGGAATGGATACATAGCCTGCCGGTATTTAAAGTACAAGCAGCCTCAAAGCGAGGCTTGGCACGCAGCGTGATGACAATTGCTCTGCTGACGTATACACGCATGCGCAATCCAAACAATGAGGGTTGCTGGACATCGCCGGCACTCCCGACGTGGTGATGCAGGGAAGATTAGGTGACGTTATCATGGCAGGCCTCGTCAGGGTAAGTGCGGTCCGAGTTGACAAGGTTACCAAGCAACCGGGACGCGTTCTCAGCACCTATCAACTACGCAGGTATGGGGCTGTGTGGTAAGATGTTAGTCAGCCACGGGCCTCCAATAGAGAATGTGTGCAATATCTGTCATTGTTTATGCCTACCTGATAGGGAAGTGTTTGTTGACATCATTTGGATCCCACAATATAGGTAATTGTTTCATTAATATTTTCAATAAAAATCATGTTTTTTAAGGGGAACTTTATAGACTCAGTAAATGTTTTGGATAGATTGTGCACAAAAATGCGACTTTTTCCAGCCATGAGAACTTTCAGCAGGCCAAGGGCTGTCATGGTCACTGATTTTCAAACTCTGCAATTTGGATGCAGGGGCTCTGATTGGAAGCCAGAGGGCGCTCCCTCCCTCTGCCTGAACAGACAGATGGCGCAATTGCTATTAACTATGGCATCTGAAGGGTTAAATGAGTGGGTCTGCCCCATACATTTCCTTACGCATAATGACATACATGTATGTGATTATGCATTAACAGGTTAAAAAGTTGCAAAAAAAAAAAAAGTCAGAAACTCACTCTGTGTGGGTCCAAGCACTGTGACCCCTTACACTAGAGGAAGCACATTAGGGAGAATCATTATTTCTGAATCCGTACTGCTTTTTCTAGATGTCCTGCCCTTGAATAAACTGTTCCTGCAATTTGGTCTAGCAGAGCTACAGGAAGGTGGAAAAACATACTACTTTCCTAGCATAGCAGCCACTTCATTATAATCAGTAATTGATGGCATATTTTAAAAATATCCCATAAATGTGTTAAATGAGAAAACCTTTTTAACCCTTAGGATACCAGAGGTTTTTTGTTTTTGCGTTTCATTTTTCTTCCCTGTCTTCCTAATGCCACCATTCAATATGGCATACAATGTAGTGGGAAGCGGGATAAAAATTCCAAATGGAATTGGGAAAAAAACGCATTTCCTCCACCGTTTTACAGGTTTTGTTTCCACAGCATTGCTTTTGCGGCAAAACTGACCTGTGTCCTTTATTCCCTGGGTCAGTATGATTACAACTATACCACATATAGGTTTTTTATATCTAAGTAGTGTAAAAATAAAATAAATTTTGCAAAAATATTTTTTGCTCATCACTATATTCTGACCCCCATAACTTTTTTATAGTTATATCTACTGAGCTGTGTGGGGGCTCATTTGTTGAGGGACAATCTGTAGTTTTTATTGATATCAATTTGGAGTGTGTGTGAATTTTTTATCACATTTTATTAAAAAATTTGGGGTAAGAGAAGTGATGAAAAATGGCAAATTAACCATTTTTACCCTTTAATTCTGGGGAAAAATATTTATATTTTTTAAAATAGTACAGGCGTTTTCAGACAAGGTGATTTCCATGATGTTTATATTTTTTGTCATTTATGTATTTATTTTTTATTCTACGGAAAGGGGGTAATTTAAACTTTGATATTTTATTTTATTTTTTATTTATTTTTTACTTTATGATTTTGAAGCTCGTATTTGAGCCTACAAAATCCTTTTATATATTTTTTATTTATTCTGAACAATCATGGGTCTTTTAGACCCATTATTTGTACAGAATTGTTAATGTCTTATGTTGGCCTGCCACCTGCTGGCCAAAATAAGAATTTAACCCTTTAGTTACTGTGATCCCACTTGATCACTGTATCTAAAGGCTTTAACGATCAGCATTATTGCTGGTCGTGGTCATTAGCCGCGGGTCTCTGCTTTTGAAACAGAGAAGAACCACGGTCCATGACGCCCGCTGCACATGCGAGTGGGTGCCATGTTTTCCTATCACTCCAGCTCCGTACATGTATGGCGTTGCTCGTGAATGGATTAAAGGCTATGCATATGTTTGTTATGGGATAAAAACACATATGTATTATGGGATAAAAACACATATTTGCTATTGTTTTTTATTAAAAATGTTGTACTGTTTGTCTTCTGCATCCTGTATGTATTCTCGTACATTGAAGGCTACTCATTCGCTTTCAGTGTGAACTCCATCAGACAAGCTCAAGACAAGCCAACTTGGTCTGTAGGCCTGTACTCTTCTGAGCAGACATCTAAGCTGATATCTTTACAAGTTACAGCCAAATAAAATAAATGTAAAGCAGTTTTCTGAGATTTTCATATTGATGACCTATCCTCAGGCTGCAGATGCATTTTTAATAAAAAAAACAACTGCAAATGTGTTTTTTATCCCATACTACAGCCAAAAACAATCACTCTAAAAGTGTCCATATAGACTTTGTTGCTGAAATAGCCATGGCGGCAGAAAGCAGTATCGATAATTACACAATAAATCTGCTTAGTTCCTTACCAAACTAACGGTATTCATTATTCATTATATCAGCATAGACTTGAATAAACAAATGCAAATTGTAATTAACTGCATGCAATAATAGAATATATTGTTCATTAATAATGTATGCTCCAATAATAAAGATTAAAAGAGAAATAGACTATAATATCTATTTCTTTATGTGTGACAATATTTCTCATAACATGCTGCCTTTCACTTTAAAAGTAGGAAATAATTACCCTAGCATTCGGCTCGAAATCCTTGTTGGATTAAGTCTGGCACCAGCATCAGTGCTTTCTAAAAAATTTCTCGGTATTTAAAAAATCTTTTCCCTTTTGCTATGCATGTAAACTCCTGAAAAATATTTGCTTTTGAATAATACATCCTTCAAGACCATCAAGTAAAAGTAAAATTACGGGGAATTATGATTGGGATAATTTAACATAATAAAGAGCTTCTAGTAGAAAACTTGTAATCATATCTGCTAAGCAAGCCATTAGTATGGAATATTCTTGTTCAGAGACAGGTGCTTCTCTAAATGTACACACTTCAACTATTTTGACAGTTTATCTCATAATCAAATCTCTATATCTTTTCATACATTGAAAGGCTCCAGACATTTATTGTAGATTGTGTACAGCGAAGCAGAGGAATTTGTCATTTGCAATGTATGATTATTTTATTAATCCATTATTTTTTTATGGATTTTGTTGAGAAGATTTTTATAAATTGCAGCTGTGTTTAACAAATGTAATTTGTAATTTATCAGTCAGTGCCTTTACATTGTCTAAATTTTTTTCCAATTTTCTGTCCTAATATTAAAAGTATATACTAAGGAAGAGATCCAAGTTTGATTAGATATGAATAAAACATAACTTTCAATGCTGTAACTTAAAAAAAGATAGCCCTTAAAGGGTTTCTACCACTTCAGTTTGACCAAATTAGCTTTCAGACACTAGCGATCTGCTAGTGTCTGATCTCCATAACCATTCAATTCTTAGACCTTTGTGTGGAGCCGTTTCATTAAAAAACTAACTTTTATTCCTATGCAAATGAGCCTCTAGGTGCTATGGGGGCGTCTTTTCAGCACCTAGAGGCTCGGTCTACTCACACTGTATGCCCGCCCATCTCGTCTTGAATGCCTGCCTCCATCACAGCCATCGGACGAATTCACGCGCCTGCGCCGTTCACTTCTGTCTTCGGCGCAGGTGCAGTGAGTAAATGATACGCTCCTGGTGCCGGATTCCTCACTGCGCCTGCGCCGACTATGTCACAGTGAGGAAGCCGGCATCAGGAGAGCGGCCTTCACTCACTGCGCCTGCGCCGAAGACAGAAGTGAATAGCGCAGGCGCGTGAATTCGTCCGATGGGTGTGATGGAGGCAGGCATTCAAGACGAGATGTGCGGGCATACAGTGTGAGTAGACTGAGCCTCTAGGTGCTGAAAAGACGCCCCCATAGCACCTAGAGGCTCATTTGCATTGGAATAAAAGTTAGTTTTTTTATGAAACGGCTCCACACAAAGGTCTAAGAATTGCATGGTTATGGAGATCAGACACTAGCAGATCGCTAGTGTCTGAAAGCTAATTTGGTCAAACTGAAGTGGTAGAAACCCTCTAAGATACAAACCGGATTCCAAAAAAGTTGGGACACTAAACAAATTGTGAATAAAAACTGAATGCAATGATGTGGAGATGGCAAATGTCAATATTTTATTTGTAATAGAACGTAGATGACAGATCAAACGTTTAATCCGAGTAAATGTATCATTTTAAAGGAAAAATACGTTGATTCAAATTTTCACGGTGTCAACAAATCCCCAAAAAGTTGGGACAAGTAGCAATAAGAGGCTGGAAAAAGTAAATTTGAGCATAACGAAGAGTTGGAAGACCAATTAACACTAATTAGGTCAATTGGCAACATGATTGGGTATAAAAAGAGCTTCTCAGAGTGGCAGTGTCTCTCAGAAGCTAAGATGGGTAGAGGATCACCAATTCCCACAATGTTGCGCAGAAAGATAGTGGAGCAATATCAGAAAGGTGTTACCCAGCAAAAAATTGCAAAGACTTTGCATCTATCATCATCAACTGTGCATAACATCATCCGAAGATTCAGAGAATCTGGAACAATCTCTGTGCATAAGGGTCAAGGCCACAAAACCATACTGGATGCCCGTGATCTCCGGGCCCTTAAACGACACTGCACCACAAACAGGAATGCTACTGTAAAGGAAATCACAGAATGGGCTCAGGAATACTTCCAGAAACCATTGTCAGTGAACACAATCCACCGTGCCATCCGCCGTTGCCAGCTCAAACTCTACAGTGCAACGAAGAAGCCATTTCTAAGCAAGATCCACAAGCTCAGGCGTTTTCACTGGGCTAGGGATCATTTAAAATGGAGTGTGGCAAAATGGAAGACTGTTCTGTGGTCAGACGAGCCACGATTTGAAGTTCTTTTTGGAAATCTGGGACACCATGTCATCCGGACCAAAGAGGACAAGGACAACCCAAGTTGTTATCAACGCTCAGTTCAGAAGCCTGCATCTCTGATGGTATGGGGTTGCATGAGTGCGTGTGGCATGGGCAGCTTGCATGTCTGGAAAGGCACCATCAATGCAGGAAAATATATTCAGGTTCTAGAACAACATATGCTCCCATCCAGACGTCATCTCTTTCAGGGAAGACCCTGCATTTTTCAACAAGATAATGCCAGACAACATTCTGCACCAATCACAACATCATGGCTGCGTAGGAGAAGGATCCGGGTACTGAAATGGCCAGTCTGCAGTCCAGATCTTTCACCTATAGAGAACATTTAGCGCATCATAAAGAGGAAGGTGCAACAAAGAAGGCCCAAGACGATTGAACAGTTAGAGGCCTGTATTAGACAAGAATGGGAGAGCATTCCTATTTCTAAACTTGAGAAACTGGTCTCCTCGGTCCCCAGACGTCTGTTGAGTGTTGTAAGAAGAAGGGGAGATGCCACACAGTGGTGAAAATGGCCTTGTCCCAACTTTTTGGGGATTTGTTGACACCATGAAATTTTGATTCAACATATTTTTCCCTTAAAATGGTACATTTTCTCAGTTTAAACTTTTGTTCCGTGATTTATGTTATATTCTGAATAAAATATTAGAAGTTGGCACCTCCACATCATTGCATTCAGTTTTTATTCACGATTTGTATAGTGTCCCAACTTTTTTGGAATCCGGTTTGTAAATCAAAATTATATAATAAAGAAACAAAACATTATAGTAATAGGAATAGTGGTGCACGGCAGCAAAGATAAATGAGAAAAAAATGTCCTACCATACCATCGGTGGGTTCCAAGGTGCATAGATAATCCAGGAAAATAGAAAGAGACTGTCCCTGGGTTAGATGAAGATGCTGAATGTAAGATGGGGTTGGGATATAGAAGTCCCTAGTGTTGCCCTACATTAAGGGTGCTATGCTGGCCCTAATAGCCTAGCCACAGAGCACCCGCCCTGGTAAGGGCGACCCCGTACGGATCCTTTCCCTGAATAAACTGGCCCTAGTTAGCCCTATCCTATCTCTTCCCTACATGCATGTTTCGCTTTCCGTTGAGAAAATAACTCATCAGGGGAAACACAGGGGAGCTGGGCATATACTAGTCAGTACAAAGATAAGTACTGTTGAGCAGCAGTGCAAATCACAATGGGTTATCAATGCACATTTCTGCTCATATAGTAATTTAGAACTACACAGATGTGACTATAGTTCAAAAAAATAAAGGGAGGAGGGGTGGCGGCAATAAAGGGAGGAGGGGTGGCGGCAGATGAGAGTCCCACTCCTCCATCAAGAGGGGCCTGATGTCATCCACACGCAGTATGTGGCCTGAATAGGCCGCTAAGCCCACATTTATTATCTGATGTTAAATTATTATAGAGTTTGACTGAAGGGGACAATAGACCTGAGGGAGAGAGATCGTGTACATCATTACAAAATAAAAGTAAGAGAATACCCCCTTCAGGTGACATATCATGTCTTGATGTTTTTCTTCAAGTTGTCTCTGCAGATTTATCTAGACTCTCTTCAGTCACTCCATCACAAAACTGTACAAAGGGGCAGCAATTACCTCCTAGAGAAATGACTCTTCAGTTACAATCAAACCTTCGGATAAAAGGGGGAATACAGTAATTATGGATTCTGAAGATTACAAAATAATGTGTGAACAGATATTACGGCATAGGGTGAGTTATGACATACTTACCTCCAATTCCACTGAACCATATCTAATTGAACTTAGAGATAGCCTTCTGGATGCAAAATCTAGAAGACTAATTTCTCAGGAGGAATTTGACTTTTTATATCCAAAAGTTCCAGTAACTGAGACCTTTTACAGTTTGCCCAAAATCCATAAGGGCACTATTTTCTGGTATAGGGAGTATTTGCCAAAACCTTGGGGTCCATATTGATAGTACCCTCATGCCTTTTATGTTGTCCCTACCTTCATACACATGGGACACCATGGACCTCCTTAAGATATTAGATAGGATCATCATTGATCCATTCTGGGAAGTATAGATGTGGAAGCACTCTACTCATCCATTCCCTATGAGGTCGGGCTACGACAATTTTGGGAGCATAACAATTTTGTTTTGAGACTCCTCCAATACGTACTCACCCATAACTTCTTTCTTTTCAATGGAAAACTGTACCACCAGTTCAGGGGCACAGCCATGGGCTGTTCTTGTGCGTTATCTTATGCAAATTTGCTCCTGGGCTGGTGGGAGTCTACCATAGTTTTTAGGGACGGATCGTCACTGAGTTTCGGGGCCATTTCATTATGGGCCCGGTACATAGACAATATTTTTATTATTTGGAATGATACTAAACCTGCCTTCTCTAGTTTTGTAGAGAATCTTAACTTTAATGACATAGGACTGAGGTTCACACATTAGTGTAGTACTGAGACCCTCCCATTTCTGGATATTTGTATTTCCAGGAAGGGACCAGAGAAACTATCTACCATCATTTATAGAAAGCTGACCTAAACTAACTTGGTCCTTCACTGGATCAGTAGTCATCCTGCCCCCCTTAAGAGTGGTATTCCACGTGGACAATATCAGCACCTCTGTCGGAATTGCAGTGAGAAAGCTGAGTTTGTCAAACAAGCAAGTGATCTCGGGGCCAGGTTTCGATCCAGAGGTTATCCAGACCATATACTCAGACAGTCATATCTACGAATCACACATAATTGTTGGTACCCAAAGATAAGACGAATGTTACTCAAAAAATACGTTTGATTGCAACCTTTTATGGCGCTGCAGGTCAAGCTAGGGAGATCCTAAATAGACACTGGCCCATTCTTCTTATGGACCCTGACATTAGGGACGTAATCCATGAATATATAGAGGTTACATTTAGAAGGGGCAGTAGTCTTAAGGATCTCCTAGTCCACAGCCACTACACCCTTGTTTCCCGAAGCGGAACTTGGTTAGATCATAAACCTGAAGGCTGTTTTAGGTGTAGTGGCTGTGTGGCATGTAGTACTATCCAGAGTGGTAAATACTATTACAGCACCAATTTACAATGCACTTTTCCCATTAGGGACTTTATCAATTGTCGTACCCGGGGAGTACCTGGAATTACATCTATGCACAGGGAAACACTTGGGGGATATTGAAAATGTGCGGGACACAGCTGTGTCCATACACGTTCGTGAATGCCATCATGGTAACCCCAAATGTATTAAAGTCATGGGCATATAGGTGGTCCGACCCCCAAGTCAAGGTGGCGATTGGGATCGCACTCTTTTGCAGCATGAGGCTCGATGGACTTTTCTTCTGCGTACAGTCTCTACCCTAGGCCTTAAAGGGAACCTGCCATGTGGATATTCGATTATAATCTAACTAATTATATACAATAATTAACTACTAAAAAGTGCCTTAGATGTATTCACTTACTGGTGTGACAGATGGTTACCTTATAATATACAGACAAAGATGCCGCATGCTAATGAGCTGATTCAAGTCCGGCGTGAGGTCATCGAGTCCAGCGTATATTTAATTCAGAGCTATAGCCACTCCCCTGCCTAGCTGCGGCTGGTTCATATGGAAACAAACTGTCATTCAGCAGCAGGTGGGCGGGGAGAGTCAGGAGCTCATGAATATTCATGACTCATTATTATCAGCTGGAGCTTTTCAATACAAGATGTTGGCAAATTGACTGGGTCAATTAAAGAAAGTGACCCAGCATTTTGCTAAGCAAATCAGTCACTTATTTATGTTGCCCTTAGTTAGGACACCATAAAACTGGTGACAGGTTCCCTTTAATGAACAACTTAATTTCAGTAGTTGTATTTAATTTACAGGCCTCACCTTCTGACATGTCATTAGTTTTATAGGCATAGGTGTATTTTCAAGCCCCTTCCCCACCCCACCTCCTCTCCCACATTCCATCTAGTTCAATCCTAGTTCCCTCTTTGGTCACATCACTTTTCTTTGTCATCTTCCGTTTTTTCAGTGCCGCGATGCCCAGTTACCATTATTATTGTCGCACATTGAATGCCATTATATTAGTGGCGCGGCCCCCTCTCTGGGACAATGCTTCTGACATGAGCCGGGAATGGAGTTTGAGAAAGGCTCATACATAGAGCCGAAACTCATCACTATTGTATTATGTGACAAATAAAGACAAAAGAAATTGCAACTTACCAGTGAGTGCCGGTCTAATCTTCACATTTTGTTTCGGAGACGCCGACTCGAGACACGTGCACCACTCCATTGGAACACAGAGTGCTGACTGTTTTCTTTCGGACTATGAGCCGGGAACGCGTCTGGGTTGCCTGGCAACAGAGTTGGGCAGGACTGTGCATGTTTCTGCGTGGCCTGACGTGGTGAAGTTACCACTGTGTCACCTACGTCACCACGTTGGGAGCCAGGCCTCATTTTGAGGCCACTTCATGCTTCAAATACCGGCGGGCTTAGTGGCCTATTCAGGCAACATACTGCTCGCAGATGACATCAGGCCCCTGTTGATGGAGGAGTGGGGCTCTCATCTGCCGCTGCCCCTCCTCCCTTTATTTTTTAGAGCTATAATTACATCTTAGGTGTAGTTCTAGATTACTATATGAGCAGAAATGTGCATTGATAGCCCACTGTGATTTGCACTGCTGTTCAACAGTACTTATCTTTGTACTGACTAATATATGCCAAGCTCCCCTGTGTTTACTCTTTTCTCAACAGAAAGCAAAACATGCATGTAGGGAAGAGATAGGATAGGGCTAACTTGGGCCAGTTTATTCAGGGAAAGGTTCCAGATGGTGTGGCCCTTATTAGGGCGGGTGCTCTGTGGCTAGGCTATCAGGGCCAGCATAGCACCCTTAATGTAGGCCAACATTAGGAACTTCTATATACCAACCTCGTCTTACATTCAGCATCTTCATCTAACCCAGGGACAGTCTCTTTATTTTCCTGGATTATCGATGCACCTTGGAACCCACCGATGGTGTAGCACCACTATTCCTACTACTATATTGTTCTGTTTTTATTATATCACTAGCAGAAGAACGCGGCTTCGCACGGGTGTATTTCATCTATTTCATTTAATGTTTGTGTATGTCATTAAAAAATATCAACAGTATCCCCCATAACAGGGACCTCTACAGCACCCTGCTCTTTAACAGTCAACTCCACAGTTCCCCACCCCTTAACACTGATCCCCCCACAGTGCCCCGCCACTTTAAAATGGGACCTCCACAGCAGCCCATCCCTTTAACTTTGACCTCCACAGCAGCCTGCCCTTTTAACAGTGAGTTTCACAGCACCCCAATCTCTTGACAGTGACCTCCTCAGGGTCCCGCTGCCTTAACAGTGACCTCACAGTACCCTGCTGCCTTAATAGTGACCTCCACAGCAGTTGCCCCTTTAATAGTGGCCCTGCCCCCTCAACAGTGACCTCCACAGTTTCCCCCTCTTTAACAGTGACCTCCACAGTGTCCGCCCCTTTAACAGTGACCTCCACAGCGGCTTGCCCCCTTTAATAACATCCACAGTGAACGCCTCTTTAACAGTGACCTCCACATTGCCTGCCCCTTTAAAAGTGACCTCCACAGTGCCCTGCCCCTTTTTAAGGTAGTGCTGCACGACGGCATGTGTTGCGCAACATTTTGTCTCAACAATTTTTATAATGATAGGCTATGGTGTCGCGCTGCGACATGTGACATGTTGCGACTGAGACACAACAGTTGCAAAAAATCCATCCATGGCTGGTGCAACACCATAGACTATCATTACAAAAATTGTAGCGCAACATTGGTGCGACATCTGTGTCGCGCGTCACATGTAGAAGTGTAGTTGTGCACTGTGTGTCGTCGTGTAGCCCTAGCCTAAAGCTGACCTACCGCAGTGAAGAAAAATGGCTGAAGTAACCTGTGTGCATGTGGAGACTAAGGGCCTGTGAGCTTCTATTGGGTGATAAGGGACATGTGACCGTGTGCATGGCAGTTGGGATATGAAGAGAAAAACTTGCAGGATTGTATTGGGAAAAAAACATAAAACTCATCAGGACATACATATACCGTATTTTTCGCCCCGTAAGACGCATTTTTCCCCCCAAAAGTGGGGGGGAAATGTCCCTGCATCTTATGGGGCAAAAACTAATGAGCGCTTCCATTATGGAAGTGTCACGGACGGTGTACAGGAAACAAGACAAAGCAACATGCATATGACTGAGTGGATCCAAAGCTAAGGAACCAAAAGGGAGACCCCTGCACAAGACCTGAGACTTTCCCTGGCTGCTCAGCCTATGTAAAGATCCCAGAGGTGGATGGTTGCATATCCACATACCTCGACTATAAAAACCCTGAACACCCTACAATAGTGAGGGGACACGACCACCGGCTCCCTACACCAGACACAGAGGGAGTCAGGGTCACCTGGGATCCAGCAAACAGAAAATAACAGATAAATGTTCAGCACTTAACTTTGTAGCAGACTGGAAAACAAGATCAGCATGCACACACACTCCAGGAAGTAGTATAAGCCGCCCAGTAATGCACCATGGGGAGGAATTTAAAGGGAAGCAATCAGTCCAACTACATGACAGCTGAGAGAGGCTAACGAGATGAGGAACTGAACAGCACAACAAAGAGAACTCAAGGAGGAGGTTCTGAAAGGCTTCTGTCAGAGCTTCTCAGCTGTCTGGTTGTGACAGGAAGTGCTCATTAGTACCGGAGGACCAGGAAGCGGTGAAGACTCTGTACTCACCGCTACCTGGTCCTCGGCTGTCGGCTGTGAAGGCTGCACACAGCGTGAGGGCACTTTGTGACTTCACGCTGTGCGCGTCAGATCACAGCACAGTCGAGAGCAGGAGGAAGAGGATCGTGATGTAGGTGAGGAGCGGCGGCGTCCAGGAGGTGTTTTTTATTTTGTTTATTGAGGGTGATGGAGGCTAATATAACATGGCTGGGGGGCTGAAGAGAGGCTGGTGGGGGCTAATATAACATGGCTGGGGGCTGAAAAGAGCCTGATGGGAGCTAATATAACATGGCTGGGGGCTGAAGATAAGCTGCTAGGGGCTGAAGAGAGGCTGCTAGGGGCTAATATAACATGGCTGAAGAGCCTGCTTGGGGCTGAAAAGAGGCTGCTAGGGGCTAATATAACATGGCTGGGGGCTGGCTGAAGAGGCTGCTGGGGGATGAAGAGGCTGCTGGAGGCTGAAGATAGGCTGCTGGGGGCTGGTGAGAGGCAATAGGGGCTGACATGAGACTGTTGGGGCTAATGAGAGGTAATGGGGGCTGAAGAGAGGCTGGTGAGAGGCATATGGATATGGGGGGCTGATATGAGGTATATGGGGGCTGATGAGAGGCATGGGGCTATCATCTGAGGTCTGATTGGGGTCATTCACATTGGGGTCTGAGCTGAGGTCTGATTGGGGGTCTGATCTGAGGTCTTATTAACATTGGGGGTCTTATTGGGGCTGTCAGCTGAGGTCTGATTAACATTGGGGGTCTGATTGCTGGTCTGACCAGAGGTGTAATAAAAAAATTTTTTTTTCTTATAGTCCTCCTCTAAAACCTAGGTGCGTCTTATGGGCTGGTGCTTCTTATAGGGCAAAAAATACGGTACATTAGTTTAGCTTGATTTCTTAAGAGAAAAACCCATACTTACACCTTTGCATAGTTCTGTTATTCATGTTTTGTTTACATGCTGCAGCAAAGCTGTGGGGGCATGTAACAAGGAGTAAGATCTCCCTCATGAATATTTGTGGGTGTGAATCATCTGACCTTCCCCTCACCCTGCTCTGCACATCCTAACTTTGCATAAAAAAACACATGATCATCTCCTAGCTCACACATGCAGAAGATCTTCCTGTCACTGCAGATACTCTCTCTCTCTATATACATTCACCTAAAGAATTATTAGGAACACCTGTTCTATTTCTCATTAATGCGATTATCTAGTCAACCAATCACATGGCAGTTGCTTCAATGCATGTAGGGTTGTGGTCCTGGTCAAGACAATCTCCTGAACTCCAAACTGAATGTCAGAATGGGAAAGAAAGGTGATTTAAGCAATTTTGAGCGTGGCATGGTTGTTGGTGCCAGACGGGCCGGTCTGAGTATTTCACAATCTGCTCAGTTACTGGGATTTTCACGCACAACCATTTCTAGGGTTTACAAAGAATGGTGTGAAAAGGGAAAAACATCCAGTATGCGGCAGTCCTATGGGCAAAAATGCCTTGTTGATGCTAGAGGTCAGAGGAGAATGGGCCGACTGATTCAAGCTGATAGAAGAGCAACGTTGACTGAGTTACAACCGAGGTATGCAGAAAAGCATTTGTGAATCCACAACATACACAACCTTGAGGCGGATGGGCTACAACAGCAGAAGACCCCACCGGGTACCACTCATCTCCACTACAAATAGGAAAAAGAGGCTACAATTTGCACAAGCTCACCAAAATTGGACTGTTGAAGACTGGAAAAATGTTGCCTGGTATGATGAGTCTCGATTTCTGTTGAGACATTCAAATGGTGGAGTCCGAATTTGGTGTAAACAGAATGAAAACATGTATCCATCATGCCTTGTTACCACTGTGCAGGCTGGTGGTGGTAGTGTAATGGTGCGGGGGATGTTTTCTGGGCACACTTTAGGCCCCTTAGTGCCAATTGGCCATCGTTTAAATGCAGCGCGCTACCTGAGCATTGTTTCTGACCATGTCCATCCCTTCATGACCACCATGTACCCATGGCTACTTCAAGCAGGATAATGCACCATGTCATATAGCTCGAATCATTTCAAATTGGTTTCTTGAACATGACAATGAGTTCATTGTACTAAAATCGCCCCCACAGTCACCAGATCTCAACCCAATAGAGCATTTGGGATGTGGTGGAACGTGAGCTTCGTGCCCTGGATGTGCATCCCTCAAATCTCCATCAACTGCAAGATGCTATCCTATCAATATGGGCCAACATTTCTAAAGAATGCTATCAGCGCCTTGTTGAATCAATGCCACGTAGAATTAAGGCAGTTCTGAAGGCAAAAGGGGGTCCAACACCGTATTAGTATGGTGTTCCTAATAATTCTTTAGGTGAGTGTATATACAGTATATATATATATATATGGAGAGAGAGAGAGAGAGAGAGAGAGAGAGATTGATGAGCAGCACACAAATCCAATGGTGGTGCAATTCCTTGAGACGGATCACGGATTTGATCCAGCTGAATATATATAAGAAAAATCCAAGGCAGCACACAGATATCCGTGAAAAAAAGGGGGTATTTTATTCACCCATGTGTAGACGGCAACGTTTCAGCTCACTCCATGGAGCCTTTGTCAAGCCATAATACAAAGTGCAAACTCAAGTGCTTATAAAGCATACATACTTAGCAAAAGTGATTACATAATTATATATCAATTACTACAAAAAACAATTGATATATAATTATGGAATCTCTTTTGCTAAGTACGTATGCTTTATAAGCACTTGAGTTTGCAATTTGTATTATGGCTTGACAAAGGCTCCATAGAGTGAGCTGAAACATTGCTCTCTACACATGGGTGAAAAAAATACCGCCTTTTTTTCACGGATATCTGTGTGCTTGGATTTTTTTATATATATATATATATATTTAAAAAGGAAAAAGTCCAGCGGGAGCACCAGCCAAGGTGTGGGTGCAGGGTCCAAGGTGGGGTAACAGCAATCCCCAATAGTATACGCAGAAAAAGTAGGACTGCACTCCAAAATAGTGGTAAAACACAAAAGTTTTATTCACCCATGTGGCAAATCTTGCGACGTTTCAGCTCACACGAGCCTTCCTCAAGCATAGAGATAGTGAAAATGAAGACATATAAAGGCATTACAACAAGTGCCCCACCCATCAGGGTGTGGTTACAATCAACGTGCATTACATACATCTGATACAAATAAATAAAGTGCATGTGCATAAAGTGACCAGTGTCGTACGATCTACAATACAGGATATAATCCCTATTATGTAGAACAAAACATGTACAAAACTTTGTTCCAATTTGAATTATACAAAATGTGACAATATGGTGAATGGGGATAGAAGTTAGACCTTAGGCAGCCATGGGGCCCGCATATACCGTCATGTTTCTTGAGCGTCTCCATCTCCTCAATGCGCATGTCCAGGCTAGCGTCATCGTGTGAATCACAGTATAAAGATCGTGCGCATGCGTTCTGTAAGGCTAACCTGAAGTCACCATTTTACTTATGGGAAACTTGCTCTATAAGTCCGTTCGTATCCATGGATACGCCACTGCAGCCACCCAGGCGTGTACC
Organism: Bufo gargarizans; assembly: GCF_014858855.1. Classification (NCBI taxonomy): domain Eukaryota; kingdom Metazoa; phylum Chordata; class Amphibia; order Anura; family Bufonidae; genus Bufo; species Bufo gargarizans. Next base: position 205,453,626 of record NC_058083.1, read on the forward strand.
TTCTTCTTCTTCAACTGTGTGCAAGCTCCGCCTCCAGTCACTTCGCGGGCCGCATCACACGGCCCATAGGTTGGGCATCACTGCTTTATAGCATAGTTTTGTATAGGTGGTAGTGACGGCACAGGTGGTGCCCCGTTTTGTGAGGTGCCGCTTGACATTCACGTGTGGGGCGACACTTTACGGAAGGGTGTTGTGGGGTCCCTTCATTGGATGCCCCGCAGCATCCTAGGGACATCACATGTATGTGCTACCCACATCCACCTCACACTTGATGTGTCTCTACAAAATGACCCTACTGATGTTCGCCCATATAGTATTATTGCACTCATATGCTTGTATAGACACAAGCTACGTGGTTACCTAGGTGTATTACCGCCCCTCTCTTCCTCGGATACGGGCGGAGTAATCCTAGTCAGCACGCCTTAGGTCATGTGAGCATTGTTTGGGAGGAGCGCCGCTGACGTCCAAGGAAGGTAGGACTGACTGTCTGGCCCCGCGCTTGCACGGTGAACACAGGGGAATGCCGACTACATGGGGGCACACTGAACCACCAATGGTACGCTGTTTTTTAGATATGTTTAATAATTATCAGCTGTAAGATATCAGCTAGTCCTTACTTTTTAACCCTTCACTTGATTTATGCACTGGCACTTTATCAGCACAAATTTGTATACAGATGGATGTGCTGTACTTAAATTTTGATCACTTATCTATAATCATGGAGTCCTTTTTTAATAGCTATATATAATCATGTATTTACTGTACTATTTTGATATTTTAGATGATATAATTATATGATGTAGTAGCTTGATGCACCAAATGGTTAATTGTTCACTTATGTATGACGTGACTTGATTCGGGTATTTATACTCATGTGTGACACTATTGCTTTGCTTGACAAAGTCCCCATTGAGTGGGCTGAAACATTGCCTGGGAATAAACGGGTCATCACCTTTTTTTTACCATACTTGGAGTTCTGCCTATTTTTGGGATATATTGTACAGAGGAAAGGTTGCCTACCTTCTCTGAGGATTTGCACCCAATTTACTTTTTCTCACTGTGCTTCTGTTGCTTTTTGGTTTAAGCTATATGACAGCTATGTGTATCTAAGCTATATGACAGCTATATGTAGCTAAGCTATATGACAGCTATATCTATCTAAGCTATATGACACCTACATCTATCTAAGCTATATGACAGCTATATCTATATGACGGACAATGATTTACTTTGTGATGTTCCTGGGGGTGGTTTTGTTTCTGATGGCCAGTGGAGTAGGGCAATGGTAACTTGCTGAGGCTACCAGCACTTGTAAAGATCGCCAGATGCAGAGGCAGGGGAACCGGCACACTGGTGGATCACAGGGAGGGAGCGGGCATACCATTGAATCTTTCCGCACGGCTTCCGGCACTGGTAAAGATCGTGCATGCGCGATCCCTCACAGGAGCTGCTGCAGCCAGAGGAAAGAGAAGGGGGCAGGTACACAAGGCTCTGATGTTTCGTGTATAGAGCGGGGCCACTCCCTAAGGCAAAAAGAAGCCTGTACACGAAACGTCACCACCGGAGCCTGGTGGATGATGTCAGGGGTCACGTGACCCGCATCGGCCGTGCAGAAACACGGCAGAATAAATTATGTGAGTAAATTACAAATGTATTTTTAATAATGTTATAAGCCACCGTAACATATATAGATATAACTCGAACAACCCCTTTAAAGGGAACCTGTCATGTGGATATTTGATTATAATCTAACTAATTATATACAATCATTTACTACTAAAAGGGCCTTAGATGTATTCACTTAGTGATGTGACAGATGGTTACCTCATAATATACACACAAAGATGCCACATGTCGCATACTAATGAGCTGATTTGAGTCCAGCGTGATTTCATTGAGTCCAGCGTTTATTTAATTAACAGCTATAGCCACTCCCCTGCCCACCTGCTGCTGATTTATATGGAAAATAACTGTCAATCAGCAGCAGGTAGGCGGGAAGAGTCAGGAGCTCATGAATATTCAGGACTCATCATTATGAGCTGGATCTTTTCAATACAAGATGTTGAAAGAAAGTGACCCAGCATTTTGCTTAGTTCGGACACCATAAAACTGATGATTTTAAGATGACTTGACTATATATATCCTGTCTCAAAATCTGTATATTGCATAGTTAAACACCAGTGTCGGCCCCAAATTTGCATATAATTTTAAATGGGCATCTGGGAGAATGTAAAAGCATTATAAATAACTCATGCTGCAGATCAGTTTCATTAAAGTTATTTTGTAAATAATTTTTAAAACACAACTATTCCATTAGACGAATACAGGGAGTGCAGAATTATTAGGCAAATGAGTATTTTGACCACATCATCCTCTTTATGCATGTTGTCTTACTCCAAGCTGTATAGGCTCGAAAGCCTACTACCAATTAAGCATATTAGGTGATGTGCATCTCTGTAATGAGAAGGGGTGTGGTCTAATGACATCAACACCCTATATCAGGTGTGCATAATTATTAGGCAACTTCCTTTCCTTTGGCAAAATGGGTCAAATAAAGGACTTGACTGGCTCAGAAAAGTCAAAAATAGTGAGATATCTTGCAGAGGGATGCAGCACTCTTAAAATTGCAAAGCTTCTGAAGCGTGATCATCGAACAATCAAGCGTTTCATTCAAAATAGTCAACAGGGTCGCAAGAAGCGTGTGGAAAAACCAAGGTGCAAAATAACTGCCCATGAACTGAGAAAAGTCAAGCGTGCAGCTGCCAAGATGCCACTTGCCACCAGTTTGGCCATATTTCAGAGCTGCAACATCACTGGAGTGCCCAAAAGCACAAGGTGTGCAATACTCAGAGACATGGCCAAGGTAAGAAAGGCTGAAAGACGACCACCACTGAACAAGACACACAAGCTGAAACGTCAAGACTGGGCCAAGAAATATCTCAAGACTGATTTTTCTAAGGTTTTATGGACTGATGAAATGAGAGTGAGTCTTGATGGGCCTGTGGCTGGATTGGTAAAGGGCAGAGAGCTCCAGTCCGACTCAGACGCCAGCAAGGTGGAGGTGGAGTACTGGTTTGGGCTGGTATCATCAAAGATGAGCTTGTGGGGCCTTTTTGGGTTGAGGATGGAGTCAAGCTCAACTCCCAGTCCTACTGCCAGTTTCTGGAAGACACCTTCTTCAAGCAGTGGTACAGGAAGAAGTCTGCATCCTTCAAGAAAAACATGATTTTCATGCAGGACAATGCTCCATCACACGCGTCCAAGTACTCCACAGCGTGGCTGGCAAGAAAGGGTATAAAAGAAGAAAATCTAATGACATGGCCTCCTTGTTCACCTGATCTGAACCCCATTGAGAACCTGTGGTCCATCATCAAATGTGAGATTTACAAGAAGGGAAAACAGTACACCACTCTGAACAGTGTCTGGGAGGCTGTGGTTGCTGCTGCACGCAATGTTGATGGTGAACAGATCAAAACACTGACAGAATCCATGGATGGCAGGCTTTTGAGTGTCCTTGCAAAGAAAGGTGGCTATATTGGTCACTGATTTGTTTTTGTTTTGTTTTTGAATGTCAGAAATGTATATTTGTGAATGTTGAGATGTTATATTGGTTTCACTGGTAAAAATAAATAATTGAAATGGGTATATATTAGTTTTTTGTTAAGTTGCCTAATAATTATGCACAGTAATAGTCACCTGCACACACAGATATCCCCCTAAAATAGCTAAAACTAAAAACAAACTAAAAACTACTTCCAAAAATATTCAGCTGTGATATTAATGAGTTTTTTGGGTTCATTGAGAACATGGTTGTTGTTCAATAATAAAATTAATCCTCAAAAATACAACTTGCCTAATAATTCTGCACTCCCTGTAGAAAGAGATCTATACAGATTGAAAGGGAAAGTCAGACTTTTTTCTAAACAGTAATTTAACTAAGATGAACAGATTAGCACTTAACCCTTAGGATACAGGAGATTTTTTTATTTTTTCATTTTAATTTTTCTTCCCCATTTTCCTTGAGCCATAACTTTTTTTATTTTTCTGTTCACTTAGCTGTATGAGGGCTTATTTTTTGTGGGACAAGTTTTACTTTTTATTGACACTATTTAATACAGTATGATATACAATGTAGTGGGAAGCGGGAAAAAATTCCAAATGGGGTGGAATTGGAAAAAAAAAAATCTGCATTTTACAGGTTTTGTTTCCACGAAGTTCCATTTGCGGCAAAACTGACCTGTTCCCTTCATTTTCTGGGTCAGTTATATTACAACGATACCACATATGTAGAGGTTTAAAAAAAAATTTTTTTTACATCACCATATTCTGACCTCCATAACTATTTTAAAGTTATATCTACTGAGCTGTGTGGGGGCTCATTTTTTGAGGGACAATCTGTAGTTTTTACCAATACCATTTTGGAGTGTGTGACTTTTTTATCACAATTTTGTTACTTTTTTGGGCAAATGGCAAATTGTCCATTTTGACCCTTTTTCCCTTACACTATTCGACGTATTAGAAAAATATTTTTATATTTTATTAGTATGGGCACTTTTGGTTGCGGTGATGCCCATTATGTTTAAATTTGTTGTTTGTGTTTATTTCTTTATTCTACGGAAGAAATGGTGATTTAAACCTTTATATGTTAAAAAAAATTAAATATATTTGTTACAGTGTTTTTACTTTTTAATGCTTTTAAAGCTTGTATTTGAGCCTACAAAATCCATTTTATTTAATTCTGAACAATCTTTTAGACCCATTATTTGATCAGAATTGCTCATTTCTTATGTTGGCCTGCCACCTGCTGGCCAAAATAATAATTGCAACTTCAATACCCTGGGTCTCTTCAAAGAGAGCCAGCGTATTGAAATCAATTACCAAAATCCCCATTGGCTGCAGAGGATGCCAGTAAGAAGTCCAGAAGTGCAGGCTTCTGGATTTTTCACCCTTTAAATGCCATGATCTCAAATGATCACGGGATCTAAAGGCATTAATGATTGCTGGTCGTGATCATTAGCTGCGGGTTTCTGCTGTTTAATACAGTGGAGCCCCGCCGGCCATGATGACTGCTGCACGAGCAAGCGGACGACATGTTTGCTCTTCACTCCAGCGCTGTACATGTACAGCACTGGTAGTGTAGGGGTTAAAGACAGCTGTTTAGCCTAAACCCCCTTTGTTTACATCAGTAAAGGCAATGTTTTAATAAAAGGCCTTGTCCCATGGAAAATATTCAGCAGTTTTCAAACCAGCACTTGGATCTGAATACTTTCGCAATTGCATGTAATTAAAAAACGTTAGAAGGCTTAGAATTTTAGAAGCAATGCTTAAAGTTTAAAAAAAAAAATCCACTTTTTAAGGACCAATTCAGTTCTGAAGTCACTTTATGGGGCTTACATAGTAGAAACTGTTGTTAAAACAAGTGATAAATAAGAATGATGAATGATGATGGCTGGAATCCTCGATTCTTTTCCGGAGATGAAGCTTTATTCCGATTATCAGGCCCAAATACAGCAAGGTTTATAGCTCCTATGATGAATGAACCTACTTATACCCAGAATGATGTTACCTCAGTTCATTCACCCCAAAACTTCCCTTAGCCTTCCTTCTTATACCAATTTTACCCATTGACTAACATGTGGAGGACATCTAATTGGCTTTTACAAACTTTCAACCCTGATCATAAGTCTATTGGCCGTTTTAAATTAAACTGATATTCTGATAGGTTGATTGTCTATAGTGATGGACGAACATCGGCAGGGACGGTGTGTAGATGCGGTAACGCAGCAAAACCGCAAACACATGCTGCACTAACTAAATGCACTATATAGAAAGTATATTATTGCTATATAACACACCTGCTTCAATCTGTTTTTTTGGGGGGCAACTGGTAAATCACACCAGTAGAAATTATTGGTTCCAATAGTGTTTGTCACTTTGTGTAGATTCAGTAACACAGCAAAACCGCAAACAAATGCTGCACTACCCAAATGCACTATATAGAAAGTATATTATTGTTATATAACACCCCTGCTTCAATCAGTTTTTTTGGGGGCAACTGGTATATCACACCAGTAGAAATTATTTGTTCCAATAGCGTTTGTCACTCTGTATAGCTGCGGTAACGCAGCAGAACCGCCAACAAATACTGCACTACCCAAATGCACTTTATAGAAAGTATATTATTAGAATATAACACCCCTGCTTCAATCTGTTTTTTGGGGGGTCAACTGGTATATCACACCAGTAGAAATGATTTTTTCCAATAGTGTTTCTCACTCTGTGTAGCTGCGGTAAAGCAGTAAAACCACAAACAAATGTTGCACTACCTAAATGTACTATATAGAAAGTGTATTATTGGTTTATCACACCCCTGCTTCAATCAGTTTTTTGGGGGGCAACTGGTATATCACACCAGTTGAAATTATTTGTTTCAATAGCATTTGTCACTATGGGTAGCTGAGGTAACACAGCAAAACCGCAAACAAATGCTGCACTACCCAAATGCACTACATAGAAAGTATATTATTGGTATATAACACCCCAGCTTCAATCAGTTTTTTGGGGAGGCAAATGGTATATCACACCATTAGAAATTATTTGTTCCAATAGCGTTTGTCACTCTGTGTAGCTGCGGTAATGCAGCAAAATCGCAAACAAATGTTGCACTACCCAAATGCACTATATAGAAAGTACCGTATTTTTCGCCCCATAAGACGCACTTTTTCCCCCAAAAAGTGGGGGGGGGGGAAATGCTGCCATTTTTCATCGCAGACTGCGATGTATCAGCTGGACGGGGAGGGAGGAGGGGCCGGTGTCATGCAAATGCAGCGGGGCCTGTGCGGTCACTATACTCCGGCCACACCGCTCACTCACTTCCTTAATGCCTATACATTTTATTATAATAGCTTTCATTGAAGTTCCGATCCCCAGCCCCATCTGTACTACTAAGGCTACTTTCACATTAGCGTTCGGGGCTCCGCTTGTGAGTTCCGTTTAAAGACTCTCACAAGCGGCCCCGAACGCATCCGTCCAGCCCTAATGCATTCTGAGTAGATGCGGATCCGCTCAGAATGCATCAGTCTGGCAGCGTTTGGCCTCCGCTCCGCTCAGCAGACGGACACCTGAACGCTGCTTGCAGCGTTCGGGTGTCCGCCTGGCCGTGCGGAGGCAAACGGATCCGTCCAGACTTACAATGTAAGTCAATGGGGACGGATCCGTTTGAATTTGACACTATATGGCTCAGTTTTCAAACGGATCCGTCCCCATTGACTTTAAATGTAAAGTCTGGACGGATCCGTCTGAAGCTACTTTCACACTTAGAATTTTTTCTACAATATAATGCAGACGGATCCGTTCTGAACGGATCCCATCGTCTGCATTATATGAGCGGATCCGTCTGGGCAGACCCCAGACGGATCTGCTCTGAACGCAAGTGTGAAAGTAGCCTTACTAAAAAATGTTTAGGCAATAAAGCAGTGAGTGAGCGGTGGGGCCGGAGTACAGTGACCGCACCGGCCCCGCTGCTGTGGATGCCACTATTATGGAGTGGGGGATATGTGGATGGCACTGTTATGGGGGGGAGATCTGTGGATGGCACTGTTATGGGGGGGTGATCTGTGGGTGCCACTATTATAGGGTGGGGGATATGTGGGTGACACGTATATAGCAGTGCCATCCACAGATCCACCCCCATAACAGTGCCATCCCCAGATCCCCCTCCATAACCGTGCCATCCACAGATCACCCCCCATAACAGTGCCATCCAAAGATCACCCCCCATAACAGTGCCATCCAAAGATCACCCCCCATAACAGTGCCACCCACAGATTCCCCCATAACAGTGCCATCCACAGATCCCCTATAGTAGTGCCATGCACAGACCACCATTAGTTCAAAACCCACCAAAAGCACACCTTTTGGTTAAATTTTTTTTCTTATTTTCCTCCTCAAAAACCTAGGTGCGTCTTATGGGCCGGTGCATCTTATAGGGCGAAAAATACGGTATATTATTGGTATATCACACCCCTGCTTCAATCACTTTTTTGGGGCGGTAACTAGTATATCACACCAGTTGAAATTATTTGTTCCAATAGCGTTTGTCATTCTGTGTAACTGAGGTAAAACAACAAAACTGCAAACAAATGCTGCACTACCCAAATGCACTATATTGAAAGTATATGAATCTGTATAAGTGAATCTGTCACCTATTTTGACCATATAAAACGTTAACATAGCAATGTGCAATAAAGTACCTTCTTACCTACATGTGTCTTCTTTCTTTTATTCAACTTTTCATTCTTATTAAAAAGTGATTTTTCTGAAATGCAAATGAAGTCTCAAGGTGCCCAGAGGGGCGTTATTACTCTGCTCTAGTGGCCAGTAACGCCCCCCTGCAGTGCCCAGCCGGCCTTTCTTCCAAGCCCAGCACGCCTCCTAAGAAATAAATGTCCTCCAACATACTTGCCGGACAGTGCCGCCCCCTCCCCACTACGTCATTTAATTTATTCACTACATAGTCTGTGCTTCCTCCTCTTTGCCTACGGCGCCGCCCCCTCCCCACTACGTCATTTAATTTATTCACTGCACGCACCGGCCCTTGCTTCCTCCTCTCTTGTCCTGACCGCGGCATAGAAGTTGTTTGCGGTCAGTGAGGGATCCCATCGGGTTCCCCCCTCTGCGTTGACGGGGACCCGATGGGTGAGAAGGCAGAGGCATCAGGACCTGCCTTCTACAGAAGCTGAGGAGATCCAGCCCCAGGCTGGGTCTCCTAGGCAACCTGTTAGTGTATTACTCAGTGTAATACATTAACAGAAAATGCATTACAATACAGATGTATTGTAATGCATTGCAGAAGGGATCAGACCCCCAAAAGTTGTCCCAGAGTGGGACAGAGATAAAGTAGAAAAAAAATATGGAAAAAAATGTGTTTTTAATAATAAAAAATAAAGTTTCAAGTAAAAAAAAGCCCATTTCCCCTGAATATATCACATAATATACCCCGTCATATAAACACTGTGAAAAAATAAACAAATAAAACTGCCAAAAATGCCATTTTGTCACCTCACATCACAAAAAGTGCAACACCAAGCGATCAAAAAGGAGTATGCCCCCAAAATGGTACCAATCAAACCGTCACCTCATCCTGCAAAAAATGAGCCCCTACATTAGACACAATCATCCAAAAAACAAAAAAACTATAGCTCTCAGAATATGCAGACTCTAAAATATGTTTTTTCATTTTTTTTTTGTTAAAGTGAAATAAAATAAAAAAGTTGACATATTAGGTATCCCCGCGTCCGAAACAACCAGCTATATAAAAATATCACATGACCTAACCACTCAGGTGACCACTGTAAAAAAATAAAAAATAAAGACGGTGCCAAAAAAGCAATTTTTGGTCACCTTACATCAGAAAAGGTGCAACAGCAAGCGATCAAAAAGATGCATGCCCCCTAAAATAGTACCTATCAAACTCATCCTGCAAAAAATGAAACCCTACCTAATAAAATCAGCTAAAAAAAAAAACTATGGCTCTCAGACTATGGAGACCCTAAAACATATTTTTTTTGTTTTAAAAATTATTTTATTGTGTAAATCTTAAATAAATATGAAAAAGTGTACATATTAGGTATTGCCACATCTGTAATGACCTGCTCTATAAAAATATAACATGAACTACCCCCACAGGTGAACGCTGTAAAAAAATAAAAATAAAACCTGTGCCAAAACAACCAATTTTTTGGTCACCTTGCCCCAAAAAGTGTAATAATGAATGATCAAAAAATCATATGTACCCAAAAATGGTACCAATAAAAATGTCAACGAGCTCCTGCACATGACGATCGGCAGAAAAATAAAAAAATATGGCGTTCAGAAAATGGAGACACAAAAACACTTATTATGTAAAAATGAAACAAAGAAAGTAGACATATTTGATATCATCTCGTCCATAACAACTTGTCTATAAAAATATAACATGATATAACCTGTCACATGAACATTGTAAAAAAACTTAAAATGAAGCCTGTGCCAGATCAGCCATTTTTTTGGTTACCTTGCCTCACAATTTTTTTTAATATAGAGCGATCGAAAATCATATGTACTCCAAAATAATACCAATTAAACTGTCACCCTATCTTGTAGTTTCCAAAATGGGGTCACTTTTTGGGTGTTTCTACTGTAGAGCTGCATTAGGGGGGCTTCAAATGGGACCTGGTGTCTAAAAACCAGTCCAGCAAAATCAGCCTTCCATACGGCGCTCCTTTTCTTCTGCGCCCTGCCGTGTGCCCTTATAGCAGTTTACCACCACGTGGGGTGTTTCTCTAAACTGCAGAATCAGGGTAATAGATATTGAGTTTTGTTTGGCTGTTAACCCTTGATGTGTAACAGGAAAAAATGGATTAAAATAGAAAATCAGCCAAAAAAGTAAAATTTAATCTCCGTTTTCCTTTAATTCTTAAAGGGTTAACAAAGTTTGGGGTCATTTATGGGTGGTTTCTATTGGTATATTACACATTTTTATGCATGTATGATATACGATATTGACACATGGCCATTACATAGATCTAACATTGGACATTTAATCAGCCGATAATCATAGTTACAGTCAGAAGCTATTTACAACTCCTAGGTTAGATTGGAAAGATAAAGATCCTTTTGTTTTAAATGAAATGTAAATGTAGACCTAATGGTTTTCTAGGCCAGTGGAGACTCTCTGGTTGTGAGAATAATAGATAACATTTTCTGTGTAGAGCAATGCCGGCGGATAGAGCAGGTGCCCACCCGATCACCATGACACAATAGTACGTCAAATTGCGGAAAGTCACCTGCCGCTATGACATACTATTACGTCATATGTTATGAAAGGGTTAAGCTTTACCACCTTATGGACTGAATAGTAATAATGGTTGAATTGTAGCTATTATTGCTACAGCTCATTTACTGTGTGTGTGTTTGTAAATTGTATTACATTGCTGTCTGTCTCTAGGTCATGTTGCCAGGCCCATAGCACCCAATCAGAGCTCAGTTTTACCTTTATTAACCTGCTAATAAAATGAAAGCTGCATGTGACTGGTTGCTATGGGCAACAAGGACATTTTCTCTTTCAGACAGTTTGGATAAATTTCTTCCACTAAATATAGTTTACATGTAACATAGTAACATAGTACATAAGGCCGAAAAAAAGACATTTGTCCATCCAGTTCGGCCTGTCATCCTGCAAGTTGATCCAGAGGAAGGCAAAAAAAAAAAAAAACAACTGTGAGGTAGAAGCCAATTTTCCCCACTTTAGGGGAATTAAAAATTCCTTCCCGACTCCAATCAGGCAATCAGAATAACTCCCTGGATCAACATTTAACATAGTAGCTATAGCCTTTAATATTATTACATTCCAGAAATATATCCAGGCCCCTCTTGAACTCTTTTAGTTAATTCACCATCACCACCTCCTCAGGCAGAGAGTTGCATAGTCTCACTGCTCTTACTGTAAAGAATCCTCTTCTATGTTTGTGTACAACAGCACATTTATTAGAACAGTCCATGCAGGGATATGAGAGGCATGTTGAGAACCCATGCTTTAGCAGTTACAGTCAACACTATGTATGTCTGCTTCAACCTGCTGCTGATTGGCTGAAGTGGTTACACCATTTGACAACAGCCTATCAGAGAAAAAGTGAGTTGTTGGAAACATGGCTTGTCTTTTATATACAGTATTGGAATAATGTGAATAGAACATGTTTCTTGTGGTTACTTAATTAAACCTTGGACATGAATTTGTGGATTCCATCAAGTTTTTTTATTTTGTTTAATACAGGTGCGATCTCTTATTTTGGTTTCATTTATTTCTAGACAGTTCAGTTCATTTATTCACCCAAATGCTGACAACTAATTAGACCTGTGTTCTTGCGGTTTTCAACAGATTAATCGCAGTCTGCTGAGATAACTATAGATTGGATATTTTTAAGGAATAATTAATTTAAAGAAAGCATAATGAATGTTGTGCAATAATAAGGTGGGAATACGATGGGAATCTTTACAAATGATAGGAATATATGGGTAAAAATTAAATTTAAATGTATTTAATGTACATATAAGAATTCATGAACCGTACATAGTTCTCTTTGAAAACTGTGTGTATTCTATTTATATGGTTTTATTGTTACTTAAGAATTTTAAGGTAGATATGTATTTGCTAAACTGGAGACTACGTAAAGCAAGATATAAGGGATATACCTTGGGCTTAGGGGCATACACATATTTCAAATTTCATGTAAACAGGTTGTCTCACTTCAGCAAATAGAATTTATCATGTAGAGAAAGTTAATACAAGGCATTTACTAATGTATTGCGATTGCCCATATTGCCTCCTTTGCTGGCTTGATTCATTTTTCCATCACATTATGCACTGCTTGCATCCAGGGGTTATGGCCACCATTGCAGCTCAGATATGAGGAGGCTGGTGATTTTTCCTAAAGCGTGCGAGCACATGCATGTTAAAGTGATACAAAAAATATTAAAAATGCCCCACAAAATGCTACAAAAAGCATTTAAAAGCCATGATTAATGTAAAAATGAAAACCAGGAATCAGATAGTACTGTACACACAAAGCTCATTCTAGCAAAGCTAAAACTAGGCATGTACAGTACTTCACATGGATCAAGAGATCTCCCCATTCATTATAACAATTGCTCAAACTGGCAGGTCAGGGTGTGTGCCCTTTCTCAGTGGGCGTGTCCTCTCTTTTGAGGCTCCCTTGCTTTAACTGTCAGAGCTTCTAACAGTAGATAAAGCTGGTGGCAGTTGAAGGGTGGAACTGATCATGTGTGTCCACCTCAGCAAGATGGACTGAGAAATAGGGAAAAGAACAAATAGCAGGTGCCACTATACAGATAGATTTTATGGAATAACTTAGTGGCTATACTAAAATTTTTAAACTTGCTCTGAAAGACAGAATATTTTTTGTGAGACAACCCCTTTAAGGAAAGTTTGTCCAATAGAATTTATCATTCTTTTATAAAAGATAATTTGATGGAGATTGTAGATGTAAGTGTGATCTTGTAGGCATATAAATCTGTAAATTCGGACAAGGTGAATTGATACTTTTACCAGTATATTCTTTCTGCTAAATTATTTATCACAGTTTTTCTTACTTTTCACTTCTGTGATATTTTACAGTTTTCAGTTTGATTGAAGCTGCCAAGTAAAATACTACTTTGAGTGGAGAGGCTACAAGTGTAATATTATTAGGTACAATAATGGAAGCCTTCAGATAAGGTTATTATTAGGAGACAAGAAAAGTCCTAGTTATCTCTACAGGTAGAGAGACTTCATACAAATGAAACATTCCTGTGGCATAATGTACAAAAACACATGAACCAATAAATGTAACCCTTCCAAACCAAGAAATCTTGCTAGAGCAGCTGTAGTATTCTGAGTATGGACAGAATAGTGAAGAGCTGCTTCTGATATTTGTCTGTCTAAGCAAAAAGAGGCTAAGGGATGGAACTGAACAGAGATGCAATGGAGGGAACTGTATTTGTCTATTCAGATGGTTACAGAAAATAAGAATCTGTAGTATTAATTTCTTTGACAAAGTTTGACAATCAACACTAAATTACAGTCTGTACTTGCCTACAACACTGACTACTAGAGATTACAGTAATAATGCTGTTCTATCAGCATAAAAATGAATAATATGGGGAAGAACTTTCAGAGCTTAGCTAACTACCCACATACAACAGACAAGATCCATACAACCTTTAGATTGTAAAGTCAGTTCTTTGACTCTGATTCCCATTCTGTTATGAGAGAACTCAAACACATCAAGACTGATGTAAAACAAATTGGACATAGAGTATCTGCTCTTAAGGACACTCAAGTAGCCATTACTCAACACAGTGAGTCTCTGCAGGCAGAAATATTCTGTCACTTAGTTAACTTAAACAAGCTCAATCTTCACCTAGAAGATCCGAAAAATATCTGTATAAAGAAGGTTACCTGAAAATGCATGTACGGAAACTGTTCATCAACGGTGACTCAATTCTTTTCCTCGCTCCTCGACCCTTGCATAGTGGTGAAGCGCACTCACAAAGCCCAGAGGCCTAGGCCTGCATCAGGACACCCTCAGTGAGATGTAATCTGTGGCCTCTTAAACTACTTGGACAGGTGCCCTTTTTATGGCTGCCAAAGATGCTCAAGACCTCTTCTTTGAATCTGATAAGATCCTATTGTTCCAGAACTTAGCTGTCAGCACTTGAAGCCCCTCATGGATACCCTGCAAGTGCAAAAGCTCCCAGTGCTATAGTTGTTTCCCTTTGGCCTAGGTACAGTGAAAGATGGCCATCAGATTGTGATTAGGTCTCCGAATGCTCTGAGAAAGCTGAACATTCAGAGCTTAGTTCACTACCCACATACAACAGACAAGATCCATACAGCCCTAAGACTGTAAAGTCACAAACTTGCTTCTACTCATCTAAGTTTAAGTGTAATAATTTAGAATTTGTATGCCAACTACTATTATGGCAGTGGGTGTGGAACCACCATGTCAACCAAGAGGTTTAACTTTGGGCTAATCCTAAGGATGCTATCCTGGCAGTTCCCTGGTATTCACCCTTTATGCCTATACAGGGATCTGGACTTCACTGCAAGGGAGCCACCAGGCCGCTGCCTCTTCAAGTAGTTCCTGTGTGGTTGACATATTACCCATGGGCGATAGAGACACCGTTACAGAGCACCAAGAGAATAGGCAAGACCACAGTCAGGGACAGGACAAGGTCAGAGCAGGCAGAGTAAACGTAATCTAGTAAATGATCTGAGGTCTGGGCAGGCACAAAAGGGTCAGTACAGAGATCATCAGAGGTCAGTTCAGGCAGCAGATGGTCAGAGTCAGGAATCAGGCAGAAGTCGGTACACAGGCACTCAAACAGAACAACCCACCTTCGCTGTAACTAGCAACCTAGATAAACCTTTTCTTCAAGAACATTCTGATAGGGGACCCCAGAGGTTAGCAGCTATAGGCCTGGAAAGAATTAGGATGTGTGTGGCAGACAGCAGAGGCCTAGCCGGCAAGTGCAGGCCGTGGCCTCTTGCAGGAGATGGACACACAGTACTCCAGTGGCAAGGCCCATATCTGGATGTCAGAGAGGGGTCAGGGGGCCCGGGCCACTAGAGAGCAGTGGGAGAAGCAGCATTAAGGAATTTGGTGTGGCACCTATGCCCACGTGGGGGAGCCATATGATGATGACCATGGGCTGCCAACATAACAATTAATTTTGACATTTTAAAGGAGATAGGTCATGGATATATTATTAATATCAGATCAGTGTTGGTCTGACACCCCCCAATCAGCTGTCTGAAAGTACAATGACTGTTCTTGGCATTGTACCTCAATTCTATGTACTTGAATGGGACTAAGCTGTATAATGGCCATGTGACCAACAGATGTGAACTCATAGGCTGAGGAAGAGGTTGCAGTGCCTGCCACAAGCTCTACAGCCTCTCCCAACAGCTGATCATGGGGATGTTAGGCATTTGGACAGGCCACCAATCAGATATTGACGACCGATCCTGAGGACAGGTCATTAAATTATTTAAATAAATAAAATAAAAACTCAGAAAATGTCACTCTTTATGGTAGATTTTGAATTTATGTCTCAAATATGGTTAGTGCACACCCTAACCCCACCCAGAGGAACCTGTCAAGGGAAGCATACTTAGATGCTCCCTGATGCTGGGTTCTGGCTTTGTGAGTCAAACGCTGTCTTCACCATGCTTTGGTCCCCTTATATAAACTTCCAGAATAGACAGGCTGGAAGTTTACATGTGGAGAACATAGATAAATGAAGATATTGGGGGACCCACAGGGCCAGATTCGAGCATCAGGGAGCAGGTAAGTATGCTTTCCCTTGACACGTCCTGCTGGGTGAGGGAGTTATTTAAAAAACACTTGAAAGTTGGACAATCCATTTAATGACCAGTAATAATTTCCCCTCAGTGTTCCAGCAGCCATAACTTTATTATTTCTTCAATGTAGCTGTATGAAATGAGACCCTGAATTTTATGAGACGAGTTGTAGTTTTTATAGGAATCACTTTGAGATACATATAATCTAATAAGCAATTTTCAATTTTTTTAAGGGGCCGGAGCTAGTCCCAAATACAGATGGCAATTTATTCCCAGCCCAAGCCACCTGTATATCAAGCTTATTAGAGGCTACACAGCTTAAAAATAGGCAAAATTGTGAGAGACTGAACCTTAGAACCCTTAGCAATGCAAAAGCAAAAGAAAAAAAAGGCTGAGATGTATATCTTTTTCAATAAAAAGCATGCTTCGCCAAAGATTCAGTGCATGATGGTGACTGCTCTGCCTTGGAGGATTCTGATGATGACTGCTTCTATGCCCCATTGGATACAAATACAGGGGGTGCCCCACTGCATATCTCATGAGGGCCCTACAAATGCTACATAAATAGTCTAGATAACAGTCTTGTCAGGATTATCTCAACAAACTGAAAAGCTCTTTGAAAGACCTTCTGAATCTAAAAACTGCCAAATCCCTCCAACTTTCAAGTACAAGTTCTACGCACTCTGTGATAAAGGTTCCAAAGTAATGTCTCGCCTAATCCCCCAAAGACAGGATTAAACTTTCATATCCACGGTCAAAACACCAGACAGTAAGAGAGTTACGATAGCCTCTCTCATAGCATAGACTTTCCATTCCTTCTTTTCCTCTCTATAATCTGAAGACGCTAAATTCCAACAACAAAATCAAGTTTACATAAAGAATTGGTGCAGTCTTTCCTCTCCTGTATTTAAATTCTTGCTCTTTGGCCAAAGCCAAATTACTTTCGCCCTTCAACTTTAAAGGGGTTTTCCAGGAATACAGATTTTTCAGCAATTGCCCCCAACCTGCCTCACTTAAGAGAAGATTCATACTTACTTGCTCTCCACCGGTCCAGTTCTGTGATCTGGTCCCCAGCACTGCATAGGCATGGTGACATGCTCCGCTGCAGCCAATGACTGACTTCAACAGTGCCATGCTGCCTCTGGCCATGCCACTGCTGAATCCAGTCATTGGATGCTGTGGAGCATGTGACCATGCCCATGTAGAGCGGGAAGAAAACAAACCAGGGACCAGAGCTTGGACACAGTGGAGGATCAAGGTGGCAGGGAGAAGGTAAGCATAAATCTTCTGTTTATGGAGGCAGACAGGCAATACTTGTTGAAAAATCTGTATTCCTGGAGGGTGCCATTTGCTACAAGGTGCTCTACTCTCAATAGGTACTGGTAAAAGCCCTTGCATTGACTGCCTATCTATAATTTATTTTAAAATGTTCCACAATATTTTGATACTCCATTTTGTCATTGTTTGCAATTTCATTCTTGCTATTATTACTATAGTTCCCAAAAGAGAACAAAAATTCTGAACAATGTGGAAGCTACTATTCCATATCCCTCTTAAATTGTGATGTTAAATGGTGGGCCAGACTTAGCACTATGGATCAAAGCTTTTTTGTCAGAGCTGATAGGAGAGCAACAATGTCATTTGTCCAGGGAATGGAGGGGAAACACAATGTCCATAGAGTTATTCATGCTGTTTACCATGCTAAATGTGTGCTCCATTAATCCTTTTTAGTACAGCTGCCGAAAAGGCTTTTCACAGGGTCCACTGGGGATACATGAAAGCAATTTTATCCAGATTCAACTTTCCCCCTCATTCCTTCCATTAATTTCTGCTATTTTTCTTTTTATTCATCTCTTTTTGCTAGGATCCAGCTAAATGGTACCCTGTCCGACTTGTTCGCTATTACGAATTACAAGACAGGGTTTTCCTCTTTCACCTATTCTGTTTATTCTTATAATAGAGACCCTTCTTTTAAAGATCCGACAGGCGGCAGACATCCAGGGACCCCAGATAGGCAAATATATACATAAAACCGCTTCTTTTGCCGATGATCTCTTCTTTCTCACCACAAACCAGTCAGTAGCCTTCCAACCATTTTCACATATTTGACAACTTCTGTACAGTTTCTAATTTAAAAATGAATCTAGAAAAGTCCAAAGCTTTGACATCACAGCAAAGGTAAGGAACTCAACTCCATTTAGGTGGCCCCCATCTGTAATGTTAAAATCCCAACTAAACCAATCAACCTCTTCAAACAGAACTACCCACCCCTACTTTCTAAAGTCAGGAACTACCTAACCAACATTAAAGGGTTTGTCACACAAAAATATTTTACAGTTTTCAAACCAGCACCTGGATCTGAATACATTTGTAATTGTATCCAAAGATTTAGCATAGCCACTGAGCTATGCTAAGCCAAAGCCAAACAAATCTGACCGAGAAATATTACAATCCACCCTGAACTGATGTTGGCCTTGTTCCCACAATCCAACTTTATGCCTTACTCTAACAATTTACCTTCCCACTTGCTTTCATCAGCTAAGTTATTGATCCCCCCTACTTTGGAGGAACAAATCCCTCCCACCTCATGTGACATAGTGACTATAATGCAGCTGAACAGGAAAATAAGCTGCCCCTCCAGTCAGGACCAGGGCAGAAGAGGTTGCAGCGGAGAAGGCGCCATTGAGGAAGAAAGGGAGGGTAAGTAGTATGTACAGTAAAGAGCTTCCTTCCATAGGTTATTACAAACTACTAAATAAGTTAATTGGGCAGAGAACCTCTTTTAGGGGAAACCTGTACTTGTATAATTACAATTTGACAAAGAGAAACCTATATTAGAGTAATTACAATTTGAAAAAATGGCTTCTTTGAAATAAAAATGAAATACTAAAAAAAAATGGTTGTATAATGATATCAATGCATCAAGTATGACATTCGTGCCATAGGCAGGAAAATTATTTTAAATCAGACCGTGAAGTGGATTTGAATCTAATCATCATGACCATGCACTTATGATATATATATATATATATATAT
Organism: Bufo gargarizans; assembly: GCF_014858855.1. Taxonomy (NCBI): domain Eukaryota; kingdom Metazoa; phylum Chordata; class Amphibia; order Anura; family Bufonidae; genus Bufo; species Bufo gargarizans. Next base: position 205,472,563 of record NC_058083.1, read on the forward strand.
ATATATATACACACACAGTACTGTGCAAAAATTATATGGCAGGTATGAAAAAATGCTGAAGATTAAGAATGCTTTCAAAATAAGAAATGTTACTATTACATTTTTTTACAAAATGCAAAGTGAATGAACAAAAAAAATATAAATCAAATTAATATTTGATATGACCACCGTTTGCCTTCAAAACAGGATCAGTTCTTCTAGGCACACTTGCAGACAGTTTTTGAAGGAACTCGGCAGGGGGCCTGTTTCAACATCTTTGAGAACTAACCACAGATGTTCTGTGGATGTGCAGTACTTCAGAGGACTACTGCAAACAAGTTAATTTACTACTAAATGGGTTCATGTCAATTGTTGATGTTAATGCCGTTTTTCTATGCAATGTTTGTAATCCAAGAACTGAAATTGGAACACAAGCAGGAGGAGGCTGGTCCTCCCCCTCTGAGTTAGGAGCTAGTGAGTCTGGTCTAGACAGGCTAAGAGCGTGGATCTTCTGCATGTGCCTGTGCAGAAAAGAGACCTGTACAAGGAACCTTTATCCTTGCACACCAACTACCACCATCCCCTGAGAAGGAAAGAAGTACATAATACACAGACTGTTGAGGGCCATTTAAAGGATTGGTGGAAAAGACAAACAATAATGTATGCGTAATTGCTTGTTTATAGAAACAGGCCTTACCACTACTTGAAAGGGTACATTGCCTCAGGCGCCCACCATGCTTTTACCACAGAGAATCTACACTCCTCTATGGGAACTGTACATATAGAGATACGGTACACCCCTCTGGTCTACTTGGAAAGTAGTTTGGATTATGATACATGCTGTATAGTACTGTATTGAACTGTCAGTGTCTTACACAGTAAAACGCTGACAGTTGCCTAGGAGACCCAGCCTGGGGGCTGGATCTCCTAGGCTTCTGTAGCTTCCAGGCTCCAATCCCTGTGTAAGGCATTGAGCCTGCCATAGGAACCATCGTCCCCTGTCACCGCAGAGCGGAGGGCCGATAGAGTCAGAGGGAGCCCCCTCCTTCTGTAAAGCCTGCACGTGCTGCGGAAAGCGCTGACCGTGGTATGTGAGGGGTTTATCCGCCAGCATTCACACATACAGCAATGCCCGCGGATGCAGCAGGGGCCCGGCTGTCAGTAACAGCCAGGCCTGTGCTGCTGATCGGGTGGGCATGGCTCCTGCACCCGCCCAATCACTTCATGTACATGTACATGAGGATGCGGCAAGAGACAGCATTCCCTCACATACGTGTATGTGATAATGCGCAAAGGGGTAATAAACTGATTGGAGTGTATCCCAGAAGTCGGAATTTCACTGATCTGATATTGAAGACCTACTCTAAAGAAAGATCGTAAATATTATACATCAAGAAAACCCCTTTAATCCCTTTAGCACACAGTCTGATTTGGTACCTAAAGGCTAAGGACACCTTTGTGGGCAGTTTTTTTCTGTTATTGCATTGTACCCCTTTTTTAACTAAACACATTTTTCACTAAGTCTTTATAAAAAATTTGAGTCCCTTTTTTCTGTACAAGGCTGAGTTTTTCTAGTGGCAGGATCTGAATTTTCTCTCTGCTCTGTCAACCAGCTCACCTGATGGGCTCATTATCTCTAATCTCTCACCTTAAAAACGGTCATTATAGCTCAATTGTTATATTACTAGGGATGAGCGAACTCGAACTGTATAGTTCGGGTTCGTACCGAATTTTGGGGTGTCCGTGACACGGACCCGAACCCGGACATTTTCGTAAAAGTCCGGGTTCGGGTTCGGTGTTCGTCGCTTTCTTCGCGCTTTTGTGACGCTTTCTTGGCGCTTTTTGAAAGGCTGCAAAGCAGCCAATCAACAAGCGTCATACTACTTGCCCCAAGAGGCCATCACAGCCATGCCTACTATTGGCATGGCTGTGATTGGCCAGAGCACCATGTGACCCAGCCTCTATTTAAGCTGGAGTCACATAGCGCCGCCCGTCACTCTGCTCTGATTAGCGTAGGGAGAGGTTGCGGCTGCGACAGTAGGGCGAGATTAGGCAGATTAACTCCTCCAAAGGACTTGATTAACTGATCGATCTGCAGCTGTGGATCATTGAGCTGCTGATCCTCAATTGCTCACTGTTTTTAGGCTGCCCAGACCGTTTGTCAGTCACATTTTTCTGGGGTGATCGGCGGCCATTTTGTGTCTTGTGGTGCGCCAGCACAAGCTGCGACCAAGTGCATTTAACCCTCAATGGTGTGGTTGTTTTTTGGCTAAAGCCTACATCAGGGTGAAGCTGTCACACCAAGTGCATTTAACCAGCAATAGTCTGTTCATTTTTTGGCCATATACAAAATCAGGGGCAAGCTGCGCCTGTCACCAAGTGCATTTAACCCTCAATGGTGTGGTTGTTTTTTGGCTAAAGCCTACATCAGGGTGAAGCTGTCACACCAAGTGCATTTAACCAGCAATAGTCTGTTCATTTTTTGGCCATATACTAAATCAGGGGCAAGCTGCGCCTGTCACCAAGTGCATTTAACCCTCAATGGTGTGGTTGTTTTTTGGCTAAAGCCTACATCAGGGTGAAGCTGTCACACCAAGTGCATTTAACCAGCAATAGTCTGTTTATTTTTTGGCCATATCCCAGTCTAATTCTGTCACTAAATCCATACCGGTCACCCAGCGCCTAAATACTAGGCCTCAAATTTATATCCCGCTAAATCTGTCCTTAGTGCTGTAGCTGGGCGAGTTATTTAGTGTCCGTTCAAGCACATTTCTTGTTCTGGGTTGAAATACAATTCCCAATTTAGCAATTTCATAATTTAGTGGTTTCTGCTATATCAGAGCTATTTGAAATCTATCCCTAAAAGGGTATATAATATTCAAGGTGCACATTGGGTCATTCAGAATAACTTCACACACACCCGCTACTGTGTATTTCCAAGTCTAATTCTGGCACTAAACCCATACCTGTCACCCAGCGCCTAAATACTAGGCCTCAAATTTATATCCCGCTAAATCTGTCCCTAGTGCTGTAGCTGGGCGAGTTATTTAGTGTCCGTTCAAGCACATTTCTTGTTCTGGGTTGAAATACAATTCCCAATTTAGCAATTTCATAATTTAGTGGTTTCTGCTATATCAGAGCTATTTGAAATCTATCCCTAAAAGGGTATATAATATTCAAGGTGCACATTGGGTCATTCAGAATAACTTCACACACACCCGCTACTGTGTATTTCCAAGTCTAATTCTGGCACTAAACCCATACCTGTCACCCAGCGCCTAAATACTAGGCCTCAAATTTATATCCCGCTAAATCTGTCCTTAGTGCTGTAGCTGGGCGAGTTATTTAGTGTCCGTTCAAGCACATTTCTTGTTCTGGGTTGAAATACAATTCCCAATTTAGCAATTTCATAATTTAGTGGTTTCTGCTATATCAGAGCTATTTGAAATCTATCCCTAAAAGGATATATAATATTCAAGGTGCACATTGGGTCATTCAGAATAACTTCACACACACCCGCTACTGTGTATTTCCAAGTCTAATTCTGGCACTAAACCCATACCTGTCACCCAGCGCCTAAATACTAGGCCTCAAATTTATATCCCGCTAAATCTGTCCCTAGTGCTGTAGCTGGGCGAGTTATTTAGTGTCCGTTCAAGCACATTTCTTGTTCTGGGTTGAAATACAATTCCCAATTTAGCAATTTCATAATTTAGTGGTTTCTGCTATATCAGAGCTATTTGAAATCTATCCCTAAAAGGGTATATAATATTCAAGGTGCACATTGGGTCATTCAGAATAACTTCACACACACCCGCTACTGTGTATTTCCAAGTCTAATTCTGGCACTAAACCCATACCTGTCACCCAGCGCCTAAATACTAGGCCTCAAATTTATATCCCGCTAAATCTGTCCCTAGTGCTGTAGCTGGGCGAGTTATTTAGTGTCCGTTCAAGCACATTTCTTGTTCTGGGTTGAAATACAATTCCCAATTTAGCAATTTCATAATTTAGTGGTTTCTGCTATATCAGAGCTATTTGAAATCTATCCCTAAAAGGGTATATAATATTCAAGGTGCACATTGGGTCATTCAGAATAACTTCACACACACCCGCTACTGTGTATTTCCAAGTCTAATTCTGGCACTAAACCCATACCTGTCACCCAGCGCCTAAATACTAGGCCTCAAATTTATATCCCGCTAAATCTGTCCTTAGTGCTGTAGCTGGGCGAGTTATTTAGTGTCCGTTCAAGCACATTTCTTGTTCTGGGTTGAAATACAATTCCCAATTTAGCAATTTCATAATTTAGTGGTTTCTGCTATATCAGAGCTATTTGAAATCTATCCCTAAAAGGGTATATAATATTCAAGGTGCACATTGGGTCATTCAGAATAACTTCACACACACCCGCTACTGTGTATTTCCAAGTCTAATTCTGGCACTAAACCCATACCTGTCACCCAGCGCCTAAATACTAGGCCTCAAATTTATATCCCGCTAAATCTGTCCTTAGTGCTGTAGCTGGGCGAGTTATTTAGTGTCCGTTCAAGCACATTTCTTGTTCTGGGTTGAAATACAATTCCCAATTTAGCAATTTCATAATTTAGTGGTTTCTGCTATATCAGAGCTATTTGAAATCTATCCCTAAAAGGGTATATAATATTCAAGGTGCACATTGGGTCATTCAGAATAACTTCACACACACCCGCTACTGTGTATTTCCAAGTCTAATTCTGGCACTAAACCCATACCTGTCACCCAGCGCCTAAATACTAGGCCTCAAATTTATATCCCGCTAAATCTGTCCTTAGTGCTGTAGCTGGGCGAGTTATTTAGTGTCCGTTCAAGCACATTTCTTGTTCTGGGTTGAAATACAATTCCCAATTTAGCAATTTCATAATTTAGTGGTTTCTGCTATATCAGAGCTATTTGAAATCTATCCCTAAAAGGGTATATAATATTCAAGGTGCACATTGGGTCATTCAGAATAACTTCACACACACCCGCTACTGTGTATTTCCAAGTCTAATTCTGGCACTAAACCCATACCTGTCACCCAGCGCCTAAATACTAGGCCTCAAATTTATATCCCGCTAAATCTGTCCCTAGTGCTGTAGCTGGGCGAGTTATTTAGTGTCCGTTCAAGCACATTTCTTGTTCTGGGTTGAAATACAATTCCCAATTTAGCAATTTCATAATTTAGTGGTTTCTGCTATATCAGAGCTATTTGAAATCTATCCCTAAAAGGGTATATAATATTCAAGGTGCACATTGGGTCATTCAGAATAACTTCACACACACCCGCTACTGTGTATTTCCAAGTCTAATTCTGGCACTAAACCCATACCTGTCACCCAGCGCCTAAATACTAGGCCTCAAATTTATATCCCGCTAAATCTGTCCTTAGTGCTGTAGCTGGGCGAGTTATTTAGTGTCCGTTCAAGCACATTTCTTGTTCTGGGTTGAAATACAATTCCCAATTTAGCAATTTCATAATTTAGTGGTTTCTGCTATATCAGAGCTATTTGAAATCTATCCCTAAAAGGGTATATAATATTCAAGGTGCACATTGGGTCATTCAGAATAACTTCACACACACCCGCTACTGTGTATTTCCAAGTCTAATTCTGGCACTAAACCCATACCTGTCACCCAGCGCCTAAATACTAGGCCTCAAATTTATATCCCGCTAAATCTGTCCCTAGTGCTGTAGCTGGGCGAGTTATTTAGTGTCCGTTCAAGCACATTTCTTGTTCTGGGTTGAAATACAATTCCCAATTTAGCAATTTCATAATTTAGTGGTTTCTGCTATATCAGAGCTATTTGAAATCTATCCCTAAAAGGGTATATAATATTCAAGGTGCACATAGGGTCATTCAGAATAACTTCACACACCCGCTACTGTGCATTTCCAAATCTAATTCTGTCACTAAACCCATACCTGTCACCCAGCGCCTAAATACTAGGCCTCAAATTTATATCCCGCTAAATCTCTCGTTACCGCTGTCCTGTTGTGGCTGGGAAAGTTATTTAGTGTCCGTCAAAGCACATTTTTTGTTCTGGGTTGAAATACAATTCCCAATTTAGCAATTTCATAATTTAGTCGTTTCTGCTATATCAGAGCTATTTGAAATCTATCCCTAAAAGGGTAGATCATATTGAAGGTGCACATAGGGTCATTCAGAATAACTTCACACACACGCTTCTGTGCATTTCCAAGTCTAATTCTGTCACTAAATCCATACCGGTCACCCAGCGCCTAAATACTAGGCCTCAAATTTATATCCCGCTGAATTTGAATACAATACATTGGGCCAAATAATATATTTGTTGTTGTGGTGAACCATAACAATGAGAAAAACATCTAGTAAGGGACGCGGACGTGGACATGGTCGTGGTGGTGTTAGTGGACCCTCTGGTGCTGGGAGAGGACGTGGCCGTTCTGCCACATCCACACGTCCTAGTGTACCAACTACCTCAGGTCCCAGTAGCCGCCAGAATTTACAGCGATATATGGTGGGGCCCAATGCCGTTCTAAGGATGGTAAGGCCTGAGCAGGTACAGGCATTAGTCAATTGGGTGGCCGACAGTGGATCCAGCACGTTCACATTATCTCCCACCCAGTCTTCTGCAGAAAGCGCACAGATGGCGCCTGAAAACCAACCCCATCAGTCTGTCACATCACCCCCATGCATACCAGGGAAACTGTCTCAGCCTCAAGTTATGCAGCAGTCTCTTATGCTGTTTGAAGACTCCGCTGGCAGGGTTTCCCAAGGGCATCCACCTAGCCCTTCCCCAGCGGTGAAAGACATAGAATGCACTGACGCACAACCACTTATGTTTCCTGATGATGAGGACATGGGAATACCACCTCAGCATGTCTCTGATGATGACGAAACACAGGTGCCAACTGCTGCGTCTTTCTGCAGTGTGCAGACTGAACAGGAGGTCAGGGATCAAGACTGGGTGGAAGACGATGCAGGGGACGATGAGGTCCTAGACCCCACATGGAATGAAGGTCGTGCCACTGACTTTCACAGTTCGGAGGAAGAGGCAGTGGTGAGACCGAGCCAACAGCGTAGCAAAAGAGGGAGCAGTGGGCAAAAGCAGAACACCCGCCGCCAAGAGACTCCGCCTGCTACTGACCGCCGCCATCTGGGACCGAGCACCCCAAAGGCAGCTTCAAGGAGTTCCCTGGCATGGCACTTCTTCAAACAATGTGCTGACGACAAGACCCGAGTGGTTTGCACGCTGTGCCATCAGAGCCTGAAGCGAGGCATTAACGTTCTGAACCTGAGCACAACCTGCATGACCAGGCACCTGCATGCAAAGCATGAACTGCAGTGGAGTAAACACCTTAAAACCAAGGAAGTCACTCAGGCTCCCCCTGCTACCTCTTCTGCTGCTGCCGCCTCGGCCTATTCTGCTGCTGCCGCCTCGGCCTCTTCCTCCGCCTCTGGAGGAACGTTGGCACCTGCCGCCCAGCAAACAGGGGATGTACCACCAACACCACCACCACCACCTCCGTCACCAAGCGTCTCAACCATGTCACACGCCAGCGTTCAGCTCTCCATCTCACAAACATTTGATAGAAAGCGTAAATTCCCACCTAGCCACCCTCGATCCCTGGCCCTGAATGCCAGCATTTCTAAACTACTGGCCTATGAAATGCTGTCATTTAGGCTGGTGGACACAGACAGCTTCAAACAGCTCATGTCGCTTGCTGTCCCACAGTATGTTGTTCCCAGCCGGCACTACTTCTCCAAGAGAGCCGTGCCTTCCCTGCACAACCAAGTATCCGATAAAATCAAGTGTGCACTGCGCAACGCCATCTGTGGCAAGGTCCACCTAACCACAGATACGTGGACCAGTAAGCACGGCCAGGGACGCTATATCTCCCTAACTGCACACTGGGTAAATGTAGTGGCAGCTGGGCCCCAGGCGGAGAGCTGTTTGGCGCACGTCCTTCCGCCGCCAAGGATCGCAGGGCAACATTCTTTGCCTCCTGTTGCCACCTCCTCCTTCTCGGCTTCCTCCTCCTCTTCTTCCACCTGCTCATCCAGTCAGCCACACACCTTCACCACCAACTTCAGCACAGCCCGGGGTAAACGTCAGCAGGCCATTCTGAAACTCATATGTTTGGGGGACAGGCCCCACACCGCACAGGAGTTGTGGCGGGGTATAGAACAACAGACCGACGAGTGGTTGCTGCCGGTGAGCCTCAAGCCCGGCCTGGTGGTGTGTGATAATGGGCGAAATCTCGTTGCAGCTCTGGGACTAGCCAATTTGACGCACATCCCTTGCTTGGCGCATGTGCTGAATTTGGTGGTGCAGAAGTTCATTCACAACTACCCCGACATGTCAGAGCTGCTGCATAAAGTGCGGGCCGTCTGTTCGCGCTTCCGGCGTTCACATCCTGCTGCTGCTCGCCTGTCTGCGCTACAGCGTAACTTCGGCCTTCCCGCTCACCGCCTCATATGCGACGTGCCCACCAGGTGGAACTCCACCTTGCACATGCTGGACAGACTGTGCGAGCAGCAGCAGGCCATAGTGGAGTTTCAGCTGCAGCACGCACGGGTCAGTCGCACTACAGAACAGCACCACTTCACCACCAATGACTGGGCCTCCATGCGAGACCTGTGTGCCCTGTTGCGCTGTTTCGAGTACTCCACCAACATGGCCAGTGGCGATGACACCGTTATCAGCGTTACAATACCACTTCTATGTCTCCTTGAGAAAACACTTCGGGCGATGATGGAAGAGGAGGTGGCCCAGGAGGAGGAGGAGGAGGAGGAGGAAGAGGGGTCATTTTTAGCACTTTCAGGCCAGTCTCTTCGAAGTGACTCAGAGGGAGGTTTTTGGCAACAGCAGAGGCCAGGTACAAATGTGGCCAGCCAGGGCCCACTACTGGAGGACGAGGAGGACGAGGATGAGGAGGAGGTGGAGGAGGATGAGGATGAAGCATGGTCACAGCGGGGTGGCACCCAACGCAGCTCGGGTCCATCACTGGTGCGTGGCTGGGGGGAAAGGCAGGACGATGACGATACGCCTCCCACAGAGGACAGCTTGTCCTTACCCCTGGGCAGCCTGGCACACATGAGCGACTACATGCTGCAGTGCCTGCGCAACGACAGCAGAGTTGCCCACATTTTAACCTGTGCGGACTACTGGGTTGCCACCCTGCTGGATCCACGCTACAAAGACAATGTGCCCACCTTACTTCCTGCACTGGAGCGTGATAGGAAGATGCGCGAGTACAAGCGCACGTTGGTAGACGCGCTACTGAGAGCATTCCCAAATGTCACAGGGGAACAAGTGGAAGCCCAAGGCCAAGGCAGAGGAGGAGCAAGAGGTCGCCAAGGCAGCTGTGTCACGGCCAGCTCCTCTGAGGGCAGGGTTAGCATGGCAGAGATGTGGAAAACTTTTGTCAACACGCCACAGCTAACTGCACCACCACCTGATACGCAACGTGTTAGCAGGAGGCAACATTTCACTAACATGGTGGAACAGTACGTGTGCACACCCCTCCACGTACTGACTGATGGTTCGGCCCCATTCAACTTCTGGGTCTCTAAATTGTCCACGTGGCCAGAGCTAGCCTTTTATGCCTTGGAGGTGCTGGCCTGCCCGGCAGCCAGCGTTTTGTCTGAACGTGTATTCAGCACGGCAGGGGGCGTCATTACAGACAAACGCAGCCGCCTGTCTACAGCCAATGTGGACAAGCTGACGTTCATAAAAATGAACCAGGCATGGATCCCACAGGACCTGTCCGTCCCTTGTCCAGATTAGACATTAACTACCTCCCCATAACCATATATTATTGGACTCCAGGGCACTTCCTCATTCAATCCTATTTTTATTTTCATTTTACCATTATATTGCGAGGCTACCCAAAGTTGAATGAACCTCTCCTCTGCCTGTGTGCTAGGCCTAAATATATGCCAATGGACTGTTGCAGTGGTGGCTGACGTGAAGCCTCATTCTCTGCTATGACATGCAGACTGATTCTCTGCTGACATGAAGACAGATTCTCTGTTACGGGACCTCTCTGCTCTGCCTGTGTGCTAGGCCTAAATATATGCCAATGGACTGTTGCAGTGGTGGCTGACGTGAAGCCTCATTCTCTGCTATGACATGCAGACTGATTCTCTGCTGACATGAAGCCAGATTGTCTGTTACGGGACCTCTCTGCTCTGCCTGTGTGCTAGGCCTAAATATATGCCAATGGACTGTTGCAGTGGTGGCTGACGTGAAGCCTGATTCTCTGCTATGACATGCAGACTGATTCTCTGCTGACATGAAGCCAGATTGTCTGTTACGGGACCTCTCTGCTCTGCCTGTGTGCTAGGCCTAAATATATGCCAATGGACTGTTGCAGTGGTGGGTGACGTGAAGCCTCATTCTCTGCTATGACATGCAGACTGATTCTCTGCTGACATGAAGACAGATTCTCTGTTACAGGACCTCCCTCCTCTGCCTGGGTGCTGGGCCTAAATATATGCCAATGGACTGTTGCAGTGGTGGCTGACATGAAGCCTGATTCTCTGCTATGACATGCAGACTAATTCTCTGCTGACATGAAGCCAGATTGTCTGTTACGGGACCTCTCTCCTCTGCCTGGGTGCTGGGCCTAAATTTATGACAATGGACTGTTGCAGTGGTGGCTGACGTGAAGCCTGATTCTCTGCTATGACATGCAGACTGATTCTCTGCTGACATGAAGCCAGATTGTCTGTTACAGGACCTCTCTGCTCTGCCTGTGTGCTAGGCCTAAATATATGCCAATGGACTGTTGCAGTGGTGGCTGACGTGAAGCCTCATTCTCTGCTATGACATGCAGACTGATTCTCTGCTGACATGAAGCCAGATTGTCTGTTACGGGACCTCTCTGCTCTGCCTGTGTGCTAGGCCTAAATATATGCCAATGGACTGTTGCAGTGGTGGGTGACGTGAAGCCTCATTCTCTGCTATGACATGCAGACTGATTCTCTGCTGACATGAAGCCAGATTCTCTGTTACGGGACCTCTCTCCTCTGCCTGTGTGTGTGCTGGGCCTAAATATATGCCAATGGACTGTTGCAGTGGTGGCTGACGTGAAGCCTGATTCTCTGCTATGACATGCAGACTGATTCTCTGCTGACATGAAGCCAGATTGTCTGTTACGGGACCTCTCTCCTCTGCCTGTGTGTGTGCTGGGCCTAAATATATGCCAATGGACTGTTGCAGTGGTGGCTGACGTGAAGCCTCATTCTCTGCTATGACATGCAGACTAATTCTCTGCTGACATGAAGACAGATTCTCTGTTACGGGACCTCTCTCCTCTGCCTGGGTGCCGGGGCCTAAATATCTGAGAATGGACTGTTCCAGTGGTGGGTGACGGGAAGCCAGATTCTCTGCTATGGAACCTCTCTCCAATTGATTTTGGTTAATTTTTATTTATTTAATTTTTATTTTAATTCATTTCCCTATCCACATTTGTTTGCAGGGGATTTACCTACATGTTGCTGCCTTTTGCAGCCCTCTAGCTCTTTCCTGGGCTGTTTTACAGCCTTTTTAGTGCCGAAAAGTTCGGGTCCCCATTGACTTCAATGGGGTTCGGGTTCGGGACGAAGTTCGGATCGGGTTCGGATCCCGAACCCGAACATTTCCGGGATGTTCGGCCGAACTTCTCGAACCCGAACATCCAGGTGTTCGCTCAACTCTATATATTACTCTTAAGAATGTGGCTTAAGTAAGTTTTTATGACCTTTTAGAAAATTAGAGATAAGGTATATTAGATGACAGCACAAAGTGAAAGTAAAAAGAACGATTCACACAACTAGAAAACCAGTTATCCCTTTGTGACAGAATAGCTCAATATGTTTAATAAAGAATAATTAAAAAAAATGTTTTTACCCCAAAATGAATAAAATGGAATCATAAAAAAAATTGTCCCGAAGGTGTACATAGCCTTTAAGGGTTTTTTATTTTGCATGTCAAAGCCATAACATTTTTATTTTTCCATTGACATGGCTGTATGAGGGCTTGTTTTATGGATTATATCAAGCGAATTGTATAAGTTTAAAAAAAATGTTTGGGGCGACAGTGTAAAAAAATGCTATTTTAAGATTGAATTTTTTGTGCTGTGATACAAGCTTCCACTCTGGAATGGTAACGGTCATATACATGCTGGATATCCTCCTGTGTTATGTCATTCCAAGCTCTCTAAACAAGGACCTGTATTTCATCCAAGGAGGTTGTTGGCTGCTGTGCATGTGAGGGCCATTGTCCCATCCAGTCCGAGACATTCTTGATTTGGGAGAGATCTGATGGCTACATCAGAGCTTCCAGGAGGGCTGAAGAATGTCCATTGCCATCATGCATAGTGTGGGGAAACACCCAGTATTAATGTGACCCTGCCTCAACATATACCATGCTGCAGAACCCAAAATAAAGGGTGTTCCACCTTGGTTGTGTGCCCATTGACCAAACACCTCTAAGCAGTTTTTACTGCAATCTTAGCTCAATCACTTAAGTTTTTCAGGCGTTCTTTTTTTTTTCATTTTCCGGTAGTAATGTATATATATATATATATATATATATATATATATACACACATACATATACATATATGTGTGTTTATACAGTATATATAGGAAAGGTTTTTTATTTTCATTTTTTAAATATTTTTTAATATCTTTAAAACCATTATTGAACTAATACTTGAAAGTCCCTTTGTATAATACAACCAGAACCCACAAGTGAATCCAGCTCCTGAGCCCACACCATCACCATGACGTACCATTATGGTACAGTGTGTTAGCCACCAGGACTCTGTCACATAATAGTATATCACTGAGCAGCAAGGGGTTAATCTAAATCTATGAAAGAGTGAGTGTATGCACAATAAAGCAAATGACAAATAGAAAGACTGGCTCTGAGAGAAAGCAAAGTTCTGGGACTAATCCAGCCACTGAGGGGCAAGCCAGTGAGAGCTACTGATTTTATGTAGCTGCCATTTTGAATTGTGAACATTAGTGTCAGGCAGAGTGGAAGTGACCCTCAGAGAATTTACTAGAGAAGGAACCTTAATTCTTGCAAGTCTGAAGAGACTGTGACTGTACAGCCAGTGGGTGTACTGTGTGTAATGCTATAAAGTATATTATAATGCTTACTAGGACGGCTTTCTAGAAGTCTAAAAGGAGGAAGTTGAAGTAAACCATGTCAGAGTGGGTGAACAGTGGATGGTGGAAACTAGGGAAGTGTTCGCAGCTGACTGGTTTATTCTCAACTGGCTCAAATAGTGGCGTCTGTAGTGTACCCTCCTCCTGCAAACTGTGAAAGGTACGGTGTAAGTAGTGAAAGTGACTGAACTTGTGTTGGGTAGATAGACCCCTTTATCTGTAAATAACTCAATTTACACTATATTGCCATGCAGTTTCTACAAAAAAGCTAGGGTTGTGCGGTATTGACTGCTGTGTAGTTGAAATGCTGAGTGTTGTGAGGGGTACATGTTTTTATGTCTGCAGCTGTGGCAGGTCAGGGGGTAATATAGATAGCCCAGTGGTTTTTAGGACCCAAAAGGGCACCAGGGCATTGGTGAATGAGAGGCTGGTGCATCACCACAAAATACATCTATGTAGGGCAAACTGTGAGGTTGGGTATCCTGCCAAAGACCTACAGCAACACAAATGGTTCAGGCAAGAACTTTCAACTATCTTGGGTGCAGCCTGAACCTCTGGAGGATTAGTGGCGTGGTGCACTGTCCTCTGGACCACTGGCAAGGGACCACTAAGTAATTACAACCAAGTTGGTGTCCTGCAACTGTTCATGTGACATCCCACTAAGTGTGCCCGTAGCCACTAAGTTTTAGGTACCACAAGTTAGTAACCAAACATGTTGTGCCTCTTTGTGAAAAAGTTATAAAGACTTCTGTTACCCCAAAAGTGTCTACTGCATTCCATTGTGAAGTAACCATTATGAATCATTTCACATTCCTTTATCGAAGAAGATGCATACAGCCGCTAATACGGAATGCAACAAACATATCTACCTCTTGTCACCTTTATAGTTCAATATGTTAGATTATACTGTATAAGGGATTCTTTACAATATTAAAATAGAACTTTAATATCAGGATGCAGGTATGGGTATTGTATTGATTTATTTTGGGTATAAATATCTGCTATGTGGTGGTTCATTGATTTTCATGCTGGTGGACCGTGAGCTAAACTATTTCGCATACAATTCCGCATATAAATATGATGGCTTCCTTCAAGAATTCAAATATTCCATAATAAGTTTACATCAGCAACAACTTTTATTTATGGAGATTGTCTTATACATATGAAAATGAAAAGAAAAATCATTACTATCCTGCACCACAGGGATCAATTTACTCTATGTACTAATGCATTTTAATTTCCACATTGTTTGGAGGAAAAAAATATTTATACTGTAATGTTTTTTTGGAGTAATGCAAATATATCTAAACCGCTGCTGGATTCTCTGTCTTCTAAAAAAACTGAATGAGAAATGTCTATCAAAGATATTAATAGTTAATACAGTAACTCACCATTTCTTTAGAACTCTGCATTGTCTTCTTGATTACTGATCCCATGAAAAGCACAGTTTTCCTTGTAATGGCAGAAAATGATGCCAATATAGTGGTGTGCACCGGCTGTTATCTTCCTCTGCATGGCAGTAAATAATGGCTGTAAATGATCTTCCAGCAGAGATGTTGTTGGTTCTGAATGAAATAATAACCTACAAAATTACTTGAAGCCACAATTAGTCAAGTACAAGTTCTAAAATTGGTATAATATGCAACAAATAGAGTCAAAACTATCTGTGATAGTTAGGCTTAAAGGGACCAAATATGGGGAAAAGCTACATTTTTTGTACATTGCAGGCAGGTAGTGTGCATTTCTATCTTCTGTGGGCTATTAGAAAAGCTGATATTTTGCCACCCTATCGTTTTGTGCATTTTATACTGAAATACAAACTTCTATTTTCCCAAGTAAATAATATTGCGAATTGTTATATAAAGCCCTGTTCGCACATTGAGAATTTTTGTCAGCATTTAGGTGCGGATTACACACAGAAATCCTTACAAAATTATTTTGCATTCCTACAGCAATGCATGTTAAAGGGTTATTTTACGCCTCATTAACATTCCCTGGAGAAAAAAAAACATTATGTGGAATAATGAACCTACCACATTCATTACTGCCATACATACATTTTGGGCTGTAAAGACTCAATTAGGGAGAGTTCAAATCTGTGTTGGACAATCCGATCGGGGCCTTTGTCACAGATTGGACCAAAAAAGTCCTGGATGCAGGATTTTTTCATCTGGTAAAAAAACTGGATTCCAAATGGAAACTGAATGGATTCCTTTGTAGTCAATGGAGCCTGTTCAACACTATTCAGGTCAGTATGTGAACTACCCAGAAAAAAAAAATTAAGATGATGTGTACCTGGTCCAAGCTCCAATGGAGGTGAATATGTTTGCCAATCCGCGACAGAAATGTGAGTTTCTCCAGATTTCTAAATTGGATTACCTACAATATCCATGTTTAGGGCAAATCCTTAACATGTGAACAGATTGTTATGCTGGGTTTACCCGGCATGATTATCGGACAGATTATTGGGAATAAACAATCCTACGAATGCTCATTTCCGACAATCTGCCAGCTTAATGAGCGATCACCCGATGAATGAGCAAAACGCTCGTTCATCGGGTGAAACTGTCTTTTGTACAGGCAAGTAAATTCTCATTTCTACAATCTGCTGCGCAGAATCAATGCAGCTGTTTGAGGACAATACTGTGGAGGTGATCACTGCATGTAAATGCAACGCTTCACCCCCACTAAAAGAGCACCTCCATGATAATCGGCTGCTTCTCTGGCCTTGTAAACCCACCATTAGATCGGAGTCATTCATGAATGTTGGTGTATTTCACATCTTGTCCATGGGTGTGACAAAGCAGAAAAGATTTATATTTATCTTTTGTATTTTTGTAAAAAAAAATTGGGGGGGGGGGAGGGGGGCAGAAGATGAACGCCATTATGACTGTGTATTAAAGCAAAGTGTACTGTTCTCCATGTTTCCATGCATGATGCCTCTGAGGACAAGTCTTAGATAGAGATGGCCTTGCGGTTCGCACGGTGGTCGGTTTTCGGCGAACTTTGCTCGTTCGCAATTCGCCGAACATGCGAACATATGGCGATATTCGCGCCCGCCATATTCTTTTACATTGTGAAGAACTTTGACCCATGAAAAATCCATCAGGTGGTACAGGACAGCCAATTAAGACGTTTCAGCCCATGGACATACCCCCTACCTTATAAATAGACCTGATCTGGCCGCCATTTTGCATTCAGTCTTTTGTCAGAGTAGGGAGAGGTTGCTGTGTGGAGCAGGGACAGGCTGTTAGGGACAAAAACGCTAGATAATAGGGCCACAAACGTCCTTTTAAGGACTAGTATAGGTGTACTATTAATAGATGTGCAGTATATAGGGGTGTAATACACATATGAAATACTTTCTAACATAGAAAGCATATTATAGTGGATTTGTATTGTGCAGCAGTGGGGAGCGGTTCTGCAGCGATACTGCAGCTACACAGAGGGACAAACGCTATTAGAAAAAATAATTATAACTGGTGTGATATAACAGTCGCCCCTCAAAAAACTGATAGAAGCGAGGTGTTATATACCAATAATATACTTTCTATATAGTGCATTTTGGTACTGCAGCATTTGTTCGTGGTTTTGCTGCGTTCCCTCTGCTACACACAGTGACAAACGGTATTGGAAAAAATAATTATAACCGGTGTGCGCATGCGCGTACGCGAAAATTATATTGCCGATATTTCGCATTGAAAAAATTAATGAATGGAGATCGCAAATTCGAAAAATACATCTGGTATGTCACTGTCCATGTTGTGGGACTATTTGTGCACTTCTAGTAATTATTTCTTAGCTGCAAATATGAGCTGAAGGTTTTTCAGGTTCGCCTGCCATTAAAACTAATGGGACCCGCCGTGAACTTGCCGTTCGCGAACATTTAATCACGTTCGCACAATCGTCCCGGCAGATGTTTGTCCATCACTAGTCCTAGACTCTTATCCTGTAGATGCTAAATTATTTTTGTCAGTATTTTTTTCCCACTTAACAGCCTGGTTTTACAGGGGCATCATTTGAAAACAAAACCTCAGCAGCATAATGGTCCCAAAGCTAAGGCTAACATTTTCTTTTTTTCCCCCAAAAAAGTTCCCCTTTAGGTTTATTAGGGGTTAGGTGTACCGTGTTTTTGTGCCGGTAGGCTTTCAGATACATATTATTGCTTGTGATTGTTATACATTGTTGTCTTTGTGTTGTCATGTAAGGAATATACTTTATATCGTTTTATTTCAAGGTGTTTTCATTTTTTTTGGTCATGTGTCTAGAATTACTCACTATCATGATGCTGTGTTATCGAGGTAATACATTTTTTCCAATAACCTATGACCACTAATATTTGATCTCAGGTGCTGAATCTTCTGAGAGTCTTTTTAGATTCTGCACTAATCATATCTTCACCTTTAGATCTGTTTATGGGTTAGGTTGTATGCTATGTTTTTTGCAGGTTAACAATCAGATTTATATGTTGCTTTGCAATCACTATCTACATTTGTATCTATGAGCCAAAGCCAAGTTAGTATTAAGATAATTAAGCAGTTTATTGCAGCATAAAAGTATAAGATTGTAAAAGTATAAAGCGATAAGGTAAACATTTACAAGATAAAGTACTGTATAAAATCCGTTCTGAAATAACAAATCTTGACTCCAATCCTGGAGGACCAGGGTACAACAGACCCCTAATATCTCCTACATCCCTTTTAAACAAAGATAATTGTTTAAAAGGTACTACAGTACCCTGAAAGATTATCAAAATTAGGGCTATTCACTTTAGAAAAAAGACGACTGAGAGGAGATCTAATTACTATGTATAAATATATCAGGGGTCAGTACAGAGATCTCTCCCATCATCTATTTATCCCCAGGACTGTGACTGTGACGAGGGGACATCCTCTGTGTCTGGAGGAAAGAAGGTTTGTACACAAACATAGAAGAGGATTCTTTACGGTAAGAGCAGTGAGACTATGGAACTCTCTGCCTGAGGAGGTGGTGATGGTGAGTACAATAAAGGAATTCAAGGAGGGGCCTGGATGTATTTCTGGAGCGTAATAATATTACAGGCTATAGCTACTAGAGAGGGGTCGTTGATCCAGGGACTTATTCTGATTGCCTGATTGGAGTCGGGAAGTAATTTTTATTCCCCTAAAGTGAGGAAAATTGGCTTCTACCTCACAGTTTTTTTTTGCCTTCCTCTGGATCAACTTGCAGGATGACAGGCCGAACTGGATGGACAAATGTCTTTTTTCTGCCTTATGTACTATGTTACTATGTATAATCATATGTTGCAGCAATAAGGATTCCCCAAATCAAACCCCTTTCAAATACTTGCACAGCTTTTTTCTAAGGGCTGTTTAGATATTAACCCAAACTAGCTAATAGACTAAACAGCAAGCAGCACATGGTTAACTTGTCTTTGCAGTTATGTGTCTAACGGGAGAAGACGAAACGTGGTCTGATTTCACACTAAATCTGCTGTACACAATTATCTGCAGACTATTTCCTATGTATTTTTCCAGGATGACAACAGTAACATCATAAAAAGTAGTTGATTAGGAGAAATCTCCTACTGTCACTCCTGGAAAAAGTTGAATTTTTAATGTTAGCCCTCAGTTATATTTTAACCAGTTCAAGACTTACCACTTACCCCTCCTTCTGACCAGGCACATTATCCATTTTTTTCAGCAAGTGCGTCTTTGAAAGCCATAACTTCTTTTACCTTCGGATATATAAATATTTTTTGCTCTTTTTCTATGATACATTTGGTTTTATTTTTATGTGATTTTTATTTTAGTATATTACTGCTTTTATTTATATGAAAATATAAAAAGGGAAAACATAGTCTGTTTTTCACTTTTTTTTGTGAAAAGCAACTAAAATATTTTTTAATTATGTCCCCTTTCCATAATGGTCATTTTAAAATGTGGGGTGTATGGGTTATGGTTGCTGGGAGCTGGGCTAGAAGCCGTGATGTGGTAAGTGGTGGCGTTTTTGTGGTGACCTCTGGGGGACAATTGACATTACAATATTTTTTTTAAATGTATTGCTGGCATAGTAGCCACGGTTACAGGTATACTACAACCCTCCGAGATATTGTACAGAGCTGCTACTACACAGACAGACTCTGTGCCCCTGTGAATCACATGGTCGCTGGGACCAGAAACAGCATTATCCTCATTAAGTTCTGTGTATATTGTAGATCGATGGGGGAGGCAAAGATGGTGAAAAACTGTCACTGGCTTCTCTATGACACTGACAGCGTGCTCCTTGCTCCCACAGCTGCATAATTAGCACGTGCAACAGTCTCTGCTAGGACATTTTTAAACATCCGTGCAGAGATATGTGCCGACCACCTGGACATATATAATCAACAGGCATAGCTTTGACTTGGATCCATATAAATTTTACTTGTACAATAGTAGTGTTGAGTGAACTGTAAAGTCCGTACTGAACTTTACGATTTTGGGTACTTGGACCCGAACATTGCCAGAAAAGGCAGCCAATCAACAAGCTTTTAAGCTGTGGGCACTTAGAAGCAATCACAGCCATGCTTAGAAATGGCATGGCTGTGATTGGCCGGTGCATCATGTGACCCAGCCTCTATACAAGCTGGATCACGTGTAGCGCCGCCTATCAGCTCTGAGTAGTGCAGGGACAGGAAGCAGGCAGCTGAAGTGAGGGACAGTGTTAGGAATTTAATCTGGCTATTTGTTCTGTTGGTGACCTATACTGAACTTTTTGTGAGTGCTACACACCAGCTTTGCACCCCTGACAAATAAATATAATAATTAATCTGGCTGTTAATTCTGTGGGTGACCTATAGCGATCTTTCATGGGTGCAATGCACCACGTTTGCACCCCTGATACAGAAATATAGTTAATCTGTCTGTTAGTTTGGTGGGTTACATATTCCCATTTTTTGTGTGAGATACACCTGCGCCGCATACGTGACAGAGAAATTAATATAATTAATCCGTCTGTTAGTTTGGTGGGGGAAATATACCCAATTTTTGTGTGAAGTACACCTGCACTGCTTACGTGACAGGGAAATTAATATAGCTAATCCATCTTTTAGATTGGTGGGTGACATATTCCCATTCTTGTTGTGAGGTACACCTGCACTGCATACCTGCCAGGGAAACTAATATAGTTAATCCGTCTGTTAGTTTGGTGGGTGACCTCAAAGAATGAGGAGAGCATCAAATAAGGGACATGGCCCTGGTTGTGGTGCTGCTGGTGTTGGTGGAGCTCTTGCTGCAGGGAGACGACATGGTCGATCTGTGCCAGCTACACGCCCAAATGAAACACCTTCCTCAGGTGTACGTAGGTGACAGAATATTCAGCGTTATTTTATAGGCCCGAATACGGTGTACGAATGGTGGGGCCAGAACAAGTAGAGGCGGTAGTAGATTGGGTGAATGACAGTGCCTCAGTTCCTTCACATTGTCTCCCATCCATTCCCCTGCTGAAAGTGGAATGTTGGCACTTGCTGCCCATGGGCATCTGTCTTTCACCTCACCCCCTTGCAAATCAGCCAAGCAGTCTGAGCACCAAGTCATGCAGCAGTCTCTTATGCTTTTTGATGGCTGGCAAGGTTTCTGTGGGCTGTCCACATAGCCCTGCCCCAGAAGTGTAAGAGATTGAGTGCACTGATGCCCAACCACTTACGATTGAGGATGTGGACATGGGAGGACCACAGCAGCACGTCTCTGATGATGACGAAACACAGGTGCCAACTGCTGCTGCTTTCTGCAGTGTGCAGACCGGCAAGGAGGGCAGGGGTGAAGAGTGGGTGGAAGATCATGTGGAGGATAATTAGGTCCTAGACCCCCCATGGAATCAAGGTCATACGAGTGACATGTGTAGTTCGGAGGAAGAGGTGGTGGTCACACAGCTCCAGCCGCACACCAAAAGAGGAAGCAGGGAGCAAAAGCAGAGTGGGCGTCCCCTAGTGAGTACGCCTGCTACTGCCTACCACACCCAGGGACTGAGCACACTAAAGCCAGCTCCAAGGAGTTCCCTGGCGTGGCAGTTCTTCAGACAATGTGCTGACGACAAGACTCGAGTGGTTTGCACACTGTGCACTCAGAGCCTGAAGCAAGGCATAAATGTTCTAAACCTGAGCACCACCTGCATGACCAGGCATCTAAATGCAAAGCATGAGCTGCAGTGGCGTAAAAATCTAAAAAAACATGAAAGATCTCAGGCTCCTCCTGCTCCCTCTTCTGCTGCAGTCTCGGCCTCTTCCTCCCCCTCTGGAGTGACAGTGGCACCTGCCACCCCGCAAACGCCACCACCTCCGTCACCATCTCCAAGCATCTCCACACTGTCCCATGGAAGCGTTCAGCTGTCCATCTCCCAAACACTGGAGAGAAAGAGGATGTACCCCCTACCCACCCGCGATCTCTGCCCCTGAATGCCAGCATTTCAAAATTCCTGGCCTTTGAAATGCTGTCATTCCATCTGGTGGAGACGGAGACTTTTAAAAACCTTATGGCGGTGGCTGTCCCACAGTACGTGGTTTCTAGCCGCCACTACTTTTCCAGGCGAGCCATCCCTGCCCTGCACAACTAAGTGGCAGACAAAATTAGGTGTGCACTGCGCAATGCCATCTGTGGCAAGGTCCACATAACCACCTATATGTGGACCAGTAAGCACGGCAAGGACGTTATATCTCCCTAACTGCACACTGGGTAAATGTAGTGGCGGCTGGGCCTGAGGCGGATAGCAGTTTGGCGCATGTCCTTCCACCACCAAGGATCGCAGGATGTTTCTTTTTGCCTTCTTCTCCTACTCCGCTTCCTCCTCTGCCACCTCCTCATCCATCAGCGTAACACCTTCACCACCAACTTCAGCACAGCCAGGGGGAAACGACATCAGGCTGTTTTGAAACTCATCTGTTTTGGGGGAAAAAACCACACACCTGGTCAGGAGCTGTGGATGGGCATGGAACAGCAAACTGATGAGTGGTTTGTGCCACTGAGCCTCAAGTCCGGCCTGGTGGTGTGCGATAATGGGTGAAATCTCCTAGCAGCTCTGGGGCTAGCCGGTTTGACACACATTCCTCGCCTTGTGCCTGTGATGATTTTGGTGGTGCAGAGGTTCCTGAAAAATTACCCCGATATGTCAGAGCTGCTGTCAGAGCTGCTGCAGTGTGGGCCATCTGTGCGCGCTTTCGGCGTTCTCACCCTGCTGCTGCTCGTCTGTCTGCTCTGCAGCGTAACTTCGGCCTTCCAGCTCACTGCCTCATATGCGATGTACCCACAAAGTGGAACTGCACATGCAAAAGAGACTGTGCGAGAAGCAGCAGGAGTTAGTGGAGTTTCAGCTGCAACACGCACGGGTGAGTCACTCTGCAAAACAGCACCACTTCACCACCAACGAGTGGGCCTTCATGTGGGACGTGTGTGCCGTGTTGCGCTGTTTCGAGTACTACACCAACATGGCCAGTGCCAATGACACCGTCCTCAGTGTTATTATCCTTCTTCTATGTCTCCTTGAAAAAAACACTTCGTGCGATGATGGAAGAAGATGTGGCACAGGAGGAAGAGGAGGCGGAAGAGGGATCATTTCCAGGGTTTCAGGCCAGTCATTCACAAGTGGCTCGGAGGGTGGGTTCCTGCACCAACAGAGGCCAGGTACACAACTGTCAAGCCATGGCACAGTTCTGGAGGATGAGGAGAATGATGATGAGGAGGAGGAACAGTGTTCACAGCAGAGTGGCACCCAAAGCAGCTCATGGGCATCACTTGAGTGGGGCTGGGTGATACAGAGGAAACAGGCGATACACCTCCCACAGAGAACAGCCTGTCATTGCCTCTGGGCAACCTGGCACACATGAGCGACTACATGCTGCAGTGCCTGCGCAATGACTGACAAGTTGCCCACATTCTAACCAGTGCTGATTACTTGGTGGCCACTGTGCTGGATCCCCGCTTCAAGGACAACGTGCCATCCTTAATTCAGTTACTGGAGCATGATCGGAAGATGCGCGAGTACAAGCGCACACTGGTAGACGCGCTGCTTATGGCATTCCCACCTGACAGCGCAGGCTCAGTGGAAGCACAAGGCGAAGGCAGAGGAGGAGGAAGAAGTCCCCAATGCAGCTGGGGCACTGCCAGCACCTCAGAAGGGAGGGTTAGCATGGCCGAAATGTGGAAAAGCTTTGTCAGCACGCCACAACAACCAGCACCACCAGTTGATATGGAACGTCTTAGCAGGAGGCAGCATTTAAGCAACATGGTGGAACAGTACGTGTTCCCAAATTTATAAAAAATAAAATAAAGAAAAATAAAAAACAACAAAACAGTGTTGGCTACCTCCACTTCCTCCACCACTGCTTCTACCTACACCGCCACATCCACCACCTCCTCAACCTCCTACTCCACTTTGACCTACGCCTCCTAGTTCAAGATTATTTTTTTCTATTCTATGTTATTTTTTGTCATTTCCCTATCCACATTTGTTTGCAGGGCAACTGTCCTGCTCTCACTCCCATTTTGCTTTCTTTTGCAGCTCCCTAGCCATTACTATGACTATTTTACAGGCATTTTAGTGCCCCAAAGTTCGGGTCCTCATTGACTTTAATGGGATCAGATTCGCATTCGGGTCAAGGTCAGGTCCCGAACCCAAACTTTGAGCCGAAGTTCGGCCGAACCCGGCAAACCCGAACTTCCAAGTGTTCGCTCATTTGTATACAATAGAAAATTAGGCATCTTACTGCCAATCTTAAAGTGGTATTCCGATTATTGACACTGCTATCAGGAGAACAAGGGTACTGTGGAGGCTGAGTGGCCCTTTTTCTAACACTATTGCCTATTTTGCATGACACTATAGGGGGTCACGGGACCCATGATTTCTCTATATCTAATACAAAACCAGAAGATATTACTAATATTACTTTTCAGAGTACTTCTTTAATGCCTATGTATTTTAGGCCCTTTAACACTGCTGTTGGTACAATGATAATCGTAGATGAAAGGGATTCATTTTTTGCATAAATTATCTCCATAGAAAATCTTCATGCAAATCTTACATATGTATACCACAAACAGCAGCTTCTATATTGTATTGCTCTCAGCTCACAGTTATGGTTTATAGTCTATCATACAGTATAGATTGCCACTGAGTTCAATTTACAGAAGGCTTTAAAAAAAAAAAAAGAAAACTCTGCAGAATCTACTCCTGCCTGTTCCTTTATTAATATCATATGTTACAGACACAGAATGACTCTAAGCAATGAAAGAACAGAGCCAGGGGGGTTCAGCAATCATCTCAGATATTTTCTCTGACATTACAAACCTTCTGATCAATTCAGTAGCATTCTACGAACACAAATAAAACTGACCCAAGAGAGCGCTGATGTTTTTAGAGATAAAATAGTCTATATGTTACGGTATAAATAAATGGATCCTATGTGAAACATGTCCCGTCTGTTTATTTAACGAATAAAAAAAACACGGAACAGTGTAAGCAAACAATTTGGACACTTGGGCCTGACATATCAAAACCGACATGTATCAAAACCCCTTTGTGACTGGAAGATGTGTTTAATTTAAATTAAATGCATCCTCTAGTAGATCATGCACTTGACGGAAATCAATGCCAGCTCGTAGCTGACGTAGGTTTTAGTTATCGCTTACGCCTGAAAACTGGTATAAATAATGTGCTGGGGCTAAAGGGCCGTTCCCACGCCCAGCCCCCTTTTCGTAAAATGGTTAGGGTGGCGTAAAAAAGCCAAAGGCAACTGAACCTAGTCACAGCAGTGTTTGAAAAGTCGCAAACCTGGAGTTTGTGATTTTTTCTTTTTATCCCAGAAAACTGGTGTAGGGGGAGGATAGATCTCCCCTATATCTACAGCAGTGAAATTCCAGAGAAAACATTCAAATTATAACAGTAGTTTAAAGGGAATAATTACTTTAAGAATTCAAATCTGTACAAGAAAAATAATGGCCCATATTTACAGTACTAATGTAAGTGTACCTAGATGTTGTGGAAATTGCAATTTTGGTGCAATTATATATATTTTTTTGGCAATATATATATCTCGCCCAAAAAAGTGGCTTAACAGAAAAATCAAGTGGTTTAACAGCAAAGGGTGTGGCCTGGGATGTGACATTTTGCAGCAAAATTGTGCCATAATTCTGTTGTAAAATTCTGCCACAAAGGAAGCTAAGGGTGGGTTCACACTAGCGTTAGGCATTCCGTTATAACAGAAAATAACGGAATCCATAAGTCAGAAGGACAGATCCGTTCTTCTGCCTAAAGACTTGTATTATGACGGAATGCAAAACGGAAGCCTTTTTAAAGGCATTCCGTTTGCTTTCCTTCCTAATAGAAGTCTATTTGAATCAAAACGGATCCATTTGGGTCCCGTTATGCAAGACCGAAAACAAAATCCTTGCATAACGGGACCCAGACGGATTCGTTATGCTTTCCCATAGACTTCTATTATGACAGAAAGCAAACGTAATGCCTTTTAAAGGATTCCATTTTGCATTATGTCTGGGTATTCCATTATTTTCCGTTATAACCATGTTATAATGGAAAGCCATAACGGAATCCCTAACGCTAGTGTGAACCCACCCTTACCAATAAGTTGTATGAAGCTAGACAAAAGTCTATACCTCCAACACATTTATCATCCAGCCTGAGCTACTGTGATAATTCTTTCTAATCAGTAAATCTGCCTCTATGGGGGCCTTTTAGTAAAATGCTGGTCTTAATAAAACCTATATCTGTATGAAGAGGCGCAGGCCCTCTACAGAACTTCAGCGCATCCAGGCGTAGAAAATGATGAATGAGACGGGCTTGCCATCCTGTCCCCTTCCCTGCCCATACCACACCCACTTTTTTTAGACATGGCGTGAGCGGGGAAAAGTCACAGATTGTGGAGAAATTAACATTTATATAATAATATCATATATAATATAGTCGGATTTCAGGATAATAAATGACCCCCTTTGTGTTTTTAAACCCCTTCAGCTTATCGCCTTAATAGTAGAACTTTGCAAGTATGCAGTTGTGCTAAGCAATGTACTAGTATGATGCTTGATGGCCCAAGCTCAGGAGCGGTAGTGAGTGCTAGGTGTGTTCTACAGCTGGCAACCTGCTCCTATTTTAATATCAGAAAATGACAATATTTAAATCAAGTTCCATGATAAACTTGTGTTTTATGAAACGATCATATAATGATCTAAATAATAACAAAAATAAAGCAGCACCATGCATACGAAAAAGGGTAAGGTGAAAACCTCAAAACCTCAGAACCTCAGAAAAAAGAGAAGAAGATGGCAGCCAGAAATAGCTTCATCCAAGCAAAGCTATACTTTATGCACTCATGTGTGCAACGTTTCGGCTTCATACTGAGCTTTTTTCAACCCAAGGCTTGAAAGCTATGTGCTGAAACACTGAACACATACATGGTTGAATAAAGTACCAGCTTTGCTTCATTGAAGCCATATCTGTGGTGCTGCCATCTTCTTCTTGCATATAAAGATTCTAGAAATACTTCAGTTTTCATACTGGCCACCAGAGCAGACACAACTAGTTGAAACTTCCTATTTTCTGAAGTTCACTTGTCCACTTTGCTGTGTAGATTGAGACAGACTAAGCAGAAACTGAGACTTTAATAAGTCTATTCTATTGTTGAAGGCCATGGGCGCAACATAGAGTTGCTGACAGTAAGTTCCTCGATGGTCTGTAAAAACAAGCATCTTTCTTCCACTGTATTTTAAAAAATGCTTGCAGGTTATGGCGTTTTTGATCATCATTTTATAGCTTACAGTGATTACTAATTATGCATTCATGCCAGTATTCTGGATTGTAGGCCTATCACTTATACTCTTCATTCATCCTGCTTTTCTAATGTGTCCAGAGAAAATGTTGACTGTCCATGATTTTTTAATAAGTTGTCCAGAAAAATAAAAAAGTTAGGTTGGAAACCTTTTGGTAAGACTGTAAACTACAAACACACATAAGGTGCTGTATACAGTTATCCTGTCATTTCCTGGTCTGTTTGGAAGGACATTCTATTCTATCACTTCTTGTAGACTGTAAAGCCATGTTCACATGATCAGGAATCGCAGCAGGCAAGTCGGCTCTACAATTTCAAGGAAATCTGCTGCATAAATCAAAACTTTGAATTCTGCTCTGGATCTCAGGGTTAAGTTTACACTCTTCTCATCCAAGTTGTCAGCTGCATTAGTCCTCAACACCTTGCCATTTGGACCTTGACTACAAAAATTGTCAACAATTCCCAAAGTTCTGTTTCTGTTCCATAGAGAACCTTAAGATTAGACCTGAATGTTGCAAAATTAAATACAAGCGGTCCCATTTTATTGATTGGGAGCTCTATTCTAGGGATAGGTTGTACCTAAGTGAACAGGAATATACCACACATGCACATCCCCCCTCCCTCATTTCTATGGGAGTACCAAAAGTAGCTGGCTCGGATATTTCCAGCAGTTCCATAGAAGTGAATCGAGCAGTAAACACGCTTGAAGTCTACATTAATTTCTATGGGATACCTGAAAATTGCCGAGTGGCTATTTTCAGCACTCCCAAAGAAATGAATGGAGGATGGTCGCGCATAGACAGTGTTTGCTGTTTCACTTTGGGCGTGCCATTCCAAAGATAGGTGCGGGTCTCACCTCTAGCAGCTACAGTATTTATCTATGGCTAGGATATGCCACCAATATTTGAGGTGAGACAACCGCTTTTAAAAGACCAGCTGTGTAGGGAGATGTGGCAATGCTCCATGGGAAAAATAATGTGCAGAGATGGATATATGGCTTGACAATTTTCCATTGTCATGTTCCAAGACTTGAGAAAAAAAAATTGAATATTGACTCCTAGGGAACCGTATGGCTCTATTTCTCTGGGAAAGACCTTTTTCATATTCTTTCAAAGATATATAGACAGCAGAATTTTCTCATGATGAAATGTAATTGAAGACCCCTCAAGAATACATGAAAAGAGACTGAAGCTTGGTAAGACTGTAGCTATATGGAGAAAGATAATTGGTCTGAACATTGTAAGAAGGTACAAGAAATCAATGTGGATGATAGGTACGTGTCACCGATGTTCCTGGCCTCGGTGGAGTAAGAGCTGGTTTTTATGTGTCAGCAGCAGTTGCTGTTTGACACCTTGATACTTAGCATGGCTGTAATAGCTGATCCGGGACGGCTCTTACTGGGAGTAGTCAAAGTGATGGGTGGGTGACTACTCTATATACAAACCAACAGAAAAAAATGGCATGGTGTTAAACAGGCAGCAAGTGCTCAAACCCATATGCAGTTGTGCATGTGTATACAGGGGAGCAAATCCTGCACTTGTAGCCCATTGCTAATGGTGATCCCCAGCAAAAATGCACACAGTGGAGGATGCCCGCAGCGGACCACAAGTACCACAATAGACAGCCTACACAAGATAGCAATTATGTGGATGTGATAACCAATATAACAATATTTTGCAACATTTGCAAAGACAGGTGCACTCTGCAGTCTGCCGGGCGAACAGGGCGCCTAAAGCCTGCCTGTGGACTTGACAAAGCAGAACTTCCAACAGGGTGTGAAGTAACATCCAGGAGAAAAGGTGACTGTTTTGTATATGAACTTTTCATGTGTGTAAACGATCACCAAGCAACTTGCGTTTTTGTTTTGCTTTCATGTGTGAATAAACACTGATGTTTTGAACCAAGAACTTGTACTTTGCCTCTGTGCTGCACCCGCTAATCCTAACTACCAGAGCGAATCCCCACAACATCCACAATCAGTGTTTGAAGAAAAATCTAGTAAAACATTACAAGATATCTTCTAGGATTCTTTTTATTATTGTTAAAGCCAAAAGATTTAGGAAAGAAATAGTCTTGAGGTTGTGGATGATCTACCTTTAGTACATCAGGTAACATCAAACTGTGTGTCATATAACATTCTGACAACTCTGATAAATTTGAGAAAAAGCTGTTGTGTAGAAAGTTGTCCATCCGTAGGCGAGATGGACCGACAATAAAATTAAAGCTGACTTTTTTATTGTTATTTTCGCTCCAGATGACTTTGAACCTTAATAACTGATATTATGTTTAAATACAGTATCTATCCTCTTTGTGTACTTTGGGGTCTTAAGGTTGACCTTAAAGTCAGTCCTCTGCCATATAAGCTTTGTGATGGTCTCTAGGAAGAGAATAAAAATCAATGTTAAATGCTAACACTAGATTTATTAGCATTTGGCAATGCTGCTTGTCAGCTATGTGAAAATACTCCAGACAGCTCTTACATTACATTTTCTTCTCCCCACATAATGCCACTTTTATCTGAAATAAATGATCCCCCTAGATGAGACTCTCATAAAGATTCTCTACAAGCCATTAGTGAAGCTCCACAGGAAACTTGTCTCTCACTGCCAGTTTCCCTATCTCTAGTTGCCTGAAGAATATATTGCATTGCATTTACAAATAGAGCCAAATCCAAACATGTTAAATGAGCAATGGATATACTTATTCATAGCGTTCAAATTAAAAATAAATCTTGTATCCACCATTTTACTGGTGAGTATTAACAGCTTCTATCACTTCGTACACAACTGAGTCTAGCATGAGGGCTGTAAATATTACATCTGATTCTTATAGTCTGATCCACAAATGTATTTTATTCCCATTTTAATTTTATGTATTTATTTTTGCAAAAACCGAAATACACCTTAAAGCTCCATTCACACGTCTGCAAATAGATCCACATCCGTTACGCAATTTTGTAGAACGGGTGCGGACCATTTCATTCTCTATGGGGACGGAATAGATGCGGAGAGCCCACTATGTGCTTTCCACATCCGCATTTTCGGAGCGTGCCCCGATCTTCTGGTCTGCAGCTCTGTAAAAAAATAGAACATGTCCTCTTCTTGTCTGAAATTGCGGACAAGAATAGGCATTTCTATGGGGGTGCCAGCTGGGTGTATTGCGGATCCGCAATGCACTACGGACGTGTTTCTGTTTTCGTTCCGTACGGATCGTATATGGAACCATTCATTTCAATGGATGCCTTCAGTTTCCATATTTCCTTTCCGTTTAAAGATAGAACATGTCCTATTATTGTCCGCATAATGAACAAGGATAGTACTGTTCTATCCACAAAAAAACAGCTAGCCAGGATCTTGATATTGATGGCCTATCTTGAGGGGAGGTGGTTATGTGAGGGCACGTACACACAGCAAACAGGCTCCGGATGGCCCAGACAGGCCACCTGTAGAGAGGATTGTTTAATCCTCTGACAAGCGCAAGCAGCCCTCACAGTTTTGTTGTCCACCAGGAACAAGTAGAACCAGGTGGCACCTTAAGTACACACCCATCTCTGCCCATACCTTTTCCAGGCACTTAGCAGAAATAAATTTTGTGTCATTATGTGTACTGCCATTGACAGCCAGTCAACATTGACTTTGTTTGCCATGGCATTGTGAATGAGAAACCTGGACTGCTACAGACTGGAATGGTATTGTCTTTATTAACCAATCCGGGTTCTGTTTGGGTTACCACGATAGTCGGGTTTGAGTATGGAGGCCTTGTAGTGAGTGCTTAAATCATGCCTTTGCTGTGGAACACAGTGCCTAAACTGCTGATGTGATGATCTGGGAAGCCATCGTATAAGACAGTTGGTCACACCTAGTAGTGATATGATCAAGCATTTATGGGACCAGCTGGGATGCCAGCTTTGGCAACCTACAGGTGTGCAGGATTTGCAACCCCATCCTCGACATTTGTGGACAAATGTGGAGTAAGATACCATATTCAACTTGTATACCCCATGCCCAACTGTACCTCATCTTGTATCCAGGCTAGAAGTGGCCCAACTGGAACGGGGTACTAGAGTCTCCTTTCAATTGTACAGTTTTCCCCAATAAACATATCCGTTCACTGTAATATAGTAATCACTTACATACACATTCAGGTCAAATTATTATGACCACTAGCTAATATCCAGAGTAACCACTGTGCACAGACAGCATGGAGTGACTCAAGAAGGTCCTGGTATGTTGTCACAGGTATCTGGAGCCATGCTGACTGCAGTGCATCCCACATCTTCTGGAGGGCGTGTGGAGGGAAGATTCATAGAGTGAACACAATGATCAAAGTTTTTCCACAGGTGCTCAATTGGGTCCAAGTCTGAGGAATATTGGGGCCAGGACAGTACTTGGAAGTCAGTGAGTGTATACTCATTGATCAATGAGTGTATACTGGTATGGGTAGGTAACAGAAAATAGATCTTCTTGGTTGCAAAGAAAGTGTAATCTAGGTATATTTACAAGATAGAATCAGGTATAGTGGTAGCATAGGGTCCATCAATCCACTGCTCCCAGCATTTTGGTTCTGATAGGACTGCTTCCTTAACTTCAGAGCACAGAATGAGCAGTAATTTAAATGAATAAAATGCAGGCTATACAAAATATTTTCCCCCAAAACTATATATCAATCTGCTTAGCTCCTCCTACCATATAACAGGCTACCCATAGCGCAAACACCATGTTCATAGTTCCCTTTAAGATATAATCAATCAATAATCTTGACTGGGAGATATAGACCGGTGAGGAGAAGGTGAAGTCCCTCTTACTTGCAGCTTACCCAACTTGATGTCCAGTAGTTGACCGGCAACAGTCTAATTCAACATTTGATGAGGATGCTAAAGTCTCCTCCCACTGTGATCAAACTGGTGACAACCCCGAACAATTTCTTGAAGAAACAGTTAAGATAAGAAAGCGGATATGAATTTGGAACATAAACGCCAGCAATGGTGTGCAAAGCATTATTAATGGTGCATAACAGTATATTATAACTGCCTGAGGGTTTAGAAATACATTGCATTAGCTGGAACATTATTGAATGTCATATACCAATAAAAACACTTGCTTTCTTTTTCAGTGCTGAGGAAAGGAATAGATATGGAAATGCTTTATGAGAGCCAAGGAGTGGACTGAGAACTTAATGTGGCCATGAAAAAAAAACTAAAAAAGTAATCCTATGTTGCAGGCAGTCCCCAAATTGACAGAAAGCAAGGCCAACAGAAGTAGGCAGGGTCAGCTAATGCACATGAAGTTGCCACTAGTGTTGAGCACGAATATTCGAATTGGAAATTTTTTTCTCGAATATCATAACTTCGAGATTTCCCAAATATTTAGAATATAGTTCTATATATTCGCAAAATCGAATATTCGTGTTTTTTTTTGTTTTTTTTATTGTTATATTTTTTACTTTCCCACTTCCCTAAAGTAGTTCTTACCTGTCCTTTGGATTTCTGGCTTCCTGGCTGCTCCAGTCAGTGCCCGTTGCCGCTTCTGCCGACTTCCGTGCTCATGGAGCGTCCCCATCACCATGGGAACGTCTCCATATACTAGAATGTACTGTCGGATTTGAGAATTACGTTGAAATCGCAATTCGATTAATTCAAGTTATAATAATCGAATTGCGATTTCAACTTAACACTGCTATATTCCATGTTCATCGTTAATTCTAGCCTAATATGTAATATAGCAGTGCTAAGTTGTAATCGCAATCCGATTAATTCAAGTTTTAATAATCGAATTGCGATTTCAACTTTTTACGTATATATTCTTAATATTGCTCTAACTTCGTCTTTTAGAATATTCGTAATATTCTAAAAGACGAAGTTAGAGCAATATTACAAAATTTCATAAAATACTCTATATGTGTATTTTACGAAAGTTCGTAATATTGCTCTAACTTCGTTTTTTAGAATATTACGAATATTCTAAAAGACGAAGTTAGAGCAATATTAAGAATATACGTAAAAAGTTGAAATCGCAATTCGATTATTATAACTTGAATTAATCGAATTGCGATTTCAACTTAACACTGCTATATTCCATATTAGGCTAGAATTAACGAATATGGAATATAGCAGTGTCAAGTTGAAATCGCAATTCGATTAATAATCGAATTGCGATTTCAACTTTTTACGTATATTCTTAATGCTCTAACTTCGTCTTTTAAAATATTCATAATTTAATTAATAGAAGTTAATTAAATCGCATATTATTCGCGATAATTGGAATAATTACAAATATTCGATTTTGACGAATATAACACGAATATTCAATCGAATATTCGCGAAATATCGCGAAATCGAATATGGCACCTCCCGCTCATCACTAGTTGCCACAACTTGCCAGCAGTAGCATGGGGGGGACCGGGGGGGGGGGGGGGCGTTGTCCCGGGCGCAAAATTGCAGGGGGCGCCCGGCAGCAGGCATTTTTTAAAGGAGGGCAGCAGGAATTTCCATTCTGCCTCATAGGCTTCAGGACAGGCCTAGAATGTATTGGCTTCTTCGAGGGCATGACGTCATGAGATCATGTGACTGCTTCCTCCCCCGGCTTACAGACTGTGCCAGATGCAGTAAAAGGGCTGCAAGGAGAAGTAGAGCAGCGTCCAGAGCAGGGAGAGTGCAGGCACTTACAGTATGCTGTAGTCAGTGATTTCTGGTGAGGGGTCTGGGGACTGTATTTGTATTATTTGATTCACTATGAATTACTGTACTTCGTCATGAATTGCATTCCATTGTATGTAGCTGGCACAATGACAGGTGAACAACAATTGTGCCACATTCAATGCTGATCGCAGCATCTGACAGTCACATTAAGATCTTTCAGGCGTTAAAAAAAAACAACATACTCACTTCATCCATTTGCTTGCGGAGAGGACATTGTGGCCATCTTGATTGAAGAAAACGTGCCAAATCTAGCACTCCCTGATGTGATGAAGTAATCACACTTGGCGAATACGTTGACGTTATCACCATGCCCAGCCAGCGTGATAATGTGGTGACGTCAGACATCAGCGCATGGGAGATTTGGAGTGGCTGTGGCTTCTCCGTGAGGAAATTAATGAGGTATGGGTTTTTTTTGCCACCTTTTCAGGAAAAATGTTTTTGTTACCACGAAGCGCTAGGAAATTTGTATTCTTGGCGAATTGAATTTTTCCTGAAATGGAAATTTAATTTAGTTTAACTTCGATTCGCTCAACACTAATTATATCTTAAAGGGAACCTGTCATATTGAACATGGTGTTTGCTCTACAGGCAGTATGTTATAGAGCAGGAGAAACTGAGCAGACTGATATATAGTTTTGTGGGAAAAGATTTAGTAAAACTTGTATTTTATTCATTTAAATTCCTGCTCATTCTGGGCTTTGAAGTCAAGGAGCCGGTCCTATCAGTGATTGACAGCTATCTCTGTATACACAGTCATGGACGGAACGATGTCAATCACTGATAGGACCACCTGCTGGACTTCAAAGCTCAGAATGAACAGTAATTGAAATGAATAAAATACAAGTTATACTGAATCTTTTCTGATAAAACTATACATCAATCTGCTCAGCTCCTCCTGCTCTATAACATGCTGTCTGCAGCTCAAACCCCATGTTCAACATAACAGGTTCCCTTTAATATCCACAGATGTAATTCACAAAGTCAGACACATGGGGCAGCAAAAGAGATCGCCCCAGCAGTTCCAAATACAACAGTGCAGAACAATATACTGATACCCCTGCCACAGTATTCAACTGTGTCATCGTCCTGAAGATGGTAATACAGCAGAATTCAGGAGGGCACCTGCGGCCGCTGAGCCTACATAAGTACCTGATGCTCCTAGCATTAATTGATGCTGAGAGCATCAGATCATTATTTACTCGGCCGGTGGCTGTGAGGAGGGCTTGGTCGGCCTCCTGGGCATTGGACCACTAGGAAATTTCTCTGTAGGACATTCAATTACAAACAGAATATCCCATTTAGATCTGAGGGCATCTGTCCACAGTGCTCACCATTTTAAAAAGAGAATTTAGACCCTTAGCATTAAGGCACATAACTTTTAATGTCATAGGTCTAGATAACATCTGATGATCATAATCCCTACATAAAATGTTTGTTATGGACATGGTCATAGATCTGACTGATAACATTATATCTTATATAACCCATCCTTTGACAGGAGCCATTGTAACAAAACAATCAATGTCATTTATTTCACGTGTCACTGTATATTGCAGAAAACATAGATTTGAAGCAAAACGCATGAGAATTCATAGCATTCACCATGTTTATTATGTGTTGGCATTGGTGCTGACAAACTCTGTGCCCCTGAATATGAAAGAAAAAACAGGAAGAGTCTGTCATGGCGGATGTGCACTCAGACTCACAGATAAACCACCAACCAGACTCTAGACGAGAGGCAGGGGAAGGGTCACTTCCTAGCTAATCCCTGACCAATCTCCCTGCACTGCTCAGCCCACATGCAGACCTTGGTGGTAGGTATGATGTGTCCCCGTGCCTGGGCTGAAACACCCTAAATTCCCTGAGATGGTGAAGAGGGGAAATAGGAGCAGCCTGCTCGCACAGAACCTGGATGGGAGAGATGACACAAAACAACCAAGACAGCAACAACGAAACTTGAAACCAGGGGCAGACTGAGAACCCTCAGGGCTCCCGGGCAAACTAAATCAAGGGCCCCCTTACAGGCCCCACCCATGTTCTGCTGCAAGCCCCACCCTTGTCCCGCCTCCAGCCACACCCTACACAATCTTTAATAAGATTTCAAAGTTAAAGTGAAACAAAAGGCACCCAGACCACTTCAGCTCATTGAAGTGGTCTGGGTACAGTGTCCCTTTTGCAAATCGAGCTGCAATGTTATAGAGAAACTGCATTGTTAACGTTCCAGCAATAAGTCAGCCTCTACTGGCTGGCAGCCACCTGAGGGTTTCCCGGATTAAAACAGACCTTTGGTCTGGTATCTGACGCTGGACGTCCTCACATCCTGCATGATGACCTCCAGGGTCAATTTTTTCCCCATAGGAAAGCATTGATTCAATGCTTTCGTATGGGGTGATCTAATCTCAGCATCCATTAGTGAGCCTTTGTTAGAAGCAGTGTGGGCATAACTATTGTGAAGGGGGCACATATCTGGGCATAACTACTGTAAAGGGGCACATATCTGGGCATAACTACTGTGAAGGGGGCACATATCTGGGCATAACTACTGTGAAGGGGCACATATCTGGGCATAACTACTGTGAAGGGGCACATATCTGGGCATAACTACTGTGAAGGGGGCACATATCTGGGCATAACTACTGTGAAGGGGGCACATATCTGGGCATAACTACTGTGAAAGGGGGGGGAGGCCCTTCACAGCAGTTATTAAGCCCTTTCAGCAGTCCTCTCATCAGTGAATGGGGGACTGCTGAAAGGGGTTAATAACTACTGTGAAGGGCCTAGCCGTCTGGGCAACCCTACAGATCATCCCCCCGCCCACCTTGTACTTGTTTCACTGATTCGCTACTTGCGGGCTACATGGGCATGAGTTCAGTCACTTCGGTGCGCAATCCCATCCTGTGGCGCGTGATTCCGTGAGACCCGTGACCTACAGCGGCAAGTCTTGCTGGATCATGCGCTGCAGGATGGGATTGCCCACCGAAGTGACTGAACTCATTCCCGCGCAGCCCATAAGTAGGGGAACAATTACAAGAGGGGTGGGGAATAGCCAAATTAAAAAATATTTTGAACCAAAAGGTGTTATGGGGGCTCTGTGGATGACACTGTTATGGGGGCTCTGTGGATGACACTGTTGTGGGAATCTGTGGATGACACTGTTGTGGGGGGGGATCTGTGGGTGACACATATATAGCACCTTATGCTATATATGTGTCATCCACAGATCCCCCCATAACAGTGTCCCTGTGAGTGAATGATCCCCAATACAGGGACTGGGGGCCGGCATCTGGTGTTGTAATGGCAGCGGGGCCGGTGCAGTCACTGTATTCTATTACACCGGGCCCCGCTCACTGTAATACTAATATTCATATGTGAACAACTTGAAATCCTCTGCGATCCTCTCCCTCTGAGCTCTCTGTACTCACAAACTCAGTAGCAGGCCGGGCGGCAGCGCAACTCACTGACGTCACGCACCTGCTCCTCCCACTTTATGTTATTCTGCGGCGGGCCCCCATCCCGGCCGGGCCCTCGGACCATGTCCGAAGTGCCCGACCGGTCAGTCCGCCCCTGCTTGAAACCACACTTATCTTTCTGAGCTGGAACAGACAACCTTCCTTCCTAGCTTCCAAGACCAAAGTGATTCCTATAATCAGCTCAGAGCACTGGAATGGAGTGCTATTTAAACTAATGACCCCACCCAGTGCACCTGATGAGAGGCGGATCCAGCATGGCTCCAAAACAAAACACTAAACTCGTGCTGCTATTCTGGCCGACCTACGCACATAGTCAGGGCGGGGCATGACAGCAGCTTGGTCTCGTGACTGCTGTGGACAATCACATGTTAAGGCGGCTTGTATCCTACCTCACAGCAGTGATGTAGCATTCAAGCTGCTGAGGCCTGTGATTGGTGCAGCAGTGACGGAACAAAGCCATCTTCAGGTCATGCTGGGGCCAGAGATGGTCGGGAATGGAGCAGACATCGACAAATGAATGGGGTTTTTATGTTCAGAGGCAGACAACCCCTTTAACACTTCTATAACAATGAAAAACAGGGTCATGGCTAAATGTAGTAAAAGTAAAGTGTGCCAAATGCATTTAAACAGACACCATTATTACTGGAATATTTTGGAAGAAATCTGTGTCTAGCATACTTATCAAGCTGCACCAAATAAATCAATGGGTAGAGGGAAAAGTGCCAGGGAGGCTAGTCCTGAGCTGGAACGCCCTAGTAAATATGCCTGTTTGGCTCATATTAGGAATGAAAGCCCAGGGCGTTTCTCCAAGCAACCAGGAGGAAGACCGCTGCAGGAAGGATGGGAAAATGAGTGCAGCAAAGGTTAAACAGATTATGGTGGTAGGGGACTATATTATTAGGAGGACAGACAGGGTCATCTGTCGCTGAGACCATGAATGCCGAACAGTGTATTGTCTTCCGGGTGCTTGGGTTTGGCATATTGTGGATCCGATTGATAGATTGCTGGGTGGAGCTGGGGAAGACCCGGCAGTCATGGTACACATTGGCACCAATGACAAAGTCAGGGGGAGATGGAAGGTCCTTAAAAATGATTTTAGGGAACTAAGAGAGAAGCTCAAGTCCAGGACCTCCAAGGTAGTGTTTTCAGAAATACTACCAGTGCCACGAGCGTCACCAGAGAGACAACGGGAGCTTAGGGTGTTAAATAAGTGGCTCAGAAGCTGGTGCAGGAAGGAAGGGTTTAGGTACATTGAGAACTGGGCCGATGTCTTGGTCAATTATACTGGCTCTACAGTAGGGATGGGCTGCACCTTAATGGAGAGGGTGCAACTGCCCGGGGGGGGGGGAATGGTAAGATGGCTGGAGGAGCTTTTAAACTAGGATCTGGGGGAGGGTAGCGGGTCAAACTAATAAGGGGGTAGATAGTGTAGATAGAGAGTGGGATATAGGAGGGGACACTAGGGGTTTAGTAAGGGCTGGGGTTAGTGAGGAAAGTAGGGAAAATACTGGGCAGAACTATACACCGATGAAAAATAGAAATGCTGGTAAGGCTAGTTTCACACTAGCGTTCGGCTGTCCGCTCGTGAGCTCCGTTTGAAGGGGCTCACGAGCGGACCCGAACGCTTCCGTCCAGCCCTGATGCAGTCTGAATAGATGCGGATCCGCTCAGACTGCATCAGTCTGGCGGCGTTCAGCCTCCGCTCTGCTCAGCGTTCGGGTGTCCGCCTGGCCGTGCGGAGGCGTGCGGATCCGTCCAGACTTACAATGTAAGTCAATGGGGACGGATCCGTTTGAAGATGCCACAATATGGCTTAATCTTCAAGCGGATCCGTCCCCCATTGACTTTCAATGTAAAAGTCTGGACGGATCCGCTCAGGCTAATTTCACACTTAGCTTTTTTTTGCAAATATAATGCAGACGGATCCGTTCTGAACGGAGCTTCCGTCTGCATTATTATGATCGGATCCGTTCAGAACGGATCCGATCGAACGCTAGTGTGAAAGTAGCCTAACAAGAACCTGTTACATACAAACATCAACCAAGGTAACCCAAAAATCCCAAATATCCACATTACAGGTAATAGTAATTTAAAATGTATTTTCACAAATGCCAGAAGTCTAGCTAGCAAAATGGAGGAGCTGGAGGCTATGGTACTGGAAGAACATATAGATGTAGTTGGTGTGGCTGCAACAAGGTTGGACTCTTCACATGACTGGACTGTAAATATTGAGGGTTTTACACTATTTAGGAAAGACAGGGTTAAAAGAAAAGGTGGTAGCGTGTGCCTGTATGTGAGGAGTGATCTGAAGACAATTGTGAAAGAGGCAATTGTGGGTGAGGCAATTTGTGGAAGTTCAAAGGGATATAAAGACTGAAAAAATTATTACTTGGTGTAATCTATAGACCCCCTTATTTCACAGATGAGATAGAAACGAAACTGTATAACCAAATAGAGCGGGCTGCACAGGCTGGTACAGTGGTCATAATAGGAGATTTTAACTTCCCAGACATTGACTGGAGTCATTATTCTGCCTCAACCGCAAAGGGG
Source organism: Bufo gargarizans (assembly GCF_014858855.1). NCBI lineage: Eukaryota > Metazoa > Chordata > Amphibia > Anura > Bufonidae > Bufo > Bufo gargarizans. The sequence goes on from NC_058083.1 coordinate 205,512,217, forward strand.
AGAAAATTCCTCAACTTGCTGCAGGACCACTTTATGGGCCAGTTTGTAGAAGCTCCCACTAGGGGCAATTCTCTGTTGGATCTGGTAATTTCTAATGATGCAGAGCTTGTTGAAAATGTTACTGTTCGAGAAACACTAGGTAATAGTGAGAACAATATAATTATATTCCTCCTAAACTATAAGAAGCAAACTCTGTCAGGCAGAGCAAAGACACAGAATTTAAAAAACTCTAATTTCCCTGGGATGAGGGCAGCATTTCAGGGCATAGACTGGGAGCAGCTACTGTCACATAATAATATTGAGGATAAATGGGAGAGCTTTAAATCGACATTGAGTAATTGCACAAAAAAATATGTATTCCTTTAGGTAACAAGTATAAACAACTAAAATTAAACCCCCCATGGCTTATAGCTACTTTAAAAAGGGCAATAAAAGACAAACAAAGGGCTTTTAAAAAATACTAATCTGAGGGGTCAGCTGTAGCGTTTTAAGATTACAAAGGGCTTAATCAAATCTGTAAAAAGGAGATAAAATTAGCAAAAATACAAAATGAACAGCAGGTGGTAAAAGAGAGCAAAACAAATCCCCCAAAAATTATTTAAACATATAAATGCTAAAAAAATCAAGGTCCTTGCAGGTAGGTCCCCTAAATAATGGTAGGGTGGGGGTAGTCACTGAAGATAAGGAAAAGGCAGAGTTACTAAATAGTTTTTTTTAGCTCTGTATATACAAAAGAAGAGAAAGGAGCTAATATCTTTGGTGCTGGGCTGTTAGTACATCCAGTCATATACTCACTTGGATAACTGTAGATATGGTCCAAGATAAGTTGAATAAGGTAAATGCAAACAAAGCCCGGGTGCAGATGGATTACACCCAAGAGTGCTTAAAGAGCTCAGTTCAGTCATTGCTGTGTCCCTGTTTATAATTTTGTATAGATTATCTAGGTACGGGTACAATGCCAAGTTATTGGTGCAAGACAAATGTGGTGCCCATATTCAAAAAAGGATCACAGGTAATTATAGACCAGTTAGTTTAACTTCTGTTGTGGGAAAAATGTTTGATGGACTCTTAAGGGACTATATACAGGAGTATGTGACTGTAAATAATATTATAAGTGATAACCAACATGGGTTTACCAAGGACAGAACCCGATTTGTTTTTATGAGGAGGTGAGTAGTAGCCTGGACAGAGGGGCGGCTGTGGATGTAGTGTTTCTGGATTTTGCAAAGGCTTTTGATACTGTCCCTCTTAGATGTTTAATAGGTAAAGTAAGGTCTATAGGCTTGGAATGTATAGTTTGTAATTGGATTGAAAACTGGCTGAAGGACCATGTCCAGAGAGTTGTGGTCAATGATTCCTATTCAGAATGGTACCGGGTTATAAGTGGTGTACCCAGCAGGGGAGGTCTGGCAGCCTTAGTCCTGTGGGGCAATTCCAGTCAAGTGGCCAATTTTTAGCCCCACCCATTATTAAAAGCCCCTCCTACATATAATAGACCACTCCTAACAAACATTGTACAGGTGCAATTCTATTGTTGAGGCCTGTCTCTACACATCATACGGAGAGGGGAGGGCCTGTCCTGGCTGCACTGCCTGCTTCGCATTATACCATAAACGACAGCAGGCTACAGCCAGGAAGCTCCTCCGCTCTCCTCCCTCCCCAGATCCTGCACAGGGCGTGTATTTCCCCTCACCATCTGTCACCCGCCAGTGGCCTGCTGCCCCCTTTGGCCGTCCTCACCCAGCTCTGAAACCTCCTTCTGCAAATGGCAGGGGGAGGAGCATCTCCTCTCCTACATAGTGCCCCATACCTCTTACATCCAGTGATGTCACCTTTGTTGTTCTCTTTATTTATCTTCTCCATTCAGACCAGACCGCCATGATGATTTTTCAGCCATTTACCGTCTCTGCAGAGATTGACAAACAGACATTAGTTTCCCACATTTCCATCATCTTTACATGTTTCAGTCCTCCTGGAAATACTACTACCACACAGATAGTGCCCTTCAACAATTATTGGCACACAGTGCTCTAAAAAATAACTGCACCCAGACAATAATAGTATAAAGATAATGTCCCCCAAAAATAATTGTGCTAAGCTGATACTGTGCCAGGGTGCCCCCCAAAGTAACAGTGCTTCCCAAAATCCCACCAATAGAAATAATTCTCTGCCGAGACCCCCTAGTAGTAATATTGCCCCTATAGTGCCCATACTAGTAATCATGTTCCTCATAGGCCCCCAGTAGTAGTAAAGCTCCGCATAATATCTCCTAGTAGTAATAGTTCTCCCTATAATATGACAGTACATGAAATACCCCCGCTTAGTGCCCGCAGTTGAGCTAAGGTCCCCATAATGTATGCCAGTATAAAATACCCCTATATAGTGCCCCAGTAAATGCCCTCATAGTGCTCCTCTCCCACTTCCCCATAGTGTCCCCATAATATGCCAGTAAAAAAATGCCCCTTCTTAGTGCCCCCAGCAGATGCCCCTATAGTGCTCCACTCACCTATAGTGTCCCCAAATAATGCCCCATAGTCCCACTCTCCCCTATAATGCCTCCCATAATGTGCCAGTAAAAAATGCCCTCTAAGTGCCACCAGATGCCATAGTGCCCCCCATGTGCCAATAAAAAAGGCCCCTTTAGAGCCCCCAGATGCCCTATAGTGCTGCTCTCCCCTATAGTGCCCCCCATAATGTGCCAATAGCAAAAAAAGCCCCTTTAGAGCCCCCAGATGCCCCCATAGTGCTCCTCTCCACCACGGTGCCCCCCAATAATGTGCCAGTAAGAAATGCCCCCATAGTGCCCCCCCAAAAATGGGCAAGAAATAAATGCACCAGAATGCCACCCCCAAAAAATTCCAGCTCCCCCCATAGTGCCAGCTTCCCCCGCAAAGAAAAAACCCATTAATACTTACCTCCATCAGCAGCGATGCGATGCAGGCCTCTTCCGGCCTGTGTCCCCCGCTGTGCGCTGCCCGGCTCAGGCGGCGCGTTGATAATGACGTCATCACGCCGCCTGAGCCGGCTTCTGATAGGCTGCAGGAGAACAGGGAAGGGAGACGCCTCTCCCTCCCCTGCCCTGCCGCCGCACAGGCATCTGTATCGCTGTCCTGAGGACGGCGATACAGATGAATATGGAGATGAGTGCTTCCACAATGGAAGCGCTCATCTCCTACTGCCCGGTCGCCACCACTGCCGTCACAATTACATCCAGGGCTGCACCGCCTGTGGTGATCGGTGGTGCGGCCCTGAGGAATAAAAAATAAATAAAATAATAATAAATATTTGTTAAAGATGCCCAGCGCCTGTACCCCAAGGTTCAGTGCTGGGCTCTCTATTATTTAATTTATTAATGATATCGAGGACGGGATTAATATCACTTTCTATTTTTGCAGATGACACTAAGCTGTGTAGAACTGTACAGTCTATGGAAGATGTCCATAAACTACAAGCTGACTTGAACACTCTGAGTGATTGGGCAACAACTTGGCGAATGAGGTTCAATGTGGAAAAATAAAGTTCTGTAAACTGTAAAGTTCTGCATCTTGGTAGTAATAATCTCTGTGCTTCATATGTCCTAGGTGACGTAACACTTGGAGAGTCACTTTTAGAGAAGGATTTGGTTGTCCTTGTGGATGGTAGATTAAATAACAGCATACAATGTCAATCAGCTGCTTCTAAGGCCTCCATGGACTCGCGGGCAGGGATGTAATATTACCACTTTACAAAGCGTTGGTGCGGCCACAACTCAAATATGCAGTTCAGTTGTGGGCACCAGTCCATAGAAAGGACGCACTGCAGCTGGAAAAAGGACAGAGGAGAGCGACTAAACTGATAAGGGGCATGGAGGGTCTTAGTTATGAAGAAAGAGTAAAATAATTTAATGTAATTAGTCTTGAGAAGAGACGTCTAAAGGGAGGACATGATTAACCTGTACAAATATATAAATGGGCCATACAAAAAATACGGTGAAAAACTGTTCCATGTAAAATGCCCTCAAAAGACAAGGGGGCACTGCCTCCGACTGGAGAAGAAAATGTTCACCATTTTGATAAATTTGTCATGTGACATTGACGCATAAGGATTTACAACATATTTCTGTTTAACATCATGGTAAACCTTAAAATCCACAAAATTATTACTGAATAAATGTATTACACTTGCCTTGAAGCCAAATTGCATAAATGCTTAGAAGAGTACCACTTTGCATATTAAAGCATCACTTATGAGTTGCACGTAAAGCACACCAAGTCATATCCACTTTACTACAAAGCAAAAATATGACTGCAGCCATCAACTTGTCCCACAGTACCTCTATCTTGGCAGTACTGCCTAAAATGTTATGTTACTATAATTCAACTAGATAGAACTGAATGTATTCAATACTAATAGACTTTGGAGTTGAGGCACAGAATTTTCAAATTCAAAATTTCCTTCATAACTTAAAACAATAAAAAAAAAATAAAGATCAAATGAGTTCATAACGCACATCTTTCACAGATTTAACATAACTTGGGGAGATTTATCAAGACCGGCACTTTCTGCATCGGTCTTGATATCCCCTGCATTGCCGGAGGATGAGCTTCATTTATGATGAAGCACATGCCTCGTCATAAATGAGGCACATCATCCAGCAGTCCTTGCGCCTAGAAATTTCTGGCTTAATTTGCAACAGAAAACTGGCATAAATAAAGATAAATTTGTCGCTGTGTCTGGCCATGTCCCCTTTCCATCTTTGCCACATACCCTTTTTGAAAAGTGTCGAGAGCATTGTAAAAACTGCCCTTTGCAATTATTTTGCTAAAATTTGAATTTAAAAAGTCGCAAACACGTAGTTTGCGACTTCTTAACACCACTTTTCTCCCTTGCTGCTTTGCCACTGCCAGGCCCTGGAAGTGAAAGCAGAGAGGGAGGGGCTGGCCACATAGAGGAGTGGAGCTTGAGTGCAACAAGAGCAATGGTGACGCCATCATTGCACCAAAGGACTAATTTGCATATGAGGAAAAAGTATCATAACTCGGGAATAGAGCCTCAGATTAACAAATAAAAAAATGGGTTTTTATCAAGTGAACCACAACTATGTGTCTATGCACACAGTTGAATAGAGAGGTCACTGGTGAAAATTTTTTGTAGGGGTTTGCTCTAGTAGGCAGATGGTAGCGGTGGCAGTATAGAGGCTCAGGAGACAGGCTTTGTGTCCAAACCGTGCTCTTTTATTCACTCCAGTGCATCACATCAAAACTGCAATTCACACAACAGCAATGTCCATAAACCCCACCTCCCACAACGGAGCCCAAAACTCTGCAGGCGTTTTGGTGCCTGTTCACACAGTCTCTCACATCCGTGTTCAGTACTACACCTTGTCGTGGGGCGGGTTTGTCCAAGTTCATGCAAGTTAGACAGGCCACGTGTCGGCCTGGACAAGGGATTGGCTCCGGCCACAGGATACCTTCTTTTGGTCCTTCGATGAGCCTGCAGCAATTGGGCAGTCTATGATAGATGAGCGGACTACAGAGCTCAGCCCGACCGTGCGATCAGCCTCCCGTACAGCTTCCTGCAGTGAGACAGGAGACCACACTTCATCAGCCCCACAGTCAGTGAGCATCAAACCTATATTCACACCCCTGGGTGTAGCAGGCAGACCACACTCACCGAGCATAGTGAAAGATTAACTCCTTCCCTACCCAACTAAGGCCAGAGATAACCAACCTGCCAGGAACAGTGTAGACTGACACCAACAACCGAAACCCGTCCACCCGTGGTGGTCCGTGGGGAACAGACACCCACCCTGCTCTTTGCCTGTTCCCAGTGAGAGGCGGCCCGGACCGCTGTGTGACAGCACTCACTGCTGACAAAACACAAAAGACCCGGCTCTTACTCCACCGGGGCCACGACCCCCGGTGGCACGTATCTTCCATCCACTACCACTACAGACACTCTCTTACAATATTTACAGCATATTTAAAGGGGTTGTCCCACAAAAAAATATTCTACAGTTTTCAAACCAGCACCTGAATAAATTTGTAATTGTATCTAAACATTTTGTGTAGTACTGATTTATTTAAAGGGAACCTGTCACCGGGATTTTGTGTATAGAGCTGAGGACATGGGTAGCTAGATGGCCGCTAGCACATCCGCAATACCCAGTCCCCATAGCTCTGTGTGCTTTTATTGTGTAAAAAAAAACGATTTTATACATATGCAAATTAACCTGAGATTAGTCCATCCTCAGAATCTCCTCCTTTCTCCCCAACGTCAGAAAGCTAGAGCGCTGTAGTCTTGCAATGCGTGAGCTAGCACGTGCACAGTGTCATCATAGTGTTCCTTCCCTGTGCTGGCATCAGCCTCAGGGAACAAACTGCGCATGCGCTAGCTCACGCATCGTGAGAATACAGCGCTCTAGCTTTCTAATGTCGGGGAGCAAGGAGGAGATTGTGAGAATGTGGGGTAGTGCTGGGCTTCACGCTGGACTTATCTCAGGTTAATTTGCATATGCATCAAATCAGTTATTTTACACAATAAAAGCACACATAGCTATGGGGACTGGGTATTGCGGATGTGATAGCGGCCATCTAGCAACCCATGTCCTCAGCTCTATACACAAAATCCAGGTGACAGGTTTCCTTTAATAAAATCTTTCAGTATAGCACCACCTGCTGTTTCTTTTTGTTTTCTTATTTCTTTGTCCGGCTAGCTTTGTTACATCACTCATGGGATAATTGCTTTAATCTTGCCTAAAAGTTGCATAACATTTCATTGTGCGAACTCCCACTGTAAGCAAAATGATAAAGTAAATATGTAAAAATACTTATTTAGAAAAATGCTAGTTTTTGTACATTTTGTCTATGGTAGCGTCCCCTACTGTTGTGACACTTGGTGATGTAACTTTAGAAAGACTTGTATGTCGAAACGTTGCAGATTTTTTGGGTGTAATAAAACACTGAATTTTGAAGTTTGAGAGTGCCGTGACCTTTCTAAAGTCTATCTACTTGGTGATCATCACCACTTTTCAAAGTGGTCCTTGTTTAATGGCTAAAAGTGAGATTAGACCTGGATTATGACACACTCACTACTGTATGTCACATCTCCTCGCCAGGTAGCCCCCTGGTGTTCTTTTACACATATAGGTGTAAACCACATTGCACTCACACCAGATATATTACTAAGGTGCACCACCATCAATTTGGTGCAGGCACACAAAGCAAAGCCAGACTTAAAACTGTTTTATATGTATGGAATGTGCCTTTACCTGGCATTTAAACATTCTTTTGCACCTGGTAGCCTCCATCACACAGTCTGATATGGGTTTGGCTTACAGTCTTGCTTTGTTCACATTGCATTAGTTGTCCTGCTATGCGGTTGTGTGGAAGCTTGGCTGTGAGCTGGATTTCATCACCTTCAGACCGTGTTCACACCATAGTTAGCGCAGTGGTAGGACCCTTGCCATGCTGAGAGACCGTGACGTGGTGCATGATGGGCTCCAATGTGTTCCTGACAGGAATATATTGGCAAAAGTCTTAGTTTTTAATATCTGCTTGTATGACTAGCTAGTATAGTCAGTGACATATCTGTTTGGTGCATTTTGTCTGTGATTACAGACTTAAAACTGACTTAAAAACAACCACAAATGATAAATGTGTCCCATTGTGTTTTTTGTAGTGGTGTTTAAAGTTTCCTGGTATATTCTACGCTCTGTTTTTTTTTTTTTTTTAATCACAGCTTGCTCTGGGTATGGCATTTTTACAGATGTTTTCCCATATACTTCTTTATAGGGGAAATCCGAAAGTTTTGCATGATGAAAAAAATGCCACCCCAAAAGATACTTGTAAAAGATGCCTACCTTTAATGGCACTTTTAACAAGCCCAAAAAATTGCCAAAAAAAAAAAAGATACCAAAAGGACAGCTTATAGACGGAATAAACTTAGACCGACTGTCTAGACCATCAGATTTATGACAGTGGCTCAGGCTAGATGATAAATCTGGTGCAGGGATAGACACTTTTGTCTAGCTCTATACCAACTATTGGTTGGCTTATTTTGAGACAGAATTTCATGCCAGAATTGTGGCACAAAAAGTGTACAGACCCAAGTTGCACCAAACTCGGGCTAAATTGTGGCAATTTATCCCACTTTTTAGACAGTAAATCTGGGTCCTAGACTGTCCAAATATGCCCTGAGTCACAAATACAGAGGGTACTAATGGGATAATTTATCAAACTGGTGTAAAGTAGAAATATGTTTGTGTGCATGAGTCTTTACTATTACATTCTTATTAAAACAAGTCTGAATAAGGCTCTGTTTACATCTGCATGTGTCAAATCCATTGATAATGAAATTGATAGATGTGATATCTGTTACATGACAGATATCAATGACACCCAACGGATCACAGGTTTCTGCCATCCCCCATTTACTACAAATCTTTGGTGGGCACTTCTAAGAGAACCTCTCGCACCGATCTGTTCACAGCCATAATTGGAATTTAAAATGAAGAAATTCGGCTTTGTTTTTTTTTAACTTAATGAAGCTCGGCAGATTAATGATGTTTGCACGTTGTATAGCACATGAACGTAATGTACTTGACAGTTATATACTGCATCCCCCTTACTAAAATGAAGTGGATAAACATTGGATGATACCTCACCAAGAATTTTATTCATAGCATTTTATAGATGAGTCAGAGACTAAGGCCTCATGCACACAACTGTAACCATTTTGCAGTCTGCAAATCGCGGATCCACAAAATACGGGTGCGGCCTTTGTACCGTCCACATTTTCTTAAGGATCCATTGACTTCAATGGGTCTGTGGTCTGCATTTTGCAGACATATCCAAGTGCTTTTCACATCCGTATGTCTGTTCCGCAAAAATAAAATGTCCTATACTTGGCCACAAATTTGGACCATGGACATACTAAAGTCAATGGGTCCACAAAAAATGCGGAAAGCACATGGACCACTTCCGTATTTTGTGGATCCTTGATTTGTGGAGTGCAAAATACATACAGTCGTGTGAATGAGACCTAAGGCTGATATCATTGTCTAGCCAAAGCTTTTTTTGTTTCTTTTAGTCTTTGTTGTGAACATAATTTGCTAACACTTCACAGAATAAAATAAATCAATTTTTTTTTCCTTTGCAACAAATGTAAGAAGGATTCTATGTCACAAGGTCCCACATAAATGATCTATTTTACCACTGGCTTGGGGAATGTTGCTGGTGCTCAAATAAATCAGCAAAGGTGAGTGAGGTGGCATTGCGCACTTATATTAATGGGCACGATTGCAGTCCCTGGGATGTTCTGACAACAACACTATATCATCTGTCTGGCTACTCATAAGGAAATTGAGGTCAACATGGCTGATTAATAATAATAGCTTCAAACAATGCACCGTGGCTAATGCGGTAAAGGTCACAGCAAGCAGAGAATTAAACATGGCTATATAATGTAATAGAACTTTTGGGTAGCGAAAAAAAAAAAAAAAAGTTAATCAGGAGGGATATTGAGCCAAATATGTTTTTGCCATCAGTACATTGCTTGCAAGTCTCGCCTTATTCTGCCAACATGGTTATTAAAGGGGTTTTCCATAATTGATGTAAGGCCGAATGCACACGTGGAACCGCGGCCTGGATTCCTGCAGCGAGGTTGTCAGGCTGGCTGAGATTTTAACCCCTTAGGGACCGGGCTCATTTTCATCTTAAGGACCAGGCCATTTTTTGCAACTCTGACCAGTGTCACTGTATGATAACTTTATGATAACTTTAAAATGCTTTGACTTATACAGACCATTCAGAGACAGTTTTTTTTGTCACATATTGTACTTCATGACACTGGTAAAATGAAGTAAAAAAAATCTCATTTTTATTTATAAAAAAAAAAATACAAAAATAGTCATTACTTTACATTCCCCATATGTCTACTTCATGTTTGGGTCGTTTTGGGAATGCCATTTTAGTTTTTGGGGACCTTACAAAGCTTAGAAGTTTAGAAGCAAATCTTAAAATTCTTCAGAAATTTTCCAAAGGCTAATTTTTAGGGACACGTTCAGGTCTGAAGTAACTTTGTGAGGCTTGCATAATAGAAATCACCCAAAAATTACCCCATTCTAGAAACTAAACCCCTCAAGGTATTCAAAATGTCATTAACCCTTTAGGTGTTCCACAAGAGATAATGGCAAATGGAGATAACATTTCCGAATTTAGATTTTTGGGCAAATTTTTCATTTTAATCCATTTTTTTCCAGTTACAAAGCAAGGGTTAACAGCCAAACAAAATTCTAAATTTATTGCCCCAATTCTGTAGTTTGCAGAAACACCCCATATGTGCCCGTAAACTACTGTACAGGCACACAGTAGGGCGTAGAGGAAAAGGTGCGCGGTGTGGTTTTTGAAAGGCAGATTTTGCTGAAATGGTTTATTTACACCATGTCCCATTTGAAGCCCCCCTGATGCACCCCTAGTGTATAAACTCCATAAAAGTGACCCCATCTAAGAAACTACACCCCTCACGGTATTCAAAACTGATGTTACGAACTTTATTAACCCTTTAGGTGTCGCACAAGAGTTATTGGCAAATGGAGATGAAATATGAGAATTTCAATTTTTGGGCACATTTTCCTTTTTAATCATTTTTTTCCAGTAACAAAGCAAGGGTTAACAGCCAAACAAAATGCTATATTTATTGCCCTGATTCTGTAGTTTGCAGAAACACCCCATATGTGGCCATAAACTACTGTACAGGCACACAGTAGGGCATAGAGGGAAATGTGCGCCGTGTGGTTTTTGCAAGGCAGATTTTGCTGGACTGGTTTATTTACACCATGTCCCATTTGAAGCCCCCCGATGCACCCCTAGAGTAAAAACTCCATAAAAGTGACCCCAGTTTGGAAACTACGGGATAAGGTGGCAGTTTTGTTGGGACTATTTTTAGGGTACATATGATTTTTGGTTTATCTATATTACAATTTTGTGAGGCACGGTTACCAAAAGTATAAATTCTTAAATTTCTTCACCATTTGCCATAAACTGTTGAGGAACACCTAAAGGGTAAATAAAGTTTGTTAAATCATTTTTGAATACCTTGAGGGGTGTAGTTTCTTAGATGGGGTCGCTTTTATGGAGTTTCTACTCTAGGGGTGCATCAGGGGGCTTCAAATGGGACATAGTGCCCCCCAAAAAAGGCCATCAAAATCTGCCTTCCAGAAATCATACAGCTTTCCTTTCCTTCTGCGGCCTGCCTTTTGGTCATACAGCAGTTTACAACCACATATGGGGTATTTCTGTAAACTGCAGAATCAGGGTAATAAATATTAAGTTTTGTTTGGCTGTTAACCCTTGCTTTGTTACTGGAAAAAAAACATTAAAAATGGAAAATTTGCCCAAAAATTGCTGCTTTGGCACAGTTTTCATTTAATTTTTTTGACCGTGTTCATCTGAGGGGTTAGGTCATGGGGTATTTTTATAGAGCAGATTCTTATGGACGCGGCGATACATAATATGTCTACTTTTTTAAAATGTATTTATGTTTTACACTATATTATCTTTTTATAAACAAAAAAAAAAACATTTTAGTATCTCCATAGTCTAAGAGTCAGTTTTTATTTTTAGTTTGTAGCCGATTATCTTAGGTAAGGGCTCATTTTCTGTGGGATGAGAGGACTTTTTTATTGGCACTATTTTGGGGGGCATATGACTTTTTGATCGCTTGCTATTACAATATTTGTGATGTAAGGTGACAAAAAAATACCTGTTTTTTCACCGTTTTTATTTTATTTTTTTGACCGTGTTCATCTGAGGGGTTAGGTCATGGGGTATTTTTATAGTAGAGCAGATTCTTACGGACGTGGCGATACCTAATAAGTCTACTTTTTTTTTATTTTAGTTTTACAAAATAATAATTAGTTTTAGTGTCTCGAGAACCATAGTTTTTTTTTTCGATTGTCAGTGGCTAAATTGGGGAAGGGGAATATAAATTTAGTACTCAATGGAAGTGTGATACTCCCTGAAGCAACCGTTAATGCAGAGACCCGGATGATTGGGGCACGTGTCACACTAAGTAGTGGTGTCCTTCCGTATCCCCCTCCTGTGATACACTCTGCACTTTTTTGGGATCCGTCACTTCTTTCCAGTATGGGGGACCACACCTGGAAAGTGTTGGCCAGGGACGATCCGGGCACCTCCAGTTCCCGAGGTACTCCGGCCTGCTCTTTCCCAGTCAGAAAAGATCAACGCCTTGAGGACTGCCTCATAGAACTGAAGTAATTTCCCTGTGTTGCCAGTGCTCTGGGACAGCACAAAAGAGTTGTACAAGGCAACCTGTACCAAGTAGACTGCAACTTTTTTGTACCATGCCCAGGTTTTGCACATGGCATTATATGGCTTGAGGACTTGATCAGAGAGATCAACTCCTCTCATATACCGATTGTAGTCGACGATAGAATCGGGATTGAGGACCGTTGCATCTCGCACAGGGACAGGGGTGATGCCGTTACTGTGAATTGTGGACAGTACAAGGACATCCCTCTTGTCCTTATATCTGACCAGCAACAGGTTTTCACTGGTAAGGGCTCGGGTCGCACCCCTGGGGATAGGTACCTGGAGGGGGTGGGTAGGGAGGCCGCGTTGATTTTTCCTCACAGTCCCACAAGCGGACGTGGATCTGGCGGTGAGGGACTGGAACAAGGGGATACTAGTATAAAAGTTATCCACGTACAGGTGTTAACCCTTATCTAGCAGTGGGTGCATAAGGTCCCACACAAGTTTCCCGCTAACACCTAGAGTGGGGGGACATTCTGGGGGTTGAATATGGGAATCTCACCCCTCATACACAAGAAACTTGTAAGTGTACCCTGAGGTACTCTCACAAAGTTTGTGCAGCTTCACGCCATACCTCGCCCGCTTTGAGGGAACATACTGGCGGAAAATCAGTCTCCCCTTGAAAGCAATGAGAGACTCATCAACCGCGACCTTCTTCCAGGTACATGGGCCTGCACAAATTTGACCCCAAAGTAATTGATGACCGGCCTTATTTTGTACAGGCGGTCATAGGCAGGATCACCTTAGGGGGGGGGGGGGGGGGGGAAGCTGCATTATCTGCATAATGCAGGCATTTCCAGATGGCCTCAAACCGGGTAGGAGTCATGGCCGTACTGTAAAGTGGGGTCTGGTAGAGGATGTCCCTACTCCAGTAATGCCTGACACTAGTTTTTTTGACTAGGCCCATGTGCAGCACAAGGCTCCAAAACGTCTTCATCTCGGCTGCACTGACTGGAGTCCAGCCACCGGCCCTAGCCAAAAAGGAGCCGGGTGTTAAGCAACGAACTGTTGGGCGTGCAGGTTTGTCTGCTCCACCATCAGATTTACAAAGTGGTCACTGAAAAAAAGACTAAAATAGTCATATTCAGTGAAGCCCACTGTGGAAATCTGGATTCCTGGTTGGCCTACAAAATCAGGAATCGCAGGCTTGAAATGCTCTGGGGTACACCAGAAAAGTTCACCGGCAGGGTGCTCAGGTGGACTGATCTGGTGGGCTGGAAAACTAGTATGAGCCACAGAGCTGCTCGTACTAGTGTGGGCCACAGGGTCCTTAGCATGGCGGTCCCCTTGCTCCACCTGGTGGCGTCTCTGCTGCCTTGGGGGCTCATCATCATCGCTAGATGATGAGGACGCGGATGACAAAAGGAAACTGGGGTCATCCTTGTCCTCACTGGGGCTCTCGGACTCGGAGACAAGCTGGGCGTATGCCTCCTCGGCAGAACATCCGGCGGGCCATAAGGGAGTGTGTGTGCGTGTTAAGCTTTATTTGGTGTGCGTGTGTGTGGGAGCACGGGTGTTCACGAACTTACCCTAACAGACAAAATAAAATAAAAAATAACTTAAAAAAAAGGGCCAAAAATTTGAAAATAAAATAAAATGTAATTCAAACTCGCTGATCAGCCGTCCGAAGCTGATCAGCGTAGGGGTGTGGACGCTAAGAGTGCCGGCCACAGTCAGCGTACGCAAAAAAAAAATGCTTGCGCCCAAATTGTGGGGGGGGGGAAGGGGGGCAAGCTGCAACATCCCTGGGGGGTATAGCTGTGCTGTGGACCCCAGACACCCGATTTAGGGTGATGCAATCAAAAACGTGTTTTTTTTTTAACTAACTCTCCCTGAATATCCCTGCCTAACCTAACCTGTCCTTAACCTTTCCCTAAATACCTTGGTGAAGGTGGTGCACAGATGGGGGTGCTGGGCACAGATGGGGATTCTGGGGCACAGATGGGCTTGCTGGCTGATGATCCCTGCAGCTCTGGAGATCCACCTGCAGCGTGGACACAAAAGGAGGAGGAGAGGAGCGCTGCAGTAATTTGAACTGCCCGTCCGCCCCAGCCAACCAATCAGAGCCGATCTTGAGAGGTGATGTCACCATCACCTCTCCGGATCGCAGGATGGTGATTGGTGGTGTATTATCACACCACCAATCACCATCCTGTTCCGGGTTATCGGGTCCCCAGAGACCCGAATAACCCGGAAATGCAGCAAACTGCAGGGTCACAGGACCCCCCGGCGCATTGTCCCAGGTTGCCTGCTCAATGATTTGAGCAGGCACCCAGTTCCAATCACCGCCCGCCGCGCGGCGGTGACCGGTACTACTCAGGACGTACAGGTACGGCCTATGTCATTAAGTACCAGGACATTAGGGCTTATCTGTACGCCCTATGTCCGGCACAGGTTAAGCCCTGTCAACCAAGTGGCAGGAGGAGCTTTGGGGACACCCCCTCACAGGTGTAGAACTTTACTTGGCGAGACAAATCAATTTTTACAAATCGATTTGCTCATCTCTAGTCAGAATTCTTCTTTGCAGCAGATGTGTCAACTCAGTTAACGGAATTCAGAGGTAATAAAAATCATAAAGAAAACTGCTCTAGTGTACAAGAGAACTATGAGTACAGTGCAGAAGAGTCGCGGTCCACCACAAACCCACAGCATGATAAATCACTATAATGCTGTTTGGTCAAAGGAGCAGTGTTCGGTTTGGGAAATGCAAACATTATGCACAGCATGTTTCTAAAACCAAAGCCACTCATGTGAAATTAGCCACAGGAAAATATTTATTTTTCTGCCAAAAATTGGCTTAAAACATAAATGTATTTTCCAGAGCTAATAAAAATGAAAATATATAGCTGAAATTGAAAATACATGTTGCCTGACAGACCTTAAACAGGTAAAGAAGGGAAAAACAATCTGACCGAGACCAACACACCACATGCTGTAACTGTTGCCAAAGGTGTGTCACGGTTTTAGCATGCAGATCATGCAGTCTCTGAAGACATCAATTTATTTTCAGAAATAATACATGCTAATGACAGTGGAAGAGCTTTAGAGAAATATTGCATTTGTCCAAGTTATATAATTTGAAGTAATGGCCAGAAAAAAAATTGAGGTTGCCTTCAGATACGAGATTTTGTTGCAGTTTTGATGCAGAAATTTCTGTCACTGTAAATCAGTTCCATTCACCTGAAAGGGGCTTTCAGAAATCCATGTGCTGCCAAAACAGCCCCATTCAGATGAATGGTGTAATAAACTTAAAGGGGTTGTCTCACAAAAAAAAAATTCTACAGTTTTCAAACCAGCACCTGGATCTGAATACTTTTGCAATTGCATGCAATACATTTTTTTGCATAGTCACTGAGTTATTCAACAACATGTATCTGTATAGTGACACCTGAAGTTTGTTTTTTCTCATTTCTTTGAACTGCTCAATGAGCCGCACATGCTCAATATTTCATCCTTCAACTGCCTTCTGAGCTGTGATAGGGAGAGCATGGACACGCCTCCTCGCCTGTGATAGGGAGAGCATGGACACGCCCCCTTAGCTGGAGTAGAAAAGACCCTTTCCATGAGCTTTCAGCTTGATATAAATCTAGCAGACCAATGAATGGAGAGATCTCTGGATCCATGTGAGGTACATGGCTGGTTCTAGCTTTGTTAGAAAGAGATTGTCAATCATGTACTATATGATGTCTAATTTTCATTTTTTACATTAGTCATGGAATAACCCCTTTAACTGTCCAGGCTTTAGTGGAGCAATCCTCAGCCTTGGCATGGCCGCATTGGGAGAGATGTGCTGCTGAGCTACGCCCCGCGCTGATGCAACCACATCCTTAGTAACAGGATGCAATGCTCTGTTTCTCCCTGCAGCAGACGTGTGCTGGGGGAGATTAGCAGCAGGCTCATTAGCTCAGCTGCTCTATTACTGTGTACTAGTGTTTCTGACTAATGGAGCTCCAAATCAAGGACCTATCAGATTCTGATCCAGGGACTTGGTGCTCTATTTAAGTCCCTTCCTGGCCTACACCATTTCCAGTGATAGTCTTTGGACTCTCTAGCTGGGTTCCGGGTTCTTGTTCCTGTGTTTTATTGGATTGCTCTTGCTTCTTACCCCGGCTTGTCTTCTGACCACTCTCTGTCTCTTGTTTGGTGCTGCAGAGCCCATCTGGTTCTGACCCATTTATGTACGACTTTGGTATTTTGTTTGTAGTCCGTCTCTATACTTAAATAGTGTGGGAACCGTCGACGAGATGCGGTCTAGCTATCTAGGGCTTGTACAGCAAGTAGATAGGGATGGGTTTGGGCCTTTGGGCTCACTATCCTTGTCTGATACCACAACATGAGTCAATTTAATTACTGTACTTATTTACTTGAATTTGTGCTGTAGGTAACATAAAAGAAGGGACATATCTGAACCTGCACTAATCTACAATGTGATTGAAAGAAAACATAACATTACGGCCTCATGCACACGACAGTATGTTTTACGGTCCGCAAAACGGGGTTCCGTTGTTCGGTGATCCGTGTCCGTTTTTGTTTCCGTGTGTCTTCCTTGATTTTTGGAGGATCACCAGACCAGAAAAGTTAAAAAAATTTAAGTCAAGTTTGTCTTGAAAATAATAGGAAAAAAACGGACACGAATCACGGATGGACGCGGATGACAATCTTGTGTGCCTCCGTGTTTTTTCACGGACCCATTGACTTGAATGGGTCCGCGAACCATTGTCCATCAAAAAAATAGGACAGGTCTTATTTTTTTGACGGACAGGAAACGCGGATCACGGATGCGGATGACAAACGGTGCATTTTCATTTGAAAGTCAATAGGTCCGCAGAAAATCACGGAAAACGGAACAACGGACACGGATGCACACAACGGTCGTGTGCATGAGGCCTTATAGACATTAGAAGTAATTGGATGTCTACTTGATGTTTATAGTCAAATGAACACTATTTCATGTGGGTTAAGGATACATTGCTGCAATATAGTAGCCGATAAACAGGATAGCGAGACGTCAGAGGGAACATATGCATGCACATATATACTCTATACTTCAAAAAGGAATTGAGCCACCTTCATTACAATGCAACAAGACTTTGTTTCGGTTGTATAACTCACAACATGTATTTAAATGGAAATGACTTTCTTTTCTTTTAGCCAAAGTGTGTCAGTTTAAACAAATATTCTTTCTACATGAAATGTGTCTCCTTTGTTAATAAACCCCTTTCTCTCATTTTCTTTGCCCTTTACTGTTTATCTCCAACATCTGGGAACTAAATGATATGTTAAAAAAAAATCAGTAATTCAGCTGCATGAACTACTGAACACATAAATTGCAAGCTTACATTGCTTACATTTGAGTTAATGATACATCCGTTTACGCCCCGCGCATTATAAAATTCCTGGTTTCACACTGTGAGGACACTTGCAGGCACACAGCACACTCTGCTAAATTTCAGTGTAATGGTCTGGAAGCTTTATTGTCAATTGATGCCTTGGTTTATGTTTGCTCTTGGCCCACAGTAGGAGGACAAGCATTTTATCTTCATGAGTTTTCAGCACTAAGCTCAATCAACCAACATCATTTTTCCTGCTGTGATTTTCTGAAGCAATCTCTGGAATCCTGAACACAGAATTCCATTTTCCATTATCCTTGTATTGTAATTAAAAAGGTATTGAATGGAAACATCGTGATTCCCAATGTCTTGCATTTTCACAATGAGCAAGATGTAGGTAAAGTTTGCCTATCAGTGAATTTAAATAAGATTTTGGAGAACTCATAGACTGTATAGAATTTGAAAGCCTATCTGTGCTTGCATGTTTCCTCTTAGTATACAGGGAGAATGTAAATTACAACCTGTCTGGTTCCTTCATCTTTTCTCAGTCTTCTTTTTTATTATCCTGAAGCTGCATGGGTTCTTGTATATTTTTCTCAAGCTTGTGTATGTAGGAGTGTCATAAAAAAAAAGTTTACGCATCCTACAGCCATATACACTGCCCTGTCACTGATTTGGAACATGTAGCTATCTAGAATAAAATTGCTGTCATTCCAGTATATTTTTAATAAAGCGTAGGGACAGGGATGTTAAACTTTTTTTGTAACACACTTCTTAAAGGTACAACCACACGGCGCAGTCGTTATTTGGTCATGATGCGGTTAGGAACTGCAGCATCTCATTTCCCAGTAGAAGTCAATGGGAAAATAGGTTTCTAAGACAGACCTGGCACTTTCAAAGTTGTGATGACTGCAACTTATTTATGTGCAGTTGACTGCACGTAAAACATGTCCTGCTGCTTGCGGCTGCCGATCGCATGGGGTATACAGTTCAGTAGCTGCTCATGTTTAACCTATTTTACCACAAAGATCACTATCTGAAGTCAACCAGTATGTTCAAATAACAGTCCATAAATGAACGTGGGCAAAAAATTTACCCTAAATTCATGGTTATGTAATCAGTAACTGCATGTGTTCCCTAAGCAAATTATGACTACATCACACCCGCGTCGTACCCTTAGAGAGAAAAAATTCTTTGTACTAGAAAACATGGTGTTAAAAGTCTCCTTAGCAATGCTGTAATTGAGCGTTGCTAAGGAGAATCTGTCTTCAGTCCACAGTTCCACTTAGCGCTGAAGACATCTGTGTGTACCAAGTCAGATAGGCAGGCATATGTAGTGTCCCACTAGGTAGGAGTGGGCACTACACAAGGGTCAATTGGGTAACGTGTTACTTCTGCTCACAAGGGACAGTGACATTATTTTAATCTATGCACTTAATGTATTTTTCAATGTGTTTTTACATGTATGGTTTCCCTGTTATATGCTTATCAGGCCTAGTTGGGTGTAATTGAACATTCCAGACACTAGAGGGAGATAGGGAGCCCCTAGTATAAATGTCCAGGCCCAGACAGGGAGGGGTTAGGTCATAGTCAGGAGTCTGTGGAGACAGAAGTGAGAAGGCACCAGCCCAGGATATGCTGAGGGCCTCCTCCTGACATGCAGCTAGATAGTCCAGGCTTCTAGTTGCACCAGGAGGCTAGAAGGAGCACAGCCTGCTTGGAGACCGTGTGTATTCCAGGGGACTAGAGGAGTCACCTAGTCAGCCTGAAGCTCCTGAGGCTAAGGATAGCTCAGTTGAGATACCCCAGTAGTAGGACAGCACCTCCTGGGAGAAACCTGCAGCCACCTTTCCAATCCAGCAGACAAGACAGCTAGGAAAAGAAGGTATTGTAACCTTAAGCAAGTGCCAATACTGGAGGAAGGATTTTTATACCAAGGATTTAAGCCAGCAATTAGGCATCCGGGCCTTGGGATCCAGCCAGCTAGCATAGCTGTGGGGATAGAGCAGCATTGTATCTTGCAAGATTGAAACCTGCTGTGAAGTAAACCTGCTGTGCATTTTGTACTGTAAAGGACTGCATTATACACCACTGCAACTGATTGTAAAAAGTTGGACTGTTTCACCAAGTAAAGCAACGTTTGGTTTACCAACTGTGTACTCTATTAATCCTCCTGCAAACCGGTGTGCCACCGTTACAGGCACTGGCGTCACGATTCTTAAAGGGACCTTACCTAAGGCACATAAAACACCTACAACATCCAGGGCACCCCACATACCATCAGGCCTGGTCCCTATCTACAGAGTGTGCCCCAGAGGAACTAGTGTCTACCTCTCTTTCACTGTTGCATGCCTGCTCAGGGTTCTCCTCAGAAAAGTGAGTAACCCTCGATTGCCCATACCGTGACCTCACTGTTGCTAATACCCTGCAGGTCTGGCGTGCTGCACATATTGGCAGTAATATTTAAGGCACATGTACACTAGGGACTGGGGTAGTGACTAAAGGCAGGCTGGAAGACTCTGCATGTTACACACAGGCATCTTCAGCGTTCAGAAGAACTGAAGACTGAACACAGACTCTTCTTAGTGACACTCAGAGCTTTGCAAAGAAGACTCTATGCCCTGTTTTCTAGTACAAAGAAATATATTTTCCTAAAAAGGAATATTACAAAAATGGGACAAAAACATCCATGTCCCTACGCTATTTTAAAAATAAACTGAATTTACAGTTACACTTTAAGACAGAAAGAGGCCATGAATAGAGAAAAAAAACCTATTAGTATTTCTCTACCATATACAGTGTTGTGGGGAAAAAATGTTATAATATGCAAATGGCCATATAGTGTAACTATATGCCTAAAACAATTTGAGTTATTTTTTTGATGTTATTTTATTTTTTACTCTCCCAACAAAAGCTTTGTAAGATGTGTCAATCATTGTGGGTATTAAAGAAGAGTGAATTTCTCAAAAATTTGATTCGTCGGTTTGTAGAATTTTCCAAAACGATTTGATTCGATCCAAAAAACGATTTAAAAAACAGCAATTTCCTGGCTGTAGAGAGCCTGTATATTGGTGTAGAACACTGTGCCTTGCAGCAACACGGAAAGTGAGGCGACAAAGTGTGTAGGTGGCAGCAGCATCAGGAGACCACAGAGTGACCAGGTGACAGAGTGGGGAGGTGGGTGGCACTAACAGTACCCGCTGACGATGGTGGGTGTAAGAAGGAGCACTTGGCATCAGATGCGCGACATCAGGTGGGTGGCAGCATCAGAATAGTAGCTGAGGCAGGCAGCCAGAAGAAACTAGTCTCTTGTCAAGGTTTGGGTGAGGCAGCATGGATGATCTAATCTGATGCATCAGGCATTGGTGGGTGGAAATTCTGGCTGATCCATACCTGATTCATCTTGACAAAGGTCAGTCTCTTGACATTTTGAGTGGACAGGCGAGTTATCCTTGGGTTAACTTTGGCCCCCGCCGCACTAAACACCCGCTCTGATGCCACACTACTGGCTGGGCAGGACAGCTTTTCCAGGGCAAACTCGGACAGTTGTGGCCACAAATCCAGTTTGGCTGTCTAGTGGTCCAGTGGATCTTCAATATGGGGTGCTGTTCAAGTATGCCACCACCTGCTGGTTCAGGTTCTGCTCCAGGTCTAGCTACTGCTGCTGGTGAGTAGTTTCTTCACTACGCGGGTTAAGAAAGCTGCTCATCATCGACTCTAGACTCAAGCTGCTGCTGATGGAGCTGGTACTGCTCCTACCCCCCTTCCCCCGCCACAGCAGCCATGGCAGTGGAACGTGAGTGCGAAGGGCCCGGTCAGACCTGTGAGAGGATGGACAATGGCACAGATAGGCAGTGGCCAACTGACTACATAGGATGTCTCTATAGTAGTTCAGTTTGTCCTCCCTCTCAGCAAGTGTAAAAAAAGGCCCCCATTTTGAACCAGTAGCGACGGTCTAAAATGCTGGAGAGCCAGTAGTCATCACTTTGCTGAATGGTGACAATTCTGCTGTCACTACGCAAGCAAGTGAGCATGCAGCGGGTCATTTGCGCAAGTGACTCGGAGAGACTCCCTGCCTCCATCTCCACTTCATACTGCCACGGTGTGTCTGGGTCATCTGCCTTGTTTTCCTTATTTCCCTCTTGCTCCTCCAGCTGCTCCTCCTCTCCTGTCACCTGTGTAGAAAAAACACCCTTTTCGCTGCACATTGGAGCACAAGCAATGTCCTCCTCCTCCAGTTCAGCCCCCACAGGGCTCATGTGGGCATGAGATGTAGGTGCCACGTCTCCAGTCTCCTGACCAGCCACATTTACCAGCATCTTTTCTAGGACATGAAACAGTGGAATGACGTTGTTCACCCCGTAGTCCTGGCGACTGACAAATAAAGTGGCCTCCTCAAATGGCATGAGCAAACGCCAGGTGTCACGCATGAGCTGCTGGCTATCATCGAAGTTACAAAGGGGAGTACCTCTGTCCGCCTGTATCAACAAACACGAAGGCAAACTGAGGAGGCAGAGGCAGACATTTTCGCAGGACTAACGGCGTGAGAACGTGGAGGCGGAACCGGCGTCACCTGGCCAAGTTGCTGGTTTGGCTGGGCAGGAACCACATTTACCCAGTGGGCCGTGAAGGACATATATTGGCCTTGAATGTAGTTATAGCTCCACAGGTCCACGCTGCCATGCACTTTGGCAGACACTGACAGGCTCAAGGACTGGCCCACCTTCTATTCTACATGTGTGTGCATGGCTGGTACTGCCTTTTTGTCAAAGAAATGACAGCTTGGGACTCTCCACCTCGGCTTGGCACAAGCCATCAGTTCTTTGAAAGGTGCAGAGTCCACCACTTGGAAAGGGAGGGACTGCAGTACCAGCAACTTGGACAGGAGCACGTTTAACTTCTGCGTCGTTGGATGAGTGCAAGCATACTTTTGTCTCTTGGCAATTGCTTTGGTGATTGATTGCTGACGGAATGACTGACGAGGAGTAGGAGGATCAGGACCAGCAGATGATGGGAAGAACAGACAGCTCCCTTCGGCTGAGGTGGTGGATCCTGGACTGCCTGAAACCGGGTGCGTGCCACTGGGTGATGCAGCGGTTGCTGCGGCAGGCTGGATCACCACATCGGAGCCATGGTTCTCCCAGTCCACTTCATGGTGATGCTGCATATGTTGGCGCAGGGCCGTGGTGCCAACATAGGCACCCTGGCCATGCTTCACCTTCTGCCCACAGATTCTACATATGGCCATGTTCACCTCCTCCGGGTGCTTAACAAAGAACTGCCACACCGCTGAGT
Source organism: Bufo gargarizans (assembly GCF_014858855.1). Taxonomy (NCBI): domain Eukaryota; kingdom Metazoa; phylum Chordata; class Amphibia; order Anura; family Bufonidae; genus Bufo; species Bufo gargarizans. The sequence continues at coordinate 205,535,153 of NC_058083.1, forward strand.
AGGTGATTTTACGCCCAACACTATGCACTGACTTACTGCTACTGCCGCTGCTTCCGTGAACCCGTGCACCACTACTTTCAGGAAAGGTAGGCTCCTGCGAAGCGGGTGGTCTACCCCGGGCACGTTTGGCTACCGATCTCCCACTGCTGGCTTCGCCACTGCCTCATGGGCAAGCTGCCACCCTCTTCTCCCGATGATGATGAAGCCCCTAATTCACCCGGCTCCCAAGTGCAATCAGCTACATCATTATCAAAGAGTACTGTCTGCACGTCACTGATGTTCTCCTCAACGGCCTCTGGGTCAGGATCCTCACTGCTCACAACACCAGCTCCACATCACTAATTGCCCGCCTAGTGGAGAAAGCGGTGGATGTCTCCTCCACATCTTGGCCTGCCAGTAGCTGCTGACTCTCCTCTAGTAGCTTGTTCTCGCTGTATAGTGGAGCTGAGCCCACAGCATATAATACTTCTCTGGCTAAGGGAAAAGCAAAAGACAGAGGCAGGTTGAGGACAGGTAAAGGCACAGGGCCTGCTCCTGGGCCATGCCAACTAAGGGTTGTGTCTGACAAACTCACCGACTCTTGGCTGGGGGTGTCTGATGTCAATTGGGATGAAGTGGATGACCGAGTCAACCATTCAAGAACCGCTGGGTTGCTTGTCAAGACACGACCGCTAGATGACACAGAGAGCTCAGGCCTCTCACTGCGATTCCTGCTACCACGCCCATTTACTCTGCTGCGACCTCTGCCTACACCAGAAACGTTTAGGTCTCTGCCACTCCCCTGTGCATGGCCCGGCACTTCTGTCTAACATACTGTTAGATCAAATAAATTAATAAAAAGGAAATTAAAACACCCCAAAAAAGGCTGTAATTTTATCACTTCACCACACAACGGCTAATAAGCCATTTTTTTTCCACTAATACACGCCAAAAAGGGCTGTAATTTTCTCACTTTACCACACAATGGCAAATACTTTTTTTGTGCCACTAATACACGCAAAAAAGGGCTTTAGAACATATAATTGCACCGCTGAAGGGCAAATATATTTTTCTTTCGCCACTAATACAAGACAAAAAGGGCTTTAGAACATATAACTACACCGCTGAATGGCAAATAGGCCCTTATTTTTTTCCACTTATACACGACACAAAAGTCTTTAGAACATACAACTGCACCGCTGAATGGCAAATATAGTTTTCATTTTTCTACTTACACACGCCACAAAAGGGCTTAAGAACATATAACTGCACCGCTGAACCACAAATAGATATATATTTTTTTCCTCTTATACACTCCCCAAAAGGGCTTTAGAACATATAAGTGCACCACTGAACGGCAAATATATTTTTCCACTTATACACTCCACAAAGAGGCTTTAGAACATATAACTGCACCGCTGAACGGCAAATAGGCCCTTTGTTTCTTCCACTTATACATGACACAAAAGGCTTTAGAACATATAAGTGCACCGCTGAACGGCAAATATATTTTTCTTTTTTCCACTTATACACTCCACAAAAGGGCTTTAGAACATATAACTGCACCGCTGAACGGCAAATAGGCCCTTAGTTTTTTCCACTTATAAATTACACAAAAGGCTTATTTTTTTCCTTTTATACAGGACACAAAAGGCTTTAGAATATATAACTGCTCTGCTGAACGGCAAATATATTTTTCTTTTTTCCACTTATACACTCCACAAAAGGCTTTAGAACATATTACTGCATCGGTGAACGGCAAATATATTTTTCTTTTGCCACTAATACATGACAAAAAGGGCTTTAGACCATATAACTGCACTGCTGAACGGCAAATAGGCCCTTAGTTTTTTCCACTTATAAATTACACAAAAGGCTTATTTTTTCCTTTTATACAGGACACAAAAGGCTTTAGAATATATAACTGCTCCGCTGAACGGCAAATATATTTTTCTTTTTTCCACTTATACACTCCACAAAAGGCTTTAGAACATATTACTGCATCGGTGAACGGCAAATATATTTTTCTTTTACCACTAATACATGCCGAAAAGGGCTGTAATTTTCTCACTTCACCACACAATGGCAAATACTTTTTTTGTGCCACTAATACACACAAAAAAGGGCTTTAGAACATATAACTGCACCGCTGAAGGGCAAATATATTTTTCTTTTGCCACTAATACATGACAAAAAGGGCTTTAGAACATATAACTACACCGCTGAACAGCAAATAGGCCCTTATTTTTTTCCACTTATACACTCCACAAAAGGCTTTAGAACATATAACTGCTCCGCTGAACGGCAAATATATTTTTCTTTTTTCCACTTATACACTCCACAAAAGGCTCTAGAACATATTACTGCATCGGTGAACGGCAAATATATTTTTCTTTTGCCACTAATACCGGGCAAAAACGGCTGTAATTTTCGCGCTTCACCACACAACAGCTAATAAGCCCTTTTTTTCCCACTAATACAAGCCAAAAAATTCTTTAGAATATATAACTGCACAGCACAAGGGCAAATAGGACGTAGAAATATTTCCTTGTAATAAACCCTGTTAATGGCTGTATCAAACAGCAATTGCACCCCAATAACAAAAACGGTTTGCTGGAATTACAAAGCTGTATAATGGCAATTTGGTTCCCCAGTCAGTGCAGCAAGGTGTAATAGGATTCCTATTACCCAGGCTGTAACCTCCCCTACTGAACCCTGTTCTACATAAATGCTGTGGAATGATTCCTCCCTATCCTTTCTCTACACCTTGAAAAATCTTTCCCTGAACTTGTAAATATTTTTTTTTTAGCACAATGAAGTCTTTCCTAGCACTGCCCCTAACGCCTGCTGACATCTCTTCCTGCACTAAGTACACTGGAAAATGGCAGAATCCAAGATTGCTGAGGCTATTTAAAAAATGCTATTTATTACTATGAAGCGTGAGGAAATTCGGATTCGGTGCGAATCAAATTTTTCCAGAAATTCGGATAGAATTCCACTTCGTCAACTTCTATCATCTCTGAAAGACACTATAGGGGCACTACAGGGAGAGAATTGATGTTAGTGTTTTATCAGGGAAAGCTTAGCACAGACAGTGAGTTAGGTGAGTGGTAACTGTCTCAGTTGTTTCATACAGCTTGCTGACAAGTTCTGCATTACAGAATCCTGCATGAATAACCAGATAGCTTTTTTGTAAAAGTTTCTACAGTTCATACAGTAACGACTGCTAAGGGGCCAGCGGAGAAGGGGGCTTGGCACTGAATAAAGAAGGCCTTCAGTTGCATTTTCTCTGACTTCACTGTCTCCTCCTAGTGAGGTGCATTATTTTTTCCTAAGACGATGCAACAAAATTCCATGCGACATGGAAGATACTCAAGAGAGTCTTCCTGTTGACGACTTGTGTGAGAGGCATCAGCATTTGGACTGTCATGAGGAGGAGGTTCAAGCAGAGGCAGGGTGACCCTATGAATGATGTGTGGGGAGGGTGGGGACTATGACAATGATTGTGTGTTGGACAGAACCTGGGATCTGGATCGGGTTGCTGAGGAGGACACATCAGAGGATAAGGGTGGTAGCCATGGTGGCAATAAAGAACCAAGGCCAAATACGTCCAAAATCCCCAAAAGTGCTGGCAGGGCCAGATTTCCTTCTATTGTGGTCAGCTCAGGAAGTGGTGATGCTGCTGATACTGTGGATGCAGGCTTAAAATGTGCCAAACCTATGCCAAGCTCAGCTTCCTCTAGCTCTGTGCAAGTAGCTCCCGTATGGCAGTTTTGTTTCCACAAGGCTGACTCACAAAACCATAGCCGTGTGCAACATTTGCAGGATTAAAATAAACAATGGGCATTCAAACACAAACATAAGTACCAAAGCTGTATTGCACAGCACATGAGGCGGCATCACTGGATCCTGTGGGAAAAAAAAAAACTGACCAGTGTGAGGAATATGGATTAATATTTACTGTCAGCCATGTCCTCACACCCCCATCTGCTGACAGATAGCTCCACAGGAGGGCCCTGGTTCAAAGCCCCAGCCCTGATTGTAATTTGATGCACCTCTTGGCATGTTCAGTGTACATGCAAAATAAGTTTCCACCCCCCCCCCCCCCAGCCATCTGAGTGTCAGTTGGCCAGGAAGAAAAGCCCCCAGGGGGTCCAAGCTACAAGGAGAAGGTCACACCTCAGTGCACCAGTTTGGAGCCACCTGAATCCGGCAGGAAAACCCTCAGCATGGGGTATCCGCCCTTGCCCAGGATCAATGAGACCTCCCAGACATGTTGACACCTACCTTTCATAAGGAATTATGAATCGCCTGGCCATCGCAGGCGCAAACCGGATACATATTTGTGTCCCGATGGCCACAAGGTACGTTTCCATGGTCTTTGTTTACTGGGACGAGGTCAGGGTAGGGAGCTATTCATATCTCCCCATAGAAACCACATAACGGTACCAGGTTTGGGCTCTACTTGTAGCCGGAACCCAGGCAGGTCCATTGGTCCCAGAACCATCTCCCCGTGACCCTCTGGTCTAGAGCTATGAACCCTAATGGGTTTTGTGGGTCATTTGCTGCCAGCCCAGAAGAGGGGGAGTGGACCCCTCCCTGAGGCCGGGAGGGGAGGGGCTGGCTACAGGTTAAAAGTCTGGTGCCAGCAAGTAGGCGCGTCTTTCTCTGAAGAGTGGTCACATCCTACACATGTGCTTCGAGGGACCCAGGAAATAGGTGAGCTCACGGCCCTTCATGTGGACTCCAGCAAAGAACATCTCAAAGGAACTTTCATCATACTCGGTAACTGACTTTTACACTGCTTAACCCCGTTGTAACCATATAACCTGTAATCTGTAACCTCAGACCACTGTATATATTGTCTGTGTATATTGTGTTAAATGTAGTGTGCCCATACGGCGATTGAATCTATAATTAAATCTTGTGCTATCTTGCATCTCGATCACGAATCCCCACGTCTGTGTTTTGGCCTAGTTATAAGCTACCGCGTGTTGGTTTCTGACCCTATATAATCCTGTTAGCGGCTTATATTAAACGAGAACTGGTGGCAGTTACCCGGGCTGAGGGCGTGCTGTTTTCACTGCGGCAGTGAAAAGGCTCTCTCAGCTTGTTGCCTCCCTGTGCCCGCGTGGACAGGAGGTGTGTGTGTGTAAACTATACCAGCCTGACCTTACGTGCTCGCGTTTTTTGGTAAACCCTGTGATCATACCAGGTCTCGCGAGCTCGACGTGGTGAACGTCAAGCGGGCACAAGGTGTGGTATTCATCACAACCAGCATTCCGAATTAGTCTGTCCTCCATCTTCTTTGTGGCAGCTAGGCAACATCCCCAAGCAGTACAATGTCCTTATCATCATAATCAGCTGCTTCTTCTCTTGCTAAGGCTCCCTCTCCTCCTCCTTGTCCTCCACTTAATTGTGAGACATCCATAGCGGAAAGTGTGGCCAGGGAAAACTCTTTGCAACCAGCAATTAGCTTGTGTGCCAGCAAACTCCCACCTGACTAAGTTGCTGCTTAGCTGTGGTAAATGTGGTGCAGTTCCTCACCTTCCCCAAAATGTAATTCTTTCCTAAAATATAATTCTTTCATATGCCATTAGCCACAGTTTTTGCTATATCCCATCGGTCAGACTTCTGGCCAGGTGTCCATAGTGGGTCAGTTCCACACCTTCACCAAAAGTGTAATACTTATCAATTGGACTTTTTGCCTTTTTGTAAAAATTGTCTTGTCATCATGGAAATGTGGAGCATTTACACACATTCACCAATATCTAAGTGTATGATATTTGTAATTCTGCCCAACTGTTAATTTATTTCCCACAAAATTGCTTAAAAATGTCTTGCTTTCTAAATGACCATGGTCTTTCCCTGGCACATACCCTGCTCCCTGGAACAGTGGTTGGAACTGGCCCAGTTTACTCTTGCTGTACTGACATGTCCAGTCTCCAGTATCATCTTAGAGAGGGTATTCAGTGAGGCAGGTGGCATCGCAACCCAAATTTTCTTATGCTGTATGACATTGGTACTTCTGGCCAGTTGTCTGTAAAAAACTTCTCCTTTTAGAAATATTGCACAGTTCTACGCCTTCGCCCAAATTTTATACCTCTATGACGCTGGTACTTCTGGCCAGCAGTCTGTAAAAATTGTCTCCTTTAAGAAATGTTGTGCAGTTTCCTGCCTTCACCCAAATTTTATCCTTCTCTAGCTGTCTGCAAATATTGTGTCCTTTTCAAAATATCGTAGTTCTGCACCTTAACTAAAATTTTATTCTGCTGTATGATATTCATACTTCTGGCTAGCTGTCCAGTTTATTTCCAAAAATTGTTTTAACTGTCATTTTCTAAAATGCCGTGGGCTTTCCCTGGCATATACCATACTCCCTGACCCCTTGGAAAGGCAGATGGAACAGTGACAGGAACTTGTCCATTTTTTTCTTGCTGTACTGTCTTGTCCAGTCTCCAGTGTCATCTCAGACAGGGTTTTCAGCATGGCAGGCGGCATTACCACATCCAGACAAAGTTGTCTTCTGCCATTGTACAAAAGATTACTTTTGTCTGAATGAATCAAACATGGATCTATGAGGATTTTCACACACCTCCAACTGAGGCCAATGAATAGATCTGCCACTGCTGACGGTGGCTACTGATCGCCGGCCTCGTCATGCCACTGTCGCTGTCTGCTTGCCTACCATTATGTTCCGTACCATATGGCTGCTGCCGCCAGTGCAGCTGCTACACCCTGCTGATAATCCCTCTACTGACACTTCCATTACCCCTATTGCCACTACCATTACCACTACACAACAGCCATTATTCGACAGGACAATTTTTTCTGTCAAGTCAGAACCAAACAGAACCGTTATGTGTCCCTATGGACATGTATTGGGAGGAACAAAATAGAATGCCTATTAAAGGCTTCTGTTTTGCATTCCATCCTAGAATTCTGTTATATTCTGTTATAACTCTGTTATAACGGAACCTATAACGGAATTCCCAGATTCTAAATTGGATTGAATCCGAAGGACACGTGCGCGTATAAAATTCGCTACCTCACTTGAAGCCATAGAAACTGACGACGAGGCAGCTGCGGCAGCATAATTGCGTCTAAAGATGCATTCCGCTCATCTGTCCAGGGGGTCCTGGAGATTACTGCCATCATCGGTTGGCACGAGGGTTCTCTTAGAAAGTTTAAAATTCGCTACCTAACTTGAAGCTATAGAAACTTACGTCGAGGCAGCTGCGGCAGCATAATTGCGTCTAAGGGTGCATTCCGCTCATCTGTCCAGGGGGTCCTGGAGATTACTGCCATCATCGGTTGGCACGAGGGTTCTCTTAGAAAGTTTAGATATCGCCATATCGACTTTCGGATGTAGTATCCAAAGATCAGACTCTTTTTCCTGCAAGGGAATTAATTTGAATCTCTTAGTGAGAATCTCTTTCCACTCTGTTTTCATTAGTTTCCTTAGAGACTCGTCCACTTTAAAGGCCCTTGGCCCCCTGGAAGTGGACTCTGGAGCTTCTCCTTCCTCAACATCTTGGTCCCTTGACCTGATGGAGTGCAGTAAACGTTGAGTCTTTTTGGACGGAAAAAGGAAAGCCGAACCCTCATCCTCAGAAGAGGAAACATCCTTGACCGAAACGGTGGAATTCATATGAATCCGGCAATGGAGTGCCACAATTAGAGCACACAAGATGCCTCTACTTTTGTGTAGATTTTCCATGTCTGGAAGTGTAGCACACTAGCAGGATCTCGACGGATCACCTGAAGTGCAGCTCTGAATGTGACTGGAGTAGAATCCTTACTCCTGCCACACTGAGCTAGGCAGACTGGCTTAAATAGCCAGAGGGCAGAGATAACCTCCTACCCAGAAGTAAGGTCAGAATGAAAGGCCCCACTCAGCTGAGGCGGCATTCTAGAAAAAAGTATACCTAAAAGACTAAAATAATATATAGTTGGCCCCTGCCTCCTGTCCTCAGACACACATAGAGGACAGGAGGTGAAGAAAAAACTAGCGGCGGCAAATGCTGCACGCCCGACCGGAAGTAGTCAGGTGATGCACTTCCGGGACGCCGCAGGAGCGCCAGCTGCCCAAAGTATTGGAACTCCGGAGCGGTCGGCAGAGGAAGACCGGATGCTCCTGCCTCCTGTCCTCAGACGAGCATACAGAACAGGAGGTGAAGAAAATACCAGCTTAGCGGCGGAGAAAAAAACCTGATGTCGAAATTACATGAACACAGGGGCCTGGACTCAAGAGGAGATGGCCAATGGCTCCTCAGAAGGTATTTAAAAAGGCAGTAAATTTAAAGAGATGTAAGAGACTCCAACTTGGGAGTCTAGCCTATCCTAAGCTCACATGACAGAAAAAAAAGCACCTCCTGCCAGGGCGGGGAAGCCTATATAGGGGTGGGTTTAATTAGTTAATTAATGATACTTGGCAGTAATTTTCTTTTCAACAAAAATTCCGCCTGTCCAGAACGGCTTCACAGGGGAGGAATCCCCACTTGTGCTGCCGGTTAGGACAACAGGGAAAAGAAAAAAAGTTATGGATCTGGAGAAACAGGGAGAAAAAATCAAAATTGCAGCACCAGGAAAGGGTTACCAGCAGCCTGGGTCGTTATACCCAGTCATTGGTGTTTGTATATATTTATTGCAGTATTTTGTTTTCTCGCTACTTTGTATCTCTGTTAATAGCGACCTAACTTAACAAGCTGTTTATCATGACACAGGTTTAGAAGGCTCTTGGCACTTTGCAGAAGAAAAAAGTTCTCTGTGGTGTCACTAGAACCCTGCTGCCTCTTGACAGGATCTAAATTGGAAGTCAGCGCTCATTAAGAACTTTAAAAGCAACTTTAGACTCGATCTGAAATAAATAAGAAAAAAAAATTTATTTTTAAATTAGTTTATTAGTTTTATTTTAAAGGAGCTGCATATTTTCCTGTGTTAGCTGTGTTTACAGGCATGGTCTGGATGTGTTGTACTATTTATAGAAATTATTATTATAATTTTTTATTATTTATTTGATAGCACCATTAAATTTCATGACCCTGTATGCATGAAAATCTGAGTAATTCACAGGCACAAAAAAAATATTTTACAAAGCACTAGACTGGTAGAGGAGAGATGCAGTAATTGGGGTATAAGGTAGCGTTGGGCGAGCATGCTTGGCTGAACACCTTTTTCACTCGAGCATCACGATGCTCGGTACATCGCGCTGTTAGGCCGAACACTGCGTGTGCTCGAGCGCGATGCTCAAGTCTCCTCCCCGCACGTTTGTTGGCTGCTACGCAACCAATAAACGTGCCGGAGAGTAGTGCCACTCACTGTAGTGCCGTAGCCATGTTGGTTACTGGCATTACAGCGATTGGCTGGCGGGAACGCGTCATCGGGTGCTATATAGCACCCGATGACACGCGGCTCAGCTCAGACTTAGTCAGGACGAACTGCAGCAGAAGGGACAGATATATTTTTTTTCTTTTTTTTTTAGGGAGTTTTGAGTGTTGAAAGGTGTTAGAGACCCAACAGTCCATTTAAGGATTATTGTTTTATCTGTCTGTGAAATATATTAGGCAACATGTGCTAAATTGCATGCAATTGTTTGGCTGCTGGTGACAGCAGTGACATTACCTGCACTACATCTCCTGTATAACGTTAGCCGCTGGTGACAGCAGCGACATTACCTGCGCTACATCTCCTGTATAACGTTAGCCGCTGGTGACAGCAGCGACATTACCTGCGCTACATCTTCTGTATAACATTAGCCGCTGGTGACAGCAGCGGCATTACCTGCGCTACATATCCTGTATAACGTCAGCCACTGGTGACAGCAGCGACATTACCTGCGCTACATCTCCTGTATAACGTTTGCGCATCATAAATATCAGTGACATTCAGTTTAATTTCTTCGCCCCTAGTGACAGCGACATTAACTACGCTACATCTCCTGTATAACGTTTGAGCATCCTAAATATCAGTGACATTCAGTTAAATTTATTTGCGCATACTCTTACAAAACCTGCACTACTGTACATGTGACATATTTGCAAGCATATATACTATTTAATATGCTCAAGGCGAGCAGTAAGGGACGGGGAAGTGGCCATCCTGCTGATGGTGCACCAAGAGGCTGTAGCCTTGGGCACGGTAAACCAGACCTGCTGCCAGAGCACAAGAAACACACTCATCCATGATACCTAGCTCCATGTCCCAGTTTGCAGAGCGGCGCAGGACAACACTCAAAGTCACAGCAGTGCGACCAGGTGGTAGGTTGGATTGCAGCAGATAATGCTTCCAGTCGGTTAAGCACCACCCTGTCTTCCACAAAGTCCAGCCTCAGTAGCCAAGAGTCTGGTCAACAGAATCCTCACCCTGATCCTCCTTCCTCCCACCATGGAGAGTCTTGACAAACAAGTAATCCCACACTCGGATATTCTGAGGAGCTCTTTTCATCACCATTCCTTGATTTGGCCCTCTCGAAAAGGGACATGAGGAGTCCTTGTGCACTGGTTCCCAAACTCTTGAGCATCCACAGTCAGAAAAAGATGACGTGGGGAACGGCAATTAGTGTTTCACAAGGTGGATGATGATGATGAGACACAGCTGCCAATAAGCCAACCGCAATTAGTGTCTCAAGAGGATCACAATGAAGATGAGACACAGTTGTCAATAAGTGAGGTTCTTGTTAGGTCAACAAGTCAGGAGGATGACCAGAGTGAGGAAGTGGAAGAGGAGATGGTGGACGATGAAATCACTGACCCAACCTGGGAAGGTGGCAAGCCAAGCGAGGACAGCAGTACAGAGGGGGAGGGATCCGCAGCACCGCAACAAGCTGGAAAAGGCAGTGGAGTATAAAAAGGGAGAAGGTGGGCCACACCAAACAGGCCCGCAACTGTTCCCTGAAGCACCCCCTTGCGGCAATCTCATTTGCCAAGGGGTAGATGTTCCGCAGTCTGGTGCTTTTATGAGGAAAGTGCAGGCGATTTGTAATTTGCAACCTGTTCCATACCAAAATGAGCAGGGGCGTGAAAAGTAGCAACCTCACCACCACCAGCATGATCCGTCACATGGGATCAAAGCACCCTAATAAGTAGGCCGAACGCCCGGGTCCACAATCAGTGTCTGCGGGTTACACCAGTGCCTCCTCTTCCCCTGTGTTACATGCTGGCCAATCCCCTGTCCAAGACACAGGCCCGGATTCCTCCCGCCCTGCACCTGGACCTTCGCAAGCACCATCAGCTAGCACACCCGCTTCTGTGTCCCAGCGCAGCGTACAATGTCCATACACCAGGCCTTTGAACGAAAGCGCAAATAACCAGCCACCCACCCACAGGCCATAGCACTAAATGCGCACCTTTCCAAATTGCTGGCCCTGGAAATGTTGCCATTTAGGCTTGTGGACACTGAGGCTTTCCACAGCCTGATGGCTGATGTCCCTCGTTATTCAGTCCCCAGCCGCCACTATTTTTCCTATTTTTCCCAGTGTGCCATCCCCGCCTTACACCAGCATGTGTCGCGTAACATCACCCGTGCCCTTACCAACGCAGTTATTGGGAAGGTCCAATTAACAACTGACACATGGACAAGTGCTTTTGGCCAGAGACACTACATTTCCCTGACGCAACACTAGGTGAACGTTTTAGAGGCCGGGAGCGAGTCGTACCCTGGGATGGCACAGGTGCTACCAACGCCAAGGATTGAGGGCCCTAATTCCATCAGGATTTCTGCCACCACCTACATTAGTGGCTGCAACCCCCCCCCCCTTCTCCTCCTCCTCTTCCACCTCTGAATTTTCATCTTGCAGCACCAGTCAGCCATCAGTCAGTAGCTGGAAGCAGTGTAGCACTGCAGTGGGGATGCAGCAACAGGCCATGCTGAAACTAATTTGCTTAGGTGACAAACAGCACACCGCCGCAGAGCTATGGCAGGGTATAAGGGACCAGACTGAGCTGTGGCTCTCGCCACTCAACCTACAACCAGGCATGGTTGTGTGTGATAATGGCCGTGACTTGGTGGCAGCTTTGGAGCTCGGCAAGCTCACACACATACCATGCCTAGCCAACTTAGTGGTTCAGTGGTTTATCAAAACCTACCCCAATTTGCCTGAGCTACTGGTGAAGGTGCGCCGCATGTGTGCCCATTTCCAAAAGTCATCTACAGCTGCCACCGGTCTGGTAATGCTGCAGCAGCACTTGCAATTGCCAGCTCACCGACTGTTGTGCGACGTGAGCATGCGCTGGAACTCCACGTTCCACATGTTGGCCAGGCTTTGTGAGCAGCAGAGGGCAGTAGTGGAATACCAGCTGAAACATGGTCGTCGCCTTTCCAGTCAGCTTCCGCTCTTCACAAGTGGCGAGTGGGCATGGATGTCTCACCTCTGTGAGATTTTACGCAAATTTAAGGAATCAACACAGATGGTGAGCGGTGATGCCGCTATTATCAGCTTAACCATCCCAAATCTGTGTCTACTGAAACTCTCGCTGCTCACAATGAAGGTGGACGCTTTGCATGTGGAAGAAGTGGAAATGGGGCAAGACATTACACAGGGTGATAGCCAGACTACCCTCAGTTCGTCTTCTCAGCGCGAAATGGACGATGAAGAGGAGGAGGAGGAGCAGGAGACGGATTGCCTCCGCTACAGAGGGTAGTACCCATAGACGTTTAATTCTATCTGTTCTGCATGGGAGGTCAAAAGAGGAGGAAGAAGATGAGGAGATTGAGAGTCATCCTCCTGACGAGGACAGCGAAGTCTTGTCTGTTGGGACTCTGGCACACATGGCTGACTTTATGTTATGCTGCCTTTCCCGTGACTCTTGCTTTATACGCATTTTGGCCAACACCGATTACTGGTTGTTCACCCTTCTTGACCCCCGCTACAAAGAGAACTTCTCATCTCTCATTTCTGTGGTGAAGAGGACTAGCAAAATGGTGCAATACCTGAAGGTCCTTGTGGAAAAATTGCTCCAAAAATTTCCAGCTGACAATGCTAGCAACAGAGTAAGTAGTTCCTTAGGAAACCGAGGAGGGGAGAAGAAGGGAACACACAGTAGTTCCAACAGAGGCAGGGCAACACTCTCCAAGGCCTGGGACAATTTAATGACACCCCGCCAGCACCCTCACCCTGATGCGCGGCCTAGTGTCACAAGGAGGGAAAAGTTTTAGAAGATGGTGAAGGAGTACTTAGCAGACCTTGTCAGCATCCTCAGTGATCCCTCTGTGGCTTACAACTATTGGGTGTCCAAGCTGGACACGTGGCACAACCTGGCGCTCCACGCCTTGGAGGTGCTGGCCTGCCCTGCTGCCAGCATTTTATCAGAGCGGGTATTTAGTGCTGCTGGGAGCATAATAACTGATAAGCGCATCCGCCTCTCAACTGAAAATGCTGTCAGGTTGACTTTTATCAAAATGAACAAGGCCTGTATTGCCCCTGACTTCTCTACTACATCACAGGAAAGCAGCTGAACATAAAGGCACTTTAAATGTGGCTTTTATGGTGTATTGAATACACTGTATTCCCATGCACCCCTTCCACCACAAAAACAGGTATATGGTTCAATCTTCCTTTTCTTGTCTTCCTCCTCCTCCATCATCATATCAATATGCTTATTAAGCTTCCCTTGCTCCTAATGTTTCAGAGGGTCAACTCAGCAGCAGGCCCTCGCTCCTATTGTTTTAGTGGGTCAGCTCAGCAGCAGACCCTCAACCCTAATGTTTTAGATGGTCAGAGCAGCAGCAGGCCCTCGCCCCTAATGTTTTAGATGGTCAGATAAGCAGCAGGCCCTCACCCCAAATGTTTTAGAGGGTCAGCTCAGCCGCAGGCCCTCACCCCTAATGTTTTAGATGGTCAGAGCAGCAGCAGGCCCTCGCCCCTAATGTTTTAGATGGTCAGATCAGCAGCAGAACCTGACCCCCAATGTTTTAGATTGTCAGATCAGCATCAGACCCTTACCCCTAATTATTTAGATGGTCAGCTCAGCAGCAGACCCTCACTCCTAATTTTTTAGATTTTCAGATCAGCAGCAGGCCCTTGCATATCATTTTTTAGAGGGTCAGCTCACCAGCAGGCCATCAATCATAATTTTTCAAGGGTGTATGATGCCCTCCTTTATGTGTTATAAAGAGTGTATTGGAGTGTCGGTTCCCTGTAATTTTTGGCAGCCCTTTCACTTAGTGCTTAGGCTTTATGAGTGTAGGAGTCCCACTACTTGAACAATTGTACCACAATGTGAATGAGAACCTCCTTTATGTGATATACAGGTTGTATCGGAGTGCCTCTTCCTTGTAATTTCTGGCAGCACTTGCACTTTATATACAAGTAAATATACAGGAAAGAATGTTTTCTAACTTTTTTTCTCTAAAATCGATTTTATCTTTGTTTTGGTGAGTATTATTGTCAGTCTGTAAAAGTGGCGTACTTCTCGGACAACATCGTTCCCATCAGCGACCTGGGAGTCCAAGATGCATGAAGACATCCTCCCCATGCTGTTCCCAAACCATTTCAGTGGTGTTTCCATCAATTTCTGACCTTTTCCTATGAACCAGACACCCTCCCCTCTTCAGAGCAGAGGGTGCCTGGTTTAATGCTCGGGTTCTCCTATTGACTTCCATTGTGCTCGGGTGCTCTGTAGAGCACCCGAGCATTCCAAACTATTCTACTTGAACATCTGAGCACTTTGTTGCTCGATCAACACTAGTATAAGGTACTTTGACTTTCAGGCTCCATATCTCACCATCCACTACAGCTTTGAACTGGAACTACCATCATTTTATAGACAATCATCTTGGCTATCTCATACATAAATTGTAATTGCAACTATTTAGCATATAATTAGTTATGCACATTCTTGTTATGTTACTGCATTGTTACTGTTTTGCTCCTGGTGGGTGAACAATCTTTTTCTTCTTGCATACTACAAATTATAACCTGTTCTCAAATTCCCTAATAGCTCAGTGTGTGATTAGGTTGATTCTCAAGCAAAAGGTCACTGGTTCAAAGCCAGGAGCAGCCATGAAAAAGATTTCCCAAGAAAAGAGAAACAGCATCATCCAGCTCATCGATAGCAGTCTCTCGGCCAAGAAAATTGCCAAACTGCATCATGTGAGTGCCATGACAGTTGGGAGAATATGAAATAAAATCCATCCATTCCAAAGCCAAGAGGCAGACGTCCAGGCAAAATATCGGAGTTAACAAGTTGGCTCATCAAAGGCACGTATGCTTCGTAATAGTGAGAACACAGACATCCACACATTACACAAGTCTGGAATGGTGGCCCGAAAAAAAGGGCCTGGAAGCCTCGAATTCAATATCGTCATAAGAAGGGTTGGCTTGAATTTGCAAAAAAAGTACAAACATTGGACAGTAGAAGACTGGAAACGGGTGATTTAGAGAAATGAGACAAACGTCAATAGACTGGGCTCTGATGGGTGCAAATGAGTCTGGAGGAAACAAGGGAAACTAATCATATGCTAAATACTTGCAAGTCCAATTCATATATAACATAGCCAAGATGATTGTCAAAGCATTGTATGTGCATTTTTGGTGCAGATTTTCTGCATACAAATCTGTACCATGTGCAGGCACCCAAAGGGGTATACTGGTTTTGCAACTTCCAGTATCAATTAACAGGAAACAACACATGTTATCACTTACTAATAGTGAATGTATCTGTAATGCACCGTTTTGCTGCAATTCATCATGGTCATGTGACATTTTCCACTTTGTTGATTCCCAATCACAATGACATCATGTTAACATCAGAGACGTGGCTAGACTTGTAAGGCTCTGCCCTGACACAACATCAGTGACCATGCTTCTGAAGGGAGTGTTCTGCTCATTCTCCTGGACCCGACCCTGTAGATGTGATGTCAGCAATGAAGCTGGGTTTTTCGAGCAGGGCTTCAAGCAGGCCTGGATCTGTGACATTTTAGCTTGGAGTGGAAGGAGAGTCAGAGAGCTGATGCTACAGACACTCCCACAGGATGTGGGTCACATATCGCAATTACCCTGGAGGAGTCAAAATGCACTCAGAACATCATCATCTGACATATAATGCAGTAAGGTTCAATGCTGGTGTAATTTTTTTTTTATAGCCAGAAATCCCCTTTAATGAATGTGAATGGGGTCAAAGCAGAACTAACAAACTACTATGACTGCAGCCTCAGAATTGCAAAAATACTGCAGCATTGGATTTTTGGGGATTCTGGGGTCGTAGACACAGCAACTTGTGAGTCGTGCTGCAACCCCATTAACTTCCGTTATGTTTTGAGTCTGCACTGCTATTCAGTGATCTTTGGACCAAAGCCGCCATGTATCCCCAGCTGAAAACCAAAGGAATAACATTATCTGGTTACAATGGTTCCGGTCAGGGAAGGTAACAGGCAGCAAGTGTCAGCAGTGCTTGTAGTTGATGTGTGGGAAGTAGGAAAGAAGGGCAAGTGTAAGGATGTGAATGACTATAATAAGGACCAAATTGCGTTGGCTAGACAACTACAGTAGGTCAGGGGATCTCCGAAATTGCAGGGGTTATGGGGTTACCCTTTATGCAGTGGTTGGTACATAACAAAAGTGGTCGAAAGGAAGGACTACTGCTGAACAGACCAAGGCTTATTCATGCTCATTTGGTCTAACCAAGTTAGTGTGACTGCTAAGTAAAGGTCACAAAAACATCACAGTGTGCTGTAAATGGAGCTGTATAGCTAAAACTACCACCGGGTATGTGTTTGTTGCTTAACTAAAGAAGCAATGACACCAGGGTGCATATGGGAGGAAGGCAAGCAGGAGGAGGCAGTGCTCTGGGCAATGTTCTGCTGGGAAACATTCATATTTATGAAACAGATGCTAGTCACCAGCGATAGTGGATCTGACTATATGGAGCTGCCAACAGCCACACGGTCCTGATTACAAGATTGCAGCAGCTGCCATACAGTCACAAGAAGCGAGAGTGCAACCCCCAGCAAGTGCAGCACGATCCATACCACGCTTAAGTCCGTTTCTACATAGACTGAGTCAGCACAGAGACATTAAGCAGCCAGCAAACAGGCACACAATGTCCATCATCATTCAGGACCAGGTCACAAGCAAGCTGCTCTAGCAAGTCCTCAATAAAAGAAATCACTGCTCTCGCCCGTGCAGAAGCTGAGGCAGCAAAGTTAGATCTTCCTACGCCACACAGGAAAGCAGATCAAGAAACAGCGAGACCCTGCCTGCAAGCGTCAATGGAAAAAGAGAAAGCGTCACTGGAAGAAGAGAGAGTACGCTGCCAAGCATCAATGGAAAAGGAGAGTGTACGCCTGCAAGTGTCACTGGAAAAACTCACCGCAGAGAGAGAAGCAGCAGCCGCAGTAGCCAAAGCAGAGTTCCTAGAACCCATGGAGTTCCCCGAATCCGAGAAGCACAGCCAAGTACTTGGGCCAGACCTAGATGAACAAGATCCAGGACAACGAGTCTCAGAATATGTCCATCAGCACCCCAAGACTTGATGATGACTATGATCCAGTGTATCAGCCAGCTTATACACAGTGCCAGAGATCCTACCTTGAACCGCAGTACCTCAAGCAGGACGGTATGCGGCAAAGCGATGCTGATCACAACTACTGCCCTACAGAACAGAAGCTACAACCTTCGCTCCGACTTAACGGGACACCCTTCGTGTCAGAACGGTACTATACAGACTGCCCTAAGCCAGAAACCCCTAAAAGGTATGGTGATGCACCACGCACACAGCATAACAACAGCTCAGCGGGTAGTATTGGTGCTGACCAGGCCGCCATGGACTTCGTTAAGTTCTTTGCTAAACAGGAGCTGGTTACTAAAGGACTTATAAAGTTCAGCGATCGCCCAGAGAACTACAGGGCATGGCGAGCCTCCTTCCAGATCGCCATAATGGACTTAGATCTTTCCTGTAGTGAGGAGTTAGATCTCTTGGTAAAGTGGCTTGGAAGCGAGTCTGCTGAACACGCCAAAAGAATCAGAGACATTAGCATAAACTATCCAGGCAAAGGCCTAAAAATGGTGTGGGAAAGATTTGATGAGTGTTATGGGTCAATAGAAGCTATAGAAAATGCTTTGTATAAGAGAATTAATAATTTTCTCAGTGACTTGTTAATAAAGGTACAGGTTGCCCAGGCAGAAGGAGAGCTGCCAGGGCTAGCATTCCTGGACACCGCCAGACGTGTCAATCCAATTGTCCAAAAACTCCCTTATAACCTACAGGAGAAGTGGATCACGCATGGTTCCCATTATAAACAGGTTCACAATGTACCATTTTCCCCCTTCAGGGTGTTTGTAAACTTTGTTACTCATCAGGCAAGAATCAGAAATGATCCCAGTTTTGACTTTACACTGTCATGTCCCACTACCCCTGGTGTCAAACCTCATAAAATACCAGTGGCAGTCCACAAAAATAATGTTGCCTCCACAGGTTCTCCTTACAGGCCGTTAAGTCTTCTGAAGAAGAGAACAAACCCAAAGATCTTACCAGAAAATTCCCCCTGCACAAGAAACCACATCCTCTATTAAAATGCAGAGCCTTCAGGGAGAAGTCTTTATAGGACCGCAAAGAATTCCTCAAAGAAAACAACATCTGCTTCAGGTGCTGCACTAAAACATCACACTTCGCCAGGAACTGTAAGGTCAGTGTGTCACAGACGTTCCCGCAACAGGTGGCAGGAGATCGGTGAGACTGGCAACACGTGGTTTGATCTGACAGGTTTTCCTTGTGGATCAATAGGCGTCTATGTTGTTTCTGGTAATGGCCACACCCCTTGCCTCAGGTGTTGCTAATGTGGTCATTGAACCTTCCTTATTTATTGTTGCTTCTCCCACAATGCTGTGCGGTTTATAGCTTCAGTTTCAGTTGTGGATAGCTGGTGTGTGGATCTCAGCAGAGTTCCTGGTTCTTCCATAGCCCCTTTGAAGTTAAGTCTTTCATTTCCCTTTTGTATTTTGTTTGGGTTCTGTGAGTTTCATTTCCCTATTGTTTTTATTAGGCCTGAAGGAGACTCCTGTTGGAGGAACAGGTAGTCTCGTCCCTGCCATTAGTACCAGGGTCCTATAGGGCTAGATAGGACTCTAGGTATTCCTGCGTTTGAAAATACCTACCTCTGGGGTCTGTTCATACTGGTAGTCAGTCAGGATTTTGGTTAGGATTTTACTAGGAGGTGTTCATCTTCCTTCCCTAGTTCTCAGGACTCATTCTCTCTTTCCCCCTTCCCTCTTTTATCCGGTCGGCCACCGAGATAAGGCGATCAAGGCATATGCAATCTTAGATGATCAAAGCAACAGGTCTTTAGCTAAATCCACCTTCAACATTGTTGGGCCCAGTTCTCTCTACTCCTTCCAGTACCGTTGAGATGGCAGGGAGGAAAGCAACTGGGTACAAGGTAGAGTCCATGGATGGTCAGACCTGCTTGTCCCTGCCAACTATACTAGAGTGCAATCACATTCCTAACTTTTCTGAGATACCTACACCAGAGGTAACAGCATACCACCCCTACCTGATTCGTATAGCTCACCTGATACTGGAACTGGACCCAGAAGCCCCGATAGTCTTACTCGTTGGAAGAGATATACTACGAGTTTATAAGCCTAGAGGACAGATTAATGGCCCCCAAAACGCTCTTTATGCCCAGAGACTTGACCTAGGATGGGTCATCATAGGAGACATCTGTCTAGGAGGAGCACACAAGCCAACCTCAGTCAACAGTATGCTCACTAACACACTTGAAAATGGATGTCTTTCCCTATTCCAGCCATGTCAGGGCAGTTTCCTGATAAAAGAATTGCCACACAGCGCTCTTGTGCCTTGTCCTTTCACAGATCCCTCCTGTGAAGACCACGCCTGTGATGGTGAGTAAGATCACTTGGGGTACACAGTCTTCCAAAGGACAAGAGAAGACAACAGGGTCGCAATGTCCATAGAAGACAGGCTGTTCTTGGATATCATGGATCAAGGAATAGTAAAAGACAAGTCAAAATGCTGAGTTGCACCTTTACCATTTAAACCTCTAAGACAACGCTTACCTAACAAAGAACTTGTCTACAGCCGATTACTCTCCCTCAAACACAAACTTCAGAGGACACCAGAGACAAAAGAACATTTCTTTACTTTCATGAAAATAATATTCCAGAAGAACCATGCAGAAAGGGCAACCACACTCCAAGACTCTGAGGAGTCTTGGTATTTACCCATATTTGGCGTGTATCATCCTAAAAAACCAGGGCAGATAAGAGTAGTATTCGACTTGAGCGCCAGGTTCGAAGGCGTTTCGCTAAACGAAGTCTTACTGTCTGGTCCAGACCTCAACAACAGACATCTAGAGGTACTTCTCCACTTCCGCACAGATTCCGTAGCATTTATGGCCGACATACAACAGATGGAAGAACACAGGAACTACTTGAGGTTCTTCTGGTAACGCAACAACCCCAATGAAGACATTGTAGAGTACCGAATGAGAGTGCACATCTTCGAAAACAGTCCTTCCCCTGCAGTCCCTATCTATGGTCTCAGACATTCAGCCCAAGAGGGTGAAGCAAAGTATAGGTCGGATGTCAGGTCCTTTGTGGAATAAGAGTTCTACGTGAATGACTGTTTGAAAACCACACAAATGAGACTGCAATCAACCTCCTAAAAAGGGCTCAAGAAATGCTCGCTCTATCTAATCTGAGGTTGCACAAAATTGCCTCCAACAGCCGTGAATTAATGGAGGCCTTCTCACACCAAGACCATTCAAGTGATCTAAAAGACTTGGATCTTAGCATCGACTCCCTTCCCATGCAGCGGAGCCTCGGTTTTCTCTGGAATTCATTCACCTTCCAAACAGACACATTCAGACATATTCACCTCTCAAATCAGCAAGGAAGAAAAGGCTTTCACACGCAGAGCAGTCCTGTCTACCATAAACCGCTTATATGATCCTCTGGGATTCGTAGCGCCTGCTACCATTCAAGGTAAATTGATGTTATGAGACTTCACCACAGAGACGTCTGATTGGGATGATCCGCTTCCTATGGAGAAAAAAGATGTGTGGACAGGTTGGAGGAAGTCTCTTTGTCCAGCCTTCATGTGACACAACTGTATGCTTCCATGCCATTAACTGAAGTCAAGATGCAAAGACTGTATATCTTCTGTGATGCTTCAATCAAGGCTATTGCAGCCATAGCATACCTAAAGACCATAGATTTCAAGGAACAATGCAATATAGGGTTTGTCACGAGCCGGAATAAACTGGCGCCACTCCGCAAACACACGATTCCCATACTGGAGCTCTGCGCTGCTGTGCTTGCAGTGGAGTTGGCTGAATTTATAACAGGAATGAACCTGGAAATCGAAGTTGAGTTTTACACAGACAGCAAGGTAGTCCTGGGATATATTTGCAACGAAACCAGACATGTCTATGTCAGCAATTGGGTGCTAAGGATCAGGAGATCCACTTGTTATAAACAGTGGCACTATGTGCCTACACAGCATAATCCCGCGGATCACGCGACTAGATTTGTCGCACCGAGCCACCTCAAGGACACATTGTTTATGGGTCCTGCATTCCTGTACCGTTCAATATCTTGTAACATCGGATCAGACACGTTTGAATTGGTAGACCCAGATGCCAATGAAGAAATTCGACCTGAAGTATCTGTTCTACGCACGGTCGCACTGTGACTTCGGACTACCAACTCAAATCCCATAGTTTCTACAGGTTCTCCACCTGGATGTCGCTTTTTCATGCTATAACCTGTCTAGTTCATATAGCTCATATAGCTAGTCTTACAAGACAACATTACTTGTGAGTCAGAAGTCCTGCAAAGGTTGGCATCACTGTAAACACGCCTTTACGGCTCCCGTATATGGAGAGGTTCAAGAGCATAATAATTTGCACTATACAACATGAATGTTATGCTAAGGAAGTAGACTTCCTCAGCAAAGGCCAAACATTCTCCAAGGATAGCACTTTGAAAAAGCTTGATCCCATCATTGATTAAAATAGGTTGGTAAGAATGAAGGATCCAGTAGTGATATCTGTTGATGCCAGGCTGGAAGTGTTCTGCCCAGCAGGGTTAGAAAATAATTCCAGTTCACTCTGCCAGGGTCAGGGTAATTCTGAAGTATTTAGTGTGGTTATAGCACCATCTAGGGGTGTTAAATTGTATTACACTTTGTTTGCCTGTTACAAAGACTACTGCATTGTGGGAGTGCAAAACATCCTGGGATAGAGAAGTCTCCAGTCTCCAGGACACATCATCAGAGCTGCTCTATGCATGTCTTCTTCTCAAACGCCACCATCCTTGTAAAAGCATATCTGTTTTACCAATCAATCGTATACAATCAATCACATATGTACGACCTGTTGACCAATAAACAAATTAGACTACAAAGAACAGTCCTCTTATTTGGAAGACAGGGGTGGTTTATGCTGAATGTCAGACTGCACACTGTGTGAACTTGTAAGAAGACAGATCAATACCTATCATGTCCTGATAGCTACAGGCTGTCAAGGTTTTTGTTACATTGCTGTAGACCATACAACCCTCCTAGCAACATTATTACCTAAGGACAGTGTCTTCTTTAGGTAAAATAAATGCACCATGCCCCACTTAAATGTTGCCTATGAATGTTTTGATGAAGATTACAAAAAGATCATGGTGTTGACTTGGCCTCCAAATTCCTTCAATATTAAAGGGGTTATCCCATCTTAGACAATGGGGGCATATCGCTAGGATATGCTCCCATTGTCTGATAGGTGTGGGTCCCACCTCTGGGACCTGCACCTACAAGGAGAACGGAGCCGGGGAGAGAAAACCAAGTCCGACCCATGGAGACTCCAACTTGCAACTTACAGGACTTCTCCAGAGAGGTTTTGCTAGGAGATCGGAGACCTACACAATAACAGGTAAGTGGTTTCAATGTTATGGCTGATTGTTACAGTTATAAATTACAGTTGTGGCTATTGTAGGTTGTAAGTTTCTCTGAAGAAGTTGGTTTTAGGTTGCTTTTAAAAGTTCGTGAGGCGAGAGCCTGATCTGGAAGCTTAAGGATACGGCCCCACATGGGCCCACTATTACCAGCCACCAAACCTTATGATTTTGTGGAAAAACTGCAGCTATTAGTTGCTGTGGACATTTGTGGCTTGGCTGCATGTGGCCAGCCTCAACGCCATACTATAAGGCCTCTTTCACACGAGCGAGCCTGACGGATTAGGTCCAGATGCGTTCAGGGTGCGTCTAGTGAAACTCGCACCATATTGCAAGCAAGTTCAGTTGTCTGCTATTGCGTCCAGTGCATTTTGATGCCTTTTTCACTCGAGTGATAAAAAAACTGAAGGTTTACAAACAAACCTCGTTAGCGATGATCTGTCAGAGTAAATGTACCGCCAATTACTAGTGGATCGTTAGTGCACCACAAAAATCCTTTTTTCCTAACAGCAGATCATGCTGTGTAAATACGATCTGCTGCCGGGAAACAACAAGTCTGTATGGGGAAGAGCGATGTCATTAGCGAGGAGCTGGAGGAGATCGGTTCATGTAAATGCACCAATGTCCTCTGCTAGCAATCAGCAGATTGTCGGGAAGGAACGCTTCCTTCCTAACAATCTGCTTGTACATTGTCCCTTTTATAGGGACCATAAGATATTTAGACTCCATATTGTGAATATGAACAATACAAAAATAGAGGATGAGAAGGTAGTGATATATAGTGATATGAAACATAGTCTGCATTGCGAGTTGGCCTGAAATTATGCAGTTTTATGTGTTAAATCTAGTACTGTGTTGCCACATGCAAATCCGCAGTGTTTATGCCCAAAATGGACGTATTCTTAATGTCGAATTGCTCTTTGATGTTTCAATATCCTGTGTGGGATGAAGACATTTAGGCTATGTCCACACGTGACTGAAATGCTGCGGATTTGCTGTTGTGGATTTGTAGTGTGAATTTGAAATCTGCAGCACGTCAGTGTGTACTGCAAAGCTCCACAGCAGAATTCACCCTTTGTAATGAATGCAGGTTTTGCTGTGGTCTTTGTTGTGCTTTTGTGTGCCCCATACCCGTACTGCGGACCGGAAACAGCGGGTCCGCAATATACGGGCACCGGACATGTGCACTCCGTATCACGGATGCAGACCCATTGACTTGAATGAGTCAACAATCCTTAAAGATCCTAAACAGGAAAAAATCCTCATAGAGTTTGCATAGACCATGATGAATGCCAGGACCGGATGACATACACCCCCGTATCGTAAAGGAATTAAGTAATGTCATAGCCAGACCCTTATTTCTGATATTTGCAGACTCTATACTGACAGGGAATATCCCACAGGATTGGCGCATGGCATATGTGGTGCCAATATTCAAAAAGGGGCCAAAAACAGAGCCTGGAAACTATAGGCCGGTAAGTTTAACATCTGTTGTGGGTAAACTGTTTGAAGGTTTTCTGAGAGATGCTATATTAGAGCATCTCAACGGAAATAAGCAAATAACGCCACATCAGCATGGCTTCGTGAGGGATCGGTCATGTCAAACTAATTTAATCAGTTTCTATGAGGAGGTAAGTTCTAGACTTGACAGCGGCGAATCAATGGATGTCGTATATCTGGACTTCTCCAAAGCATTTGACACTGTACCACATAAAAGGTTAGTATATAAAATGAGAATGCTCGGACTGGGAGAAAACATCTGTATGTGGGTAAGTAACTGGCTCAGTGATAGAAAACAGAGGGTGGTTATTAACGGTACACACTCAGATTGGGTCACTGTCACTAGTGGGGTACCTCAGGGGTCAGTATTGGGCCCTATTCTCTTCAATATATTTATTAATGATCTTGTAGAAGGCTTGCATAGTAAAGTAGCAATTTTCGCAGATGACACTAAACTGTGTAAAGTAATTTACACTGATGAGGACAGTATACTACTACAGAGGGATCTGGATAGATTGGAGGCTTGGGCAGATAAGTGGCAGATGAGGTTTAACACTGATAAATGTAAAGTTATGCACATGGGAAGGAAAAATGCAAGTCACCGTACATACTAAATGGTAAAACACTCGGTAACACTGACATGGAAAAGGATCTAGGAATTTTAATAAACAGCAAACTAAGCTGCAAAAACCAGTGTCAGGCAGCTGCTGCCAAGGCCAACAAGATAATGGGTTGCATCAGAAGGGGCATAGATTCCCGTGATAAGAACATAGTCCTACCACTTTACAAATCGCTAGTCAGACCACACATGGAGTACTGTGTACAGTTCTGGGCTCCTGTAAACAAGGCAGACATAGCAGAGCTGGAGAAGGTCCAGAGGAGGGCATCTAAAGTAATAACTGGAATGGGGCAACTACAGTACCCTGAAAGATTATCAAAATTAGGGTTATTCACTTTAGAAAAAAGACGACTGAGAGGAGATCTAATTACTATGTATAAATATATCAGGGGTCAGTACAGAGATCTATCCCATCAGCTATTTATCCCCAGGACTGTGACTGTGACGAGGGGACATCCTCTGCGTCTGGAGGAAAAAAGGTTTGTACACAAACATAGAAAAGGATTCTTTACGGTAAGAGCAGTGAGACTCTGGAACTCTCTGCCTGAGGAGGTGGTGATGGTGAGTACAATAAAGGAATTGAAGAGGGGCCTGGACGTATTTCTGGAGCTTAATAATATTACAGGCTATAGCTACTAGAGAGAGATCGTTGATCCAGGGAGTTATTCTGATTGCCTGATTGGAGTCGGGAAGGAATTTTTTATTCCTCTAAAGTGGAGAAAATTGGCTTCTACCTCACAGGGTTTTTTTTTTGCCTTCCTCTGGATCAACTTGCAGGATAACAGGCCGAACTGGATGGACAAATGTCTTTTTTCGGCCTTATGTACTATGTTACTATGTTACCTTGTCGTTTAATTACCTCCGCACAAAATATTTTGCTACATTTTTTATATCTTCTATTGAAGTAGTCCATAAGATGAAGTACCAAATGGTATGTACAAAGAACAATAAAATCCGAAAATTCCAAACTGTGCTATGTGGATATGCCCTGTACCACGTGTTCTTTTTTTTTCCAGCTTGGAGTGTAGCATTATGGCTTTCTTAGCAGCTATAGTGATGTCACCCCACGTAGCTTCAAGGGGGCTAAAATGTATAAACTTGCATATTTTACAGGACAGAAATAGTACACATAAAAAACAAATAGCTGTAGTATGTTTGTATTTCAGAAGTTGTATACTATTAGCCCTGCCAACAGCATTCAAGTGAACATCATGGAGTTGTAACACTAAGCCCCTGTAAATCTCAGCTTCCTGGACACCTACAGGAATATATATGTTTAACTGCGCTGACACCTGGATTTTCATGTTTACGGCAGAGTGAGGCTTTAAATGTCATTGCTGAAGGGAATCTTAATTTGAGACCCGATTTACTTCAGCTTGACGGTTACAAAAATATGCCCAAAGGAAAAGGGTTATGCTAATATACAAAAGCCATTTATTGCATTGAAAATAAAAAGCATAGTTCCCTTTTCCATTTATTGTAACTTGCAGCAGTTTTCTGAAAAGTTACATGTAGTGGTATACATTTCCAGATAGCTCTGCGCTCTCTTATTTTCTGCCAGATTTAAGCAAGCTTATTAAGGGGGACCTTTTACACTGGGAGCAATGATTCTGGCTTCTGTCCCAACCACCTATTCTAGTGATTTCCCAGGAAGTACATTTTCTTATGAAGCAATCTTATAGTGACGTTACCACGGTGTAATTTTCATCATTTAAACATTGGCATTCAGAGCTGAGCTGCACAGCATTGTAATGTAAAAATCCATTCTTAGATTTTTACATTAGATACTGCAGATAATATTGTGCAACTCCAGTTAAGAAGGAAGCGTCATGCTGCACAAGCTCTGATTATAGTCATGGTGGAACTTATCAAAAGGTGTAAAAATTGGGAGGATATTTGATGGCAATAGTGTTTGTCTTTTGACAAAAAAAGCTTTTTCCCATTTCAGACATTTATGGCAAATATACAGGATATTGTAACGGTCACGCACACACACACACAGGGGGAGGATAGTGACCACTGCGCTCCACCCTCACCCCTGGCCCTGCCTACTTGCCTCACGAGTCCTGATGACAGGGGACAACTGGACGGCAGTCCCTAACTTAGAACACGTGCGGGAAGGACAGACAAGACAAATAACGGATAGTGAACGGACCGGGTCAAAACCAAGAGGACAACGCAGTACAGAGGGATAAGCAAAGAAAGGTCAGGAGAAGCCGGGGTCATAAATACCAGGAGAGTCGAGAAGTACCAAAGGAGTCCGCAAAGAATAGTCAGGTGGAAGCTGAGGTCAATATACCAGGAAGGATGCGTAGTACAGGAGGAGCAGGCAAAGGATCGTCAGGGAACAGGATCAGGTAAGTACACAGGTATCCAACAACTGCCAGGAACCTAAATTAACAGGCAACCTGTGGCCAGCAGGCTGCCTGTATTTATAGTGGGGAGTGAGGATCATGTGACGTGGCCAGTGTCACATGACCGACAGACCGACCAGTCGAGCACCGAGTGATCAGCTCGGCGCTCAAGGTAGACCTAGGAGCAGGGAGCCTCCTAGCTAGCAAAGCTGCCCTGGGAACGAGGTCAAACACAGATCCTCGCTCCCAAAGCTAAGCAGCAGGCCTGCGGCTGATGGGAGACCGAGTGCGCCTTCGGCACCCCGTTACAGTACCCCCCCTTTTATGAGGGGCCAATGGACCCAAGACTTCAGGCGATGGCCTTTCGGGGTGTTCTAAATGAAATTTTCAAACAAGTCTAGGAGCATGAACCTCCCTGGCAGGTACCCAAGATCTCTCTTCAGGTCCATACCCCTTCCAGTGAATCAGGTACTGCAAGGAATTACGCACCTTCCTGATATCCACTATTTTAGACACTACATACTCAACAGCATCATTAACAAGAACCGGCAGAGGCGAGGCTTTCGATGGTACTACCGGTTCAAAATATTTTTTAAGTAGAGATTTATGGAACACATTATGAATGTGGAATGACTCGGGCAGCTCCAACCTAAATGATACCGGGTTAATCACCTCCGTGATCTTATATGGTCCAATAAAACGAGGAGCAAACTTTTTAGAATCTACCTTAAGAGAGAGATTCTTGGAGGACAACCATACTTTATCCCCAACCTGAAAATTCACCCCCCTTGAACGTCTCCTATCGGCCTTGAGTTTCTGAGAACTTTAAGCCTTTTCTAAGTTTGATTGAACCCGGGCCCAAACTGTGCACAGTTCAGAGGAGAGCCTATCCTCCTCAGGGTTAGAGGAGGAGACGAATGACCCAGAATGAAAACGTTAGAGGAGGAGACGAATGACCCAGAAAGGAAACCATGGTTACAAAAGAAAGGTGAAACCCCAGCAGAAGAATTGACACGGTTATTTAACCACTTCAGCCCCGCTAGGTGAAACCCCCTTCATGACCAGGCCACTTTTTACACTTCGGCACTACACTCCTTTCACCGTTTATCGCTCGGTCATGCAACTTACCACCCAAATGAATTTTACCTCCTTTTCTTCTCACTAATGGAGCTTTCATTTGGTGGTATTTTATTGCTGCTGACATTTTTACTTTTTTTGTTATTAATCAAAATGTAATGATTTTTTTGCAAAAAAATGACATTTTTCACTTTCAGCTGTGAAATTTTGCAAAAAAAACGACATCCATATATAAATTTTTCGCTAAATTTATAGTTCTACATGTCTTTGATAAAAAAAAAAATGTTTGGGCAAAAAAAAATGGTTTGGGTAAAAGTTATAGCATTTAGAAACTATGGTACAAAAATGTGAATTTCCGCTTTTTGAAACGGCTCTGATTTTCTGAGCACCTGTCATGTTTCCTGAGGTTCTACAATGCCCAAACAGTAGAAAAACCCCACAAATGACCCCATTTCGGAAAGTAGACACCCTAAGGTATTCGCTGATGGGCATAGTGAGTTCATAGAACTTTTTATTTTTTGTCACAAGTTAGCGGAAAATGATGATGATTTTTTTTATTTATTTTTTTTCTTACAAAGTCTCATATTCCACTAACTTGCGACAAAAAATAAAAAATTCTAGGAACTCACCATGCCCCTCACAGAATACCTTGGGGTGTCTTCTTTCCAAAATGGGGTCACTTGTGGGGTAGTTATACTGCCCTGGCAATTTAGGGGCCCAAATGTGTGAGAAGAACTTTGCAATCAAAATGTGTAAGAAATGACCGGTGAAATCCGAAAGGTGCACTTTGGAATATGTGCCCCTTTGCCCACCTTGGCAGCAAAAAAGTGTCACACATGTGGTATCGCCGTACTCAGGAGAAGTTGGGAAATGTGTTTTGGGGTGTCATTTTACATATACCCATGCTGGGTGAGAGAAATATCTTGGCAAAAGACAACTTTTCCAATTTTTTTATACAAAGTTGGCATTTGACCAAGATATTTTTCTCACCCAGCATGGGTATATGTAAAATGACACCCCAAAACACATTCCCCAACTTCTCCTGAGTACGGCGATACCAGATGTGTCACACTTTTTTGCTGCCAAGGTGGGCAAAGGGGCACATATTCCAAAGTGCACCTTTCGGATTTTGCAGGGCATTTTTTACACATTTTGATTGCAAAGTTCTTCTCACACATTTGGGCCCCTAAATTGCCAGGGCAGTATAACTACGCCACAAGTGACCCCATTTTGGAAAGAAGACACCCTAAGGTATTCCGTGAGGGGCACTGCGAGTTCCTAGAATTTTTTATTTTTTGTCACAAGTTAGCGGAAAATGATGATTTTTTTTTTTTCTCTTTTTTCCTTACAAAGTCTCATATTCCACTAACTTGCGACAAAAAATAAAAAATTCTAGGAACTCGCCATGCCCCTCACGGAATACCTTGGGGTGTCTTCTTTCCAAAATGGGGTCACTTGTGGCGTAGTTATACTGCCCTGGCAATTTAGGGGCCCATATGTGTGAGAAGTACTTTGCAATCAAAATCTGTAAAAAATGACCAGTGAAATCCGAAAGGTGCACTTTGGAATATGTGCCCCTTTGCCCACCTTGGCATCAAAAAAGTGTCACACATCTGGTATCGCCGTACTCAGGAGAAGTTGGGGAATGTGTTTTGGGGTGTCATTTTACATATACCCATGCTGGGTGAGAGAAATATCTTGGCAAAAGACAACTTTTCCAATTTTTTTATACAAAGTTGGCATTTGACCAAGATATTTTTCTCACCCAGCATGGGTATATGTAAAATGACACCCCAAAACACATTGCCCAACTTCTCCTGAGTACGGCGATACCAGATGTGTCACACTTTTTTGCTGCCAAGGTGGGCAAAGGGGCACATATTCCAAAGTGCACCTTTCGGATTTTGCAGGGCATTTTTTACACATTTTGATTGCAAAGTTCTTCTCACACATTTGGGCCCCTAAATTGCCAGGGCAGTATAACTACCCCACAAGTGACCCCATTTTGGAAAGAAGACACCCCAAGGTATTCCGTGAGGGGCATGGCGAGTTCCTAGAATTTTTTATTTTTTGTCGCAAGTTAGTGGAATATGAGACTTTGTAAGGAAAAAAGAAAAAAAAAGAAAAATCATCATTTTCCGCTAAATTGTGACAAAAAATAAAAAATTCTAGGAACTCGCCGTGCCCCCCACGGAATACCTTGGGGTGTCTTCTTTCCAAAATGGGGTCACTTGTGGCGTAGTTATACTGCCCTGGCGTAGTTATACTGCCTGTAAGGCTCCATTCAGACGTCCGCATGATTTTTACGGATCCATGGATACATGGATCGGATCCGTAAAAATCATGCGGACGTCTGAACGGAGCCTGACAGGGGGGTGATCAATGACAGGGCGGTGATCAATGACAGGGGGGTGATCAGGGAGTTTATATGGGGTGATCAGGGGTTTATAAGGGGTTAATAAGTGACGGGGGGGGGGTGTAGTGTAGTGTAGTGTGGTGTTTGGTGGGACTGTACTGACCTACCTGAGTCCTCTGGTGGTCGATCCTAACAAAAGGGACCACCAGAGGACCAGGTAGGAGGTATATTAGACGCTGTTATGAAAACAGCGTCTAATATACCTGTTAGGGGTTAAAAAATTCGGATCTCCAGCCTGCCAGCGAGCGATCGCCGCTGGCAGGCTGGAGATCCACTCGCTTACCTTCTGTTCCTGTGAGCGCGCGCGCCTGTGCGCGCGCGTTCACAGGAAATCTCGCGTCTCGCGAGAAGACGCGTATATGCGTCCAGGAGGAGTAAAGCAACCACCTCCCGGACGCATATACGCGTACGGCGGTCGGGAGGTGGTTAAAGCAAATTCAGTCAATGGAAGAAATTTCACCCATAATTGCTGGTCATCAGCAACATACAACCTCAAGAATTGTTCCACAGACTGATTAAGGCGTTCAGTCTGCCCATTACTCTCAGGGTGGTAGGCAGAGGAAAAAGACAATGAAATTTGACATTTTTGACAGAAGGCCCTCCAGAATTTGGACACAAACTGCACACCCCTGTCAGAAACAATATTTTCCGGGATACCATGCAATCGAACAATTTCTTTCACAAAAATAGACGCCAGAGTTTTGGCATTCGGGAGTTTAGACAGGGGAATGAAATGGACCATCTTGCTAAACCTATCGACCACTACCCAAACTACAGTCTTACCCTCCGCCGGCGGTAGGTCAGTTATAAAGTCCATCGAGATATGGGACCAGGGTCTACTGGGAATGGGTAGGGGTCATAGGTTACCAGCAGGGCGAGTCCTAAGTGTCTTGGACCTGGCACAAACCTCACAGGCTGACACGTAGGACTTGACATCCCTAGTTAGAGTGGGCCACCAATAAGATCTAGAAACCAGATCCTTAGTGCCCTCAACACCCGGATGTCCACAAAAGGCAGAATCGTGACACTCACCCAACAGCTGGAGACGAAATTGTACGGGAACAAACAACTTATCTGTTGGGGTGGATACCGGTGCCAGATGTTGTTCAGACCTAATGCGAGCCGAGATATCCTGGGTTAGAGCTGCTATGAAGATTTTTGCTGGTAGGATGGATTCAGGTGGTACCTCAGTAGGTTGAAAAGCATGGAAGCTCCGAGATAATGCGTCCACCTTCACATTTTTACTTCCCGGCCTGAACGTAATGGAAAAATCAAAACGAGTAAAAAACAGAGCCCATCTGGCTTGACGGAGATTCAACCTCTTAGCAGACTCGAGAAACATAAGGTTTTTATGGTCAGTGACAACAGTTGCACAATGCCTTGCCCCCTCCAGAAAATGCCTCCACTCCTCAAATGCCCATTTAATGGCCAGCAGCTCCCTATTCCCTATGTTGTAGTGGGAGAGAATTTCCTGGAGAAGAAGGCACATGGTCTCAGGTTAGTGAGGCTAGCAGGACCTTGTGAAAGGACTGCTCCTGAGCCGTCCTCGGACGCATCCACCTCCACAATAAAAGGTCTCTCCTGATCAGGCTGGATCAGAATGGGAGCGCTACTTAATGCTTTTTTTAATTTTTCAAATGAAGAAATGGCCTCAGTAGACTAATTCTCCAAATCGGCCCCTTTCTTAGTAAGGTTCCGTCAACGGTTTAGCAATTACGGAAAAATTAATAATAAATTTACGATAGTAATTGGCGAAACCTAAGAACCGTTGTAAGGCCTTTAAGGATGAAGGTCTTACCCATTCCTTAATTGCTAGTACCTTACCAGGATCCATCTTGAAGGCGTGAGGAGTCAGAACATGCCCTAGAAACAGAATCTCCTGCACACCAAAGACACATTTCTCTTGCTTAGCGGATAGCTGATTCTCCCTCAACACCTCTAATACTTGTTTAACATGAGACACATGGGATTCGAAGTTAGGAGAGAATATCAAAATGTCGTCAAGATAGACAATAACAAATTTGCCTAAGAACTCCCTAAGAATGTCATTCATGAAGTTTTGGAACACAGCTAGGGCATTGCTGAGTCCAAAAGGCATCACCTGATATTCAAAGTGTCCTGCCGGAGTATTGAACGCCGTCTTCCATTCGTCTCCCTCCTTGATTCGGATTAGATTGTATGCCCCTTTCAGGTCAATCTTGGAAAACCAGGTTGCCCCCAGAACCTGGTTAAATAAATCCGGAATCAATGGGAGGGAGTATCTATTCTGGACAGTGATTTTATTTAATCTCCGGTAATCGATACATGGCCTAAGACCACCATCTTTTTTCTTAACAAAGAAAAACCCTGCCCCCATAGGAGAGACAGAAGGTCTAATATGCCCTTTACCAAGGCTTTCCTTAATATAATCTTCCATGGCCTTGCGTTCGGGCTTAGAAAGATTATAAATTCGCCCCTTAGGAAACTTGGCCCCCTCTACTAGCTCTATAGTACAATCATAAGGTCTATGGGGGGGTAGAACCTCCGGGGTTGGTGATGAGAATACATCAGAATATTCCCTAATAACAGTGGGTAAAGTATCAGACTTTACTGAGACCCCAGCCTGTACCACGGACAAGCACGAGTCACACTTAGGCCCCCATCTCACCAACTCCCCCTTGGACCAATCTATAGTGGGGTTATGTAGTCGGAGCTAAGGCAACACTAGTACCACCTCAACCGGTAGGTTCTCCAGGGCAAAAAAGGAACATCTCTCTGAGTGGCACACACCCTCGGTTAGAGAAATCTCTGAGGTACATGAGCTCACCGTACCACCAATAAGAGGAGTAGCATCAATAGCCATGACATGGATAGGAGCTGGTAAAGCAAACATTGGAATACCCAATCTTAAAGCGTACTCAGAGTCAATAAAGCTGGCCGCTGAGCCAGAATCAATAAAGGCCTTACATGGCCATTTATCTACCCCCAGAGAAATCGTAATGGGTACCAAAAGCTTACATTTTGAAAAATCAGGGTGTACCTGGTCTTTAGGTTGCCTTGCCTTAGGAGACTTGACAGAAAGGACCTTCTTAGGACACTGGTTGATCCAATGGTCAGGATCTCCACAGTAAAAGCATTCTCCACCATCTGAGAAGAGAACTGTCGTTCCTGTCGTCTCTCTCTCTCTAACCCGTCGGTCAAGTCGGACAACAAGGGTCATCATCTCCTCTAAGGTCTCTGGAAGTTGATAACTGACCAGAAGATCCTTTAAATTATCAGACAGACCTGACCTGAACTGACTCTTCAGGGCTGGTTCGTTCCATCCTGAGGGGACACACCACCTTCTGAATTGGGAGCAATAATCCTCCGCAGGTAGATTGCCCTGAACCAGTGCCTTTAGAGCTGTCTCGGCTACTAGAGCCCTGTCTGGTTCATCATAGAGGGTACCCAGGGCCTGAAAGAACCCCTCCACAGAAGTTAAACAACTGGCGCCAGCAGGTAAAGAGAACGCCCAGTCCTGGGGATCACCCTGTAGTCGGGAAATGATAATGCCCACGCGTTGACTCTCGGGGCCAGAGGACACGGGGCGCAAACGGAAGTAAAGTCTGCAACTCTCCTTAAAAGAGAGAAACTTCTTCCGGTCTCCAGATAAGGGTTCTGGGAGCTTAATCTGGGGCTCAAAATGCGGACTGGAGGCCTGAGAAGTGGAAGAACCTTGCCCTAACTCAAAAGAACTTATTTTTTTTTCCCTAGCTCCTGTACCATCTGCGTTAAATTAGAGACATGGTCAGTCAGGGTCACCAGAGGATTCATTATACAGTGGTTATTGGGCCTGTTAATCTGTAACGGTCACGCACGCACACACACAGGGGGAAGGATAGTGACCCCTGCGCTCCACCCTCACCCCTGGCCCTGCCTACTTGCCTCACGAGACAGGGGACAACTGGACGGCAGTCCCTAACTTAGAACACGTGTGGGAAGGACAGACAAGACAAATAACGTATAGTGAACGGACCGGGTCAAAACCAAGAGGACAACGCAGTACAGAGGGATAAGCAAAGAAAGGTCAGGAGAAGCCGGGGTCATAAATACCAGGAGAGTCGAGAAGTACCAAAGGAGTCCGCAAAGAATAGTCAGGTGGAAGCCGAGGTCAATACATCAGGAAGGATGCGCAGTACAGGAGGAGCAGGAAAAGGATCGTCAGGGAACAGGATCAGGTAAGTACACAGGTATCCAATAACTGCCAGGAACCTAAATTAACAGGCAACCTGTGGCCAGCAGGCTGCCTGTATTTATAGTGGGGAGTGAGGATCATGTGACGTGGTCAGCGTCACATGACCGACAGACCGACCAGTCGAGCACCGAGTGATCAGCTCGGCGCTCAAGGCAGAACTAGGAGCAGGGAGCCTCCCAGCTAGCAAAGCTGCCCTGGGAACGAGGTCAAAAACAGATCCTCGCTCCCGAAGCTAAGCAGCAGGTCTGCGGCTGATGGGAGATTGAGTGTGCCTTCGGCACCCCGTTACAGATATGGCATAAATGTCTGAGAGATGCTGGCCCCACCTCTGGTACCCACAACAATCTCTATTGAGTTCCAAAGTAGGAGAGATACACATGAGAAATCTTGTAGACAATTGTTTGAGGAACAGACACAAGGAGAACAAAGAGGAAGGTCCTGTGAGGATTGAAGATTACACGTGGGGATGTATCTAGAAAGCAAGTAAGAGATGTAAGGAGGGGACTGGTTGTGGATGGCCTTTAATGTTAATAGTTTGAGCTGAATTCACTGGGCAATGGCAAGTCAGTGAAGGGATTGGCAGTGGGGAGAGGCACGAAACGAGGGAAGAAGTGGATTAACCAGTTAACGGGCAGCAGGCTTGAGGGTAGATTGGACAATGCTAGATGGGAGGCCACGGAAGAGGATATTACAGTAGTCCAGACGGGAGATGACAATGGCATGCACTAGGATTTTAGCTGACTTATGGGTAAGTAAAGAGCAAATACAAAATATGTTCTTGAAACTGAAAGTGGACTATGGTAGTAAGGGTCTGTGTGTGTGGCTTTAAGGACAGGGCAGAATCTAGTGTTATCGCCAGGCAGCAGAACTGTGAGACTGGAGAGAGCATGGTGCTGCTAACAGTATTCGATAGGTCTGGTGGGGGGTTAAGTGACATGGTGGAAAGATGATAAATCCTTTTTTACTCTATGTTGAGTTTAAAGAAACAGGAGGAGAAGAATAAAGAAATAGCTGATAAACATGCTGGGATTCTAGATAGCAGGGAAGTAACATCTGGACCAGAGAAATAGATTTGAGTATCATAAGCATAGAGCTGTATTGGAAACTATGGGACTCTATGAACTGTGATGTGATGGAAATTTTCCTTGGAGTGGCTTTTCTTACAGCAGCGTTCTGCAACTCCGTAAGCATATCTCAGTTTTATTGTCTAGTGAGTGTACCAAGGTTGTCGATTGATCTGATGGGTTCTGGCGTGTGTAAAGGGTCTACTCAAGAGCTGAAGTAATTGTGGTGTTGTAGAAAGCATCATGAAGGGAAGAGACGGTGGACAGTGGTGAAAGAGAGAGTCAAAGAGTGTGTGAATAGAGATATTTGAGGTTCCTACAAGGGTGTGCTAGTTTATGGACTGAAGCAGCAGTTAAAGGGTTTCTCCAGGAATGAAAAAAATGAAAATAATTAAATATTATTTTATAATAAATATATTTACAAATACCTTTCATTAATAAAATGGCTTGTTTTGTCTAGGGAGCAATCATTAGGCAAAATAAAATGGCCGCAGTCCTATCAGTACACACAAAACCTGTCCTAATTACACAGGAGGACAAGTGACTTCACCACAATGAGCCATAGAGCTGCCTCATCCTCCTCTCTGCTCTGCTTGTCAGGAATAATGATCCTGAATACAGGTGAATATCTATGGGAATGGAGAAGATGAGGAGATATGAGAGGAGGGTGAGGTGTTGATAATGAGCAGCAGCACTTGTTTACAGTCTCCATTACCACAGCAACACATTACCACAGCCTGTCCTGTCCGTCCTCTCTGTACTTCATGTCTCCTCATGAACTCCATTCCCCAGAGAATCAGCTAAAGTTCTTATCATCTGTATTCAGGATCACAATCCCTGACAAGCAGAGAGGAGGAGGCAGCTCTTTACCTCAGTGTTGGAAAGTAACTTGTCCTCATGTATGATTAGGACAGGTTTTGTGTGAACTAATGGGACGGCTGCCATTTTGTTTCCCCTGATAATTGTTCCCCAGACATGCAAGCCTCACAAAGTGACTTCAGATCTGAACTGGTCCTTGAAAAGTGGGTTTTTGAAAATTTCTGAAAAATGTCAAGATTTGCTTCTAAACTTCTAAGCCTTGTAACATCCCCAAAAAATAAAATGTCATTCCAAAAATTATCCAAACATGAAGTTGACATATGGGGAATGTAAAGTAATAACTCTTTTTGTAGGTATTACTATGTATTATAGAAGTAAAGAAATTGAAACTTGGAAATTTGCTAATTTTTCAAAGATTTTGGCAAATTTGGTATTTCTTTATAAATAAAAAGGAATTTTTTTGACTCTATTTTACCAGTGTCATGAAGTACAATATGTGACGAAAAAACTATCTCAGAATGGCCTGGATAAGTCAAAGTATTTGCAAAAAATTGGCCTGGTCCTTAAGGTGAAATATGGCTGTGTCCTTAAAGAGTTAAAGCTCAGAATGAGCAGGAATTTAAATGTATAAATTACATGTTTTACTGAATCCTTCTCCATAAACATATATAAATCAATCTGCTCAGCTTCTCCTGCTCTATACCATGCTGGCTTCAACTCAGACGCCATGTTCAACAAAACAGGTTCACTTTAACCAACCGCCAGGAGAGATGCGATGGAGCGAGCAATGTGTTCGCTACTGGCAATGCAGGGAGAAGCTTTTTTACTGTGTAGAGAGACAGTTATATACTATTACTGTCCCTATATACAGTAAAATAGCTTCCCCTACTATAAACGATTCACCTAAATGCAACACGCCAGACCTGCAGGGTATTAGCGACAGTGAGGTCACAGTATGGGCAATCGAGGGTTACTCACTTTTCTGAGGAGAACCCTGGGCAGGCATGCAACAGTGAAAGAGAGGTAGACACTAGTTCCTCTGGGGCACACTCTGTAGATAGGGACCAGGCCTGATGGTATGTGGGGTGCCCTGGATGCTGTAGGTGTTTTGAGTGCCTTAGGTAAGGTCCCTTTAAGAATCGTGACGCCAGTGCCTGTAACGGTGGCACACCGGTTTGCAGGAGGATTAATAGAGTACACAGTTGGTAAACCAAACGTTGCTTTACTTGGTGAAACAGTCCAACTTTTTACAATCAGTTGCAGTGGTGTATAATGCAGTCCTTTACAGTACATATGCACAGCAGGTTTACTTCACAGCAGGTTTCAATCTTGCAAGATACTTGGAGGGTATACAGTTAATGCTTTGCAGTACAATGCTGCTCTATCCCCACAGCTATGCTAGCTGGCTGGATCCCAAGGCCCAGATGCCTAATTGCTGGCTAAAATCCTTGGTATAAAATCCTTCCTCCAGTATTGGCATTTGCCTAGGTTACAATACCTTCTTTTTCTAGCTGTCTTGTCTGCTGGATTGGAAAGGTGGCTGCAGGTTTCTCCCAGGAGGTGCTGTCCTACTACTGGGGTATCTCAACTGAGCTATCCTTAGCCTCAGGAGCTTCAGGCTGACTAGGTGACTCCTCTAGTCCCCTGGAATACACTACTTCTCCCCTGTCTGGGCCGTCCTATATATAACTAGGGCTCTCTAGCTCCCTCTAGCATCTGGGAGGCTAAACTGCACCCTGACAGACCTGACACCCAGTTAACACAGGGAAATGCATACACATAACAGTAAATGCAGTAAACACATTAACCCCTTTGTGTAGTGCCCCCCTTTACCTAGTGGGACACTACATAAATAAAGTATATTAGAAAAATTATCCTGTCTCTGTCCCTCCACATTAGCAAAACAAAAACAAAACAAAAAAAATGACAGTTACACTTTAAAGGGAACCTGTCATGTGTTTATCACCCCATGAACAAACTAGCTCTTATTATAATTACTCATTTCAATAGTATATTCCGCCCCCTTTTTTTTTAGCTTAGTAATATAGTACCTTTGCCTTCCCTGTTATTCATTTTTCCGCAATTATTAAAATTAATGAATGATGTAATAAACAACACCCCTTTTATCATCTATAGCTCTTTTTTAAATTTATTTCTGGCTACGAATTCTCGTCTAAAATCCCGCGCATGTGCGCTGTCTGATCAGTGTAATGTTCTGAATGCAAAACCAAATAAAGTGTGGGGCAACAGGTAGAGTCTGTGTGAACAGCGAGACTGGCTGCTGCCCGCCGACTGCACAATACAAGTCAAGCAGGAGAACGCTTACCCGAGATGTACACTCTGCCCGCCAAATAACTCCTGCTTGTACTGGTCAACCGGAAGTGAGGATGAGCCGATACATGCCAAGTTTACTTTCAGCATTACACTGATCAGATAGTGCGCATGTGCAGGATTTTGAATAGGGGAGTGGCTACAGCAATGAATAGAAAAAATGCTGGACTCATATCAAAGTTAGACGTCACGCTGGACTCAAATCAGCTCATTAGCATGTGGCGCGTGGCATCTTTGTGTGTACATCTTTGTGTGTAATGCATATTATGAGGCTAACCATCTGTCACACCAGTAAGTGAATAAATCTAAGGTACTTTTTAGTTAATGATTGTATATAATGAGTTATATTATAATCAAACACCTACATGACAGGTTTCCTTTAAGCCACTCAAGATAATGTTTGCTACTGTATTACAAACTTTTTCTACAGTTATGTGCAATTTAGGTGGCTCTGCAGGACCTGCTATGTCCCAGAAAGCCCACTTAGCTTCCATGGCCATGTATGCATGAAATAAAGGGAAATTATATACATAACATGAATAATAATAATAAAGCTAGCTCTGTAGTCTGATCCAATAGAACTGAAAAAGTTAATGCTGAATGAGATACAAAGTTGTCAGAACCCCAGTGCATCACCACTTGCTGCAAATAGAGCTGTATGGCTTAAATTGACTAAGGCTAGTTTCACACTAGCGTTCGTCGGTCCGCTCGTGAGCTCCGTTTGAAGGAGCTCACGAGCGGACCCGAACGCCTCCGTCCAGCCCTGATGCAGTCTGAATGGACGGATCCGCTCAGACTGCATCAGTCTGGCGGCGTTCAGCCTCCGCTCCGCTCGCCTCCGCACGGACAGGCGGACAGCTGAACGCTGCTTGCAGTGTTCAGCTGTCCGCCTGGCCGTGCGGAGGCGAGCGGATCCGTTCAGACTTACAATGTAAGTCAATGGGAACAGATCCGCTTGAAGAGGTCACCATATTGCTCAATCTTCAAGCGGATCCGTCCCCCATTGACTTTACATTGAAAGTCTGAACGGATCCGCTCAGGCATCTTGCGCACTTAGAAAATTTTCTAAGTTATTAATGCAGACGGATCCGTACTGAACGGAGCCTCCGTCTGCATTAATATGATCGGATCCGTTCAGAACGGATCCGATCAAGCGCAAGTGTGAAAGTAGCCTAAACCTGGACCATGGAGCAATTCAAGAAGGTGACCTGGCATGATGAAACACATTTTATGTTACATCATGTGAACGGCTAAGTGCATGTGTGACGCTTTACTGGGGAAGAGATGGCACCAGGATGCACTATGGGAAGAAAGCAAGCTGGCGGAGGCAGAGTGATGCACTGGGTAATATTCTGCTTGGAAAACTTGACATTCATGTGGATGTTATCTTATCAGATCACCTAACTTAACGTTGCTCTCTAGTATGCAGTATACACTAATGGCAGGGCTTTCTTTCAGCAGGCTATTGCACCCTACCACATAGTTATGTTCCTCAAACCATTCCTGAACAATAGAAATAGTAGTATTGTGGCGCACTGGAGCAACAAGAGACCAAGCGAGGTGCTCTCAGTAGAGTAGGCTCACCCTGTCTACTCAAAAGGATTGCAATTAAAACAGAAAAAAACTGGGCACTCTCAGATACTGAAACCAACAATAAAGTTATTCTAAAACCAATAAATAGTTATAAAACCAATAAATATTACCTATTACTGTCCCCTTCAAGGAGTAAAATAGTAAACCACAATGAGCAATTGGAAAGTGAAATCATAAATAGCTTCTACTATACACCAGCAATATGGTATGTGGCAGCACAATAGAGGGCGCAATTTGGAGTCCCAGCAAATATAGATAAAGTGCACCTAGTGCGTATTGCCTGTGTTGTCTTGGTATGGTCACCAATAGAAACAAAGTCTCTTTCTCCAAAAAATAAATGAATAACTCTTGCTCCAATACATAGTTCTTTAAAGTGAAGTCATTCAAATAAACGCTCATTCAAATATGGGCTAATTGATAGATACACTCGCTCCAAACAGAAGTACGTTGGAATACTCGTGCTTATCGCTTCTCCACCGTAAATACCATAAATAGCGGCATCCCGCTATGGTGAAGTATCAGTGGCATCCCGCTGAAGCACAGTTCACCGCGTGCTTTCACACAGTTTTTTTCTCTTGCCGGCGTATATTTTACAACATTCTTACCATGTATTGTAGTCTGTGCCCAAATGTCACTCTAGACCCTGGTCATGTAAAAAAACGGACCGGTGTCTTGCGAGCTGTTCCCGTCTGAACTCCCACACCAGCGGCTTGTATGCACGTGTACCTTAGATCTTGCTTGCAGTCTTTATTGCAACTTCATTCATGCCACCTCTCGCACGGCAGATGGTACTTAGATAGGCCCTTCAATATAAACTTTTGGCTCCATCACAATTAAAATGGTCCTTGGGGGGATTTAACCAGATGCGTATGGGGCAATAAGTGACCCCTTCCTCAGTGGTTATCAGTCCCCCCAGAACACCCCTCCTATATAGGGGTTGCGGTGTCATACAAAATCTGGTCTGGATCTTTTTTGTAGGTACTGGGTAGTAGATTTAGTATCAGTCTTTTATAGTCATTTAGGTCAATATGACAAATCCATTATCCATAAATGATACCTTAGATGTTAATAAATATACAGTCACATCTTGTTAGCCTTTATGATGAAAACTGTAAAAATCAATAAAAGACAAAGCATTACTGCAGATCAAAAATCCTGACATACAGTTAGACATTCTTGACTGTTATTTCCATTATTATAAAAAACGCATCGGGACCCATGCGGTACCGATGCGATATTGATGCGGTTTTGCGTATAAAGTGCTAAATAAGATAAATTTCAATATTACACCCTTTAAATGTGGATTATGTTAT
This sequence comes from Bufo gargarizans, assembly GCF_014858855.1. Taxonomy (NCBI): domain Eukaryota; kingdom Metazoa; phylum Chordata; class Amphibia; order Anura; family Bufonidae; genus Bufo; species Bufo gargarizans. Next base: position 205,577,331 of record NC_058083.1, read on the forward strand.
GTTATTTCAGTTAATTGTATTTCAAACCCCAAGATTGATTGCATTAATCATTTTTGTAGATATCTTGTCATGAGATACAATCTGGACGCTGATCTGCATGTTGTAGATAAAAGGGGAGATTAGAAACGGAGAATAAGGTGGGGGCCCCTCATCAAGGGAGAACCAGCCAAGGGTTAACAAAACTTGGCAAGGTTAACCATCGGTAAGGAGCGCCCACCGACCCTCTAAGGCCTCTTTCACACGGGCGTCATGTTTTTGGCCTCGGTAAGATGCGGGTGCGTCGGGGGAAAATACGCGATTTTACCGCGCGAGTGCAAAACATTGTAATGTGTTTTGCACGCTCGTGAGAAAAATCGACATGTTTGGTACCCAAACCCGAACCCAGGCTTTTTCACAGAAGTTCAGGTTTGGGTTAGGTGTTGTGTAGATTTTATTATTTTCCCTTATAACATGGTTATAAAGGGAAAATAATAGAATTCTTAATCCAGAATGCATAGTACAATAGGGCTGCAGGGGTTAAAAAATAAAAATAAAAATTTTAACTCGCGCAGCCCGGCTTCTCTTATGTCTTCTTCTTTGAGGATAGGATCTTTGATACGTCACTGCGCTCATCACATGGTCCATCACATGAGCCATCACCATGGTGATGGATCATGTGATGGACCATGTGATGACCGCAGTGACGTCACCACAGGTCTTTTTCCTGTGCACAGCAAAAATGAAGACAGAAGAGAAGCAGGGTGGATTAAGGTGAGTTAAATTTTATTTATTTTTTAAATTTAACCCCTCCAGCCCTATAGTACTATGCATTCTGTATTAAGAATGCTATTATTTTCCCTTATAACCATGTTATAAGGGAAAATAATAATGATCGGGTCCCCATCCCGATCGTCTCCTAGCAACCGTGCGAGAAAATCGCACCGCATCCGCACTTGCTTGCGGATGCTTGCGATTTTCATGCAGCCCCATTCACTTCTATGGGGCCTGTGTTGCGTGGAAAATGCACAAAGAGGAGCATGCTGCGATTTTCACGCAACGCACAAGTGATGCGTTAAAATCACCGCTCATGTGCACAGCCCCATAGAAATGAATGGGTCCAGATTCAGTGCGGGTGCAATGCATTCACCTCACACATTGCACCCGCGCGGAAATATTACCCGTGTGAAAGGGGCCTAAAGGAAACCAAACTCTGCGTTCAGTCCACCTGGAAGCAGAGTATTGAACTAAAAAATCCATTGGGTTTCCAACCTGGACATCTTACTTACATGGTTCCCGCCCCTCCAATCTTTTTTAACCTTATCGATAGCCACAAATTTGAGACCTGATGGGTTTTTATTGTGGGTTACTTTAAAATGGTTGGATAGTGAATGCGTTTCAAGACCTTTCCTAATGTTGGCGACATGTTCCGAAATACATTCTTCAAGGACCTTTTTGTCCTCCCAACATATTGTCGTTTACAAGGACACTCTATAATATAAATGACATCTTCCGAATTACAAGATAAAAATTATTTTATTGTGTGTCTGTTTGTAGTTGACATACTTTCACTAGTTCTCAGTGGAAAAGAAATGATCTTTATTATTGCATTGCCCACATCTAAAAAAACCTACATATGTTTGCCAAACTTTGAATCGAAGAAGTGTGTTTTATGTCATTTTTGATTGTTAGGGCCACTTTGTTCCCTAAATTTGGGGCCTTAGTGAATGTAATGAGGGGATTTACAGGGATCATGGAACCTATTATTTTATCTTTCTTCATCAGATGCCAATGTTTCTGTATGATAGTTTTGATAGTGACATTTGGATGAGTATAATTTTATATTGAACAAATATCCACGTATACCAGTGTTTTATTGTATACCTAAAATCCATAATGATAGGAATAACCCACCGGGCGCCCTATTGTTTCAAGGATTGATTACCTGACTTCTAATCTTTCTCATTACATCAATGTATTACTGCAACCAAGGGTTAAAAATATTCCTTCATATAAAAAAGATACAACACAGATTATCAAGATAATAGAAAATGTAGAATTTGGAGATAATTGGCTCGTTAGATGTGCAATCATTATATACTGTCATTAATCATGAACAGGGTAAACGGGCAATCAATACCCAGTTGTAACAAGAAGGCAGGTTGGCCCCCAGACAGATTAAGTTTTTAATTGATGGCATCGATTTTATACTGTCCCACAATTATTTTAATTTCAACTGTGATTATTAATTACAAATTCAAAGGATGGCCATGGGCACCAGGTTTGCCCCCAGTTATGCTAATTTATTCATGGCAGACTGGGAGGAGTAAGTCGTTGCCCCCAGACTGGGGACGGACCTGGTGCTATGGCAAAGGTATATCGATGACCTAATTTTTTGTATCTGGAAATAAGGAAAAGAAAAACTGGACATTTTTTTAGAGGAGATTATTTTTAATAATGGCAATCTTAAATTTTGGAGTACTACAAATAGTGAGAGTTTAGAATTTTTTGACTTGAAAATTTACATGGAGGATAAAAAACTAAAAAGTTGCACTTACATCAAACCATCAGCAAGAAACAGCTATATTTTATACAGTAGCTGTCATCTTCCCAGCTGGCTCATCAACATCCCTCAGGGCAAGTTTCGCAGAATAAAACGCAACTGCACATTAAATGAGCAATTTGAACTAGAAGCAGAAAAAATGAAAAGTTAGTTTCTAGAAAAAGAATACCCTGTGGAGCTTGTAGATGGAGCACATAATAGAGTGAGAAATATGGAACGAGCTGACTTTTTTGGAGAAAAGAATAAATCTCAAAAGGAACAGAAGGGAGAATAATTACGGTTAGTGTTATCATACAATTATGATCATAAAAAGATCAAAACCATCATACAGAAACATTGGCATCTGATGAAGAAAGATAAAATAATAGGTTCCATGATCCCTGTAAATCCCCTCATTACATTCACTAAGGCCCCAAATTTAGGGAACAAAGTGGCCCCAACAATCAAAAATGACATAAAACACACTTCTTGGATTCAAAGTTTGGCAAACATATGTAGGTTTTTTAAATGTGGGCAATGCAATAATTCCAAGATCACTTCTTTTCCACGGAGAACTAGTGAAATTATGTCAACTACAAACAAACACAGATACACAATAAAATAATTTTTATCTTGTAATTCGGAAGATGTCATTTATATTATAGAGTGTCCTTGTAAACGACAATATGTTGGGAGGACAAAAAGGTCCTTGAAGAAATGTATTTCGGAACATGTCGCCAACATTAGGAAAGGCCTTGAAACGCATTCACTGTCCAACCATTTTAAAGTAACCCACAAAAAAAACATCAGGTCTTAAATTTGCTAAGGTGATAAGGTTAAAGAAGATTGGAGGGGCCGGAACTATGTAAGTAAGATGTCCAGGTTGGAAACCCAATGGATTTTTGAGTTCAATACTCTGCCTCCAGGTGGACGGAACACAGAGTTTAAACTCTTTGGTTTCCTTTAGAGGGTCGGTGGGCACCCCTTACCGATGGTTAACCTTGTCAAGTTTTGCTAACCCTTGGCTGGTACTCCCTTGATAAGGGGCCCCCACCTTATTCTCCATTTCTAATCTCCCCTTTTATCTACAACATGCAGATCAGCGTCCAGATAGTATTTCATGACAAGATATCTACAAAAATGATTAATGCAAGCAATCTTGGGGTTTGAAATACAATTAACTGAAATAACATAACATAATCTACATTTAAAGGGAGTAATATTGAAATGTATCTTATTTAGCACTTTATACGTAAAACCGCATCAATATCGCACTGGTACCGCATGGCTCATGATGCGTTTTTTATAATAATGGAAATAACAGTCAAGAATGTCTAACGGTATGTCAGGGTTTTTGATCTGCAGTATTGCTTTGTCTTTCTTTTATTGTTTTTTACAATTTTCATCATAAAGGCTAACAAGATGTGAACATATATTTATTAACATCTAAGGTATCATTTATGGATAATAGATTTGTCATATTGACCTAAATAACTATAAAAAACTACTACCCAGTACCTACAAAAAAGATCCAGACCAGATTTTGTATGACACCGTAACGTCTATATAGGAGGGGTGTTCTGGGGGGACTGACAACCACTGAGGAAGGGGTCACTTATTGCCCCGAAGCACGTCTGGTTAAATTCCCCAAAGAACCACTTTTAATTGTGATGGAGCCAAAAGTTTGTATTGAAGCGCCTATCTAAGTACTGTCTGCCGCGCGAGAGGTGGCATGAATGAAGTTGCAATAAAGACCGCAAGCAAGATCTAAGGTCCATGTGCATACAAGCCGCTGGTGTGGGAGTTCAGACGGGAACAGCTCGCAAGACACCGGTCTGTTTTTCTACATGACCAGGGTCTAGAGCGACATTTGGGCACAGACTACAATACATGGTAAGAATGTTCTAAAACATATGCCAGCAAGAGAAAAAAAACTGTGTGAAAGCACGCGGTGAACTGTGCTTCAGCGGGCCTCCGCTGATACTTTACCATAGCGGGACGCCGCTATTTATGGTATTTACGGTGGAGAAGCGATAAGCACGAGTATTCCAACGTACTTCTGTTTTTAAAGAGTGTATCTATCAATTAGCCCATATTTGAATGAGCGTTTATTTGAATGACTGCACTTTAAAGGACTATGTATTGGAGCAAGAGTTATTCATTTATTTTTTGGAGAAAGAGACTTTGTTTCTATTGGTGACCATACCAAGACAACACAGGCAATAAGCACTAGGTGCACTTTATCTATATTTGCTGGGACTCCAAATTGTGCCCTCTATTGTGCTGCCACATACCATATTGCTGGCGTATAGTAGAAGCTATTTATGATTTCACTTTCCAATTGCTCATTGTGGTTTACTATTTTACTCCATGCACGGGGAAGGAATAGGTAATATTTATTGGTTTTATAACTATTTATTGGTTTTAGAATAACTTTATTGTTGGTTTCAGTATCTGAGAGTGCCCAGTTTTTTTCTGTTTTAATTGCCTTCCTGAACAATATTTCAAAGAGTTCAAGGTGTTGACTTGTTAATGTGATTCAGCATTTGAGGAATGAGTTGTAAGAACAATTCTGGTCCATGGAAGCCCTAGCTCGCTTAGAGGACTTCTCGTACAGAGATATTTTGATGGAACAAGGGAACCTAAGCAGTATTAATGTAGGTAGGTGCTTTTAATGTTATGACCAAAGTGCTTGTGTGCTCAAGTAGAACACTTCCCGATGCTCGGGTGCTCTACAGAGAACCCGAGCACAATGGAAGTCGATAGGAGAACCCGAACATTAAACCAGGTACCCGCTGCTCTGAAGAGGGGAGGGTGTCGGGACTCTAGTTTGGCTTAGGAGCCCTGCTCTGACTCCATATAGAGCTTTGTCCATATATGGAGTCAGTGCTTGGGGACACCCAGTGTATTTAAATCTAATTTAATACACTGCAACTGGCAAAGCAGCTCTATAGATTCTTGGCTGTAATGTGGAAGGTTGTGAGTTCAAATCCCGTCAGAAACTTTTCAGAAATAGAGGCTTAATTGAATTTACACATATATAAAAGTTTTTAGCCATAATATATTTACATATATTATTATACAGTCCTGATCAAAAGTTTAAGACCACTTAAAAAATGGCAAAAAAAAATCATATTTAGCATGGCTGGAGCTTAACAAGGTTCCAAGTAGAGTTTCAACATGCAACAAGAAGAAATGGGTGTGAGACAAAACATTTTTTGAGCATTCAATTTAATAAAAACAATGAATAACTGAAACAGGCTGTTTTTCAGCTGATCAAAATTTTAGGACCACATGCTTTTAAAAGGCCAAAACTGTGCAAAGATGTGGATTCATTGTCATTTTCTGTCAGGTAGTCACACGTTGTGATGGCAAAGGCAAAAAAAGCTCTCCCGCGCCATCGCTGCTGAGGTGGGACGCAGTAAGACAGTCATGTGGAATTTCTTAAATGATCCTGAGGGTTATGAAACAAAAAAGTCAAGTCGAAGACCCAAAAGAATTTCATCAGCACTGAGCCGGAGGATCCAATTGGCTGTCTGTCAAGACACTGGACGATCCTCGACCCAAATTAAGGCCCTTACTGGTGCTAACTGCAGCCCCATAACCATCAGACGGCATCTGAGACTGAAGGGTTTCAAAAACAAAAAACGTCTTTGAAGACCTCATCTCCTTGAACGCCACAGAACTGTTCGTTTGGACTTTGCAAGACAGCACCGAACATGGGACATTCAAAGGTGGAAGAAAGTTCGATTCTCTGATGAGATAAAAATTAACCTTGATGTCCTGATGGTTTCCAATGTCACTGGCATGACAAGCAGATCCCACCTGAGATGTTTTCTACGCGCCACAGTGGAGGGGGCGCCATAATGGTCTGGGGTGCTTTTTCCTTCAGTGGAACAATGGAGCTTCAGGAAGTGCAGGGGCGTCAAACGGACGCTGGCTATGTCCAGATGTTGCAGAGGGCCCTCGTCTGTGTGGTAACGACTGGGTTTTTCAACAGGACAACGCTACAGTACACAAAGCCCGCAGGACAAGGGACTTCTTCCAGGAGAATAACATCACTCTTTTGGCCCATCCTGCGTGTTCCCCTGATCTAAATCTAAATGAAAACCTTTGGGGATGGATGGCAAGGGAAGTTTACAAAAATGGACAACAGTTCCAGACAGTAGATGGCCTTCGTGCGGCCGTCTTCAACACTTGGAGAAATGTTCCCACTCACCTCATGGAAACGCTTGCATCAAGCATGCCGAAACAAATTTTTGAAGTGATAAACAATAACTGCGGAGCTACTCATTACTGAGTTCATGTTTGGAAGTTGGATTTCTGTTTTGGGGGGGTTTACATTTTTTGGGGAGGTGTGGTCCTAAACTTTTGATCAGCTGAAAAACTGCCTGTTTCAGTTTATTCGTTGTTTTCATTAAATTAAATGCTCAAAAAATGGTTTATCTCACTCCCATTTCTTCTTGTTGCATGTTGAAGCTCTACTTGGAACCTTGTTAAGCTCCAGCCATGCTAAATATGATTTTTTGCCATTTTTCAAGTGGTCTTAAACTTTTGATCAGGACTGTATAGTTAGAATATATAATATATGTAAATATGTTATGGCTAAAACATCAGTAGTAGTTTCCCACATTTTATGCATTCATATACTGTATATCAGGAGTATGATTTTATCTCTCTCTTTCTCTCTCTATATATTGTGGGGGGATAAGCTCGGGATCGCATTTGCTGGGCGATCAGTTTCACACAATTCCAACCAGCCACCAAGGTAGAAGTTTTAAGCTGGCCTGGAGCCAGGTTTATTGAGCAGGTTGCACAAATAAAATAAAACAACAAAAGAAAAAGTCTTGCTTGTCCGGCACTTACTAAACATTAGAGGTTCCGATCTATCCGCTGGTGGGCTTCTCCCAGCCAGCTCACAAAACAAGGCATCAGCAACCTAGTACTCACAGTTTGCTCACTCACACAGACATGCTTTCTGTGTCCCCAGGCAGAGAGAGAGAGACTGACCTCCTAGCTCTGTTATATCCCCACCCTCAGTGCTGCTTTATTAATTACCTCACAGGTGAGATTCTTTCACCTGCTACTTACATAGGAGAGGAATCTAGGGGAAATATACCTCCCTTCCACTACCAATCCAGCATTGGTATCACAATATACATATATACAAACCGGATTCCAAAAAAGTTGGGACACTAAACAAATTGTGAATAAAAACTGAATGCAATGATGTGGAGATGGCAAATGTCAATATTTTATTTGTAATAGAACGTAGATGACAGATCAAACATTTAATCCGAGTAAATGTATCATTTTAAAGGAAAAATACGTTGATTCAAATTTTCACGGTGTCAACAAATCCCAAAAAAGTTGGGACAAGTAGCAATAAGAGGCTGGAAAAAGTAGATTTGAGCATAACGAAGAGCTGGAAGACCAATTAACACTAATTAGGTCAATTGGCAACATGATTGGGTATAAAAAGAGCTTCTCAGAGTGGCAGTGTCTCTCAGAAGCCAAGATGGGTAGAAGATCACAAATTCCCACAATGTTGCACAGAAAGATAGTGGAGCAATATCAGAAAGGTGTTATCCAGCGAAAAATTGCAAAGACTTTGCATCTATCATCATCAACTGTGCATAACATCATCCGAAGATTCAAAGAATCTGGAACAATCTCTGTGCGTAAGGGTCAAGGCCGTAAAACCATACTGGATGCCCGTGATCTCCCAGCCCTTAAACGACACTGCACCACAAACAGGAATGCTACTGTAAAGGAAATCACAGAATGGGCTCAGGAATACTTCCAAAAACCATTGTCAGTGAACACAATCCACCGTGCCATCCGCCGTTGCCAGCTGAAACTCTACAGTGCAAAGAAGAAGCCATTTCTAAGCAAGATCCACAAGCTCAGGCGTTTTCACTGGGCCAGGGATCATTTAAAATGGAGTGTGGCAAAATGGAAGACTGTTCTGTGGTCAGACGAGTCACGATTTGATGTTCTTTTTGGAAATCTGGGACGCCATGTCATCCGGACCAAAGAGGACAAGGACAACCCAAGTTGTTATCAACGCTCAGTTCAGAAGCCTGCATCTCTGATGGTATGGGGTTGCATGAGTGCTTGTGGCATGGGCAGCTTGCATGTCTGGAAAGGCACCATCAATGCAGAAAAATATATTCAGGTTCTAGAACAACATCTGCTCCCATCCAGATGTCATCTCTTTCAGGGAAGACCCTGCATTTTTCAACAAGATAATGCCAGACCACATTCTGCATCAATCACAACATCATGGCTGCGTAGAAGGATCCGGGTACTGAAATGGCCAGTCTGCAGTCCAGATCTTTCACCTAAAGAGAACATTTGGCGCATCATAAAGAGGAAGGTGCAACAAAGAAGGCCCAAGACGATTGAACAGTTAGAGGCCTGTATTAGACAAGAATGGGAGAGCATTCCTATTTCTAAACTTGAGAAACTGGTCTCCTCGGTCCCCAGACATCTGTTGAGTGTTGTAAGAAGAAGGGGAGATGCCACACAGTGGTGAAAATGGCCTTGTCCCAACTTTTTGGGGATTTGTTGACACCATGAAATTCTGATTCAACATATTTTTCCCTTAAAATGGTACATTTTCTCAGTTTAAACTTTTGTTCCGTGATTTATGTTCTATTCTGAATAAAATATTAGAAGTTGGCACCTCCACATCATTGCATTCAGTTTTTATTTTGATTCCACAACAGTATAGTGTCCCAACTTTTTGGGAATCCGGTTTGTATATATATATATATATATATATATATACAGACGTGGACAAAATTGTTGGTACCCTTTGGTCAATGAAAGAAAAAGTCACAATGGTCACAGAAATAACTTTAATCTGACAAAAGTAATAATAAATTAAAATTCTATAAATGTTAACCAATGAAAGTCAGACATTGTTTTTCAACCATGCTTCAACAGAATTATGTAAAAAAATAAACTCATGAAACAGGCATGGACAAAAATGATGGTACCCCTAGAAAACACAGAACATAATGTGACCAAAGGGACATGTTAATTCAAGGTGTGTCCACTAATTAGCATCACAGGTGTCTACAACCTTGTAATCAGCCATTGGGCCTATATATATGGCTCCAGGTAATCACTGTGTTGTTTGGTGATATGGTGTGTACCACACTCGACATGGACCAGAGGAAGCAAAGGAAAGAGCTGTCTCAAGAGATCAGAAAGAAAATTATAGACAAGCATGTTAAAGGTAAAGGCTATAAGACCATCTCCAAGCAACTAGATGTTCCTGTGAGTACAGTTGCACATATTATTCATAAGTTTAAGATCCATGGGACTGTAGCCAACCTCCCTGGACGTGGCCGCAGGAGGAAAATTGATGACAAATCTAAGAGACGGATAATCCGAATGGTAACAAAAGAGCCTAGAAAGACTTCTAAAGAGATTCAAGGTGAACTTCATGCTCAAGGAACATCAGTGTCAGATCGCACCATCCGTCGTTGTTTGAGCCAAAGTGGACTACATGGGAGACGACCAAGGAGGACACCATTGTTGAAAACGAATCATAAAAAAGCAAGACTGGAATATGCCAAACTACATGTTGACAAGCCACAAAGCTTCTGGGAGAATGTCCTGTGGACAGATGAGACAAAAATCGAAGTTTTTGCCAAGGCACATCAGCTGTATGTTCACAGACGAAAAAATGAAGCATATCAAGAAAAGAACACTGTCCCTACTGTGAAACATGGAGGAGGCTCTGTTATGTTCTGGGGCTGCTTTGCTGCGTCTGGCACAGGGTGTCTTGAATCTGTGCAGGGTACAATGAAATCTCAAGACTATCAAGGAATTCTAGAGAGAAATGTACTAGCCAGTGTCAGAAAGCTTGGTCTCAGTCGCAGGTCATGGGTCTTGCAACAGGACAATGACCCAAAACACACCGCTAAAAACACCCAAGAATGGCTAAGAGGAAAAAATTGGACTATTCTAAAGTGGCCTTCTATGAGCCCTGACCTCAATCCTATTGAGCATCTTTGGAAGGAGCTGAAACATGCAGTCTGGAAAAGGCACCCTTCAAACCGGACACAACTGGAGCAGTTTGCTCATGAGGAGTGGGCCAAAATACCTGCTGAGAGGTGCAGATGTCTCATTGACAGTTACAGGAAGCGTTTGATTGCAGTGATTGCCTCAAAAGGTTGCGCAACAAAATATTAAGTTAGGGGTACCATCATTTTTGTCCATGCCTGTTTCATGAGTTTATTTTTTTACATAATTCTGTTGAAGCATGGTTGAAAAACAATGTCTGACTTTCATTGGTTAACATTTATAGAATTTTAATTTATTATTACTTTTGTCAGATTAAAGTTATTTCTGTGACCATTGTGACTTTTTCTTTCATTGACCAAAGGGTACCAACAATTTTGTCCACGTCTGTATATAAAATTTTATTTTTTTAGGAATTACACATTTTTTACAATTACAAAAAACATATTAAATATATAAATTTAATTTAGACTCTATTTCTGAAATGTTTCTGGCGGGATTTGAACTCACAACCTTCTACATTACAGCTAAGATCCTTAACCACCATACTATAGAGCTGCATGGCCAGTTACACATTTTTTTTAATTAAATATGAGACTTCTGCTGTAAGTATTCCTATACAGCAGAAGTCTCATATTTTTATTTTTATTGTATCTGGCCATGCAGTTCTATAGTGTAGTGGTTAAGATTCTTGGCTGTAATGTAGAAGGTTGTGAGTTTGAATCCTGCCAGAAACTTTTCAGAGATAGAGGCTAAATTAGATTTACACTGACTCGAGCACACGCGATATTCGGCTGAGCATGCTCGCCCAACAGTTGTTATGATTGAGAAATTCCTTGCTTTATTTGCCACTACTAAACCACATGGACTTTGTTCTTACTTAAATTGTGTATTTATTGGAATACGGCCACACTCAGAAAATTCCCTACATTCAATACAAGAGAATATAGAAACGTTGCACACAAGATTTGTATTTGATATCAAAATCTAACATCCTAAAGTGCAGAGAAAGGATTTCCTGCTGTACTTAATAAAACAAAAATGTCACTATGCTCTAGACTTGAATTACACACTGCTCTATCGTCTGCCAGTGCTAGTAAGTATGCCCTATTAAACCTGTAGAATACACACGGTAAGTTCTAAGGGCAGGAATTGGCAAAGTGGTAAAATTATTTAAAAAACACCATAAAGATCACATCATTAAAAATCCCATCCAAGCGTATTCTACAGATTTGACATTTAAGCGGAGATTTATCAAAACTGGTTTTGATACTTTTGTTTTCTTAAAGAGGACCTTTCATGGGTCCAAAGAATATGAACTAAGTAGCAGGCTACATAGAGCGGTGCCTAGGGATCTAAGGGCACTTACTATTATTTCTGGGCCATTATACCGGGGCTACGGTGGGCGAACAGAGCAGCGCCCAGGAATAATAATAAGTGCACTTAGATCTCTGGGCACAGCTCTATGTAGCCTGCTACTTAGTTCATATTCTTTGGACCCATGAATGGTCCTCTTTAAGCTATAAAAAATGAAACTGGAGTCTGATTGGTTGCTATGGGCAACTAAGCCAGTTTTCTTTTGATCCAGTTTTGATAGGCTACATGCACACGACAGTGAAAAATGGCCGTGTGACAGCCGTCTAAGTAACGGCCATCACACGGCCATTTTTAGCACCAGTGAAAGTCTATGGGTCTATTTACATGGCCATTCTTTTAACAGCCAGTAAATAGCGTCCATCCAAAAATAGGACATGTCCTATCTTTGGCAGTTTTCACGGCCGGACGGACCCCATTGAAATCAATGGGACCGTTTTCAACGGCCGATTGACAGGAGTGCACCCGTCTAACAGCCATTAAAAACGGGTACACAGGCCATTTAGGGGTTACAAAAAACTCACCTTATCCACTTGCTCGCGGAGCGGCAGTCTCTTCTCTCTTCATTGAGCAGGACCTGCCGAAGGACCTGCGATCTGCGTGGTGACGTAACCACGTGGGAGCGCGCAGTGACGTCATCGCGCACCTTCGGTAGGTCCCATTCTGTGAAGAGAGAAGAGACTGTTCTCAGAAGGGTGGGTCTATAAATAACTGCCAATCAAATTGATCCACGGACAAATTGTCACGAGGGTATCGAGAACCACGCCTGACTCCGTTATACCCGGGGTCAGGAAGTCGCAGCGGTTGGCTGCACGCTCTATTTAAGATAGGGCTGTTTTCCTTATGGTAGCTTTCTGGGTTTGCTTTGCAAACCCTTTTGGCTCACTCAGGGATCCGTAGCTCCTTCTCCGTAGCTGTTCCTTGTCCAGCACTCCCAAACCTCCTTATATTCCTCTCTCACACTTCTCTGGTTGCCAGAGATAGAGCTTCCTGCCTGGACATCTATCCTGACCCACTGGAGCTCTGTTGCTGCGTTCTCTGACTGTTGATTCAGAACGCTACCCTCCGGATCCCTGTTGGACCTTTGTGGACAGTTGTTGTCGTCCACCTGGGTGTTTGTGTTTGTCTGTGTTTGTCTGTCCTCTCCCTGGTGTTTCCCTCTTAGTGCAGTGGTGAGGAATAGCGATCCCACCTGCCCGTTCACTATCTTTCAGGGAAAGCCAGGGTTTAGGCACGTGATCGCCGCACGGGTGAGGAACCCGTCTGGGGACGTCAGGGCAGTCAGGTGCCAGCCGCAAGGTGAGTTAGGGGTCACCACCTTTCCCTCTCCCTTAGGCAGGGCTTTCCCTGTTTTCCTCCCTGTGCGTGACACCGGTCATTACATTATCTCTGGCCCTTATTTTGTGTAGGTAAAAAAATAAATAAATATATATATATATTTATATTTTTTTTTTTTTTACCTACTTAGAATCCAGTATGGATCAAATTGCTGCTCTGTCCAAACAATTTCATGGCCTGTCTTTGGAGGTGGTAGGATTGAAGGCGTCGGTCCTCCAGCAACAGCAGCAATTACAACTGACCGCAAGCCCAGCGGTTGCTACTGGTAACCAGGTTGTTGCGGAACCCAAGGTCCCTCTCCCTGACAGATTTTCTGGGGGAAGGGACAAGTTTTTGGCATTCCGTGAGGCCTGTAAGTTATATTTTAAACTGCGCCCTCACTCCTCTGGTAATGAAGATCAGCGGGTGGGGGTTGTTATTTCCCTGCTGCAGGGGGACCCGCAGTCCTGGGCGTTCTCTTTACCTACTGATTCCCAGGCTCTTCGGTCAGTGGATGAGTTTTTCGGGGCCTTGGGTCTCATATATGACGACCCTCATCGAGTAGCACTGGCTGAATCAAGATTACGGAGACTCTTACAAGGAGAACGGCCGGTAGAGGAGTATTTCTCTGAATTCCGTAGGTGGGCTACGGATACCCAATGGAACAACCCGGTTCTCAGGAGTCAGTTCTGCTCTGGGTAATCCGAAAGGGTTAAGGATGCGCTTGCATTATATGAGACCCCCTTTTCCCTTGATGCGGTTATGTCCCTTTCTATCCGTATAGAGAGACGCCTTAGGGACAGGTTGAAAGAACCGGAGAAATTGGTAACTCCTCTCAAGCAGCAGTTAGTCTGTACGGACTTAGACGAGCCTATGCAGCTAGGAGGAACTACTCGTCAGGTCCGTCCTCCTGAGGCTCGCCGTAGGCGTGGGGTTTGTTTTTTTTGTGGGGAGAGGGGTAATTTCATTAATGTCTGTCCTTCTTTCCTCAGAAACAAAAGACCGTCGGAAAAACTACTAACCCCAGGCTGTGTGGAGGATGTCAGCCGGGGGGTATACGTCTCCTCCATACGTACATCGCAATTTGTGTTGCCAGCGGTTATTGTTTTTGGTGATAAGACGGAGACTATTTCTTTCTTTTTAGACAGTGGAGCAGGGGTAAATTTGATAGATGCCCATTTTGCCCGCACTTTGGGTTTGTCTCTCTGTACGTTACAGAGACCCATTCCCATATTTGCTATTGATTCTGCTCCCCTGTCTCAGAGAAACCTCACCCACATTGTTCATAATATACACCTTCGGGTAGGGGACCACCATAACGAGATGCTTTCAGGTTATGTTCTGGAGGGGCTTCCCACTCCGGTGGTGCTGGGTCTTCCCTGGTTGGTAGCGCACAATCCAGTAGTGGATTGGCAGACCAGGGAGATATTGGAGTGGAGTGAGCAGTGCAGAGAAAATTGCTTAAATAGCAATTGCTTAGTTGCCTCCATAACTACCCTACCTACATTTATTTCGGATTTTGAGGATGTTTTTTCTGAAAAGGGTTGTCAGAAGTTACCACCTCATCGTCCTCATCGGTTAACCTTATTCCCGGCGCAAAATTACCCAAGACCAGGTTATATAATCTTTCGGGTCCAGAGAGACAAGCCATGAAAGATTATATCTCCGAGAGCTTGGCTAAGGGACACATCAGGCCCTCTTCTTCACCCGTGGCTGCAGGGTTTTTCTTCGTTAAAAAGAAAGATGGGGGCCTGCGTCCTTGCTTAGATTTTCGCGAATTAAATCGGATAACCATCCGAGACCCATACCCTCATCCTCTCATTCCTGACCTGTTTAATCAGATTGCGGGTGCTAGGTGGTTCTCCAAACTTGATCTTAGGGGGGCCTACAATCTGATTCGTATTAAGGAGGGGGATGAGTGGAAGACAGCGTTTAACACCCCTGAGGGGCATTATGAAAATCTAGTTATGCCTTTCGGTCTGACCAATGCTCCTGCCGTCTTTCAACATTTCGTTAATGACATTTTTAGTCATCTAATCGGCAGGTTTGTGGTAATATACCTAGATGATATTTTAATTTATTCGTCTGATCTGAGAACACATGAGGAGCATGTCAGACAAGTACTGCAGGTCCTACGGACGAATGAATTATATGCTAAGATTGAAAAATGTGTCTTCGCCGTTCAGGAAATACAATTCCTGGGTTATTTTTTATCTGCTTCAGTTTTCCGTATGGATCCTAGGAAGGTCCAGGCAATTTTAGATTGGGATCTTCCTGAGAACCTCAAAGCACTACAACGGTTCTTGGGCTTCGCGAATTTCTATAGGAAATTCATTAAAAATTATTCACTTATTGTAAAACCGCTTACTGACATGACTAGGAAGGGGACTGATTTTTCTAAATGGTCTGACGCCGCTAAAGTTGCTTTTTCCTCTCTAAAAGAGAGGTTTACCTCAGCACCTGTACTAGTCCAACCTGATGTCTCTCAGCCTTTTATTGTTGAAGTCGATGCGTCAGAGGTGGGAGTGGGGGCGGTGCTGTCTCAGGGTCCGTCTCCTGGCAAATGGCGTCCTTGTGCTTTCTTTTCGAAAAAACTATCTGCAGCAGAAAAGAACTACGATATTGGCAATAGGGAACTATTAGCTATTAAACTTGCGTTTGAGGAGTGGCGCCACTTCTTAGAGGGGGCAGTCCACCCCGTCACTGTGATTACGGACCACAAAAATCTCCTGTACCTCGAATCAGCTAAGCGTCTCACCCCTAGACAGGCTAGGTGGTCGCTATTTTTTACCAGGTTTAACTTTGTTATTACCTATCGTCCTGGGGCAAAGAACACCAAGGCTGATGCACTATCTCGTTGTTTCCCTGGAGGCGGTAATGTGAGTGATCCGGTGCCCATTCTACAAAGAGGAGTGGTTGTCTCTGCGGTACACTCTGTTTTGGAGGGGAAGGTGTTAGAGGCCCAGGGGGACGCCCCGGTCTCTTGCCCCTCAGAGAAATTGTTTGTACCGTTGAACCTACGTTTCTAATTATTAAAGGAACATCATAATTCGGCACTTGCTGGGCACCCAGGTAGTAAAGCAACCTTGGAGCTATTGTCTCGTCGTTTTTGGTGGCCAAGGTTGCGTCAGGATGTATTGGATTTTGTGTCTTCTTGTTCTACCTGTGCGCGCGCAAAAGTTTCACATACACGTCCTGCAGGGTCTCTATTACCACTCGTCATTCCCAATAGACCGTGGACACATCTGTCAATGGATTTTATCACTGACTTACCTTTGTCTGCGGGTAAAACAGTGATTTTGGTAGTAGTGGACAGGTTTAGCAAAATGGTACACTTCATTGCGTTACCCGCACTACCTAATGCTAAGACTCTTGCTCAGGTATTCGTCAGTGAAATCGTGAAGCTTCACGGGGTCCCCTCCGATGTTGTTTCGGATCGGGGTACCCAGTTTATTTCTAAATTTTGGAAAGCTTTTTGTTCCCGTTTGGGGGTACACTTGTCCTTTTCCTCAGCTTTCCATCCTCAGTCGAATGGACAGACTGAGCGAACCAACCAAAACCTTGAGACATATCTAAGATGTTTTGTGTCTGAAAACCAAGAGTTGTGGTCATCATATTTACCGTTAGCTGAGTTTGCCATAAATAATCATCGTCAGGAATCCACTGGCAAGTCACCATTTCTTGGTGCATATGGTTTTCATCCCCAATTCTGTACTTTCAAAGAGGGGGGGTCTTCTGGGGTTCCCGAAGAGGAACGTTTTTCGTCATCTCTTTCATCGGTATGGCAGAAGGTGCAAGCTAACTTGAAAAATATGGGAGGTAAATACAAATGCATGGCTGATAAGAGATGGTCGCCAGGTCCGGACCTAGGAGTGAATGACTATGTGTGGTTGTCTACTAGGAATATTAAATTGAAGGTTCCCTCTTGGAAACTGGGTCCTAGGTTTATTGGCCCTTACAAAATTGTAGCCATCATCAACCCCGTGGCTTTTCGCCTGGAGTTACCTCAGACTTTTAAAATTCATAATGTTTTTCATAAGTCGTTACTCAAAAAATATGTTCCACCTCTAGAACCATCACCGCTGCCACCCCCTCCTGTTGTCGTGGATGGTAATCTAGAATTTCAGATATCCAAAATTGTTAATTCTCGTCGGGTCCGCCGCTCTCTTCAATATCTGGTGCATTGGAGAGCTTACGGTCCCGAGGAAAGAATGTGGGTTCCTGCGTCTGAGGTAAACGCCGACAGGTTAGTTCGGGTTTTTCATGCCTCTCATCCTGAGAGACCTGGTCCTGAGTGTCCGGAGGCCCCTCGTAGAGAGGGGGGTACTGTCACGAGGGTATCGAGAACCACGCCTGACTCCGTTATACCCGGGGTCAGGAAGTCGCAGCGGTTGGCTGCACGCTCTATTTAAGATAGGGCTGTTTTCCTTATGGTAGCTTTCTGGGTTTGCTTTGCAAACCCTTTTGGCTCACTCAGGGATCCGTAGCTCCTTCTCCTCAGCTGTTCCTTGTCCAGCACTCCCAAACCTCCTTATATTCCTCTCTCACACTTCTCTGGTTGCCAGAGATAGAGCTTCCTGCCTGGACATCTATCCTGACCCACTGGAGCTCTGTTGCTGCGTTCTCTGACTGTTGATTCAGAACGCTACCCTCCGGATCCCTGTTGGACCTTTGTGGACAGTTGTTGTCGTCCACCTGGGTGTTTGTGTTTGTCTGTGTTTGTCTGTCCTCTCCCTGGTGTTTCCCTCTTAGTGCAGTGGTGAGGACTAGCGATCCCACCGGCCCGTTCACTATCTAGGGCTCATTTCAGGGAAAGCCAGGGTTTAGGCACGTGATCGCCGCACGGGTGAGGAACCCGTCTAGGGACGTCAGGGCAGTCAGGTGCCAGCCGCAAGGTGAGTTAGGGGTCACCACCTTTCCCTCTCCCTTAGGCAGGGCTTTCCCTGTTTTCCTCCCTGTGCGTGACACCGGTCATTACACAAATCAAATTATCCACGGACATAAAAAAAACGGATGCAAAACGCACATAAAAAACGGTCACACAGCCAGAAAATGGATGAACACAGATGCAAAATGGCCATGTGTGTGCATGAGGCCTAAGTGTTTATCACTAAATGTTCTAAATGCAAAATGTTTAATTAGTCTGTAATTGATGCCGATTCAAAACTGCACCCCTAGAGCAGGGGTGCACAACCATTTTTGGTCTGAGGGACGCATTGTCACAATGCTCTATTTCAAGGGGCAGCAAATAAAAAAATAATATGTTGATCGGCCCTCATTTGCATCATCCTATTACCCAGTCAAATGTAAAGTGACTGGGGAGAAATGATCGCTATCACATTCATTCCTCCTTCATTTACTTATATTGATTATCGGTAGCACATTTCTGATTACACACAGAGAGGTGCGGCACGATTGCACCGACTAGATATCAGGAATGAGCGTTCCTATGAACACTTCCCAGTAATTGACCTGAATATCTCATAGTGTATTAGGGTCTTAAAGGGATTTCCCAGGAAAAATGAATTTTTAACCCCTTAGTGACCAAGCCTGTTTGGGCCTTTATGACCAAGCGTTTTTCTTCCTTTTTTCATGGTCTCGTTCCAAAAGCTATAACTTTTTTATTTTTCCATCTATATAGCTTTATGAGGGCTTGTTTTTTACGGGACAAGTTGTACTTTTTAATGGCACCATTTTGGGGTACACATAACTTTCTGATTAACTTTTATTAACTTTTTCTAAGAGGGAGATGGGGAAAAATAGCAATACTGCCACTACGTTTTTACATTATAAATTTTACGGCGTTCATTTTTCGGTAGAAATAACATAATATCTTTATTCTCTGGGTCAGTACGATTACAGTGATACTAAATACTTTTTTAAGTTTTACTACTTTTTTTCCAATAAAACCCCTTTTATTAACCAAAAAAATGATTTTGCATTGCCACGTCACAAGACCCATAACTTTTTTTTTTTTTTTTCTATGGAGTTGTGTGAGAGCTTGATTTTTTAGGGACAACTTGTATTTTTCATTAGTATCATTTTGGAGTAAATTCCGCTTTTTGATCGCTCGTTATTACGTTTTTTTTTGGTGGAAACTAAGAATAAATTAGAAATTCTGTTGTTGTTTTTTTACGGCGTTCACCATAGGGGATAATTTATGTAATATTTATGTAGTCCGGGTCGTTTACGGACGCGGCAATACCAAACATATGGGGGATATTTTCTTTTTGCAATTTTTTTCATTGAAAAGCGTATTTTCAATAGAAAAAAAGCATATTTTTTTATTTTATGGAATTTTTTTATTTAGTAAATGTGTATTTTTTTTACTACTTAAAATTCCCACAAGGGGACTATAATATACAGTATTTTGATTGCTTTTAAAATGTAATGCATTATCTCTATAATTGTCATGGAACCATGAACCAGACGTACAACAAGAGATAAGTGGAAAATAAGAAGGTTTTATTGAAGAGCAAGCCGTAAGCAAAGTCCGAACGGATGGCTAAACCGAAGCAGGGTCTTGCGGAGACAGAGGTCAGGAACCAGAAGGGTAGTCAGACGAAGCCAGGAACAGGAACCAACGGGGTAGTCAGACGAAGCCGGAATCAGGAACCAACGGGGTAGTCAGACGAAGCCGGAATCAGGAACCAACGGGGTAGTCAGACGAGGCCAGGATCAGGAACCAGAAGCAGCAGCAGTCTTGGAAGCATGTGAACACAGGAGGACCAAGCAAGGAACTGAAGCCACAGACCTCCTATATATATGAGCTGGGCATCCAGCTCCTCCCAGTGGGAAGGAGGAGCCGCAGGGTGGGAGGCTACAAGAAAACCCAGAAACCAAGATGGCCGCCAGCACATGTCAAACGAAGGGAACAGCAAGGAGGTAAGACCATGACAGTACCTCCCCCTCAAGGGCCCCTCCTCCGCGGAGTAAGGAACGGTTTCTGAGGGAAGCGTGCGTGGAAGGCTCGGAGCAAAGCAGGAGCATGGACATCTGCGGAGGGAACCCAGGAACGCTCCTCTGGACCATAACCACGCCAATGGACCAAAAACTGCACCCGGCCGCGGACCAGGCGTGAGTCCAGGATATTGCTCACCTCATACTCCTCACGATTGCCCACTTGGACCGGACGAGGCCGAGGAATCGAGGAAGTGAAACGATTACACACCAGTGGCTTCAACAGGGAGACATGAAACACGTTGGAGATCCGCATGCCAGGAGGAAGCGCAAGGGCATAGGCTACCGGGTTTACCCTGCGAAGCACTCGGAAGGGACCAACAAAGCGAGGCGCCAGCTTGGGAGTGGGCACTCGAAGGTTGAGGTTGCGGGTGGACAACCATACGCGGTCTCCGACCTGGTAGGAAGGAGCGGGCGCTCGTCTGCGATCAGCCTGGAGTTTCTGGCGCTGCGCAGAGACCTCAAGGGACCTCTGGATCTGTACCCAAGAAGCACGTAGGACGGAAAGGTGATCCTCCACAGCCGGAATATCCTGGGGAGAGAATACCTCCGGTAACACGGCAGGTTGGAACCCATAATTGGCCATGAAGGGAGACGTCCCAGAGGAAGAGTTCACCGCCGTGTTCCTGGCAAACTCAGCCCAAGGCAGGAGGTCAACCCAATTGTCTTGGTGATCGGAGACATAGCAACGAAGGAATTGCTCCAAGGCCTGATTGGATCGTTCTGCGGCCCCATTGGACTGAGGGTGGTAGGCCGAGGAGAAAGAGAGATGAATCCCCAACTGGGAGCAAAAGGCGCGCCAGAACCTGGACACAAACTGACTCCCCCGATCCGACACAATCTCCTTGGGCAAACCGTGCAACCGGAAGACCTCCCTGGCAAAAATCGAGGCCAACTCTTGTGCAGAGGGTAACTTCTTGAGAGGAACACAGTGGCACATTTTGGAAAACCGATCCACAATCATGAGAATGACCGTATGGCCTCGGGATGCAGGGAGGTCCACAATGAAATCCATCCCCAGGTGTGACCATGGACGCTCCCCGGTGGCTATGGGTTGCAAAAGGCCCAACGGAAGGTGCAGAGGGGACTTACTCTGGGCACAAACGGAGCATGCCGCTACATATGCGGCGATGTCGGAACGTAGAGAAGGCCACCAGAACAGACGTGAAACCGCCCAGGACAGCTGATTCTTTCCAGGGTGCCCCGCGGCCTTGGAGTTCTGGTAGGTTCGCAACAACCGAGTGCGCAACTCCTCAGGCACAAAACATCTGCCGTTGGGTCTCCCAGAGGGAGCACCAGATTGAGCCGCCAAAATCTGCTCACCCAGAGGAGAAGTCAGGCTGGTGCGAATAGCGGCCAGGATCTGATTCGGGGGTATGACCGTAGTCGGAATCGACTCCTCCCCGGACAGCTCGGAGTACTGCCGTGATAAGGCATCCGCTCTGATGTTCTTGGAGCCGGGTAGGTAGGAGACCACGTAATTAAAACGTGACAAGAACAGAGCCCATCTGGCCTGACGTGGTGTCAATCTCTTGGCCTCAGAGAGGTAGGTCAGATTCTTGTGGTCCGTCAGGATGAGAACCGGAACCACCGAGCCCTCGAGCAAGTGCCTCCATTCTTTAAGGGCCTGCACGATGGCCAATAACTCCCTGTCACCAATCTGATAGTTGCACTCCGCGGAAGACAGTTTCCGGGAGTAAAACCCACAAGGAAGCAGAGGACCCTCTGGTGTTCTACGCTGAGACAGGAGGGCGCCTACTCCCGTCTCAGACGCGTCCACCTCGAGGACAAAAGGCAACCCAGGGTTGGGATGCGACAGAATCGGAGCCGACACAAAGGCGGACTTTAGAGCCTCAAAAGCTCGGATGGCCTCGAGCGGCCAGACCTGAGGATTACTGCCCTTCCTGGTCAGATCCGTGAGAGGCTTGGCTAGCATGGAAAAGTCCCTGATGAACTTCCGATAATAATTGGCGAAGCCCAAAAAGCGCTGCAGGGCACGAAGCCCACTGGGCTGGGGCCACTGTAAGACAGCCGAAACCTTCTCAGGATCCATGGAGAACCCCTCAGCGGAAATGATGTAACCTAAGAAGGTTACCTGGGATCGGTGAAATTCGCATTTCTCAAGCTTACCGAACAGCTTGTTCTCTCGTAAGCGTTGCAACACTCGTCTGACATCCAGAATGTGGGCCTCCATGGATGCAGAATATACCAAGATGTCATCCAAATAGACCACCACACACTGCTGCAACAGGTCACGGAAAACATTGTTGATGAATTCCTGGAAGACTGCGGGCGCATTGCACAACCCAAAGGGCATAACCAAGGATTCATAATGACCGGTCCTGGTGTTAAACGCGGTCTTCCACTCATCGCCCGCCTTGATCCTTACCAGGTTATATGCCGCCCTCAGGTCGAGTTTGGTAAAGACCGTGGCCCCTTTGAGGCGATCGAACAGCTCGGAAATCAAGGGTATCGGGTAAGCGTTCTTGATCGTGATGCGATTGAGACCCCTGTAATCGATGCAAGGCCTCAACTCGCCGCCCTTCTTTTTCACAAAGAAAAATCCAGCCCCTGCCGGGGACGAGGATTTGTGAATGTGTCCGCGTGAAAGCGCCTCCCTCACGTACTCCTCCATGGCCTCATTCTCCGCTACCGACAGTGGATAGACTTTGCCACGAGGAGGAACGGCACCGGATTGTAACTCTATGGCACAATCGTATGGGCGGTGCGGAGGTAGGGCAACCGCGCGCACCTTATCGAATACATCCCGGTACTCTTCGTATTCAGGAGGCAACAGAGAGTCCGAGGAAGTACACAGCAACTTGACAGGCCCATGGATGCAACTAGCCCCACACTGCGGTGACCACGAGAGGATCTCGACCGATCTCCAATCGAAAGTCGGATTATGCTTCTGGAGCCAGGGGTACCCCAAGACCACCGAGTAGTGTGGAGACGAAATAACCTGGAGACAGACCGACTCTCTGTGAACGGCACCAATGGCTATCCCCACTGGAAGGGTCTCATGAGTCACGTGTGGCGGCAGAAGGGGTCTGCCGTCTATCGCCTCAAGAGCCAGTGGGGAACCTCGAGGCTGCAGAGGAATGGAATTGGCGGCAACGAACACTCTATCAATGAACAAACCACCAGCACCAGAGTCCACCAACGCCTGGGTCGTCACCGAGCCCCCGACCCAGGAGAGGACAACCGTGATCAGTGGTTTGTCAACACGGGAAACCGGGGACGAGGAGACTCCACCCAAGATCTGCCCCCGACAGGACCTCAGGTGCGAGCGTTCTCCCGGACGGTTCGGACATGCCAACCGAAAATGCCCACCGAGACCACAGTACATGCATCGGCCCTCGCGTCTCCGGAGTACCCTCTCCCCCTCAGACAGGCGAGCAAACCCCCGCTGCATGGGTTCACCCCCAGACAAGTCATCCCCAGGAGGCGTGGGAGGAGAGGGAGGCACGGGTGGGACAGCAAACGTAGGCGCCAATCTGTTAGGAGACCTCCGCAGGCTCTCCTTAAAGGAAGGTCTCTCCCTGAGTCTGGTGTCAATCAAAATCAGGAAAGAAATAAGAGACTCGAGCTCCACTGGTAGGTCCTTAGCTGCAACCTCATCCTTCAAGGCATCCGAGAGACCATGAGAGAAAGCAGCGACCAGAGCCTCATTATTCCAGCCCACCTCTGCTGCCAGGGTACGAAACTCAATGGCGTATTCAGCTACGGATCGTGAACCCTGTCTGATGGACATAAGGAGCTTCGCAGCAGAGGCAGCACGAGCCGGCACATCGAATACCTTCCGAAGAGAAGCAACAAAACCGGAAAACTCGGCAACCACCGGATTGTTGTTCTCCCATAAAGGGCTGGCCCAGGCCAAGGCCTTGTCCGAGAGCAGCGAGATCAAGAAGCCCACCCTTGATCTCTCAGTAGGAAAGGCATGTGGCAGCAACTCGAAGTAAATGCCCACCTGGTTAAGGAAACCTCGGCACTGAGTTGGCTCTCCCCCAAAGCGCTGTGGAAGGGGGGCAGAACCGGTCATACCCTGAAACACCACAGGCGCAGCAACAGGTGTCAGGGTAGACTCTGGCGCAACAACCGGAGCGGCAGTAGGAGCGGGCCCAGGAGCGACAACCGACCCATCGGCAACGGAAGCTAAATGAGCCGTGCGTTCAAGCAGGGTTTGCAACGCCACAGCGAACCGACCCAACAGGTGATCCTGCTGATCAAGTCTGGCAACCAGCGTAGGTAGCGAGGGTGGCCCTGTACCGTCAGAATTCATGGCTTGGTCCTAATGTCATGGAACCATGAACCAGACGTACAACAAGAGATAAGTGGAAAATAAGAAGGTTTTATTGAAGAGCAAGCCGTAAGCAAAGTCCGAACGGATGGCTAAACCGAAGCAGGGTCTTGCGGAGACAGAGGTCAGGAACCAGAAGGGTAGTCAGACGAAGCCAGGAACAGGAACCAACGGGGTAGTCAGACGAAGCCGGAATCAGGAACCAACGGGGTAGTCAGACGAAGCCGGAATCAGGAACCAACGGGGTAGTCAGACGAGGCCAGGATCAGGAACCAGAAGCAGCAGCAGTCTTGGAAGCATGTGAACACAGGAGGACCAAGCAAGGAACTGAAGCCACAGACCTCCTATATATATGAGCTGGGCATTCAGCTCCTCCCAGTGGGAAGGAGGAGCCGCAGGGTGGGAGGCTACAAGAAAACCCAGAAACCAAGATGGCCGCCAGCACATGTCAAACGAAGGGAACAGCAAGGAGGTAAGACCATGACAATAATGCATTACATTTCAATATCAATGCTATTCAAAGATTGACCAGCAGGCTGCGCCAGAGAGGCACAGCCTGCTGGAGAGAACTGCAGACAGGCTCGGGGCCCTGAACGGAAGCAAGGTAAGCTTCCCAACACATCAGCAACCCGCGATCTTATTTTCGGGGTGCTGATGGGAGACAGAGGGAGTCCGCTCCCTCTGTCACCACTTTACATGCAGTGGGCGCCATTGCGCCCGGCATGTAAAGGGTTAAACAGCCTGGATCGGCACTTCTGCCGGCCAGGGCTGTTAGAGCAGGGCCACGGCTGTCATGTGAGAGCCGGGTCCGTGCTCCCCGCTGCACGGGGGAGTCGTGCAGCGCTTAGACTGGGCCGCCGTAAAAACGCGGCGGCCCAGCCTAAGGCCCCTTAGTAACCGCCGTAAAAAGGCGTATGGGTGGTCACTAAGGGGTTAACAAGTTCTTGCAGCATGGCCCCTGAAACCGAAGAGTTGTACTTACCTGCTCCCCACGCTGTTTTTACTTGGCAGTGCATGGCTATGGTCACATACACCACTCCATCCAATAACTGGCTTCTGCGATGATTTAGCCACTAGCAGCATGTCACCACTGAAGCCAGTCATTGACTGGAGCACTGTATGTGACCATGGCCATGCACTGACAGGTTTAAAAGTGCAGGAACCGGAAGATGGAGGCAGAAAGGGCAGCGCAAAGGACCAGAGCGGCAAGGAGCAGGTAAGTGTGAATCTTCTGTTTCAGGGGCCATGCTGCAGGAAATTTTTAAAAGTCATTCTTACAGGAAAAGTGGCGACATTTCCTTCCTGCTTCCTATTCATAAATCAACGATTTCCTTCACTGCAGAGGATGGCGCTCCCTGGTTATTACCACTTCCTGACAGTTATAGGCGCCATCTAATAACCAGTAAGCATTTTTACTTACTAGTGGGGAAAGCCCTTATTGGTTAACACTTTAATAACCATTGATTCAAAATATTTCATTTTTATTTAAAAAAAATACCAAATAAAAAAAATATTTGGAAAAATTAGCAAATTAGAATTTCTCTACTTTTAAAATAGATAGTAATGCCTCCAAAAATAGTTATTACTTTACATTCCCCATATGTCTACTTCATGTTTGGATCATTTTGAAAATTAAGCAAATCTTAAAATGTTTAAGAAAATTTCCAAAACCCAATTTTTTCAGGCCCAGTTCAGGTCTGAAGTATCTTTGTGGGGCTTACATATTAGAAACCACCCATAAATCACCCCATTTTAGAAACTACTCCCCTCTAGGTATTCAAAACAGATTTTAGAAACTTTATTAACTCTTTAGGTGTTCCACAAGAATTAAAGAAAAATGTAGATGAAATTAAAAATTTTTACATTTTTGGCAGATTTTCAATTTTAATACATTTTTTTCAGTAGAAAAGCAAGGGTTAACAGCCAAACAAAATTCTATATTTATTGCCCTGATTTTGTAATATACAGAAACACCCCATATGTGGTCGGAAACTGCTGTACAGGCACACGACACTGCGCAGAAGTAAAAGAACTGGTTTTTGGAAGGCAGATTTCGCAGGGATAATTTTAAGCTGCCATGTCACATTTGAAGACCTCCTGCACTCCATAAAAATGACTGGAATGCACTCCATAAAAATGGCCCCAATTTTGGAAACTACGGGATAAGGTGTCAGTTTTGTTGGTACTATTTTAGGGTACATATGATTTTTAGTTGCTCTATATTACACTTTTTATGAGGCAAGGTAACAAGAAATAGCTGTTTTGGTACCGTTTTTATTTTTTGTTATTTACAATGTTCATTAGACAGGTTAGATCATGTGATATTTTTAGGTGTAGAGTAGGTTGTCACAGACGTGACAATACCAAATATGACATCTTTTTGGTTGTTTGTTTTAGTTTTACATAATAAAGCATTTTTGAAAAAAAGCCATAGTTTAAAAAAAAGAAAATTGGGCGACTGTATAGGGGCTCATTTTTTTTCGGTATGAGATGACGGTTTGATTGGTACTATTTTATGGTGCATATTACTTTTTGATCGCTTGGTATTACACTTTTTGTGATGTAAGGTGACAAAAAATGACTTTTTTAACACACTTTTTATTTAATTTTTTTGACGGTGTTTATCTGAGGGGTTAGGTCATGTAATATTTTTATAGAGCAGGTCGTTTCGGATGTGGCAATACCTAAAATGTATACTTTATTTATTTATTTAAGTTTTACACAATAATATCATTTTTGAAACAAAAAAAAACATGTTTTAGTTTCTCCATATACTGAGAGACATACAGTACAGACCAAAAGTTTGGACACACCTTCTCATTCAAAGAGTTTTCTTTATTTTCACGACTATGAAAATTGTAGATTCACACTGAAGGCATCTAAACTGTGAATTAACACATGTGGAATTATATACATAACAAAAAAGTGTGAAACAACTGAAAATATGTCATATTCTAGGTTCTTCAAAGTAGCCACCTTTTGCTTTGTTTACTGCTTTGCACACTCTTGGCATTCTCTTGATGAGCTTCAAGAGGTAGTCATCTGAATTGGTTTTCACTTCACAGGTGTGCTCTGTCAGGTTTAATAAGTGGGATTTCTTGCCTATAAATGGGGATGGGATCATCATTGGTGTTGTGGAGAAGTCAGGTGGATACACAGCTGATAGTCCTACTGAATAGACTGTCAGAATTTTTATTATGGCAAGAAAAAAGCGGCTAAGTAAAGAAAAACGAGTGGCCATCATTACTTTAAGAAATGAAGGTCAGTCAGTCCAAAAAATTGGGAAAACTTTTAAAGTGTCCCCAAGTGCAGTCACAAAAACCATCAAGTACTACAAAGAAACTGGCTCACATGCGGACCGCCCCAGGAAAGGAAGACAGAGAGTCACCTCTGCTGCAGAGGATAAGTTCATCCGAGTCACCAGCCTCAGAAATCGCAGGCTAACAGCAGCTCAGATTAGAGACCAGGTCAATGCCACACAGAGTTCTAGCAGCAGACACATCTCTAGAACAACTGTTAAGAGGAGACTGTGTGAATCAGGCCTTCATGGTAACATATATGTTAGGAAACCACTGCTAAGGACAGGCAACAAGCAGAAGAGACTTGTTTGGGCTAAAGAACACAAGGAATGGACATTAGACCAGTGGAAATCTGTGCTTTGGTCTGATGAGTCCAAATTTGAGATCTCCATGTCTTTGTGCGACGCAGAAAAGTTGAACGGATGGACTCTACATGCCTGGTTCCCACCGTGATGCATGGAGGAGGAGGTGTGATGGTGTGGGGGTACTTTGCTGGTGACACTGTTGGGGATTTATTCAAAATTGAAGGCATACTGAACCAGCATGGCTACCACAGCATCTTGCAGCGGCATGCTATTCCATCCGGTTTGCGTTTAGTTGGACCATAATTTATTTTTCAACAGGACAATGACCCCAAACACACCTCCAGGCTGTGTAAGGGCTATTTGACCATGAAGGAGAGTGATGGGGTGCTGCGCTGGATGACCTGGCCTCCACAGTCACCGGACCTGAACCCAATCGAGATGGTTTGGGGTGAGCTGGACCGCAGAGTGAAGGCAAAATGGCCAACAAGTGCTAAGCAACTCTGGGAACTCCTTCAAGACTGTTGGAAAACCATTTCAGGTGACTACCTCTTGATGCCTTCAGTGTGAATCTACAAATTTTATAGTCATGGAAATAAAGAAAACTCTTTGAATGAGAAGGTGTGTCCAAACTTTTGGTGTGTACTGTAGTTTTTTTTTTTTTTTGGGAGATTTTGGGAGATTGACCTAGGTAGGGTCTCAGTTTTTGCGAGATGAGATGACGGTTTAAATGGCACTATTTTGGAGCGCATATGACTTTTTGATCGCTTGCTATTACATTTTTTTGTGATGTAAGGTGACAAAAGATGACTTTTTTTACACTGTTTTTATTTTTATTTTTTACGGTGTTCACCTGAGGGGTTAGGTCATGTGGTATTTTTATTGAGCAGGTTGTTACGGATGCGGAGATACCTAATATGTCTACCTTTTATTTACTTTTTTTACAAATAAATTAGAGGTGGGACGACGAATCCACGAATCCCTCTGGATTCATGGACTCGAATCCCGACCTTATTTACAAAATTCGAATCCGACGAATTCTCAAGACAGCAATACAGATGACTTGCCTGTGCTGCAGCAGGAGAGGGAGATGAGTGCTTGCCGGGGCTGGGACTCAAACCCACAACCTTCTGCAGCTGTCATATATATAGAGAGAGAGATATAGCAGAGCTGAGTGTGCTGGGGCAGCTGTCATGTGTATAGATGTAGCAGAGCTGGCAGCTGTCATGTGTATAGATGTACACTGGCTATAACAGCTAACAGAGTCTACAGTAGAAGTAAGTAGCTATGAAGCTCGAACCCACAACCTTCTGTATCAGAGACAAGGCACTTACCCACACAGCTATAAGAGCTTCATAGCTACTTACTTCTACTGTAGACTCTGTTAGCTGTTATAGCCAGTGTACATCTATACACATGACAGCTGCCAGCTCTGCTATATCTATACACATGACAGCTGCCCCAGCACACTCAGCTCTGCTATATCTCTCTCTCTATATATATGACAGCTGCCCCAGCAAACTCAGCTCTACTACATCTATACACATGACAGCTGCCCCAGCACACTCAGCTCTGTTATATCTTTAATTAAATATATAGCAGAGCCTAGTGTGCTGGGGCAGCTGTCATGTGTATAGATGTAGCAATGCTGGGTGTGCTGGGATAGCTGTTATGTGTATAAATGTAACAGAGCTGGGTGTGCTGGGGCAGCTATCATATAGCGATATAGCAGAGCTGGGTGTGCTGGGGCAGCTGCTATGTGTATAGATGTAGCAGTGCTGAGTGTGCTGGGGCAGCTGCCATATAGAGATATAGCAGATCTGAGTCTGCTAGGGCAGCTGTCATGTGTATTAATGTACACCGCTATCAAAGTTATGACAGAGTCTACAGTAGAAGTCTCATATTTTTTCAGGCAGTGGCTATGCAGCTCTTGTAGCTGTGTGGTTACCTCTAATGCAGAAGGTCTTGGGTTCGAGTCCCAGCAGAAACTTTTCTGAAATACACAAGCACTGACTCCATATATGGACATACAGAGCGGGACACAGGCCGTAAGTGGCCTGCATCGCATCGCTGACATG
Organism: Bufo gargarizans; assembly: GCF_014858855.1. Lineage (NCBI taxonomy): Eukaryota > Metazoa > Chordata > Amphibia > Anura > Bufonidae > Bufo > Bufo gargarizans. Next base: position 205,607,516 of record NC_058083.1, read on the forward strand.
GAGGTAAGTATAAGTGTTTATTTTGTTTAATACCGGACTCTTACTGCCACATAGGGGGAGCAGGAGGTGCTTGATACTGGCACATGGGGGGGAAGGATGGGAAGGAGAGAGGCACTTGATACTGGCACATTGGGAGGGGGAAGAGATGGCACTATGATACTGGCACATCGGGGGCAGATGGCACTATGATACTGGCAAATCGGGGGGGAGATGGCACTATGATATTGGCACATTGGGGGGGTTTGGCACTATGATACTGGCACATTGGGGGAAGCTTGGCACTATGATATTGGCTGGCACATGGGGTGAGGGGGTGGGAAGGAGAGAGGCACTTGATACTGGCACATTGGGAGGGGGGAGATGGCACTATGATACTGGTACATGGGGGAAAGGAGATGGCACTATGATACTGGCACATGGGGGGGAAGGAGAGAGGCACTTGATACTGGCACATGGGGGGGTTGGCACTATGATACTGGCACATGGGGGGTGGGAAGGAGAGAGGCACTTGATACTGGCACATTGGGGGGGAGATGGCACTATGATACTGGCACATAGGGGGGAGGAGAGAGGCACTTAATACTGGCACATTGGGGGAGATGGCACTATGATACTGGCACATGGGGAGGTGGGTGGGAAGGAGAGAGGCACTTGATATTGGCACATTGGGAGGAGGGGGAGATGGCACTATGATACTGGCACATTGGGGGGGAGATGGCACTATGATACTGGCACATAGAGAGGTGGGTAGCAACGAGAGAGGCACTTGATACTGGTGCATTGGGGGGAGATGGCACTATGATACTGGCACATAGTGGGGGGAGGAGAGAGGCACTTGATACTGGCACTTTGGTGGGGGGGGCGAGATGGCACTATGATACTGGGACATGGGGGGGAGGAGAGAGGCACGTGATACTGGCACATGGGGGGCATCTATGGGGACACTTACTGGCACATTATTGGGGGCATTATGAAGGGTCCCTTTTTACTGACACATTATTGGGGGACACTATGGGGGCATCTACTGAGGCCACAAAGAAGGGGTATTTTATATGGGGAGCTATGTGTGGTACTAGTATTATCAGGGGGGTTATTTGTTTCTGCAGTATAGTATTGGGGAGCACAGTGGCACAGTATTGTGGTAGGATGATTTGTCCAAAAGATGCGAGAATTTTGTCAAACTGCAGATACGAAAAATGGCTGGAAACTGGAGGTCTGCTCTGAAGGTCTGAAAGGAGAAGATGAGGAAAGAGAACATCTACATCAAAGAGACATCACTGGATGTAAGAGTTATGTACGCTGTATTACCCTGTATTTCCAATTTTTTTCGAATCCGAATACTTTGTTAAAAAAGTAAGGACTCTTTATTTTTTTTTTATATTAAAAGAATATTGAGTTTGGATCACTTAGTTTCTTACACCGTTCACACAATTCTTATGTACAGGATTCGTAGGATTCGAGATTCAAAAGATTCAAGAGATTTAAGAACCTTTTCGGATTCGGATTCTAAAAAAATTGGATTTGTCCCACCTTTAAAAGAAATGTTTTAGTGTCTTCATAGTCTATGAGCCATAGTGTTTTTTTTGGGTGGGGCAATTGTCTTAGGTAGGGGCTCATTTTTTGTGGGATGAGGTGACGGTTAGATTGGTACTATTCTGAGGGGCAGACACCTTTTTGATCGCTTGTTGTTGCACTTTTAGTGATGTAAGGTGACAAAAAAATGGTAGCACAGTTTTTGTTTTGTGTTCACCTGAGGGGTTAGGTGATATTTTTATAGAGGTCGATACGGACGTGGCGATACCTAATATGTCTACTTTTGTTATTTTCCCAAATTTTTTTACTTTATTTTGGGAAAAGGACACTTTTGTTACTTGAAACTTAAATTTTTTTAATTATAAACCCCCCCCCCACACTTTTTTCACTTTTGTCCCACTGAGGAACTTTATGTTTTCAGGGTTTGATCCCTGTTTAAATTCAGTACAATACAATTGAACTCTCAGCGTCTTACACAGTAAGACGCTGACAGGTGCCTAGGAGACCCAGCCCTCAGGCTGGATCTCCTGGGCTACCGTAGCTGGCAGGCTCAGATGCCTGTGTAAGGCATCGGGGCTGCCATGGCAACCATCGGCCCCCTGCCAGCGCAGCAGGTGGGGGCTGATGGAGTCAGAGGGAGCCCCCACATTCTGTAAACCCTGCACGTGCCGCGGTCAGAGCTAACCGTGGCATGTGAAAGAGTTAATCCGCCGGCATCATCGCATACGGCTCCTGCACCCGCCCGATCTCATGGACATGCATGTGAAGGGGTTAAATATGCAAACTGACTACAAAATAAATTATTATAATTAGTTCCCTATTTTTGGTTGGTTGTTTTGTTATATGATATGCATAGTTTCACATGAATGGGGCGATAATGGAAACGGTTTTGGTTGGTGTGGGTGTTTTTTCTTCTATGTATTACTCTTTTTTATCTTTTTTAACTTAATTTTTGATATAATGTATCTTAAGGTACTGCGCGCTTGGCTTCCTGTATGTCTCCACTACCTATCAGTGCTCAAGAACCCGCAGTGTACAGTGACTCAGATGCCCACAGATTGGTAAATACCTGATTCTGGGTGTTCGTCTGTTTGACTGTCTGTCCTGCGTTTTTCTTATTTTTCTTTTGTGTTGTTACGTCCGGAGTGAAGGGAATACAGGAGGCTGGACCCTATTGATTAAACTGGATATTGAGCTTGCCCTGGCCGATGGCACAGCTCGATTTGAAAGGGCTGCTTACTCGTGCTCGCACTGAGTGCTGTATGACGTCACAGCAAGAGCTACGGGTGACTAGGAGGACCAAAGTTATCCCAACGCGTATTCTTCGTCAGGTCCGTGTCTCCTCCCTTGCTTAACCCCTTCATGCCTCGTGCATTAAGTTGTCGATTATTTAAAAGCGAATAGTTCAATTTCTGAGTTTAACCTTGAATTTAATTTTTAATATATTTCTGCTACAAATAATATCCCCCAAGAGGTCATAAAAAGACCTTTGGGAGACAATGACACTTTTCGTTAATTTTTCACTGTTTCCTTTTTATTTTTTACTTTTATTATTTTATTGTATAATTTTTTTTTATAATTGGCTTATTACTTATTTAAATATATTTTTGCCACATAATATGTCCCCCAAGAGGTCATAAAAAGACTGTTGGGGGACAATGAACACACTTTTATTTAGCAATTTTTCCTTTAATTTTTTTTTTTATAATTTTTTAACTTATTTTTTAATATATTTTGTCCACATAATTTGTTCCAAAGAAGTCACTGAAAGACCTTTGGGAACACAGACTTTTTTGTGTACTATTTCCACTGTAACTGGGGCATCCAAAGGAAGATAGATAGGCAGAGCTGATCAGGGTCTTCTGACCCTGCAGCTCTGCACTCCTCTGCCGCCAAGTTGGGCCCACCCTGCATAGCATACCGCTCACCTATCCGAGGAGAAGGCAGAAGCGCTGATACACTACTTCTGCCTTCTCCTCGGCTCCCCCACTGTCACTTACAGCGGGGGACCAGTCATGCTCCTGCTACAGTTAGGGAGCAGGAGCTGTAATGCTCCATCATGCAGCACTGCAGGCAGAAACACAGCTGATCGCACGAGGACGGGGGCCCCAAACCTTGGCTCTGGTGGCCGCATGCGGACTGCGGGCCGTGCACCCCTTCCCTAGAGCATGGAACTATATGAGCAGCCTGTTCATTGTTTTGCATGCGTCCATACAGCTTTCTTCTATTATAATGATCTGTACTTTAGCAGCACATTGCGAGATTACGGCAATCTATCGGTAAAGAAAGGAGGAGATTCGGAGAACGTAGGCGGTGCTGGGGTCCTTCACAGGCGGGCGTGGCTGGGCACCAGGAAGGTTCGTACAGACCCTTGGGCACCTTACAAGACTAATTTACATATCTCTAAAATCCTTTTTTAAAGAAAATAAAAGCACACAGCCCTATAGGACAGGTATATTGCGGACATGCTAGCGGCGATCTAGCCGTGCATGTCCACAGCTCTATAGCCTAAAACTTGGTGACAGAATTCCTTTAAGTATAATCTTTATTCTCTTTTGATAGCACCTGCACAACATTTCTTCAGGATCTTTTATAAATGATAACATCCCTGTAAGATGGCTGGTGTTGGCTGGGCCAAAGACACATGATAATTATATAGAGGCATAGAAAATTTGCAACTTCATCTGTCACCAAACCTGTCTGTTAATTCACAGGGCCAGCAGAATGTAGGGGAGAGTTATGAGTGTGTGTGGGGGGGGGTGCTTGGAAAGCATGGAGCTAAATATGTTTGTGCCGCAAACTCTTCATACAAGTTGTAGCTGAAAGAAGTCATTATAGTACAATTGCAGCGGTGGGGTCCTGTTTCCTGCCACACTCCAAAGACATACTGATAGAGACCATAGATTGTGAACCCCATTGCGGACAGCTGGATGCTAATATCTGATGCGAAATATATCAGCGCTATATGTGTGTTAAATAAATAAATCATAATAGGCTTGGCTGAATGGAGAAGAAAAAGGAAACTAAATGACTACACTCATTTATCACCTGTGAGTCACTGGATATAACTGTTTATTATTTTTTAGTATTTTATTAATTGGTCCAGTCTGTGATACTTTGCACACCATAATGACTTTCTTAGTAGTGTGGTAATGCTCACTTACAGTAAGGTGGTAATTTCTGATATTCCTTAAGTATTTCTATTTAGCAAAACTATTGAAGTATAATTCAGTCACAGTATGTCGTAGTAGGGTTAATCTATGCATATAGATTCCAGATTCTGGTACAGCAATACCGAGTGTAAATGTTTCTGAGCGACATTTACATTCATCACTCATACCATTGATAACAATTATTTTTATGGCATTACTATTGATGAAGAACAATAAACTATGGTTTTATCGTTGATCTTTTTTGTTAGCACTAAACAATTATCATTATGATTGCTTAGAAACAAGTAAATTATGACAATAATTGCCAAGTATAAATGGGCCTTTAATGGGGACTTAGGCTTAGTGCTTATGAGCGGTAAATACAGCCTTGATAGTAAAGGTATATAAAATCTTGTGCCTTGTAATATAGCTTAATTACCTTTTGTTAAATTATTGTCTAGTTGTTTTAACTTTGTACAAAGCAGAAAAAATGTTACCTGAAGTCCTCCACAAAAAAGATCTTATTATAGCTTAATTTTTATTCAAATTGTGGCTTGTGTGCTTTAATACACCCTGCCGCTCAGCTTAACAGTACCTGAAACTCCTAATAGCCAGGCAGACTGCAATACCATTACTGCAATGTAAGCCAAAATTACAGGCATTTTATCACTGGTTTTGTCACACTTGCTGCTTAAACAAACAGTTCAGGGAAAATGTTTCTAAAGCGAAAACTTGCCTGCCACATTGAAGAGGTTTTTTGTCTTAGGTGCTGACAACCCCAGTAGTCGGAAGGTGTGCTCCATTAAAAAAAATAATACTAGCCTATCCACAATCCAGCTGTACCAATGCCTTGCAGACTAAAAGTAGCTTGTTCCCAAGACCATCACATGTGCTTTAACAGTGTGTGAACAGTGTGACTGCTGAGGCCTGTGATTGGTCACAGAGCTCACAGGACAAAGCCACTTCCGGTTCAAGAACTCGTCAGCGGCACGGGAAAGGGGAGACTGCAACAGGAGAGTGGATGACCTTCCGATCACTGGGGTTTAAAGTCAATGTTGGAAAACTGAAAAACTGAACCAAAACCCTGCATTCTGCATTTTACAAGAAATACAGACTTTTACAAGCAACATGAAAAAAATTGACACTTATTTATTTCAGCTGAAGCTAGTAAAATCAGTACTGTCCAGATGCTGTAAAGTCACAATAAAAAAAGTTTTATCAGTCAACTAATTGAATTAGCAGATCATCTGACTTGTGCAGAGGAATCCACCCTGACACATAACCAAAGATGAAAACTTGTTTTTGCCAGTTTTTCACAATAGATCTATAGTTCTCCAAACAACATAGGCTTCAACTAGATGCCAATTGTTTTTCTATGATTCTCCCCCGTAGTTTTATTGGGCAATCTGTACTGCAGTCCAATAGGAATCCTTTAAAAATAAAGTAAAAATAGTGCAGCTTCGCCACACTAAGTACTTCAGCAGCACTTGTCATACCCCATAATAAAAGCATAAAATGCCTGATCCTGGTTTTCAGCACTTCCAGTTTTCAGTGATCGCAAAATTAGTGGAGAGATAGAAGGATACAGTAAGAACTGCTGAAACTTCTCTCTTTCACAGGTTAGACTTCTTTCACACCTGCGTCTGAGTGTTCTGGCCGGCAGCCAACGCCGGAAATTACATAGTAACATAGTACATAAGGCCGAAAAAAGACATTTGTCCATCCAGTTCAGCCTGTCATCCTGCAAGTTGATCCAGAGTAAGGCAAAAACAAACTGTGAGGTAGAAGCCAATTTTCCTCACTTTAGGGGAATAAAAAATTATTTCCTGACTCCAATCAGGCAATCAGAATAACTCCCTGGATCAACGACCCCTCTCTAGTAGCTATAGCCTGTAATATTATTACACTCCAGAAATACATCCAGGCCCCTCTTGAATTCCTTTATTGTACTCACCATCACCACCTCCTCAGGCAGAGAGTTCCATAGTCTCACTGCTCTTACCGTAAAGAATCCTCTTCTATGTTTGTGTACAAACCTTCTTTCCTCTAGACGCAGAGGATGTCCTCTCGTCACAGTCACAGTCCTGGAGATAAATAGATAATGGGATAGATCTCTGTACTGACCCCTGATATATTTATACATAGTAATTAGATCTCCCCTCAGTCGTCTTTTTTCTAAAGTGAATAACCCTCATTTTGATAATCTTTCAGGGTACTGTAGTTGCCCCATTCCAGTTATTACTTTAGTTGCCCTCCTTTGGACCCTCTCCAGCTCTGCTATGTCTGCCTTGTTCACAGGAGCCCAGAACTGTACACAGTACTCCATGTGTGGTCTGACTAATGATTTGTAAAGTGGTAGGACTATGTTCTCATCACGGGCATCTATGCCCCTTTTGATGCAACCCATTATCTTATTGGCCTTGGCAGCAGCTGCCTGACACTGGTTTTTGTCTAACAATTGGAAAGACAAAAACCACTGCACGCATCGATTTTTGCCTGGCAATTCTCTGAATACAGTACTTGATGGGTAGCGGCTGGATTTATTCCAGACCCGATTATCGCCAATGGGGTCCACCAGGAAAGTGTTATTATCTGGCAATGCTGGATCTGGAGAACTCCAGCTGTTCTCTACTGGTACAGTCGCAAGTGTGAAGCTAGCCTTAGCTAATACACATAATTTGTGTTTGTTTATCATCAGTACAGAATAGGATTCTAATAAACCTGTTCAGAGCAACTGGACGTGAGCCATCACTTTATACAAGTCCTCTACCACAGTCATCATAATAGCAGAAATGGCGGCTGCAAGAAAGCTATCATTTATTACCTTTACAAAGGATAAGCATAGTACTGACTTAAGGTCCTTTTACATTGGGAGATATTCTGCTTGGTAACATGCCATTTGGCACTCATTACCTGCATTTACATGCAGCAATCATTGCACTGTATGGGGAAAAACATTCATTAATACGATTGTTCGTCCCCATACAGTTTGCTTTTTGTCAGCACATCTTCTGTTTACATGGAGAGATATGCTGCCACCAAAAATCATTTACTAGTTTATTAGGTGATTGGCAGCATGTTTGCACAGAGCAATGAACAAGAAACCACATTGTTTGTTCCCAATCAGTGACCAAATTAAAAGGGCCTTAAGGGCTCCTCGAGTATAATTCTACTGCCTTCATATGTGAGATCATGATTCTAAACTGATGTAAAGCTTTTGTGACAGGTCTGATAATGCAGTTGCCTATATACAGTAGCCACTCAAGTATTACAATACTGTTCCCCCTACTGACAGCAAATATGTATTTTAGGTATTACTTCTAATAATTGGATTTATAAAGTACATCTCAAACAAGAAGACGTTTAATTTAAAAGGCAAAATTACTTAATCAGGAAAGATAATCACTTTAGATTACCCTTTAGCAAAGAAAGGTAGTGGAGCAGTTAGGAAATAATTAATTCTATGTATTGTAGAAAACGACAAAGCTAACATATTTGTTACTATGCTATTTAAAGGCATACCATATTTTTCACCCCAAAAGTGGGGGGAAAATATTAGTGCGTCATATAAACAGCAAAGTTGGCGCCTTGCATGTGTACATCAAATCGCTTTTTTTACACAATAAAAGCACACATAGCTATGGGGACTGGGTATTGCAGATGTGCTGGCGGCCATCTAGAAACCCATGTCCTCAGCTCTATATACAAAATCCCAGTGACAGGTTCCCTTTAATGAGAGTGATGATGTTTCTTGAAGGATAACTGTCATATTTTTCCTCAAAATTCAATTTTCATATATGTTGTTGCAGTTGCGGTGATAATCCATAATCACTAATTATTGTGTTCACATACCACTTGTTTAATAAGATTCTGTCCATAGCAACAGCTCCTCACAAGACTTCTTTATGACTATCTTTTCAAGATGGCCACCGATGCCCTTACCCTGAGGCTAAGACCTCCCTCCCTAAGTACCCAGAATTTATTCAGCTCATGTCGGGAACGCGCGGCCTCACCCCAACCAATCGGCTTTCTCCAGACTTAAACACGCCCTCTTCCTTCTGAGTAGTTAATCGCAAATTTTTATCGCGAATATCGGCACTATCCTGGTCCGAAGGGAGCGCGCACGCAGTGTTCGGGACTGCCCACTACTACGTCCTCCATCATCTGTATATAGTAGATAGGAGACGGAGGACACCTAGCAACACTGTAGCTGCGCCACTGAAATGCCTGGGGGATTAAAGAACATGCTGCTCTTACTAGGTAATTCAATATCTATCCAAAAGTATTAGGCCCCTTTCACACGGGCGAGTTTTCCGTGCGGGTGCGATGCGTGCGGTGAACGCATTGCACCCGCACTGAATCCTGACCCATTCATTTCTATGGGGCTGTGCACACGAGCGGTGATTTTCACGCATCACTTATGCGTTGCGTGAAAATCGCAGCATGCTCCTCTTTGTGCGTTTTTCACGTAATGCAGGCCCTATAGAAATGAATGGGGTTGCGTGAAAATCGCATGCATCCGCAAGCAAGTGCGGATGCGGTGCGATTTTCACGCATGGGTTCTAGGTGACAGTCTATTCACTGTATTATTTTCCCTTATAACATGGTTATAAGGGAAAATAATAGCATTCTGAATACAGAATGCTTAGTATAATAGTGCTGGAAGGGTTAAAAATAATAAAAAAGTTAACTCACCTTCTCCTCCTGTTCGCGTAGAGGCCGGTCTGTTCTTTAGCTGTGGCTGAAGGACCTTTGATGACGTCAGATCACATGCTCCATCACCATGGTGATGGACCATGTGATTGGAGCATGTGATCTGACGTCACCTCAGGTCATTCAGTCCACAGCTAAAGAACAGACCGGGATCTACGCTAACAAGAGGAGAAGGTGAGTTAACTTTTTTTATTATTTTTAACCCTTCCAGCACTATTATACTAAGCATTCTGTATTCAGAATGCTATTATTTTCCCTTATAACCATGTTATAAGGGAAAATAATACAATCTTCAGAACATCAATCCCAAGCCCGAACTTCTGTGAAGAAGTTCGGGTCTGGGTACCAAACATGCGTGATTTTTCTCACGCGAGTGCAAAACGCATGACAATGTTTTGCACTCGCGCGGAAAAATCGCGCATTTTCCCGCAACGCACCCGCCTCTTATCCGGGCAAAAAACATGACGCCCGTGTGAAAGAGGCCTTAACTAAGGTAAACTTACTCAGACCAATCCAATTACATAAAAACAAAATAATATATATATATATATATATATATATATATATGACAGTTACCATTTAATGCTGCTGTTAATGGCTTTTTATTCTTACATTGTTTTATATGTTATTAAATATTTTGACATACCATTTGGTTCAAAATATTTTTGTCTTATATTCGTCTTTTAAAACCTAGGTGTGCCTTATAAGTCCCTGCTCTGTCAGCCTGCGTAAAGGCTCTTTTCAGCACAAATGGATTATCTATGACATAAACAGGTTGACTAAAAAAAACACTTAATTTGCAAAATGCTACAATTTCCAATAAGAATACAGCATTAAATTTATCACAGAGGATCTAGAACATAACTGTTACTTAAATGAATGATTAAGGTCCATTTGTATGGGAGGAAGACACATTTCTGCTCTTTTACTCTTATATTTCTTTTGCTGTATCCTTAACAGTATGAAGAGAAACCATCAAGCAGCCTAATATTTTGTGCAATATATAATTTAGATCTTGCCACATTTATTGAGGGGGTGGGATTCTTGTTTTTGAGTGGCTTGACCTTAATCTTCCTATAATATAAATAACTCTTGAAAAAAAAGTAATAGTTGCATAAGAGCTTTCCTTAATCTGTAAATTGATGAGCAGAGTGGAGATTACGGTTTTATCTTCACTTGCTTTATAACAACAAAAACACATAACTATCAATATGAAACAATCAAGATATTACAATAGCCAAAGAGCATACTCATATTTGACTGATGAAATAGTCACACATATTCCATAGTGCAAGATCATGTAAAAATGGCACAGAACATTAATGGCTAATCGTTTAAGAGAAGTACAGCAAGAAACACCGTTAAATCCTATGTTACAGGGGGTGGTTATTAAAGAGTAACTAAACTTTTATACAAGTTGCTTTTAAATTCTTCTAAATAGCCCCAAATTTTTTTTGTCAATCATGGAATTATGATGTTTTGTAACTTAAAAATAGGTATTTTTTTCAGCCTTACAAACTACGTTACTATGTTATATTCTCAAGAAGAAAAAAATTGCTAAAAATTTGGAAAACCTACCCAGAGATGGAGCATCAAACAGGATGACTAAGTGACTGAGGGAAAGACTGCAGTAACACCTGCAGCCACCTTTTTAAAAATAGTGTGAGACATCCGGCTTGTTATTTTGGAGAGAAGCAAATTGTTAGTCACTTGCCTTTGTCACAGCAGCAAGCCATCAATGTGTATCCTATATAGTTACAATGAAAAAAAAAAAAGAAAACAACACATGATCAACTTATCATGCAATATCAATCCATAGCAAGGCAAAAACAAATCTTCAGGAGGTACTGTAGAAAGAGAAAATCCTGACTTCAAATATGTCAAAACTCCCTGCACCAGTTCCCTATCTGGAGCAATCTAGTAAAGGCAACTTCAAATATTACTTCTATAAAGAGACACATTTTAAATAGTAAAATACTATTACAACATCCGGTAGATGTCACTGTGTATCAGTCTATATAAATGGTCCTCTATTGTTAAAGCTGAAAGAGGTAAGGAAAGGATTAGTGATAACTCCCTCATGAATGTAAGGGGCTCATGACTATGTCTACTTTTATGGTTTAGGGTCCATTAAACATCACAATTTTTTTTTTATTGTTACTCAAGCTACAGTAATAGAAGACATGTCCCATTAATAGGGTGCCCTTAAGAAGGACACTATATTACATTATAATGATATAATGACAAATCTGCTTTAAAGGACCACTTCTGTCAAAAATTAAAAAAATCAACCATGACTTGTAATATTCACAATAGTGCTTAAAAGCTTGTGAACCCTTCAGTGTTTTCTATATTTCTGCATAAATTTCATTAGCACAGTAGGCATGGAAAACACATTTACACGGTGAGCCCTAACTTGCACCCAACCTGCTGTCCCTGCCTACTTGCAGGGGTGTATCTATCACAAGGCAAACAAGGCATTTGCCTAGGGCGGCACTTGAAAAGGGGACGGCAAAATGCCTTGTTTGCTAAGTGATAGTTACACAATATGCTAAATATATTTTTTGCCCCTTGTCCGATCCTTCATTATGCGAGCGGCAACGCCGGCGCCACATAGTGAAGGAGTTGAAAAACTTACTTCCTCCCCCTCCTGACTTCCTCCCGACCTCCCCTGCCTTTTGCATCCTCACGTTGCCGTCGTGACGTCACACGGAGGTGGAGTCACGGGCCGGCAACGCTAGGGTGAGCCTTATCTCCTCCAAGGGCAGAGCGGATCCTGCACACGGTCACCGTGAACACTGAGGCCACCAATGCACTGATCCCTGAGCCTGCTGTCATCAAAAACTGTAAGTACTTAAATTACAGTAATTCACAAAAAATAAATTACTAACTCTAGCTGCACATTGTTTTTTAACAAGGAAGGGGTGGGTCAAATTTATATTAGGGGGGTGCCCGAGTTTAGTCTCGCCTAGGGCAGCACAAAACCAAGATACACCACTGCCTACTTGCAAGCCCTAAGTGGCACGTCCACAACTGGTCGCCTGGTCCCTATGCTGGTTATTGCACGGAGACAAACCAAGCACCCATGGTAAAAACTGCAAGGACCAGTTCAGACAACTGGAACCCAGAACAGACAAACACACAGAGAGAGGTCGTGCAGGAAAGGGTCAAAGCCAGGAGGTCAATACGGTACCAAATCACATAGTAGAAAGAGAGGTCCAAGGTAAGACGAAGTCAAATCCAATAGCAGCAATCCAACACATGAAATAGCAGCTGGAGCACAGGAAGGAAACCTATGACTGGCAAGGGTGTATTGCAAGCAGGGGTTTAAATAGAGCACCGAGTCCCAGAATCAAAACCAGATAGGTCAATGACTCGGCACTTCATTAGTCAGAACACAGCACACAGGAGAAGTCAGCTGAACAATCAGCCCACTGCTCCTCCTGCACATGCCCACTGTGGGTAGAAAGAGCATTGCATCTAGTTGCTAATGACGCTGTCGCATCACCAGGGGGCATGGCTTAGCAGCATGTCTCTCCTGGCACAGTTGCGCTGAAGCTGGACATCTTACTGCTGGAGCTGGGACAGGCACGTTTCATGACAAATTTGGCCTAAAACTTCATCATATTTTCCCACAAATCCTAAAAGTAGATAAAGACAACCAAATCAAACAAATGCTTGGTGTACAAATTAGAGGCTCACCCGAGAAACTCCTATGGATTAGGTGGACTCCTCTGGAATCACCCAACTCCAAAAATGAACATAATCTAGCAAAGGAGGGGCACTCAAATATCTGAGAGCTCAGGACAACAATATATCATAGGTATTATTTATTGAACACTAATAAAAATGCTTAAAATATAATCGTGAAAACCAGGGAGCTCCTCCAGGGAGGCATGTCATGGTGAATAGGGAGGTGGAAGTTACCCGGAAACGCGTATGGTTGGAGTGGCTCAGCAAGCATTTGAATCATATGGACACTATATGCAAGTAATACCATCAATCTCCATTTAAATCCAGACGTCCGTAGAGGTCCGGTCTACAGTTTACAAGTCGAATACTCTATCCCCCCCTTGGCGTAGCTCACGCTGGTCACATGGATACCATTAAGTCACGTGAGACGCCGCCAGGTCACGTGGGACGCCGCACAACGACCGCGAGACCACATGCGATGCCGTAGTAGGTCTGGGAAAGAAGACATCTGGCATCCACAAGTCTGGTGGTAACGTAAAACATGTACTTTAATACCATTCTTAACACTTTTTAACACTGTTTGATTGGAGATATGGAGCATATCGGATAATTAGGAGATGGACATATTCTCATACCAAGTGATTTAATTCAATACGGGACAATTTCAAGCAGCCCTTTTATTCAACAGGTGGCACGATTTACAGTCTTATCAGTCTGTTCTATTGGGACATTTTACAGCAACTTTGTTACTGAATACAATAATGAGGTTCACTATATGTCTGACGCTGCCCGTCCATTAGAATATTTTTTTTAACGGTCCTTATTTGCAGTCCTGCATTATCAAACAAATGAGTCAAAACATTAGACTTGATAATTTATTGAGGAAATATTCAAATATCACATCTCTTAGTGGCAAAAGTATATGAACCTTTGCTTTCATTATCTGATGTGACAACTCCCCCCCCCCCCCCCCATTGTGCAGAAATAACTGCGACTAAACATTTCCAGTAATTGTCGATTAGTCCAGCACATTGGCTTAAAGGAATCTTGGCCCATTCCTCAGTACAAAACAATTTAAATTCTGTTATGTTGGTGGGATTTCTCCCATGAACTGATCACTTCTGGTCCTTCCACAACATTTCTATTGTATTTAAGGTCAGTACACTGACTTGGCCATTCCAAAACATTACCTTTATTTTTCTCGAACCATTCTCTGATAGAATGAATTGTGTGCTTAGGGTCGTTGTCTTGCTGCATGGCCCACATTCTCTTGAGATTCAGCTCATGAACAGATGGCATGACATTTTCCTTTAAAATTTGTTGGTATAATTCAGAATTCATTGTTACATCAATGATGGCAAGCCATTCTAGCCGAGATGCAGCAAAACATGCCCAAACAATAATATCACCACCGTGTTTCACAGATGAAATGAGATTTTTATGCTGGAATGTAGTGTTTTCCATTCTCCAAACAAAATGCTTCTAATCTGAACTAAAAGTTATATTTTGGTGTCATCTGGCCGTCCCGCAGTGGGTCCAGTCACCACCCTCCCGCAGTGGGTCCAGTCACTGGGGTCCTGTCCTCTATCCTCATCTCCTGATACTGAACCTTTGCAACTGGATAAGGTTGGATTGTTTGAAGAGGAGCTTCTGCAAAGAGACCTATGCTTTTATTGGGGAGCCAAAGTACACTACTGTGTGTGCGCACCTGCCCTCTTGAAGCAGGAAAATCCAGAGCCTAAGGTTGGTTGGAGAGATGATCCTGGGTGAAGACAGGCTCTCTCCAAAGTTAACACTTCCTGTGTCTTTGTCCTGTGGTGAGATTTAGCTTATTGTGTATGCCTTCCTGGACTCTGGCTCAGCAGGCAACTTCCTGCATCAGGCCTTGGTGAACCAATACTGCATATCCACTATGTGCCTGGAAAAGTCCTTGGTGGTGACATCTGTCAAAGCGTAGGTGTTATAAGTATCCATACAGAATACCACTGTGCCCATGGAGGTTCAAGTTAGAATTCTGCACACAAAGAATCTTTTATTCTATGTCCTGCCTGTATCTAACAGTCCACATGTAATGGGACAGCCCTGGCTTCAGCCCTGGCTTCACTTGCACAGTCCTGTTCTTAAATGGAAAAATTGCAAAGACTTTGCATCTATCATCATCAACTGTGCATAACATTATCCGAACATTCAGAGAATCTGGAACAATCTCTGTGCGTAAGGGTCAAGGCCGTAAAACCATACTGGATGCCCGTGATCTCCGGGCCCTTAAACGACACTGCACCACAAACAGGAATGCTACTGTAAAGGAAATTACCGAATGGGCTTAGGAATACTTCCAGAAACCATTGTCAGTGAACACAATCCACCGTGCCATCCGCCGTTGCCAGCTGAAACTCTACAGTGCAAAGAAGAAGCCATTTCTAAGCAAGATCCACAAGCTCAGATTTCACTGGGCCAGGGATCATTTAAAATGGAATGTGGCAAAATGGAAGACTGTTCTGTGGTCAGACGAGTCACGATTCGAAGTTCTTTTTGGAAATCTGGGACGCCATGTCATCCGGACCAAAGAGGACAAGGACAACCCAAGTTGTTATTAACGCTCAGTTCAGAAGCCTGCATCTCTGATGGTATGGGGTTGCATGAGTGCGTGTGGCATGGGCAGCTTGCATGTCTGGAAAGGCACCATCAATGCAGAAAAATATATTCAGGTTCTAGAACAACATATGCTCCCATCCAGACGTCATCTCTTTCAGGGAAGACACTGCATTTTTCAACAAGATAATGCCAGACCACATTCTGCATCAATCACAACATCATGGCTGTGTAGGAGAAGGATCCGGGTACTGAAATGGCCAGTCTGCAGTCCAGATCTTTCACCTATAGAGAACATTTGGCGCATCATAAAGAGGAAGGTGCAACAAAGAAGGCCCAAGACGATTGAACAGTTAGAGGCCTGTATTAGACAAGAATGGGAGAGCATTCCTATTTCTAAACTTAGGAAACTGGTCTCCTCGGTCCCCAGACGTCTGTTGAGTGTTGTAAGAAGAAGGGGAGGTGCCACACAGTGGTGAAAATGGCCTTGTCCCAACTTTTTGGGGATTTGTTGACACCATGAAATTCTGATTCAACATATTTTTCCCTTAAAATGGTACATTTTCTCAGTTTAAACTTTTGTTCCGTGATTTATGTTCTATTCTGAATAAAATATTAGAAGTTGGCATCTCCACATCATTGGATTCAGTTTTTATTCACGATTTGTATAGTGTCCCAACTTTTTTGGAATCCGGTTTGTATAACTGCCACACTGAACTGCATATATATTTTACTTTTGCCACTAATACATGCCACAAAAGGCTTTATAACATATAACTTCACCACTGAACGGCAAATATATTTTACTTCTGCCACTAATACACACCACGAAAGGCTTTAGAACATATAACTGCACTGCACAAGGGCAAATAAGGCATATAAATATTTCCTTGTAATAAACCCTGTTAATGCCTGTATCAAATAGCACTTGCACCCTAATAAGAACAGTTTGCTGGAATTACAGAGATATATAATGGCAATTTAGATCCCCAGTTAGTAGAGCCAGGTGTAAGAGGATTGTTCCTATTACCCATGACGTCACCTCCCCTAGTGAACCCTGTTCAATATAAATGCTGTGGAATAAATCCTCCCGATCCTTTCCCTACAACTTGAAAAATCTTTCCCTGCACTTGTGAATAGTTTTGTTTAGCACAATGAAGTCTTTCCTAGCATTGTCCATGGCGCCTGCTGACGTCTCTCCCTGCACTAAGTACGCTGGAAATGGCAGAATCCAAGATGGCTGAGGCTATTTATAGGGCTGTGACATCACAGGGCTGGCGTCTGATTGGCTGCATGCATGGATTATAGATGATCCAGCCTTCCCAGAGTTCCTTGCTCCATGTCCTCACACGTGCAGCAGTCATTTTAGGAAAAAATGCGATTCGTTACCACAAATCAAGAGGAAATTTGGATTTGGTGCGAATCGAAATTTTCCTGAAATTCGGATCAAATTCCACTTCATCAGCTTCGATTCGCTCATCTCTACTTATAACAAACTCCTATCAGTATTTTATTATTGTTTTGGACTTTAAGTATTTCCACCCACAGTGACTCCACATGTTAATTTTCCTCACTTATATCTTTCCGCAGTGTGGGCTATAGACAGGACTTTACATAAAAGGAAAACAGACCGGCACTCGCTGTTAGTAGATAATCTTGCTGTGAGTTATTGTCACATTCCAGTGACGCGTTTCGGCATACAATCTGCCTTTATCAAACTGTGAGCAGTTTCATAAAGACAGATTGTATGCCGAAACGCGTCACTGGAATGTGACAATAAATCACAGGCTGTAACCCTGTATATTAACCGCCCAGTCATAGCTATCATCCAGCCATGCCTCAGTTATTCCTACTATGTCATAATTCACCTCAGACATTACAACTTGCAGTTCACTAGTTTTATTATTCAGGCTTCTGCCATTAGTATACATACAGCTAAGAGGTTTTTGTATATTATTTACCCTACACGAGGCATGCTCAACCTGCGGCCCTCCAGCTTCTACAAAACTACAACTCCCAGCATCCCCGAACAGCCTACTGCTATCAGCCTACAGCAGGGCATTGTGGGAGTTGCAGTTTTACAACAGCTAGAGGGCCACAGGTTGAGCATGCCTGCCCTACACCATTTCCTATGAACTGCTCTAGTCCCTCCATCCCCTCCTCCCCCAGTTTCATTACCTTGCCCTAGGTCTGTATCTTCCCCTCTTATTCCCCCAGTTCATTCTATACTTTTCCATGCAGACTATTTCTGCTTTCCCTTACTAGGAACAGGATCAATGTCAGGGAATGGCCATCCGAGACTGAATCTGCATTCCAGTCCCTCAAGCAAGCCTTTTTCTCTGTGTAAATTTTTATCTTCCAAGTGTGTCCGAGCAGTTCTTTCTGGAGGTGGATGCATCCTTCGTGGGAGCTGAAGTTGTTATCACTCAAGAGTTTCTCTTGCAAGATCCACTTCTATAGTTTTTTTCTCCAAGGTCTTCTCCATAGCAGAAAATAATTACTTCTTTGCTGGCAATCAAGTTGGGTATTAAAGGGTGGGTAATCTGCTGGAGGGGGGTTGTCATTCTGTCATTAATTACATTAATCACAAGAATTTAAATTACCTGCAGACAGCCCAGCATCTCTGTCCTCACCAAGCTTGGTGGTTTAGTTTCTTTGGATGCTGTGGGGACTCGCTTTGGTAGTCAGGACCAGCGGACGCAGTATAGAGGCAAAGACCAGTTTATATTTCAAAAGTCAGTGTTTATTCGTACTTGTTGCAAGTACACAGTACAACAGTTCATTTGCAGTATTGGTGTTAGTTCACACCCAGATAGCTCAAAAAAAGCAAAACAGTTACCATTGGTCCTAGGTGTTAATCCACACCCGACCAGCATAGCTCAGAACAGAGCAGTCCTCCCGGTTTCATGCCTTCAGCCTGGCGCAAGGCTCAGATCCTGGTACAGAGACTGACAGAGCTTCAATGTCAGAGAGAGAGATACAATTCCCCACACCTGACACTGCTGTTTTTTACTGCTGCTGACACATGAAAACTGGCTCTTACTCCACCAAGGCCAGGACCCTCAGTGACACATACCTACCATCCACGATGATTCCTTGTACCTTCTTACATACCGCCCCCCTGAGGGGGTGAACACCTGCCATACAGTTAACTTGGGAAAGAGCATCTGTGCTTCCCTGTAACAGGCCTGCCCTGTGTTCTACGAAGTTCTGTAAGGATAGTACCACCTGGTGACTCGGGCATTTCTCTCTTTGGCCTGGCTCATCCACTTGAGAGGAGAGGGGTCACTCACCAGGCAGGACTTTTTCCCCAACAAATAGTAGCGGAGAGACTTGAGTGCCCACTTGACAGCCAGACACTCTCTCTCCACTATACTGTACCTGGTTTCAGCTGGGGTAAGCTTGCGGCATAGGAAGACAACGGGATGCTCCTCCCCGTTGACTTACTGCGACAGTACGGCACCAAGGCCTACTTCGGAGGCGTCCGTCTGTACTATGAATTCCTGTTTGAAGTCGGGCATCACCAAAACCGGGGACCCACACAGGGCGGACTGATCATCCCAGCGAACCATCACTGACCTGCGTCCCTTCAAGAGCCCTGTCAATGGCACAGCCACTGTAGCAAAGTAGGGAACAAACCTCATGTAATATCCCACCATTCCTAGGAACGACTTTACTTGTCTAGTGGTGACAGGTCGGGGCCAATACCGAATTGCCTCTATTTTTTACACTTGAGGTTTGATAACTCTGTGTCCAATGACATACCCCAGGTACTTAGTCTCCCTATTGTGCATTTTTTGGAGTTAGCGGTTAGCCCAACCTTCCTAAAGGAGTCTACTACAGCTTATACATTAGGTAGGTGACTTTTCCTTTCCCAGTTGGCACTGTGGATGACGATATCGTCCAGGTACGCTGAAGCGTACCGATGATGTGGACAAAGTACAATGTCCATTAGCCTTTGAAAGGTGGCGGGGCACCATGTAGACAAAAGTGTAACACCTTGTACTGATATAGCCCCTCCGGTGTGATGAAGGCAGTTTTCTCTTTAGCAGCCTCCATTAAGGGCACCTGCCAATACCCTTTCGTGAGGTCCAAAACTGAGAAATACTGGGCTTGTCCTAACCTTTTAATTAGCTCATCGACTCGGGGCATTGGATATGCATCGAACTTAGAGATCTCTTTTAATTTTCGGATATCATTACAAAACCGAAGTGTCCCATCCGGCTTTGGCATTAGCACTCAGAATAGCCCACTCACTTTTAGACTCCTCAGTGACGTCAAGCCTCAGCATCATCTGCACTTCATTCGAGAAAGCTTGTCGCCGAGCCTCGGGTACCTGGTATGGTTTTAGCCGGACTTTCGCCTGAGGCTCAGTGACAATGTCATACCGAATTGTGGAAGTGCGTCCAGGGAGGTCTGAGAACACATCTGTATTCCGGAGAATAAACCCCCTGGCCTCCGGAGCATGTTTACAGGACAGGCTGTCAGACATTCTTACTGTGGCAGCCGCTTCCCCTGCTTCAGACAGAGGGGCCAAAACCTCTTCCCCAAAAAACACTGGCTGCGGTCTGTCAGTACAGTACAGGTTTCCCTATCTTTCCACAGTAAATTCACATGGTACACCTGCTCGGGCTTTCGCCTACCTGGCTGGTGTACCTTGTAGTTTACCTCTCCAATTTTTTCAAGTACCTCGAAGGGTCCCTGCTACCTAGCCAGGAACTTACTGTCCACGGTCGGCACCAGGACCAAAATTCGATCTCCCGGGTTAAATATCCAGATCCGAGCCTGACGATTATACACCCAACTTTAAGCTTGCTGAGCTGCCTCCATGTGTTCCTTTACAAGCTGCAAAACGGTATCCATACGTTCCTGCATCTGGGTGACGTATTCAACAACACTTTTATATGGTGTGGGGTGTTACTCCCATGTCTCTTTGGCTATATCCAAAAGACCACGTGGATGTTTGCCATATAGTAGTTCGAAGGGCGAGAACCCAGTAGAGGCCTAGGGCACTGCTCGCACTGCAATGCAAACATTGGATAGGGCAGAAGGAGGTCCCAGTCCTTGCCATCCTTAGCTACTACTCATTTTAAAATAGTTTTTAACGTTTGATTAAACCTTTTTACTAGACATTCAGTTTGCGGGTGATAGACGGATGTCCGTATCTGTTTGATATTCAGCAACTCGCAGAGCTCCCACATGATCTTTGACATAAAAGGAGTCCCCTGGTGTCAGTCAGAACCTCCTTGGCTATCCCCACTCGGGAAAACATCTCCATTAACTCTTTTGCTACGAGTTTGGCCGATGTATGTCGCAGTAGGCACCGCCTCCGGGTAACGAGTGGCATAGTCCAGGACGAAAAAGATGTGTTGGTGCCCCCTAGCGGACTTTGGTACTGGGCCGACGAGATCCATAGCGATTCTCTCAAATAGTACCTTGATGATTGGGAGAGGTACCAAGGGACTGCAGAAAAGGTGCTGGGGGCTAGTTGCCTGGCAGGTCGGGCAAGACTTACAGAATTCGTCCCCCTCTCTAAACACACTGGGCCGGTAAAACCATTGTAGTATCCGGTCCTGTGTTTCCTGCATTCCCAGATGCCCTCCAAGAACATGTTGGTGGGCTAACTCAAACACGAGTTTGCAATATGCATGTGTTAGTTCACACCCAGATAGGTCAAAAAAAGCAAAACAGTCACCTTTGGTTCTGGATGTTAATCCACACATGACCTACATAGCTCAGAACAGAGCAGTCCTCCCGGTTTCAGGCCTCCAGCCTGGCACAAGGCTCAGATCCTGGTTCAGAGATTGCCAGAGCTTCAATGTCAGAGAGAGATACAATTCCCCACACCTGACACTGGTGGCTGTTTTTTATAGGTCTGAAAAGTAGTAGGGAGTAGTCGCAAACCACAGGTCAATTCAGACCTGTGGTTTCCGGCATTTACGGGTCATTACGGTTGGCGGTCGGCGATGCCATCGGGACCCCGTGCTGCTGTAATGGAGATCCGATGGCATGGAAGGCAGCGTGATGCCTTCCGTATGCATTGGCGCTGCCTTCCAGTGTAGAGCCTGTGAGATCCAGCCCCCTGGAACTCATAGGCAGGAAGCTTTATGAGTAATACACACTGTATTACTCATACAGCCAATGCATTCCAATACAGAAGTATTGCAATGCATTGTAAAGGGGATCAGACCCCCAAAAGTTGAAATCCCAAAGTTGGACATAAAATAAAGTGAAAAAAAGTTTGAAAAACAAGTTTACCCCCCAAAAATAAAAATTTTCAAGTAAAAAAAAAAGTCATTTCCCCCAAAATAAATAAATAAATAAATGTAAAAAATAGTCCCGCCGCGTCCGTATCGACCAGCTCTATAAACAAATCACATGACCTAACCCCTCAGATGAACACTGTAAAAAATTAAAATTAAAAACTGTGCTAAACAAACCATTTTTTTGTCACCTTACTGTCACGGAAGGTGTACAGGAAACAAGACAGTGCAAAACGAATATATGACTCACTGGATCCAAAACTAAGGTACAAAAGGGAGACCCCTGCATAAGACCTGGCACTCACCCTGACTGCTCAGCCTATGCGAAAATCCCAATGGTAGATGATCGCATATCCTCGTACCTCGACTGTATAACACCTGAACACCCTATAATAGTGAGGGGACACGACCACCGGCTCCCTACACTAGACACGGAGGGAGTCAGGGTCACCTGGGATCCAGCAAACAGAAAATCACAAATAAATGTACAGCACTAATCTTGTAGAAGACTGGAAAATAGGATCAGCATGCACACACACTCCAGGAAGTTGTATAAGCCGCACACTAATGCATTATAGGGAGGAATTTAAAGGGATGCAATCAGTCCAACTACATGACAGCTGAGAGAGGCTAACGAGATGAGGAACTGAAAACCAGAACAAAGAAAACTCAAGGGGGAGGTTCTGAAAGGCTTCTGTCAGAGCTTCTCAGCTGTCTGGTTGTGACAGTACCCCTCCCTCTGCGAGTGGACTCCGGACACTCAGAGCCCACCTTCTCAGGATGGGACCTTTGGAAAGCCCTGATGAGAAGAGTGGCCTTAATGTCCGTCACTGGGACCCACATCCTCTCCTCAGGACCATAACCCTCCCAATGAACGAGGTACTGGAGAGAACCGCGGACAATACGAGAATCCACAATCCTAGAGACCTGAAATTCAAGATTCCCATGAACCATAATCGGAGGAGGAGGCAAAGGCGAGGGTACAATGGGTTGAACATAAGGTTTCAATAAGGACTTATGAAAAACATTATGGCTCTTCCAAGTCTGAGGAAGATCAAGACGGTAGGCAACAGGATTGATGACAGACAGGATTTTGTAAGGCCCAATAAACCTAGGTCCCAACTTCCAGGAGGGAACCTTTAATTTGATATTCTTGGTAGACAACCACACCAGATCACCAACATTCAGGTCCGGACCAGGCACAGGTCTCTTATCTGCCACACACTTATATCTCTCACTCATGCTCTTTAGGTTATCCTGAATCTTTTGCCAAATAGATGACAAAGACGAGGAGAATCTGTCCTCATCAGGTAAACCAGAAGACCCCTCTCCCGAGAAAGTCCCAAACTGCGGATGAAACCAAAAAATGGTGACTTATCAGAGGACTCCTGACGACGGTTATTTAAAGCAAACTCAGCAAGGGACAAAAAAGAACACCAATCCTCCTGATTCTCCGCCACAAAACAGCGCAGATATGTCTCCAGATTCTGATTGACGCGCTCTGTCTGGCCATTCGACTGCGGGTGGAAAGCAGAAGAGAATGACAACCGAACCCCCAAGCGAGAACAGAAAGCCTTCCAGAATCTGGAAACAAACTGCGTGCCCCTATCAGAGACTATGTCTGAAGGAATACCATGCAATTTGACAATGTGATCAATAAATGCCTGCGCCAGCGTCTTAGCATTGGGCAAACCAGGAAAAGGGATGAAATGCACCATTTTGCTAAACCGGTCCACCACCACCAGAATCCCAGTCTTCCCCGAGGAACGAGGCAGGTCCGTTATGAAGTCCATGGACAGATGTGTCCAAGGACGGGAAGGAATGGGTAAGGGAAGGAGAGGACCTGATGGCCGTGAATGAAGGACTTTGGCACGAGCGCAAGTCTCGCAGGCTGCCACAAAACCCTCAACCAACTTACGAAGTGCAGGCCACCAGAATCTCCGAGCGATGAGATCCACTGTGGCTCTTGCCTCCGGGTGCCCAGCAAGGACCGTATCGTGGTGTTCTTTAAAAATCTTGTGTCTTAAAGCGAGAGGCACAAACAACCTCCCAGGAGGACAAGAGCAGAGACCACCACACCTTCAGCCAAAATGGGACCCGGGTCTTCAAAATTCCCACCTCCCGGAAAACAACGTGACAGGGCATCTGCCTTCACATTCTTAACCCCAGGGCGGAACGTGACAACAAAATTAAACCTTGAAAAGAACAAAGACCATCTGGCCTGTCTCGGGTTCAGACGCTTGGCTGACTCCAAGTAGGCCAGATTTTTATGGTCAGTAAACACGGTAATAGGGTGTCTGCCTCCCTCTAGCCAATGGCGCCATTCCTCAAAAGCCAACTTGATGGCCAACAATTCCCTATCTCCCACATCGTAATTTCTCTCTGCGGAGGAGAGTTTCTTCGAGAAAAAGGCACACGGTCGCCATTTGGCAGGAGAGGAACCCTGAGACAAGACCGCCCCCACACCCACCTCAGAAGCATCAACCTCAACTATGAAGGGTAGAGAAATATCAGGTTGTACCAAGATGGGAGCGGAAGCAAAACTCTCCTTGATATTAGAAAAGGCCTTACGCGCCTCTACCGACCAGGAAGAAAAATCTACCCCCTTTCTGGTCATATCAGTGAGTGGTTTAACAATAGAGGAATAATTCAAAATAAACTTCCTGTAATAATTGGCAAAGCCCAAAAAACGCATCAGCGCCTTCTGATTCTCAGGAAGCTCCCACTCAAGCACAGCGCGGACCTTCTCGGGGTCCATGCGAAAACCAGAAGCGGAGAGAAGAAACCACAGAAATTGAATTTCTGGAACCGCAAACACACATTTTTCCAGGTTCGCGTATAATTTATTCTCCCGCAGGATGAGCAAGACCTGACGTAAGTGTTCCTTATGTGTTTTGAAATCAGGAGAAAAAATCAAAATGTCATCCAAATACACTAATACAAATTTTCCCATTAAATGATAAAAAATGCTGTTCACGAAATGCTGAAAAACGGCTGGGGCATTCATCAAACCAAAAGGCATAACCAAATTCTCAAAATGGCCATCAGGGGTATTGAAGGCCGTCTTCCATTCATCTCCTTCTCTGACCCTGACCAGGTTGTATGCCCCTCTTAGATCTAATTTGGAAAAGACTTTAGCCACAACAATCTGGTTAAACAGGTCCGGGATCAGAGGAAGCGGATAAGGGTCACGAATAGTGATACTGTTCAGCTCCCTGAAATCCAGACAAGGTCTTAAAGAACCATCTTTTTTCTTAACAAAGAAAAAACCAGCGGCAACAGGTGACTTTGAGGGTCGTATGTGTCCTTTTCTCAGACTCTCAGAGATATAAGTATGCATAGCAACTAGGGATGAGCGAACTCGAACTGTATAGTTCGGGTTCGTACCGAATTTTGGGGTGTCCGTGACACGGACCCGAACCCGGACATTTTCGTAAAAGTCCGGGTTCGGGTTCGGTGTTCGTCGCTTTCTTCGCGCTTTTGTGACGCTTTCTTGGCGCTTTTTGAAAGGCTGCAAAGCAGCCAATCAACAAGCGTCATACTACTTGCCCCAAGAGGCCATCACAGCCATGCCTACTATTGGCATGGCTGTGATTGGCCAGAGCACCATGTGACCCAGCCTCTATTTAAGCTGGAGTCACATAGCGCCGCCCGTCACTCTGCTCTGATTAGCGTAGGGAGAGGTTGCGGCTGCGACAGTAGGGCGAGATTAGGCAGATTAACTCCTCCAAAGGACTTGATTAACTGATCGATCTGCAGCTGTGGATCATTGAGCTGCTGATCCTCAATTGCTCACTGTTTTTAGGCTGCACAGACCGTTTGTCAGTCTCATTTTTCTGGGGTGATCGGCGGCCATTTTGTGTCTTGTGGTGCGCCAGCACAAGCTGCGACCAAGTGCATTTAACCCTCAATGGTGTGGTTGTTTTTTGGCTAAAGCCTACATCAGGGTGAAGCTGTCACACCAAGTGCATTTAACCAGCAATAGTCTGTTCATTTTTTGGCCATATACAAAATCAGGGGCAAGCTGCGCCTGTCACCAAGTGCATTTAACCCTCAATGGTGTGGTTGTTTTTTGGCTAAAGCCTACATCAGGGTGAAGCTGTCACACCAAGTGCATTTAACCAGCAATAGTCTGTTCATTTTTTGGCCATATACAAAATCAGGGGCAAGCTGCGCCTGTCACCAAGTGCATTTAACCCTCAATGGTGTGGTTGTTTTTTGGCTAAAGCCTACATCAGGGTGAAGCTGTCACACCAAGTGCATTTAACCAGCAATAGTCTGTTCATTTTTTGGCCATATCCCAGTCTAATTCTGTCACTAAATCCATACCGGTCACCCAGCGCCTAAATACTAGGCCTCAAATTTATATCCAGCTAAATCTGTCCCTAGTGCTGTAGCTGGGCGAGTTATTTAGTGTCCGTTCAAGCACATTTCTTGTTCTGGGTTGAAATACAATTCCCAATTTAGCAATTTCATAATTTAGTGGTTCCTGCTATATCAGAGCTATTTGAAATCTATCCCAAAAAGGGTATATAATATTGAAGGTGCACATTGGGTCATTCAGAATAACTTCACACACACCCGCTACTGTGTATTTCCAAGTCTAATTCTGTCACTAAACCCATACCTGTCACCCAGCGCCTAAATACTAGGCCTCAAATTTAAATCCCTCTAAATCTCTCGTTACCCACCGCTGTACTGTTGTTGCTGGGCAAGATATTTAGTGTCCGTCAAAGCACATTTTTTGTTCTGGGTTGAAGTACAATTCCCAATTTAGCAATTTCATAATTTAGTGGTTTCTGCTATATCAGAGCTATTTGAAATCTATCCCTAAAAGGGTATATAATATTGAAGGTGCACATAGGGTCATTCAGAATAACTTCACACACACCGCTTCTGTGCATTTCCAAGTCTAATTCTGTCACTAAATCCATACCGGTGACCCAGCGCCTAAATACTAGGCCTCAAATTTAAATCCCTCTAAATCTCTCGTTACCCACCACTGTACTGTTGTTGCTGGGCAAGATATTTAGTGTCCGTCAAAGCACATTTTTTGTTCTGGGTTGAAGTACAATTCCCAATTTAGCAATTTCATAATTTAGTGGTTTCTGCTATATCAGAGCTATTTGAAATCTATCCCTAAAAGGGTATATAATATTGAAGGTGCACATAGGGTCATTCAGAATAACTTCACACACACGCTTCTGTGCATTTCCAAGTCTAATTCTGTCACTAAATCCATACCGGTGACCCAGCGCCTAAATACTAGGCCTCAAATTTAAATCCCTCTAAATCTCTCGTTACCCACCGCTGTACTGTTGTTGCTGGGCAAGATATTTAGTGTCCGTCAAAGCACATTTTTTGTTCTGGGTTGAAGTACAATTCCCAATTTAGCAATTTCATAATTTAGTGGTTTCTGCTATATCAGAGCTATTTGAAATCTATCCCTAAAAGGGTATATAATATTGAAGGTGCACATAGGGTCATTCAGAATAACTTCACACACACGCTTCTGTGCATTTCCAAGTCTAATTCTGTCACTAAATCCATACCGGTGACCCAGCGCCTAAATACTAGGCCTCAAATTTAAATCCCTCTAAATCTCTCGTTACCCACCGCTGTACTGTTGTTGCTGGGCAAGATATTTAGTGTCCGTCAAAGCACATTTTTGTTCTGGGTTGAAGTACAATTCCCAATTTAGCAATTTCATAATTTAGTGGTTTCTGCTATATCAGAGCTATTTGAAATCTATCCCTAAAAGGGTATATAATATTGAAGGTGCACATAGGGTCATTCAGAATAACTTCACACACACGCTTCTGTGCATTTCCAAGTCTAATTCTGTCACTAAATCCATACCGGTGACCCAGCGCCTAAATACTAGGCCTCAAATTTAAATCCCTCTAAATCTCTCGTTACCCACCGCTGTACTGTTGTTGCTGGGCAAGATATTTAGTGTCCGTCAAAGCACATTTTTTGTTCTGGGTTGAAGTACAATTCCCAATTTAGCAATTTCATAATTTAGTGGTTTCTGCTATATCAGAGCTATTTGAAATCTATCCCTAAAAGGGTATATAATATTGAAGGTGCACATAGGGTCATTCAGAATAACTTCACACACACCGCTTCTGTGCATTTCCAAGTCTAATTCTGTCACTAAATCCATACCGGTGACCCAGCGCCTAAATACTAGGCCTCAAATTTAAATCCCTCTAAATCTCTCGTTACCCACCGCTGTACTGTTGTTGCTGGGCAAGATATTTAGTGTCCGTCAAAGCACATTTTTTGTTCTGGGTTGAAGTACA
The DNA here is from genome assembly GCF_014858855.1 of Bufo gargarizans. NCBI lineage: Eukaryota > Metazoa > Chordata > Amphibia > Anura > Bufonidae > Bufo > Bufo gargarizans. Next base: position 205,635,767 of record NC_058083.1, read on the forward strand.
ATTCCCAATTTAGCAATTTCATAATTTAGTGGTTCCTGCTATATCAGAGCTATTTGAAATCTATCCCTAAAAGGGTATATAATATTGAAGGTGCACATTGGGTCATTCAGAATAACTTCACACACACCCGCTACTGTGTATTTCCAAGTCTAATTCTGTCACTAAACCCATACCTGTCACCCAGCGCCTAAATACTAGGCCTCAAATTTAAATCCCTCTAAATCTCTCGTTACCCACCGCTGTACTGTTGTTGCTGGGCAAGATATTTAGTGTCCGTCAAAGCACATTTTTTGTTCTGGGTTGAAGTACAATTCCCAATTTAGCAATTTCATAATTTAGTGGTTTCTGCTATATCAGAGCTATTTGAAATCTATCCCTAAAAGGGTATATAATATTGAAGGTGCACATAGGGTCATTCAGAATAACTTCACACACACCGCTTCTGTGCATTTCCAAGTCTAATTCTGTCACTAAATCCATACCGGTGACCCAGCGCCTAAATACTAGGCCTCAAATTTAAATCCCTCTAAATCTCTCGTTACCCACCGCTGTACTGTTGTTGCTGGGCAAGATATTTAGTGTCCGTCAAAGCACATTTTTTGTTCTGGGTTGAAGTACAATTCCCAATTTAGCAATTTCATAATTTAGTGGTTTCTGCTATATCAGAGCTATTTGAAATCTATCCCTAAAAGGGTATATAATATTGAAGGTGCACATAGGGTCATTCAGAATAACTTCACACACACGCTTCTGTGCATTTCCAAGTCTAATTCTGTCACTAAATCCATACCGGTGACCCAGCGCCTAAATACTAGGCCTCAAATTTAAATCCCTCTAAATCTCTCGTTACCCACCGCTGTACTGTTGTTGCTGGGCAAGATATTTAGTGTCCGTCAAAGCACATTTTTTGTTCTGGGTTGAAGTACAATTCCCAATTTAGCAATTTCATAATTTAGTGGTTTCTGCTATATCAGAGCTATTTGAAATCTATCCCTAAAAGGGTATATAATATTGAAGGTGCACATAGGGTCATTCAGAATAACTTCACACACACGCTTCTGTGCATTTCCAAGTCTAATTCTGTCACTAAATCCATACCGGTGACCCAGCGCCTAAATACTAGGCCTCAAATTTAAATCCCTCTAAATCTCTCGTTACCCACCGCTGTACTGTTGTTGCTGGGCAAGATATTTAGTGTCCGTCAAAGCACATTTTTTGTTCTGGGTTGAAGTACAATTCCCAATTTAGCAATTTCATAATTTAGTGGTTTCTGCTATATCAGAGCTATTTGAAATCTATCCCTAAAAGGGTATATAATATTGAAGGTGCACATAGGGTCATTCAGAATAACTTCACACACACCGCTTCTGTGCATTTCCAAGTCTAATTCTGTCACTAAATCCATACCGGTGACCCAGCGCCTAAATACTAGGCCTCAAATTTAAATCCCTCTAAATCTCTCGTTACCCACCGCTGTACTGTTGTTGCTGGGCAAGATATTTAGTGTCCGTCAAAGCACATTTTTTGTTCTGGGTTGAAGTACAATTCCCAATTTAGCAATTTCATAATTTAGTGGTTTCTGCTATATCAGAGCTATTTGAAATCTATCCCTAAAAGGGTATATAATATTGAAGGTGCACATAGGGTCATTCAGAATAACTTCACACACACGCTTCTGTGCATTTCCAAGTCTAATTCTGTCACTAAATCCATACCGGTGACCCAGCGCCTAAATACTAGGCCTCAAATTTAAATCCCTCTAAATCTCTCGTTACCCACCGCTGTACTGTTGTTGCTGGGCAAGATATTTAGTGTCCGTCAAAGCACATTTTTTGTTCTGGGTTGAAGTACAATTCCCAATTTAGCAATTTCATAATTTAGTGGTTTCTGCTATATCAGAGCTATTTGAAATCTATCCCTAAAAGGGTATATAATATTGAAGGTGCACATAGGGTCATTCAGAATAACTTCACACACACGCTTCTGTGCATTTCCAAGTCTAATTCTGTCACTAAATCCATACCGGTGACCCAGCGCCTAAATACTAGGCCTCAAATTTAAATCCCTCTAAATCTCTCGTTACCCACCGCTGTACTGTTGTTGCTGGGCAAGATATTTAGTGTCCGTCAAAGCACATTTTTTGTTCTGGGTTGAAGTACAATTCCCAATTTAGCAATTTCATAATTTAGTGGTTTCTGCTATATCAGAGCTATTTGAAATCTATCCCTAAAAGGGTATATAATATTGAAGGTGCACATAGGGTCATTCAGAATAACTTCACACACACGCTTCTGTGCATTTCCAAGTCTAATTCTGTCACTAAATCCATACCGGTGACCCAGCGCCTAAATACTAGGCCTCAAATTTAAATCCCTCTAAATCTCTCGTTACCCACCGCTGTACTGTTGTTGCTGGGCAAGATATTTAGTGTCCGTCAAAGCACATTTTTTGTTCTGGGTTGAAGTACAATTCCCAATTTAGCAATTTCATAATTTAGTGGTTCTGCTATATCAGAGCTATTTGAAATCTATCCCTAAAAGGGTATATAATATTGAAGGTGCACATAGGGTCATTCAGAATAACTTCACACACACGCTTCTGTGCATTTCCAAGTCTAATTCTGTCACTAAATCCATACCGGTGACCCAGCGCCTAAATACTAGGCCTCAAATTTAAATCCCTCTAAATCTCTCGTTACCCACCGCTGTACTGTTGTTGCTGGGCAAGATATTTAGTGTCCGTCAAAGCACATTTTTTGTTCTGGGTTGAAGTACAATTCCCAATTTAGCAATTTCATAATTTAGTGGTTCCTGCTATATCAGAGCTATTTGAAATCTATCCCAAAAAGGGTATATAATATTGAAGGTGCACATTGGGTCATTCAGAATAACTTCACACACACCCGCTACTGTGTATTTCCAAGTCTAATTCTGTCACTAAACCCATACCTGTCACCCAGCGCCTAAATACTAGGCCTCAAATTTAAATCCCTCTAAATCTCTCGTTACCCGCTGTCCTGTTGTAGCTGGGAAAGTTATTTAGTGTCCGTCAAAGCACATTTTTGTTCTGGGTTGAAGTACAATTCCCAATTTAGCAATTTCATAATTTAGTGGTTCCTGCTATATCAGAGCTATTTGAAATCTATCCCAAAAAGGGTATATAATATTCAAGGTGCACATTGGGTCATTCAGAATAACTTCACACACACGCTTCTGTGCATTTCCAAGTCTAATTCTGTCACTAAATCCATACCGGTCACCCAGCGCCTAAATACTAGGCCTCAAATTTATATCCCGCTGAATTTGAATACAATACATTGGGCCAAATAATATATTTGTTGTTGTGGTGAACCATAACAATGAGAAAAACATCTAGTAAGGGACGCGGACGTGGACATGGTCGTGGTGGTGTTAGTGGACCCTCTGGTGCTGGGAGAGGACGTGGCCGTTCTGCCACATCCACACGTCCTAGTGTACCAACTACCTCAGGTCCCAGTAGCCGCCAGAATTTACAGCGATATATGGTGGGGCCCAATGCCGTTCTAAGGATGGTAAGGCCTGAGCAGGTACAGGCATTAGTCAATTGGGTGGCCGACAGTGGATCCAGCACGTTCACATTATCTCCCACCCAGTCTTCTGCAGAAAGCGCACAGATGGCGCCTGAAAACCAACCCCATCAGTCTGTCACATCACCCCCATGCATACCAGGGAAACTGTCTCAGCCTCAAGTTATGCAGCAGTCTCTTATGCTGTTTGAAGACTCCGCTGGCAGGGTTTCCCAAGGGCATCCACCTAGCCCTTCCCCAGCGGTGAAAGACATAGAATGCACTGACGCACAACCACTTATGTTTCCTGATGATGAGGACATGGGAATACCACCTCAGCATGTCTCTGATGATGACGAAACACAGGTGCCAACTGCTGCGTCTTTCTGCAGTGTGCAGACTGAACAGGAGGTCAGGGATCAAGACTGGGTGGAAGACGATGCAGGGGACGATGAGGTCCTAGACCCCACATGGAATGAAGGTCGTGCCACTGACTTTCACAGTTCGGAGGAAGAGGCAGTGGTGAGACCGAGCCAACAGCGTAGCAAAAGAGGGAGCAGTGGGCAAAAGCAGAACACCCGCCGCCAAGAGACTCCGCCTGCTACTGACCGCCGCCATCTGGGACCGAGCACCCCAAAGGCAGCTTCAAGGAGTTCCCTGGCATGGCACTTCTTCAAACAATGTGCTGACGACAAGACCCGAGTGGTTTGCACGCTGTGCCATCAGAGCCTGAAGCGAGGCATTAACGTTCTGAACCTGAGCACAACCTGCATGACCAGGCACCTGCATGCAAAGCATGAACTGCAGTGGAGTAAACACCTTAAAACCAAGGAAGTCACTCAGGCTCCCCCTGCTACCTCTTCTGCTGCTGCCGCCTCGGCCTATTCTGCTGCTGCCGCCTCGGCCTCTTCCTCCGCCTCTGGAGGAACGTTGGCACCTGCCGCCCAGCAAACAGGGGATGTACCACCAACACCACCACCACCACCTCCGTCACCAAGCGTCTCAACCATGTCACACGCCAGCGTTCAGCTCTCCATCTCACAAACATTTGATAGAAAGCGTAAATTCCCACCTAGCCACCCTCGATCCCTGGCCCTGAATGCCAGCATTTCTAAACTACTGGCCTATGAAATGCTGTCATTTAGGCTGGTGGACACAGACAGCTTCAAACAGCTCATGTCGCTTGCTGTCCCACAGTATGTTGTTCCCAGCCGGCACTACTTCTCCAAGAGAGCCGTGCCTTCCCTGCACAACCAAGTATCCGATAAAATCAAGTGTGCACTGCGCAACGCCATCTGTAGCAAGGTCCACCTAACCACAGATACGTGGACCAGTAAGCACGGCCAGGGACGCTATATCTCCCTAACTGCACACTGGGTAAATGTAGTGGCAGCTGGGCCCCAGGCGGAGAGCTGTTTGGCGCACGTCCTGCCGCCGCCAAGGATCGCAGGGCAACATTCTTTGCCTCCTGTTGCCACCTCCTCCTTCTCGGCTTCCTCCTCCTCTTCTTCCACCTGCTCATCCAGTCAGCCACACACCTTCACCACCAACTTCAGCACAGCCCGGGGTAAACGTCAGCAGGCCATTCTGAAACTCATATGTTTGGGGGACAGGCCCCACACCGCACAGGAGTTGTGGCGGGGTATTGAACAACAGACCGACGAGTGGTTGCTGCCGGTGAGCCTCAAGCCCGGCCTGGTGGTGTGTGATAATGGGCGAAATCTCGTTGCAGCTCTGGGACTAGCCAATTTGACGCACATCCCTTGCTTGGCGCATGTGCTGAATTTGGTGGTGCAGAAGTTCATTCACAACTACCCCGACATGTCAGAGCTGCTGCATAAAGTGCGGGCCGTCTGTTCGCGCTTCCGGCGTTCACATCCTGCCGCTGCTCGCCTGTCTGCGCTACAGCGTAACTTCGGCCTTCCCGCTCACCGCCTCATATGCGACGTGCCCACCAGGTGGAACTCCACCTTGCACATGCTGGACAGACTGTGCGAGCAGCAGCAGGCCATAGTGGAGTTTCAGCTGCAGCACGCACGGGTCAGTCGCACTACAGAACAGCACCACTTCACCACCAATGACTGGGCCTCCATGCGAGACCTGTGTGCCCTGTTGCGCTGTTTCGAGTACTCCACCAACATGGCCAGTGGCGATGACACCGTTATCAGCGTTACAATACCACTTCTATGTCTCCTTGAGAAAACACTTAGGGCGATGATGGAACAGGAGGTGGCCCAGGAGGAGGAGGAGGAGGATGAGGAAGAGGGGTCATTTTTAGCACTTTCAGGCCAGTCTCTTCGAAGTGACTCAGAGGGAGGTTTTTTGCAACAGCAGAGGCCAGGTACAAATGTGGCCAGCCAGGGCCCACTACTGGAGGACGAGGAGGACGAGGATGAGGAGGAGGTGGAGGAGGATGAGGATGAAGCATGGTCACAGCGGGGTGGCACCCAACGCAGCTCGGGTCCATCACTGGTGCGTGGCTGGGGGGAAAGGCAGGACGATGACGATACGCCTCCCACAGAGGACAGCTTGTCCTTACCCCTGGGCAGCCTGGCACACATGAGCGACTACATGCTGCAGTGCCTGCGCAACGACAGCAGAGTTGCCCACATTTTAACCTGTGCGGACTACTGGGTTGCCACCCTGCTGGATCCACGCTACAAAGACAATGTGCCCACCTTACTTCCTGCACTGGAGCGTGATAGGAAGATGCGCGAGTACAAGCGCACGTTGGTAGACGCGCTACTGAGAGCATTCCCAAATGTCACAGGGGAACAAGTGGAAGCCCAAGGCCAAGGCAGAGGAGGAGCAAGAGGTCGCCAAGGCAGCTGTGTCACGGCCAGCTCCTCTGAGGGCAGGGTTAGCATGGCAGAGATGTGGAAAACTTTTGTCAACACGCCACAGCTAACTGCACCACCACCTGATACGCAACGTGTTAGCAGGAGGCAACATTTCACTAACATGGTGGAACAGTACGTGTGCACACCCCTCCACGTACTGACTGATGGTTCGGCCCCATTCAACTTCTGGGTCTCTAAATTGTCCACGTGGCCAGAGCTAGCCTTTTATGCCTTGGAGGTGCTGGCCTGCCCGGCAGCCAGCGTTTTGTCTGAACGTGTATTCAGCACGGCAGGGGGCGTCATTACAGACAAACGCAGCCGCCTGTCTACAGCCAATGTGGACAAGCTGACGTTCATAAAAATGAACCAGGCATGGATCCCACAGGACCTGTCCGTCCCTTGTCCAGATTAGACATTAACTACCTCCCCATAACCATATATTATTGGACTCCAGGGCACTTCCTCATTCAATCCTATTTTTATTTTCATTTTACCATTATATTGCGATGCTACCCAAAGTTGAATGAACCTCTCCTCTGCCTGTGTGCTAGGCCTAAATATATGCCAATGGACTGTTGCAGTGGTGGCTGACATGAAGCCTGATTCTCTGCTATGACATGCAGACTAATTCTCTGCTGACATGAAGCCAGATTGTCTGTTACGGGACCTCTCTCCTCTGCCTGGGTGCTGGGCCTAAATTTATGACAATGGACTGTTGCAGTGGTGGCTGACGTGAAGCCTGATTCTCTGCTATGACATGCAGACTGATTCTCTGCTGACATGAAGCCAGATCGTCTGTTACGGGACCTCTCTGCTCTGCCTGTGTGCTAGGCCTAAATATATGCCAATGGACTGTTGCAGTGGTGGGTGACGTGAAGCCTCATTCTCTGCTATGACATGCAGACTGATTCTCTGCTGACATGAAGCCAGATTGTCTGTTACGGGACCTCTCTGCTCTGCCTGTGTGCTAGGCCTAAATATATGCCAATGGACTGTTGCAGTGGTGGGTGACGTGAAGCCTCATTCTCTGCTATGACATGCAGACTGATTCTCTGCTGACATGAAGCCAGATTGTCTGTTACGGGACCTCTCTGCTCTGCCTGTGTGCTAGGCCTAAATATATGCCAATGGACTGTTGCAGTGGTGGGTGACGTGAAGCCTCATTCTCTGCTATGACATGCAGACTGATTCTCTGCTGACATGAAGCCAGATTGTCTGTTACGGGACCTCTCTGCTCTGCCTGTGTGCTAGGCCTAAATATATGCCAATGGACTGTTGCAGTGGTGGGTGACGTGAAGCCTCATTCTCTGCTATGACATGCAGACTGATTCTCTGCTGACATGAAGCCAGATTGTCTGTTACGGGACCTCTCTCCTCTGCCTGTGTGTGCTAGGGCCTAAATATATGCCAATGGACTGTTGCAGTGGTGGCTGACGTGAAGCCTCATTCTCTGCTATGACATGCAGACTGATTCTCTGCTGACATGAAGCCAGATTCTCTGTTACGGGACCTCTCTCCTCTGCCTGTGTGTGCTGGGCCTAAATATATGCCAATGGACTGTTGCAGTGGTGGCTGACGTGAAGCCTCATTCTCTGCTATGACATGCAGACTGATTCTCTGCTGACATGAAGCCAGATTCTCTGTTACGGGACCTCTCTCCTCTGCCTGTGTGTGCTGGGCCTAAATATATGCCAATGGACTGTTGCAGTGGTGGCTGACGTGAAGCCTCATTCTCTGCTATGACATGCAGACTGATTCTCTGCTGACATGAAGCCAGATTCTCTGTTACGGGACCTCTCTCCTCTGCCTGTGTGTGCTGGGCCTAAATATATGCCAATGGACTGTTGCAGTGGTGGCTGACGTGAAGCCTCATTCTCTGCTATGACATGCAGACTGATTCTCTGCTGACATGAAGCCAGATTCTCTGTTACGGGACCTCTCTCCTCTGCCTGTGTGTGTGCTGGGCCTAAATATATGCCAATGGACTGTTGCAGTGGTGGCTGACGTGAAGCCTCATTCTCTGCTATGACATGCAGACTAATTCTCTGCTGACATGAAGACAGATTCTCTGTTACGGGACCTCCCTCCTCTGCCTGGGTGCTGGGCCTAAATATATGCCAATGGACTGTTGCAGTGGTGGCTGACGTGAAGCCTCATTCTCTGCTATGACATGCAGACTGATTCTCTGCTGACATGAAGACAGATTCTCTGTTACGGGACCTCTCTCCTCTGCCTGTGTGCTAGGCCTAAATATATGCCAATGGACTGTTGCAGTGGTGGGTGACGTGAAGCCTCATTCTCTGCTATGACATGCAGACTGATTCTCTGCTGTACATGAAGCCAGATTGTCTGTTACGGGACCTCTCTGCTCTGCCTGTGTGCTAGGCCTAAATATATGCCAATGGACTGTTGCAGTGGTGGGTGACGTGAAGCCTCATTCTCTGCTATGACATGCAGACTGATTCTCTGCTGACATGAAGCCAGATTCTCTGTTACGGGACCTCTCTCCTCTGCCTGTGTGTGTGCTGGGCCTAAATATATGCCAATGGACTGTTGCAGTGGTGGCTGACGTGAAGCCTCATTCTCTGCTATGACATGCAGACTGATTCTCTGCTGACATGAAGCCAGATTCTCTGTTACGGGACCTCTCTCCTCTGCCTGTGTGTGCTAGGGCCTAAATATATGCCAATGGACTGTTGCAGTGGTGGCTGACGTGAAGCCTCATTCTCTGCTATGACATGCAGACTAATTCTCTGCTGACATGAAGACAGATTCTCTGTTACGGGACCTCTCTCCTCTGCCTGGGTGCCGGGGCCTAAATATCTGAGAATGGACTGTTCCAGTGGTGGGTGACGGGAAGCCAGATTCTCTGCTATGGAACCTCTCTCCAATTGATTTTGGTTAATTTTTATTTATTTAATTTTTATTTTAATTCATTTCCCTATCCACATTTGTTTGCAGGGGATTTACCTACATGTTGCTGCCTTTTGCAGCCCTCTAGCCCTTTCCTGGGCTGTTTTACAGCCGTTTTAGTGCCGAAAAGTTCGGGTCCCCATTGACTTCAATGGGGTTCGGGTTCGGGACGAAGTTCGGATCGGGTTCGGATCCCGAACCCGAACATTTCCGGGATGTTCGGCCGAACTTCTCGAACCCGAACATCCAGGTGTTCGCTCAACTCTAATAGCAACCCTTTCAGGTTGGGAAAGATTGTATAAACGAGATTTAGGCAGCTTGGCGCCTGGGATGAGATTAATAGGGCAATCGTACTCCCTGTGTGGGGGCAAATCCTGAACTCCACTCTCAGAGAAGACATCCGAAAATTCAGAGAGAAAAGGTGGTACAGTCTTAGTAGAAACCTCAGAAACAGATGTCGTGAGGCAATTCTCTCTGCAAAAGTCACTCCAACCATTTATTTGCCTCGCTTGCCGATCAATGGTGGGGTTATGTTTAGTGAGCCAGGGTAGCCCCAACACAAGAGGAGTAGGTAATCCGCTAAGGACGAAACATGACACATCCTCAACATGAGCATCACTCACAATTAAACAAATATTGTGAACTATGCCCTTTAATGATTTCTGAGAATGTGGAGCGGAATCAATAGCAAAAACAGGAGTATCCTTTCCCAAAGTGCACACCTGGAAACCATGAGTTATCGCAAAATGATTATCGATGAGATTGACAGCTGCTCCGCTATCTACAAAAATCTCACAAAAAATGTTCTTGCTCTCTAGCGCCACCCTGGCAGGCAGGACAAAACAGGAACTACAAGCAAACGGAAAACCTTCAATTTCCGCCTCAACCCTGCCAATAGTAACAGATGAAACATTTTTAAAAGATTTTTTCCTTTTTGTTTCTTTATTACTCCCAGAAAACTGCCTGAATCTCCTAAAGGGACAAACATTTGCCAAATGATTTATACCTCCACAACAAAAACAAACCTTGCCATGCGGGCTGAATCTTCTATTGTCAGAGGCAATCAACCCCAGCTGCATGGGCTCCTACTCAGAAGGGGCTGACAGCGACTGAGACCCCTGCGCACAGAATGAGACCGCTGCACTGTCCTGGGACTGAGTATGACAGGAAGGAGAGATCTCTCCTATCTCTCTAAGACGCCTGTCAATACGAACGGCCTGAGACATAGCAGAGTCCAAGGAGATAGGCCTCTCATGAAAGGCAAATGCATCTTTCAATCCCTCTGGAAGACCATGGCAAAATTGAGTTCGGAGTGCAGCATCATTCCAACCAGTATCAGCTGCCCATCTCCGAAATTCTGAGCAGTATATCTCTGCGGATTGTCTACCCTGGCATAACAGACGTAGTCTAGACTCAGCCAAAGCAACATGATCCGGATCATCATATATCTGACCCAGGGCTAAAAAGAATTCATCCACTGAACGGAGGGGCCGTGCCCCCACCGGCAGCGAAAAGGCCCACGACTGAGCGTTACCCCTGAGCAGCGATATAATGATCCCCACCCTCCGTTCCTCATCACCAGAGGAATGGGGAAGAAGGTGAAAATGGAGTTTGCAAGCCTCTCTGAAACGCACAAAATTCTCACTACCCCCGGAGAACGTATCTGGGAGCGAGATCTTAGGCTCAGAACAAACTCCATGAACGCAAGCTGAACCGGTCACTAGAAACTGAGAAAGAGTCTTACGGAGATCAGCTACCTCCAATGAAAGACCCTGGAAGCGTTCAGTCAAAAGTGAAACCGGATCCATGCTTGAGATGGTTTTGGCGGCTTATAATGTCACGGAAGGTGTACAGGAAACAAGACAGTGCAAAATGAATATATGACTCTTTGGATCCAAAACTAAGGAACAAAAGGGAGACCCCTGCATAAGACCTGGCACTCACCCTGACTGCTCAGCCTATGCGAAAATCCCAATGGTGGATGATCGCATATCCTCGTACCTCGACTGTATAACACCTGAACACCCTATAATAGTGAGGGGACATGACCACCGGCTCCCTACACTAGACACGGAGGGAGTCAGGGTCACCTGGGATCCAGCAAACAGAAAATCACAAATAAATATACAGCACTTATATTGTAGAAGACTGGAAAATAGGATCAGCATGCACACACACTCCAGGAAGTTGTATAAGCCGCACACTAATGCATTATGGGGAGGAATTTAAAGGAATGCAATCAGTCCAACTACATGACAGCTGAGAGAGGCTAACGAGATGAGGAACTGAAAACCAGAACAAAGAAAACTCAAGGAGGAGGTTCTGAAAGGCTTCTGTCAGAGCTTCTCAGCTGTCTGGTTGTGACACTTACATCACTAAAAGTACAACAGCAAGCGATCAAAAAGGCGTATACCCACCAAAATAGTACCAATCTAACCGTCACCTCATCCCGCAAAAAATGAGCCCGTACCCAAGACAATCGCCCCAAAAATAAAAAAATATGGCTGGGATATGGAGACACTAAAACATCATTTTTTTTGTTTTAAATTAGCTGTTATTGTGTAAAACTTAAGTAAATAAAAAAAGTATACATATTAGGTATCGCCGCATCCGCAATAACATGATCTATAAAAATATCCCATGACCTAATTCCTCAGGTGAACACCGTAAAAAAAAAAAAAACTGAGTAAAAAAAGCCATTTTTGTCACCTTACATCACAAAAAGTGTAATAGCAAGCGATTAAAAAGTCATATGCACCCCAAAATAGTGCCAATAAAACCCTCATCTCATCCCGCAAAAAATAAGACCATACATAAGTTATTCGCCCAGAAAATAAAAAAAACTATGGCTCTCAGAATATGGAGACACTAAAACATTATTCTTTTTGTTTCAAAAATGATATTATTGTGTAAAACTTACATAAATAAAAAAAGTATACATATTAGGTATTGCCGCGTCCGTAATAACCTGCTCTATAAAAATATCATATGACCTAACCCCTCAGGTGAATACCGTAAAAAATAAAAATAAAAATGATGTAAAAAAAGCTATTTTTTGTCACCTTACATCACAAAAAGTGTAATAGCAAGTGATCAAAAAGTCATACGCACCCCAAAATAGTGCCAATCAAACCGTCATCTCCCCCCGCAAAAATCATACCCTACCCAAGATAATCATCTAAAAACTGAAAAAACTATGGCTCTCAGACTATGGAGACACTAAAACATGATTTCCTTTGTTTCAAAAGTGAAATCATTGCATAAAACATATTAGGTATCGCTGCGTCTGTAATAACCTGCTCTATAAAAATATCACATCATCTAACCCCTCAGGTGAATACCATAAAAAAGAAAAAAAGAAAAACAGTGTAAAAAAAAAGAATTTTTTGTCACCTTACATCATAAAAAGTGTAATAGCAAGCAATCAAAAAGTCACACGCACCCCAAAATAGTGCCAATAAAACCATCATCTCATCCCGAAAAATATGAGCCCCTGCACAAAACAGTCGCCCAAAAAATAAATAAAACTATGACTTTCAGAATGTAGAGACACTAAAGAATCATTTTTTTTTTAAATGCTTAGTTATGTAAAACTGAAACAAACAACCAAAAAGTCAGATTTGGTATTTTCGCGTCCATGACAACCTGCTCTATAAAAATACCACATGATCTAACCTGTCAGATGAATGTTGTAAATAAAAATAAATAAAAGCTGTGCCAAAACAGCTATTTCTTGTTACCTTGCCTCACAAAAAGTGTAATATAGAGCAACCAAAAATCATATGTACCCTAAAATAGTACCAACAAAACTGCCACCCTATCCCGTAGTTTCTAAAATGGGGTCACTTTTTGGGAGTTTCTACTCTAGGGGTGCATCAGGGGGGCTTTAAATGGGACATTGTGTCAAAAAAACAGTCCAGCAAAATCTGCCTTCCAAAAACCGTATGGCATTCCTTTCCTTCTGCGCCCTGCCGTGTGTCCGTACAGCAGTTTATGACCATACATGGGGTGTTTCTGTAAACTACAGAATCAGAGCCATAAATATTGAGTTTTGTTTGGCTGTTAACCCTTGCTTTGTAACTGGAAAAATATTATTAAAATGGAAAATCGGCCAAAAAATTTTGAAATGTTATCTCTATTTTCCATTAATTCTTGTGAAAAAACTAAAGAGTTAACAAAGTTTATAAAATCAGTTTTGAATACCTTGAGGGGTGAAGTTTCTAGAATGGGGTCTTTTTGGGTGGGTTCTATTATGTAAGCCTCACAAAGTGACTTCAGACCTGAACTGGTCCTTCAAAAAGTGGGTTTTTGAAAAGTTCAGAAAAACATCTAGATTTGCTTCTAAACTTCTAAGCCTTGTAACATCCCCAAAAAATAAAATGTCATTCCCAAAATGATCCAACCATGAAGTAGACATATGGGGAATGTAAAGTAATAACTATTTTTGCATTATAGAAGTAAAGTTAGTCCTTAAGGTGAAAATGAGCCCGGTCCCTAAGGGGTTAAAAAAATGCTTTAGAAACATGCACATATGGTCAAAAATCATTGACAAATACGAGCACCTTAAGATTTATTGAAAAAGGCTCCTTATAAATGTACAATAAGAGAAATGAAAAATAAAATAGTTAAACCCATATCAGTTAAAAAGCTTAAAGTTAATTTTTTTATGGTGTCCTAATTAAGGTGTCCTAATTAAGTGACAGGTCTCATTAGCAAAATGCTGGGTCACTTTCTTTAACCGACCCAGTCATTTTGCCACAATCTTGTGCTAAACAATTCCAGTGGATGACAATGAGTCCCAATATTCATGAGTTCATGGGTTCCTGTCATGGTCTTACCTTCTTGCTGCTCTCCTTCGTTTGACATGTGCTGGCGGCCATCTTGGTTTCTGGGTTTTTTGTAGCCTCCCACCCTGCGGCTTCTCCTTCCCACTGGGAGGAGCTGGATGCCTAGCTCATATATATAGGAGGTCTGTGGCTTCAGTTCCTTGCTTGGTCCTCCTGTGTTCACATGCTTCTAAGACTGCTGCTGCTTCTGGTTCCTGATCCTGGCTTCGTCTGACTACCCTGCTGGTTCCTGATCCAGGCTTCATCTGACTACCCTGCTGGTTCCCGATCCAGGCTTCGTCTGACTACCCTTCTGGTTCCTGACCTCTGGCTTCGCAAGACCCTGCTTCGGTTTAGCCATCCGTTTGGACTTTTGCCTTACAGCTTGATTTTCAATAAAGCCTTCTTATTTCCACTTATCTCTTGTTGTACGTCCGGTTCATGGTTCCATGACATTAGGACCAAGCCATGAATTCTGATGGTACAGGGCCATCCTCGCTACCTACGCTGGTTGCCAGGTCCTCCCTGATACCTCCGGTCTCCCACACTAAGGCCGTGATCAAGGTCCTAAACAGACCGAAACGTTGGCCAGTGTACTTATATAAAGATCCATTTGGGATGGACAATAAATAAAAAAGAATCTTATCTTGCAATACTTCGAGTGCCGTGGTTTATATGAATATACGCTGGTTGCCAGACTTGATCAGCAGGATCACCTGTTGGGTCGGTTCGCTGTGGCGTTGCAAACCCTGCTTGAACGCACGGCTCATTTAGCTTCCGTTGCCGATGGGTCGGTTGTCGCTCCTGGGCCCGCTCCTACTGCCGCTCCGGTTGTTGCGCCAGAGTCTACCCCGACACCTGTTGCTGCGCCTGCGGTGTTTCGGGGTATGACCGGTTCTGCCCCCCTTCCACAGCGCTTTGGGGGAGAGCCAACTCAGTGCCGAGGTTTCCTTAACCAGGTGGGCATTTATTTCGAGTTGCTGCCACATGCCTTTCCTACTGAGAGATCAAAGGTGGGCTTCTTGATCTCGCTGCTCTCGGACAAGGCCTTGGCCTGGGCCAGCCCTTTATGGGAGAACAACAATCCGGTTGTTGCCGAGTTTTCCGGTTTTGTTGCTTCTCTTCGGAAGGTATTCGATGTGCCGGCTCGTGCTGCCTCTGCTGCGAAGCTCCTTATGTCCATCAGACAGGGTTCACGATCCGTAGCTGAATACGCCATTGAGTTTCGTACCCTGGCAGCAGAGGTGGGCTGGAATAATGAGGCTCTGGTCGCTGCTTTCTCTCATGGTCTCTCGGATGCCTTGAAGGATGAGGTTGCAGCTAAGGACCTACCAGTGGAGCTCGAGTCTCTTATTTCTTTCCTGATTTTGATTGACACCAGACTCAGGGAGAGACCTTCCTTTAAGGAGAGCCTGCGGAGGTCTTCTAACAGATTGGCGCCTACGTTTGCTGTCCCACCCGTGCCTCCCTCTCCTCCCACGCCTCCTGGGGATGACTTGTCTGGGGGTGAACCCATGCAGCTGGGGTTTGCTCGCCTGTCCGAGGGGGAGAGGGCACTCCGGAGACGCGAGGGCCGATGCATGTACTGTGGTCTCGGTGGGCATTTTCGGTTGGCATGCCCGAACCGTTCGGGAAACGCTCGCACCTGAGATCCTGTCGGGGGCAGATCTTGGGTGGAGTCTCCTCGTCCCCGGTTTCCCGTGTTGACAAACCACTGATTACTGTTGTCCTCTCCTGGGTCGGGGGCTCGGTGACGACCCAGGCGTTGGTGGACTCTGGTGCTGGTGGTTTGTTCATTGATAGTGTGTTCGCTGCCGCCAATTCCATTCCTCTGCAGCCTCGAGGTTCCCCACTGGCTCTTGAGGCGATAGACGGCAGACCCCTTCTGCCGCCACACGTGACTCAGGAGACCCTTCCAGTGGGGATGGCCATTGGTGCCGTTCACAGAGAGTCGGTCTGTCTCCAGGTTATTTAGTCTCCACACTACTCGGTGGTCTTGGGGTACCCCTGGCTCCAGAAGCATAATCCGACTTTCGATTGGAGATCGGCCAAGATCCTCTCGTGGTCACCGCAGTGTGGGGCTAGTTGCATCCATGGGCCTGTCAAGTTGCTGTGTACTTCCTCGGACTCTCTGTTGCCTCCTGAATACAAGGAGTACCGGGATGTATTCGATAAGGTGCGTGCGGTTGCCCTACCTCCGCACCGCCCATACGATTGTGCCATAGAGTTACAACCTGGTGCCGTTCCTCCTCGTGGCAAAGTCTATCCACTGTCGGTAGCGGAGAATGAGGCCATGGAGGAGTACGTGAGGGAGGCGCTTTTACGCGGACACATTTGCAAATCCTCGTCCCCGGCAGGGGCTGGATTTTTCTTTGTGAAAAAGAAGGGCGGTGAGTTGAGGCCTTGCATCGATTACAGGGGTCTCAATCGCATCACGATCAAGAACGCTTACCCGATACCCTTGATTTCCGAACTGTTCGATCGCCTCAAAGGGGCCACGGTCTTTACCAAACTCGACCTGAGGGCGGCATATAACCTGGTAAGGATCAAGGCGGGCGATGAGTGGAAGACCGCGTTTAACACCAGGACCGGTCATTATGAATCCTTGGTTATGCCCTTTGGGTTGTGCAATGCGCCCGCAGTCTTCCAGGAATTCATCAACGATGTTTTCCGTGACCTGTTGCAGCAGTGTGTGGTGGTCTATTTGGATGACATCTTGGTATATTCTGAATCCATGGAGGCCCACATTCTGGATGTCAGACGAGTGTTGCAACGGTTACGAGAGAACAAGCTGTTCGGTAAGCTTGAGAAATGCGAATTTCACCGATCCCAGGTAACCTTCTTAGGTTACATCATTTCCGCTGAGGGGTTCTCCATGGATCCTGAGAAGGTTTCGGCTGTCTTACAGTGGCCCCAGCCCAGTGGTCTTCGTGCCCTGCAGCGCTTTTTGGGCTTCGCCAATTATTATCAGAAGTTCATCAGGGACTTTTCCATGCTAGCCAAGCCTCTCACGGATCTGACCAGGAAGGGCAGTAATCCCCAGGTCTGGCCGCTCGAGGCCATCCGAGCTTTTGAGGCTCTAAAGTCCGCCTTTGTGTCGGCTCCGATTCTGTCGCATCCCAACCCTGGGTTGCCCTTTGTCCTCGAGGTGGACGCGTCTGAGACGGGAGTAGGCGCCCTTCTGTCTCAGCGTAGAACACCAGAGGGTCCTCTGCTTCCTTGTGGGTTTTACTCCCGGAAACTGTCTTCCGCGGAGTGCAACTATCAGATTGGTGACAGGGAGTTATTGGCCATCGTGCAGGCCCTTAAAGAATGGAGGCACTTGCTCGAGGGCTCGGTGGTTCCGGTTCTCATCCTGACGGACCACAAGAATCTGACCTACCTCTCTGAGGCCAAGAGATTGACACCACGTCAGGCCAGATGGGCTCTGTTCTTGTCACGTTTTAATTACGTGGTCTCCTACCTACCCGGTTCCAAGAACATCAGAGCGGATGCCTTATCACGGCAGTACTCCGAGCTGTCCGGGGAGGAGTCGATTCCGACTTCGGTCATACCTCCGAATCAGATCCTGGCCGCCATTCGCACCAGCCTGACCTCTCCCCTGGGTGAGCAGATTTTGGCGGCTCAATCTGGTGCTCCCTCTGGGAGACCCAACGGCAGATGTTTTGTGCCTGAGGAGTTGCGCACTCGGTTGTTGCGAACCTACCATAACTCCAAGACGCGGGGCATCCTGGAAAGAATCAGCTGTCCTGGGCTGTTTCACGTCTGTTCTGGTGGCCTTCTCTACGTTCCGACATCGCCGCATATGTAGCGGCATGCTCCGTTTGTGCCCAGAGTAAGTCCCCTCTGCACCTTCCGTTGGGCCTTTTGCAACCCATAGCCACCGGGGAGCACCCATGGTCACACCTGGGGATGGATTTCATTGTGGACCTCCCTGCATCCCGAGGCCATACGGTCATTCTCATGATTGTGGATCGGTTTTCCAAAATGTGCCACTGTGTTCCTCTCAAGAAGTTACCCTCTGCACAAGAGTTGGCCACGATTTTTGCCAGGGAGGTCTTCCGGTTGCACGGTTTGCCCAAGGAGATTGTGTCGGATCGGGGGAGTCAGTTTGTGTCCAGGTTCTGGCGCGCCTTTTGCTCCCAGTTGGGGATTCATCTCTCTTTCTCCTCGGCCTACCACCCTCAGTCCAATGGGGCCGCAGAACGATCCAATCAGGCCTTGGAGCAATTCCTTCGTTGCTATGTCTCCGATCACCAAGACAATTGGGTTGACCTCCTGCCTTGGGCTGAGTTTGCCAGGAACACGGCGGTGAACTCTTCCTCTGGGACGTCTCCCTTCATGGCCAATTATGGGTTCCAACCTGCCGTGTTACCGGAGGTATTCTCTCCCCAGGATATTCCGGCTGTGGAGGATCACCTTTCCGTCCTACGTGCTTCTTGGGTACAGATCCAGAGGTCCCTTGAGGTCTCTGCGCAGCGCCAGAGACTCCAGGCTGATCGCAGACGAGCGCCCGCTCCTTCCTACCAGGTCGGAGACCGCGTATGGTTGTCCACCCGCAACCTCAACCTTCGAGTGCCCACTCCCAAGCTGGCGCCTCGCTTTGTTGGTCCCTTCCGAGTGCTTCGCAGGGTAAACCCGGTAGCCTATGCCCTTGCGCTTCCTCCTGGCATGCGGATCTCCAACGTGTTTCATGTCTCAATGTTGAAGCCACTGGTGTGTAATCGTTTCACTTCCTCGGTTCCTCGGCCTCGTCCGGTCCAAGTGGGCAATCGTGAGGAGTATGAGGTGAGCAATATCCTGGACTCACGCCTGGTCCGCGGTCGGGTGCAGTTTTTGGTGCATTGGCGTGGTTATGGTCCAGAGGAGCGTTCCTGGGTTCCCTCCGCAGATGTCCATGCTCCTGCCTTGCTCCGAGCCTTCCACGCACGCTTCCCTCAGAAACCGTTCTTTACTCCGCGGAGGAGGGGCCCTTGAGGGGGAGGTACTGTCATGGTCTTACCTTCTTGCTGCTCTCCTTCGTTTGACATGTGCTGGCGGCCATCTTGGTTTCTGGGTTTCTTGTAGCCTCCCACCCTGCGGCTTCTCCTTCCCACTGGGAGGAGCTGGATGCCTAGCTCATATATATAGGAGGTCTGTGGCTTCAGTTCCTTGCTTGGTCCTCCTGTGTTCACATGCTTCTAAGACTGCTGCTGCTTCTGGTTCCTGATCCTGGCTTCGTCTGACTACCCTGCTGGTTCCTGATCCAGGCTTCATCTGACTACCCTGCTGGTTCCCGATCCAGGCAGACTACCCTTCTGGTTCCTGACCTCTGGCTTCGCAAGACCCTGCTTCGGTTTAGCCATCCGTTTGGACTTTTGCCTTACAGCTTGATTTTCAATAAAGCCTTCTTATTTCCACTTATCTCTTGTTGTACGTCCGGTTCATGGTTCCATGACAGTTCCCCTGCCTCCCTGATGCTGATACATATGGAAAATACTGTCAGAGGCAGGTGGACAGGGAGAGCTGTGGGCTCATGAATATGGGGACTCATTGGCATGCGCTGAAGATGTTAGCACCTAGTGGCATACAACTGGTGAAAGATTCCATTTAAAACTATTACAAGCGTTCCTAAGAGTCAATTGGCTGCTGGGAATTTTTCATCATGATGAAAGATTCCCAATTATCAGCAGAATATCTCCTCTGTAATCATGGATGTGCTGCCAATTAGTATTAAGCGGGAATATTCGTTTATATATTTTTATTGTGAATATTGCCACTTCGAGAATTTGCAAAAATTTAGAATATAGTGCTATATATTCGTAATGACAAATACTAGTTTTTTTTAGTTTTTTTTTTTTAACACAGTACACATCAGGTGATCATTCCTCCCTTCTTCTAGCTTGTGGGCCAATGAGAAGGCTTTGTCACAGCTTAGCAACATCCCTAGCAACCAATAGAAAAGTTGCCTACCCCTTACTATAAAATAACCCCCCCAGTAGCTATTTTCTAAAGTTTATTGCAGTTATGAAAGAGACAGCAGTGTCATTGCTGTGCTCTGTGCTTTGTTAAATTACATTAGACAGTTAACTTATATATATAATTCAGATAGTTAGGTGGAGATAGTCAGTGTAGGTTAGATTGATTTATAATGTAGCTGATAGGTTCTGCTGTCCATACATCCATGCTAGACATAGTGCTGTGATGTCACAAGTTGCATGTATTGCGAAAAAATATGTGCATCATTAATTGCCGAAAATTCGCAAGCGCAAATATATTGGAGCACTCTATCTGCATATAAAGCTTTTCTAATGTTCTGCCGTGCCAACCATTTTCATCAGTCTCAGGAAGCTTGAAAAATGTAGCATAAGTGACCCACGCCGGTATTTCGAGCGCATTATGTGAATAATACATTGCTGATTTTCGCAAATCAAGAATATAATCTCGAATTCTCAAATATATGACGAATATTCCAAAAAAATATTTGCGATATATCACAAATTTGAATATTGCCCCTGCCGCTTAACAGAATGAGGAGGGAACTAATCATTCCTCCCAAATTCTGTTTGCATCAGCCTGTGTAATCAGGCCGGTGCAAACAAGAGCCAATGGATGTTTTATCGCCCATTGGCACTTGCATTGTAATACCACCTTACCAATAGATTGAAAATGACAGTCATCTGTTTCTTATGAGCAAATTCTCAATTTTGTACTAGTTTGACAAGTCTCTCCTATCCAGTTTTCTGAACTATAAGCAATTTTATGATCTGCCTATGATACATAGCAGAAAAGGCACAAGTACGTCAACACTCCTTTGTCTTTCTGAAAGCTCCATCACTATATAAAAAAGCAGTACAACTTTTTTTTTTTGCTTCAACTCATCTCTATTTTTAAGATTCCTTTTTTCTATCAGTGAATGAGAAGGATCTTGATTAATTCCAGACAGAGAAATCCTTCATATTTCTCACAGATGAGTTTGCTACACTTGTATCCAGTCTAGGCAATTTTTGTAACCGAAATACTATACGTCAACCATACAAATCTCTCTTGCTCTAATAGTTTGTTTTAATGCATCAGTATTTGTCAAATGTATCAGCCTTGAACCCAGACTGCTTAGCTCACAGAGCTTGGAAATCTCTGGAGAGAACAGGTGAAACAGAGAATAGAGGCTGTATTAAAGTCTGCTAAAGAAAAGGAACAGAATGGTAGAAGATATGATGTCAGAAATCTGGAGTCCGAGCCAATCGTGGTAAAGACTTTCAGGGGAATGTATCACTCACTGCACTCCAGCTGCAAAATAGGGCTTCTGCTTCTTTTGGGTTAC
Source organism: Bufo gargarizans (assembly GCF_014858855.1). Taxonomy (NCBI): domain Eukaryota; kingdom Metazoa; phylum Chordata; class Amphibia; order Anura; family Bufonidae; genus Bufo; species Bufo gargarizans. The sequence goes on from NC_058083.1 coordinate 205,657,193, forward strand.
CTGCACAAGGATTTTGCAACTTTCTAGATTTTACACCATTCACTTCAGTTTTGAAAAATGGGTGAAGTTAGCTACAGTATGTTAATTAGTTTTACTCTAGGTTTATCATTGAAAAAGCATATCCGCAATACCCAGTCCCCATAGCTCTGTGTGCTTTTATTGTGTAAAAAAAATCGATTTGATACATATGCAAATTAACCTGAGATGAGTCAGAGCTTGAAAATATGACTCTTCTCTGGTCACACAAGTAAGATATGACTCTTATGTTAATTTACATAAAAGGCGGGAAGTACAAAAATGCATAATACTTATTGAATTGAAATTAAAAGTGTAATTTATATGTTTAGGGTAACACAATGAACATTTAGAAACGCTTAGTGAGGGTAGCATAGTAGAGGTGACAGGTTCCCTTTAAGTAATAAATATTTTATGAGGTATCACTTTCTGTTTTAGAAGCAGAGAAATAGAAATTTTGAAAATTTGGGATTTTTTCATAAATAAAGATGAAATATATTGACTCAAATTTATGACTATCATGAAGTACAATGTGTCACGAGAAAACAATCGCAGAATGGCCTGGATAAGTAAAAGTGTTCCAAAGCTATTACCACATAAAGTGACATGTCAGATTTGTACATTTTGACCTGGACACTGGGGCATCAATGACCCTTGGTCATGAAAGGGTTAAAAAAAATCAGGTATGTGATTTGATAATAAAATGACATGGAAAAGAAAATGAGGGAATGTATCATGAGGAGAGAGTTTTACATTAAGTCTGAGTTGGTGTAATTTGCATCAAATTTATAAACCTTTCCACGGCGTTGGATTAACTTGGTACATCTTTATGCATAACACTTTTGTGTAGAGATGTTATTCCACTTTCACACTCACACTCACTACTGGAGTAAGACTGCTCCTGTAGCTGTGACTTGATAAATTGGAGTGCACCTAATTAATCTCTAACTACCACCCACTTTTAAAACTGGAGAGAGCCACATAAAATGGTAAACTATTTTGTGCAAAGATGGTGCACACCCAAAATTATGACTTTTCTGGTTCAATTGGGATGATACATCCCCCCAATGCATGCCAGAATTCTGGCTTCAAAAGCTTGCAAGTCGTGGTTTTTCACATTTTTGGGGTCACTTGCCAACAATTTATTGCGACTTTTTTAACAGTATGCCTTCTAGTGCCACCTGATTTGGAGTGAACATTGGGTCAGAATTTCAGAGTATATAATAAAGTGCAACTGTTTAAAAAGTCACACAATTGGGAATTAATACTTGCCAGGACCTTTTTGAAGGCTCACACAGGACCTCTTTCACTAACCTGAGACTCATTTACCAACTGCCTCCAACAGTTTTTTATAAGTTTCTGCAAGTGAGGGAATTTATCTGTCACCATAAGATATCTAATAGAGAGAGTACATCCGATATGCTTTCCACTCCCAAGGTAATCTGCAGGAAAAAAGGGATGTCAGTTTTTTATAATGCTTTAAGTTTAGCTGATAAAAGAGAAGTCACAACTAACATATATATGGAAAAATGGAGTGAAGACTTACAAATAAATATTACATTAACTGACAAGGCAAAATGTGCTTTCTAATATACAGTTGTGTTCAAAATAATAGCAGTCAGACAACACTAACCAGATCAATCACAGTTTTTGGTAGAAATGATATTTCTACATGGCAAATAATTTACTAGCAGGTGTAGTTAAGTAATAGAAATCCAACAGACCCAACAGTCATGACATGAATGCTGCTGATTCTGTGTAATTGAATCACTAAATGAAAGGGGCATGTTTAAAATAATAGCAGTGTGGAGTTCAATGAGTGAAGTCATTCATTCTTTGAAAAACAGGTGGCAATTATTGCCCTTATTTAAGGAAGGATGGCAGCATATGTTGAATATGCTGGTTACAGTGCATTTCTCTCTGAAATGCTGAGAAAAAATGGGTCGTTGCAGACATTGTTCAGAAGAACAGCGTACCTTGATTAAAAAGTTGATTGGAGAGGGGAAAACATATAAAGAAGTGCAGAAAATGATAGGCTTCTCAGCTAAAATGATCGCAAATGCTTTAAAATAGCAACCAAAACTTGAAAGACGTGGAAGAAAGTGAAAAACTACCATTCAAATGGATAGAAGAATAGCCAAAATGGCATGGACTCAGTCAATAATCAGCTCCAGGAAGATCAAAGAAGGTCTAAAGTTACCTGTGAGTACTGATAGAATTAGAAGACAACTATGTGAAGCCAAGCTATCTGAAAGAAGCCCCCGCAAAGTCCAACTGTTGAAAAAAAGACATGTGCGGAACAAGTTACAATTTGACAAATAGCACATTGGCTGGCCTAAAGTGACATTTTGTGGACTGATGAAAGTAAGATTGTTCTTTTTGGGTCTAGTGGCTGGAGACAGTTTGTCAGACGACCCCCAAACACTGAATTCAAGCCACAGTACACTGTGAAGACAGTAAAGCATGGTGGCGCAAGCATTATGATATGGGGAGGTTTCTAATACTACAGTGTTCGGCCTATTTATCGCATACCAGGGAGAATGGATCAGTTTGAATATATCAGAAAACTTGAAGAGGCACCAGCAACTGGGCCAGGAGCATATTCAGCTTCTGCGCCGTTGGCTGAGTGCACGCATACTGTTGTCTCTTGGCAATAGCTTCGGTGATCGATTGCTGATGGAATGACTGACGAGGAGTAGGAGGAGAATAAAGAGCATCAGGACCAGAAGTTGATGAGAAGGACAGACAGCTCCCTTCGGCTGAGGTGGTGGAGCCTTGACTGCCAGAAATAGGGTGTGTGCCACTGGGTGATGCAGCGGTTTCTGTGGCAGGCTGGATCACCACATCGGAGTCACTGTTCTCCCAGGCCACTTTATGGCGACACTGCATATGTTGACGCAGGGCCATGGTGCCAACATTGGCACCCTGGCCGTGCTTCACCTTCTGCACACAGTATCTACAAATGGCCATGTTCACCTCCTCCGGTGGCTTAACAAAAAACTGCCACACCGACTAGCTAGCGCCGCTGCTTCTGTGAAATCCTGCACCACTACTTTCCGGGCAGGTAGGATCCTGAGAAGTAGGAGGTCTACCACGGGCACATTTGGCTACCGACCTCCCACTGCTGCCACCCTGATGACTCCCGGCTATGCTATCGACGGTCTCTGGGTCAAGAGCCTGACCGCTCGCAACACCAGTTCCCATGCCACTCTCCTCATTACTACTTGCCCGCCTACTGGAGGAAGCGGCAGATGTCTCCTCCACATCTTGGCTGGCCAGTAGCTGCTGACTGTCCTCTAGTAGCTCATCCTCGCTGTATAGTGGAGCTGAGCATATAATACTTCTCTGGCTGAGGGAACAGAAAAGGACAGAGGCAGGTTGAGGACAGGAGAGGGCACAGGGCATGCTCCTGGACCATGCCAACTAAGGGTTGTGTCTGACGAACCCACCAATTCTTGGCTGGGGTATCTGATGTCACATGGTAAGAAGTGGATGACCGAGTCAACCATTTAAGAACTGCTGGGTTGCTGGTCAAGACACGACCGCTAGATGACACCGGGAGCTCAGGCCTCTTGCTGCGACTCCCGCTGACACGCCTCCTTACTCTGCTGCGACTTGTGCCTGCACCAGAAACATTTAGGCTGGTGCAGGGCAGGGCTTGGCACTTCTCTGTCTGACATACTGTTAGATCAAATAAATAAATAAATAGGAAGGAGATTAATACACCCCAAAAAAGTCTTTCATTTTCTCACTTTACCACACAGCTGCTAATAAACCCTTTTTTTCCCACTAATACACGCCAAAGAAGGCTTTAAAACATATAACTGCACTGCTGAAGGCAAATAAGCCCTCACTTTTTTCCACTAATACACGCCACAAAAGGCTTTAGAACATATAACTGCACCGCAGTTTTTTTTGCCACTAATACATGCCAAAAAGGGCTATAATTTTCTCACTTCACCACACAAAGGCAAATACTTTTTTTTGTGCCACTAATACACGCCAAAAAAAGCTTTAGGACATATAACTGCACCGCTGAACTGCAAGTATATATTTTGTTTGCTCCTAATACACGCCAAAAAGGGCTTTAGAACATATAACTGCACCGCTGAACGGCAAATAATATATATTTTTTTGCCACTAATACACGCCAAAAAGGGCTGAAATTTCCTCACTTCACCACACAGTGGCCAATAAGCCCTTTTTCCCACTAATACAAGGCAAAATAAGCTTTAGAACACATAACTGCACCGCACAAGGGCAAATAAGACGTAGAAATATTTCCTTGTAATACACCCTGTTAATGGCTGTATCAAACAGCACTTGCACCCCAATAACAAGAACGGTTTGCTGGAATTACAGAGCTGTATAATGGCAATTTGGATCCCCAGTCAGTGCAGCAAGGTGTAATATAATTGTTCCTATTACGCAGGCTGTAAACTCCCCTATTGAACCCTGTTCTGCTTCAATACTGTGGAATGATTCCTCCCTATCCTTTTTCCTGAACTTCTATACAGCAAAATAAAAGTTTTATAGTATTTTCTAACACTGCGTATCCCAGAATAAATAGAACCTGCAATGACAGAGCCCAGGACTGCACAGGTGAATCGGGAAGCACAGGCAGCAGATCTCCACTGGACAAGGTGCCCAGGACCGCGGTGGTAAGCAGGAGAACAGCAGCCACTGTTACACCCTTTAATTAAAGGAAACAACATATTGAGAAAAGTAATCTGTTACACTCAGGTGTAACAAATAAAACAATCAGGGCAGCCATATTACCCAATAGTTGTGATTAGAGATGAGCGACTTGAAGCTGACGAAGTGGAAAAATTCGATTCGCACTGAAGGTGAATTTCTTTGCTCTTCTTAGTAACAAATATATTTTTTTCCTAAAATGGCTGCTGCACGTGTGAGGACATGAAGAAAGGAACTCTGGGAAGGTGGGATCATCCATAATGCCATGCATGCAGCCAATCATCAGCCAGCCCTATGATGTCACAGCGCTATAAATAGTGCAGCCATCTTAGATTCTGCCATTTACTGGTGTACTTACTGCAGGGAGAGACCTCTGCAGGAGACAGGGACAGTGATAAAAAAAATCATGTCATGTCATGGTGCTAAAAAAAAATGATTTACAAGTGCAGGGTAAGATTATTCAAGGTGTAGGGAAAGGATAGGGAGGAATCATTCCACTGCATTTATGTTGAAAAGGGTTTAGTTGGGGAGGTTACAGCCTGGGTAATAGGAACATTCCTATAAGGCTAGTTTCACACTAGCGGCAGGCGAGTCCAGCAGGCTGTTCCGGGGATTGAACAGCCTGTCGGATCCGTCCTGCCGGTAGTTCACGTGTGCCTCTGGACTGCCGCTCCGTCCCCATTGACTATAACGGGGGCGGAGTTCCGGCGGCAGCATGTCGTACTTTTAGTCTGGCTGCCACTCGCCGTGCGCTGCCGTCGGAACTCTACCCCCCGCCCCCATTATAGTCAATGGGGATGGAGCGGCAGTTCGGCGGCACATGTGAACTAGCAGCAGGACGGATCCAACAGGCTTTTCACCCGCCGGAACAGCCTGCCGGACTCCCCTGCCGTTAATGTGAATGTGCCCTTATACACCTTGCAGCACTGACTGGGGATCCAAATTCCCATTATACAGCTCTGTAATTCCAGCAAACCGTTCTTATTAGGGTGCAAGTGCTGATTGATACAGGCATTAACAGGGTTTATTACAAAGCAATATTTCTATGTCGTATTTGCCCTTTTGCAGTGCAGTTATCTGTTGTAAAGCCTTTTGTGGGGTGTTTTAGCGTAAAAAGAAAAAATATATCTGCCGCTCAGCGGTACAGCTATTTATTGTAAAACCTTTTGTGACGTGTATTAGCATAAAAAGAAAAAATATATTTGCCGCTCAGCGGTGCAGTTATCTGTTGTAAAGTCTTTTGTGGGGTGTTTTAGCTTAAAAAGAAAAAATATATTTGCCGCTCAGTGGTGCAGTTATCTGTTTTAAATTCCTTTTTTGCGTGTATTAGTGGAAAAAGGAAACATATTTTTGACGCTCAGTGATATATTTTACAGCACTGTTTGCCGTGTATTACTGGTGAAATAAAAATGTATTCACCGTCCAGCGTTGCACTGATCTGTTGAAAAGCCGTTTGTGTTGTGTAAAAGCAGGAAACAATTAAGGCCTAATTGCCATTCAGCGGTGCAGTTATATGTGGTGAAGCCCTTTTTGCGGTATGGACCAAATTACGTTGTGGTGAAATTCTTTATGTGAAACAGGCTTTTTGGGGAAAAATTGATGGATGATTGCAGACTTTCTTCTGTATGAACCAAATTCCATTATCCTTTAATTGGTGAAATTTTTTATTGCAAACATGCTTTGCTCGGGAAAATTGATAGATGATTGTAGACCTCCTTTTGCTGTATGGACCGAATTACGTCGTTGTGGGTCCTGCAGTAAACATAATGAAGACGCTGATGAAACACACCAGCAGACTTTGCCTTTACCATCTATTTATAATTAAATCAAGCAGCTTCATTAAGTTGAAAACATTCATGTGTTTTTATCTGCTCCATCTGCATTCAATTTCCACAGCACACAAGACATGACAGGAGAGCATCTGCTTTGGAGTCCAAGTCCAGTTTCTTAAGATCAGGAGTTTCATCAGAATTGTGCATAACATTCTTGCTCCCTGTGCAAAGCCATAACAAAAGGACTTCGTAGGCATACACATCAGAGGAAGCTGAAGCTGGTTGCCCAAATTTTAATTCAGCAGCAGTAAACAGCGGGAAGCAAATAGAGGTGGCTGAACTCTACTGGTCTGTATCTCTTGTTAAGTCAATGTCTTCAGTTATGCCCCTCTCGTGATTTACAGCACATACATTATTTTTATGTAGAGATCCAAGAATTATGTTGGAGGTAAGTAGTGTATGCAAGCCATGTGCGACCCCTCTCAATTAAGGGCCTACTTGTCGTTCAGCGGTGCAGTTATATGTGGTAAAACCCTTTTTGCAGTGACATTTTTTATGTGACAGCCTTTTTTCGGGAAAATGTATGGGTGAATGTACACCTCCTTTTGCGGTATGGAGCAACTTACTTAGTGGTGAAATTCCTTATGTGACACTGGCTTTTTGGGGGGAAAATGTATGGGTGAATGTACACTTCCTGTTGCGGTATGGACTGAGGTACTTACTGTAGTGATGAAATTCTTTATGTGACACTGGCTTTTTTCAGAAAATGTATGGGTGAATGTACACCTCCTTTTGGAGTACGGACTGAAGCACTTAGTGGTGAAATTCTTTGTGACACTGGCTTTTTTAATTTTTTTTTATTTATGGGTGATTGTACACCTCCTTTTGCTGTATGAGACGAATTATGCAGTGGAGAAATGTGTTATGTGAAAAGGGCTTTTTTGGGGAAAATTGATGGGTGACTGTACACCTCCTTTTGCTGTATGGACTGAATTACGCAGGGTGGAAATTTTCAATTTTAAAGCAAACTCTGCTGCTCTGTATTTCTTGTGAAGTCAATGTCTCCAAATCTGTCCCTCTCGCGATTTGCACCAAATAAATTATTTTCATGTAGAGATTTAAGAATTATGCTGGAGGCATGTAGTGTATGCAAGCCATGTGCGACCCCTCTCATCACTCTGATGCTGTTCTGCACCTGGTTTGCCTGGGCGAACGGAGTCACACAGGGGAGGAACTGCTCCGTGTCCTTCATCAAGAAATCGAATCCTGGCTTTCTCTGCAACAACTGAAAATCGGAACCAATGGTGACCGACAACGGAAAGAACATGGTGTAGGCGCTGCGTCAAGGAGGGCTGAGCCGTGCGCCATGCATGGCGCAAGTGTTCAATCTGGTTGTCAAGTGGTTCCTGAAGTCTTCCACCCATTTGCACGACATCCTAACAATGGCTAGGAAACTTTGCATGCACTTCAGTCACTCGTACACTGCAAAGCACACCCTCCTTGAACTGCAGCAGCAGAACGGCATCCCTCAACATGGGCTAATATGCGATATTTACAACCATTGGAATTCCACCCTACATATGTTGGACCATATTTTGTCAGTTGCCAGGACTACAGGATGTCATTTCACCGCTTCATGTCCTGGAAAAGATGCTGGTAAAAAGGCTGGTCAGGGGACTGGAGACATGGCGCCTAGAAAGATGAAGGCAGAGTTTGATACCTTTGTCTGTCAATATCTCTGTTTACAGTCAGTGAACGGGAACATCAGTTATCGCAAGGATATGCAAACACCAACCGATGGGGTGTTAACCCCCAGAAGTAGGTTATCCGCACGAAGGAGCAGTCATTTTCACAGCTCGAGGTATCCTCTCGGAAGCTTGACCTCTGCACTGCAAAGCTTGTATAAAATAAAAATCCTGCAGTGCACCCCCTTGAAGGAAACTCTTGATCCGGCAAAGTCTGCTTTGCTCCTTTAAAAACAATGGACCCAGTACAGCGTGACACCGATGTATAATTTTTCATACACCAGACTGAAAGAGTATTCCAAGCACCTGTCTGCCCACATACCTGCAGAGAAGCAGAATGGTCTTGCCATTAAAGTGGGCTCAGAGCTGAACCTAAAAGCCAAATTTTCCTGTTTACCTGGACTCAAAGAAAAGGACAGAGATCCACTGGCTGTGCTCATACAGATTTCAACAAAGCCTCGACTCAACAAGGCAAGCATAGAGGACCAGATTGTGTGGACAAGTTGGTTCTGCGGGACGTACACAGAGGACGATGAATTGGAGGTGTTACCAAAGACATTTACTTGCCTCCCGCTCTTCCTGTATAACGGATCCGAGGCGCCCACGGCTATTGTAGAGACGTGGTTCCAAATAAACTTTGTTGTTTGGGTAAGCTGGTGATCAGTTCTCAGAACCTTACGTGGCTAGCAGCGATGTTGACCGGGTATGACGTGTCTGGATCAATGACAGCCATAGAGCGTGTTTTCTCTGTGCCCGTCGAACCTCGCATGGACATTTCTTATGCCATCCATGCAGAGGGCTTCAAGACTTTATGGAATGATATTCATAAATCATAGGACGAGGTCACATTGGAGGAAGTGGACAATTTATTCCAATGTCTTTAATCGCATTTCTTCAGACACTTTAGAATCCACTTATCAGCAACCCAGCTCATCACTGAATGAGCTTGAGTCGGCTTGTTTGCTGGACTGTCGTCCAGTTATCAGCCATAGCCTCATACATTTCTTGATCCATATGCATTACCATTGTGGTCATCCCGACACTGGGCGTCAATCCATTCTTGTTGATGAAGCACTTTGTTTTTTTTAGTTTGTCTTTTAAATCTTGTGGTTTTGCCCCTTCTGTGTTGTATTTTATGTGTGTTAATATCCTGTTTGTTAAATAAAGTTTTTTTTCTCCCCTGTTCCAAAAAATAAATAAAATAATTGGCTTGTAATTTGGTAGCCAAAAGCAGGAGTGGGTACAAAACACAGAAGACATACAACTATTCCATTCACGTGTCATCTCTGTTTTGGGTTCACTCCAATTTTTGGGGCATTAGCAATACTGATGGATTACTGACTAAATGCTGACCGAGTGAAGGCGGATGCTCCGCAGACAGGATCCATTTTTTTGGGGTTATTGTTCTGACTGATCAGAGGAAGGGCAAAATAATCAGTGACGTCAACACAAACCTACTGCTGACACCCTCTGTCGGGGGGCTCTACTTGTATAAGCGTTTAATAGAACAGGTTCTGTAGACATCTATGTGGAATTAGGAGTATGGGTGAATGTACACCTCCTTTTGCAGTATGGAACGACTTACTTAGTGGTGAAATTCTTTATGTGACACTGGCTTTTTTTCAGAAAATGTATGGGTGAAAGTACACCTCCTTTGGGGTATGGACTGAAGCACTTAGTGGTGAAATTCTTTGTGACACTGACGCTCACATCAAACTGTAAGACTCAGTTCATACTTGAGTTATTTGGTCAGTTTTAGCCCCGTGACTGCCCAAATAAGTGAAGTGTGCGGTGATTCTAAGAGCAACATCTGTCATCTGCATGTCATACTGACTCACAGTATTATTTCACTACCACAGCAGACTCCTTATGTGTGTTACTGCAAGGCACAGTGTTCTACACCACTAGAAAGGCTCTCTGCAGCCAGGAAATAGCCGTTTTTTAACATAATTCACCGCATAATTTAAAAAATAATAAAATCGGCGAAGCAGCGAATCAAATTTTTTTAAAATTCGCTCATCTCTAGTTGTGATCGCAATTGTTACAGGGAAATGGAGAGTAACATTTTGCAGCAATACATTTTCAATCCTATTTTAGAATGAACTGCTGTAATGCTGTTTCTTCTCATTAGCTAACCAATTATAGTATCTCCTTAAAATCAATTAGGGATAATTTTGAACTCAAAATGCTAATATGCTGTGAATCTTTACATGTAGCTATGAGACCTAGTAATATAACTGGGGCATGGGGGTCTTCAATATTTAGATCAGCTGGTTGGGGTATGATCTAGCAATCAGTATGTGTATATGGAAGCCTGAAATCTTGGTGAAGGCCTAATGCATAACAGCAAGCAAAGCACTTAAACACTCTGCTTTGGGCCTCATGCACACGGCCATTGCCTGGCCGTGGTAGTATTGCAGCTCCGCAAACAGCGGGTCCACAATATGCGGGCACCGGCTGTGTGCTCCCTGCATCACAGATACGGACCCACTAACTTGAATGGGTCTGCAATCCAGAGCTGCGGTGCGGAACGGAGGCACAAAATCCCATGGAAGCACTACTGAAGTGCTTCTGTCCGTGCCTCTGCAGCGCAAAAAAATAGAACATGTTTTTTTTTACGGTGCGGACGGATCATGGACCCATTCAAGTTGAATGGGTCTCGGTGCACAACGTTCGTGTACAAGAGGCCTAACTTAGACCCTATTCCACTTAAAATGACACCCACCAATGTGTTTCCACTGCTTGCGCAAACTACTGCTCCTTCTGAAAATAGGAAAATTTTCACTGTGCATTGATCATTTTTACTTTGGAATTTATTTTTAGTAAGTACTGGATAGTAGATTAATGGGGGTCTAGGCAGGTTGCCAAAGTACTAACTTACCATCAATGTGTGCTTAAAACGAGCAATAAAGCTATATCGAGCTGGGTTCATATGACTAATGTATACAGCAGCAGATATATAATTATATAAAAAGGTGGCAGGGCTTGTTTGAATAATCTTCAGCTCTACTGTAGAATTAGTGACTTGTAATCGATTTATGAATGTACCCTCACCATGTGTGATTTCTCCATGTTACAGATTTTCCTACAATTGTAAAATATTTGGCAGGGGTGAGAACTTTTTGACAAAGTAGGATGAAATAAGCAATAATTTTTCTGAAAATGTTATCAAATGCTTCCAACCTAATATCTTCCTTCATGATTACAACAGTGACGTGAATCTCAATAAAAGCTACAGCAACGTGACAGCCAGTAACAACTACAGTAGCAGAACTCCCAGTAATAGTAATAGACCCTTATAACAGATACAGATCCACAACTGGAAGAGGACTCCTAATAAGTGGCCCAGCCACAAACCATTCATAACAGTGTAGCCACATTACCCAAAACAAGAGTAGTAACAGCTCAACTTTACTTCATCTTTTTCCCCTCTGCTTTACCCTGGTAAGCTCCAGCATGTAAATAAGAAGTGACCGTCGACCAGTTGTGGTCCGCCACTTAGGGCAATTGTGCAAGTAGGCAGGGACAGAAGTGCGGGTGGAACTTAGGGTTCACTTTTCCACCGGGCCTGAGCTTGCTGAGGAGTTTAAGGAGCTTAAAGGATAACTGTCATATTTTTTTCTGCTAAAGTGTAGGCCAAGTGATAGGTAACAATTTTGCAATAGACTTTATTTATTTTGGGAGACAGAAGGCTGGGCACAGGAGTCTTAGGAGTTAAAATTACATTTATATTCCCCCTTTCTATGCAATCTAATGCTCTGTTACATTTACTGACCTGCGATCCCTGTGATAATAATTCATGAAGCAGCCGCCGGAAGTAGAAGCACTGTGCGCAGTGAGCCGGCTGCTGCTTCATGAATTATTATCACAGGGATCGCAAGTCAGTGAATGTAACGGAGCATTAGATTGCATAGAAAGGGGAAATATAAATGTCATTTTACACTAGTATAATACAATACATTTTTGTGTCCATTTTAGAGCCGCAAATCCTGTTGTCTGATGACCAGAACTAATGGTATATCTACACTATCATGCTGCATACCGTATTATACATACAATTCTCTGATAATGGCTGATAACATAACACAACAGTAAAGGTCCCTTTAAATGGGACAATGTTCCAGCAGATTGTCAGGAGGGAAGCGTTCCTTCACACAATCTGCTGATCGCCAGTGGAAGAGGCCACTGCATTTACATGCAGCAATCTCCTCCAGGGATGGAGAGGTGCGATTGCTAATAACACTGCTCTTCCCCGTAACTATTTGTTGTTTCCTGGCAGCAGATGGTGTTTACACAGCACGATCTGCTGTCAGGAAACAAGGATTTTTGTGTTCGCACAAATGGTCCAATTACCTGATGAACGAGCGTTTCGATCGTTCATCGGGTAATCAGTGGTACATTTATACAGCCAGATCATCATTCTATGAACACTCGTTAGCGATGATCTATGTGATTCTCAGCCCGTGTAAAGTGCTGTATTATGTATTTCCTCTGTATATAATCCACTAATAATGTAGAACACTGCAGTGAGCGAGTGCTGTATTATGTATACTGTATATATATCCTCTGATAATCCAGAAAAAAAAAAGAAAAGCTTGGTCCAGGTTCCAATAAATAAAAAATGTACCTTTATTTAGCCAAGTTAAAGCCAGTTCAGATACACATATTAAATAGCACCATGTCTACACATTTCGGTTTGAGGAATGATGATCCTTATTCATGAGTAACGTTGTAAGTATTCAGACAAACATATATAAATAGACTATACCAATAGGTTACATGTTGCTACGCCTTGATCATTTGTGATAAACACCTATGGAGTGATTGACTTTTGGAACAAAAATCCATTAAAAAGCTGAGAACTGACAGGACTAAAAACAATAACATTGTAATATTAAGTCATATCTGCAGTTCAAGCCTGAGGGAGCATATGTACCCAGGCGGAACATCCAAAAGGATTCCTGACTGAGCAATTTTTTCGTATGATCACCTCCTTTTACTGGAGGGTTAACTCACTCCAGGCCCTGAACCGCAAATGATGACGTGCTCTACCGCAAAATGTAGCGAGGCAGTAGATATTTCTATGCTGGTAATGTGAAATATCCGATAAATGTTTTAAAACACGAGTTTTGATGTTTTTCGTAGTATACCTCATGTACTGCAACAGACATGATTTGCAGGCAATTAAATAAATTGCGTAAATTGTGTTACAATTAAGGTATTGAGAGACATCAAAAACGTAACCATTGGCTGTAGACTGCATCTGCTGTGTAACATGCGTATATACTGATAAAAGATACGTTTTTGATGCCCACATTTGTAACTCCCAAGTAGGTTCTGGTTTCAAAACAATGATCGGACTTGGACTGATCTTTTGAGATGATGTTGGAGCATGCCATGCAACACATCACACCCCTAATGCTGAAATATTTTGCCAAGCATCATCATAATTTAAGACTTAAGAGAATGCTTTTAAATAAAAAAGAGCATATTTGGGAATAGTCCTTACTATATAAGTTGTAATAAATGATAGAGCTGCAGTGGTGGGAGGACTGCATTTTGTGTCTGCCTGTGATGGTCTGGACCAAATGGAGAAGAACTGAAATCTGTGGAGACGTCACCTGTAAGTCACTGGATCTGCCCCTGACTGCTTCTTTACTAGGAAGTATCATCACTTTAAATTGATTTAATTTGTTGTTCCACCTAGGGCACCAGAATACCTTCTCCCAGCCCTGATTGCAAGTATTATAATTAAAAAAACGGGCAAAGGATGGTATGGCCGTTACATCTCCTGACCAAATAAAGGTTGTTGATCTAACGGCCATATCACTTCAGATCCCCACTAAATGGATTGTCCAAAGTAAATACAAATTTACTCTTCCACCATGCCATATAAATATTGGCCATGAAGTGAGAACCAAACTGCTTGACATAAAAAAAATATTGTAATTCTAGGGTATAATAAATATATGCTACAAGAAACCACTTCAAAGTTTCCATAGTTAGATCATGCGGGATCATTGTGTACAAAAACACGTCAGCAATGATTCAGCTATGGTTGCATGACCATTTGAAATCCTGAAGTGCACAAAGAACAGAACTGGTATCCTGAAGGAAACCAGGAATGGTGGGCACTAAGGGTTGTAGCAAGCTGTCAACCCACTCTGAAAATCTTTCTAAAAAAGAACCAATCTCGGCCACTATTGACCTCATGAGGAAAGGGCCGGATCCCTTTGTGTATTTTCGGAAGTGAGTGGAAAATGGGAGTAATAGGATGTTCTACAAAAATATAGTCAAACAGTTTATTTATAAAACCACTGGATAAAGCTTGCTTAAGCACAACATGTAATTCAAGTTAATAAGAGGGGGTGGGGTTTTATGTTAATTCAAAATAAGTGCTAGGATCTCCTTATGAGTGTTCCCATTTTGCAAATTTCGTTATCTAAGACAACTACTGCCCCCCCCCCCCCCCCCCCCCCTCCTTATCAGGTTTAATTGCCACTTTTTTCATCTGTGTCAATTCAGGTTGGATTATTTTCAGACAACAATTCTTTCATGTAGTGCATATAGGCAGTGGTGTAGCGTGGGTTGCCAGCACCCGGGGCGAGCCATGTATGGCATGCCCTCCCCCCTCCCAACCTGTGGACATGCCCCTTTTACAGATAATGTAGTAGTCCTATATAACACCACAGATAACATGGTGACAACTCTCTAAGTACAGATAATGTAGTAGATGGGTGTGAGGCCCCAGAATTCAGAACACGCACAGTGTGACCTGAAGTCTGGGGCCAGGATGCAGCAGGGTGGGCCAAATTCTCAATCCACCCCCCAACCCTACCGTGAAACAGATATGTGTTTGGACATTACATACATCACTACAAAATATACAGTATAATACAGCACCACATACCTCATCCATCCAGTGACATCTCCTGCGATGTAGACTTTCCTCAACGTCTTCATTCGGAGATAAGACCACCATGACACCTTCTTTCAGCTGCGTCTCTACAGAGTTTCATAGAAAGCATTTTTAGATTCCTCACTTTACTATCATCCTCCCCTCCTTGTACCTCAACGCTGTTATCCTGCTGCCCCCCAATACTATGGTAGAGCCAGACAGATAGGAGGACCAGAGTTGAGGCACACTTATATATACTAATATTACAGAGGGGCCATTATATATTATAATAATACATAGGGGCTATTATATATTATAATAATACATAGGGGGCTATTATATATACTAATTATACAGAGAGGGCTATTATATATACTAATAATACAGAGGCGGCCATTATATATTCTAATCCGTGTGGAGGGGGCATAGAGGAGGCAAAACCACTGTGTAGGGATGAGCGAATTTCATGTTATAAATTTTTTTGTGCTTCGTTTGGTAGTAGAAGCAGAGTTGCATTATGGATTCCATTACTACAGACCACAACGCAATTCTATGACGTAGAATGCATAACGGAATGCCTTTAGAGACATTCCGTTATTCCTTCCGTCATAATAGAAGTCTATGGGCTGCATAACGAATCTGTCCCGTTTCCGCTATGCAGGAGAGGACTCCCCTGCATAACGGAAACGGGACGGATCCGTTATGCAGCCCATAGACTTCTATTATGACGGAAGGAATAACGGAATGTCTCTAAAGGCATTCCGTTATGCATTCTATGTCATAGAATTGCGTTATGGGAAAGAATGGGCGGGGGGAAGCAACAATAAGGCTGAGCTAGCTGGTCACCTACGAGGGTAACGCCGCCCCTGGGCACTTGCGAGCCCTCATTTGCATATGCTACTAAGTTGTTTTTTGCCGGTTTTATAAGTCCAGGATTGCTCATAAAGGTAACGTTTTTATTAACTGTAAGGCTGCTAGAAAGCTATGGGAAGGGTTAAAAAGGTGAAACTTTGATGACAGACTCTCTTTAAAATACCTAATGTAAGGGAATGTACTATATGGTGAGCAATGTAACTGTGGGTGACTTTATAAAAGCTTCTAGCAGCTCACACCTCTCATATACTCCACTACAAACTACATAGAAATAGAGCCCCCAAACCCCTCACCAGAAATCACTGACCACAGCATACTGTAAGTGTCTGCATTGTCCCTGCTCTGGACGCTGCTCTGCTTCTCCTTACAGCCCTTTTCCTGCAGTGCATCTGGCTCAGTCTGTAAGGGGCGGGAGGAAGCGGTCACATGATCTTATGACATCATTCCCTCTAAGAAGCCAATACATTCTAGACCTGTCCTGAAGCCTATGAGGCAGAATGGAAATGCCTGCTTCCCTCCTTTAAAAAATGCCTGCTGCCAGGCGCCCCCTGCAATTTGGCGCCCGGGGCAACGCCCCCCCCCCCACGCTACGCCCCTGCATATAGGTCCCCTTCTACCAGGTTCTTGGAACCAGTCTAAAACTGGGGATCGGGATCCCGATTGTTCCATATGAATAATTCACTCTACAGGTGTTTATCATAACCGCTCATGGTGTAACAACATCTGACCTGTTGATATCATTAGTGTAGTCTATTAGTGTGTGTTTGAACACTTGCAGCATGTGTCATGCGTAATCCTCGATACAAAACGCGTATGTGTATCTGAAATGGCATTTAATTGGCTTAATAAAGGTCATATTTTTTGTTTTTATTCAATGGAAGCCGGACCATGCTTTTCTTTATTTTCTGCATTCCCAATGTGCTTTGTCCTAAGCACGTTTCCTCAAACCTCCATTAGTAGGTAAACGCTATACCATTTGCTGTTTTGTAGGAATCCTCTGATAATGGCTGAAAACAGAGAAGAACAATAAGTGCTGTACTACGTCGACAAAGATAAGTTCTGCTCTTTACGATACATCTTACACATCCCCCTTCGTCACTCTCTTATTGTAGGGTCATTTAGCGTTCAAAAGCTATGTACAAACTGAACAAAATCAGTTCATACTGGTATAGTATTGGGGGACAGGAGAACTTCCATATGGACATGTATGTACAATGTTTCCTGTATCCTATGTGAATTGAATCATGTCTAGTCTTCACAGTAATAGGTAAAGTTTTACTTTACACTCATTTGATGATTGTAATCCCATCTAATTATGTCCGTTGATAAAAAAAATTACTATGAAAGATACTTGGAAACACTGTATCTATGTCTTTCTTTCTCTCCGATGCATCGTAAAAGAATCTATTTGAACCATGA
This sequence comes from Bufo gargarizans, assembly GCF_014858855.1. Taxonomy (NCBI): domain Eukaryota; kingdom Metazoa; phylum Chordata; class Amphibia; order Anura; family Bufonidae; genus Bufo; species Bufo gargarizans. Next base: position 205,674,610 of record NC_058083.1, read on the forward strand.
CAGACTTGGAGGCCCTTTGAAGTCTCTCATAAATTCCAGAAAATAATTTATATGTTTAATGTACACTCACCTAAAGAATTATTAGGAACACCATACTAATACGGTGTTGGACCCCCTTTTGCCTTCAGAACTGCCTTAATTCCACGTGGCATTGATTCAACAAGGTGCTGATAGCATTCTTTAGAAATGTTGGCCCATATTGATAGGATAGCATCTTGCAGTTGATGGAGATTTGAGGGATGCACATCCAGGGCACGAAGCTCCCGTTCCATCACATCTCAAAGATGCTCTATTGGGTTGAGATCTGGTGACTGTGAGGGCCATTTTAGTACAGTGAACTCATTGTCATGTTCAAGAAACCAATTTGAAATGATTCGAGCTTTGTGACATGGTGCATTATCCTGCTGGAAGTAGCCATCGGAGGATGGGTACATGGTGGTCATGAAGGGATGGACATGGTCAGAAACAATGCTCAGGTAGCCCGTAGCATTTAAACGATGGCCAATTGGCACTAAGGGGCCTAAAGTGTGCCCAGAAAACATCCCCCACACCATTACACCACCACCACCAGCCTGCACAGTGGTAACAAGGCATGATGGATACATGTTCTCATTCTGTTTAGCCAAATTCGCACTCTACCATTTGAATGTCTCAACAGAAATCGAGACTCATCAGACCAGGCAACATTTTTACAGTCTTCAACAGTCCAATTTTGGTGAGCTTGTGCAAATTGTAGCCTCTTTTTCCTATTTGTAGTGGAGATGAGTGGTACCCGGTGGGGTCTTCTGCTGTTGTAGCCCATCCACCTCAAGGTTTGTGCGTGTTGTGGCTTCACAAATGCTTTGCTGCATACCTCGGTTGTAACGAGTGGTTATTTCAGTCAATGTTGCTCTTCTATCAGCTTGAATCAGTCGGCCCATTCTCCTCTGACCTCTAGCATCAACAAGGTATTTTCGCCCACAGGACTGCCGCATACTGGATGTTTTTCCCTTTTCACACCATTCTTTGTAAACCCTAGAAATGGTTGTGCGTGAAAATCCCAGTAACTGAGCAGATTGTGAAATACTCAGACCGGCTCATCTGGCACTAACAACCATGCCACGCTCAAAATTGCTTAAATCACCTTTCTTTCCCATTCTGACATTCAGTTTGGAGTTCAGGAGATTGTCTTGACCAGGACCACAACCCTACATGCATTGAAGCAACTGCCATGTGATTGGTTGACTAGATAATCGCATTAATGAGAAATAGAACAGGTGTTCCTAATAATACTTTAGGTGAGTGTATATCCGCTGTATCCAATCCTCTGACAATGGCTGATAATAGAACACAACAGTGAGTAAGTGCTGACTTTGAGTGACAGAATACTAATGATGAATAAACTGTCAGCTCACATGCAGGTGAGGCATATAGCTGATCCAATATGGTTGCCTAGGAGAAGATATTAGAAGGAAGATGGAGAAATTGTAGCTGTGGCTGAGAAAGCACCCTCCAGTCACTCCTAATGTGGTCTCCTAAACCTTCCTGGACACCCAATTTACCTATGTACCAAACTTAAGATGCATATGAGAAGATAATCGAAGGAAGATGGAGACATTGTAACTGTGGTTAGAGATGGTGCTCTCCTGTTGCTCCTAGCAAGACCCTGTGACGTCTAGCAAGGTTGGGACCTTTACGAAAACCTTCCCAGACACACGATTTATATATGTGCCAGATCTGGGGTCAAATGGTTCAGGCATCTGAATGCCTATAGAGGACAGACAAACAGACATTCATTTTTTACAGTACAGATTAAAATGATGTATCTGGGCTCATAAAAGGTGTAGCCTGTACGTTCAATTTTAACCTTGGCAAGTACAGGTGCAGCCCCACCATCAATGGTAATCCACTAGGAGTTATTGCGGTTGGGCAGCACCGTACAACTGGCAACCTTACTGGTAATTACTATGCTGCAGGGATATGCAACCTACGGCATGCCAGCTGCTGTGAATCTACAACTCCCGGCATGCACATTTACTCAGCTGTTCTTGTAACTCCCAGAGAAGAGAAAGGAGGATTCTGGGAGTTGTAGTTTCTGAACAGCTAGAGTGCCAGAGGTTGCTGATCCCTGCAATACTGTGTGGTCTAAAGCCCCTTGTAGACAGGGTGATATCAGCTGATCCAAACTTAACTACTCACAGGGGCACATGGCCACGGAAATGCTGGGGATTTTCTGCAATGGATTTCCGTAGCATTTTACAGTAGCTGCAAAGCAGATCCGACTTTTAAAATTCTCATCCACACTTTACAGAAAACGTTTGCAACAAATCTGCATACAACTTCACATGCAGTGTCCACTCATACTGCGGATTACAGTGGTAGATTTCACCCTTTGCAATGCAGAGAATGAAATCCTTGGCAAATCCACAGCCAAATCTGCATGTAATTCATTCAAATCTGGCCACAGATTAAGGCCCCATGCACACGGCCGTGTGCGGGCCGTGGAACCGCGGCCTGGATCCCTCCTGAGAGCAGGAGCGCACGGCGTCACTGGTTGCTATGACGCCCTGCGCTCCCTGCTGCCGCCGCAATACAGTAATACACTGGTATGATCTATACCAGTGTATTACTGTACTGTGCCGGCAGCAGGGAGCGCACGGCGTCATAGCAACCAGTGACGCCGTGCGCTCCTGCTCTCAGGAGGGATTCAGGCCGCGGTTCCACGGCCCGCACACCACCGTGAACATGGGGCCTTACTGTTGATTTTTCCACACAAATTTACAACATGTATGGACCTACTCTAAAGTAATCAATATAATGCATGGTGAATCAGGAAATGAAAAGGCAAATATACCCTTTGCCAAACTGTAGCTATGGGTTACAGTATGACCCTGTTGCGGTGGTTGTACTGCCTAGTTTACCTGTTATGTGACTGTAGCTACAGTATGTCAACAATATTGTTTACGCATGCTATTATATCTTCCAGCACTGGTACCAATGTGATGTCATGTTGTGCTGTGTGGTTTAGCATGTACTGTGCCTATAAGCTCCTGTGAGATGTCAGGAAGGGAATGGTAAATGTATAAGCACTGTGAGTACTGAGACCATGGTGGTAATGCATACTGATGAAGTCGTGAGCAGGCCAGGAGCAGTGATGGACGAACATCGGCCGGGACGGTGCATGAACGCGATCAAATGTTCGCGAACCGCAAGTTCGCGGTAGGCCCCATTTACTTTAATGGCAGGCGAACCTGAAAAACCTTCAGCTCATATTTGCAGCAACCAAATACTTAGTAGAAGTGCACAAATAGTCCCACAACATGGACACGGACATACTAGAGGGGGATCAATGACAAAAACTCCAACAAAAAATATGTATCTCAATCTGGGGACATATTTATGCGTCTTAAACGGGAATTCTCTGAAATGTGCCCTGTTGGAGCCTAGAAATTTTTTATTTTAGGCCACAGCGTCCCATATGCAGCTACACACATCGGTTTACTGCATTATTCCTAACCCCCTATCTATGGGGTAGCCCACATAGGAGCCGATCATCCTCGTGCACCTACTGACCACTTTGACTGACTGTGTCATTTCTGGTCATCAGGTTTTACCACTTTATCTGGGATTGACCTGCTTTACTATTATATCATCTCCCCTGAAGAACTGCCCAATGTCCTGGCAGTGAAACATGCGTGTAGGGACAATGCTCATGCATAATTAGGGACATATAGTTATTAGAATCAGGGAAAGGTTCCAGACAGGGTCGTCCTTTCAAGGACGAGTGCCCTGTGGTCAGGTCGCTACCACACATCTAGTTTTTAGGGTATTGGTTAGACAGCCATAGGATTTCCCTAGGGACCCTACACACATGTGTTAGACTGTCAGCCGGTTGCTATCTCCCTATTGATTCATCCGACCATCCATACAGGAAGAACGACTACCGGAATATCGTGTGCTGAAGCAGCCGACAACCTTCCCTGGGTACCGGTAGGACACACTGGTTACCCTCTCAGTGCCGCCGCGCACTTTAAATTTATTATCAATATACTGAGATGACCATGGGCCTTAGCCATTAATGGTCCTACACCGTGTTCATCTCATTATATTTATTTTTCTTTTTCGCACATAGTATCAAGGATTTTTTATTAGCAAAGATATTAAATGTTATGTTTTAAGATTATTCCTCCAGAGTGACAATTATATCCCGGATAATCTAGAAGGCAAATATATCTCGATCTGACCTCCTTAACCATTTATGGATTTTTATTCACCTGACATAAAAGAAATTGTGATTATGTGGCTCGAGGTACATTATGCGTTCACTGAATAACAATTTTACTGTAGCCCACTTTTTTTTCCACTTTGGGGGGGGGGGGGGCAACTGGTATATCACACCAGTAGAAATTATTTGTTCCAATAATGCTTGTCCCTCTATATACCTGCAGTATCGCAGCAGAACCGCACACAACTGCTGCACAATACAAATGCACTATAATATACTTTCTGGGACTTCCGGTTCCGGCGCTGAGATGGCAGGCGAGGAGTGAGTGAGCTCCGTCCATCCCTCACCTATAGCAAGCTCCGGACGCCTTATATCGGCAGGGGGAGAGTCGGGCCTGTTCCCCTGACCTTCCTATCTTGCCCTGCAAGGGATCCATGGACAGATACCTGCTCCGGAGTGGTAAAAAGCAAGTTCGGAGCGGCGTTACACAGGCCGACAGCGAGGCTACAGACAAGATGGAAGATCAAGTTCCCGCGTCTCCGTCGAGCGCGGTTGAAAGTGTTATAGACGCTTTACCTGACTCGCCACTCCATGATATATCGGAAGGGGCCAGAATAAATTACAAATCACTGGCAATAGAAGTGGCCAGACACCTGGCACCAGACATTAAGGAGACGCTCTCTAAAACGCTGGCGGCGTCCCTACAACAGCTACATGAGACCGTGGGGCAGCACGAGGTGTGCCTAGTGGATCTAGGACAACGATGCACAGCATTGGAAGAGGAGAACTCTAAGTCCAACCTGGCTATACAGGAGCTACAGAACCACAACATCATTCTGAAAGATCGTCTGGAGGACTTAGAGAATCGTTCCCGGCGGAACAATCTGAGGCTCCTAGGCCTACCGGAAGGGGTGAAAGCACAGGCCCTCAAAGAAATATGCGAATTTGACTTACCGAAGGCCCTGGGGCTGGATGGGAAGCACAAAGTTGAGCGTGCACACCGGATCGGAACGCTACCAGACCAAAGTAATTCACCAAGCCGGAGCAGCAATAACCCTACGCAGAGACCCCGTCCTGTGATCATGAGGTACCTGGATTACTGCGATAAGGAGGCGATTCTTAGGGCGTATAGAGCCAGGAGAGGCCCCTTGAGGATTAAGGGGCAGGTAATACTGTTGTTTGCGGACTATTCTGCTCAAGTAGCGAAATTACGGAGGGAATTTAGCGGCCTTTGCTCTGCTCTGTATCGCTGTCAGATCAAATTCCAGTTGCAATATCCGGCTACGTTGAGAGTGGCTATGCCAGATGGAACTTCTGCCATATGGCAATGGAATCCCTGCAAGAATTACTTACCGCTGAAGATGCACGGGACTTAGCTGACCGGGGAAGGGGTAACTATAAGAGATGGGAGCGATCGAGGAGTCCGGAGGAGAAGCATCTTCCTCAGAGAGATCGTGGTCGTAGAGGCGGAGAACAGCCACCTGGAAGAGGTCGAGCACTACGGGCCAGTTAAGGACTATTGATAAGCTTGAAGTAGTCGTCTATAATATGGTGTGGGCATAAGGGCTAGTGGGGTAATGATGTTAAATTATTCCCATTAGAACCAGGCCACTATTTCTTTATGTGAGTGTGAAGGTCGCTAATGTCACATGGTAGACGGTGTATTATAATATAATAACAGATATATGCATAGTTGGTGGGGGGTGGGTGTGCCTTGGCAACTCAGAAAAAAGGAAGTTTTAAAAAATAGAAAGTGTATATGGTGTGAGGAGGAGCTGGTTTAACCGTTGTTGTTGACGGGTATAGTTCGCGGTTACTTTTGAAAAGGGGGAGGGGTTCTAACTTTATCTGCTGGTGATCTGTTGTCCTATTTCCCAGGGAAGTATAGTCTACTAAAATAGGAGATAAGGATCTTATACTGGTGTATCACTTAGGAGGCTAGGAACATGAAAGTCATTTCCTGGAACGTTAAAGGGGTTGTCCAGGTTCAGAGCTGAACCTGGACATCCCTCCATTTTCACCCCGGCAGCCCCCCTGACATGAGCATCGGAGCAGTTCATGCTCCGATGCTCTCCTTTGCCCTGCGCTAAATCGCGCAGGGCAAAGGCATTTTTCTGAGTTCCGGTGACATACCGGGCTCTCTATGGGGCTGACAGGCAGCCCGGTGACGTCACCGGCACTGATGGGCGGGATTTGGCTCTGCCCTAGCCAGTAAAACGGCTAGGGCAGAGCTAAAGCCCGCCCCTCAGAGCCGGTGACGTCACCGAACACACTGCTGGGCGGAAGTTACCGCCCGGCAGTGTGTTATTGAAAACACAAGAGCCTGTGCCCTGCGCGATCTAGCGCAGGGCACGGGAGCGCATCGGAGCATGAGATGCTCCGATGCCAGGCTCAGGGGGGCTACCGGGGTGAAAATAAGGGTATGTCCGGGTTCAGCTCTGAACCCGGACAACCCCTTTATGGGCCTAAGATCACCCCAAAAGAGATGGATGGTGCTGCGTCACCTGAAAAAGGCCAACCCAGATATAGTATTACTTCAGGAAACGCACCTTGCGGCAAAAGATTTTACAAGGATGAACAAATTGTGGATTGGGAGAGTATATGGCTCGGCCTCGGTTGATAGAAAAGCTGGAGTATTAATCCTAATTAACAAAAATCTAAACTGCCAGGTTCTAGGATCCTTCTCTGATGAAGGGGGACGTATTATCCAAATCCAGGTTGAGGTTCAAGGAACGCAGTATAGTATCTATAATGTATATGGCCCCAACAAAAACAATGGGAAGTTTTTTAAAGATCTAGAATCCAAATTACTGGCTGATCCCTGCGAGAGCAAAATAGTGGGGGGGGGGGGGATTTCAATACAGTGTCGAGAGAGGCGGAGGATAGGCAGCGTAGTGTCCCTTTAAAGACAGTAATCAGTAACCATGATAGAGCACTGGGTAGACTGATGGAGGGGGTGGTTTTGGTTGATCCATGGCTCCAATTGCATCCGGATGAAAGATCTTATTCCTTTTATTCTCATTCGCAAGATTCGTGGTCGCGTATAGACTATATACTGACCAGCTCTAACCTGGCGAGAAAGGTGGAAAAGGCTGCGATTGGCGACCTGGTGATATCAGATCACTCCCCAATTTGGATACAAGTGAGAGATACTTACCCCAAGGGGTCTGACTACTTATGGAGATTTCCTACAAACCTGATAACGAATGAGGATTTTACTAATAAGCTGATTGTATGGTGGGAGGAGTACATAGGTGACAACCAGGTTCATATAGATTCGCCTGAGCTATTGTGGAATGCCTCTAAAGCAGTTGTACGAGGGAAAATCATGAGCCATGTTTTTAGACTCCGGAAACAGTCTCAAGCCAAATTTGAGCAAACAAGTCTATTGGTAAGAGAATCCTACCAGGAATATAGGAGGAACTCCACAGTCATCAACAAACAAAAGTGGATAGATGCCAGGGGAGCCTTTGAAGCTAATGAAAAAAATAGGGAGATACTAAATAATACTAGGCTGACGGCAACGCTGCACAAATATGGGAATAAATCCGGGCGTCTTATGGCTACCCTTGCCAAAGGTAGGAGAGCCCCTCAATTCATAACTGGTCTTAAGGGGCAAAAGGGACAAGTGGTCACTGACCCTTCTAGGATTAATTCAATGCTAGGTGAATATTACGAAGAATTATACCAGGATGCCACTAAACCTGATCTTAAAGATTCTCTTTTGGAAAAGGTCAAGCTACCATGTCTTAGCACAGAACAATTACAACTTCTTAATAGAGAGATAGGACTTGAGGAACTTCAATCTGTCATCAAGAAACTAGGCAATGCTAAAGCGCCAGGCCCAGACGGGTACCCTGGGGAATACTATAAAACGTTATTAGGTCAGGTATCACCGATCTTACTACAATGGTATAATAAAGTATTACAGGGAAAAGCATCCCCAGATCAGGAAAATACCTCGTATATCAAGTTACTTCCCAAGCCGGGTAAAGATTTTTTTATTACCAGGGTCATACAGACCGATCTCATTAATTAACGTGGATACCAAAATCCTATCAAAATTTATAGCGGATCGTCTTGCGGTCATATTGCCATCGCTCATTAATAAAGAACAGGTGGGATTTGTGCAGGGTCGTTCAGCGGTAACAAACCTTCGCACGGTATTAACGGTCCTCGATAGAGTTCACCATCAACCGCGACCCGGGGAAGCTCCAGCCATGCTCACCTTAGATGCTGAAAAGGCTTTTGATAATGTGAGGTGGGCATGGCTGGAGGCAGTGCTGGATAGGATGGGGTTCTCGGGGGCGTTCAGGGTTTTTCTCACACAACTGTATAGATTACCGAGGGCACGGATATCCACTCCAGGCTTCCTGTCCAAGCCCTTCTATCTCCAAAAAGGGACACGCCAAGGGTGCCCATTATCACCCCTTTTGTTTAACCTTTCCATTGAACCACTAGCTAGGTTCTTAAGTCAGTCGGATTTATATGAAGGAATACAGATTGGAAACCGGCATCTGAAGGTCGCACTATTCGCGGATGACATAATGTTATTCATAGACAATCCTAGAAAGCACATAGATAACATCTTCCAGGCTCTGAACCATTTTGGCTCCTATTCGGAGTATAGATTGAATGCGTCCAAGTGCGAGATGTTGGCCTTATCCCGGAGTGATGCGAGAGGATATCAGATACCGAAGCACCTGAATATAACAAAGGCGCAAGGTAGTATTAAGTATCTGGGCATTCATGTTGGCAGGGAGCCGCATTCGATGTATAGCTTGAATTTTCCCCCTCTTATAACCAAGATAGTGCAAGAGCTGGATAGATGGCAGGGTCTGCCACTAAACTTGGTAGGTAGATGCCATCTCATTAAAATGATGAGCATGTCCAAGCTGTTATACCCACTTCAAACTATCCCGCTTCTTATTCGTCACGCAGATATCCAATTGCTGGAAAGCAGATTCATCCGCTTTTTATGGCAGGGAAAAAGGCCTAGAATCTCACTGGATAAACTAAAACTAAGAAAGGAGGGTTGAACTTTCCTGACATCAGGGGCTATAACTTAACATGTTTAAGCAGACACATCTTAGATTGGGTAAGTGAGACGAGTTACTATTCAAACTTGACTTTGGAGCGGGAATTGGTGCGGCCTTGGAATCTGGTTGCTTTATTGCATGCTAAAAGGCCCAATTTACCAGGTCACATAAAATCTTCCCTTATAGTAAGAGACACGACGATAGCCTGGAAAGCTCTTAGAACCCATTTTAATCTCCCATACCAGATATCCAAATACTTACCTTTACGTGGGAATCCGTCATTTCGTTCTGGCAGTGAAAATGCACTTTTCAAAGAATGGACCCTTAAGGGGCTGAATAAGATAGGGGATCTGTTCCACGAGTCGGAGGGGAGATGGGCAACGTTGCAGGAATTAGGGAGTAAATTGGCATTAGGACGTTCCTCATTTATGCAGTACTCTCAAATTAAGAGTTATTGCAGGACTCTATCTAGGGATTTGTCAAGGGAATGGAGTCCCAATGATTTTGATGCATTTATTTAGTGTCAAAATGAAAAGGTCATTGTCGATGTTACATCATGTGCTGAGGGATAGATGGAGAACTAAGGATCCCAAGGGAATTTTCAAGAAATGGGCCAAAGAATTAGAGGTGGCGGAGATCCATGAAACAGTTTGGTCAGGGATATCAGCAATGCGCAAGGCCATAATACACAAAACATGGAGGGAAACACATGTAAAAATCCTGCATCATGCTATATACGGATTTGATATCCCCAGTTCCCCGTCTAGTCCGGGGAGGATTACAGCTTGCCCTAAATGCGACACCCCCAAGACAAATTTATATCATGGTTTGTGGAAATGCCCAAAGTTGGGTAGGTACTGGGAAGAAATTGGCCAGATGTTGGGGAAAATTAGCAAAATATGTGCTGTTGTCTCGCCATCAGCAGCAATACTACATTGTGAAGCTAAGACTCATACAGATGCTCAAACCTTAGGGGAAAAGGAAGACGGTCTTTCTAAAATACCATTAGTGGGCCACAAACTATTCATGGTCGCTAAAAGGTGCTTGCTCCAGTTTTGGCTATCAACCGAGGTCCCCACTATTACAATAGTGGAAGCCCAAATGGGGAATTTATTTCATTTGGAATGGCTGGAGGAGTTGAATTGCAAAGAGGTGCTTGGACAGCGTTTATTTCGGACATGGAAACTGTACATTCTGTCATATGTCCCAAATACGGAGTTCATGAAAATTATGAGCCCATTCAGACTGACGGCGTGGTATCTAAAAGAAGAATTAAGGGGGGGTCTAGGCCCATTGCATGTAACCGGATGAGTTTCAAATGTCATCCTCAGACTCCTATGGAGGTTAATCACATGTGTGATCGGAAGGGAAATAATGATAGAGCTTTCTAGGGTTCTTTTAAGGACAACGGATCTTCATCAGATGGGGGGGGGGGGAGATCAGGGGATATACCAGCGTTTTGGGGGGGGGGGATAAAATTGAAAATGAGATTCCAAATGTACTGTTTGATTTGCTTTTTACAACATTTCAACTGATGTAATGCAATGATGTGAGAAGGATAGTGTTATGCCTTCAAATTGCTTGATATTTGTACCTTGCTTGTCATTATATGGAATCTCTTAAACTTAATAAAAAGATATTTTTTAAAAAAAATATATATATACTTTCTATGTAAAAAAGTATATTATAGGTTTGTGGTCGGGGCACTCACGAAAGAAGGACTCCTACCTGCTGGCTAGCTAAAGCGGTTAGAGTTATGCCGGAACCGCGACGTTGAAGGAATAGCTGAAGGAGGCCATCCCCTTGGTGTGAAGCTGAGAATGAGGGTGGGTAGGGTGGGAGAGTTTGACACGTCGTTCATTGAAGGAGGGGCAGAGGTGCCATGATATAGGCAACCGTGCCCCTCCCACAAATACAGGCCAATGAATCGGCCTTAACACTTGTGGTCGGGGCACTCACGAAAGAAGGACTCCTACCTGCTGGCTAGCTAAAGCGGTTAGAGTTATGCCGGAACCGCGACGTTGAAGGAATAGCTGAAGGAGGCCAAAAAGAGCAACAATTCCTATCATATCGGAACGCTACAAACATTTATTCATAACACCAAATTCTGACAAGCAAGACTCATTTCAGTATATGGACAAGGAATGTAGCGGCTGAAACATGACGAACGCCAACGACCTAGTCTTATGATTATATGTGCTGGAACCCGATTCCGAACCCGCATATTGAGGACGGGTCTACTGCCAGATTAGTCAGTAAAACGCGAATATGAGTTATTAATTGGGGACAGGTAAGGTGAGTATTATGGAATGGTAGCAAAGGACTGTCGGGCGGTTTGTTTGGCAGAGAGGACAGAAGCTGTTGCAGCACGCGCACGGGGCCCCATTGATGAGAGGTCGGGAAGAAACACCTGGGTCGGGGTGCCTACCTGAGAGGTCTTGGTGATGAGTAGCGAGAGTATGTAACCATCTCTGGAAGCCGAGAGCTGACCGAGAGTGACGTATCTGCTACTGTTAGCCAGGGAGGTAAACTCGGCCGGTCTCAACCCGTAAAAGGCCAGGTACATGGCAGCTTAATTATCAACTATGCAGTGCACCGAATGGTTTTGTCTAGCAGGTCGGAAAGGTCGCGGAAAAGCTGGCCAGTGACGGGTAGCCGGCGAGTGCGTGTCTCGCAGTCGCTTCTCTCGAGACCCCTCAGAGTAGCTTTAATGGCATGGATTGAAAACAACGAACCTGGCTGGGTGAAACTCATGGCTCTAAAATGTTGCACCCCTGCGAGGTAGGACTTGACCGCGGCGTGGGATAGTTTCAGATTGGGGTGACAGTAACCTATAAACGCCAGGATGTACGGAACGAACTCAGTGTCACCTTGCGGACAGGAGTCCTGAAATCTCTGGAAGGCTCTCCAACCTGTCTGGTAGGCTCTGGCTGTATTGGGTGAGAGGGACTTGTCTAACAGTGACCGAGCGGTGGCGAGATGAGCGTCTATGGAAGGAATAGAGCAGCGTATGGCGGGACTGGACTCCCGATGACATCGGCTTCTGGACAGATCTGTGAAAAGAGGGTAATAAACGAGATAATGCGTCGGCTGCTGCGTTGTGGTTACCGGCTATGTGAAGCTATGTAACGAAACTGGTGTTGTAATGACAGAAGGACCAGGCGCCTAAGAAATAACATGACATACAGACTTAGAAGAACCACTATTGAGAAACTCGATGACGGCTGCATTATCGGACACGAAGGACGTTGTCTGACCTGACCAACTTTGACCCCAGGTATGGGATGCTGCCACTAAGGGCTAGAGTACAAAACTGCTGAGGTACGGAAAACCCAGGAATGGAACTGACTTCGATTGGCCATCTGTCTGCTAACCAATGATTGCCAAAAATAGCTGCGAAACCTGTATTGGCAGCGGCGTCGGACAAAATTACGGGGGAGTTGCCGGATATTGTGGGAACAAAGAGCGAGATGCCATTCCATTGCGTGAGAAATGATTCCACATGTTCAAGTCAGCTATGACCATATCGCCCAGACCTATGCTGCTATCCTGGGAAGGGGCTGTAGGAAGGAGTGAAAGTAACGAGATACGAATGCCCTACCTTGCGGAATTGTACGCATGGCAAAGTTCAACATACCTAACAGGGACTGAAGCTGAACTTTATAATCACTCTAGTGGATGTGAAACTATGAACGACTTCCCTGATTCTCTGTAATTTGTCCCTTGGCAACCATGTTCTGGGTGTCCAATACTATACCAAGGAATGTGATGACTGCGGAGGGACCTTCCACTTTCTTGGGAGAGACAGGAACCCCTAATTGTCTGAAACACTCCAGTAGCAACGAAGGTCTTTGGGGGGAGCGTCAGGACGCTCAGTAATTAAAAACTATTCAGGAAGTGAATAACATAGCTACAGTGGAATTCATGGACTAAATCCAGTGGAGAGCCTTGGCTAATTGGTCAAATAACCACAGGCTACTCTTAGACCCGAATGTGAGATTGAAAGCAAAATAATAAAGGTCCCTCCATTTGATGCCATGCCATTGCCAGAGGGATGGTTTGATCGGTAGTAATTTGAAGGCGTCTGCAATATCAGCTTTAGAAAGGATGGTGCTGGGACCTAACTGTAAGATAAGAGCGATGGCTTGATCTATGGTGACATATCTCATGCTAACCTCTTCTGATGGGACGAGAGTTGATGTTAAGTATGGGAACTGCTGCAACCGAACTATATTGACAACACACATGTAATTATTATCTTCTTTTAATGAACAGACTACTTAGGGTGGGCTCTGAAGCAGTTAGTACATATGTGTAGCAAGCGGCACTGACTGAAGTTACAGGACGCATGGTTGAAATTATTACAATTTGTGACCTGCCGAGTAGTTTGATGGGTCTACCCAGCTTGTCACCTAAACCAGAGGATCTGTGTGAATCGGACAGGCCGGAAACAGGACCTGTAGAACTAGACCCCTCACTCTGGGCAGCCTTATGACACCACACCGTAGAATGGTCAATTGACTGGCACAGGGAGCATGATAGTGCTTTAAGCCCGGCGAAATGCCTACAAATCTCTGAATCAATATTGGCCCAGTTAGTAAGAAACTGGAACTGACTTGAGGTGGCAGCTGCCAATGGTAGTCGTAGAAGGAACTCCCACCGTACTTGTAGCCCAACTCTGTTATCCTGAACAAGTATAAATCCAGTTCAACCCTTCTCTCGGGACGAACTGAACAGACTACGTCTCTGTACAAACTAAAAACGAGCACAAACTCAGGTACCGTGAGCTTGCGGTTCAGCCTGTGGTCCCGGCCTTCCAGGACCACTGACACATCCCGACAGGCAATTACCCTACTGTTTTCAACAACAGATGGATCTGTGTCAGCGAGTTCTGAACAGTGACCACTGAGACTTCTACCTGCTGCTGAGGGCCTTAGTTAATGACAATAACCGGTATAACTTAGCCTTCCCAGCAGAAGCGGGATGCGAAACACCCCGTCTGGACATCTCCGTCATCAGCCTAGGGACGGTCCAAGTGCGAGGAGACGACACATTGCCCCCTTCTGACATCCTGGCGGGGTTCTTGTCGACCGAAGCCTCCACTATGTCTGAGGCGCGTGACATATCCTGTAAATACAGCATGCACAAATCAATTTCTGACTGCCAACCGACACCGGGATCATGTGACGTAAGCTGTGGGAAGGTCGAGACCCATGCAACTGTGAAGAATACGAGTGAAAAGGGACGAGAGGACCTGAGCCGAGGAGAAGCGATAGCTGAACCTAGAACACCCCAGTGATTGATGAGTCTGACGGTGGCACAACTGACCCACCACCAGAAGGAGAGAAGAGGAATAGTGACACGACACAGCTACTGCCATACTGTACCCTGATGGTTGAACAACGTGCAGAATATATTGGAAGAAGGACGACACAGATCCTGGAATAATTCATATGTAAGATCCCTGCGTACGACATACCGCCAGGCGTAGAGGCGTGTGCCCAATAATACGGAGATCCTCTAACTAGCACTGAACAAGTATATCGCCCCTTCCTTAAACTCCATCAGTGAAGCATGGGTAACACTCTATAATGATTCTTTTCTCCCCCTTTTTTTTTTTCCTTTCTTAAATGTATATATATATATATATATATATATATATATATATATATACATATACATACATACACATACACACACACACCATTTCTCAACACTCCCTTTTTTTTTTTTTTTTTTGTGGTCATAACCCCTGGTGGCCACTAGATGGAGCCAACACAGGGCACAGCACCATGGACTGTACAGCCGGCAGACGCCACCAGAGGGAGCCTGTGACAACCAACACTGCTCCATGGACTGCATTGACTCCGGCGGCCACCAGGGGGAGCTCACACAGCGCCGGCCACCTGCAGCACGGGCAGACAGCGGAGGAGACAGCAAGCAGGACGCTGAGGTGAGTGTGCGGCTGACATGACAAGGGCCAGAGCGGACATGGGGGACATGAGGGGCATGAGGGGAAAGAATTAACTACAGCTACCGAGAGCCCTACCTAGCTAATGGCACAGCGGCCCGTGCCAGACATTAGGGGAGGAGAGACGTATGAATCGGGATCGCGCTGATCCCTGCACCCTACGATTCATGCCACGTGGGAGTCGGGGCTCCTGGCAGACGCTCCGGTGCAGTGTGGCCCCCTCTTACCTAAGGGAGCCGGCACTGCCGGCCGGACTTGTGAGCCGAGACTGCAATTGTGGCAGCCACTTACCTGATCTAGTAGCTTGCTTTGCGTGGAAACGAACTTCCAGGACCAGACGCAACTTCACGCACCGAACGAGGCCAGCGTTTGACACGTCGTTCATTGAAGGAGGGGCAGAGGTGCCATGATATAGGCAACCGTGCCCCTCCCACAAATACAGGCCAATGAATCGGCCTTAACACATATCACACTCCTCAGTATGTCACACGTATCAATAGCACACTTAAAAGGACTTTTGTGGCCCTATTAGGTAGCGTTTGGTGTCCCTAACAGTCTGTCCCTGCTCCACACAGCGACCTCTCCCTGTGCATGTCGACAGGCTGGGGGGGGGGGGGGGTCGGGTTCAATAATTAACTTGCCCTGGGTGCTTCCAACGCACGCTACGCCATTGCACTGCACTGTATGATGTAGATGGAAGTACTGAAAGCATGTATGTTGGGAACAACACTTTAGTTTGCTGCCATCTATTGAGTAATTGTATTATCACAGCTGGATAATACATTGGATGATGCAGTATCTTCTGATCAGCTGACCTAATTAGCATGAGAGGGTTCCTGGGGGGTGGCCTCCTGGAAGATCCTTATAGTGTAACGGCCATTTCACTACAAATTTTTTTATTCCTAACATATGTGTTGCTGAAGGGAAGATATTCATGAATCTGTGATTTTCAGATAATTTTACCATTCTGATGTCTGTATTCATCCCTTAGTAACCATATTTCTCTGTGCCTCTATTTCAGCACTTCCTAAGATGGCCTCTGCTGCTCTTCCTGTGATGATCTTCGCCCTTCCTTGAGGCCATCCTGTATTTCCTTTACTTCCCATAAGCCCTTGCTCTCCTCACATGAACTAGCAGGACCAATCAGAACGCAGATAACTTCCCACAGTAACCAGAGACAATCCCTGCAATTACATTAAATCAGTAAGCATTTATTTTAACCTCATAATATTGTTGTTGGATGTTAGTTGGAAATCATTGGCTGAACGGAGACCATGTCGTACTTTTATTCCGGCTGCCTCTCGGCATGTTTGCCATGCTGCCGCCGGAACTCCGGCCTGTCCCCATTATAGTCAATAGGGCTTGAGTGGTAGTCCAGGGGCATGCGTGCACTAGCGGCAGCACGGATCCGACCGGCTGTTCACCAGCCGGAGCAGCCTGCCGGAGTTCCTTGCCGCTAGTGTGAAACTAGCCTTAGAGAGTCAGACAACAGGTAACGCTCCAGTAGCTAAAGTTTCAGTAAGAACTGCAGTTAGTGTGAACTGAGTCCAATAGCAGACACGGTGGTGAATAGTAGCAATGGAGAGAAGACTGGAGTAAGGGCAGCAGATGATGATTGTCAGAGGCAGAAGCTGACGTGTGATCAGAAACAAGCCAGAGGTCAGAAGCCGATGGTACAGAGGATCAGACAGGCTCAGGGTCAGACAGGTCCAATAGTCAATGCATATGGCAGGCAAAAAGAATGGTCAAACACAGAAAATCAGAACACCTTTGCTATTACTGATAGTAACTCAACCCTCAGGCAACTTCCTGGAAGAGGAAGATGCTATTTAACCTTGTAACCCCATCCAGGGGCTGTGCTCAGAGGCAGGAAGCATGCGCCCCTGGAAGCATAAATGACAGGAGGTGTCGGGCATGTGCCTCTATGGGACGCCAGCATGGGATGGAGCATGGAGGCAGCGTGGCCGGAGGACATGTCTGGCAGGCATGCGCCTATCACATCTGGCAGAGTCGGCAGCGATGCAGGAGATCCTGGGGATATGACAGGTGAGACAGCGGGAGGTATGACAGCAGGCCCAGGCCTAACAAGTACACATCAGACACCGGTCACCGTCTGAACTGACTGCCACATCTAATGTGAATTTTTCATAAAAACCTGATTTTTCTTGAATCTATGCTTCATTAGATCAGCTCCTTGTTTTTCCTGCAATACAAGAACAGCATATAAAACTGAGCATATTATGCATATGTTGGTACGCAGAGATTTGCTACATCTGACCTTTCTTCCTAATGATATCTTCAGCATTGTGTAAATAATGAGAGACCTATAGACCTGAAAGGATAAATAACTACTGCATGGTTTTAGATTTATTAACTAGCTCCTCAAGTGTCACATACATTGATTTCTTATGTATACTGTCACAAACAGAAATGCTAAATCAGAGTTATGTCTGCCTCAAGTTCACAAAGTATTCAGGTAGGACAAGGTCAAGGGCAGACTGGCCAGAGACTCTACTGGGAAGATTCAGAGTGGGCTGATCTGATGCCACCAGTGTTTATTAATGCTGGCTACTTATTAATGCTACTTATGTACCTGGCTGGCTGTTGCACAGCAGCAGGGAGATTACCATGGCAGCCAAGGCTTCAGCAGCATCCTGACTGCCATGGTAACCGATCAGAGCGCCGCGATTACCCTGCTGGGTCTCCGATCAGAACCTGCCACTGCACCACCAATGAGGAGGAGGAGGGGAGGTGACCCTGTGGCCACTGCCACTAATGACTTTAATACTGGGTGGGTTGGGGGGGAGCACTGTGCCACCAATGTTTTTATTACTGGGGTTGGAGGCGGAGCGCACTGCGCCACCATTGAAGATAACTAACCCATTAATACAAATACAGGTGGCGGGTGCCAGTGGCAAAATTACTCAAGTGCACCTGAGGGGTTAATTGCGCCCTGTCAGAGGTCGGGTGCCGGCTATGTAATTCTGCCGCCAGCACCCGCCGCCTGTGTTTGTATTAATGGGACAGTTATCTTCATTGGTGGTGCAGTGCGCCCCCCCGAACCCCAGTATTAAAAACATTGGTGGCGCAGTCGCCACAGCCCCTCCTCCTCCCCTCTCTTGTCATTGGTAGCAGCGGCACAGGGGAGGGAGAGACTCCTTCTCCCCTGTGGCACAGAGGAGGGAGGGAGAGACTCCTTCGTCCCTGTGGCACAGAGGAGGGAGGGAGAGACTCCTTCTCCCCTGTGGCACAGAGGAGGGAGGGAGAGACTCCTTCTCCCCTGTGGCACGGAGGGAGAGACTCCTTCTCCCCTGTGGCACGGAGGAGGGAGGGAGAGACTCCTTCTCCCCTGTGGCACGGAGGAGGGAGGGAGAGACTCCTTCTCCCCTGTGGCACAGAGGAGGGAGGGAGATACTCCTTCTCCCCTGTGGCACAGAGGAGGGAGGGAGAGACTCCTTCTCCCCTGTGGCACAGAGGAGGGAGGGAGAGACTCCTTGTCCCCTGTGGCACAGAGGAGGGAGGGAGAGACTCCTTTTCCCCTGTGGCACGGAGGAGGGAGAGACTCCTTCTCCCCTGTGGCACGGAGGAGGGAGGGAGAGACTCCTTCTCCCCTGTGGCACAGAGGAGGGAGGGAGAGACTCCTTCTCCCCTGTGGCACAGAGGAGGGAGGGAGAGACTCCTTCTCCCCTGTGGCACAGAGGAGGGAGGGAGAGACTCCTTCTCCCCTGTGGCACAGAGGAGGGAGGGAGAGACTCCTTCTCCCCTGTGGCACGGAGGAGGGAGGGAGAGACTCCTTCTCCCCTGTGGCACAGAGGAGGGAGAGGCTCCTTCTCCCCTGTGGCACAGAGGAGGGAGGGAGAGACTCCTTCTCCCCTGTGGCACAGAGGAGGGAGGGAGAGGCTCCTTCTCCCCTGTGGCACAGAGGAGGGAGGGAGAGACTCCTTCTCCCCTGTGGCACAGAGGAGGGAGGGAGAGACTCATTCTCCCCTGTGGCAGGGAGGAGGGAGGGAGAGACTGGGAGCAGCACGAGCCATATTCTCTGATACTAGGCTACGCAGAAGCGCAGCCTAGTATTGGGTAAAAGCAAATCCCGGTATGGAATCGATCCGGGTAGAAAAGTATTGGTTGGGTATCGATAATTCAGTTTTGCTCAGAGAGATATTATGTGCAGCACTTTGGTATTTGGTTCTGCTGGGGAAGTATTTTGTGCTGCATTGTGGTATAGTTGCCCCCATTTACTTTTGTTGGCCAGCCTACAACATGGGGGCCACTCTTTGTTTTATTCCAGGGCCACATTAAGATCCCATTCAACCACTGGACAAGGTAATAGTAGTGACAAGCCGATCACCGGTAACAAAATGACACTTGTCTTCAAAAAGCCTGTACCCTGTAAGCCAACACTGTACGTCTGTTACATTATATGTCTTTGTCTGACCAACTGGTGCAATTTTCAGAAAACTCTTGGAAGGCAAATTTTTTTTTACAGTAATTACAAAGTTTTATGAGTGAAAACTGTTGATTTAGCCTACTGAAATAGGAGAAGCCGGTAAAATGATTTCCCAAAATACTGGAAAATCATTTCAGCAGATGTAATTCAAGACAAATGTTATCACCCATTGTGGGCAAGGGATATTGAAGAAAAAACAATTGCAGCGTTTGAACAAGAAAAGATCACACCTGAAAACAACATATGAGTAAAATAGACCAACTGCATAAATGATATTAATAGTTTCTTCATATTGTAAAATTGTATTTGTTCAGCTTTCTTTACGAAGATCATTTGCATCTGTCCTGATCTGTTTTAATATGCACATGTTCATACTAGTTGAAGGGCCCTTTTACATTGGCCAATGACCAGGCAGACAAGCATTCATATGAACACTAGTTCTTGATCATTGCTTGCTGTCTGATCACTGCCCTGTTTACAATAGACAAATGCCAGTTTGACACCTGATTGGATCTTTCATGGCAGTGGTTTTGCCTAGCCCAATGCAGGTCCATAACGAACACCAATCAACAATAAAACAAGTTGATCGGCACTCATTTAAAGAACCTTCACACCGGGCGATGTAAACCTTCTCATGCACCATATGTCAGTAGTGAATCACTATTTTCATGGGATTGTGGGGCACCAAGGTCCTGTCAAAGGAGTTGGGCCATTCTAGAGGCATGGCCAAGAAGATAGCCTGTTAAGGTAATTTTGACAGGCAATAACTCTTTGGAATACTAATATCTTTAGTGAGACAAGAAATAATTTCATTATTTTTTATATAGTTTCGTAAAGTAGAAGTCCTACCCAAAATGTATTTTTTTCATTACACATTTTGACCTGCAGAAGTATTTTGTGCAGCTTTACAATAACGATACAAAAAATAGCAATAAAAAAACAAGCTATATATGTCTACATCGATGGCAAAATAAAAATGTTGAGGATGAAAAAATGACAAAAATTGCTTGGTCTTTAAAGGGACACTGACAGGCCTTCTGAGCATAATTAGATCTTTATATGCCCCCCTAGGTCTTATAATAAGTTTTCAATTCATATAAGTATTATCCATGTGCGCATTGTAAAATGTGAAAAATAATCTTTATAATCATCTGTCCTTTCTGCCCAAGGGGCGTTCTTTGTGCCGCATTTGTGCCCAGCCCGTGCCCCAACTGCCGGATCCTTAGACACGCCCATCTCATTAGTATTCACTTCGCTGGGCGGTATTTTCTTGTCCCCGACATCCGGAGATCCCGCGCATGCCCAATACAAAGTTACGGTCATGGGCTTCAATAGGGGACGCAGGTGCAATGTGATACCGGCGAGCTAGGGTGCCGGGCGCATGCGCAGGATCTCCGAATGTCGGGGACAGGAAAATACCGCCCAGCGAAGTGAATATTAATGAGATGGGCGTGTCTAAGGATCCGGCAGTTGGGGGCGCGGGCTGGGCACAAATGCGGCACAAAGAACGCCCCTTGGGCAGAAAGGACAGGTGATTAGAAAGATTATTTTTCACGTTTTACAATGCGCACAGGGATAATACTTATATGAATTGGAAACTTATTATAAGACCTAGGGGGGCATATAAAGATCTAATTATGCTCAGAAGGCCTGTCAGTGTCCCTTTAAGGCCCAAAACAGGTCCGTTTTCAAATGGTTCACACAACTTTGCATAAATCAATTGTGCGTGCAACTTTGCAATACATCTTATCAGAGAAAAAAATGTTTTGTTCTAGAGTGTCTTCCCCTCTCTCTTTTCTAAAATGACTATGGGCCAGATTTATCATGACTCTGACAGCTCACTCCACTTTCACATATGGCTAAAGTCAGTTTTAGCCAAGTCAGATTTATGATCGGCCCTTTGTAATAAATGTGGTTTGACGGTAGCAGTTTATCCGTCAGTAAGCAGCTTTACAAAAGTCGCACATCTTTACAAAAAAGTTGCACGTTTTTATGAAAAAGTCGCCTGTTCTATTAAAAAGTCTCATAAGATAAGCATGGTCCTCACTGGAGTGAAATTGCGACTTTTTTGCGACTTTTTAAATAGTCCCAATAGTAAATCTGTCTAGAGATTCATTTACATAAGAAAAGAAAACCCACTTTCAGAAAACTGGCGAGCATAGTGCAGAGCAGAAAAAAGTCGCAAATTTGTGCACAGTTTTAGCGTTCGGGACTTTTTGGGGGACTTTTTCACTCCATTATTCTGACCTGAGCTAATGATAAATCTGGCCCTATGACTAGTGTTGAGCGAATGGACTGCTCTATCTAAACCCAATTCTTTTCAAAACTTTGTTTATAATACGCGCTCCGTACCGGAGTAAAATGTATGGGCTCTGCTGAGACCTTCTTCTAGACCAGGCATGCTCAACCAGCGGCCCTCCGGCTGCTGCAAAACTACAACTCCCAGCATGCCCAAACAGCCTACAGCAGGGCATTGTAAGAGTTGTAGTTTTACAACAGCTGGAGGGCTGCAGGTTGAGCATGCCTGTTCTAGACAGTTACAGTTCGGTTCTGCGCATACATTACTGTTTCTAAATCCAAAGCCAAACTTGGTTTTGTGCCTCATTAACAAAGCCGAGTTCAGCTTCGGATTTTGACCCAGATTTACAAATCCTCAAGACAATCTCCAGACCTGCGACATATTTATCACAGTGGCTCAGATTGGATGATAAATGTGGTGCAAGGATGGACACTTTTCTTTGACTTACAACTACTGGTTGACTTACTTTGAGACAGATTTTTATGGCAGAATTGTGGTGCAAAATGGCACATCCTAGGTCTCACCCTTTTCACATGAACTCCACAGGCTTTTCACTAAGCTCCCCTTGTCAAGAATGCCGGGTCAAAAAGTGTAGAAACCTATTTTTAGACAGATTATTGGTGCAGACACATTAGTAAATCTGTGCCTTTATAAGAAATCCATTTTTGGCAAATAAATGTCTATCTTTGCAAGCCTTTGAACAATATTCCATTCTCAGACATACATCCAGCACAATACTGTTTTAAACCGAGCAGTACATTTTCTATCACTGTATGATGTATCCAAGAAAATATAACATCTTACACTGAAGTTACATATATATTTCCTTCATTGTACAAAGAAACGTACTGCCAGGGGCCAAAACTAAATTGCAGACTTAAAAGCATCCTAGCAATGTAATTGCATTTCATAGGGTTGTATAGTTTTAATGACAACTTGTCCTGTGTTATTTTGTATAATGTAGTTACTGTCACTGAACTATACCTTAGTCAAGTGTCAGTTTTACATTTTTTACTAAATGGATTCTTGTAAACTGTCTACCTTGACCCTCAGTGAACTACAGTGTATGCATGAAGTCGGACAAAGAAGAAAGCTAAACATATGGAGAAATACCATTTACAACATCACACTGTACGTGAATTGTCATAGCTGAAAATTGTTTTTATTCTTTTAACATTGTTCACATTTTGTTGTTGACATCTTGGAAAGTCGCCCATGTATTTATCTATGATTCAGTTATGTCTCTGCCTGAAGAAAAGCCTGATAGGTCTGACATTGTAGGTTGTAACAGTATGCGGGTGTACATGATAACTTCACAGAAATTACTCTAGATTATAACTTTTAGTGCTTTTGCACACAGCTGTGTCCATATTTTGGACTGCAAAAAATGGATCTGTTACCGTAACATGATTGGATCTGGATCTGCAAAATATGGATATTTTTAATGTGCAGTTACGGAACTTATCAGGTAGCCAAAACCAGGAGTGAGGGCTACACAGAGGCATAATGGAAAGATTTGCACATGTTCTGTACTTTTGATCCACTCCTGATTTTGGCTCACAATAACTGTTGGAAATCGCTGAGCAAACACTGACTTGTGAAGGAGGCCTCATGCACACTGCCCTTGCCCAGCTGTTCCATGCATTGGCAATTTGCGTTCCCCAATGCACGGACACCATCAGAGTGGCTGCCGTATACGGATCCAGGCCCATTTAACTTGAATGGGTCTGTGATCAGTCCGCACTGCAAAAAATAGAACAGGTTCTATTTTTTTGTGGTGCAGAGGCACAGAAAGAAACCCCACGGAAGCCCTCTGTAGTGCTTTGGTGGGGTTATGTGTCTCCGTTCTGCACCACACCTTCCGGATCCGTGATGTGGTGCACAAATGGCCGGTGCTCGTATATTGCAGACCAGCTGTTTGCAGGCCCGGCCATGTGCATGAGGCCTTATAGTAATGGGTGAGAATACATATGCACTCACAAGTTTTCAGTTATTGATTTTATCACACTGTAACAGTTTGGGCTGTGCAGGGCAACACGCAGAAGGACCTTTACTGCAATTGACTAGTGCCAGTAATTGTAAATCTCCCCCATTACATTTTAAAGATCTTTGCTTGCTGTTCAGCAGGAATCTTCATGGCTTACTTTCAGTAGATAATAAGGTACAGGAATAGTCTCAGTTCTAGTGTGTGCATCAGATCTCTGTCTTCTAACAAGCTGTGTACATCGGTGTCCATAGCTCCAGTAATAAGTAATAATCTCCGTGTACAGCCAGAATATCCTGCAGCACTTTACACATCAGAGGCTAGATGTACAAAGAAAATCAGACATAGAGTAATAACAGAATCAATTAAGGGATAGGAGCGAGGGCCCTGCTCACAGGGCTTACAATCCACGAGGAACAGGGTGACGTGACAGGACAGATTCTTATCTTCTAAGAATGTTGTTATTAACTGCTTAGCTCTTCCAATCCTGGGTGACTTTCAGTTTTTTTTATTTTTCTCCTGGCCTTCCTGAAGCCATAACTTTTTTTTATTTTTGCGTTCACATAGCCGTATAAGAGCTTGTTTTTTTCAGGACAAGTTGTGCTTTCTAAAGGCACCATTTAATATTTCATACAATGTAGTGGAAAGCTGGAAAACAAATTCCAAATGGGGTAGAATTGAAAAAAAAAAATTTATGCAATTCCACCACAGTTTTAAAGGCAGTGAACATGATCTGTGTCCTTCATTCTCTGGGTCAGTACATTTACAGCGATACCACATTACATATTTTTATATTTATGTCTATATGTCTATGGAACAGTGTAAGGGCTTAATGGATTCTATTTTGGGGTGCGTATGTCTTTTTAATCTTTTTATAAAGAAAAATTTGGAAGGTGAAGTGCTGAAAAAAAATGTTGAACCTGCCAATTTGATTTATTTCCACTTGCAGAGGTCCCCAACCACCGGGTCACAGAGCAATATTGGGACATAAATCATCTGGTACTAGTTCATGGGGAGCGCCAGAGTTGAATCGCGGGGGCGGAAACTATTGGCTTATGTGCCCTGCCGTTCAGCGCTAAGGTGCAGGATGGTCAGGATGACATAAACATGACCTGTGCAGGGTCACGGGCGCCGTGATAACATCACTCCACTAGAGACCTGGCATAGGAGGTCACAATGACGTTTGCAACCGCCTGTACCATAACGCAGGCCGTCAGGGCAGCAGGCTGGAGGAGGGCTGTATCGAAGACAGCCGATGCAATTTTTTTTTTTGTGAACACTACTCGGGGCACTACGGAGGAGGAGTTGGTGCATTATTTACGGGGGGGGGGGGGGGATTAAAAGAGACCACTACTATGGGGCATTACATATATAGATATAGATATATATATATATATATGTGTGTAAAGAGGCCACTACTGTGGGGCATTACATATATAGATATATATATATATATATATATATATATATGTGTAAAGAGGCCACTACTGTGGGGCATTACATATATAGATATATATATATATGTGTAAAGAGGCCACTACTGTGGGGCATTACATATATAGATATATATATATATGTGTAAAGAGCCGAGGCCACTACTGTGGGGCATTACATATATAGATATATATATATGTAAAGAGGCCACTACTGGGGGCACTATGTGTAAAGAGGCCACTACTGTGGGGCATTATATGTACATAGGGCACTACTGGGGGGCATTATATCTACTGGTGCCTAAGGCTACTTTCACACCTGCGTTTAGGTGCGGATCCGTCTGGTATCTGCACAGACGGATCCGCACCTATAATGCAAACGCTTAGATCCGTTCAGAACGGATCCGTTTGCATTACCATGAACAAAAAAAATATATATATATATTTTTTTTTTTTGTTCATGATAGTGCAAACGGATTCGTTTTGACTTTACATTGAAAGTCAATGGGGAACGGATCAGTTTGAAAATTGAGCCATACTGTGTCAACTTCAAATGGATCCGTCCCCATTGACTTACATTGTAAGTCTGGACGGATCCGTTTGCCTCCGCACGGCCAGGCGGACACAGAACGCTGCAAGCTGCGTTCGGGTGTCCGCCTGCTGAGCGGAGCGGAGGACAGACGGAGCCATACTGATGCATTCTGAGCGGATCCGCATCCACTCAGAATGCATTAGGGCTGGACGGATCCGTTTGGGGCCGCTTGTGAGAGCCTTCAAACGGAACTCGCAAGCGGAGCCCCGAACGCTAGTGTGAAAGTAGCCTAAGCAGCGATATGAGGGAGCCGTTCACTGTCTGCATAAGTATGGGTCTCTCTGAAAAGACTCATGCTGTCATAGTTACTATGGAGCCCTGCAGGTGGCCGGACTCCATAGGAACACAGCAAAAGTAATCTAATAATTGCTTCTTCTAGTCACAGTTAAGCAATGTTTTTTTAATTGCTTCTTCCCCTTTAATTTCATGAAGGTATTTACTGATGTTTATACCTGGCCACATTTCTGCAGTATGAGGTAACTGTTACTGACCTTTAGGCTAAGTCTACACGATGACATTTGTCGCGCGACATTTTGTTGCATCAATGTCGCGTGACAATTTTTATAATGGCAGTCTATGGTGTCGCACTGCAACATGCGACATGCTGCGACTGCGACGCGACAGTCGCAGAAAATCCATTCAAGATGGATTTTTCTGCGACTGTTGCGTCGCAGTCGCAACATGTCGCATGTTGCAGTGCGACACCATAGACTGCCATTATAAAAATTGTCGCGCGACATATGTCGTCGTGTAGACCTAGCCTTAGGGGGGGGGGGGGGGGGGGGGGGGGGCTAGGAGAGTATAAAACATGGTCAGGAAAAGATGTCTTGCTTCCATCATCTTCATTTGTATCATAAGGGCGTCGGCCGAGTGCCATGTTGGGCACTGGTCGATGGAGCCCGCCCATCTGTCTCATGACTGTCACTTTACTTAATCTTTATATACACTCACCTAAATAATTATTAGGAACACCATACTAATACGGTGTTGGACCCCCTTTTCCCTTCAGGACTGCCTTAATTCCACGTGGCATTGATTCAACAAGGTGCTGATAGCATTCTTTAGAAATGTTGGCCCATATTGATAGGATAGCATCTTGCAGTTGATGGAGATTTGAGGGATGCACATCCAGGGCACGAAGCTCCCGTTCCACCACATCCCAAAGATGCTCTATTGGGTTGAGATCTGGTGACTGTGGGGGCCATTTTAGTACAGTGAACTCATTGTCATGTTCAAGAAACCAATTTGAAATGATTCGAGCTTTGTGACATGGTGCATTATCCTGCTGGAAGTAGCCATCAGAGGATGGGTACATGGTGGTCATGAAGGGATGGACATGGTCAGAAACAACTCAGGTAGCCCGTGGCATTTAAACGATGGCCAATTGGCACTAAGGGGCCTAAAGTGTGCCCAGAAAACATCACCCACACCATTACACCACCACCACCACCAGCCTGCACAGTGGTAACAAGGCATGATGGATACATGTTCTCATTCTGTTTACGCCAAATTCGGACTCTACCATTTGAATGTCTCAACAGAAATCGAGACTCAACAGACCAGGCAACATTTTTCCAGTCTTCAACAGTCCAATTTTGGTGAGCTCGTGCAAATTGTAGCCTCTTTTTCCTATTTGTAGTGGAGATGAGATGAGTGGGTCTTCTGCTGTTGTAGCTCACCTTTCTTTCCCATTCTGACATTCAGTTTGGAGTTCAGGAGATTGTCTTGACCAGGACCACAACCCTACATGCATTGAAGCAACTGCCATGTGATTTGGTTGACTAGATAATCGCATTAATGAGAAATAGAACAGGTGTTCCTAATAATTCTTTAGGTGAGTGTATATCTTTTATCATAGTTTTAGTAAACTCTTGCTCTATGCACCTAAGTTATGTTAAGTCTATTTTTTTCCTGAACGTCTGATCTCACGAAGTAGGGTTTGGAAAAAGAATACACTTATTATGAAATGATACAAAGAGTTGGTATGGTCTGCAGGGGCAGAATGGGAACTTAAAAGTGACCCTAAAAAAATACTAAAAGTGGCCCAATTTTGTAGTCGGGTCTAAATTGATGAAAGGCAGGGCCAGTAATACCAAATTGTGGCACATTATACCCCCCGAACAGAGCCAAATACCATAGTCCATCACAAAATTCTGCCAGCGCACAAAATACATCCCCAAAAATTTCCACTGGCCGGCCGTGAGGTCTGTAAGGTCTATGGCCAATCCACCCCTGATGGTCTGGTTGTCTAGGGATAGGATCCTGGGCGTCCATTAGACAAGTGAATGATGACAGTTTAAGCTGTAGGGAAGGCTGTAAAGATGCAGAGATCATTGACGCAGTCTACAGGAACTTGGGCAATTGAAAATCTGCCCATTGTAGATATTGGAGTTCATCCAATAGTTAAAGGGGTTGTCCGGGTTCAGAGCTGAACCCGGACATACCGTTATTTTCACCCCGGCAGCCCTCCTGAGCCTAGCATCGGAGCATCTCATGCTCCGATGCGCTCCAGTGCCCTGCGCATTATTCTAGACCACTTTTTCCACAATGCATGTCCCTTTGTTAATCCTCCTGAATGGGCTCTTTCACACGAGCAGATCGCGTGCGGGTAATCCGCTGCGTGAAATAGTGCCAAGCTCTGCTCCGGACAGCAGAGACACAGAGCATTAACATGATTGATAATGCTCTGTGCCTCTCAGTGAGCTTTTTACTACAAAATTAGGCCTCATGCACACGACCGTTGTGTGCATCCGTGGCCGTTGTGCCGTTTTCCGTTTTTTTTCGCGGACCCATTGACTTTCAATGGGTCCGTGGAAAAATCAGAAAATGCACCGTTTTGCAGCCGAGGCCGTGATCCGTGTATCCTGTCCGTCAAAAAAATAGGACCTGTCCTATTTTTTTGACGGACAACGGTTCACGGACCCATTCAAGTCAATGGGTCCGTGAAAGAACACGGATGCACACAAGATTGGCATCCGTGTCCGTGATCCGTGGCCGTAGGTTGCTTTCATACAGACGGATCCGAAGATCCGTCTGCATAAAAGCTTTTTCTGATCTAAGTTTTCACTTCGTGAAAACTCATTTCCGACAGTATATTCTAACACAGAAGCGTTCCCATGGTGATGGGGACGCTTCTAGTTAGAATACACTGCAAACTTTGTACAAGACTGCCCCCTGCTGCCTGGCAGCACCCGATCTCTTACAGGGGGATATGATAGCACAATTAACCCCTTCAGGTGTGGCACCTAAAGGGGTTAATTGTACTATCATATTCCCCTGTAAGAGATCAGGGCTGCCAGGCAGCAGGGGGCAGACCCCCCCCCCCCTCCCCAGTTTGAATATCGTTGGTGGCACAGTGTGCCAACCACCATGGCCCCCCCTCCCTCCCTCTATTGTATTAAATCGTTGGTGGCACAGTGTGCCAACCACCATCGGCCCCCCTCCCTCCCTCTATTGTATTAAATCGTTGGTGGCACAGTGTGCCAACCACCATCGGCCCCCCTCCCTCCCTCTATTGTATTAAATCGTTGGTGGCACAGTGTGCCAACCACCATCGCCCCCCCCCCTCCCTCTATAGCAGTAACATTGGTGGCAGTGTGCGGTCTCAACAGTAGAAGATTCATACTTACCTGCTTGCTGCTGCGATGTCTGTGAACGGCCGGGAGCTCCTCCTACTGGTAAGTGATAGTTCTTTAGCAATGCGCCGCACAGACCTTTCACTTACCAGTAGGAGGAGCTCCCGGCCGGACACAGACATCGCAGCAGCAAGCCGGTAAGTATGACTCTTCTACTGTTAAGACCGCACACTGCCACCAATGTTACTGCTATAGAGGGAGGGGGGGGGGGGGCGATGGTGGTTGGCACACTGTGCCACCAACAATTTAATACAATAGAGGGAGGGAGGGGGGCCGATGGTGGTTGGCACACTGTGCCACCAACGATTTAATACAATAGAGGGAGGGAGGGGGGCCGATGGTGGTTGGCACACTGTGCCACCAACGATATTCAAACTGGGGAGGGGGGGGCTGCCCCCTGCTGCCTGGCAGCCCTGATCTCCTACAGGGGAATATGATAGTACAATTAACCCCTTTAGGTGCCGCACCTAAAGGGGTTAATTGTGCTATCATATCCCCCAGTAAGAGATCGGGTGCTGCCAGGCAGCAGGGGGCAGTCTTGTACAAAGTTTGTAGTGTATTCTAACCTGAAGCGTCCCCATCACCATGGGAACGCCTCTGTGTTAGAATATACTGTCGGATCTGAGGTTCACGAAGTAGCTCATATCCGACAGTATATTTTAACATAGAGGCGTTCCCATGGTGATGGGGATGCTTCAAGTTAAAATCTACCATCGGATTGGAGAAAACTCCAATCCGATGGTATAAAAGAACTCCAGACTTTACATTGAAAGTCAATGGGGACGGATCAATGGCACCATATTGTGTCAACATCAAACGGATCCGTCCCCATTGACTTGCATTGTAATTCAGGACGGATCCGTTTGGCTCCGCACGGCCAGGCGGACACCAAAACGACTTTTTTTTCATGTCCGTGGATCCTCCAAAAATCAAGGAAGACCCACGGACGAAAAAACGGTCACGGATCACGGACCCACGGACCCCGTTTTTGCGGACCGTGAAAAAAAACTGTCGTGTGCATGAGGCCTAACAGTGAGATAAAGTTGTCACCATGATTTTGTAGTAAAAAGATCCCAGAGGGGCACGGAGCATTATCAATCATGTTATTGCTCCATATCTCTGCTGTCCGGAACGGGGCTTGGCACTATTTCACGCACGGCATCTGCTTATGTGAAAGAGCCCAATATGATATCATTCATTCCCCTTGTCAAAAGGGTGTAACCTGTCTGGCACTGTCAGCACTGACTAAATGGTGTCATTTTCTTCCCTGTCTTGAGAACCATAATTTACACAAAAAAAAAAAAAAACCTTCGCATTAATGGCCTTGTTTTCTGTAATTTAGACTTTTCAATGCTGCCATTCCAGAGTACCTACAACTGCAGCATCTAAGAGGTTGTAAGACCGTTGGCACCTGAGTTACCTCCAATCCTGGCTGTTACGTCGGGAAGGTAACTTACCATCATGTCATGGACCGAAAAGTGGTTAAATGACTGCAAGCAGAGATCTTATAACTGTAAGGCCCCTTTCACACGGGCGAGTATTCCGCGCGGATGCGATGCGTGAGTTGAACGCATTGCACCCGCACTGAATCAGGACCCATTCATTTCTATAGGGCTGTTCACATGAGTGGTGATTTTCAAGAATCACTTGTGCGTTGCGTGAAAATCGCAGCAAGCTCTATTTTGTGTGTTTTTCACGCAACGTAGGCCCCATAGAAGTGAATGGGGCTGCGTGAAAATCGCAAGCATCCACAAGCAAGTGCGGATGCGGTGCGATTTTCACGCACGGTTGCTAGAAGACGATCAGGATGGGGACACGATCATTATTATTTTCCCTTATAACATGGTTATAAGGGAAAATAATAGCATTCTGAATACAGAATGCATAGTAAAATAGCGCTGGAGGGGTTAAACTCACCTTAATCCACTTGATCGCGCAGCTCGGCTTCTCTTCTGTCATCTTTTTTGCTGTGTGCAGGAAAAGGACCTGTGGTGATGTCACTCCGGTCATCACATGGTCCATCACATGATCTTTTACCATGGTGATGGATCATGTGATGTCACCACAGGTCCTTTTCCCGCACACAGCAAAAAGTGGATTAAGGTGAGTTTAATTATTTTATTTATTTTTTTAACCCCTCCAGCGCTATTGTACTATGCATTCTGTATTAAGAATGCTATTATTTTCCCTTATAACCATGTTATAAGGGAAAATAATACAATCTACACAACACCTAACCTAAACCCGAACTTCTGTGAAGAAGTCCGGGTTCGGGTCTGGGTACCAAACATTCCGATTTTTCTCACGCGCGTGCAAAACGCATTACAATGTTTTGCACTCGCGCTGAAAAATCGTGCATGTTCCCGCAACACACCCGCACCTTTTCCCGAAACGCCCGTCTGAAAGAGGCCTAAGGGATTGGCAAAAAAAAGGATATAACAAAATTGTTTGACTTTTCATTATACAAGAACATTTATTTGCTGAAACGGGAACACTCTCTGACTTCATTCATAGAGGATATTAAATATACAGTCTACAATTTCTGACTCCTGAACGGATCCCATTATAGTCAATAGGGTCTGTTTCCTTCAGTTATAAGCAAACCTCTTTATAAGAAATGTCAGTAAACGATTATTTCTGATACTTAATACCAGGAAATTTCCTCAGGCCTCCTGCACACGACCGTTGTTTTCCCCATTTACTGGCCGTTTTTTGCGTTCCGTATACGGAACCATTCATTTCAATGGTTCTGCAAAAAAAACGGAATGTACTCCGTATGCATTCTGTTTCCGTATTTCCGTTTAAAGATAGAACATGTCCTATAATTGCCCGCAAATCATGTTCCGTGGCTCTATTCAAGTCAATGGGTCCGCAAAAAAACGGAACACATACGGAAATGCAGCCGTATATTTTCCGTTTCCGTTCTTTTGCGGAACCATCTATTGAAAATGTTATGCCCAGCCCAATTTTATCTATGTAATTACTGTATACTGTATATGCCATACGGAAAAACGGAACAGAAAAACGGAACAGAAACAAAAAACGGACCGGAAAACACTAAAAAAGCCATACGGTCATGTGCAGGAGGCCTTAACCTGAAGGTGTTGCACATCCTTTGTTTCAAAACATTATTTTTTTTGCCCACGCACACTGGCACACACTGATCAGTATCCAACTCTGTAGTTGTGCTTAATTAGGGATGAGCAAACTTCCCAAGTTTTGGAGTTCGGGTAGGTGCTGATTTGCGTTATGGATTCTGTTACCACGGAAGAGAGGCCTCCTGCATAACGGAAACGGGACGGATGCGTTATGCTGGCCATAGACTTGTATTATGACGGAATGCCTCTAAACTGTGATTGTAAGGCCTTAGGGCTCATGCATATGACCGTTGTTTGGGTCCGCATCTGAGCTGCATTTTTTGCAGCTCAGATGCGGAACCATTCCCTTAAACAGGGCCGCAAAAGATGCAGACAGCACTCCGTGTGTTGTCCACATCCATTGCTCTGTTCTGTGGCCCCGCAAAAGAAAAGTAGAACATGTCCTATTCTTGTTCGTTTTGAGGACAAGAATAGGCATTTCTATCATGGGCCACCCGTTCCAATCCACAAATTGCGGAACCCACACGGCCAGCATCCGTGTTTTGCGGATCAGCAGTTTGCGGACCGCAAAACACGGCACAGTTGTGTGCATTAGCCCTAATTCACACGTCAGTGCTTGGTCAGTGATTTCCATCAGTGATTTTGAGCCAAAACCAGGTGCGGATCTACACACAGAACAGGTGCAGATTTTTAGGCCTCATGCACACAAAACTATTTTCTTTCCGTGTCCGTTCCGTTTTTTTCTTTTGCGGACCGGATACTGAACCATTCATTTTAATAGGTCCGCAAAAAAATAAAAATAATGAAGTTACTCCGTGTGCATTCTGTTTCCATATTTCCATTCCACAATAAAATAGAACTCGTCCTATTATTGTCCGCATTACGGACAAGGATAGTACTGTTCTATTAGGGGCCGGCTGTTCCATTCCACAAAATACAGAATGCACACGGACGTCATTGCTGCTGTGTGATTTGGGTTATAAAATGTATTACATTGCTAATCATTGCAGAGTGCTTCCTTTTTGTACCTCCACCTAGGGCTGGGCGATATGGTCTAAAATCTATATTGCAATATAATTTGAACTATGTGCGATAACAATATATATTGCGATATATTATTTTCTTCTGTATGTATACAAATTACAAAACTTTGCAAGACATTTTTAAGATGTGTATTGTGTAACAGATCTTTTTCCAAACAATGTAAAGATGAAGTGTTAGTAAAACAAAAAATTGTTTATAATAAATTGCAAAATGTAAAAAAAATTAACATTACATGTCTTCCTTCTGTCCTGATTACTTAGGGCTCTTTCACATCTGCGTTCTTTTCTTCCGGCATAGAGTTCCGTCGTCGGGGCTCTATGCCGGAAGAATCCTGATCAGTTTTATCCTAATGCATTCTGAATGGAGTGAAATCCGTTCAGGATGCATCAGGATGTCTTCAGTTCCGGAACGGAACGTTTTTTGGCCGGAGAAAATACCGCAGCATGCTGCGCTTTTTGCTCCGGCCAAAAATCCTGAAGACTTGGCGCAAGGCCGGATCCGGAATTAATGCCCATTGAAAGGCATTGATCCGGATCCGGCCTTAAGCTAAACGTCGTTTCGGCGCATTGCCGGATCTGACGTTTAGCTTTTTTAGAGTGGTTACCATGGCTGACGGGACGCTAAAGTCCTGGCAGCCATGGTAAAGTGTAGCCGGGAGCGGGGGAGCAGCATACTTACCGTCCGTGCGGCTCCCTGGGCGCTCCAGAGTGACGTCAGGGCGCCCCAAGCGCATGGATCACGTGCTCGCATGGCACGTCATCCATGCGCATGGGGTGCTCTGACGTCACTCTGGAGCCCCCCGGGAGCCGCGCGGACTGTAAGTATACTGCTCCCCCGCTCCCTGCTCCTACTATGGCAACCAGGACTTTAATAGCGTCCTGGGTGCCATAGTAACACTGAAAGCATTTTGAAGACGGATCCGTCTTCAAATGCTTTCAGTACACTTGCGTTTTTTCCGGATCCGGCGTGTAATTCCGGCAAGTGGAGTACACGCCGGATCTGGACAACGCAAGTGTGAAAGAGGCCTTATTTATATTGCACAAAAATAAAGCTGCACATATTTGAACTAAAAACCCTTCAAGTTCAACAGGTTTCTTTTCCATTAAAGGGAACCTGTCATCAACTTTATGCTACGCATACCAACGGCATCATAAAGTAGCCGAGAACCAACATCACAATCATTGCAGACTAGGCCTGGAAAAGAGTCACGGCCAACTGAGAAGAGTCCTGGTTATTCATGATCCCCTGCTCTCCTGCCCACCTGCTGATGACTGACAGTCTTCTACCTAGTTTTCTCCCTTTCTCTGTAGGAGAGAACTGCCAACCATCAGCAGGTGGACTGGGAGAGCAGGAGTTTATGTATAACCAGGACTCTTCTCAGGTAGATTTGACTCTTTTCAAGGCCTGGGCTGCAATGGTTATGATGCTGGTTCTCAGCAACCACTTACTTTCCGCTCATGAGTGACACACTGCTGACATCAGCATTTCTGTCACTATTTTATGCTGCCCTCTGTGAGGTCAGCATAAGGCCTCCTGCACACAACCTTTTTTTTTCCCCGTTTACGGGCCGTTTTTTGCGTTCCGTATACGGAACCATTAATTTCAATGGTTCCGCAAAAAAAAGGAATGTACTCCGTATGTATTCCGTTTCCATATTTCCGTTCCTTTGACAGATAGAACATGTCCTATTATTGCCCGCAAATCACGTTTCGTAGCTCCATTCAAGTCAATGGGTCCGCAAAAAAACGGAACACATACGGAAATGCATCCGTGTGTCTTCCGTATCCATTCAGTTTTTTGCAGAACCATCTATTGAAAATGTTATGCCCAGCCCAATGTTTTCTATGTAATTACTGTATATGCCATACGGAAAAACAGAATGGAAACTGGAGACACAACGGAAACAAAAAACGGAACAACGGATCCATGAAAAACGGACCGCAAAACACTAAAAAAGCCATACGGTCGTGTGCAGGAGGCCTAAAGCTGATGACAGGTTCCCTTCAACCCTGGGCCAGTTTTTGCTCTTCTGCCCAGGCCATTTTTTGCAAATCTGACATCTGTCACTTTATGTGGTAATAGCTATGGAAGACTTTTACTTATCCAAGCCATTCTGAATTTTTTC
Organism: Bufo gargarizans; assembly: GCF_014858855.1. Classification (NCBI taxonomy): domain Eukaryota; kingdom Metazoa; phylum Chordata; class Amphibia; order Anura; family Bufonidae; genus Bufo; species Bufo gargarizans. Next base: position 205,710,481 of record NC_058083.1, read on the forward strand.
TCGTGACACATTGTACTTCATGATAGTCATAAATTTGAGTCAATATATTTCACCTTTATTTGTGAAAAAATCCCAATTTTTTTATTATTTTTTTTTAAATTCCCAAATTTCTTTTTCTCTACTTTTGTAATAGATAGTGATACCTCATATAATAGTTATTACTTTACATTCCCCATATGTCTACTTCATGTTTGGATCATTTTGAAAATGACATTTTATTTTTTGGGGACGTTAGAAGACTTAAATTTAAAGATTTGCTTCTAAACTTCTTTCAGACAATTTCCAAAACCAACTTTTTAAGAGCCAGTTCAGGTCTGAAGTCACTTTGTGAGGCTTACATAATAAAAAACACCTAAAAATGACCCCATTTTAGAAACTACATCCCTCAAGGTATTCAAAACTGATTTTATAAACTTTGTTAACCCTTCAGGTGTTCCACAAGAATAGAAAATGGAGATAAAGTTTCAGAATTTCACTTTTTTGACAGATTTTCCATTTTACGGTAATCAATTTCTTTCAGTAGCAAAGCAAGGGTTAACAGCCAAACATAACTTAATATTTATTACCCTGATTTTGCAGTTTACAGAAACACCCCACATGTGGTTGTAAACTGCTGTATGGCCACACGACAGGGCGCAGAAGGAAAGGAACGCCATATGGTTTTTGGAAGGCAGATTTAGCTGAACTGGTTTTTAGATGCCATGTCCTATTTGAGGCCCCCCTGATGCACCCCTACTGTAGAAACTCAAAAAAGTGACCACATTTTGGAAACTACGGGATAAGGAGCCAGTTTTATTGGTACTATTTTGGGGTACATATGATTTTTAATTGCTCTATGTTACATTTTTTGTGAGGTACGGTAACCAAAAAATGGATGTTTTGACACAGTTTTTATTTTTAAAGACATTCATCTGACAGGTTAGATCATGCGCTATTTTAATAGAGCAGGTTGTTACGTATGCAATGATATCAAATATGTCTACTTTCTATGTTTGTTTGTTTCAGTTTTACATAATAAAGCATTTTTTATCTCCATTTTCTGAACGCCCTATCTTTTTTTATTTTTCTGCCGATCGTCTTGTCAGGGGCTGCCGATCGTCTTGTCAGGAAGAGTTGACGTTTTTATTGGTACCATTTTTGGGTACATATGATTTTTTGATCATTTATTATTACACTTTATTGGGCAAGATGACCAAATAATTGGTTGTTTAGGCACAGTTTTTATTTATTTATTTTTACAGTGTTCACCTGAGGGGTTATGTCATGTGAATTTAATGATGTTTTAGTGTACCCATGTCTTTTTTTTTTTTTTGACTGATGAGGTGACGGTTTGATTGGTACTATTTTGGGGGTATATTCCTTTTTGATCACTTGGTGCTGCAATTTTTGTGATGTAAGGTGACAAAAATGGCTTTATTTTTTATTTATTTTTCGGTGTTCATCTAAGGGGTTAGGTCATGTGATATTTTTATAGAGCGTGTTGTTATGGATGTGGCGATACCTAATATGTATATATTTTTTTTTATGTATTTCACTTTAGCACAATAATAGCAGTTTTGAAACAAACAATAATGTTTTAGTGTCTCCATGTTCTGAGAGCTATAGTTTTTTTTAATTTTTTAGGCGATTCTCTTTTTTTGTGGGATGAGGTTTTATTGATACCATTGTGTGGGACATACACCTTTTTGATCCCTTGGTGTTGCACTTTTTGCGATGTAAGGTGACAAAAATGTTTGTTTGTTTTTTACACCGTTTTTATTTTTATTTTGTTATAGTGTTTATCGGACAGGGTGGATCATGTGATATATTTATAAAGCCGGTCATTACGGACGTGGCAATACCTAATATGTGTTTTTTTGTGTGTTTTTTTATTATAAAATAAAGGGAAAGGGGCGTTTTTTCTTTTTTTACTTAAACACTATTATTTTTATTAAAAACACTTTTTTTTCTTTACTTTATTTCTGATGTTCACTTTTGGGGGTCTGATCCCCTCTGCAATGCATTACAATACATCTGTATTGTAATGCATTGCCTGTTTGGGTACTACAGTGAATAGTACACTAACAGGCTGCCTAGGAGACCCAGCCTGAGGCTGGATCTACTGGGCACCCGTAGAAGGCAGGTCCTGATGCTGTGCAAGGCATCGGGCTGCCTTCTGACACATCGAGTCCCCGCCACAGCAGTGCGGGGACTCGATGCGCTCCCTCAACCGACACAAACCCCTATGTCGCAGTCAGCACGGACAGTGGCATAGAAGAGGTTAATCCGCCAGCATCGGCTTTTGCAGCGATGCCGGCGGGTACAGCAAGGGCCTGGCTACCGGGCCCTGCAGTGATCGGGTGCACACCGCTCCGGTGCCTGCCCGATCACCATGACGTACTATTACTAGTGATGAGCAGCAGGGGCAATATTCGAATTTGTGATATTTCACAAATATTTGGGCGAATATTCGCAAATTCGTTATTTCCTCTCCAGTCATTATTTTCTTGATTGCGGAAATCGGCAATTTAAAAATTTGCATTACGAAAATTCGCAATCAACACTACTCCTAAAGCCTTCTCATTGGCCCACAAGCTAGAAGCAGAGAGGGATCATGTGTACTGATTTAAAAAAATCTTGAATATTCGAAATTACGAATATATATCACTATATTCTAAATATTCGAATTCTCGAAGTGCCAATATTCGCGATAAAAATTAGCAATTCGAATATTCGTGATTAACACTAACTATTACGTCAAATTGCGGGAACGCAGTGGCTTCCATGACATAATAGTACATCATGTGTCGGGAAGGGGTTAAATATAGAACAAATTTCAAACTGCCAATATGTAGTGCAAATATGAACATGACTGAACAACATCAGTGTTTATGCTCCTTGCGTGCCATGATTAAACTTAAACGCCAGGAACACAAGTTTTTCCACAGTCTCGGGCTTCAATGCAGATCGGTGGCTTGTTACTATGTTGCCACTAGTGCTAAATGCCCTTTCTGAGGGAGCACTCATGGCAGGAATGCAAAGGTATTTCTTGGCAAGGCTTGCCACCCTGGGAAAATCAGCCTGGTGCAGCTTTCACCACACCAGTGGGTCAGCTTCTCCTTCTACAGCCAGTGCCTGCAGGTAACTCTTAAGCTCAATTTCAATTGCTTGTCTGTCAGTGAAGGCAGCTGGGCTTCACTCTGGGCTTCTCCAGCAGCTCCTGTGCGTGTGTGTGATGGTGGTGACTCTGTGGCAGACACAGCTTGCATCTCTAGCAGTGCCTGAATTTCTGCTGCTTTTGTCAAGATGAACTCTCTTCGGTCAGCAGCTATATATGATGATCTGAAGCGTGGGTCTACAAAGGAGGCCATATCCAGGAGGTCATCAGTTGCAGGGTCTGAGTACTTCTCATTTAAATACTCGAGGATGTCTCTCTTCATGTCCTTCGCCAGTTGTCTGTCAATGTTATCATCAGCTAGAGGAAGAACTGTGGTGTTTAGAAGGTGGAGCACAGGTTTGACATACGACACACATACTCTTCTCCAGACAGAGCATCTGTGAACTCCAACAGGGGATTGAGGGTCTTGTTCATAGATTCTAACAGATCAATGTCCTGCCAAGTTGGTACCCGGTTTTCCTATCTGCTTTCAGGATCTGTGATATGGCCTTCTCTTGTTCAAGAACCCGCTGAATCATCTGCTGTCGAGACCCCCATCTTGTTGGTGTTTCAGTGAGGAGGCAGGTTTGGCTCAGCCTGGGCATTAGCCATTTCTCTCTTCCTTTTCTAAGTGTAAGAAAAGGCACTCACTATTTTCTTGCATTTGCCAATTGCATGTTAAACACGGGCGTCTTTCACACTTCTCTCTAAGGACAAAATTGGAAGATATTATTTACACAGTCAACCCCTGCATAATGTTGAACTAGTCTAGGACTAAACGAAACGTTTACCTACCGATGGCGAGGTGGAGCCTGTGGCCCAAGCACTGCAGTCTTGTCCAGCCGTTCATTTCCACTACTTTCACGATATTTGCGCCATTGTCGGTGGTTATGCAGACTTGTAACTCTTCTTTAAGTCCCCATGACTCCAGCGCTTCCTTTAATCCCTGAGATATCAGTTCACCCGTATGATCCTCGGGGAAATAAGCTGTCTGCAGGCATCTGCTGCACAACTTCCACTCTTCATTGATGAAGAGAGGGCTGTGAGACTAATGTAAGGCTCCATTGTGCGACTCGACCACAAGTCCGTAGTAGTTACATAGTGTTTTATGCTCCAGAGTTCTTTCTTCACTTGCTTGCAAACTTTGTCATACAGTTTGGGCACTTCAGTTTGGCTAAAGTGTATGCGGCTAGGTACCTCGTAACTTGGATCGAGTGTCTTAATCATGTTCTGAAAGCCGCTTTTCTCCACTGTAAGAAACGGCAACGGTGTCCTTACAGGTAGAGGGTAATGGCATTTGTAATATCAAACCACTGCCGATTCTTTTTGTCATATGGAGTGCCTTTAGAATATGCTTTTAAGATATCAATCTGCTGCTATGCAGGGCCACCTTTTTTCTTTACACTGGACTGACTGGGCATTTGTGGAGGGCGCACTTTGGCTATCTTCGTATTCCAAAACGTGCTTCGTTTTGAGGTGATAAAACAAACTAGTTGTCTTCGCTATTATTCTCGCCCGGCATAGTTTGCAGATTATAGTTTTCTGCTTAACATCCGACTCCTTAAACCCAAACCAGGTCCATATGACCGACGTCGCACCGGTCTTCTTTACAAGCACCTCCTCCCCACGGGTAAGCTCCATGCTTTCTAGTCGACCAAAACAGGCACAGCTTGATGACATCTAGGGCAGCAGCAAACAATTTTAGCAATCGAGTATTAATCGAGTACTCTAATAAGAAAAACCTTCTCAAACTAACGTATTGCTAATTGCTTTATAAAAACACTATTTTTATTTCTTACAGACTGTGGTATAGCAAATCATCAGCCCCATGCCATTGCCATCATCATCCATGTCCCCCAGCCAGCGCCATCAGTCCCATGCCATTGCCATTATGATCCATGTCCCCTAGCCAGCGCCATCAGTCCCATGCCATTGTCTTCCTCCATGTCCCCCAGCCAGCACCATCAGCCCCATGCCATCATCCATGTCCCCCAGCCAGCACCATCAGCCCCATGCCATCATCCATGTCCCCAGCCAGTGCCATCAGCCTCATGCCATTACCATCATCCATGTCCCCCATCCAGCGCCATCATCCATGTCCCCCAGCCAGCGCCATCAGCCTCATGCCATTGCCATCATCCATGTCCCCCAGACAGTGCCATCAGTCCCATGCCATTGCCATAATCATCCATGTCCCCCAGCCAGCGCCATCAGCCCCATGCCATTTGCCATCATCATCCATGTCCCCCAGCCAGCACCATCAGCCCCATGTCATTGCCATCATCATCCATGTCCATCAGCCAGCGCCATCAGCCCCATGCCATTGCCATTATCCATGTCCCCATGCCATTGCCATCATCATCCATGTCCCCCAGCCAGTGTCATCAGTTCCATGCCATTCCCATCATCATCCATGTCCCCCAGCCAGCGCCATAAGTCCCATGCCATTGCCATCATCATCCATGTCCCCCAGCCAGCGCCATCAGCCCCATGCCATCATCATCCATGTCCCCAGCCAGTGCCATCAGTCTAATGCCATCATCATCCATGTCCCCCAGCCAGTGCCATCAGCCCCATGCCATAGCCATCATCCATGTCCCCCAGCCAGTGCCATCAGTCCCATGCCATTATCATCATCATCCATGTCCCCCAGCCTGCGCCATCAGTCCCATGCCATTGCCATCATCCTCCATGTCCCCCAGCCAGCGCCATCAGCCCCATACCATTGCCATCATCCATGTCCCCCAGCGAGCGCCATCAGCCCCATGCCATTGCCATCATCATCCATGTCCCCCAGCCAGCGAGCGCCATCAGCCCCATGCCATTGCCATCATCATCCATGTCCCCCAGCCAGCCAGCGCCATCAGCCCCATGCCATTGCCATCCTCCAACCGAACCAAAGCCACCCCCCCCTTCCCCCCCTGGTAGATAGGGGCCCCTGCTAATATACTTACCTTTCCTGTCCTGCAGGGTACGCGGCTGGCTGATGGAGTCTGCAGGAGACGGACAGCGTCTTCTTCCCAGCATGCACTGGGAGGGACCTGACGTCACACACAGCGTCAGCCAGCGCGCTGACAATGTGTGCACGCAAGGCCCTGGCCCAGTGCAGCGTGGTGCCGAGTCCGGAGGCCACGGAGCGGTGAGTGAGAAACTTCTTCAATTCACTACTGCTCCGTAGTCATCTATCGCAATAGGGCGATATAGACAAAATCTATATCGTTCGTTTCCCAAATTGATATTGTATATCGTTTATATTGCCCACTCCTACCTCCACCCCTGTTCTTTCTTATGTAGTGGGATCCTGTTTGGGGAGGTTGGGAGCCCCCTTATTATATTAGTTGTGTCAGTGCATTGTTTTCTCTCCGCTTGAAAATCCGGTTTCTGAAAACCAGAAAGTGCAACATATTCTTTTATTCTATTAATCTGGTTTTATTCTCCGATTGTTGTTTTTGCCTGAAGTGCTGTCAACCTTCACAGAAGCCCCATGGACCACAGGGACCTGCAGACTGCAGAAGACTAATTGCTTTCTATAAGGGCTTGTTCACACGACCGGGCCGTGTTTTGCGGTCTGCAAATTGCGGATCGGCAAAACACAGATGCCGCCTGCGTGCCTTCCAGAATTTGCGGATCGGAATGGACGGCTCTTTATAGAAATGCCTATTCCTGTCCGCAAAACGCACAATAATAGGACATGATTTATAATTTTTGCTGGGCTACGGAACGGAGCAACAGTTGTGGACAGCTATCCGCATCTTTTGCGGCCCCATTGAAGTGAATGGGTCCGCACCCGAGCCGCAAAAAAAAATGCTGCTCGGATGCGGAACCAAACCACGGTCATGTGTATGATCCCTAAGAGAGTGATATCTTTCATTGCAATCCTTCCTGTGATAATGAGAAGACGGCTAAAAAGCGATCACAACAAAACAGTCAGCCTATAATGAGGCCTGGAGGTAAAAGAAATACTAAAAATACTGCTGCCGTTATCTGACCCCAAAAGCAAATTTAATTAGGGCCATGAAAAATGGAGAAAAAAAAGACACCTACTTACTGCTGCTCCATCCCCACTCCTTCCGGTCCTCTGTGGACTGGAATAGTGACGTCCCGATCACAGTCAACCACTGGTCTCAGTGGTCCCCTGCTGTTCATGCACAGGTGGCTGCAGTGTTCATGTGAATGATGAACAGTGAGTGACTGCTGCAGGTCTGGAGAGGATCAGGATCATAGTCACTGATGGAAATCACTGACCAAACACTGACATGTGATTGAGGCATAAAGGGGTTCTCCGAGACTAGGAGCTCTTTTTGATATAGTCAGACAAGGTTCAGGGATTACCCCAAAAAAAAAATGAGTCACTTGTCGTGGCCTAAATGGTGATGTGTGCTGGCATTCACCCTTCTGGTCCAACAATTGGGTGGTTCACTTTGCCCCCTTTTTTTTTTTTGGACCAAATATGCTTATGGTTAGGGCTCGTTCACACAAAAGTTTTTTGCGTTCCGTGTACGGTCTGTATACGAAACCATTCATTTAATAGTTCCTAAAAAAACAACTGAATGTACTCTGTATGGATTCTGTATTTCCATTCCGTTCAAAGATAGAACATGTCCTATTATTGCCCGCAAATCACGTTCCATTCAAGTCAATGGGTCCGCCAAAAAAAAAAAACTGAACACATGCGGAATGTATTTCGTATGTCTTCCGTATCCGTTCCGTTTTTGCGGAACCATCTATTGAAAATTTTATGCCCAGCCCAATTTTTTCTATGTAATTACTGTATACTGTATATGCCATACGGAAAAACGGAACAGAAACCAACGGAATGGAACCGGAAACACTACTGAAACAAAAAACGGAAAAACTGATCCGTTAAAACACTGAAAAAGCCATACGGTCGTGTGAACAAGCACTTATAATGAGAAAACGAAGACGCAGCGCTGGATCCAGTACTGGTGACATTGGCTGGACACTACTGAAGGGGTCCATGGGGTTCTACAATGGTGCCCATCATCTGAGATGGTGCTGTGTGCAGTGGCATAACCCCTCAAAACAATGGAATCCCTAGTGAATCAGGTCAACACAGCCTGGCTGGCATCATGGGGGTACAGCTGGCATGTGAGGGCACGGTGTCCTCCCTGTAATCGCTCCTGAAAGTAGCTATCTGGCTGTAATGTCTTCCCCTGCTATCTGAGAACCTCCACATCCATAACCGTGAACCGTTACTCAGAAGCTGAGAAGGTACAGTGCTCCTTATAGTGAAGGGCTGGAAACCGCGGTCACCAGACGGAGCGAGCGCCATAGTGTGCACTGCGCTTTAAGTTGAAACTGTCATAAAAGCAGCTGCTAATCACCTCGGCTTGTCACTCAGCAAACTATGAGGTTACACAATATCCTTTTCCTGCCTATGGAGCCGTGAATCACAAACTCTGTCAAACCGCCCTCACTCATCATTTACCAGAAGCTCCGGTTCTGCAGCAGCCACCACCTACCGCCGGGATCCTCCCCTCTAACCCGAAGCGGGGTGGAGAGTTCCTTCTGTCCAGCCGTCAGCTGGTCTGAACCAATCAGCAGACACGGGGGAGGTGCCACTGGAGCGGGCAAAGAAGAGGCAAGCAGGAGAGAGAAAAGTGTCATGGAAAGTGTCTGGGTGACCCGCGGCAGGGCTGCGGCTGATACTCCAGGCGGGTGTGCGGAGACGCAGAGCACAGCTGGGCAGAGGATTTACTGCTGACTGGGACTGGAGCAGCTGGCACAGGTGAGCCTACGTGTGACAGGGGCGCCAGTGTACTTGGAGTGCAGTCTGCTGGGCACTCACAGCTGGCATAGTGACGTGATATAAAGTGTGTCTGGTGATGCTGCACTTGGAATGGGTGACTAGATGTGGCTTCTGTGTATGCCAGTGCCCGTCTATGTGGTGGCACTGAGCTGTCAGGACCAGGATGGATGGATGGCAGTGTCCTCATTACATGAGATTGCTCTGTCCTGGGCAAGACTCATGACTAAGGCGGACTGCCCCAGCTCCCTGGCATTGAGAAATACTGTCACTGTCACCTCTCTTCCCTCTGTGGTGATGGTGAGCAGGAAGTTTCGGGTTTTTCTGGACAGAGCAGTAAGATTTCTGGTTCCTTATGTCAGAATCTGATCATAGACCTGGAGATTGAACTGGGTATACCCGGGACAGCGGGCACAGGCTACAAGTATTGCAGAAAAAAAGGTGCCAGTATGCTATGGAAATGTATATATTGTGCTAGTCCTCCAGCCCCCCATGCCTCACTCATTGGTATTGCTGCCTGGTAGTGCCCTGCTCTCCACCTGCTTGCCGTATTGCTTTCTTAGATGCCATCCACTCCTTGTACAGTACTTGTCTTATTTTTTGCTGTTTGATGCCCACGCACTGGTCCCTTGGAGCACATCGGCACTTTACTGTATATATAGGACACAGCCATATGGAAAAGAATGATGAAGTGTGGCCGGCTCCTGCCGTCTGGACCTCTCTGGGTAATTGACTGACGTCTTGCATTGATTTGTAAGCTGTCATTCACCTTGGGGTGCATGAGCCTGAGCACTGCGAGTGAAATATATATATATATACACACAAGACGTCATTCGCATACAGTAAGAATGAAGGCCAAGAGGCCCAAATCTCCAGTCCCCGGCACTTAAAGGGGATGTACAATCAGGATTTTTTTTTTCTGAAATAGGCCAGGTGCCACTGGTTTTACTCCCTGGTAAGGCCCCTCTCACATGAGCGAGTTTTCGGCATGGGTGCAATGAGTGAAGTGAACGCATTGCGCCCGCACTGAATCCTGACCCGTTCATTTCAACAGGTCTGTGTACATGAGCAATTTTTAATTTTTTTTTCACCCATCAGTTCTGCGAAAATCTCAGCATGTTCTATATTTTGCGTTTTTCACGCAGTCCTGGCCCCATAGAAGTGAATGAGGCTTCTGTGAAAAACGCATTGTATCCGGATGTAACCTGGATGCAGTTCGTTTTTCACTGATGGTTGCTAGGAGATGTTGTTTGTAAACCTTCAGTTTTTTTTTCACGTGCGTGAAAAACGCATCAAAACTGATTTCACCCGCGTGGAAAAAACTGAAACACTGAACGCAATTGCAGACAAAACTGACTGAACTTGCTTGCGAAATGGTGCGAGTTTCATTGAACGCATCCTGATGCAATTCATATCGTTCGTTTGAAAGAGGCCTTAAAGGGTTGAGGAGGATCGCCACCATGGTGGCTCAGTGGTTAGCATTAGTGCCTTGCAGCGCTGGTGTCCTTGGTTCAAATCCGGCCAAGGACAACATCTGCATGGAGTTTGTATGATCTCCCCATTTTTGCGTGGGTTTCATCAGGGTACTACAGTTTTCTCCCACACTTCAAAGACGAAGACATACTGATAGGGACCTTAGATTGTGAGCCCCATTGGGGACAGTTGGATGCTAATGTCTCTAAAGCACTGCGGAGTATAGTAGCGCTATATAAGTGCATACAATAAATAATTGGCTAAGTACATGTTTACTGGCCACACAACCGCTGTAATTGTTTTTTCATTGGGCCTTTATGAAACATTTTCAACCGTTTTTTCCTCCAGTTTCACTGCATCTACAGACTATTGCTTTCTGCTTCACACCGAATCCATCAGGGAACTGCTCTGATGGCCTCATCTGTACCCGTTTCCAAACAGCTCATATGCCCTCATAGTTGAACTGTTATCAGTTTCATAATATAGCTATGATGAGTGTTTATGAGCTGTCAGGAGGTCTGAGATAAGGGCGACAGATCCAGCTGCTCTCTGGCGGGTTTAGGGTCCATTCACACGTCCGTAGTGTATTGCGGACAAGAATAGGACATGTTCTATTTTTTTTCGGGAGCCACGGATCAGAAGATCGGGGCCGCGCTTCGGAAATGCAGATGCAGACAGCACACTGTGTGCTGTCCGCATCTCATCCGGCCCCATAGAGAATGAATGGGTCTGGATTTATTCCATAACGTTGCGGAACGGATCCCGACCCATTCTTCGGACGTGTGAATGAAACCTTACTGTGAAACAAAAGCAGTAGTCTGTAGATGCAGTGAAACAGCATTTTAACATGTGCACGCTACAGCCACCAGACCCATGTAACTGGCGGGGTAGCTGCCTCAGGACAGGGGGCTGTTCTAAATGGGCATCCTCTTTTAAACTAAATGTGACGTGATGACGGACCCGATTATGCCATGAGTCCTGCTGTAGCAAATTCTCTTCAAGGATTTTATTTGGACTGTGCAATTTTTTATAGTCACGTCATTACGGTTTGCTTTGCCTGCTTTAATACATTTCCAATAACTGCTATAGTGTTGCTGTTTTACCGACATAGAAAAGTGGGATATCGAGGAGATTTTTATATTCACATTATCATCCAGCTCAGTGGGGTTGTGATTTCTAGAGCTTGCCATACATAAACCAAGGATATACATATAGTAAAAGAGTCGTCACACTAGTGTAGACTATATCCTTAAAGGGGTGGCACTTCAGAAAATGGCATTTATCATGTAGAGAATGGTAATAAAAGGCTCTTACTAATATATTGTTATTGTCCATATTGCCTCCTTTGCTTGCCGGATTCATTTTTCCATCACATTATACACTGCTTATATTCAGGCAGCGATGGTCGTGTTTGCACACTGTAGGAAAAAGTGCCGTCCTATGCGCTCACCCCTGATCTCTGCCGCCAGAGAGGCCGACGCTTTTTTTTCTATATTGTGTAAGCATGGCCACCGCTGCTGGGTTACAGGGTGGTCGTAATCCCTGGATATGAACAGTGTATGATGTGATGGAAAAATTAATCCAGCCAGCAAAGGAGGCAATATGGATAGTCACAATACATTAGTACCTTGTATTGACTTTCTCTACAAGTGAGACACCCCCTTTAAATAAAATCTATGTTGATTGACAAACCAGACAAAACACCACTATGCGACTTTTCGGGTGAAAAAAACCCTTCATCGGACGTGAGGGTGTATATATCCAAACTGGTCAGTAGTGTAATGTCACACAGTGTTTGTTCGTTTCCATTAGCCCTGTACACATGGGATGGAACAGTATGGTGCACAGTCAACCATTGCTTCATCTAAACTTCTCCTCCGATCGTGCAGTGAAGAGGATTGAGAGGGCTCCAGACCCACAGTCTAGCGATTGAGAGGTCCCAGTGGTGGGACACCCAGCAATAAGAGATTTATCACCTATCCTCTGCTTAGGTCATAAGTGTCAGTTGTGGGACAACCACTTGGGGTTATCTCATGACTGATGTAAAACATGAAAATCAGACATCATATAGTACATGGAGGCTGTCCTTTCTCGTGGGGGGGGGAAGCTGTCCTTTCTCGTGGGGGGGGGAAGCTGTCCTTTCTCGTGGGGGGGGAAGCTGTCCTTTCTCGTGGGGGGGGAAGCTGTCCTTTCTCGTGGGGGGGGAAGCTGTCCTTTCTCGTGGGGGGGGAAGCTGTCCTTTCTCGTGGGGGGGGAAGCTGTCCTTTCTCGTGGGGGGGAAGCTGTCCTTTCTCGTGGGGGGGAAGCTGTCCTTTCTCGTGGGGGGGGGAAGCTGTCCTTTCTCGTGGGGGGGGAAGCTGTCCTTTCTCGTGGGGGGGGGAAGCTGTCCTTTCTCGTGGGGGGGGGAAGCTGTCCTTTCTTGTGGGGGGTGGGAAGCTGTCCTTTCTCGTGGGGGGGGGGGGAAGCTGTCCTTTCTCGTGGGGGGGGAAAGCTGTCCTTTCTCGTGGGGGGGGAAGCTGTCCTTTCTCGTGGGGGGGGAAGCTGTCCTTTCTCGTGGGGGGGGAAGCTGTCCTTTCTCGTGGGGGGGGAAGCTGTTCTTTCTCGTGGGGGGGAGCTGTCCTTTCTCGTGGGGGGGAGGCTGTCCTTTCTCGTGGGGGGGGTTGGCTGTCCTTTCTCGTGGGGGGGGTTGGCTGTCCTTTCTTGTGGGGGGGGGCTGTCCTTTCTCGTGGGGGGGGCTGTCCTTTCTCGTGTAGGGGGGGAGGCTGTCCTTTCTCGTGGGGGGGAGGCTGTCCTTTCTCGTGGGGGGGAGGCTGTCCTTTCTCGTGGGGGGGAGGCTGTCCTTTCTCGTGGGGGGAGGCTGTCCTTTCTCGTGGGGGGAGGCTGTCCTTTCTCGTGGGGGAGCGGCTGTCCTTTCTAGTGGGAGGGGCTGTCCTTTCTCATGGGGGCTGTCCTTTTTGCTGTAGCTCTCTCTGTTACTGTCACAGCTTCTAACAGTAGATATAGCTGGTAGCAGTTAAAGGATGAAACTGAGCATGTGTGTCCATCCATTTTATTGAATAACTGCATGCAGGGGCGGACTGGCCATTGACCTTACAGGGAAATTTACTGGTGGGGAAATGAGTCCACCTGAGTCCTCCTCATGGCCACTGGCCAGGTGTACATAAACAACTCATGCTCTCATGATAGGGCAGTATTTCATACTGCACTCTGGTATTTGGTTTTGCTGGGGCGATATTTTGTGCAGCGCTATGATATTGCTGGCCCCGCCTACTTGTGGCATGTGTTGACCCTTCCTACTTGTGTTGCCCCACCTTTTGTCAATTTGGGGCCACTTTAGTTTTTTTCCAGTTTAAGTTGCCATTCCACCCTTGAGTGCATGGCTATACAGCTTTTTTAATTACACGCATTTACAAAAGTATTCAGTTGCTTGTTTGGAAAGTGTTGAATATTTTTCGTGGGACAAACCCTTTTAGCAATGAGCTATAGTTTGTCAGTAGTCTTAAAGGGCCTATCCACACTTTGCGTTTTGATCTTTGCTTTTATCTGAAACTGGGACTGGCACCAAGAAAAGGAGCATAAAATGCCCAGCTATGTCTCCATTTTTTGTTTTGGCTGCATCAAGGTTACAGAGTGTCAAATGGGCCTAAGAGAACTAGGGGGAGTTCATAAGAATGATTCTACCACTGAGAAAAGCCAAACCAGTATACCCTGCACTGTGCACTGTCTGTAATAAAATGGCTGCAGCGATGTATCGTTCTTGTGTCACCACTTTTACAACAAGCTGTGTACGCTCATTGCCAAAATAAATGCGTCAAGAAGTAGTTGTTGGAATGGAATAGGGCTGCACGATATGGGAATTTTTTGCGATTAGGGCCATAAAAATTGCGATAACGATATGCGATGCAATATTTTAAGGGAATTATGCTAGAGGTCTATTTGCACTGTTATGGAGGGGATCTGTGGATGGCACTGTTATGAAGGGGATCTGTGGATGACACACTGTTATGGAGGGGATCTGTGGATGACACACTGTTATGGAGGGGATCTGTGGATGACACACTGTTATGGAGGGGATCTGTGGATGACACACTGTTATGGAGGGGATCTGTGGATGACACACTGTTATGGAGGGGATCTGTGGATGACACACTGTTATGGAGGGGATCTGTGGCTGACACATATATAGCATCTTATGCTATGTGCCATCCACAGATCCCCCCTCCCCCCATAATAGTGTCCCTGCAGTGTGAAGGGGCTGGGGGCCGGCATCTGTATTAGGAATGACAGTGGGGACCGGAGCAGTCCCTGTATTCTAATGCACCGGCCCCGCTCACTGTTGTATAATATTATCTAACATGTAGGCATTGTTAAAATATAATAATCCTGTATAATCCAGCTGTATTACTTACAGCTAAATTCTGTAGAAGAGAGGAGGGAGGAGGCAGGCCTGGGAGAGCCGGCATGCGGCGCGTCGCTCACTACGTCACGTGCCCGAGCCGCCTGCTTCATTCATAAAGTAGGCGGTGCCGGTGCATGACGTAGTGAGTGACGCACCACTGCCCGCCCTGTCTCCTCCCTCCTCTCTTTTACGGAACTTAGCTGTAAGTAATACAGCTGGATTATACAGGATTATTATATTTTCACAATGCCTACAGGTTAGATAATATTATACAACATTGAGCGGGGCCGGTTCATTAGAATACAGGGACTGCTCCGGTCCCCGCTGTCATTCCTAATACAGATGCTGGCCCCCAGCCCCTCCTCCCTCTGTGTATAGGTAATTGCAGCATTTTTGGGTCTGCCAAATCGCCATATTGCAACCGTTGATTATCGCAATACGATTGCTTTGGCGATATATATCATGTAGGCCTAGAATGAAATAAAACTTACAATATTAGAGTGAAAGGATATGTTTATTGGGAAAAACTGTACAAGTGAAAGGCGGCTCTAGGACCCTGTTCAGCCGCCTCTAGCCTGGATATAAGATGAGATATGGTTGGGCATGGCGGCATACAGGTTCTGTGTGGTATCCTGCGGCACATT
Organism: Bufo gargarizans; assembly: GCF_014858855.1. NCBI lineage: Eukaryota > Metazoa > Chordata > Amphibia > Anura > Bufonidae > Bufo > Bufo gargarizans. Next base: position 205,725,900 of record NC_058083.1, read on the forward strand.
TGCCCACAGATGAAACAGCAGGGCCTGTAGATCATGCACACTGGCAGGTTGCAGAAGCCGGTGCCCCAACTGGTGCCATAAATGCTGGATTGGCGATGAATCTGGTGACCAGGCAGCCAAGGAAGAGTTGTGATCTGGCAGAGACATTCCTGGGAAACCCTTGCTAGGTGAGCATAATTCTTCTGAAAAATGCCAATTGGAAGCCCTACCATGAGAGGTAACACTTGTGGCCCCAGGACGTCCTGCACATATGGCTGAGCTGTTATTACCCCTCGTATCACTACTAGAAGTGACCGACTGTCATATTCGATGACTCCCCAGATCATCACACCAGCGGTTGGGGCACAGCAAGGGCAGGATTGATGCACTCGCAATACATCGACTACGTTTTTTCAGAAATGCTGCCAGTATAGAGGAAGCTGACGTTACCCATTTGTTGAGTATATTCCATCCTATAACTGTTTTCTTGTTAGGCACTTTTTACACTACACTTTTGTAGTATACCCACGCTATGGCCCCTTCACACCTGGGATTGTTATGGGTCCCAGAATCCAGACCCCCCACCAATCGTAATATGATGGCATATCCTAGCGATAGTAATACTCCTTTGAATAAGCACTGGTATTCCGTGACAGTCCAGTGGTCTACTACATGACTGTATATACCATGCAATGTGCAAAGTTTGAAACTGGGAAATTAGTATCTTGATCGTGGGTGTAGGCACGCCCCCTGTACTAAATGAATTGCCCTTTTTCAAACACAATCTATTAACGCAGAATTAATATTTTATTCCCAGATGTGAGGGATGACTGTTGGACTGTTCGTATCATTCATGTCACGGTTGGTTTGTCACAGCCTCACTTACTATCTGTCTAACAGATGGTGGGTGCTGTCATATAGCTTTACTACTAATATTTTATCACAGTGTGCATCTCTGGTTGGAAGGTATCAGTTTTTCACACATGACTACTAAAAGGACCCTGCGACTCAAACCTGATGATGATGGAATGCATCACCCACTGACGGTAAAGTAAATGAACCGATAACTTGATCGAGGTCACTTATTGATTTATAAGGGTGGGTATACAAATAAAAAAAGGTGTAGATACTGTAAAGCCATCAGCTCCTATGACCAGTGTTGAAGAACGGCAGGGACACAACAAAGTCACTTCAATCCCGTTTATTGGTAATTCCAGCCAATTTACAGCCGGGTCAGGTAGTCAGTCCATAACACACGAACAGAGTAATACCAGCTCGGGTCTCACTGAGAACCGTCCTCAGGCCAGCGTTGCTTCACACACACCTTGTGCTATGTGATCTGTAAGCCTCTTAATCATACAGACACATCCTGCTTCTTGCTGCTGACTTTTAAATGAGAACCGTGGACATGGGCCACCTATGAAACCCAGAGTGGATCGTGATGAATAAGCACCCACCCAGCTCTTTGCCTATTCCCAATAAAAGCCAGGCCTGGATTAGCTGATACCAGCTATACTAGGTCCCAACAGCGTCCACTATCTATCCTAGTGGACACACTAGGTATTGGCTTTCACTCCACCAAGGCTGGACACCTTGGTGGCACGTCTCAGGTGAATCGCAGCAAACCATTATATGCATCACCTCTAATAGTTTTCCTTCACTATTCTAGTAGACATATATCTTCCCTCATATATGAGGCCTGTCACTGCCTCGCAATACCCTCTCTGACAACATTTGTGAAGGGAATGGGAATGCTTAATCCATTCCTGTAGTGTTAATTGAAGAATCATACAGTGACACCATACAAAGTGCCACAGTCAAATGGTCATGTCTTAGCCCTGGGACTCAATCATATAGAGAATATTTGGACCAGTTATGAATTTTGATAGGAAGACTGTTTTTAACATCTAGCATAAAGCTAAAACAGCTTTCAACAGCAAGAGTGTGGTGTGGAGGGGTTGCTGTGCTACCTCAGGACCTGAACATCTTGTCACTGTTTAATGATCCATGAATTTTACAGGACACCACAATAGGAAAGGTGGAACTACACCAGCAGCACAATAAAGCTGCTATTAAATCCCTGTAATGAAAATTACTTTCTGTCCCAGTCTGTACAGCAAAGCTTGCAACTAAGATGAAGAAAACAGGCTGAAAACATGTCTGCCTTAAACGGATTGTCCGGGTTCAGAGCTGAACCCGGACATACCCTTATTTTCACCCAGGCAGCCCCCCTGAGGCTATCTCATGCTCTGATGCGCTCCTTTGCCCTGCACGCAGGGCAAGGTCTCTTTTGTTTTCAATCACACACTGCCGGGCGTAAACTTCCGCCCGGCAGTGTGTTCGGTGACGTCACCGGCTCTAGCCATTTTACTGGCTAGGGCAGCACTAAATCCCGCCCATCAGTGCCGGTGACGTCCCCGGGCTTCCTGGCAGCCCCATGGAGAGCCCTAGTACGTCACCGGGTCTCCAAAAAATGCCTTTGCCCTGCACGATTTACCGCAGGGCAAAGGAGAGCATCGGAGCATGAACTGCTCCGATGCTCAAGTTAGGGGGGCTGCCAGGGTGAATGTGGAGGTACGTCCGAGTTCAGCTCTGAACCCGGTCAACCCTTTTAAGTGTGTGCTCTAGTGGCATTTGTGAAAACTGCAAAATTTTATATATAAAGTGAGGAACAGAAGTATTTGAACACCCTGCGATTTTGCAAGTTCTCCCACTTAGAAATCATGGAGGGGTCTGAAATTTACATTTGTAGGTGCATTCCCACTCCGAGAGACAGAATAAAAAAACTATATTTCAGGAAATCGCATTGTATGATTTTTAAAGAATGTATTTGTCTTGCACTGCTGAACATAAGTATTTGAACACCTAGGAGAATCAGTGTTAATATTTGGCACAGAAGCCTTTGTTTGCAGTTACAGAGGTCAAACGTTTCCTGTAGTTCTTGACCAGGTTTGCACACACTGCAGCAGGGATTTTGGCCCATTCCTCCACACAGATCTACTCTAGATCTGTCAGGTTTCGGGGCTGTCGCTGAGCACCACGGAGTTTCAGCTCCCTCCAAAGATGTTCTATTGGATTTAGGTCTGGATATGCTTGATATGCTTCTTATGGAGCCACTCCTTGGTTATCCTGGCTGTGTGCTTCCGGTCATTGTCATGTTGGAAGACCCAGCCACGACCCATCTTCAATACTCTGACTGAGGGAAGGAGGTTGTTGCTCAAAATCTCACAATAAATGGCCCCATTCATCCTCTCCTTAATACAGTGCAGTCGTCCTGTCCCCTTCGCAGAAAGGCACTCCCAAAGCATGATGTTACCACTCCCATGCTTCACATTAGGGACAGTGTTCTTGAGATGCAACTCATCCTTCTTTTTCCTCCAAACACGACGAGTGAAGTTTAGACCAAAAAGTTCTACTTTGGTCTCATCTGACCACATGACCTTCTCCCATGCCACTTCTGGATCATCCAGATGGTCATTTCTTCAGAGGGGCCTGGACATGTCATGACTTGAGCAGGGGAACCTTCGGTGCAGTGCATGATATGAAACCATGACGGCGTAGGGTTCTACCGACAGTGACCTTTGAAACTGTGGCCCTAGCGTTCATGTCATTGACCAGCTCCTCCCTTGTAGTTCTGGGCTGATTCCACACCTTTCTTATCATTAGTGATACCCCACGAGGTGAGACCTTGCATGGAGCCCCAGTCCGAGGGAGACTGACATTCGTCTTTAGCCTCTTCCATTTTCTAACAATTGCTCCAACAGTTTATCTATTTTCACCAAGCTGCTTGGCAATTGCCCTGTAGCCCTTTCCAGCCTTGTGGAGGTCCACACTTTTGTCTCTGGTGTATTTTTTGACAGCTCTTTGGTCTTGCCCATGGTAGTAGTTGGCGTCTGACTGACTGTGGGGTGGACAAGTGTCTTTAAATAGCTCAGACAGGTGCTACTAAATTAGATTAATGAGTGGAGTAGAGGTGGACTTTTTAAAGGCACAGTAACAGGTCTTTGAGAGCCAGAATTCTTGCTGTTTCTCAAGTGTTCAAATACTTATATACAGCAGTGCAAGACAAATAAATTCTTTAAAAATCATACAATGTGATTTCCTGAATTTTTTTTTTTTTTTACAAATTTCAGACCCCTCCATGATTAAAGGGTTAAAGGGCATGAAAGCAGCACCATTTCTAAAAAGTAGGTTTATAATAGAAAATTGCAAGTAACATAATTTTCTGCTGACATATTCCCAACCACAATGCACAATAACTGAGCCCTTTTTCTCCAGTGCAATGCTTTGCGTGCCTTGTTTGTCAGCTTGTGTAGAGAGAAGTCTGTGTTATGGTGGTCTGCGGCTTGTGTAAGTAAAAGCTGTTTCTAAAGAAGAGTAAAGCCAAGCAGTTTTTTCCTTATGTTTTCATTAAAAAACATAAAGCACATGTTGTGTAATCCTCCGCTCACGTCTCTTCCCAGCCGGGGGCCTATAAGACACACTTACAGGCTAGCTTGGCATTTTGATTGGCTGTGTGCTGTGTAAGGATGCAACCGGAGGATTAAGCTACAGGGCTTCTACTATCTATAGACCGCTGTTTCTTTGATAAAACTTAGATTTTAGATTAAGAACATAAAGAAGCTTTATTAGTTATATAACACAATGGGTCTGCAGTACAAGGTCACAAGAACAATACATAAAATTCGCCTGCAGTGAACTGTTTTGGGTAAAGTCATAATGGGCCTGAGATTTAAATCAAACAGAAAGAAACTTTTCCAAATTTTTCTTTAGAAAATGGTGATTGTTACTAACATTTGCTAGTTTAATTTTAAAATAAAAACGACACTGTGTCCAGACTGAAAACCTGCCATCCGTTATATGATGACCCCCTGTTCTTTAGTTATGCCACTGCTTCCTAAATGCTAATCCCAGGACTGCTAGTGGGAACATGGAGGCAGTACATATTTACCGTACAAGGCAGGTTCAGGTCCAGGCTGGCCCACCAGACATGATAATGGGTCATAAAGGTTCAGCAGATACAAGCACATTTAGGGCTGACGAGCAGTTGTCACTAGGATCTACTTTTTATGTGCTGGATCGGAAATGATCACTAAGCGTTTAATAAACTTTTCATAAATAAATACTGCAGGTGAATACAAGAAAATTTGTAATATATCTTATCAGAGAGAAATGCTTCTTTCTTCATCTATAAAGCCCTATTCCTGCCTTCCCTCTAAACTAGCATTCACTCAGAATGATCTGCCAAATCCATCTTGATCTCAAACCTTTATATTATACTTTTTATTTTTTTTATCCATTGAATTACAAAGTTGCAAATTTTGAGGATCGGTGTTGCTTTAAGCTGAGAGGACTGCAGTTTAGGGGGTGCTTCCTTTTAAAGTTACTGCATTAAAAAGATTATTGTGTTGTCTAAATTAGATTTCCCTGCTGGCGGTGCTAATGCATTGACAGCCATAGAAAGGGTTTGCCACCAGCAGTAAAAATGGCACTGCGAGTGACAAACGTAACCGTAAATATTTCATTCAAAGGTTTGAATAAATCATCCAGAAGAAACGGCATCCTCCTTGTAATCAGCTAAAACCGATCTGCGATATATTATGCATTGATTTCCCCTTCTATGAATGAGCAAAAACAGTATTCTAAATTCACATCTGTGCGACAGAAAAAAAAGCATCCTTTTATGTGCTCTGCAGGTGCTTTAACTCCATTCATATAAATTTATGGAAATATCAGAAAAAAGATTCTGTAAGAAGTCCGAAAAATCTATATTGCTGTTGTTGCAGGTTTTGGCATGTAAAAGCTGTCATTAATTTGAGTTGCATCCAGCAAGCCATGACATATCCCTACAACACCCCTCAATGTCTTGGAGCAGCAGTTTTCAGCACAGGCCTTATTCTTACACTACAGGTTTGGAGAAATCCAAAACATCAGATATGATGTATTGAATGTTTAACAGATTCTCCAGGAAATGTTCTGCTTTTGGGGTAACATTCACTTTAAGGGCTCATGAACATGTGCTGCCTGTGCCGTGTCTGAATGGCCGACGCTGGCGGAGGCAGACCCATTCAACTACGGAAGCACTCCTTAGTGATTCCATGCCTCCGCTCCATATCTTCTGGATTGCGTACTCAGTCACTTGAAATGGCCTTGTGCGTGAAACGGTGCGCACATGGCCAGTGCCTGTATATTGCGGGCCACAATACCGGCTTGGCCGGCACAGATTCGTGTGCTTGAGCACTAAGTGATTAGAAATCTAGTAGTTGGACAGCTTGCCGGTGCCTTCACATGCTGCAGATTTTTCTGCAGAAATTTCTGCAACTGAAACTGGTGGCAATCACATGGATTTCAGGTGAATGGAAATAGTTTTCAGTCGCAGTCATTTTCTGCCCAAAAAATCTGCGGCATGGGAAGGCACCCTTACCGAACCTATCAACTTCAAGGTAACATTCGACTGATCTCCAGAAAGTTCCTGCCCTTCTGCTCCTGTTGGCCTTGCTCAGCTTCATTTGATTTGACTTATCAAACTATACTTCAGTATTGCGATATGCGCCCACAGTAGCACTTGACTCATGCAACAGTGTTTTCCATCCAAGTGCACAGTAAAGACTGAAAACTTTCAGTGGCAATTTTTTTTGTAAGATTGCATTTTACATTTTTTGGGCTAACAATCATTTTTTCAATTGGTCTTTGTTAAAAATTTTCAATATATATTTTTTTTGTCATAAAGGGTTACGCGCTCTCTCACACGAGCGGATGCCGTACAGGTAATCCGCTGCGTGAAAGACAGCCAAGCCCTTTACCGGACAGCAGAGACACGGAGCATAAATGTTTTACTGCGAAATCACAGTGAGATAAAGTTGGCACTGTGATTTTGTAGTAAAAAGATCACAGAGAGGCACGGAGCATTATCAATGATGTTAATGCTCGGTGTCTCTGCTGTCCGGAACGGGGCTTGGCACTCTTTCACGTAGCGGATTCCACTCACGGCATTCGCTCGTGTGAAAGAGCCCTAACTCTTTGCCTAGCTGTGAGCATAATACTTTCACTTTAAGCCGTTATTTGCTGGCTATGTATATCCCTTATCTCTGAACTGCTAACAGCTAATAAACACCGATTTAAGCAATATTCTTATCAGGAAGATAACAAAATTGAGCAATGATAAGTGTCTGTGAGAGCAGGAGTTGAGATATAAGGAGCCCGTCAGCTGGTTGACAGGTAACAGTATAAACACAGCCTGGTACTAGAGAATCTCAAGACTGTACAGAGAAAGGGGCCACATTTTTCTAATAAAAGTCAATTGAAAAAAGTATTTTTAGCTCAAAATGTGTACAATGCAGTAATAAAATAGCCCACAAAAGGTATCTTTAGCCTTTAAAACAAATGGCTCATTTCACATGCCTGTTGCAGCGTGCACTATTTTTGTCCTTTTTCTAACTCCCATTGAAGTGTATGGTTCCCCAAAAAATTCCCTAATTCTTTTTAGGCAGATGTAAATTGGAAGGTCGTCTGAAATAGGCCTATGAACAATTGGGGAGGTTTATATAAGCTAGTGCAATTAAAACTGTGGTGTTGCATGTAGCAATTTATTTGATTACAACTCATTTTTGTAAAGGCCTCTTTAGGCTGCTTTCTAGCCTAGTGTTTTTGCTGAATCCGGCAGGGCTCTTCCATTGCTGATAAGTCCAGCCCTGATGCAGTCTGAATGGAGCGGATCCGCTCAGACTGCATCAGTCTGGCGGCGTTCAGCCTCCGCTCCGCTCGCCTCCGCACGGACAGGCGGACAGCTGAACGCTGCTTGCAGCGTTCGGGTGTCCGCCTGGCCGTGCGGAGGCGTGCGGATCCGTCCAGACTTACAATGTAAGTCAATGGGGACGGATCCGTTTGAAGATGCCACAATATGGCTCAATCTTCAAGCGGATCCGTCCCCCATTGACTTTACATTGAAAGTCTGGACGGATCCGTCCGAGGCTATTTTCACACTTAGCTTTTTTTTGCCATTTTAATGCAGACGGATCCGTTCTGAACGGAGCCTCCGTCTGCATTAATATGATCGGATCCGTTCAGAACGGATCCGATCGAACGCTAGTGTGAAAGTAGCCTGAATCTGTTATGAACCGGTTGTATTATCTTTAACAAGAGGGATCCGTCATGAACTCTATTGAAAGTCAATGGGGGACGGATCCGTTTTCGATGTGACTTGCATTGTGGGTCATGACAGATCCGTCTTTCTCCGCATCCCAGGACGGAAATCAAACCGCAGCATGCTGCAGTTTGCTCTCCAGTACGAGAACGGCGCAGAATGCATTTTGGAGCATTCCGTTCTTTTCAGTTATGTTTTGTCCCAATTGACAATGAAAGGGGACAAAATGGAAGCGTTTTTTTTCCGGTATTGAGACCCTATGACGGATCTCAATACCGGAAAATATTAACGCTAGTGTGAAAGTAGCCTTACATAAGTTGACACAGCAGGTAGGGATAAGCAAATTGATTTATAACATTATCATGCGCCAGGACTCAGAGGTGTAGGGATGCATGCACACCCATTGCTTCCAAAGCATAATTTGAGCTGTAGAACCTACGCCGCTACACGGTGCAGTGCCCAGATTGTCAGGGCTGGGCGAGATGTCCAGACCTGTCGATCAACAGTCAGGTGGGTACTTCTTCACCTGTGCGGGCCGGACAGCCATTAACCGATAAAGATCTCTTTCTAATGAGACATATAGATTCATTAGAATTGATTCGCTCATCCCTAACAGCTGGCAATTATCAGGAACAAAGCGTTCATTCCTAATAGTTGTCGGCTCATCAGAGTTGGTGAGAGCGGCATTTACATGCAGCAATCCCCTCCCCTATTTGGAGACAAGTGATCACTAGTGCCATTGCTCATCCCCCTAGAGAATCATTGTTTCTGGACAGCAGATCCCTGTTTGATACCTGCATGTTATCATTTACCCTCTCACCGCTCCTGGTATGTTTGTTTTTGTAACTACTTGTAATAACAATTTTTGAACATCTATTCCTATAAGGCAACATGCACACGACCGTTGTGTGTTTTGCGGTCCGCAAATTGCGGATCCGCAAAACACGGATGGGTCCGTGTGCGCTTTGCAACTTGCGAAACTGCACGGACAGCCATTAATATAACTGCCTATTCTTGTCCGCAAAACGGACAAGAATAGGACAGGTTATATTTTTTTTATGGACTACGGAAGGGAGCAATGGATGTGGACAGCACACAGTTAATGGGTCTGCATCGAAGCCGCAAAAATTGAGGTCTACGACTGAATTGCCAGCAGTCTGCGATAAAAGTCTATATGGGTGTATGTCTCTGCGCAGTCTGACACTATCCAATCAGTATAAATTAAGGCTGAGCACTCATCATCTGTAGGACAATATGGTAGAATAAACACCTGAGTAATTTATTATTAAAAAAATACACATAAATGACATGTAAGACCAATAGAATGAATAGTAAAAAAAAAAGAATAATCATATATAGCAGTGCTGAGTTGAATACATGTAGCAACAATAAAAGATAAGCAGAAAAAGTGCGCTTGTGCTGAATCACTGGCTCAGTATGTATAGAGCAATAATAAAATGTCCAGTATTGACTGTCAGATCCTGGGACAGAGGCTGGATTGTTTCTACAATAGTGGTTTATGAATGTCACATATAACAATCTCAGTTATATCCTCTCCCATATATTAAAAGCAATTGTATTGCACCAAAGGATAAAGCATGAGTATGCTGACCGTAATAATACGGTAACACTCAGCGGTGCAACGTGACACCAGTGTATAATAGGAAATAAATGATGTGCTGTGCGATCTGCGCTCACAGTGGCGTCCCACGTGGCTGCAGTATCGGGTACAGCGGTGTCTTGCTATGGGTTGTCAGCTGGAACTGCTTGAACGGGTGGTCACTTGACTAGGCGGACTTTGGTTTCGTTGTCCCGCTTTCACTTTATAGGAAGTCGCCGACCGTTGTTGACTCTAAATTGCTTTCAAAGCCAGAGAGTCGAATCGCAGCGTTCCTTATCTGCCGGATGGGAGCTAAAGCTTGTCTTTATTGTAGTGTACTGTGCATGCAAATATATCCAAAGATGAGGTCAATGCAGGGATACACGTCCATCAGCTGATGTGCGGGTCTCCTATTTAACCAGACGCGTTTTGGAGTCTATGGACCACTGAGGAAGGGGCCAGGTATAGACCCCGAAACGCGTCTGGTTAAATAGGAGACCCGCACATCAGCTGATGGACGTATATCCCTGCATTGACCTCATCTTTGGATATATTTGCATGCACGTCTGGTAATGCCACAGAGGTGAGTTGATATTTCCATCAGAATAGATTTAGTGTTTGTGACTCTGTTGCTATAGGAATCGGTCATTAAAAGACACTTCAATAACGAAGGATCTCATGCAGAACTTATTCTGTCACTTTTTGTTTGTTAACTGTCAGTGATCTGTTGTATTGTTCTGCTTTCTTGGGTATATTCCTGGCTATTTCTATTTGTACAGTTTGCATCCATTAAAGAGGTTGTCTGAGATTTTAAGAAACTTGCATAATATCATGAAATGGTGTATAAAAAAACACCAAAACTTGCCTGTGAAATCACTACCAGTCGAGTGCTCCCCACCAGTCTGCAGTGCTGATGTAATGCACGTTATTCATGTGACCGCTGGGCTCAATCACTGGCTACAGAGATGTGCTAAGGCATGAGCGGCCATCACTGAATGATGTGTATATGACGTTATTGCTTCCGGACTGTCGGAGACCACCAGAGCGGCTGTTCTGGATTGTTGGGATATTGAACAAGTGAGTGTTTTTCATATACAAGTTACGTATCTATATGTAGTCCTCAGTATTCATGAGCTGTGGCTTCCACCATGTTCTGCCGCTGACTGGCAGCTTTCCACTTATGCACAGTATAGAGAGAACGTTGCCATCAAGCGCTTATTTCTCTAGGAAAAGTATTTAAAAATAATTGCAAGTGCATTACAAAAATAATTTCCATCACATTTAGAACAGGTTGTAATAAAGTGTGTGAAGGTCTACGGACACTTTGGGGTAGATTTATCAAAACTGGTGCAAAGGAAAACTGGCTTAGTTGCCCATAGCAACCAATCAGATTCCACCTCTTATTTTTCAAAGGTGCTCTGTGAAATGAAAGTTGGAATCTGATTGGTTGCTGTGGACCACTAAGACCATTTTCCTTTACACCAGTTTTTATATATCTCCCCTTTTAATTTTCAAATGTAAATTGTGTTTTTATATAATCATATGGCACCTGACCTTACCTAGTTAAATTAGGCTTTTATCTTGCTGCCTACCTACCTACCTACCTTTCTATCTGTGTGTATCTTTCTGCCTCATGCCTAACTCCCTGAGCGGCTGGCGATCTAATGTCTATGCGGTTCTCTTCTGTGTGCATTTACAGTATGTGTTTTCCCTCCCCCAAAACACATTGAAATTACCTAAACTCTATAGAACAACAAACATGGCTGATATGTTGTCATTTGGGGGATTTCAAATAATGAAAAACCTTCAAAGATCTTGAAATGTAATCTAAGTTCATATTACTGTAGAGTAGTATGAAAAAAATTCATTAATCAAAAATGGTCAAACATTGCCCCGTGCATTTTTTCAGGCAGGGCCAAAAATTTGATGTCTATGGAACAAAAATGCCAGAAAATGAAGGGAAAAGTGCCACATCCAGAGTATGCGTTGATTGAAAAAAAAATACCATTGATCCATAAAATGCACCACAAAGGTTAAAAAACCACCACTACAGAAAATCATGTATGTATTGGTTTTAATCATTCCCACAGACTTCTATGTAGCACATAGAGCTGGCATTTTTGCATAAAAAAACACAGCAAAAGACACAAGTAGAAAAAAAAACATTAAAAAAATGCAAAAAGCGTAAGTAACGCTTAAAAACAGTATGTGTGACACCACCCTTAGGGTATGTACAGATTTTGATAACCTGAGTGGAATGCATGATTATTATTTTTTTGCCTATTTTTGTGTTTTTTGCAGCATTTTTGATGTGTTTAATTTTTTTACCAATGGTTGTTACTTCAGTAGTCTTTCAGCTTGTGGTTTTTTTTTTGCACAGATTCATGCCAGAAACTGTATGGAGCAGTTTTTTGACTGTTACCATTCATTTCAATGGGAGATTCAGTGCGGATTTCTCCTCTAGATAGGCTATGCTGCTTCTTTTTTCCACGTGAAAAAAGCAAGTGCTGCTTCCCGTTGCAATGAATGACTGTTTTGAGGCATTTTGGAACTGATTTTGAGGCAGAAATGTGCCAAAAAACTGTGTGAACTGGGCCTTATGCAAGCTGTTTGCCTTTTGAAAAGTATTTGGGCTTTGACATCATTTCAGAAAAATAGTTTCACATGCTTTTTCATTATCTATTATTCACATATATTTCTAAAAAGAAGGCACAGCTTGCTTGCAGATTAGAGGATTAGAAAAGCATAGTTGCTTTCTTCCAGAATCGGCACCACACCTGTCCTCAGGTTCTGCTTGATGTTGCAGCTGAGCTCCATTAAAGTGTATGGGGATGAGCTGTCATACAACCTGCGGACAGGAGTGGCCATATTTATGGTAGAAAGCAGCCATGTTTTCCTAATCCTGGACAACCCCTGTATGCTGTATCACTGAAGAATCTGTTCCTAAAGCAGAGGAAGAAAGTAGATGCTCTTATGAACATAGTTGAGCTAAAGCTGGCCATACACTAGTGATTTTTGTCACCATTTCAGCTCTACTTAGTCAGGTCCATAAATATTGGGACATCAACACAATTCTAACATTTTTGTCTCTATACAGCGAGTGCAGAATTATTAGGCAAGTTGTATTTTTGAGGATTAATTTTATTATTGAGCAACAACCATGTTCTCAATGAACCCAAAAAACTCATTAATATCTTTGGAAGTAGTTTTTAGTTTGTTTTTAGTTTTAGCTATTTTAGGGGGATATCTGTGTGTGCAGGTGACTATTACTGTGCATACTTATTAGGCAACTTAACAAAAAACAAATATATACCCATTTCAATTATTTATTTTTACCAGTGAAACCAATATAACATCTCAACATTCACAAATATACATTTCTGACATTCAAAAACAAAAACAAATCAGTGACAAATATAGCCACCTTTCTTTGCAAGGACACTCAAAAGCCTGCCATCCATGCATTCTGTCAGTGTTTTGATCTGTTCACCATCAACATTGCGTGCAGCAGCAACCACAGCCTCCCAGACACTGTTCAGAGAGGTGTACTATTTTCCCTCCTTGTAAATCTCACATTTGATGATGGACCACAGGTTCTCAATGGGGTTCAGATCAGGTGAACAAGGAGGCCATGTCATTAGATTTTCTTCTTTTATACCCTTTCTTGCCAGCCACGCTGTGGAGTACTTGGACGCGTGTGATGGAGCATTGTCCTGCATGAAAATCATGTTTTTCTTGAAGGATGCAGACTTCTTCCTGTACCACTGCTTGAAGAAGGTGTCTTCCAGAAACTGGCAGTAGGACTGGGAGTTGAGCTTGACTCCATCCTCAACCCGAAAAGGCCCCACAAGCTCATCTTTGATAATACCAGCCCAAACCAGTACTCCACCTCCACCTTGCTGGCGTCTGAGTCGGACTGGAGCTCTCTGCCCTTTACCAATCCAGCCACGGGCCCATCCATCTGGCCCATCAAGACTCACTCTCATTTCATCAGTCCATAAAACCTTAGAAAAATCAGTCTTGAGATATTTCGTGGCCCAGTCTTCACGTTTCAGCTTGTGTGTCTTGTTCAGTGGTGGTCGTCTTTCAGCCTTTCTTACCTTGGCCATGTCTCTGAGTATTGCACACCTTGTGCTTTTGGGCACTCTAGTGATGTTGCAGCTCTGAAATATGGCCAAACTGGTGGCAAGTGGCATCTTGGCAGCTGCACGCTTGACTTTTCTCAGTTCATGGGCAGTTATTTTGTGCCTTGGTTTTTGCGACCCTGTTGACTATTTTGAATGAAACGCTTGATTGTTCGATGATCACGCTTCAGAAGCTTTGCAATTTTAAGAGTGCTGCATCCCTCTGCAAGATATCTCACTATTTTTGACTTTTCTGAGCCTGTCAAGTCCTTCTTTTGACCCATTTTGCCAAAGGAAAGGAAGTTGCCTAATAATTATGCACACCTGATATAGGGTGTTGATGTCATTAGACCACACTTCTTCTCATTACAGAGATGCACATCACCTAATATGCTTAATTGGTAGTAGGCTTTCGAGCCTATACAGCTTGGAGTAAGACAACATGCATAAAGAGGATGATGTGGTCAAAATACTCATTTGCCTAATAATTCTGCACTCCCTGTACACCACCACAATAGATTTGGAATGAAGCAAACTAGATGTGCTTGAACTGCAGACCATCAGCTTTAATTTGAGGGTATTTACATCCAAATCAGGTGAACGGTGTAGGAATTACAACAGTTTGCATATGTGCCTCCCACTTGTTAAGGAACCAAAAGTAATGGGACAGAATAATAATCATAAATCAAACTTTCACTTTGTAATACTTGTGTGAAGATATGCGTATTGTGTGGCCTGTAATTGTACCATGTAATTTGTCTATGGGGTAATTTTTGTTGGTTTATTGTCTGGAGATAGTTAGTTTATACAGTGTCTGGACTAATTGTCTCCAGGCAAAGAAAAGGGAGGAACCAAACTGTAACGCATGTACTATTGGTTGTTTCTTGCCTCCCCCAGGGAAAGCCCCCTCCCTTTTCAGGGGGTACAGTATAAATACAAGTTCGGGTCAATAAAAACAGTCTCTTCTTACACCCTTCATCACGTTTCGGCTGTTGTTTGGGTACCTGTGATGTGTGTGGGAGTGATACCGCTGGCAGTTACACCTTGGGAATCTACTGAACCAGCACCGAACGGAGGGCTATACTCACTGCGTGCTTCTCCGTTCGGGTAAACCAGACGAACCAGACGCTACTACTAACGGGGTTCGTTACAACTTGGTTGCAAATCCTTTGCAGTCAATTACAGGCTGAAATCTGGAACGCATAGACATCACCGGACACTGGGTTTCATCCCTGGCGATGCTCTGCCAGTCTTCTACTGCAATTGTCTTCAGTTCCTGCTTGTGTTCTTGGGGCATTTTCCCTTTGGTTTTGTCTTCAGCAAGTGAAATACATGCTCAGTTGGATTCAGGCAGGTGATTGACTTGGCCATTGCATAACATTCCACTTCCTTCCCTTAAAAAACTCTGGTTGCTTTTGCAGTATGCTTTAAGTCATTGTCCATCTGCACTGTGAAGCGCTGTCCAAAGAGTTCTGAAGCATTTGGCTGAATATGAGCAGATAATGTTGGCGAAACACTTCAGAATTCATCCTGCTGCTCTTGTCAGCAGTCACATCATCAATTAATACAAGAGAACCAGTTCCATTGGCAGCCATACATGCCCACGCCATGACACTTCCACCACCATGCTTCACTGATGAGATGGTGTGCTTAGGATCATGAGAAGTTCTTTTCCTTCTCCATACTCTTCTCTTCCCATCACTCTGGTACAAGTTGATCTTGGTCTCATCTGTCCATAGGATGTTGTTCCAGAACTGTGAAGGCTTTTTTAGATGTCGTTTGGCAAACTCTAATCTGGCCTTCCTGTTTTTGTGGCACACCAATGGTTGACATCTTGTAGTGAACTCTCTGTATTCACTCTGGTGAAGTTTTCTCTTCATTGTTGACACACATACATCTACCTCCTGGAGAGTGTTCTTGATCTGGCCAACTGTTGTGAAGGGTGTTTTCTTCACCAGGGAAATAACTCTTCGGTCATCCACCACTGTTGTTTTCCGTGGTCTTCCGGGTCTTTTGGTGTTGCTGAGCTCACAAGTGCGTTCCTTCTTTTTAAGGGTTCTTTCACACTTGCGTTGTCCGAATCCGGCGTGTACTCCACTTGCCGGAATTACACGCCGGATCCGGAAAAACGCAAATGTTCTGAAAGCATTTGAAGATGGATCCGTCTTCAAAATGCTTTCAGTGTTACTATGGCAGCCAGGACGCTATTAAAGTCCCGGTTGCCATAGTAGGAGCAGGGAGCGGGGGAGTGGTATACTTACAGTCCACGCCGCTCCCGGGGCGCTCCAGAGTGACGTCAGGGCGCCCCATGCGCATGGATGACATGCCATGCGATCACGTCATCCATGTGCGTGGGGCGCCCTGACGTCACTTTGGAGCGCCCTGGGAGCCGCACGGACGGTAAGTATGCTGCTCCCCGCTACACTTTACCATGGCTGCCAGGACTTTAGCGTCTTGGCAGCCATGGTAACCATTCAGAAAAAGCTAAATGTCGGATCCGGCAATGCGCCGAAACGACATTTAGATTAAGGCCGGATCCGGATCAATGCCTTTCAATGGGCATTAATTCCGGATCCGGCCTTGCGGCAAGTCTTCAGGATTTTTGGCCGGAGCAAAAAGCGCAGCATGCTGCGGTATTTTCTCCGGCCCAAAAACGTTCCGTTCCGGAACTGAAGACATCCTGATGCATCCTGAACGGATTTCACTCCATTCAGAATGCATTGGGATAATCCTGATCAGGATTCTTCCGGCATAGAGCCCCGACGACGGAACTCTATGCCGGAAAAAAAGAACGCAGGTGTGAAAGAGCCCTAAGGCTGTTCCAAACAGTTGTTTTGGCCATGCCTAATGTTTTTGCTATCTCTCTGATGGGTTTGTTTGTTTTTTTCAGCCCAATTATGGCTTGCTTCACTGATAGTGACAGCTCTTATGATCTCATCTTGAGAGTTGACAGCAACAGATTCCAAATGCAAATGGCACACTTGAAATAAACTCTGGACCTTTTATCTGTTATTGGGATAATGAGGGAATAACACACACCTGGCCATGGAACAGCGGAGAAGCCAATTGTCCCATTTCTTTTGGTCCCTTAACAAGTGGGAGGCACATATGCAAACTGTTGTAATTCCTACACCGTTCACCTGATTTGGATGTAAATACCCTCAAATTAAAGCTGACAGCCTGCAGTTAAAGCACATCTTGTTTGTTTTATTTCAAATCCATTGTGGTGGTGTATAGAGCCAAAAATGTTACAATTGTTTCAATGTCCCAATATTTATGAACCAGACTGTATGTGTCTGTGACACTGACCACAAGAAAGTTCTGTAAAAAATCTGATCTGCCATGTTGGAATTTTTGGGTGATTGTCAGATACAGTCATAGATAACATTAGTAAATTGTGGAGACGACAGATTGGTCAGAGTGGGCTAGGAAGGGAAGGTATCCTTATTATTTTACCAGGTCCCCCATCTACTTTGGTGTAAAAAAATAAAAAAAATACCTCAGACAACCCCTTTTAGGCACCTGTCAGAGATTTATTAACAGTTCCCAAAAATCTTTCAGAAACCCTTGAGTAACTAGACTGCTCAAAAACTATAGACCTTGGGGGAGATTTATTACTAATGCAAAGGAACACTGGCTTAGTTTCCCACAGCAACCAATCAGATTCAACCTTACATTTCTCAGAGCTCCTTTTGAAAAATAAAAGGTGGAAGGTGATTAGTGTCTATGGGCAACTAAGCCAGGTCTACTTTACACCAGTTTTGATAAATCCTTCCCCTTGTTTCAAAGTAACTCCTATTACAGGAAAGATTCCTTAGAACCTATCTGCAATGTACATGTGTAATAGTGCTTATAGGGGACAGGAGCATTAACTTGCAGGTGCCTACCACATTGACAGGTTCTCTTTAAATACTGTTGATGGTTCATGTGCATTTACTGAGAAACCAAAAATTTTAATAATTAGAAAAATATCAATAAAAATACATTACATTTAGAAAAACTGCTAAATTAGGTCCACATACCCATGGGTAATAAAAAGTACACAGTGCTGTAAAGTGCATCGTAGATGGTGTACATTGACCAGTGTTATATACGTTTACAATGTAATGCTACAGTTATGGTTTCTCTTGTATTCTTTCTTTATACTCTTTCATAAATAATTTTACCTTATTTCTAGCGCAGTGCGGTCTCTGATTAAAGTTGTCTACACAGTCACTGAAAACAATCTATCATCTTTGCACAACCCGTAGTTTATTTTAGCAATTTCACTTATTTTTCCCTAGTGTAGGCTGTGACTCTGCTGGATTCAGTAAAACTTCATACCCCCGCAGCCTTGCCCATAAACACAAAAATGACTAATATTATAGGAAACCTTCCAGAAGAAGACCCCATCCATGTGCTCTAAAAGGTGATCGCCAAAATACATGTCCTTTCTATGCTGAGATATGATTGATTGAAGTTACAACAAAAAGCTTTAGGCTACACTGCTGAATCATTTTATGACCACATGTCCTTTTCAGATTTTTATTTAATTTTTAATTTTTTTGATTCAGTGTTGTCATGGAAATCTTGCGTCTGCAGATTTTGTCTGTGTCAACAGAGCATTAGCTGTGCATCTTCTTCCATTGGGCCTACATCAAGATGTAAGTTTATTAGTATCAGAGCAAAATAAAAGACTAAAATTAGATTTACATTTGTTGTGGTAAATTTACTCCTGGTTTGCAACATTTTTGGGTTATTTCCTACTTATGTCAATGAACGTTTTTATTGACTGACCAAAATACAAATGGTAAAACTGCCATCTAAAGTGGGCCTGGCTCGGCAAGTAAGGCTACTTTCACACTCGCGCTTGGTGCATATCCGTCATGTATCTGCACAGACAGATCCGTTCAGATAATACAACCGCATGCATCCGTTCAGAACGGATCCGTTTGTATTATCTGTAACCTAGCCAAAACGGATCCATCTTGAACACCATTGAAAGTCGATGGGGAAAGGATCCATTTTCTATTGTGCCAGATTGTGTCAGAGAAAACGGATCCGTCCCCATTGACTTGATTGTGTGTCCGGACGGATCCATATGGCTCAGTTTCATCAGAGGGACACCAAAACGATGCAAGCAGCGGAATGGAGACTGAACTGATGCAAATGGAGCCAAA
Organism: Bufo gargarizans; assembly: GCF_014858855.1. Taxonomy (NCBI): domain Eukaryota; kingdom Metazoa; phylum Chordata; class Amphibia; order Anura; family Bufonidae; genus Bufo; species Bufo gargarizans. The sequence goes on from NC_058083.1 coordinate 205,744,905, forward strand.
CTGATGCGTTCTGAGCGGATCCTTTTCCATTCAGAATGCATTAGAATGAAAACTGATCAGTTTTGGACCACTTGTGACAGCCCTGAATGGCTCTCGCCAACGGAAAGCCAAATCGAATTGATTGCTACAGGCAACTAGTTTTTTTTTCTGCCTTTTTTTAATGCGGTTTTTGGTACAGATTTGATGCAGATTGTCTGCAGATCTCACCCTTCCATTAAAAAGGGAGAAATCGGCACAAGAAAAACGTTTGACATTCTGAAGATTTCGAAATCTGCATAGCAGGTCAAGTTCTGTACCTAAGAAAGAGGTGACGTGTACATGAGGTTTGTCTAATTTCATACACTTTGCTGGTACTGTATTACTGTATTACAAAGCATGTGTAATCCGCATAATGTGCAGCCATCCTAAAAGCGCTCCTCACCCAGACGTGGACTGTTAGATTGACTTGCAGGCCAGCCTGTGTCGAGCATATCCTTGTAGTTCGCCGAGGTCTCAGTGGCTTAGCATGCATGCATAGTAGTTGAACTTGAATGTTGATGGCTTGTGGTGGTTTCATGGTGTTTTCTCCAGTTGGTGACTTGGCACTCATTATAATAGCCTTTTTCATTAACCGTGAGCAGTATTTCATTTCTATTCTGCCCTCTGAAGTGTTTGGACCAGATCATGAAGTCTACTGTGATTTGTCCATGTCTGCAATACACTGTTGCTGAGTTCTCAATCAGTTCTGGTCCTTATTCTTCCTCTGTATCTCATCAGCACAGACATGCATGAAGCCCATTCAGTTCTGGTCCTTATTCTTCCTCTGTATCTCATCAGCACAGACATGCATGAAGCTCAATCAGTTCTGGTCCTTATTCTTCCTTTGTATCTCATCAGCACAGACATGCATGAAGCTCAATCAGTTCTGGTCCTTATTCTTCCTCTGTATCTCATCAGCACAGACATGCATGAAGCTCAATCAGTTCTGGTCCTTATTCTTCCTCTGTATCTCATCAGCACAGACATGCATGAAGCTCAAACAGTTCTGGTCCTTATTCTTCCTCTGTATCTCATCAGCACAGACATGCATGAAGCTCAATCAGTTCTGGTCCTTATTCTTCCTCTGTATCTCATCAGCACAGACATGCATGAATCTCAATCAGTTCTGGTCCTTATTCTTCCTTTGTATCTCATCAACATAGACATGCATGAAGCTCAGTCAGTTCTGGTCCTTATTCTTCCTCTGTATCTCATCAGCACAGACATGCATGAAGCTCAGTCAGTTCTGGTCCTTATTCTTCCTCTGTATCTCATCAGCACAGACATGCATGAAGCTCAATCAGTTCTGGTCCTTATTCTTCCTCTGTATCTCATCAGCACAGACATGCATGAAGCTCAATCAGTTCTGGTCCTTATTCTTCCTCTGTATCTCATCAGCACAGACATGCATGAAGCTCAATCAGTTCTGGTCCTTATTCTTCCTCTGTATCTCATCAGCACAGACATGCATGAAGCTCAGTCAGTTCTGGTCCTTATTCTTCCTCTGTATCTCATCAGCACAGACATGCATGAAGCTCAGTCAGTTCTGGTCCTTATTCTTCCTCTGTATCTCATCAGCACAGACATGCATGAATCTCAATCAGTTCTGGTCCTTATTCTTCCTTTGTATCTCATCAACATAGACATGCATGAAGCTCAGTCAGTTCTGGTCCTTATTCTTCCTCTGTATCTCATCAGCACAGACATGCATAAAGCTCAATCAGTTCTGGTCCTAATTCTTCCTCTGTATCTCATCAGCACAGACATGCATGAAGCTCAATTAGTGCTGGTCCTTATTCTTCCTCTGTATCTCATCAGCACAGACATGCATGAAGCTCAATCAGTTCTGGTCCTTATTCTTCCTCCGTATCTCATCAGCACAGACATGCATGAAGCTGTCAGTTCTAGTCCTTATTCTTCCTCTGTATCTCATCAGCACAGACATGCATGAAGCTCAATCAGTTCTGGTCCTTATTCTTCCTCTGTATCTCATCAGCACAGACATGCATGAAGCTCAGTCAGTTCTGGTCCTTATTCTTCCTCTGTATCTCATCAGCACAGACATGCATGAAGCTCAATCAGTTCTGGTCCTTATTCTTCCTCTGTATCTCATCAGCACAGACATGCATGAAGCTCAGTCAGTTCTGGTCCTTATTCTTCCTCTGTATCTCATCAGCACAGACATGCATGAAGCTCAGTCAGTTCTGGTCCTTATTCCTCCTCTGTATCTCATCAGCACAGACATGCATGAAGCTCAGCCACATTTTAGTGCTTCTGCAGCAGGAACCGAACATAATTCTCTTACTGTGATAGAAAATCTTTGCATTTTGCGCAAGTTGAATTGCTACCTTGGTGATTGTTTAACCTATTACATGCTGATTCATTATCGTGGAAAGCACCAACACCATAAAATTTCAGTCCATGACCACGTGAGGCCTTTTAGGGTTGACGTTTGTCTTAATCCGTCTAATACTATTTTAATTATTAATCTTACTGGGGCTACTTTTACACTGGCGTTTTGGCTTTCCATTGGTGAGATCCGGGCTCTCACAAGTGGTCCAAAATGGCTCAGTTTTGCCCTAATTTGAATGGAAAAGGATCCGCTCAGCTTGCCTCCACACTTGATGAAACTGAGAGAAACGGATCCGTCCTGGCACACAATTTAAGTCAATGGGGATGGATCTGTTTTCTCTGACACAACCTGGCACAATAGAAAACGGATCTGTCCCCCATTGACTTTCAATGGTGTTTAAGACGTATACGTCATGGCTATAGAAGACATAATACAACCAGATCCATTCATGACGGATGCATGCGGTTATATTATTGTAACGGAAGCTTTTTTGCAGATCCATGACGGATCCGCAAAAAACACTAGTGTGAAAATAGCCTAAAGGGTAATGACGCACAAGAGATAACATGCCAAAAAGGTGGATTAATGTTCTGTAATAAATTTTATGTATTTTAGAGACTTTTTAGATGCCTTGATCATCAGTATTCACACATGAAAGGAGTTGGAAGCATGATAATTATTAGACCTGCACCATTTTAAGGGACAAAATATTGGTGTAAAGAGAAGTATCTACTGTTTTTAGTGAGCTGCCACGTGCTTAGACCTTTAGCGCGATTTGTGCCATTTTATTGAAGTGTCTTAAATTAAGAAAAAGTATTTATTACTCTCAGCTGTATTTTTGGTTTTATAAGGCATGCTTTTTTCCCTCAAAAGTAAGGGGGAAAATGGGCAGTGTGTCTTATAGGGCAAATAATAGAAGTGCTCATTAGTATGCAGGAGTGTGAGTGAAGCGCTGCTAGCATTTGATGTCCTCACTACTCCCTGGTCTTCCCCTGGCGGGCGCTGCACTGTCCTGGCTGCTTACAGCGTCTGCACGTAGCGCATGTACTATGGCCTGATGCAGGTCACCGTGCAGTACGGGCTGGGAGGAGACCAGGAAGAGACTTTTAGCTCTAGTGGGGGGTCTGCTCAGGTCTGATGGGGGTTCTGATATATGGGGCACTGATGACAATTTTTTTCCCCCTATTTTCCTCCTTCAAAATATTTTCTCTACAGGTGCATGTTATAAAGTGAAAAATATGGTATATTCATAATTGTCTACAAAGCTGAGTTTTGTGCAACTGTTAGCAGAAACCTCACACTAGAAGACTGATTTAGCTGGTTTGTTAGTGCAACTGAACAATGGTCACCAGTGAAATTCTTTGCTTGACTAACAAGGTAATAGCCCCACATGGTATGTTTTTAGATTTCCATAATCCCTTTTTGCTGGAAGTGTCTCCTGACTATAAACAAGCTGGCTTTTAGAACCCCTATTTATGAGCTGTAATTAGCCTGGAAACTAAGGCACCACTGCAGTAGAAATGCAGCACTATGTGGGTGGTACCACAAAACTCAGTGGGCTGTTTGTTCCCCTGTAGAACCATCGTTTTTTTAGGAAGTGATTTACAACGTAATTCTTTGATTGCTTTCCTGTAACCCCTAGGTATCTATTGCTTGTACCCTGATGCTTCTGATAAGAAGAATATCAGCATGCATTTACTGTAAGGGTTCCTTCACAAACATTAAAAAATACAATGAATTTCAAGTATTTTTCATGACATTTTGTGCACGTTTTTGGTGACTTTTTATTTTGAAATGTAAATGTGATTTTGTTTTTTTCTGCCATTTTCAAGTCCTATACAGAAGTCTAGGAACAAACACCAGAAAAAAAAAAAACGCCATATACAGAGCATATGTAAGTTAAGGAAAAGGTAACATCGGGGCAAATTTTTTACCTTAAAAAGACACTGTGGAAATGCTATGAAAAATGTCACAAAAAATGCAATGAAATGTGTGAGTGATTCCCGCTTTAGCAGGGCTGGACAAATCCCAGGAGCACCAAATGCACCTAGAAAGTTGCTCCTGATGTGGTTGTTTCCAATGAACAATACCAGCAAATGCAGACATTAATAATAATAATATTATCATTCTCGCTTATATAGTGCTGACATATTCCACAGCGCTTTACAGACATCACCATCAATTTAAAAAATAAAACAAGTGTGGGCCCCCAATTTAAAACAAGTGTGGGCCCACTTGTCAAATTACATGTTCGAAAAACAAAAGTTAACATAATCTGTGCAAGGAACAAACATAATGGGGTTGCCCCTTGAAAAATATTCTCAATTTTTCAAAGCGTCACCTGAATCTGAATGTGCCATCTGCTGTTTATTCTTTTCCTCATCTATTCAAGTGTGAAGAACATTTCAGAACCTTACAAAGGTATTCCCATCACAGCAGTTACCTTTCAACTTGTGTATTGCTGTGAAATAAACCACTTACCAAATCCTTGTAATTACTGAAATTGTCTTTTCGTTTTCTCCTTGCCTGCCCTTTTTTCTATGTTTACTGCTTGTAGTCGAGCAATACTGCAGCGGTGGCCGTGCTTGCTTTTCCTGGCTTTGGTGGAGTTGTAGTTTCACACCCAGAACAGGCAGAAAGTAGTGCGCTGCATCTCTGGAAAGAAGCTGAAAAGAGAAGATGGGATAATTCCTTTAACTTTTTTATTTAATGATGTAGTTCAATTTTTGTAGTTTTATTTCATTATGTTGTTTTTGTACCTATTTTCCTTGGCTGTAGAACTTTGACCTTGTAGATTTGATGAGGATTAGTAGAATGTATTCTTTCCATTATCTCCACAATACATCCTACTGTGTAACAACATCTGCTCCTTTTCATTCAAGTGAAAGGGGCGGAGGAATCTGTGATTACACCTGCTTGCTGTCGCAGTGTCGAAGGCAAGCAGGTAAAGGGTGAAAAAACGCAGTGCATCAAGCTGCTGATTGGCAGGGGTGCCAGGAGTCAGACCCTTTCCAACCTGATACTTATGACCTATCCTGATGATAGGTCATCAATATCGTAAACTGGACAACCCCTTTAAGGCTGATCCGAGGTAAATGCTTGCAGATTACTTAATTGCTGTGCCACACGTGTATTTCCCATGGTTTCAAGTTGCATGCATAGGTGCAGAATGGCGATTGGCGATAATCCATGTGCAGTTCCCAAGGCTCAGCCACAACATACACAGGCACACTTTGTTGTGAGAATTTACAATGGTGCTTCAAAGTTTGTGAAACCTTTAGCATTTTCTATATGTATGCATAAATTTGACCAAAAACATCACATTTTCACACCTAATAATAGATAAAGATAACCAAATCAAACAAATGAGTGAAAAATCTTACACGTGGTCACTTATTTATTGAGGACAATTAATCAAAATTACATGTCTATGAGTGGCAGAAGTATGTGAACCTTTGCTTTCAGTATCGGGTGTGAGCCCCACCCCCATTGTGCAACTAAACATTTCTAGTAATTGTTAATTAGTCCTGCACATCAGTGGAATTTAAACCAAATCCCATGTACAAAACAGCTTCAACTCTGTTATTTGGTGGGTTTCCTCCCATAAAACGCTCGCTTCATGTCCTTCCTCAACATTTCTACTGGATTAAGTTCAGAACTTTGACTTGAATTCCAAAACTTTACCTTTATTAATCTTTAACCATTCTTTGGTAGAACGACTTGTGTGCTTAGGGTAGTTGTCTTGCTGCCTGACCCACATTGTCTTTGTAGAGAAAGCTGATGGACAGAGGTCCTACCATTTTCTTTAGAATTTGCTGGTATACTTTAGAATTAATTGTTCCATTAATGATGGCAAGCCATCATGGTAGAGATGCAGCAAAACTGTCCCGGACCATGATACTACCATCACCATGTTTCATAGATGGGATGAGGTTTTAATGCTGAAATACACTGTTTTCCTTTCTCCAAACATAACACTTTTCTTCTAAACTGAAAAGTTTCATCTGTCCACAAAACATTGTTCCAATAGTCTTCTGGTTTGTCAGCCCCATTCACCTCAATAGAGCTGAGCTGTGCCTCTACCATGTGACCGATGAACGTAACCTCACATGGCCTAGGCTAAGTTGTAAGACGGCCGTGGCGCTACTGTGAACGCCGGTGCCTTTTCGGTGGGGGTGCTGGGTGTCAGACCCCCATCAATCAGATACTGATGACCTATCCAACATTAGCTAACGTGAGAAAAGCCTTTAGTTTCCTAGAGGATACCTTGGAATCCTTTGTGACCTTGCAGACTATTACACAACTTGCTGTTTGCGTGATCTTTCTTGGTCGACCACTCCTGGGCAGGGTAATAATGGTCTTGAGTTTCCTCCATTTGTGCGTAATGTCTGACTGTGGATTGGTGAAGTCCAAAATCTTTAGAGATAGTTTTGCAACCTTTTCCAGTCTGATGAGCATCAACAACTCTTCTTCTGAGGTCCTGAGAAATCTCCTTTGTTCCTGCCATGATACACCTCCACAAACATGTTGAGAAGATCAGACTTGGATAGATCCCTGCTCTTTAAATTAAGCAGGCCACCAACGCACACCTGATTTGTCATCCCATTGCTTGAAAGCACCTGACTCTAGTTTCAACTTCAAATTATCTAATAATCATAAAGGTTCACATAGTTTTGCCATTCACAGACAAGTGATATTGGATCATTTTCCTTAATAAATAAATTACCATAAATAAATAGTTTTTACTTATTTGTTAAATTTGGTTATTTTTATCTACTTTTAGGACTTTTAGGTCAACTATATGCAGAAATTACAGAAAATACAGAAGGGTTAAAAAAACTTTAAAGCAGCACTGCATAAAAATCTGAAATTGTTTACACTTGACTTGGATTGAGATCTAACAAGGTATTTAACCCCTTCAGGACCCGGCCATTTTTCACCTTAAGGACCAGGTCATTTTTTGCAAATCTGTCGCTTGTCACTTTTTGTGGTGATAACTTTAAAACACTTTTACTTATCCAAGTCATTATGAGATTGTTTTCTCATCACATATTGGACTTCTCGACAGTAGATTATTTGAGTCAAAATATTTAATTTTTTATTTATAATACCAGATTTACCCAATTTTTTTTTTTTTATTCGCAATGCATGCCAGTACATAGGGCCCCCAGTAGATGCCCTCATAGTGCTCCTTCCCCTCTTCTCCATAGTGCCCCCCATAATGTACCAGTATATAGGGCCCCCATAGTGCTTCCCCTCTTCATAGTGCCCCCCCATATTGTGCCAGTATATAGGGCCCCATAGTGCTTCCCCTCTTCTCCATAGTGCCCCCCCGTATTGTGCCAGTATATAGGGCCCCCATAGTGCTTCCCCTCTTCATAGTGCCCCCCCATATTGTGCCAGTATATAGGGCCCCATAGTGCTTCCCCTCTTCTCCATAGTGCCCTCCCCCCATATTGTGCCAGTATATAGGGCCCCACCCCCTTCTTGCCACAGTATACTATAAATAATAAAAACAATAAACTCATATACTTACCTTATGCTGCTGTCAGTGATGCGATGCAGGCCTCTTCCAGCCTGTGTCCCACACTGTAGGCTCGTGCCGCTTGCACTGGCCTCTGATAGGCTACAGGCACTAGGCCTGTAGCCTAGCAGAGGAACGGGCAAGGGAGACGCCTCTCCCCTGCTCCTCTGCACCATTCATCTGTATCGCTGTCCTGAGGACGGCGATACATATGAATATGGAGATGAGCGCTTCCAGAAAGGAGGCGCTCATCTCCACTCCTGCTGCCTCCAGACAAAACGGGCCCCCCCTCCGGCACTCCGCAATCGTCGCCCGTTCACCTTTGAAAACTGTCTGGGATTTGTCGAGCCCTGGTCTACTTCATGTTTGGATCATTTTGTATTTCAAATTTTTTTTCTTTGGGATGTTAGAAGACTTGGAAGTTTAGAAGCAAATCTTTATTTTTTTAAGAAAATTTCCAAAACGCAATTTTTAAGGACCAGTTCAGGTCTGAAGTCACTTTTTGGGGCATACATAATGGAAACCACCCATAAATGGCCCCATTTTAGAAACCCCTTAAGGTATTCTAAACTGATTTTACTAACTTTGTTAGCCCTTTAGGTGTTCCACAAGAACTAAAAGAAAATGTAGATGAAATTTAACTTTGTGGGCAGATTTTCCATTTTAATCAATTTTTTTCTAGGAACAAAGCAAGGGTTAACAGCCAAACAAAACTCAATATTTATTGCCCTGATTCTTTTGTTTACAGAAACACCCCATATGTGGTCGTAAACTGCTGTACAGGCACACGGCGCAGAAGGAAAGGAACGCCATATGGTTTTTGGAGGGCAGATTTCACTGGGATAATTTTAAGTTGCCATGTCACATTTGAAGACCCCCTGATGCACCCCTAGAGTAGAAACTCGAAAAAAGTGACCACATTTTGGAAACTACGGGATAAGGTGGCAGTTTTGTTGGTACCATTTTAGGGTACATATGATTTTTGGTTGCTCTATATTAAGAATCGACCGGTTATCGGAGTTATTGATGTTATCGGCCGATATTCGTGGTTTCTAACCTTGCCGATATGCCGATAATGGGTCCAGCGCAGAAAATGAGCGCGCTGCTGTCATCAGCAAAGTCCATTTGGTCATAAGGGATTTAAGGTCATAGAGGAGAGGTGGGAAGGTTGGGGCATATAGGGAAGAGTAAGTGGGAATTAATTGTATCCCTAGATAGCGTAAGGATCTGGTACTCCACGTAAAGTAAAAGTCAGTTTGTCGTAATGCTAAACACTCGGGGGGGTTAAGTGGGAGGGCTTCAGTTTTGGTTGTATTAACCATATTCTACTGTAGTCCTTGTTTATTTAGTAATAAACTAAAAAGATTTGAAAAAGTGACAAGCAAGTCAGAGAAGGTGAGAAGAATGTCATCTGCAAACAGAGAAACTTTAAATTCTACATTATTACCTAAAACTCCATGGATGTCAGGATGAGACTTGATAGCTGCTGCAAGTGGCTCAATGCAAAGCACAAAAAGGAGAGGGGAAAGTGGGCAGCCATGATGTGTGCCTTTACTTATAGGGAATGTACCAGAATGGGCATGGGGCATTTTTATAGTGGCTGTGTCGGGTGTAAAGCGTGCGCAGTGCAGCTAGAAAAGAGCCAGTGATACCAGAAGCCTGCAGGGTGGAAAACATGAAAGACCAACTTAGACGGTCGAATGCTTTTTCTGCATCCAAGCTTAATAATTGAGCTTGTTGCTTACGTTTATTGACAATGTCAATCAAGCTTATAGTTCTCCTCGTGTTGTCACCACTGCCGGCATGGAACAAAGCCCACTTGGTCCTTATGTATCAATTGAGGGAGCCAATATGAGAGATGCTTAGCAAGGATTTTAGTGAATATTTTTAGGTCAGAGTTAAAGAGGGCTATGGGTCGATAATTTGAACAGTCTAATGGGTCTTTGCCTGGTTTTGGAATGAGGGTTATGTAGGAGTGGAGAGTCGACTCGGATATAGGAGCACCCTGTAAGAAGGAATTGAATAAGGTTAACATATGTGGTAGAAGGAGAGGTAAAAAGGATTTGTAATAAAGGTAAGGTAAACCATCAGGTCCAGGGGATTTATTGTTAGGGAGCTGTTTAACTACCCCATCAAGCTCTTCCGCCGTGATCTGGGTATTAGGGGATGCTATGGCCATGTTCGGCATCTTTGGCAGATTACATTTATTCAGAAAATCACTATATTCAATCCACAAGGTAAAAACACCTTCACCTGACAGGAATACTCAGTTATACTACTAAACCAACAACATATGAGTAATACTCTGTTCCTTTAAAAATAAACTTTTTATTAAACATGATTAAAAAATACTAATTACCATTTTACGATTACAGTAGGGATTCAAACATATAGCACCATAGTACATATTCAATCACGGAACCATAATGGCATGATAGTATAAAGGTACCAAAAATCTTTTAATGCCCCGCATCTATCTCATTAATGCCCCTGCATCTATCTCTTTAAAGTAAGGTATAGCCGACTACCTCTTTTTAGTTAGTTACTGACAGCAATGAAATACAGTGAGGAACAGAAGTATTTGAACACCCTGCTACTTTGCAAGTTCTCCCACTTAGAAATCATGGAGGGTTCTGAAATTCACATTGTAGGTGCATTCCCACTCTGAGAGACAAAAAAAACAGGAAATCACATTGTATGGTTTTTAAATAATTTATTTGTCTTGCACTGCTGAACATAAGTATTTAAGCACCTGAAAAAAAAAAGAATTCTGGCTCTCCATGCAAGATCTCACCTCGTGGGGAATCACTGATGATAAGAAAGGTGAGTAATCAGCCCAGAACTACAAGAGAGGAGCTAGTCAATGACATGAAGAGCGCTGGGCCACAGTTTTAAAGGTCACTGTCGGTAGAACACTACGCCGCCATGGTTTCAAATTGCACGAAAGGTTCCCCTGCTCAAGTCTTCACATGTTCAGGCTCGTCTGAAGTTTGCAAACGAACATCTGAATGATCCAGAGGATGCATGGGAGAAAGTCATGTGGTCCGGTAAGACCAAAGTAGAACTTTTTGGTCTAAACTTCAGTCGTCGTGTTTGGAGGAAAAAGGATGAGTATCCCTACTGTGAAGCATGGGGGTGGTAACATCATGCTTTGGGGGTGCTTTTCTGCGAACGGAACAGGACGACTGCACTGTATTACGGAGAGGATGAATGGGGCCATTTATTGGGGCCATTTATTGTGAGCAACAACCTCCTCCCTCAGTCAGCATTGAAGATGGGTCGTGGCTGGGTCTTCCAGCATGACAACGACCCGAAGCACACAGCAAGGATAGCCAAGGAGTGGCTCTGTAAGAAACATATCAAGGTTCTGGAGTAGCCTAGCCAGTCTCCAGACCTAAATTTAATAGAACATCTTTGGAAAGAGCTGAAACTGTGTTGCTCAGCGACAGCCGCAAAACCTGACAGATCTAGAGGAGATCTGAGTGGAGGAGTGGACCAAAATCCCTGTTGCAGTGTGTGCAAACTTGGTCAAGAACTACAGGAAACTTTTGACCTCTGTAATTGCAAGCAAAGGCTTCTGTACCAAATATTAACACTGATTTTCTCAGGTGTTCAAATACGTATGTTCAATAAATTCTTCAAAAATCATGCAATGTGATTTCCTGAATATTTTTTTATTCTGTCTCTCAGAGTGGGAATGCACTTACAATGTGAATTTCAGACCCCTTCATGATTTCTAAGTGGGAGAACTTGCAAAGTCGCAGGTTCAAATTCTTCTGTTCTTCACTGTATGGGGTTAGCGTAACACATCCTGGGCAGTTCAATACCGCCTCTAAACCAACCCCTAGATCAGGGATGGCCAACATGCAGCTCTCCCGCTGTTGAAAATCTACAACTCCCAGCATGCAAAGACTGCCTACAGCTATCAGCCTACAGCAGGGCATGGTGGGAATTGTAGTTTTACAACAGCTGGAGAGCTGCAGGTTGCCCATCCCTGTCCTAGATCATTACAAGTCTTTCCTTAGTGTGCAATGGATGAGAAAGATATAATATGATTATAATTAGAGTGCAATTGGACCTTACTATCTGTAACATTTTTTAGATTGAGTGTCAAATGGCGACTTCCCCTCAATTCAGATGTTGGTCTAGATTTATTCAGAAAAGCAGAGAAGAGATTTTGGCGGTCTGTCTAGTTGGAATGAATATGTTGCGGGAGGGAGTATAGAGGCGTGTAGTATTCTTGGAAAAGGGTGGAAATAGTATTAGGGTCATATATCGTAGTGCCATCAGCTTGCCGCAGCGCTGTTGGGGTCCCTGTCGCATTGGACTCACTCAACTGACGTGCTAACATAGTGTGAGGCTTATTACCCCATGCGTAGAAGTGTTGCCTTGAGTACAGTAGCAACTTTTCAGTTTTTGCAATGGCCAGTTCCCGCAATCTAGCGCGCTAGAGCGGCATGATCGACGTGTTCCCAGCTGAGATTCTAAATCTTTCAATTGAGCAGTAACTGTGGTCTTTTGCAAAGCAGTGTTTCTCGTTTGAGTCTTGAGTCCAGGACAATACAATTTCCCCTGAAGACCACCTTATATGCCTCCCATAGTGTAGAAATGGATGACACAGAAGATTTGTTAACAGATAAGTATTGAGAGAGGGTGGTGTGCAGTTCCTGTTTAAGTAATGGCCTGGTAAGTAAGGAATCGTTTAGTCTCCAATGACTCAATCTAGTGTTGTATCCAGAGGTTTTAAGAGAGATAGAGTTCGGGGCATGATCTGACTACATAAAGTTTCCCACCTCCACATCGCAAAGCAATCGGAGGGTAGGTATATTTCTCAAAAAATCTATACGGGTGTGTGTCTGATGCGGGTGTGAGTAGTAGGTGTAGGATCTAGACGTGGGATAGTTTATCCTCTACAGGTTATAAGTGCAAACTTCCGGATCAGGCTCCTAATGAGTCGTGAGAGTCTACGTTGAGAGTGTGAAGGTGTAGATACAATGGGGGACAATCTGTCTAAGTGCCACGAGAAGGAAACATTAAAGTCGTTGTCCCCCCCCCCCCCCAAACAATCAGTGCGGCAGGTAGATAGCGAGAAAGCTTCAAAAAGACTCTTCAAAAATGAAATCTAGGAGGCGTTTGAAGCATATATATTACAGAGTATGAGCGGAGTACCATTGAGGGTAGTCTTGAGGATGACAAATCTACTCTTCACATCAGAGATGGATGACTCAACCTGCAAGGGACCTCTTTTTATCTGCTGAAGCAGAATACACTTGGGGGAATGATCTAGCTGCGAATCTGAAGGAGCCATCATGGTCGAAATGGGTCACCTGGAGAGAAACTACATCCGCTTTTTGGGAGCGACATTCAGTAAGGGCTAATCTCTTTTTAACATTGGAGTTAATGCCCTTTACATTCAGTGAGATACATTTAATCATTGTGTAATGAGCACCATACTTGCTGTTAGAGGTAAGACAAGATCCATCCAGGAGAGCCAAGGCCAGGGGCACCAAACGGGAGTGTCCCAATGCATGCAGGATGACCTCAGAGTGCCTGTTGAGGTTTATTGGAGAAGGGAAACACACAAGGGAGAGGGGAAACAATGGACACAAATATAGAAACACAGAAATTTCCAGACATTAGGCAACAATGTGCCGGTAGGGGCTAATGAGACAGGCCAAAGAAACCTAGTATTGCACAACTTCGTTCCCCCATCAACAAAAAGGAAGGCGGAGAAAGAAAGGGCCGAAAGAAAAACCCTGTACACTGGGGTGTGACTGAGCGTCCTCGGCGATGATGCGCTCAGAAAAATGAAAAAAAAAAAAAAAAGGATTTAAAAAGCTATAGTGATGGAACAGTCTCAACACGTGTGAGAAACGCTGCTCGAAGTGCAAGCTCTGACTGGGAGGATGAGTTTCTGCTGGGAGATAGTCTTAGATTTGTAGTGGTAAATAGTTCAGGTAGGTGCAGCCCAGGACCCAGACCCAGACAGTCCATCTTGGGGAGAAGAACGATGCCTCTTCTGTCGCATAGTGCGCTATGAAGGGGCAGGGACAGGTGGCAGCTCAGCAACTTCCCAATCTTCGACATTCGGACTAGATATACCCAGAGAGGAACAGAACTCCGGAACATCAGCGTGGGTTCTCAGGGTGGATGTGTTGCCATTGCTAGAAACAATCATTGTAAAAGGGAACCCCCAACGGTGCACAATTCTTTTGTCCTGAAGACAGGTCAACAAAGGTTGCAGTGATCATCTCCATGAGAGAGTCATCCATGAGAAATCCTTATATAATTATACAGATGATCCATGAAAGTCGATGGGCCACATAGTGCAAGCTTTGGCCAAGCTGAAAGTCATGCATGCAACAAATCACATCGCAGGGTTGCATAGAGGAATTTTTAGGGCGAAGTGCCCTATGCGCTCAATCTAATTTAATAGCTTGGGGGTTTAGGAGCCCAGCACTGAATTGAATAGTTATCCAAAGAGATCATGTAGGTTTTCATCTTTCTCAGACTCGGGCAAGCCTCTGACTCTGATGTAGTTCCTGTGCCCCCTGTTGTCTAAATCCTCTAGGTGGCGCAAGTTATCCTTGATAGTACAGGCATGCTGTGCAATGGTGGATTGGAGATGAGCAATATACAGTTATTCAATTAGTCATAAAATGTGATCTGATCTTCATCTAAGTCACAACAATAGACAATCACAGTCTGCTTAAACTAATAACACACAAAGAATTAAATGTTACCATGTTTTTATTGAACACACCATGTAAACATTCACAGTGCAGGTAAAAAAGTATGTGAACCCTTGGATTTAATAACTGGTTGAACCTCCTTTGGCAGCAATAACTTCAACCAAACGTTTCCTGTAGTTGCAGATCAGACATGCACAACGGTCAGGAGTAATTCTTGACCATTCCTCTTTACAGAACTGTTTCAGTTCAGCAATATTCTTGGGATGTCTGGTGTGAATCGCTTTCTTGAGGTCATGCCACAGCATCTCAATCAGGTTGAGGTCAGGATTCTGACTGGGCCACTCTGAAGGCGTATTTTCTTCTGTTTAAGCCATTCTGTTGTTGATTTACTTCTATGCTTTGGGTCGTTGTCCTGTTGCAACACCCATCTTCCGTTGAGCTTCAGCTGGTGGACAGATGGCCTTAAGTTCTCCTGCAAAATGTCTTGATAAACTTGGGAATTCATTTTTCCTTTGATGATAACAATCTGTCCAGGCCCTGACGCAGCAAAGCAGCCCCAAACCATGATGCCCCCACCACCATACTTCACAGTTGGCATGAGATTTTGATGTTGGTGTGCTGTGTCTCTTTTTCTCCACACATAGTGTTGTGTGTTTCTTCCAAAGAACTTAACTTTGGTTTCATCTGTTTCATCATATTTTGCCAGTACTGTTGTGGAACATCCAGGTGCTCTTGTGCAAACTGTAAACATGCAGCAATGTTTTTTTGGGACAGCAGTGGCTTCCTCTGTGGTATCCTCCCATGAAATCCATTCTTGTTTAGTGTTTTACGTATCGTAGATCCGCTAACAGGGTTGTTAGCATATGCCAAAGACTTTTGTAAGTCTTTAGCTGACACTCTAGGATTCTTCTTCACCTCATTGAGCAGTCTGCGCTGTGCTCTTCAGTGCTCCAGACTAAAAAAAATACCTAGTAGCCATTGGCTCCTGAACTGAAAAATTTAGGAGCCAAATAAAATTTTTAGTCGCCAAATCGAAATCGAATCAGATCAGCGTAGGGTTGTTTCAATACCAAAATTGTGATTCGCTTTCGTCACCATAAAAAAGTATTGCGATACTCAATACCACGCGGAAAAAAAAAAAAAGCAGCGTGCATTTCGCATTTTATGAAACGTTCGGCCCATAATAGAACAGTCTTATCCTATTTTTTGGGGTGACAAGGTGACAAAAAAATGGCAAATCGCATGGTATTTATTTATTTATTTCTGTTACGGCGCTCACCGCATAGGAGATTTTTTTTATAATTTAATAGTTTGGACTTTTCGGACGCAGCGCTATGTAATATGTTTTTTTATTTATTGTTTATATATTTTATATGTAAAATTGGGAAAGGGGGGGATTTAAACTTAATATTTTAGGCTACTTTCACACTAGCATTTTTAATTTCCGGCATAGAGTTCTGTCACAGGGCTCTATACCGGAAAATAGCTGATCAGGTATATCCCCATGCATTCTGAATGGAGAGTAATCCGTTCAGGATGCATCAGGATGTCTTCAGTTCAGTCATTTTGACTGATCAGGCAAAAGATAAAACCGCAGCATTCTACGATTTTATCTACGGCGAAAAAAAACTGAAGACTTGCCTGAATGTCGGATCCGGCATTTTTCTCGATAGGAATGTATTAGTGCCAGATCCGGCATTCAAAATACCGGAATGCCGGATCCGTCCTTCCTGCGCAGACCGGTAAAAATGTGAAAAAAGATACAAGACGGATCCGTCTGTCCGCATCACAAGCGGAGAGACGGATCCATCCTTGCAATGCATTTGTGAGATGGATCCGCATCCGGATGCGTCTTACAAATGCTTTCAGTCACATCCAGATCGGCTGATCCGGCAGGCAGTTCCGACGACGGAACTGCTTGCCGGATCACACTGCCAGAAGTGTGAAAGTAGCCTTAGTGTTTGTGTTTTTTTTTGTTTTTTTACTTACGATTAGCCCCCTTAGGGGCTGGAACCCTTGTCCTATTCACCCTTAGGCCCCTTTCACA
Source organism: Bufo gargarizans (assembly GCF_014858855.1). Taxonomy (NCBI): domain Eukaryota; kingdom Metazoa; phylum Chordata; class Amphibia; order Anura; family Bufonidae; genus Bufo; species Bufo gargarizans. The sequence continues at coordinate 205,761,539 of NC_058083.1, forward strand.
TGGGCGAGAATTCTGCGCGGGTGCAATGCGTGAGGTGAACGCATTGCACCTGCACTGAATCCGGACCCATTCACTTCTATGGGGCTGTGCACATGAGCGGTGATTTTCACGCATCACTTGTGCGTTGCGTGAAAATCGCAGCATGCTCTATGTTGTGCGTTTTTCACGCAACGCAGGCCCTATAGAAGTAAATGGGGCTGCGTGAAAATCGCAAGCATCCGCAAACAAGTTTTCACGCATGGTTGCTAGGATGACAGTCTATTCACTGTGTTATTTTCCCTTATAACATGGTTATAAGGGAAAATAATAGCATTCTTTAATACAGAATGCATAGTAGAAGGTCAATTGAGGTTTAAAAAAATAAATAAAATGAACTCGCCTTAGCCGGCGTATGCTGTCAGTGATTGTCGGGTCCGTGCCGCTGATCGGACGGGCGCAGCGCCTGCCCCCGCCCGATCAGCCCGCCGTACATCTCCGGTGCTGGTCCTTAAGTCACGTCCACCAGCGCCGTACATGTATGGCGCGGGTCCTTAAGGGGTTAAATTCGAAGACCATATAATGAAGACAAATAATAATAACGCAATTGATTCAACTGGAAAGTTGCCCGAACTTTCACTTGCCAACTTTTTTGTCATTTTCACACTGTGCTACATTCAAAAACTAAAAAGTATTAGGAAATAACAATTCACATAAGTTTCTTTCCCGCAGAGATTTTGTTGATTTCCTCTCACTTGGAAAATCAACATGTAATTTTACAAAAGGTGCCCAAAGATTTGCATAAGACTGTTCTGTACCCATTTGAATCTGTGAGAGCAATGCAGCACAGTACAATAGCTGATTGCCAGTCAAATACAATACAACACAGCATAAGTAGGGTGATAAAAATGAGCTTGGCTTATACCTGCATAACGTAGTTACTAAATATTAGTGCATATTTTATACTATGTTTTGTTTTTTTACCTGCTTTGTGTGACATGAAGCAGAAGCCTTTACATCTGGATATTATGTAGCTTTGATATATTCTTTTTATGGTCGTTCCATATGAGCTGCAACGAGCCTTGTGGATAGATGGGTTTCATGTGTTTCCAGAAGCTTTTCCTGTAATGGTTCTCTGTATAAGACCCCTGCAGTTTAACCGCCTGGCCAAAGACTGGGTTTATTAAAATAAAAAGCATGTTACTCAAGATATCCAAAAAAGTGCTAGTAATTAATTGCTCATTTTTTGGCACTGCCAAGAATATTTCTCATTTATCTCATTTGCAACACAGACTACTATTAGTTAATTGTCTCCCACCGACTGCCAATAAAGCTTTGCTACAGGGAATCAATACCAGTGACTCCTGGCACAATACCGTATGGGATGAGACATCGTCATTTGCTGTAAAGATATAATGCAGAGATTGGATTTATCACAAGTGTAGGTAAACGGGTTAAACCGTTTTTCCCTGAAAGCTGCATATCTTCTCTCTTTTTGCATCTCGAAGTAGATAATGGTGAGCAGACACAAGGAATTCACTGCTTGTCCCTGCTCCGATTGCTGATAAAGTGTAATCGCATTGTTCCTTCATGTTGGAGGAAGCTGGAGAAAAAGTGCTTGAGGAAAAGGACTGATATGATTTCAGTTCTTTCCTTCTGATGGACAAGGCAGGAAACGAGCCGCAGATGCTGACGAGCTAAGGAAAAGTGCAGTGAATGTATGATTAGAAATGATTGGGCATGCAATACCTCTTTAGTATTAGTTCTGTTCTACGGTATGTTTGATGTATTTCTTCAAGCAGGTGATACATTTTTCTTAAAGCTGTTTGAGAATTGCGTATCGTAATCTTGTCATGGGAGAGCTTACATATTAACCCCTTAATGACCGGGCCATTTTGCACCTTCGTGACCAGACTGATTTTTGCAAATCTGACAAGTGTCACTTTCATGTGGTAATGAATGTGGTAATAACTTTGGAACGCTTTTACTTATCCAAGCCATTCTGAGATTGTTTTCTCATGACATATCGTGCTTCATGTTTGTGGGAAATATGAGTCAATATGTTTCACTTTTATTTATAAAAAAAATTTACAGACAATTTGGAAAAATGTATACCGTATTTTTCGCCCTATAAGACGCACCGGCCCATAAGACGCACCTAGGTTTTTGAGGAGGAAAATAAGAAAAAAATGTTTTTAGCCAAATGTTGTGCTTTTGGTGGGTTTGAACTAATGGCGGTCTTTGCATGACACTATTATGGGGGATTTGTGGATGGCACTGTTATGGGGGGAGCTGTGGGTGTCATTGTGATGGTGGGGGGGATCTGTGGATGGCATTATGATGGTGGGGGGGATCTGTGGATGGCACTGTTATGGGGTTGTGGATCTGTGGATGACACCGCTATGTGTCATCCACAGATCCCCCCATAACAGTCCCATCCACAGACCCTCCCATCATAATGCCATCCACAGACCCCCCCATCATAATGCCATCCACAGACCCCCCCATCATAATGTCATCCACAGATCCCCCCCACCATCATAATGCCATCCACAGATCCCCCCATCATAATGCCATCCACAGACCCCCCCCCCTATCATTATCCCATCCAAAGTTCCCTAAGGAGGGGCGTAGTAGGCGGGGAGAGCAGCGGGGCAGTGGCCCCACCGCTCAGTATGTACTGTATTATACCTAGTGTTAATCATAATATATAAACTGCGCTCCCCCTGCTCCCCATCTGTACCGTACTTACCGGTACACATGTCACACTCCGTCTCCTGTAGTAAGTGCTAGCAGGCAGGCTGGGCGGCCGTAACTCACTGAGGTCACGTGCCTGCTCTGCCTACTTTATGAATGAAGCAGGCGGAGCAGGCACGTGACCTCACTGAGTTACAGCCGCCTGCAGCCCGGCCTGCCTGCTAGCGCTTACTACAGGAGACGGAGTGTGACATGTACAGGTAAGTACGGTACAGATGGGGAGCAGGGGGAGAGCAGTTTAGATATTTTGATTAACACTAGGTATAAGAAGGCTTAGAATTTTCAAAGCAATTCTTAAATTTTTAAGAAAGTTTCTAAAACCCACTTTTTTAAAGGGGTTCTGCAGTTTTTTAAAACTGATGATCTATCTTCTGGATAGATCATCAGCATCTGATCGGCGGGGATCCTAAACCTGGGACCCCCTGCCGATCAGCAGTTAGAGAAGGCAGTGGCGCTGGCAGTAGTGCCGCGGCCTTCTCACTGTTTACCGCAGGCCCAGTGACGTCACGACTAGTATCAATGGCCGGGCGGGCTAAGTTCTGTTCACTTGAATGGAGCTTAGCCGTGCCCAGGCTAGTGATACTAGTTGTGACGTCACTGAGCTTGCGGTAAACAGCGAGAAGGCTGCGGCACTACTGCCCGCGCCACTGCCTTCTCAAACAGCTGATTGGCAGGGGTCCCGGGTGTCGGACCCCCGCCAATAGAAACATAGAAACGCAGATAAGAACCATTTGGCTCATCTAGTCTGCCCAATATACTGGATACTATGAATAGCCCTTGGCCCAATCAGATGCTGATGATCTATTCAGAGGATAGATCATCAGTTTAAAAAAACTGCAGAACCCCTTTAAGGACCAGTTCAGTTATGAAGTCACTGATTCTGCAGTTTACAGTAACACCCCATATGTGATTGTCGACTGCTATATGGGCGCACGGCAGAGGTTAGAACAGATGGAGCACAATATGGCTTTTGCAGGGCAGATTTCACTGGAATCATTTTCAGGCTCTGTGTCGCATTTGAAGGTACCCCACAGTGGAAACCCCCAAAAAGTGACCCCATTTTGGAAACTACACCCCCCAATGAATTTTTCAAGGGATGTAGTAAGCACTTTGACCCAATATGCTTTTCATAGAATTTAGAAACCCTTGGCTGTAAAAAATAAAAAAATTATATATTTTACAGAAAAATTTCACTTTAGCCCCAAGTTTTTCATTTTCACAAGGGGTAACAGGAGAAAGTCACCACAAAATTTGTTACCTATTTTCTCCTGAATACAGCAACACCCACGTGTGGTTCGCGACTGCTGTATGGGCGTACGGCAGAGCTTAGAACAGATGGAGCGATATGGTTTTTGGAGGGCAGATTTCAATAATTTTCAGGCGTTGTGTCGCATTTGAAGTTTCCCTGAGGTACCCCAAAATGTGACCCCATTTTGGAAACTACACCCTGTAAAGTATTTATCTAGGGGTGTAGTGAGAATTTTATTATTTTACGGTATTCATCTAGGGGTATAATGAGAATTTATTTTTACATTTTGGAGTTTGTCTAATTTTCCAAATTATAATTGGCTGCTAATATAATGAATTGTGGAGTGTTTAACAGTGGATTGCATAATAAATAAAAAATGGCCAAAAGTGCATAAAAGAAGTGAAAAAAGTAAATTGATTGAATTAATAATCTAGGGAAGTATGGTAAATGCGGAAACACTGCTTAATGCGAAGTCCAGGCTTATCTGGACAGGTGTCACATTGATATATGGTATTCCGCCATATCCCATTCTTGTAATAGACCCTACATCTCTACATGACTAGATGACGCTATCCCACTGCTATCTTGGCGCTGCTCTCCAAAATCAAGATATGTTCCATGGTTCCCTGCTTTTTGGAACATGACAAAATAATTATACAGGGCTATATGCATAAGGTGGGCTGCAAGTTTCTTATACCAAATGCGGGATTTCCTGACCGTGCTATAGGGCTGCAGCATTTGGCCTGCAAGGTCCACCCCACCCATATATTTATTGTAATCCTGTATGCAGACAGGCTTACAGATGGTGGCATTTGTGGCGCGCACAGGAACAGGGCTTTTACTGTCTGGATGTATAGATGTCATTATGAGGACAAGATTTCCCCATTGTAAAGGCCCTTTATTTCCCCAGACATCAATTTTTGGTTCACAAAAGGCTTGGGCGGGCCTCTTTGATTGCGGTGTATGGGGCCACATGCCACTGTCTTTCTGACTGAAAGGCGCCTGAAAAGGGGTACGCTGGTGTAATAATTGTCGATGTACAAGTGGTACCCCTTATCTAAAAGAGGAAATATTGGTGAAATTGAAGCCTGCCTTTAAAAAGGACAAGGGACTTGTCCACGGCAATAGTTTTTTCTGGGATGTAAGCTTCTTTAAGCTTAATTTATAAGGGACCTAATTTTATAAATACTGTCATGGCTGGGGTCATCACGTGGGGGGCACTGTGTGTTGTCAGCAAAATGAAGAAATCGCAGGATTGTCTCCAATGATTGTCTCCAATCGCTGTCTTGTCATTACTTCCCTATACATGGGGGTATCGTACAACACATCAGATGACCAATAAGATCTCATAGTGGGTTTATTTATTCCCCCCCTGAACCCCATAACATCATAACAGATGCCTGAGACAGAATAAAATTCTGGAACAGACTGAGTATATGACTCTGTGGGCGTCCATTCGGGGGTCAATGGCGCTAGTGCCAGGCAAAGAGTCTCGTCTGCGACTTTGCTGTGGCTCATCATCACTAGTGTTAGCGGATGATGACAAAATGTGAAACTGTTCTGTCTCGCTTGCACTTTGTGTATCAGAACAGATAAATGTGTATGCCTCCTCTGCCGTATAGATACGCTCAGCTATTTTATTTGATGCAAACTACAACATATATATATTATATTATTTTTTTCAAACCTCTTACCCTAACACTATTTCTATTTAACTGCTAGTACTCGGCTAACGAACTACGGCTAATTACCAGTAATTTTGTATATATTTTATATATATATATATATATATATATATATATATATATATATCTTTTTTTTTCAAATGCCTAAACAATTTCTAGCTAACTGCCAGTACTATGGCAAACTAACTAAAACTAATTACCAGTAATTTTTTTTTATACATATATTTTTTTCTAACTGCAACACTAACCTCAACTATTTCAAGCTACCTATTGACCTATATACTGCACTATTTTGTAAAAAAAAACACTAAAGTTCTGTGGGGAGGAAACGTTTGTGTCCCGTACACAAACGTTTTTTTTGCGGGTGTACGGGACGTTTTTTTGTGTTCCGTATACGGTCCGTATACGGAACCATTCATTTCAATGGCTCCGCAAAAAAAACGGAATGTGTTCCGTATGCATTCCGTTTCCGTATTTCCGTTTTTCCGTTCCGTTGAAAGAGCTTGTCCTATATTTGGCCGTAAATCACGGGTCGTGGCTCCATTCAAGTCAATGGGTCCGCAAAAAAAACGGAACACATACGGAAATGCATCCGTATGTCTTCCGTTTCCGTTCCGTTTTTTCTGAATCATCTATTGAAAATGTTATGCCCAGCCCAATTTTTTCTATGTAATTACTGTATACTGTATATGCCATACGGAAAAACGGAACGGAAAAACGGAAAGGAAACGGAAACACAACGGAACTTAAAAACGGAACAACGGATCCGTGAAAAACGGACCGCAAAAAACAATAAAAGCCATACGGTCGTGTGAACTAGGCCTAACTGTCACAATGAGGAGATTGGAGCTGGCCTGGATGATCCTTGCCTGCCGGCAAGCAGGACGGATCTGAGTGACCAATCACAGCGATCAGGAAACGGGGACCGCTGTGATGTGCACCTGTCAGGGGACTAGTCTTGATGCAGTAACTAACACCACATCATGATGTACATAGTACGTCATTCGTCACTAAGGGGTTAATTGATAAGATGTGGCTAATTACTGAGTCTGCAAGTCAATTTCATCTACCATCTAAACATATGAAGTTGGTTCATGTGGTTATCACAACTCTCGCTTAGAGCAGTAATTAAACTGAAGCTGTGATATCTTACGTTCCGAACACTCCTTTTAAGGTTTGCATTTAAATTGGATTTTGACCATTAAGTAGAGATTTGTAATACTTGAAACGCAGACCAAGCAAAACTGTTCAAGCATGCTGAGAAGTAAATATGTTTCTGGAGAAGGTCATTTACGTATCTCTGCTATTTCACCGTCACAAGTATGTATCCAGTGGGGTATGTATAGTGAATTTCCTGCCTTTTATCAGTAGCTTTTGAAGCATCCCATGTTTATATTAAAGAGGTTATCCAGGAAAAGATCTTTATGACTTATCCTCAGGATGACCTATCGGCATCAGATCTGGGACCACCACCGATCGGCTGTTAGAAGACGTCTTGATCACTGCGGCCTCTTACTAGGCCAGTGACATCACTTTACATCAGTCACATGGCTTAGTTGCAGCTCAGCCGCATTCAAGTCAAAGGGGCCCAGCTGCAATACCAAGCACTGCCACTATATGATGTATGGCATTGTCTTTGGAAAGCTGAGTAGAGCATGTATCGCTCACCAGAACTTCGGAGAGCGTAGCGGCTCCCTGCAACAGCTGATTTTGCGGGGGTCCTCGTACTTGGACCCCATTAATGTGATAATGATTACCTCCCATGAGGATGTCATCATTATCTTTTCCAGGATAGCCCATTTAATAATTTTTTTACCTGCCTAACTTTCCAGCACTTCTATTATGTATACATTATTCACAATCCTTCAAGGGGAGAATACAATATATTGTTCTTCTGTAACAGTAACCTCAGAGATACGCAGTCTCAATGGGAAAGTCAGTTTATGACTGCTTCATTGGGAAGTGTTTATCTGCAAGGTAATCCTCATTAGAATAGTAGGTGGAGGACTGAATGACTGACAGTGACAGCTGTATCACTCTCTTGATAGACTTAGATAAACCTGCATACATAGGAGCCCTGCATTGCTTACTGTAATGTGAGAAGCCCTGACCAACCATACTATTGGTGCTCTAATTGAGTTACCACCTCTCCCTCCTCCATGGTCTGATTGGTGGTCTGATGAAGAATGTTAAGTGACACTTTCTTCCATGCTAGAAGTACAGACAAACAGGAAGTTAAAGAGCCAGGACAGGCGCTAGTATACATTAAGCCAGCTCATGCTTGCAATTTTTTAAACGCCATTGCGCCTAATAGGCGCAAGTGGTGTTTCTACGCTGCTCTCGTCACTTTCCCGAGAAGGTAGGAGTTTAGTCACATTGACTGCCGCAGGATTCACCTCATCATAAATTGGGCATATCCACCAAGCAACAAAGACGATATCGTAAACTGGTGTAAATAGCTGGTCTATTTATCATGTAGACAAAGTTAATACAAGGCACTTACTAATGTATTGTGATTGTCCATATTGCCTCCTTTGCTGGCTTCATTCATTTTTCTGTCACATTATACACTGCTCGTATCCAGGGGTTATGACCAGCCTGCAATTCAGCAGTGGTGGCCATGTTTGCATACTATAGGAAAAAGTGGGTGGCTGGGACTTTGGGAGTGGGCATAAGCCTATCTGTGCTACAGCGGTGGCCATAACCCTGGAAATGAGCAGTGTATAATACGGTTGATCACCATTCCAAAATTTTGATTCGGTTTCGATATCAAGAATAAGTATTGCAATACTCTATACTATTCAATACCACGCAAAAACGAAAACAAAAAAAACAAATACCCACTGTGGGGATTCGCTCTGGTAGTTGAGATAAGCGGGTGCAGTACAGATAATTTTTTCTTGGTTTGATAAATTCCCCCAACTTCATTTTTTCTGTTATTTAGTTCCATGGAAAGTGAAGATGTCCATTTAATTCTTATTAATATCATGCAATATTGATCCAGAGGAAAGCTAAACCTAAATCACTGTAAAATAATTGCCAATTTTCCCACAAATGAGTGAAGGTCCTTTCTTATACCAGATATATTAATCTTCGTATTTTTGAATCGATAGTTTGTATCAAATGGAGTACACAGGGCTCTTATAAATGATTAAAAAAAAGCAAATTCTGTCCCTTTGATGAAACCTTGGAGCTTTGTGGACTATAGGCCTCTGTGTTTACTCCGCTAGTTCTAAAAATCATACAAAAATGAAGTGGTTGTTGTGAATTAATCAAATCAAATATTTTGGCACTGTGCAAATATGGACAATGTAAGCCCCATGCTTGAATGCTTCCATACACTACAGTATTTGTACATTTAGTTGCAGAAGGTTGTAGTGCCCTACTGTAGCCCTGCTTTAGATTTGTTTCTGTATTGCTTTTTATGCATTTACATGATTTGTACACTTTTGGAAGTGAAGCTTCACTTTTAACCAGGTAGGTCTACCAATGTGACAGCAATGAGATATTATTGAGGTATATCGTGCTGTTTATTGCAATGCGGATTACCGTATGTAGTTTTGTGAATAAATGGTAATTGCAGGTCACTTTTATTTTCGCAGTGAAGAAGAGAAAATGTGTAGGTTTCTGTTAGGTTTACGTTGAGGTCAGCAGTTTCCACTGATTGTCACGGACTGCGGCTTTAATACCTCCATAAAGGACTTGACTGTCATGAGAGAAATCAGCTTGCTGGCTGCTTTCCATGGCTCCTTGCAGGAGAATACCCCAGGCTTTGATCGCATTGCTGGGAAGCTTATTATACCATATACAGGGCTCCACTGCGTTGCACCTGTTTGTATGTGACATAAAGGGGAGTGCTTCTGTGATCCATGAAGGTGTGAAAAGAAGCCATACGAGGCACTCAGCCACTGTGTGAAGACAGACGCTGGCTGGCACAATTGCTGTTTTCCTCAGTTGTGGCAGAAATCCAACAGTGTTGCTGCTGCGCAGAGAGTAAGTCTCCGAGATCGTTATTACCTCTCTTCACAGCCTAATGAATTTATCTAAACAGGAAAAACGCGCTCCGATTTCCTGATGGTCTTGCACGTTGACCAGTGTCTTGGAGAACTGCAGTCACCCTATTCTTTTCCAAAGCAGATGTAAAAGATCCTCATAAAGTCTGCATCGAGCACCTATGTCTCTATCGCAGCGCAATGGCAGGGGTTTAGTGGAATATTCATTTTTTTGGGTATGGTAGGAGTTAGAATTTGGCAGAGATGTGTAAATTCTAGAGCTAATATAGTATCGGCTTTCACAAAACTGCAGGGCTTGATTATAATGCATGGTTCAGATGTCACACTCCCTCTTGTGGATGTGGGACACACGGATGGTAATGTGGCATTTATACAAGCATACTGTGTTATTTTCCATCCCATAGAAAATGTAAAGTGGTGGGGAGATGGACTTTTTGCTGTATCTATTCCCATTGCGTTTCATTTTTTGGGGGTTCGTTTCAATGTGCATGGACATTATGAACCTAATCTACATTGAAGACCGCAGGTTTTTTTTTTCCCGTAAATGTTCCTATTTGGGTTAATTAAATGATTAATAATTTCATTTCCTGGAATTTGAATGTGATATAACAAATGTCATTTCAGCTTCAATGGGTTTTCACAAATTAAAGTTTTATGACCGTAAGAGAGCAGTTGGCGGTCTCTGTAATTCTCATTCATCTAAATCATAATTATTCATTGATGGTGATCCCAGTTAGTTAACTTTTTGGGGGCTTTTTGTTTTTAGTTTAAATTTTTATCTTTTATGCCTCGATAATTTGTTGTATTCTTGTTTACATTTACTGTAGCATACCTGTGGATATAGCCATTTCTGACCAGGTACGGCACTACCTGTATAGTTTTGCTATGAAAGTTCCAGCACTGTAGATACCTGTGTCCAATGCATCTGATTCTATCCATTTTAATAGTAAAAAGAAGAATGGTTTTAAAATATAGACACATTGGAGTAATGTTTTGCAGTACTCTGTAAATTTGACTGCATCTTGAGCATGACTAAATACAACTGTGAAGTTCCTTTTATTTTTTGTGTCCCCCTCATTGTTTTGGCTAAAAGAATACAGTATATGAAAAACCAGATTGGTTGTGTGACTGGCGGCAGCTGGGCAGGAGCAACACACAGCTGACTCCAGGTTTTCCAAGCAAAATACAAACGGCTATAAAAGGATTGATTCTGTGGGATTTCGGACATGGCTACTGAGGAAGAGGTTTGAACCGCGAAACGTGTTTAGCAGACATTCCGAAAAGACCCACTTAACTAATCGCGAACAAGCGATCAAAAATCCTCCAGACACTACTGGCAAGCGATTATAGGTTTTCGAATAATTCTTGCAAAAGCAAATACAAATCAAATTTTCACCATTAATGAATATTCAAGCAGCTCCCCTAAATCTTGCGAGATTATAAAACAAGACTCGCAACTACCACGTAGGACGCCGATTTAAGGCAGTAACGAGCGCAAGCACACAGGTGCACAACAACTGAGGTAACAGCTAAAAGCACCGTTATCAAGGAGGGTGAGTGCACTGTATATAGAGTAACATCCTGAGGGTGGCAGGGATAGCTGCATCCTGAAACTGGAAAATAATGAATCACTTATAGACTACTATTGATGACTGTTGCCTTTGATATTAACTGCTGCAACCAACAACCGCTGCTTCAATATTGCTTCTATCCTTGTCACCGATAAGTACAAGTATTAATGACATTTGCAGTTACCAATACAATATTGCTGCTACATAATAACCGCTGCTCTAAATATTGCCAATCTTGCTGCTATCAATAACCATTATTTTTATACACGCTTTTACATTTTTTTATTTATTATTTTGTTTAAAACCATTGTTGTTGAAATTTTCTGATAATAAATATTATTATTATATCAACCCTTGATTACCTACATAACCAGATGAGGAGTGCCTGCTATATTTGAAAAACGTATTACATTCATCTGTGATTGGGTGAAATCGCTATTAAGCAAGAGCACCCGTCCTTTGATATCAGGAAAGTGAGCCACTACAGTATATAATTTTTAATCAGATTTAATCACTGTCTGTAAGAACATGGTCTATCCACTTAACAATAAAATATAGCCAATTGAGGAGGACAATATGGACTCAAAGTGAATGGAGCGGTGTTCATGAATCTGCACCACCTCACCATTCAAACAGGGGTCTTGAGGACGTCCCTTCTTCTCATAAGTGAGGTTCCCAGCAGTCAGACCCTAAGCTATCATTCATTCTTCACCTATCCTGTGGATAGACGATAAATGTGGTTTATTAGAAAACCCCTTTAAAGGATAGCTGTCACACTTAGACCCTAATTTCAATTCTTATATATGTAGTTACTAATAACATGATATTCCAGAATCAGTTACTATTAGACTGACTTACCCCATATTTAATAAGAATCAGCCCTTAGCAACCAGTCTGCATAAGGGTCCATTCACACGTCCGCAAAATGGGTCTGCATCTGTTCCGTAATTTTGCGGAACAGGTGCAGACCCATTCATTTTCAATGGAGCCAGAATGTGCTGTCCGCATTTGCAGGATCCGTCCCCACATTTGCGGATCCGTGCTTCCGTTTCCGAAAAAAACAAATAGAACATTTCCTATTCTTGTCCGCAATTACGTACAAGATTAGGCATTTTCTATTATAGTGCCGGTGATGTGTGGTCCGCAAATTGCGGAATGCACATTGCCGGTGTCCGTGTTTTGCGGATCCGCAAAACACTTACGGATGTTTGAATGGACCCTAAAACTGCAATTTCACTATTCAGTTAAGATGGCCGCCACTGCCCTCACCCTGAGGCTAATCCCGCCTGCCCTCACTAGCCAGTAACAATAGCCCCCCAAAAGTGTCAGTAACCAGAGCCCTCCCCCTAAAGGTTTAATCTCCTGCAGCACAAAGGGGTCCTCTTACCACATGTTGCTTTCATTTATACACTGAGCAGACGGCAGATCTCCCTTGCCTGGTCTGTGCTGCTTCAACTCTGCTTCTCCAGCTCTGCTGAGTGAGGGAGCGTCTGCCAAGTGCAGGGACAGGGAGAAGTGCACACGGCCCAGGCACTGTTATCAGCTGCTGGGGAGGACCTGGCTTCAATCATTTACTTACAGTCCCTGGCTGTCTGTAATCTGACCTTGCACGCTGCGTGCTTCTGCGTCCTCCGTCCTTCAACACATAGACAGACCATGCCGAGCAACCCTATTTTAAGCCCAGGTAAAAGTAGGCAGTACAGGGAACAAAACTGTGGAATTAAGGGGTAATTGAATACACAGTGAAAAGTTGAAATAGGGCCAACAAGGTGATATTAATCACCACAATCCAATACTCCCAAAAAATAATATGACAGTTATACTTTAAAGGGAATCTGTCACCTATTTTGACCATATAAAACCGTTAACATAGCAATGTGGAATAAAGTACCTTCTTACCTACATGTGTCTTCTTTCTTTTATTCAACTTTTCATTCTTATGAAAAAGCAAATGAGGTTCCAAGGTGCCCAGAGGGGCGTTATTACTCTGCTCTAGTGCCCAGTAACACTCCCCTGCAGTGCCCAGCCGGCCTTTCTTCCAAGCCCAGCACGCCTCCTAAGAAATAAATGTCCTCCAACATACTTGCCGAACGGCGCCGCCCCCTCCCCACTACGTCATTTAATGTATTTATTGCACCATCGCACTTCCTCCTCTCTTGGCCTACGGCGCCGCCCCCTCCCCACTACGTCATTTAATGTATTCATTGCACCATCGCACTTCCTCCTCTCTTGGCCTACGGCGCCGCCCCCTCCCCACTACGTCATTTAATGTATTCATTGCACCATCGCACTTCCTCCTCTCTTGGCCTACGGCGCCGCCCCCTCCCCACTACGTAATTTAATGTATTCATTGCACCATCGCACTTCCTCCTCTCTTGGCCTACGGCGCCGCCCCCTCCCTATTACGTCATTTAATTTATTCACTGCATCGGGCGTTCCTTCCTCCTCTCTTGGCCTACGGCGCCACCCCCTCCACATTACATCATTTAATTTATTAATTGCACCGGCCCTCCCTTTCTCCTCTCTTGTCCTCCGAAATCCTGCGCAGGTGCAGTATCGGTGAGTGCCTGCGCCTGCACGATTCTCCTGTTCCAGAGAGCAACAGCCTCCGATTTACGTCACTGGGCTCGGCACATTCCCAGTGACACTATTGAGGCTGTTGCCCATTTCGGAGGACAAGAGAGGAGAAAGGGAGGGCCGGTGCAATGAATAAAATGACATAGTGGGGAGGGGGCAGCGCCGTTTGGCAAGTATGTGGGAGGACATTTATTTCTTAGGAGGCGTGCTGGGCTTGGAAGAAAGGCCGGCTGGGCACTGCAGGGTGGTGTTACTGGGCACTAGAGCAGAGTAATAACGCCCCTCTGGGCACCTTGGAACCTCATTTGCATATCAGAAAATAAATCTGGATAGATCATCAGCTTCTGATCGTCCGGGGTCCGACACCCGGGACCCCCGCCGATCAGCTGTTTGAGAAGGCAGCAGCGCTCCAGTAGTACCGCGGCCTTCTCACTGTTTATCGCCGGCCCACTGACGTCACGACTAGTATCAACTAGCCTGGGCGGGGCTATGCTCTGTTCACTTGAATGGAGCTTAGCCGCGCCCATGCTAGTTGATACTAGTCGTGACGTCAGTGGGCCGGCGGTAAACAGTGAGAAGGCCGCGGCGCTGCTGGAGCGCCGCTGTCTTCTCAAACAGCTGATCAGCGGGGGTCCCGGGTGTCGGACCCTGGGCAATCAGAAGCTGATGATCTATCCAGAGGATAGATCATCAGTTAAAACAAAGTGCAGGACCCCTTTAAGGAACGTGCAGTTTCTCAGAGGGCATTTCCTTTCTTCTGCAGCTAGTGGCACCTGAAGGATGGAACTGAGCATGTGCTTCCATCTCAGTGAGCAGGACAGAGACATTAGAAAAAGAGCAAACAGGTGGCGCTAGGCAGATATATTTCATTAAATAACTCTATTGCTAAACATGCAATTACAAAAGTGTTCAAATTCAGGTGCTGGTTTGAAAATTGTAGAATATTTTCCATGGGACATCCCCTTTAAGAAATCACACCTGAGCATGTAGCACTTATTAATAAAAATAGTCCACCTTTGGTCTGCTAGCCACCATTTTCCACACCCTACCAGCTAATAAAGGAAGTGAAATAAGTATGAGCTACCAGGGTTTCTGCTGAGGGAGAAAGACGAGGCTCGATCTCCACAGGAGGGGATAGGTCTGGCAATGTTGCCCTCCAGCCGTACCCACTGTACTCATCAGCAGACTGAATGTATTCTGCCCATTGCCTACTAAATATCTCGACTAAGAAATTATTCATTAGGGAGTCTGAAAAAACAAAGCTAACCTTTAATGCTGTGTAATAGTAATTGTGTCCTAAAGTCCTTTATGGCTTCACTTCTCAACTGATATTTTCAAAGCCATCTGCTTAAATTAGCCCAATTTATTCCACCTCACCCTTCTGTCATAGTTCTTTGTCTTAATTAGGTGTTAATTAAACTTCATTGGGAAGATGAAATGATCTTATTATGGCACATTTTAATGGTACAAAGCCACACTTTGTACTTAACCGTATACAACGCATCAGTTTGCATTCGTAATTACAGTGGGATGAATGCAAATGACCCTGAAACAACTAAAATCAAAATTTATTGGTCTTAAAGTATAACCAAGCTAAAGAAGTGTGAAATCTGCTTCTACGGTGTATGAATAGAATATCAGAAATGGTGTCAGCTCTCCTTGTTAGTCCCATAGACATGGGGGTGAATGGAGCGGGAGAGCACGTGCATGACCGCTGCTCCGTTCAGAATTTTCACTAGGGTTGTGCAATGTAAAGGAACGTGGAAATCTGCATCCCATTCCTATGTATAGATGATAAATGTCCTTTGTGGGACAA
This sequence comes from Bufo gargarizans, assembly GCF_014858855.1. Taxonomy (NCBI): domain Eukaryota; kingdom Metazoa; phylum Chordata; class Amphibia; order Anura; family Bufonidae; genus Bufo; species Bufo gargarizans. The sequence continues at coordinate 205,777,183 of NC_058083.1, forward strand.
CCCCTTTAAAGCTGCATAATTAAATCTAATTCATTTACGCTTTTGGCCCATTCAGTATTGAATTAATGCAAAGCTTTTGAAAGCAGTACGTATCATTTCATTAGTAGAGGTAAACAAATTTCTTAAAATATGGCCTGAATTGGCCAGTGATTCGATTTGGGTTCTAAGAAATTCGTCCCGAATACTAAGTTTCCCAATTGCCTGAAACAGTCTCGCTCTCTCAATCAAATCACACAAAATTCAAGTTTGTTAGACTCTTGTTAGACTTTTTGGAAAATTCTGGCAAATTTCCAAATTTTAGAATTGATTTGCCCCTATTCAGGAGAATGATGACATTTCTGGTTCGGTTTTTATCACAGACAATGGTTGACACTTAGAGCATAGCAGAAATTGCACACAATCTATTAAGATGTCACATGTGGTAAGATAAATTTGGTGCAGTTCAGTAGACAAATTTCTCTTTGCTGTCTCCGGCTGGTGGCATTGTATTTCTATAGCACTTGCTGACAACATACAAATGCACACCAACAGTTTTTTTTTAGCTGCCTTACATAACAGGGCCAAAAGGGCTGACAGTAGACAAATTAATGCATATTTGTAATGCAAAATGTGGTAGGAATAGTTTAAAACTAAAGGTTTATTTCAGTTATGCTTTAGAGTGGTTGTCTCACCAGAGATAACCATCTGAGACTGCAGCCACTGATTGCCGTACAGTCATGGCCAAAAGTTTGGTTTTCACAAAGTTTTCTGCTTCAGTATTAATGGTGGCAATTTGCATTAAGAAGAGTGATCAGATGAATTTCAATTAACTACAAAGTCATTCCTTAGCCATGAAAATTAACTTGATCACAAAAAACACATTTCCAATGCATTTCGGTCCTTCCACAAAATTACCTGCTAACATAATTTCAGTGATCTTCTCGTTGGCTCAGGAGAAAGTGTCGACGAGGACAATGCAGCTAATATCACTCTGTCATACTGATTGAATTAGAAGAGCAGACTGGTTGCTTTAAAACAGGTAGTGGTGCTTGAAATCGTTGTCTTCTTTCTGTTAACTATGGTTACGTCCAAGGTAATGGGTGCAGTCATCATTGCTTTGCATCCAAAGGGCTTTACAGGCAAGGACATTGCAGCTTGTAAGGTTGCACCTAAATCAACTGTTTATAGGATAAAGGAGAAAGGTTCAGTTGCTGTGAAGAAAGCTTCAGGGCACCCAAAAAAGTCCAGCAAGTGCCAGGATTGCCACCTAAAGAGGACTGAGCTATGGGATCAGGTTACTACCAGTGAAGAGCTTGCTTAAAGGGAGTCTGTCACCACATTTTAGCATGTTAGACCGTTAAAATAGGGTTATGTGATCCAGCCAGAACATAAAAACGGTACCTTTGTGGTAGAAAACGGACTTTTCAATTTGCAGAAAACGAACTTATAAGATTATCTTCTGAGCCCTCTCAAGTGCCCAGGGCGGTCTCTCAATCCTCGGAGCCCCAGGCAGGCACCTCCTAAACGGCTGATAACTCCGCCCTCCGTGCGCCTCTGCCCGCCCGTTTACTCCCCTCCCCTGTCCCTTTCCACTGCCGCTGTGCGGTCCAAATCGTAGCGGGCGCATGCGCAATAGGTATTGCGATGCCCTGCCAGGAGCGGGCATCGCATTGCGCATGTGCCCGCTACGATTTGTACCGCACAGCCGCAGTGGAAAGGGACAGGGGAGGGGAGTAAACGGGCGGGCAGAGGCGCACAGAGGGCGGAGTTATCAGCCGTTTAGGAGGTGCCTGCCTGGGGCTCCGAGGATTGAGAGACCGCCCTGGGTACTTGAGAGGGCTCAGAAGATAATCTTATAAGTTCGTTTTCTGCAAATTGAAAAGTCAATTTTCTACCACAAAGGTACCGTTTTTATGTTCTGGCTGGATCACATAACCCTATTTTAACGGTCTAACATGCTAAAATGTGGTGACAGACTCCCTTTAAGAATGGCAGCAGGCAGTGCATGCACAGTGAGGCAAAGGTATTTGGAGGATGGACTGGTGTCAAGAAAGGGTGCAAAGAAACCACTTCCATCCAAGCAAAACATCAAGGACTGACTTCTGCAGAAAGTACAGGGATTGGACTACAGTGGACTAGGGTAAAGTTATTTTCTCTGTTTATGCCCCCATCAGTCAGTATTTGGCCCACAAACTGATATCCAACATGGCATGGCAAATTACAGAAGTCTTAAAAAAGAGAGGTCAACAATTGAAATATTAAGGGGGTAATTTGCTATCAGATATATACCAGTTGTCTGGCATATATCTGTGACTTTTCCCCACTCACAGCAGGTCTACAAAAGGGGGCCTGATATAGGGGGGGCGGTAAGTTATGTAGAAGCCGGCGCCTCTTCGTCTCTTTATAACTTTGGTGGATTCACTGCGCATAGGGTTAATAAATGACCCCCCTTAAGTCTTTGCATAAGCTTGATGTGTTTTGCAATAAAAGTAAAAAAAAACGTATGAAATGCTTATAATTGTATTTCAGTGTACAATGCAAATATCTGACAGAAACATAAAAAAACACTGAAGCAGCAAACTGTGAAAAACGAAATGCTTTTCAGTCTCAAAACTTTTGCCCACAACTAGACAACGTGACAGCCACTCATATGAGGGTTTTCCATTCTGGCAAGTAAAATCCATGTCTAGAAGGGCATATAGATGGGTTGTTTTGGTGAGACGGCTGTTTTAATTAAAGGGGTTTTGCCATCACATACTAAGGGGGCATATCGCTAGGATATGCCCCCATTGTCTGACAAGTGTGGGTCCCCATAGAAATGAATGGGAGCAGGGGCAGCGCGTGCGGAGTGCTCTCCCATTCACTTGTATGGGAGCTTTGCTTGGTGGGGGACGGACCCCAGGAAACCCGGGGTCCTCCAGCCACAGCTCTCCCCGCTCCTTTCTCCTTGTAGGTGCAGGTCCCCAGAGGTGGGACCCTCACCTATCAGACAGTATGTGATGGGAATACCCTTTTAAAACAGATCTGTCAGCTCTTCTAGCATGTTTTAGTAAATATGTATATTCTCCATTAAATAATGGTCCACAAAAAATACAGATGCCATCCATGTGCATTCCATATTTTGCGGAACGGAACAGCTGGCCCCTAATAGAACAGTACTATCCTTGTCCGTAATGCAGACAATAATAGGACAAGTTATATTTTTTGTGGAACGGACGAATGGAAACGGAATGCACACGGTCTAACTTCCGTTTTCTTTGCAGACCTATTGAAATGCATAGTTAAGCATACGGTCTGCAAATAAACGGAACGGAAATGGAAAGTAAATATGTTCGTGTGCATGAGCCCTAACTCTGGAGCATTTAACCCCTAAGGGGCCTTGGGCCGGAGCGCCGCCTTTTTATGGAGGTACTTCAGCCCAAGTTAGCGCTAAAATCATGCGCTGTAGCTCCGTTCCTGCAGCTACCAGCGCAGTGATCAGAGACCGTGACATACACTGTATTACGGCGATCACTGAAAATGGCGGCAGCAGAGCCTTCAACACAGTAGCCATCAGGGACCAATAATAATGGTCCCTGATCATGTGGTCTCTGTGATAAACCTATCATGGAGATCACATCCATTATATTTACTAAACACAGCCAGGACATGGGCTGTGTTTCTCTCTCCCCTCAGTGCAGTTTTTCTATGAGGAGAGAGCGAGATCAGACTTCTGTCCTGGCTGTGCGATTTGTTCGATTTAGGCACATGCACACAGCCATTCACTTCAATGGGGCCGCAAAAGATGCGTTTTGTGGACAAGAATAGGCAGTTATATTAATGGCTGTCCGCCATCCGTGTTTTGCGTATCCGCAATTTGCGGACCGAAAAACACACCACCCAAAAAAAATCTATTTATAAACCGTCCCTCCGTAACTGGCGGTCAGTAGGCGTCCGTCATTGACAGTCAATTATTATTATTTTAATTAGGGACCCTGTGTCCGTCTGTTACTGGCGGTCAGTGGGCGTCTGTCAGTGGGCTTCCGTCATTAGGCGTCTATTAGTGACAGTCAATAATTTTCATTAGGGACCCTGTGTCCGTCTGTTACTGGCGGTCAGTGGCTGTACATCATTAGGGATATGTCTTTAGCCGTCTATTAGTGACGGTCAATTATTTTCATTAGGGACCCTGAGTCCGTCTGTTACTGGCGATCAGTGGATGTCCGTCACTAGTCTATTAGGGACGGTCAGTTATTTTCATTTCTTTCAGTGCAGAGCAGGCATATGAATTTCTCTGCTCTGACCACTCTGAATCTGACACTGCTTCAGAGGCAGAAATATCTTCAGATAGCGGGGACTCTAGTTCCGCTTCCATCCCCAGACCCCATAGCCCTAAATGGTGGTAGAAGTTGCCACCTCATCTCATTCTCCACCCAGCGGTCCCGTCCCTTCTACTACGTGGGTTCCTGCCACTTCATTTTCCCCCAAGTCTCCCAATTTTTATCCACTCCCCAAATTAATGTGGACGTCACCAGTTTTACCCCTTATAATTTTTTTCTTTTATTTGTGGACTATAAAGTCCTGGAGTTAATTGTGCAGCAAACGAATCTATACACCAGACAGTTTGCTGTACAAAAGCCCACGCCTATCTATATAAGACGGTGGACCCCCACAAGTGTTCCTAAAATAAAATAAAAATTGGGGCTTACCCTGGACATGGGTATTGTAAAAAAGCCATCTGTCTGATCGTACAGTCCTGATTAAAAGTTTAAGACCACTTAAATGGCAAAAAATCATATTTTACATTGTTGGATCGTAACAAGGTTCCAAGTAGAGCTTCAACATGCAACAAGAAGAAATGGGAGTGAGACAAAACATTTTTTGAGCATTCAATTTAATGAAAACAACGAATAAACTGAAACAGGCTGTTTTTCAGCTGATCAAAAGTTTAGGACCACACCTTCCCCCAAAAAAAAAATAACCCCCCCCCTAAAACAGAGATCCAACTTCCAAACATGAACTCAGTAATGAGTAGCTCCGCCGTTATTGTTTATCACTTCAAAAATTTGTTTCGGCATGTTTGATGCAAGCGTTTCCATGAGGTGAGTGGGAACATTTCTCCAAGTGGTGAAGACGGCCGCACGAAGGCCATCTACTGTCTGGAACTGTTGTCCATTTTTGTAAACTTCCCTTGCCATCCATCCCCAAAGGTTCTCAATTGGATTTTGATCAGGGGAACACGCAGGATGGGCCAAAAGAGTGATGTTATTCTCCTGGAAGAAGTCCCTTGTCCTGCGGGCAATGTGTACTGTAGCGTTGTCCTGTTGAAAAACCCAGTCGTTACCACACAGACGAGGGCCCTCAGTCATGAGGAATGCTCTCTGCAACATCTGGACATAGCCAGCGGCCGTTTGACGCCCCTGCACTTCCTGAGGCTCCATTGTTCCACTGAAGGAAAAAGCACCCCAGACTGTTCCTGCAGATGGTTCTGGACACTGTTCTTTTATATTTATGTAGGTGACTGGTTGATTGTGTGCATAGCGGTTTCTACCTTGCCAGGCAGGGGCCTGTTATGGTGCAATGCGTCACTTAGCACGTTCGTCTCTCATATAGGGATTGATGGAGCTAAAGAGACGTTGTACAACCAGTCACTGTCCAGTGTTCTTGTATATTGTGAACAAACTGGAATTTGCAACATAGTTGGAGACATTTTGCTCCGTTTTCTAGGACTTGTTGCCTTTTACTACAGTTCAGTTTTTTTCCATTTTTTTCAGTTTGGTGAGACATAGTCATATCTACAGGCAAATGCCTTTTTAGAAATCTACCTCACTTATAAGTGCACAGCTTCACTTTACATCTGTACGCACCATAAAGATAAGAATGTGGCGGATTTCTAGATGCATGCTTTAAGGGATCTAGTTTTTAAAATGGGGTAATTTATAATGTTTTTTTTTATCATTTTGCAGCATAACGCCATTACATGTGTGTGATGAGGCCTGAACCATTTTCAGTTTGTTATCTGAAAGGCCCCAGGTGCTCCTTTATGTTTGGGTGCTGCCGTGTGTCAAGACATAAGATTAGGGCCACAATGGGGATATTTTTGAGGACAGGAGAAATGGGGTGATACATTTTGGGGTGTACTTCTTCATTTTCATGTGCTCTGTAGAAAAAAAATCTGTCTTTAAATTGACACTTTTGTGTAAAAAATGAAAACTATTTTGTTATTCACCTGCTTAGCAATAATTTCTACAAAAAACTAGGGTGTCTAAAAGCTCACTGCACCCCTAGATCAATACCTTAGGACGTCTAGTTTTAAAAATGGGGTCTATCATGGGGTTTTCTATTGTTTTGGGAGCTCAACGCCATTACAAGTGTGCAATGGGGCCTAAAACATTTTCAAGCAAATTTTGTGTTCTGAAAGCCACTGGGTGCTCCTTTTATGTTTGAGCCCTGCCGTGTGTTAAGACATAAGATTAAGGCCGCAATGGGGGTATTTCTGATGACAGGTGAAATGGGGTGATACATTCTGGGGTGTACTTTAAATTGACACTTTTGTGTAAAAAATTTCAATTAATTTTTTTTCACCTTCTTAGCATTAATTTCTTTAAAAGACTAGGGGGTCAAAAAACTCATTACACCCATAGATAAATACGTTAAGGGGTCTAGTTTTCAAAATGGGGTCAGTTTTCAGGGGTTTCTATTATTCTGACACTTATAAGCCTTTTAACATTTATGTTAATGATAAGTCTCCTAAATAAAATAAAAAAAGTGCATCTAAAGTAAAGATGTGGAAATATATTTCTGATAAAATATTGAATAGCATTTATGTATGTATGTGAAATATTGCAGTTGAAAATAGGAAAATATGCCAATTTTTTTAATAAAGATACACATATTTTATTGGTAAAAATGTTACCACCTAAGTAAAGTACAATATGTGATGAGAAAATGTCAATGTCAGAATTACTTTGATGTGCAAAACCTTTACGAAGTTATTCTCTGCTAAAGTGACACATGTCGGATTTCCAAAATCTGGCTTGGTCATTAAGGTCCAAACAGGCTTGGTCACTAAGGGGTTAATTATGGTCGTGCCTTTGCTCTGTTATTTGTTCACACATTCATAGACCCAAAAGAGACAAAATGAATCTCCTTTTGGGTGATATGCACTGTCATACTTTTATTTTTATTTTTTTATGTCGCAACATTGGAAAACCTTGCAGAATGTGCTTTGCTATACATTGGGCCACTGTAAAAATGTATCACACGGTATACATATTTTTAGGTCAGTAGCTCAACTCTCGCCACTGTTTGACTATGCGTTGCAGCTATACCTCAGGGAGTGCTCCTGGCATACCAGTATTGTGATGTGCGTAAAGGCTAAATTGACAGCTACTGTAGGTGTTACTGCTCCAGTTGTCAAAGGGGGGTGTCCCTATGCTGTCTAGCATTCTAAGTACTGGTTTGTCAATGTGTGAGGTAACACTGGATTGTTCATTTATTCACAAATAATAGAACAAAAATAGAATAACAATAAATAATAATAGAATAAATTAAAAGAAAAACAGAACAATTAAACATTTTAAGAAATGGTGTTCTAGAATTGCTATTCCGTGAGGAATACAATCCTTTACTAGAACAGATAGGTGACCTCTTTGGGTATAAATAAGTAATTAAAACAGCAGTCTTGGACCATTTAAACAAGCTATTACAGTATTTTGTCCCACAACCTGCATAGATCCATCTCTGATTTACACGCTACTACATGGTATGGATGCCAAAACAAGCTTTGTAGGAATACAAATGCTTTGACAGCGAAGACTTTAGGTTAACTACTGCTTAAGGAGACAGTTATGCTTCACATGATAGTGTTTTATAGTACATTTAAAACTAAATATTAAAATAGACTGTACTAAAATGGCATCTTCTGCAAAGGCAATTACAGGATTTACCGGTAATTTTTTTATCATGAAAGAGCCATCAGCAATTAAACAGCATATTACTGGTTTGATTCAGAGGCAATATTCACCAAAACAATAATCCCCAAGAAGTAGTGGGGCTAGCACTACTTTTAAATCTTAGTTACTCTCATTGCAAAACTGAACTTTTAAAGCTATCAGCATGATCAACCCTATTAAAGCAGGATTATTGCCCGGTTGATAATGCTGATAACAACTATGGAGGTCATTTACTATGCGGAAATACAACTAGTGCCCTACTCAAATAACTTTTTGCAAGCAATAACAGTAATTGAAACCAGGCAAAACATGACTGTTAGTAAAAAAGAAAGAAAGCAACTGGAAATTTATTAAGTATATATATCCATCTGGCAGGCTTGTAGGTCTTTGATAGGTCCCCAGTTGCAGTGGCAACACAGCACCCTGATATTGCACCCTCCCTCTCCCTTACCACCTAGCTCCTGCAGTCACTACTGAGTGCAACATCTAATGAGTTAAATGGCTTGGATTTGAACTAATTTTTTTTCTCAGCTGTTGCAGTGGGATAATGGCTGTGTAGTATAGCTGGCATTTGCTACCTGACCATCCACTTGACGTGACAATGTGTCCATATGTGGTAAGGTCTTGCTAAAATAGACATACAATTGCATCCAAAGATGGGAAGGGGTTAATGCCAACAAGCAGAGCAAGCATCTTATAAAGTATGAATAATTAATACACAAAGTATAGTGGAAAATTATACAACTTCATTGTTCCATGGGCAGTTTTAATTTCCCAAAACCTCAATGAACAACAAAGGATGCAAAACTTATGTAGTCATCTTAATGAACTGCTATGTATTGTCCCATCTATCGAGGATAATAAAACTGTGAGGCAAGTGAAGGATTTTATAATTGTACAATGTCTGAATTGTATAGTTACTGTGTTTCGCTATATTTTTTAGAGTTTAATTAACCATGTTCTTTTGGTGTAAATGTGCTGTGCTCATTAGAATTTGTCTTCTCTTTCTTATGTATTGTACTTTCCCCCAAAAAGGGAGTAGAATCAATCAGTGTACATGCAGGTTTATGAAGAAATTGGTAGGAAATTATTAATGTGAACTTAATGCAATTGTGACTAACATTTTAAAGTTTTTAAAGTTTTCATCCTCTCTTTACTTATAATAATATACTATTAATACTTTAAAGGCACTGTCTCACTTCAGCAAATAGCATTTATCATGTAGCTAACGTTAATACAAGACACTAATGTATTGTGATTGTCCATATTGCTCCCTTTACTGGCTTGGTGCATTTTTCCATCACATTATACATTGTTCATATCCAGGGGTCACGACCACCATGCAATCCAGCAGCGGTGGATGTGCTTGCACACTGTAGGAAAAGGGGCTTCCCTTTGCACACTCCAGCAGTCCTGGAAGCTTTTTCCTATAGTCTGCAAGCACGGCCACCATTGCTGGACTGTACAGTGGTCATAACCCCTGGATACGAGCAGTATATAACGTGATAGAAAAATGAATCAAGCCAGCAAAGGAGGCAATATGGACAATACATTAGTAAGTGCCTTGTATTAACTTTCTCTTCATGATAAATGCCATTTGAGACTACCCCGTTAATATACTACATAGTAATAGTATATAACGTGACTTTTTACCATTATTTCAGCCTCCCCCATTAACAGTGATATAAAAGAAGGTAACAGACTGGAAAGCTAAATAGACAACCACTAGATGGGCCCTAATGAGGAGTACATTGACTTCACTGTGGTAAATAGAATGCCAACTTGCAGTTTATTTTGGTAAATTTCTGCATTAAGGGCTGCCATGGTTATCTGAAATTGGGACATAAACTAACAAAATAAGACAGTATGTACTAGGGGTGCACCGAAATTCCGGCGGCCGAAAATATCAGCCGAAAATGGGCCTAATCCATTTCGGCCGATATTGATACATATCGGCAGAAAATAGCGGGGAGGGACTGGGAGGAGGAGCTGGGGGCCGGTGCGTTAACTGTGCTCCGGCCCCCAGCTCCAGTAGTTATAAAATGTGTACAATTAATAAGGATTCTATTCATGAGGCCCCCTCTGCAGTAGAACATTCAATATAGCCACATCCTACTCACAGGGCTGTTATCTTAATGCTGGCCGGCCGGGCAGACGAGCGGCAGCGTCACGACTGACGTCACATGCCTGCGCCGCCTCCTTCATTCAGAAAGTAGGCTGGGCACATGACGTCAGTCGTGACGCTGCCGCTCGTCTGCCCGGCCGGCCAGCATTAAGATAACAGCCCTGTGAGTAGGATGTGGCTATATTGAATGTTCTACTGCAGAGGGGGCCTCATGAATAGAATCCTTATTAATTGTACACATTTTATAACTAGTCTGTACTGGAGCGGCAATGGGGGGGGGTCTGTGGATGGCACTGTTATGGGGTGGGTGGGGTCTGTGGATGGCACTGTTATGAGGTAGGGGGGTCTGTGGATGGCACTGTTATGGGGTGGGGGGGTCTGTGGATGGCACTGTTATGGGGTGGGGGGTCTGTGGATGGCACTGTTATGAGGTGGGGGGGTCTGTGGATGGCACTGTTATAAATATCATTAAAAAAAAGTATTTTAAAAGTATTTGGGCAAAAAGGCAGTTTCGGTTTCGGTTTTCGGTCAAGGGCATCCTGAAGTTTCGGTTTCGGACCAGAATTTTCATTTCGGTGCACCCCTAGTATGTACAAATACACTGTAGTTACTTAGTTACATAGTTGTTAAGGTTGGAAAAAGACAAAAGTCCAACCTGTTATCATCCTATATTGATCCACGGAAAAAACACCTGAATCATTGTTCATCTTCCTTTTTAAAAAGGGGTCGGACCAAAGGTAAAGAGTGTGTAAAACAAGATTTCTTTACATTGTCATAAGCCTCAATGCTATTTTGAATTAAAAAGTCATCTAAACCTTCTTTGAAACCATCTATTACAGGGCTCGACAAATCCTAGGCGCCAGGTCGCCATGGCGACTAGGAATTTTGCCCTGGCGCCTGGGTATTTGCCTCTGCTTGAAAATAGGCCCAGCAGCCAGGCGCAGACACTGAAGGGTTAGGACCGCTAGCAAAATGAAACCTTTTTTTTTTTCTTATCACTTGCGCGGCGCGCCCAGGTTCGGACTGCCACCCTGCCCGGACCCCTCAGCTTTCGGCTCCATCGTGGCTTGGCCTCTCTCTCTCGCCATCTATCGGTCGCAGCGTGCGTCATCTCCAGGGCAGTTAAAAATGGCGAAGCCTTTACAGGAGCCCGGCCTATACTTATCATCAGAGCCCGTATGTCGGTCAGAGAGCCTCGGCGGGGAGAGAGGAGTTAGTGCAGGGGAGGCAGAGCGGGAGCACAGTTAGCGGCGCTGCACTCGCGGACAAGTGGAGGTAAGACAATCCGGCCGGCTCTGCTGCTGTAAATGAGGCGCTCTGCACTAAGTTTGTAATGTCTGCCTGCTACGGCCATGAACCCAGGGGGGAGCTGCACACCTGCTGCCGTCATTAGGCCGGAGCTCCTGCTAGCCACAACTGGTGGCCATTCCTGCACCGTCCTCCATCCCTGCAGTTACCATTCGGCCACTTCTTAGGGTACTTTCACACTTGCGTTTTTATTTTCCGGCATAGAGTTCCGTCACAGGGGCTCTATACCGGAAAATAACTGATCAGGCATATCCCCATGCATTCTGAATGGAGAGTAATCCGTTCAGTTTGCATCAGGATGTCTTCAGTTCAGTCGTTTGGACTGATCAGGCAAAAGAGAAAACCGTAGCATGCTACGGTTTTATCTCCGGCGAAAAAAACTGAAGACTTGCCTGAATGACGGATCCGGCATTTTTTTCCATAGGAATGTATTAGTGCCGGATCCGGCATTCAAAATACCGGAATGCCGGATCCGTCCTTCCGGTCTGCGCATGCGCAGACCTTTAAAAATGAAAAAAAAAAAAAAAAAAACGGATCCGTTTTGCCTGATGACACCGGAAAAACGGATCCGGTATTGCAATGCATTTTTCTGACTGATCAGGCATTTTTCTGACTGATCAGGATCCTGATCAGTCTGAAAAATGCCTGATCAGTCAGAAAAAATGACATCCGTTTGCATACATTTTGCCTGATCAGGCAGTCCGTTCAGGCAACGGAACTGCCTGCCGGAATCAAACAACGCAAGTGTGAAAGTACCCTTAGTTCTGTCCCTTTCTAGGAAAGCTGGGTGACAGCCTGTATACCACACAGAAAGCCTGGTGGCAGCTCCTAGGAGAGCGGTGTGGTATACAGGCTGTCTGTCACCCAGCTTTCCTGGTCTCCTGAAGAGAATATATCTCCGTATAGGAACATTTAGATACGTTATCATATGATTTACCCATTCAGGAGTCTTGGAAAGCCGGGTTGCAGCTCCTATGAGAACTAAGAATGCTGAATGGCCAAATCATCTGATGACTTCTCTATATGTTCCCATACTGAGATATGTTCTCCTCAGGAAAGCTGGGTGACAGGCTGTATAGCACACAGGTCTCCTAGGAGCTGCCATAAGACTCCAAAATGGCTAAATCATCTGATATATCAAACTCAATTTATATCAAACTCTACATGTAGCGTGTGGATTTGCTGTGGAATTCAGTTACACGTGGTAAAATCCTATATTACCACGGTGCAGATTTGAATTGTGCACAGTAGGTTCATTTCCGTGTGGATTTTATGAAGTGTGAGGATTTTTGGTAAAATTTTATCCATTTTGCTGGTATTGGCTGCAATACGCTGTGGATTTCATAGCTGCAGTTCTATGAGATGAATGAGTCCGGACCAAACATCCTGGGGAAGGGATCTCAGTTCAGTCAGCTGCAGCGCAGGGATTATACACACAGTGACGTCACCGCGCAGGGATTACACACACAGTGACGTCATAGCACACTGATAATAAACAATGCCCATGTTGTTTGGGTCTAGACTTCTTTATATGTTAATTTAAGAGGTGTTATTTTTGTCGCTGAAAAAAAAGGCTTTATAAAAGGTAAAAAAAAAAACGGCTCCTAACTTTTTTAGCTGGCTCCTAGATTCCAAGGAAATTTGTCAAGCCCTGATCTATTATATTTGCTGTGACCAGCTCCTGCGGCAGGCTATTCCAGAGATTCACACTTACTGTAAAGAATGCTTGTCGCCTCTTATGACTGAATTTTTTTTTTCTCCAGGTGTAGGGAGTGGCCCCTTGAGAGGGTTTAAAACAGAATAGCTTCCCTTGATATTTTTTGTATGGTCCGTGTATATAATTGTACAGGTTAATCATGTCCCCCCTTTTTTTTTTTCGAAGCTAAACAAATTCTGTTCATTTAATCTTTGCTCATAGCTAAGATCTTCCAAGCCCTTTATGAGTTTAGTTGCTCTCCTTTGCACTTTTTCTAACTCCAGGGCATCCTGTTTATGGACTGGTGCCCAGAACTGAACTGTGTATTCCAGTTGAGGCCGCACCAATGCTTTGTATAGTGACAATATTACATCCCTGTCCTGCGAGTCCATACCTCTCTAATACAAGACACAATTCTGTTGGCCTTAGAGGCAGATGACTGGCATTGCATGCTGTTATTTAGTCTATGATCTACTAATCTACCCAGATCCTTCTCAACAAGTGACTCTCCCAGTTTTACTTCCCCTAGGACATATGCTGCATACAGATTATTAACCCCCAAGTGCATAACTTTTCATGTATTCATATTGAACCTCATTTGCCAAGTGGAGGCCCAAACAGTTAAGTTTGTCTATGTCCGCTTGTAACTTATTAACATTTTTCATAGACTGTACTGTATTACAAAGTTTGGTGTCAAATGCAAAAATAGAAACAGCACTATTAATCCCATCCTCTGTCATTAATGAATAAGTTAAATAATAGCGGACCCAGCGCAGAACCTTGGGGTACACCACTTATAACCGGGGACCATTCAGAGTAGGAATCATTGACCACATTTCTTTGGATATGATCATGAAGCCAATTTTCAATCCAATTGCAAATGATATTTTCTAAACCAATGGACCTCAATTTACCCATCAGTCGTCCGTGTGGGACAGTATCAAACGCCTTTTCAAAGTCTAAAAACACAATATCGACAGCCTTCTCTCTGTCCAGGCTTCTACTCACCTCCTCATAAAAGCAAATTGGGTTAGTTTGACAGATTCTGTTCTTAGTAAAACCATGTTGGCTATCACTTATTATATTATTGGCAGTTACATAATCCTGTATATAGTCCTGTAGAAGGGCCTCAAACATTTTTCCCACTATGTGGGATGTTAAGCTTAATGGTCTATAATTTATTGGTGAAGACCTAGCACCCTTTTTGAAAATGGTCACCACATTCGCCTTGTGCCAGTCTCTTGGTACAATGCCTGCCATTAAAGAATCTGTAAATACTATGAACAGAGGCAAAGCAATAACTGAACTAAGCTCCTTTAGAACTCTAGGGTGTAATCCATCTGGACCTGGGGCTTTGTTCACTTTTTTTTTTTTTTTTTTTTACATATTAAGGACCATATCTACAACCAGGTAAGTATGTTATTTACACCAGTGGCACCACCTTCATGAGATGCCCTCTTTTATTTTATATATACTGACTGCACCTGAAAGTAATTTTAGGAAAAAACAGCATGTTAGGTGCTTCCATAGTTAAAGGGCTTCTGTCACCCCACTAAAGTGATTTTTTTTTTTTTTTGGGCTGGTGAAATTAATTATATTGCGATATATCACAATATAATTGTGTCACTTACTTTGATCCAGCAGTTTCTTCCAAAAACGAAGTTTTATCATATGTAAATTAGGTCTCTAACAGCAAGTAGGGCGGCTACTTGCTGCTAGCTGCTGCAGAAATCCGCCCCCTCGCCGTGTTGATTGACAGGGCCAGCCGGGATCTCCTCCTCCGGCCAGCCCTGTCGGCATTTCAAAAATCGCGCACCTCTGTGGGTTCGGCGCAGGCGCTCTGAGATGAGGAGGCTCGTCTCCTCAGCACTCCCTAAGTGCGCCTGCGCCGATGACGTCTTCTATTTCGGTGATGTCATCGGCGCAGGCGCACTGAGGGAGTGCTGAGGAGACAAGCCTCCTCATCTCAGAGCGCCTGCGCCGAACCCACAGAGGCGCGCAATTTTTGAAATGCCGACAGGGCTGGCCGGAGGAGGAGATCCCGGCTGGCCCTGTCAATCAACACGGCGAGGGGGCGGATTTCTGCAGCAGCTAGCAGCAAGTAGCCGCCCTACTTGCTGTTAGAGACCTAATTTACATATGATAAAACTTCGTTTTTGGAAGAAACTGCTGGATCAAAGTAAGTGACACAATTATATTGTGATATATCGCAATATAATTAATTTCACCAGCCCAAAAAAAAAAAATCACTTTAGTGGGGTGACGGAAGCCCTTTAAATAGCCATACACCAGCCTGAGATGATCATCTATAAAGATGACACAGCCTGACACAATTGAGTCCTAGAACACTTGGAATAGTGCTGTAAAATATGGATCATGAGCTCAATCTGTACTTCATGCTTTAGCCCAGTGGTGGTGATATGGCACGGGTGCCAGAGGCGGCACTCAGAGTCCTCTCTGTGGGCACCCAAGCCCTGGAATAAGTTTGTGGTGTACCAATATGCCTTAGACTTTCCCTGCCATTCTTCAGAGCAGGGCGCACTATGAACAGCACAGGCAGTGCACTGTATGTAGGCAGGCTATTATAGCTAAATGATAAAGTACATGTTAGATATACTATATTGGACTGTAGTTTTCAGGCTAAATTGCCTTGTTGGCACTTTGCGATAAATAAGTGGGTTTTTGGTTGCAGTTTGGGCACTCGGTCACTAAATGGTTCGCCATCACTGCTTTAGCCTTCTCTAAAGACACAGTCAGCGGTGGTATCCCACATGGTTTCTTATGGGAAAATTACCACTATGGTTTTCTGAGCCAAAGCCAGGAGTGGAATAGTTTAAGTCCTTCCTTTTATATGTTCCCCTACTTTTTAAATAAACCTTTACATACAAAGGGTGAGCTTCCAAAACATATATTAGTGCCCTATCATGAATACCAGATTAGTGGAGATTTGACTTACAGCAACCACACCAATCAACTGATAAAATAAGCCATGGCACCACAACTAGCCAATTCAGGTGGAATGTAGTTTTACATAGCAGCCATTCAGATGAATAGGAGTCAGTACAATTCATGAACATACCAGGTCTACCAGGGAACTTTAAAATCTATACAGCTACCCCAATAACCTACAAATGATGAACCACTATTGATAAATGATGATAATTTATAGTTTATTTAAGTACATGTTACATAAAAAATATATCTGCGAAAAAGACAAGGCAGGATGGAAAATGCCTAAAATAACAGCTACATACATGGAAACACCACTCAGTAAATGGACAACTGGGCCATAATTACGTAATTATGTAATACTGCTGGCCTGAGCCAGTACTGATGTGCCCCCCCCAAAAAAGATTACAAATAATAACAAAATAATACAAAAAAGTATACTACGATCTTATAAAGCTAAAATAACATGGTACTGCTTGCCTAAATGAGTTTGGATTAGCAGTACTATGCTACTTCAGCTTGTTATGACTGTCATTTTATTGCGACCATTTAGGATCAGGACTTTTATCCTTTTTTTGGTTCCTGCCCATGTCATTCAAGCCATTACGGTTTGTACATTTTTGCCTCCTTGTTGTATACTTTTTTTGTATTATTTTGTTATTTTTTTTTTGGGGGGGGGGGGGGGGCACATCTGTACTGGCTCAGGCCAGCAGTATTATATGGTAATTGCAGTCCATTTACTCGCTGTTTCCCTGTATGTAGCAGTGATACTGGGTCTTTTCCATCTTGCCTTGTCTTTTTCACATATATATATGTTATAATGTGATGTGTACTTTAATAAACATTTATATTATTTACCAATAGTGGTCTTCATTTGTGGGTTCTTCTTTATATAGATTTTTTAGTTCTTTCAGCTAGGTCCATTTACGTTTATATGAATCTGTGAGGTTCATATTGGTAACTTTGCCAGGAAACTTTATATTTTTTTTATTTAAATAATTTAATTGAGTTTTTTTTGTTATGACCTTGGCCATTTTTACGTATGGCCTGCTCAGAATTCTTTTTAATCCATTTTCACTGCAAATGTGTTTTTTTTTTTTTTTTTTTTAGATAGGCCCACTGATTTGCTTTCTGAAAGTAAATGTAAAATTCCTCTATTCTAAGTATGAGAATACTCGGAGGTCTGTATGAATGAATGGATAATGGTCTTCACATTTCTGTCATGCAGTTCTGTGAAAGATTGCTTCTTATTCGAGCATATGTAGATGTGCTGTTTCTTCCATGAATTCAGCGGAGTCTCTGTACAATAATGTGTTGTAGTGACAAATCCTTCATTCTTTCTTCTTCGTCTTTTAATCACATATTTCAATCATGTTCGTGGAATGCAGTGTTGAGGTTAAAGTTTGGTCAGGCAGAACTGTCCATAATTCTGTGACTTCTGCTGCAACAAAGACTTGTTTGGAGCCCCCGGTTTACTTAACTATAACAGATGGAAAGTCCATGTTAAAGACTTGGTTCGCATACTGTATTCGCTGTAATTTATGGCTGTGTAATATGCTGGTGTGCTCTACTATTACACTAATGACTACATTTCCATAAAGAATTGTGACTAGAGCAGGCCGTTTTGGAAGGAGCAGATTCTCTTGGTTAATTTCGTTTTCTTTTTCTCATAATCAGTGTTTTTGCTTTTAATTATGTGAACCATAAAATACAGAGTTAAACAGTTGGTGTTCATTATGGCCATCCTCGTATTAGTTCATTTTATGTGACAATAGATGCTTTAACAGCTGCAAGGCAGCTAACGCTTTGAAGAATTCATCCATAAAGTAGGTGTAAAGAATGAGGCTCAAAGACTTCTGAACATTTTTGAATTAAAGAATAGCACAGGACCAATTCCCCTATTGGTGCAAATTTTGACCTGACCATACCAGGTCATAGATTGTGTGTGTGTTTGTTGTTTTTTTTTTTATTTATTTTTTTGTGCTGATAATAAAAAAAATATATATAATTTAATTATCATTATTTGTGGGTCTGTTACCAGCTTTTTGGATTTATGGGCAATTCCATGCATTTCCTATTTGTCAAAAGTAGAATGACTTGAAAGAGTCTCTAAACATTAGATAAATGTCAGCCGCACCTGCCAATTTTGGCAGGATTGACTGACCATCCAATGTGTAATGGGACCTCATGAACTGCCATGATGGCAGATATTGGGGGAAATGAGCATCAGAAAGTTGAAATTCAACTGCCCAGTACTTTTGTTGTCGGACAGATAAGCCGCTGTCAGGTGAGTCTGGGACTGTATTTCTTACTGCTCCCCATCCACAACACACGCGCACACCACCAAGCTGGCATGATCGGAAGAGATGGCTGTCTGCTAAACGAGCATTCAGCCAATAGATTTCTCATGTGTATGGCCTGCATAGCACCAAGAAGCACACTGCTGTCACAAAAGCATTTATACTGATTTTGATCAAGCACAGTATTGAGAAGTTGGTCAAATTTTTTGTTTAGACCGGAAAAGATATCTGTGTTAGATCTCGCTGACACAGTTAGTGCTATTATCAGTGGTGGTAGAGTCACACACACCAAAGAAAATACTGAATTGGCACAAAGATAGTGAGCTGACACATTTGCTGTATTACATGACTATTTATCTGCATACCATACCACTTCATTAAAGTCTCATGACTTGGCATTTGATACCTTCCGATCTACTACACTTAGTCATATGGAACCGATAAAATTGTAGTATATCACATACAGTTAGAGTATAGACGTATAACATATACTTTTCTTTTTGCCCCTGCTGTAGGTAAAAATGGTTCTTCAGAGAGAAAGAAACTAGTAGTCCAGTAATCTAGTGGTATTCAACTTGCTCACTCTTTATATCAATAGATGTGGGCATGTGTGTTTCAGTCTTTGAGTAGTCATCCATTCACTCGTAGTGCAATGTTGGGTTAGATCTGTGAGACATCGCTGAAGTTGCCTCACTTGAATTTTTATTTAATAAGGGAAACCTTGGATGGGTCTCCTGGGAAAAGAAGAAGCTGTTCTGTGATTTCATTCTTTTCATGGCAAGGGGTGAAATTTTCTGTGAACCTCAGTATTTCCACAACAGTATGAGCTTGGTTAGACTTGAAATATATATAGGATTTTTATAACCTCATCTACATAAAGTAGAAAAAAATGATGTGCATTTCAAAGATGCTGTGAAATTTCAAAGCCTAACCAAGCTCATACTGTTGTGGAAATACTGAGGTTCACAGCAAATTTCATCCCTTGCCATGAAAAGAATATATATATATATATATATATATATATATATATATATTTATATATATATATATATATATATATATATATACAGTGGATAAAAAATGTCTACACACTCCTGTTAAAATGTCAGGTTTCTGTGATGTAAAAAAATGAGACAAAGATAAATAATTTCAGAACTTTTTCCATCTTTAATGTGACCTATAAACTGTACAACTCAATTGAAAAACAAACTGAAATCTTTTGGATAGAGGGAAGAAAAAATATAAAAATAAAATACTGTTTCATAAGTGTGCACACCCTTAAACTAATACTTTGTTGAACCACCTTTTGATTGTATTACAGCACTCAGTCTTTTTGGGTATGAGTATATCAGCATGGCATATTTTGACTTGGCAAGATTTGCCCACTCTTCTTTGCAAAAACACTCCAAATCTGTCAGATTGCGAGGGCATCTCCTGTGCACAGCCCTCTTCAGATCACCCCACAGATTTTCAATCGGATTCAGGTCTGGGCTCTAGCTGGGCCATTCCAAAACTTTAATCTTCTTTTGATGAAGCCATTCCTTTGTTGATTTGGATGTATGCTTTGGGTTGTTGGCATGCTGAAATATAAAGTTCCTCTTCATGTTCAGCTTTCTAGCAGAAGCCTGAAGGTTTTGTGCCAATATTGACTGGTATTTGGAACTGTTCATAATTCCCTCTAGCTTAACTAAGGCCCCAGTTCCAGCTAAAGAAAAACAGCCCTAAAGCATGACGAGGCCACCACCATGCTTCACTGTGGGTATGGTGTTCTTTTGGTGATGTGCAGTGTTGTTTTTACACTAAACATATCTTTTGGAATTATGGCCAAAAAGTTCAACCTTGGTTTCATCAGACCATAACACCTTTTCCCACATGCTTTTAGGAGACTTCAGATTTGTTTTTGCAAAATGTAGCCTGGCTTGGATTTTTTTTTACCGTAAGAAAAGGCTTAAAAAAATGCAGGGACCCTAGGGAGACTCTTAATTAATTGAAAATGAATGGCTAGTACGACTTGTTATAAGGAGAGACACATAAGGTTTCGAGGGGATGGTTTTGATCTGCTCTGGTTGCAGAACTAATCTTTATCAACATCTTGAACATGTATACATTACTGAAATGTCTTTGCGATATGCATTATACTACTGCTTTGTGCATTCATATACAAATTGGATATTGTTCCAGATGTGTCATGTATCATGCCTGTTCAATATGTCTACTTTTGTGATATAATTACAAAAAAGTCCCATAAAGATTATAAAAAAAGAAAAAAAAGAAAAGGCTTTCGTCTTGCCACTCTACCATGTACCACACAGCCAGTACTTGCCAGATATTCCTGCAGCTCCTTTAATGTTGCTGTAGGCCTCTTGGTAGCCTCCCAGACCAGTTTTCTTCTCTTCTTTTCATCAATTTTGGAGGGACGTCCTGTTCTTGGTAATGTCACTGTAGTGCCATATTTTCTCCACTTGATGATGACTGTCTTCACTGTCTTCCATGGTATATCTAATGCCTTGGAAATTCTTTTGTACCCTTCTCTTGACTGATACCTTTTAACAATGAGATCCCTCTGATGCTTTGGAAGCTCTCTGGGGACCATGGCTTTGGCTGTGGGATGCGACTAAGAAAATTTCAGGAAAGACCAACTAGAGCAGCTGAACTTTATTTGAGGTTAATCAGAGGCACTTTAAAGGGAACCTGTCACCTGGATTTTGGGTATAGAGCTGAGGACATGGGTTGCTAGATGGCCGCTAGCACATCCGCAATACCCAGTCCCCATAGCTCTGTGTGCTTTTATTGTGTAAAAAACCCGATTTGATACATATGCAAATTAACCTGAGATGAGTCCTGTATGTGAGATGAGTCAGGGACAGGACTCATCTCAGGTTAATTTGCATATGTATCAAATCGGGTTTTTTACACAATAAAAGCACACAGAGCTATGGGGACTGGGTATTGCGGATGTGCTAGCGGCCATCTAGCAGCCCATGTCCTCAGCTCTATACCCAAAATCCCGGTGACAGGTTCCCTTTAAATGATGGCAGGTGTATGCTGACTCCTATTAAACACAATTTTGAATGCGATTGCTTAATTCTGAAGACAACTACATCCCCAGTTATAAGTGCAGACTTATGCAACCACATTATTTTGGTGTTTTTTGTTTTCTTCCCTCCACCTAAAAGATTTCAGTTTGTTTTTCAATTGAGTGGTACAGTTTATAGGTCACATTAAAGGTGGAAAAAATTCCAAAATGATTTATCTTCATCTCATTTTTTTTACATCACAGAAACCTGACTTTTTAACTGGGGTGTGTAGACTTTTTATATCCACTGTGTGTGTGTATGTATACATATATATATTTCGGCCAGCGTCTATCATGAAAGACTGACAATCCTGCCAGTTCTATCATCCGCATACTACTTTCATGCATCAGCATTTTGTGTCAGAATTTCTAAGCTAAAACCAAGAATGGAACCTACAGAGTGAACGTAAAATGAGATTTGCACGTATTCTGTTTTTTGGACCCACTTCTAGTTGCTTATACTAATGCAAAAAACTGGGAATGTGGGCATAGTATGTATACTGCTCATGCCTCCTTTTTAGGCCTTTCACCCAAAACAGACCTGTACACAGTCGACCCTGATTAACTAATTCTCTGCTCATTCTTTTAGCCTTATACAGATATGTCCGTTCCTGTAAATGCAACAATTGGCCTTCTTTCTTTTGGTGTAGAGCTATGTAGCTGTAACTAGATAAAGACATAATGGAAAACATTTCCTAAATGTATTACTGGCAGAATGAGATCAACAAGCCACCATGAGATATCTGCTACAGCAGCTCACCTTCATTTGTGTAGCAAAGACTCTTTCAGACTCTTACTGATTTCTTTAGAGGTTGCATCACAAATAGATCTAATCCATTCTACTTTGCAGTTTTTAACTTTCAGGATGACTGTGACAGTCCAGCATAACGCCTTAAACGGAGTCTGTCGCTTCTCAACTCAGTTTCAAAGTTGGCATGAGGTGCGTGTGAAAATCTCTGTTTGGTGCTACATCACTCCACCAGTAGCATTGTCCACTGTCTTGTTTGATTGCCAATCCCTGAGATTTCAGAGCTGGTAGTGATGACAGGAGGCCAGATGCACTGAACAGATCAGCCCTGCTCACAGAACACTAAAAAACTTATTTGCATAAAAATAAAAAAAGAAGCATTTCCCGGTATTAGAGGACCAGATTTTCATTAGAAAGATATAGTTAAATAGGCTGTGCAAGAATGGGTATTTTTGGCAAACACCCTTCCACACACACTTGGCCAGAACTATAAAGGAAAGCTTACTTGCCTGCTTCACGGGGCTGGCTCCCTGCTTCTTCTCCTCCTGGCCTGCGATAATCTGCTGGGATACCTTGCTGAAAACCTGCAGTCACCAGATCCCCTAGCGTCATGGAAACCAGTCACCGCCACCACCAGTGATTGGATGTCCAACCAGATTTTTCAGCAAGAGAGCCCAGCACAGCATCACAGGCCTGGAAGAGAAGGAGGGGGAGCCAGCATTAGGAAACAGGTTAGTCACCTTTCCTTTACAGTTCCGCCAAGTGTGTGTGGCAGTGGTGGTGGCTAGAATATGCCCCCAATGTCTAATAGGTGTGGCTCCCAGCTTTGGTGCCTGCAAAGTCCCCGGGGGTGCACTGCACATGCATGGCCACCCTCCATTTATTCCTATGGAAATGCTTGGCTGATTTCGAAAGTTCAGTTGACTGGGAGGCACACAGCACAAGCGCATCCACTGCTCCATTCGCTTCTATGGGGCTGGCGAAAATAATCAAGCCAGCTTTTTGGCTATTTTCAGTGCTCTAATAGGAATGAATGGGAATTTGCGGGCTCCGTTCTAAGTATAAAAAAAAAAAGACTCAAAACAGTAACTAGGGCATGTCTATACACAATGCATTATTTTTTTTAATTTTTTTTAGGATTGCTCATTATAATTTTACATATACACATAGCTTGATCATTTTCTGAGGGTAACTTTTGGAAGTCCCCCTCTTGCATTATATGATTGAGATTATTTTATTTATTTCTATTTTCCCTTGGGTATGTGACATGTTTTACATATTTTTGGGGTCATGTGTTCTGAGGACTAGTTACTTGGTACACCAATTATTTTTCCATTTTTTTTTATGTTTTTGCCCCATCAATGTCTTTTGAGTCATTGGACAATAAACTATATTATTTTAGGTTATCCGCACTTATCATACATTAGTGTCATATTCTAGTGATATGCCCCCAGTGTCTGAGATGGGAATACCCCTTTAAGTTCCAGGGCACTTGAATGGTATGCTTACTTTAAAACCGATTTTATAGGTGTTACAAGATTTATTTCCATCCAGTGTTGCATTAATTTTTTTACCAAGATCTTGCATTGATGATGGTAGAGTCTGACTGCTGCGCAAAGCCTTCTTCAGCACATCCCAAAGATTCTCAATGGGGTTAAGGTCTGGACTCGGTGGTGGCTCCCTGAACCACTCTTTCACAATTTGAGCCCGATGAATCCTGCATTGTCATCTAGGCATATGCCCGTGCCATCAGGGAAAAAGTAAATCAATTGATGGACTAACCTGGTCATTCAGTATGTTCAGGTAGTCAGCTGGCCTTATTCTTGGAGCACATACTGTTGCTGAATCTAGACCTGACCAACTGCAGCAACCCCAGATCATAGCACTGCCCCCACAGGCTTGTACAGTAGGCACTAGGCATAATGGGTGCATCACTTCATCTGCCTCTCTTCTTACCGTGATTTGGTAAATCTGGACTCATTAGACCACATGACCTTCTTCCATTGCTCCAGAGCCCAATCTTTATGCTCCCTAGCAAATTGAAGCCTTTTCTTCTGTTTTGCCTCACGGATTAGTGGTTTTCTTACGGCTACACAGCTGTTCAGTCCCAATCCCTTGAGTTCCCTTCGCATTGTGCATGTGGAAATGCTCTTACTTTCACTGTTAAACATAGTCGTGAGTTCTACTGTTGTTTTTCTTCGATTTGATTTCACCAAATGCTTAAGTGATCGTCGACCACGATCATTCAGGATTTTTTCCCCGCCACATTTCTTCCTCGAATACGATGGGTCCCCACTATCCTTCCAGTTTTTAATAATGCGTTGGACAGTTCTTAACCCAATTTTAGCAGTTTCTGCAACCTCCTTAGGGCTCTTTCACACTTGTGTTGTCCGGATCCGTCGTGTACTCCATTTGCCGGAATTGCACGCCGGATCCGGAAAAACGCAAGTGAACTGAAAGCATTTGAAGACGGATCAGAATTCAAAATGCGTTCAGTGTTACTATGGCAGCCAGGACGCTATTAAAGTCCCGGTTGCCGTAGTAGTAGTGGGGAGCGGGGAGCAGTATACTTGCCGTCCGTGCGGCTCCCGGGGCGCTCCAGAATGACGTCAGAGCGCCCCATGCGCATGGATGACGTGATACCATCCGTGCGGGAGCCGCACGGATGGTAAGTATACTGCTCCCCCGCTCCCCACTACACTTTACCATGGCAAACAGGACTTTAGCGTTCTGGCAGCCATGGTAACAATTCAGAAAAAGCTAAACGTCGGATCCGGTAATGCGCCGAAACTACGTTTAGCTTAAGGCCGGATATGGATTAATGCCTTTCAATGGGCATTAATTCCAGATCTGGTCTTGCGGCAAGTGTTCAGGATTTTTGGCCGGAGCAAAAAGCGCAGCATGCTGCGGTATTTTCTCCGGCCAAAAAATGTTCCGGTCCTGAACTGGAGACATCCTGATGCTTCCTGAACAGATTTCTCCCCATTCAGAATGCATGGGGATAATCCTGATCAGGATTCTTCCGGCTTAGAGCCCCGACGACGGAACTCTATGCCGGAAAAGAACAACGCAAGTGTGAAAGAGCCCTAAGATGTTTTCTCTGCTTGATACATGCCAATGATTTGACCCTTCTTAAACAGACTAACATCTTTTCCACGACCACAAGATGTGTCTTTCGACATGGTTGTTTAAGAAATGAGAAGCAACTGATTGCACCAGTTGGGGTTAAATAACTTGTTGCCAGCTGAAAGATAATGGCCCGTGCAGTAATTATCCAATAGGAGGCTCATAACTATTTGCTTAGTTAAATCCAGGTGGCGATTTTTTTTTTTGGGACAGGCAGTGTATGTCTACATATTGACTTTTATTGTTTTGTAGGTGTGTTTTCGCCACAAAGCATAACCACCTATACTATGGACAATTTTTTTTAAATTTAAAACATAATCATTTCAATGAACACTGTTACCATGATGTTAACAGAGCCTTATCTCCATACATTTGAAGCCTAACTTGTAAGAAAATCACCTGGAAGTTGACATTAGGTACAATTTAAATGCTATTCCCTGATTAGATAATTCCATCTTAATGCATTAACTTTTTGTTCATTTTTTTGCTTTTTTTCAATTGTAGACTTTAGTTATGTCTGCCAAGATTTTCTTTTACCGCTCTTTTGTTCTCAGTGATGCTAAACACATACATTTCTCATCCTGTGAAGCGTAGCATTTAGTGTGATTGCTTACAAATATTATACTGCATTCTTTAATTGTGGCAGGTGGGAAATGTTGAAAGTTCCCACCCTGTAATCACACGCTAACCTTCCCCTTTGCTTTGTGTATTAATTTGTATTTGTCGTGGAGATTTTATTTTTCCCCCAATTAGCAGTTGACATTTCAGTGACATTAATTTCAGCACCCAGACTGCAAGGGAATGTGAGTGTTTATGACATTAAAAACAGGGCTGAGAGATGTGTGCACAAGGTCTCGTGCAAAATGAGTTGATGTATCTAAATCTGTAATATTATGCACAGTAGAGAAATATATACATATTTACCACGTCTACATGAATGCACATGCTACATGATGCGGCTCCTCAATATTAAAACTGCTTTCAGAAAGAGCTGACAAGCTACGTTCTTATATATTTAGAATGTTATCAGCTCAATTAAGGATTGCCCTGGAGACTTTGTGGAGACAAACTTGCAGAACTTACAATGTTCTCAAAAGTGTGTGTGTCATTCTATTTTAAGCACTACCTTGCCTCTCTTTAAAAGTACAGAATGTATAGTTTTAAATTTAGCAAGGCTTAAAAAGTGAATTTATATTAATATAGTATTGAATTTGTCTGTATTCAGCCATAGACACAACTAGTATCAAATGTAGTAATCACGAAAGGTTTGTCAACTATTATTTTTCACCTATCCTATGGACAGGAAGCAAATGTCCATTGTGGGAATCCTCCTCTAAGACTGTACTTTTAGATGAGCTAGTATTCGGAGATCTGCCTCAATCCGCTTTCTGTGATCCACTTGGAAGTTCTGATAAAGGTTGATTTGTAATGAGAACACAGATTTTGTGGCTTGACATTGTCCAGATGAAGAATGACTCTCAATACAATTACTGCTTACCGGCAATCATTCATGCAATCGTCTAAATCACTAGGTAAGCAATTTTTTGACCGATTGGCTGTAATTAAGTTACGCCACATCAGAGACCTTGAACTTAATGGATGTCTTTGCATAGTGACTATTTTTAATGTAGTAATCAATAGTAGTACAAGGCCTGAAAAGTGGCGTAGAATATATACCCAAAGGATTCCACTTGATTTACATCTAAATTGTATTGCCTCTCACCACGGCGGACTTAGAACTAAAACTCACGTAATTGATGTATCTTACTGTAATTTTATACTGCTCCAGTGATAAGATGTGATTGGAGATTGGTTGTAATGTGTGGTTGGAGCACCAGATCACCCTTAATATAATAACTTTGCTCTAATTTAGTCTATGTTGAAATTCATGAACCACACAGGATTCTTCTTGGCTGCAAAAAAAATATAATTAAAGTTGACTTTGAAAGTCAGAGTATATGTCTATAATAAAATATGTAATTATTCTGCAGCTCTGGGGTGGTTAGGGCTACTATTTGGGGTGAATCGGGAGCTGAAATGGCCATAGAAAAAGAAAATTAACAAGTGGCCCTAATATTATAGGTGGGGTTAAGATTGGCAGTAGGCATCGCCAACACAAGTAAACAGGGTCTGCAAATTGTAGCTGTTGTCACATTGGCAGTGGGACCAATGCCCAAAAATAAAATGGAATACCCTTTAAGACAACAGGACAGAGTTCCCCCAACTCTTGTATGTAGCTGTATAGTCAAATATGGTGCACCGTCATTTTATATACTGGTACAGCCCTATGTATTACCTCTCTTGCATAACGGAAACGGGACGGATCTGTTATGCAGGCCATAGACTTCTATTATGACGGAATGAATAATGGAATGCCTCTAAAGGCATTCCATTATACATTCCGTCATAGAATTGCGCTATGGTCCATGGTAACGGAATCCATAATGCAATTCTGCTTTTATCACCAAACGAAGCGCAAACAAATGTCATAACATGAAATTCGCTCATGCCTCATTATATTATATGACCAGACAGAGGTTGTGGCTTCTGCATAGACTTTGTCCTCTCTTATTTCAATTATATGTAACTAATGTAATGCCTGTGCACATTTGAAGTATGGTATAGGGGGTTGGCTTGACTGGTGCTGTCAAACTGCTTGAAGATAGTCTGAGGCGCAAAACACAACCAGGAGAACAGGTAGAATCTGTGTTAACTTTTTTCAAATCTAGTCAAAACGCTAGCCCTTTGTCTTTTCATTCCTACCCCATATTGTCTTATGCTTTCAGACTTGATAAAGGGGGTCTTATGTACCCGGAAACGCATTGTCTTGAAATAAAAAGTTAACACAGATTCTACTTGATCTATCTGGTCGTGTTTTGCGCCTCAGACTATCTTCAAGCAGCTTGACAGCACCAGTCAAGCCAACCCCCTATACTGTACTTTACCCCCCTGGCAGTTTGGCTCCTGCCTAAAGGGCTCTTGATAGTACCAGCTGCACCGACTAGCAGCTCTACCCGTCTCGATCTTCAGTTCACCCTCACTGGTGTTGTGCCCAAGGTAGCACAACACAAACAAGTGAGCATATTGCACCTTTGTATAATCACCATTTTCTAATTTATTCAGCCTATGAGCGCCTTTCCTTTTCCAAGCCACATACAGCTGTACACATTAGAAGCACTATTGGCATAAGGGTTTTAAGTGACATACAGGCCCAGAGTGTTGAGCTACTGAGTAGTTTTTGGGGTTGACTAGCCTCATGACATCCTAACCCGACTAGTCCACTGGGATTTCTCCCTGCAGAATCAATGGCCAGGCCACCCCTGGCTACTGTAGAGGTCTGATGGCAGACTAATGTATGGGTAACTGCTGTGAATGATGCCCTTGTATGTGTCTTTTGCTATGTATTAAAGAACTGGATAAGGATTCCAGCTAGTTCAAATGATCGGTGAAAAATATCTTCTTTTCTAATATTTATAGAAGGATTTCTGTGAAAAGATTTGTAACACACATACAAATTCTAATGAGACGTTTGTTTGTATTTCTATATAGTCATATGGTGATGCAAAAAGTTTTTTAAAGTAAATCGGGTATTCAAACTTTACCTTTTTGGTCTCCTATTCTTATAAGTGTCTGTGTATAGATGTGGATTATAAAATATAGTATACTACATTTAAACTTAAAGGTGTTGTGAATGGTGTAATATTCAAGACCTGTCCTCAGCACAGGTGATCATAATGGCTGGGGACTGACTCCCGGTGCCCCTGCCGGTTAGCTGTTTGAAGAGGTCACAGTTCTCTTCCTCTTCAGTATTCACCTGCACGCCGTCTCCCTTGTAGCAGCGGTGCAGTATAATTACAATTGCTGATCCCTATTACTTGCCACTGCACAACCCCTTTAAAGAGGTTTTCCAGGGCTTTCAGATTGATGGCCTTCTGGCTGCTGGTGCATGGATAGACTGTTGTATGGGGACCGCTTTGTGGTTGACGAGTTCCCATAGAGCCATTTAGAAATATACTATACTTTATATCTTAAACACAGTTTAATATGAAAGTAATTAGAAGCATCCATTGGGTATTACTGTTACACCTGTCTAAGGCTTGTCAAGGTATTCCTGACTGATTTTGCTTGATGCCTGCATTCATTTTTCTTCCTGACATGTCATTGCTTGGTCCTGACTCTACCTAATCATGGGTGTGTATTATCCAGACTTGTGGAGGGCTTATGGACTTGTATCCAACTACCTGTTTAGGATTCATAATTTAAATTTTAATGAAGAAAAGGCAACTTAATAGGCATGTCCTGTAGCAAAAACTCTATGGGGGTAATTTATCATGAGCGTAATTTTTTTAGTCTTTGTTGGAATGATTTCTAAGGCTTGATAACTCCCCCCCCCCCCCTTCCCATACATTTTCTGTCAGTTTACTCAAATTTTTACACAAATATTTGGAGGGTAAACTGACATGTAAATAGATCCCATTGCTTTGAGCTGAAATAAATTTTTAACCATAATAATTTTTGGCCATTGATTTTAGTGTACGGCTGGATAGGAATGACCTGGCTCTGCTTCCCATCTACTCAGGCTTAAAGAGGACCTTTCATGGGTCCAAACATTATAAACTAAGTATCAGGATACGTAGGGCATAGTGCAGGGATCTAACTGCCCCCTTTGAATTCTCCCGCCTGGTTTGCTAATTTTAGCATCAGAACAATGAGGAGGAGTCTTTCTCCGCGGGCGTCTCCTTCTCCCTAGCTGTAGTGCTGTCCAATCACAGCAGAGAGCCTCACAGCCAGGGAGAAGGTGAGTTTTTCCCCCTCAAAATTAGTATACAAGGCGGGAGAATACAACGGGGGCCACAGTGGGCGAACTGAGCAGCACCCAGAAAAAATAGTAAGTGGAGTTAGATCCCCGCACTATGCCCTACGTATCCTAATACTTAGTTTATAATGTTTGGCCCCATGAAAGGTCCTCTTTAAAAGGATTTTCTAAGACTTTAATACTGATGACCTATCTTCTGGATAAGTTACCGGTATCCGATTGGTGGGGGTCCGACACCTGGGACCCCTACCGATCAGCTGTTTGGGAAGATAGTGGTACTAAGGAGCAGCTCAGCCCCATAGAAGTGTGAATGGTGCTAAGCTGCTATGCCAAGCACAGCCGCTATACAATGTACAGCACTGTCCTTGGTAAGAGCAGGCCGGAGCGCTGATGCCTTCTCAAACAGCTGATTGGCAGGGGTTCTGGGTGTCAGACCCTCACCGCTCAAATACTGGTGACCTATACTGACGATAGGTGATCAGTATTAAAGTCTTGACAAACCTTTTTAAAAAAACTTATTCTAACCTATAGAATGAGTGTATCCTTACAGGACTGATATAAGAATGTGATCATTCAAATCCATTTGTCATTATTAGCAGAAAGAGCTAGGCTCTCTGAGAATTAGAGCCTGTTTGCATGGGCTTATGCACAAGTGGGAAGTCACTTTTCCAGATTATTGTCTATTCTTTCTGTTGCATTGACATCTCGTGTATGGGGATGAATGATCCCTCTAATCATTCATTCCAATACAGATTTATGGTACGTCGGCAAATGACAATTTTACGTACCTCATGACAAATGTGTTCACCAGAAGGAGCTTTTTATTGGTTAGCATGGTGATCAGCTTCACATTTACATGAGGCAGTTACCAGAATTCAGCATTCACTCGAACATTTATTCCTAAACAAAGTGTCCTGATCCGTTAAAGGCTCTTTAGTATTAAATGTTGTGACTAATAATTTGTCATTTCTTTTTAAAGGATAACTGTCATATTTTCATAAAGAAAAATCAATTTTAGCATATGTTACTGCTGCAGCAGCATTATGCATAAAGCAATCTTTAGTTTCTTCACTTACTACTGTTTTCCTTGAGTTTTCCCCTTAGTTACGGCTGTTTTGAATCCTACATTATGAGGATCTTCTCAAGATGGCTCCTCTGCCAGTTCTCTGAGGCCAAAACTGCATTCCCTTAGGTCACATATAAACTTGCTGTAGCCAGCAGCTTACTGCCAGCCAATCAGTTTGGAGACACGCCTCCTCACTCTGAAGCCTAATGCAGGCATGCAGTGTGAAGGACCGCCCCTCTGTCTTCCTAGCCAGAGACAGATGAGGCATAGCAACGGTCTTTTAAGGGAACAGTGGAAAGGGACAGGGGACATTAATGAAATCTGCTGTTATAAGGTAATTACAGATCTTTTGGCAATCATTGACAGACTAACTGAGGTCTACATGCCTAGCTCTAATAAACTATCAAATAAAAAAATAAAAATATCCTGATCACAGTTGGGCTATAAATAATGTACTTTAACTCCAACGGGTAAAATCCGGACTAGATAAATGAGTCCACTGATGCAAATACTGGGTGGCTTCTGTGACTACTACATAACAGAATCATAGAGGTGAGTTAAACATCAGATAATCAAGGAAAGGTAAATCACAATAAAAAAAATGTGCATGACGAGGATAAAGTTATATGATTGCTTTCTTACAGTTTTCTATTGAACTTCTGAGTCTTGTACCAATTACACTTACCTTAGTCTGAAAACTCTTTCCTTTCTTATGTTCTCACATCTTATAGCTTTTCTCGTCCTTGTAATATATTTAAGGGCCCTTAGAGTTGTGATCAAGCCTCTGTCTTGACAGCTTGTCGTCTTCCACTAGAGTTTATTCGTAGCTCACAGAAAATTGAGTTTGCTATTTAATGTGACCTTTACACATTTAGAGGATGTTTCGCTTTTAATTTCCCTCTTCACTCAGTTTTTGGAAGCTGATGTATTATAGCAGACTGATTGAATTTTGTACATTGATGTATTGATTTATATTCTTTGCGCTATATAGTTTAAGGTTGACATAAAGAACTGGTTTGTCTTGTTTTGTTTTACCTCCCCTCCCCATCGCCATATATTTTTTGTGCTGAAGGTCCCGTCGAACGTGTGGTTTGCTATCAATGCAAGATTGTTTCCCAAAATATTCCATCACCATTACTGATCCTTTCTGTATCATAACATTCCTAGTCACAGTTCTGAAGCATAGTTTTAAAGGTATGAATACTGACTGTAGCTGGAGAGTAAAGGAAGACTATGTTCTCAGAATGTTAAAGGGGTTGTCCAACAGCATTAAATATTTTTTTCTTCCCAAACAGATGGTTGGTGGTGTTTTGTGGGTGCAGGTCACAAGCTGTCTTTCCTTTAGGAGAACATTTTAAAGAGGTTTTGCCTGGTGATACTCTTTAAGGCCTCATTCACACGACCACATGAACCGATCTGCATTCATTCCGCAATTTTCCGAAACAGGTGCAAACCAATTTATTTAAATGTGGCCGCAAAAGATGCGTGCGCTCCGTATCCATAGTTCTGTTCCATGGCCCCGCATAAAAGATAGAGTGCGTCCTAATCTTGACCGCAATTGTGGACAAGAATAGCATCATAGTGTCGGCCATGTGCGGTCCGCAAAAAGTGGAATGCACACGAGCCAGTATCTTTGTTTTGCGGACCGCAAAACACTACGGCCGTCTGAATGAGCCCTGATTGTAACCCTAGATAATAATCATACTAATTTGAATGTTCTGTAAATAGCGACATGTGATACCAATTTTCATACAATTTACATGATATAAATTTATCCCAAGATGGTTTTAAATATTAAATGGGTTTTCTGGGCCTTTAATGGGGTTGTCCGAGTTATATTTATTGATGACCTATCCTCAGGGTAGTTCATCAATATCAGATCGGCTGAGGTCCAACACCCGGAACCCCCGCCGATCAGCTGTTTGAAGAGGAGGCGCGGGCCGTGCCAGCGCTGCCTCCTCTTCACTGTTTACCTGCTCGCTGTTGCATCTGCAGCGGTGAGCAGGTGTAATTACACCCAAGCCTTCCCATTCATTTCAAGGGGACGGAACGCTTCTATACACTTGTATAGGAGCAATCCGTACCATTGAAATGAATGGGACGGCTTGGGTGTAATTACACCTGCTCACCGCTGCAGATCCTCTTCAAACAGCTGTTCGGCAGGGGTGTCGGACCCCAGCCGATCTGATATTGAAGACCTATCCTGAGAACTTGGACAACCTCTTTTAAAAATGAAACTTTCAGATCATTTTCTCATAACACAAGTAAAAAGCCTGTACGATCCTTGAAGCGGCAATACACCATGGTGACATGTGATCTCTCCAGCCAAGTGACGATTTCAGTATGTACAGCATGTCTCCTCTTCAGCAGTGTAAACACCAACTGGCAGGGAACCATGGTCCTCTGGCACTGGGCTGTTAAAACATACAGGTGAAACTCGAAATATTAGAATATCGGGCAAAGTTCATTTATTTCAGTAATGCAACTTAAAAGGTGAAACTAACATATGAGAGACTCATTACATGCAAAGCGAGATAGTTCAAGCCTTTATTTGTTATAATTTGGATAATTATGGCTTACCGCTTATGAAACCCCAAAGTCACAATGTTGAGGTACCCCTTTGCTCAGGGGATATGGATTAATTAACTGACTAGAGTGTGACACTTTGAGCCTAGAACATTGAACCTTTTAAAGGTAGGCAGACAATGTCATAGAGCAGCAGGAAATGCTAGCAGAATGCTTGGGTGTATAGGGAGAGGCATTACCAGTAGAAAGAGGGAGGTGCTCATGCCGCTCTACAGAGCACTAGTGAGACCTCATTTGGAGTATTGTCCTCAGTACTGGAGACCATATCTCCAGAAGGATATTGATACTTTGGAGAGAGTTCAGAGAAGAGCTACTAAACTAGTACATGGATTGCAGGATAAAACTTACCAGGAAAGGACCTTAACATGTATAGCTTGGAAGAAAGACGAGACAGAGGGGATATGATAGAAACTTTTAAATACATAAAGGGAATCAACAAAGTAAAAGAGGAGAGAATATTTAAAAGAAGAGAAACTGCTACAAGAGGACATAGTTATACATTAGAGGGGCAAAGGTTTAAAAGTAATATCAGGAAGTATTACTTTACTGAGAGAGTAGTGGATGCATGGACTAGCCTTCCTGCAGAAGTGGTAGCTGCAAATACAGTGAAGGAGTTTAAGCATGCATGGGATAGGCATAAGGCCATCCTTCATATAAGATAGGGCCAGGGGCTATCCATAGTATTCAGTATATTGGGCAGACTAGATGGGCCAAATGGTTCTTATCTGCCGACACATTCTATGTTTCTATGTTTTCACAAAATTCGCATTTTAAGCTTTTCCTTTTAAGTTGCATTATTGAAATAAATGGACTTTTGCACAATATTTTAATTTTTCGAGTTTCACCTGTAAGTATGGGCTTATTTTTTTTTTTTTTTTTTTTCACCTGTTATGCCTTTTCCAAAGGAATTTTTTTTTTAACCTTTTCACTCCTTGATCGTACAGTATGTTTGACATCCTAGTTCTAGCAGCTTTGGAACACTTTTACTGTTTAAATACAAAGTGCTGGTATTTTTGTATTACAGTAATGTCATCCTCTGAAATCTATAAAGTGTTCTCCAAGTTTTCCATCTCTTTTTCTTTCTTTATATATTTTCTCACTTATCTCACTCTTTTACTGCCAGATATCAGATAGTCAGAGAAAGTAGAGAAAGATTATTCAAAGCACTGGATAATCGCACTTGCCTGAAGTCTCTTTGGCAGCTGGTTGCTGCACTAAACACTATTTTCTTTTCAAGAGTTAGTAAAAAAAATATAAAGCTAATAAAACTGAATGTATAATTTTGAACGTTCTAGAATTTCAGTATTTGAAGGGGTGCTGCAGGACCTCATATTCAAGAGAATGGGAGCAGTATCTAGCTTCTGGTGCCAGAGCTAATGCAGAACAGGTAATCAGTGGGGGTGCAGGGAGTCTCCTATTGATGACCTATCCTAAAGATAGGCAATTAATATAAAAATTCTAGAGAACCCCTTTAACATTAATGGAATTGAACATCAAACAGCTGCTCATAAAGATGACTCTTTTTTTTTTTATGAAATCCAGGAGAAACCGCACCTAGACAGACAATCCCACTGCATAGGAAAAGTACCGTTACATGACTGGCATTCAAAAAAATGACCGTGCTTACAATGCTTTTAAGCAAACAATTTTCCTGGCGCTTGCTCTCTCCTGTTATATCCTTAGCTGCAGTGTCGTAGCAGAACCGCACAATCCGCCATAAAAAGCCAAAGCTGAAATCAATATAAATATAAAGTGACACCGCGCTTGTCTCAACCTTTCTCAGTACACTCCTACACAGTGGGGGTGTCACAGACTTGTTTGCTAAAACAAAACTACCGCTGTTTACTGCAAGAAACTGCCGTTACCTGTCTCCTAGCGCTTGTTCCCTGACTTTCTCTCCTTTGTGGTGTACTTTCAGGTGGCACTGGATACTTAGTTGGGGTTATTACTAGACGGTCCGCACCCCGGCCGGTGGCATGGTGCCGTCTGTATAAATTGTACTTGCCGCTCCCAGTGAGCAGATAGTGACGTCACTATACCAGCTACGGATCGTAGCTAGTGCTAAAATTCCTAACAACGCGTTTCGGACAGAGCGCTGTCCTTCATCAGGTAAAAAGGCATTATAGGGAACCTGTCATGGTGAACATGGTGTATGAGGTACAGTAAATGCAGAAGGAGATGAGAAGATTGATATATAGTCTATATAGTTGATATATAGATATAATGACCACCTCCTTGACTTCAAAACCCAGAATGAGCAGGGAATGAAATGAATGAAATACAAGTTATACTGAATCTTTTCCCATAAACTACCTATATACCCGTCTGCTCAGCTCTTCCTGCTCTATAACATGCTGCCTTTCATGGTGACAGGTTTCCCTTAAAGGTCTAGATCAGCTAGAATGGAACCCACTCATACATGGAGGTCCTGAGCTGAGGACACCAACATCTATGAGGTCCGTTTTCCCCCTTATGATGTCCTTATGTCCAGTTTCTTTTAGCAAAATATCCATGTCTGATGAATACCGATTGAACACAATAATTATGGCTTACATTTTTAGATTTTTTTTCACGTTGCTCTAATGCTTTTTCACTTTAAATGGCTTTCTTCCTACAGATCACTTTGGATGTGTACTCTTGTGATTAAAAAAAATTGTATCCTAGTTGGCTGCTCGGATGCAGACCCATTCACTTCAATGGGGCCGCAAAACATGCGGACAGCACTCAGTGTGCTGTCCGCATCCGTTGCTCCGTTCCGTGGCCCCGCTAAAAAAATATAGCATGTCCTATTCTTGTCTGCGCTTTGCGGACAAGAATAGGCATTTATATTGAAGGCTGTCCGTGCGCACGGACGCCATCCGTGTTTTGCGGATCCGCGATTTGCGGATCGCAAAACACACCACGGTCATGTGCATGCGGCCTAAGGGTCATTTATAAAGTTGACAGTAATTTGTGCAGTCGCACCATCTTATCTGTCAGGAGCAATCTAAGGCTTCTACATATTTCTGTATTTCTGGCACACCCTGTCAGTTGTACAATATGTGACAACATGAATCACATAGGTTAGGTATACTCCCTTTATGCATATAAGTACAAAAGGAAACTACCACTCTGTTCCTTTCTGTGTCTGGATCTACTATAGGGAAACTTGATAATCCATCTCTTGCCCTGTTAGTAGGTGAGTCAACCCTTTAAAAAAAAACGATTTTTAAGGTCTATTATGTATTTAATGTTTACTATTTTAAAATGGCTTTTACTCAAAGGCTTTTCTTCCCTTTCTGTGGACAGTATACCTTTAGCTGTCATACATGTACCTAATTAATATAGAAAACAAATGCACAGGCATCTGGAAGACAGTGTATGAAAGTCAAAGCTTCTGGAAAAAAAAGGTAAAAGATGGTAACACAGTTAAGAAAAGCAGAAAATATTTTAAAGGTATTTTAGTTCACTGTATAACATATCATTGAACTTTGTACTAATACGGAAGCGCTGTAACTTTGCTATGTAGATAATTTTTTTGGGAACTGATGGGCCCATATTTACTAATCTGCCTGCGCCAAAATTGTTTCTAAATTTGCACATTCTAGAGCAGCTAAGGTTTCAACTTTTTAGATTGT
The DNA here is from genome assembly GCF_014858855.1 of Bufo gargarizans. NCBI lineage: Eukaryota > Metazoa > Chordata > Amphibia > Anura > Bufonidae > Bufo > Bufo gargarizans. Next base: position 205,814,509 of record NC_058083.1, read on the forward strand.
GCTTCCTTGTGTTGTTTTATTAAAAACAATTCCCTCCTGAACCCTATTTATGACTTTAAAGAGGACCTTTCACCTGGAAGTTTTCTTTTCTCCCAGGGTGTGAGCTGTGCGCTGCAATTGGCCAGCGCTGCAGCCTAGGAGAAGGAGACGCCCACAGGACAAGGGCAGACTCCGCCTACTATACCTTAGAGAGTGAACATACCGGAGGGCATAACGGGAGAACGGAGCGGCGCCCAGGGATAATAGTAAGTGCAGTGAGATCCCCGGGCGCCGCTCTCCATGGCAGCATACTTCGTTCACAATGTTTTTCAAGGTGAAAGGTCCTCTTTAACATATTTAAAGGTTTCGATCATGTCCCTTGTTCCTGATTCGTACCTTATCCTTTGCCACCAGTTTTATTTTATCCAGTTCCACTATATAGTATATATACAGTTTTGCGTGATGATTTGTTGTCCATATCAAGGACATGTAATGTGACAGCAGTGTTGGTATTTTATTCATGGTGATGTCTTTGCGCCAGCCTGCAGTTTATCACTTTTGTCTTGTGAGACCTCATCACTATGGACAACAGGCCATTAGGCACAGTTATAAACGAAGAGCAATGAAGAGGAAGCGAGGAGATTTTCATGAGGGAAATTGGAAAGGCAATGACTGTATATAGATTTATTTTATTATTTTTATACCATTCATGCTCGTACAGAGGTTATTGTATGTGATGGACAATTCCTTAAAGCACCTCTTAAACTGTAAAAAAAAACACAGGATGTAAAACACAGCCAAAATGTCCGCTGCAGATCTTGCCTTGGATCCATGAAAAAAAGAACATGACAAAAACTACATAAATTGCATACGGTTTTTGCATACTGTATTAGGCTACTTTCACACTAGCGTTCGGGCGGATCCGTTCTGAACGGATCCGCTCATAATAATGCAGACGGAGGCTCCGTTCAGAACGGATCCGTCTGCATTATTTTTAGCATAGAACAGCTAAGTGTGAAAATAGCCTAGTACGGATCCGTCCAGACTTTCAATGTAAAGTCAATGGGGGACGGATCCGCTTGAAGATTGAGCCACATTGTGGCATCTTCAAACGGATCCGTCCCCATTGACTTACATTGAAAGTCTGGACGGATCCGCACGGATCCGCACGCCTCCGAACGGCCAGGCGGACACCCGAACGCTGCAAGCAGCGTTCAGCTGTCCGCCTGTCCGTGCGGAGGCGAGCGGAGCGGAGGCTGAACGCCGCCAGACTGATGCAGTCTGAGCGGATCCGCTCCATTCAGACTGCATCAGGGCTGGACGGAGGCGTTCGGGTCCGCTCGTGAGCCCCTTCAAACGGAGCTCACGAGCAGACCGACGAACGCTAGTGTGAAAGTAGCCTCAGTGTGAAACCACCCTTATGCTACCCATACAAGTTCAAGGTTTTCAGATGTAGATCTTTAAGCCCAAACAAGATGAGGATTAAAAAATGATCATTAAAGGCTATGTACACCTTTGGGGGGATTTTTTTTGTGTGCATTGTACTCATTATGAGCTACAAATCTTTTTTTTCATTTTGTCTTTATTAAAAATATGGAGTCCTTTTCTCTGCACAGAGCTGAAATGCTGCAATAGAGGTATCTAAATTTTTTTTCTATTCCGTCAGTCAGGGAGCTGACAGACTCCTTATTTCTGCTCTTAGACCTCGTAAACGCTCATCAAATCTCAATCCTTATCTTACTGATAAGAATGTGGCTTAAATAAGTGTTTATGACCTCCTCAGTAATTTAGAGATAAGGGTTATTAGATGACCGGCACAAAGTAAGCGTAGCATGCACACAGCTAGAAAGACAGTTAACCCTTTGTGACAGAACGGCTCAATAATTTTAATAAAAACCAATTGTAAAAAAAAATTTTAGCCCCAAATAATAAAATGCAAGCTTTTAAAGGAAACTTGTCACCATGAAAATGCAATGTAAGTTATAAACACCATGTTACAAAGCAGGAGGAGCTGAGCAGATTGGTATATTGTTTTTATAAGGAAAAATGTCTGCTTTGAAATCAAGGAGGCAGTACTGTCAGTGATTGACAGCTACCTCTGTATACACAGTCACAGAGGGAAGGCTGTCAGTCACTGATAGGACCGGCTCCTGGACTTCAAAGCCCAGAATGAGCAGGAATTAAAATCTATTAAATACAGGTTTTACTGAATCTTTTCCCACAAAAATATATATCAATCTGGTCAGCTCCTTCTGCTCTATAATATACTGACTGCATCTCAAACCCCATGTTCAATATGACAGGTTCCCTTTAAAAAAGAAAGTAGGAGGTTCGGCTTACACAGGTTCTCTGATGCAGGAGTGCAAGAGCTGCAGTACTATCTGTTCTTAATAATTAAGCTCCTTTTCTAATCCATACCTGGTTTTGGCTTCAAAAACTGCATCAGAAAACCTGAACGTGTAAGGCCGAATGCACATGGCCGTGGAACACTGACTTGAGCGGTCCATGGTATCCTGGTCTGGCATCCTGCTGACAGCAGGAGCGCACAGTGGCATTGGTTGCTATGACGCCGTGCGCTTCATGCCACCGCTGCACTACAGTAATACACTCGTATGATCTATACGAGTGTAGATCATACGCATCAGCGGCATGAAGTTCCACGGCCATGTGCATTCAGCCTTAATCCTTCCTAACTGGCAGAATGTGCTTCTCCTCTTTTGTGAATCCACTCCTGGATTGAGCTTCAACACAGCATCAGAAAGGCTGTGTTCACACATGGCAGAAAGAGCCTCCAGAAAAGTGCAGATATTTACAAAGCTACAGATGATGTTGCGGATTTCTGTGCAGGTTACATCCCCCATTGACTTGAATGAAGACCTTCTGGTTTGGGCCTCGTTCACATCACCGTTTCTCTTTTCCGTTCTCCGGCTCCGTTGAGGAGCAAGAGAACGGAAAGGACAGATTCTGCAGATAACTGAGACCTAACTGAGCGTAATGGAGCCTAAAGACCCCATAGACTATAATGGGGTCCGTTCGAACTTCGGTGTCCACTCAGAACATGTTTTTGAGCGAAGACGAAAGTCCTGTGAACAGAGCTTAGCCGCGCCCAGGCCAGTTGATACTAGTTGTGACGTCACTGGGCCAGCGGTAAACAGTGAGAAGGCCACGGCACTGCTGGAGCGCCGCTGCCTTCTCAAACAGCTGATCGGCGGGGGTCACGGGTGTCGGACCCCCGCCAGTCAGATGCTGATGATCTATCCAGTGGATAGATCATCAGTTTAAACAAACTGCAGAACCCCTTTAAAGGCATTTATCATGTAGACAAAGTTTATAGAAGTCACTTATTAATGTATTGTGATTGTCCATGTTGCTTCCTTTGCTGGCTTCATGAATTTTTCCATCACATTATACACTGCTCATATCCAGGGGGTTAAGACCACCCTGCAGTCCAGCAGCGGTGGCCGCGCTTATACACAATAAGAAAAGGCACCTGCGTCTTTGGTGTGCGCATAAGCCTATATGTCCATATTTCTGTTCCGCAAAAAAATAGAACATGTCCTATTATTGTCCGCATTATGGACAAGGATAGGACTGTTCTATTAAGGGCTAGCTGTTCTGTTACGCAAAATTCGGAATGCACACGGATGTCATCCGTATTTTTTGTGAATCCATTTTTTGCAGACTGCAAAATACATACAGATGTGCACATGAGCCCTTATTTTGATAATGTATCACATTGTGAACATATGTCTGTAACATCATTTAAAAGTTGTGCCTTTCTCAGTTATTCATTTGTATACTGCCGGACGAAGGAGCCTATGTGCTCTGAAAGCTTGCAAACAGAATTTTCTTTTGGTTAGCCAATAAAGGTCTCACTGCTATAATACATTTATCCTTTTTAACACAAAAATATTTAACAACACATAGATTTTTGTGGCTAACATGGTACCACGCTATTTTGAAGAAGAAGAATAAAATCCCTTTATTGTCCCTCAGTGGGGAAATTTTGGCATAACAGCAGCAATCACATTCACAACAGGAGCAAAATAAGAGTAATTAGAAATTAAAGAGTAAAAGAAAAGAAAAACGTAACACAGAATTTACTTAAAAAATTCACTACTGGGTTTCTGGGAACAGTGGTGGTTATAGATCCTAACCGCTGCTGGGAGAAAGGACCTCTGATAACGTTCCTTCGTGCACCAAGGATGCAGCAATCTGTCACTGAATAAGTTCTCCAGCTCTACAACAGCTTTGTGCATGGGGTGGGAAACATTGTCTAACAGTGATCGTAATTTTGCTAGAGTTCTTCTGTCACCCACCTCTTGCACTGGATCAAGGAGACAACCTAGGACAGAGCTGGCCTTCTTAATGAGCTTATCTAATCTCTGTCTCTCAACCACAGATATGCTGCTCCCCTAACAAACCACACCATAGAATATGGCTGATGCCACCACTGAATCAAAGAGGTTCTTTAGGAGCACTCCAAAGGACCTCAGTCTCCTCAACAGATAGAGTCTGCTCTTACCCTTTTTGAAAAGAGCATCAGTGTTATGGCTCCAGTCCAGTTTGTTGTTCAGGTGAACACCCAGGTACTTATAAGAGTCCACCACCTCAATGTCCGTTCCCTGTATGTTCACCTAAACCAAAGCAGAGGGCTTGTGTCTGTGGAAATCCACCACCAGCTCATTGGTTTTGCCCGCATTGATCTGGAGCTGGTTCCGCCACAAAATCCTGTGTCCCCTGTCTGTACTCTGAGTCGTCCTCACCTGGGATAAGGCTGACTATGGCAGAGTCATCAGAGAACTTCTGTAGGTGGCAGCCTGTGGAGTTGATGGAGAAGTCTGCGGTGTAGAGGGTGAAGAGGAACGATGCCAGCACAGTTCCCTGTAGTGCCCCTGTACTGCAGATCAGCTTGTCAGAGACACAACCCTGAGATTTAACAAACTGTGGGCGTTCTGTGAGGTAGTCCAGTATCCAATGTGACATGTGGTGGTCCACTTCTGCCATCTCCAGCTTGTCCCTTTAAAAGTTCAGGTTGGATGGTGTTAAAAGCACTGGAGAAATCAAAAAACATGATCCTTACAGTGCTTCCAGGCCTCTGCAGGTGAGTTAGAGCTTGGTGTAGGAGATAGATAATGGCATCATCCACCGCGATGCCAGGCTGGTAGGCAAACTGCAGTGGATCCAATGAAGACCTCACCAGTGGTTGAAGATGGTTGAAAACCAGCCTCTCGAGGGTCTTCATCAAGTGTGAGGTCAGTGCTACCGGCCTGTAGCTGCTGATGTCTTTAGAGTGTGAGGTATTTTGCACTGGTACCACACAGGAGACCCTCCCCAGCCTCAGGCTCATGTTGAACTTTTGACCCATGATGCCACACAGTTGGTCTGAGCAGCACTTCAGGAGCCTGGAGCTGATGCCGTCTGGTCCTGCAGCTTTCTGCACCTTGATTTTGCGTTAATTCTGTGAGCCATGTCTCAGTCAGAATGAGTAAACTACTCTCTCTCTATAGACGCGCTGATGCTTCGTTAGCGCCTTAAGTTCATCCGCTTTGTTTTGGAGCAATCTCACATTTCCCATGATGATGGAAGGGATGGCGGGCTGATCCCAACGTCCTCTTCCAGCCCAGGTCCCGCGTCTTTCTCCTTAACTCGTGGGGAATATCATCTAGTTGTGTGGTAAACGAACCAGCGGAGCTACGGAGCGCTTACAGCTGATCCCTGCTGTAAACAATAGCAGGTTGAACGCTCACTCTCTCGCCGGATGCAAAAACCATTAAAAAAATTAAATTAAAACCGGGTTGACCAAAATGCAGTCCACTCCATCTTGTCACTAAGCAAAAACAACAAGTAAGTAAACAAATACACAACAGGTCTAAAAAAGAATTAAAAAAGGAAAATGTCAAGAATGAATGGAGAGCTGCTGAAATAGTCTGCCTGCAGGAGCGGCACCTCTGTGAAGCAAATCCAACCCTATGGCTATCTGCTGATCCAACCCTGATTGTGTATGGGAAACCTAAAAACCTTATCTTCATACAAGGCAACAAAACATGATGTCCATGAATGCTGTACCAGAAGCAAAAAAAAGTTTCTCTATAGTTGTAGACTAGAAACCTGCTTAGTGAAAGGTCACAGAAGCACTAAGTACATGAGGGGGAAAGAAAATGTGGGCTTCACAGTGAGTCAACGTGGTTCTAAATGCGGAATGTACCCTTGTTATTTATTGAACTGACAGTGTAATTTATACTTGTCTGTGTTTTTGGTGCTGACTCACTTCAGTCCAAATCAGTCCATTCATAATGTTTTGACCTGAGCCCGAAGCATATGTAGGGGCCTTATTGGCTCACACGTGTTTTATATAGCGTTTAAGAGTCCACTGGTGACTGCCAAAAACTACCCTTTGTTTTTTGCTTTTATGTTGTTAAAAAATATATATATATATAAAAAAAAAAGCTTCCTCCTTTAGAATTCCCTGCAATGTATAATTAAATTGATGAGAAGGCTGCGTTTCAGGCAAAGTGGATTAAAATTGTGTACTAAAAAAACATCGCTCACTCACACACCCGCTATTTTTTATTAAGACAGATTGATTCTGTGACCCATGAATACAATTTTATCTGCAAATCTGATGCCTATTAAACATTTTCCTAACCTTGTGCTATTATCGTACCATGTAATATTGTAAAGAGCCGCAGTGCCAAATAATGATTTATATGAAAATGATAGGATCAGTATCATGTATTTCATTAGCTCCACTTTTATCTACATAAAAATAAATCTCTACAAGTGTGATAAGCTGCTGCGGAATGTGAGGGTCCTAGTGCGCTGCTCAGTCGGCACATGTTTGCAGCAGCCTTCAGTATTCCACTGGCGGATGGGAAGTACAGATGTAGCAGTTTTAAACTTGAGTGTGATATCACATCTCTGCGTTATTTCATGTCTCAAAAGCCATTGAAAAAGTCATTGTTTACCATTGCCGGGCTGTTGCACTCAGCGGTTTTCGTGCAGCCGATGCTTGGCATATTTGGCGAATTGCGGACGGATCTCTGCCGGTCCCTATTTTAGTTAATCAGCTCTTATGGAGGTGTACAAACCTCCAGCAATGCCGGAATGCAAAGAGATCCGACAGGCTGTTCTCTGCCGGCTGTATAGCGCTAGTGGGAAACTAGCCTTAAAGGGGTTGTCTCACTTTAGCAAGTGGCATGTATTGTGTAGAGAAAGTTAATTCAATCCACTTACTAATGTATTGTGATTGTCCATTTTGTTACCTTTGCTGGCTGGAATCATTTTTCCATCACATTATAGACTTCTTGTTTCCTCGGTTACGACCACCCAGCAGTGGTGGTCGCTCTTGCACACTATAGGAAAAAGCGGCGACCTCTTTGGTGGCTGGGACCGCGGGAGCTCACATAAGCCACTGCTTTTCCCTATAGTGTGCAAGCATGACCACCGCTGATGGATTGCAGGGTGGTCGTAACCATAGAAACAAGCATTGTATAATGTGATGAAACAATGAATCAAACCAGTAAAGGAGTCAATATCTACAGTCACAGTACATTAGTAAATGGCCTGTATTAACTTTTTCTACATTATACATACCATTTGCTGACATGAGACAATCCCTTTAACAAGTGAAGAATTAAGATGGGGATTGCTACATCTGTATATAGGGGAGGAATGATTGCGGTTGTATTGATCATTGGAAGCACATCCCTATCCCTAATCAGGCAAGGCAATGTGATGCCAATAATCGAGCATCTTTTAGAAGGCAAGGAGCGCCATATTGTTTTTGTAGGGCAGATTTAGCTGGATTGGTTTTTGGGCACCATTTGAAGAGACCCTGAGGTACCCCTACAGTGGAAACCCCCAAAAAGTGACCACATTTTGGAAACTACACCACCCAAGTTTTTTTTTTTTAAAGGTGTATAGTGAGCAATTTGATCCAATAGGCGTTTCATAGAATTTATAACACTTGGCTGTGAAAATGAACTGGGGTCCTAGTGTCAGACTTTCACCTATCAAACATTTATATGTCATTTCCTATGGATTAATTGTACTTTGTACTGAGTACTGGGGTGAGTGGCGGCTTGAATTGTATCAGAGACGATTGCCGGCATTAGATGGCCGCTCTTCCAGTCCTCCTGCTGCTGCTTATGTACGAATTGCCACAGTGATGTATACGGCGCGTCTCTGCTGCAGCCAATCACATAGCAGTCCCTTTCTTAAAAGTGATATTACAAGTTATGATTGCTATATTTCAGGAGATGAAATGCAACTGGATGGGTTTTTTCTTCCTCTGGATCAACACTCCGATTATACAGTAGATTGTGCTTGATGGTGCTGTGTCATTTTTTTTATCTTGTCAACTAAATAACTATTTACATTATTGAATCAGAGCTTTCCTCCGAGCATAGCGACAGGAAGGGAATATATAATTATAATTATTTAGAGATACTGAAGATAAGTGAAAGACACAAATTAGGGGAACATTGTGTATGTGATAATAGAGAGAGAAAAGCCTTGGATGAATGCATTTTCCCTCTTTCACACGGCAGTGTTTTGATCAGTGATTTCTATCAGTCATCGGGAGCCAAAACCAGGAGTGGAGCGACACAGACATAAGGGCAAGATTTGAACTTTTTCTCTGGTTTGGACCCACTTCTGGTTTGAGCTGACAACTACTGATGGAAATCACTGACTAAACTTTGAAATGTGAACACCCAAATAGATGGTTGTCCAGCTTCACGAGTGGCCATTATTATGACTCGTGTATACACTGGTCAGCCATATCATTAATATTGTATGCCACTAACCGCTCTGACCTGTGCAGGCATAGACTCGACCAGACATTGTCCTGAGGAATCTGTAACCAATACGTTAGCAACAGATAGAAGTCCTGTAAGTTGTAGGGCCGCCATGGACAGCACATCCTATCCCTTAAAAAAGCCTCTGCCAGCATTATCAGCCCTATTAAACCAGGCATACTATCTGCTAGGATGATCATGCTGATTAAAGCTATACCTTTCTTTTGTGTGTATTTTAAACAGCTAAAGAGATATCAGATTTTTTTTTTTTATTAATATGCAAATGAGCTTGTTGAGGGCAAAGCTGTGTCCTAGCATGTACATATCATATACTCTACTTTCTATGCTTATAAAGCTAATACATATTACTGGTTTATTCACAGGCACAATATATTATTATAAAGAAGCCAGTAATATGTATTAGTTTATTCACAGACACCAGCAATATGTATTATCTTTCTAAGTATAGAAAATCTCAATTCTCAATATAGTAGTTATAGCTTTTCATTATGGGTTAAGTAAGGGGGGAAAAATAACAAAAGGAAAAAAAAATCTAGAAGTTTCTCTTAGGATTGGAGCAAACCACTTAGCTCCACGCTGCAGCCTTATCATATTCTAGTTTTAGAAAGCTAATACATATTAGGGCAGGTTCGCACTTTTGTTAGGGAATGCCGTTAAAGGTTCCGTTATAACAGTATATATATATATATATATATATATATATATATATATTGTATATATATATATATATATATATATATATATATATATTAATAATAATGGTTGCACCAGGTATCAAAGTATCAAATACCCAATCAATACTTTTAGACCTGGATCTATTTGATACCAGGATTTGCTACTTACTGATACTAGACTGCGCTACTGTGCACCCCCTCTCAGCACGTACCATGTTCTCCTCAGCAGCACAGTGGAGAAGGAGGCAGTTTCTCCCTCCCCACTGTGCCGCTGCTGCCGCTGCCACCAATGTGGAGATAGCGGGGAGGAGGAGGAGCTGTGGCCACGGCGCCACCAATGAAGATAATTAGCCTAGCCGGGTAATTCACCTACCCGGCACCCGAACTCTATGACAGGGCACTGCAATCCGTGGCAATTAACTCCTCAGGTGTGGCCCCTAAGGGTACTTTCACACTAGCGTTTTTCTTTTACGGCATAGAGTTCCGTCCTAGGGGCTCTATACCGGAAAAGAACTGATCAGTTTTATCCTAATGCATTCTGAATGGAGAGCAATCCATTCAGGATGCATCAGGATGTCTTCAGTTCAGTCTTTTTGACTTTTCAGGACGGAGATAATACCGCAGCATGCTGCGGTTTTATCTCCGGCCAAAAAAAACGGGCCACTTGCCTGAATGCCGGATCTGGCATCTTTTTCTAAAGGAATGTATTAGTTCCGGATCCGGCATTTAAATTGCTGCATTGACGGATCTGGTATTCAGGTCTGCGCATGCGCAGATCTTTAAAAATGTGAAAAAAATAAATACCGGATCCATTTTGCCGGATGACGCTTGAAAAACGGATCCGGTATTGCAATGCATTTTTTGACTGATCAGGATTCTGAGAAGTCAGAAAAATACCTGATCAGTCAGAAAAAATGACATGCTTTTTGTAAGCAACGGAACTGCCTGCCGGAATCAAACAACGCAAGAGTAAAAGTACCCTAAGGCCCCTTTCACACGGGCGAGTTTTCCGTGCGGGTGCGATGCGTGCGGTGAACGCACTGCACCCGCACTGAATCCTGACCCATTCATTTCTATGGGACAGTGCACACGAGCGGTGATTTTCACGCATCACTTGTGCGTTGCGTGAAAATCGCAGCATGCTCCTCTTTGTGCGTTTTTCACGTAACGCAGGCCCTATAGAAATGAATGGGGTTGCGTGAAAATCGCATGCATCCGCAAGCAAGTGCGGATGCGGTGCGATTTTCACGCATGGGTTCTAGGTGACAGTCTATTCACTGTATTATTTTCCCTTATAACATGGTTATAAGGGAAAATAATAGCATTCTGACTACAGAATGCATAGTATAATAGTGCTGGAAGGGTTAAAAATAATAAAAAAGTTAACTCACCTTCTCCTCTTGTTAGCGTAGATGCCGGTCTGTTCTTTAGCTGTGGCTAAAGGACCTTTGATGACGTCAGATCACATGCTCCATCACCACGGTGATGGACCATGTGATTGGAGCATGTGATCTGACGTCACCTCAGGTCATTCAGTCCACAGCTAAAGAACAGACCGGGATCTACGCGAACAAGAGGAGAAGGTGAGTTAACTTTTTTTATTATTTTTAACCCTTCCAGCACTATTATACTATGCATTCTGTAGTCAGAATGCTATTATTTTCCCTTATAACCATGTTATAAGGGAAAATAATACAATCTACAGAACATCAATCCCAAGCCCGAACTTCTGTGAAGAAGTTCGGGTCTGGGTACCAAACATGCGCGACTTTTCTCACGCGAGTGCAAAACGCATGACAATGTTTTGCACTCGCGCGGAAAAATCGTGCATTTTCCCGCAACGCACCCGCCTCTTATCCGGGCAAAAAACATGACGCCCGTGTGAAAGAGGCCTAAGGCCTCGTTCACACTTCAGTGTTTGGTCAGTGATTTCCATCAGTGATTTGTGAGCCAAAACCAGAAGTGGAGCCTCCACAGACATGAGGTAGAAGGAAAAGATCTGCTCCTGTTCTTTGTTTAGAGTTGCACCTGGTTTTGGCTCACAAATCACTGATGGAAATCACTGACTAAACACTGAAGTGTGAACGAGGCCTAAGGCTGGTTTCACACGGGCGTTGCGGATTTGGTCCGGGTGCGTTCAGTGAAACTCGCACTATTTTGCAAGCAAGTTCAGTCAGTTTTGTCTGCGATTGCGTTTAGTTGTTCAGTTTTTTCCGCGTGGGTGCAATGCGTTTTGATGCGTTTTTCACGCGCGTGATAAAAAACTGAATGTTTACAAACATCATCTCTTAGCAACCATCAGTGAAAAACGCATCGCACCCGCACTTGCTTGCGGATGCAATGCGTTATTCACGCAGCCCCATTCACTTCTTTGGAGCCAGGGCTGCGTGAAAAACGCAGAATATAGAACATGCTGCGATTGTCACGCAACGCAGAACTGATGCATGAAAAACAACGCTCATGTACACAGACCCATTGAAATGAATAGGTCAGGATTCAGTGCAGATGCAATGCGTTCACGTCACGCATTGCACCCGCACGGAAATCACGCTCGTGTGAAAGGGACCTAAGGGGTTAATAGTTATTAAATAAAAAGTAAAAAAATAAGTTTAAAAAACACCAAAATATTAAGTTTAAATCACCCCCTTTCCCAATTTTACATAATGATATATAAACAATAAAAAATAAACATATTACATATCGCCACATCCAAAAAAGTCCAAACTATTAAAATATATCTCCTATGCGGTGAACGCCATAACAGAAAAAAAACAAAAAACGCTCAATTTGCTATCTTGTAGTCACCTTGTCCCCCTAAAAAATAGGATAGGACTGTTCTAGTAAGGGCTGGACATAAAATTCGGAATGCACGCGCCTTTTTTGGTGTTTTTTTTTCCGCGTGGTATCGAGTATCATAAAACTTTTTCATGATATCGAAATCGGATCAAAATTTTGGTATTGTAACAACCCTATATATATTATTTTATTTAAGAGACATTCTGTTTTGATCTGTCATATTAGAAGTCTATGGGCAAGCATAATGGATCCGTCTGGTTTCTGTTATGCAGGACATAGCAGTGATATGAGGTGTAGTACCTTGTCTTCAACAATGTTTAGGTAGGTGGTGTTATGTTTCACCTGATGAAGTGGAGCCACAAAGCCTCTGGTTCAGATGATCAAGTCTTATGCAGCACAGACAAGGGGCCAGATTTATCATGACTCTGACAGCTCACTCCACTTTCACATATGGCTAAAGTCAGTTTTAGCCAAGTCAGATTTATGATCGCCCCTTTAAGACTGTAATAAATGTGGTTTGACGGTAGCAGTTTATCCGTCAGTAAGCAGCTTTACAAAAGTCGCACGTTTTTATGAAAAAGTCGCATGTTCTATTAAAAAGTCTCATAAGATAAGCATGGTCCTCACTGGAGTGAAGTTGCGACTTTTTTGCTACTTTTTTGCGACTTTTTAAAAAAGTCCCAATAGTAAATCTGTCTAGAGATTCATTTACATACGAAAACACGCCCACCTTCAGAAAACTGGCGAGCATAGTGCAGAGCAGAAAAAAGTCGCAAATTTGTGCGCAGTTTTAGCCTTTGGGACTTTTTTGCGACTTTTCCACTCCACAAAAGTGACTTTGCCTAATGATATATCTGGCCCATGTTATTCTGATGTAATGGGCTGAAATACAGATGCAGAGGAAGCTTTTGTGGTAGCTGAGTTGGTAGCATAGCAGTGCCTATGATGTAGCAGAGCTGGTGGTGACTCTGAACAGTAGATGTTACAGAGCTGATGGAGTAGTAGAGCTGCAGATGATACAGGGTTGGCGGTATAGTAAAACTGATCCAGAGATCCGAAGATTGTGCAGGGTTTATGGAGTAGCAATGCTGGAGATGGGCTGAGCTGATAATGATAATGTCACAAGAGAAAGTTATTTCAACTGTCTAGTTTTCATGTTATGGCTGACCGGTGTATGTTTATGTGAAACTATTTGGATACTGAGACTGATGTGTAAGTTTATACATCGCAGTAGGTGCCAGACAATATGTGCCTACATGCTATCAGAAACATATCTACCCATGGCGGCTAATAAAATAACCTATAGTCACAGGGTTCAGATTCATCCATTCTCATATGTGATATAATCCAAAAAGTTTTCTTTTTGTTTTGAGCACGATGGGGCTTAGTCTTGTACCAGTTCTCAACTAGAATACTGTACTCTCTGAGGTCAGTTAAGTTCCTTTGTAAAGCTTAAAATGTCACCAATTAAATGTCATCTGCTTACAACGGGCTGAGCTCAGAAAGGATGGCAATATGGGAATAGAGTGGATAAGTACTGCATAGCAGCTGGGCACAGTGACTGGGGGGCAGATGAAAATGAAGGGGTGAAGGGCAGGACAACATATTAAAGATGGGTTTATGCACAATATAACTTAGTTTTTATTATTTGTATTATAGTTTTTAGAAGATTGAGCAGATTAGGTTTTCTCGTTAAATCCTCTTGCCATATTCAAGCCCCTTATTTGATGCAGCTGTAAGATTTGCTTTATGAAATCACGTTAAACCCTCCAGGCTACTCGACAACATTGCTGTATTATCTGCAGTCACTGTTGTAAGAAATAACTGTCCTATGAATAAATAATTGTGCGACACTGTAATGGATTCTCTCCGTTATTTCATGCCACAAGACCTGGCTATCGATAACTAATGTGACTGGGATCCAACTAGGTGGAGAAAAGACAGATGAGTCACTTAATTCTTTTAAACATTATATGGCATCCTGACAGATGGAAGATGATTTATTGTTTGCATTGCCTGCTGTGGGAGTCTGCGGTGCACTGCACACTGAAACTTCAGCAGGGTGGATTGTGATCCGTCACACGAAAATAAAGGGAATGACTTACTGTATTTTCAAGAACATTTATAATGATCTGCTTTTGTAATAAGGGCATGTTCGGTAGTGATGAGCGGCAGGGGCAATATTCAAAATCGTGAGATTTTGCAAATATTTGGGCGAATATTCATCATATATTCGAGAAAATCAGAAAAATCACGATACGAAAATTTGCGATCAACATTACTCCTAAATTCAAAGATATTGCAGCCTTCTCATTGGCCCACAAGCAAGAAGCAGTTAGGGGTCATGGGTACTGATGAAAAAAAATCTAGAATATTTGTGATTAAAAACATATACGCTATATTCTAGATATTCGCGAGTTCTCGAAGTGCCAATACAAACCGGATTCCCCAAAAGTTGGGACACTAAAAAAATTGTGAATAAAAACGGAATGCAATGATGTGGAGATGGCAAATGTCAATATTTTATTAGTAATAGAACGTAGATGACAGATCAAACGTTTAATCCGAGTAAATGTATCATTTTAAAGGAAAAATACGTTGATTCAAAATTTCACGGTGTCAACAAATCCCAAAAAAGTTGGGACAAGTAGCAATAAGAGGCTGGAAAAAGTAAATTTGAGCATAACAAAGAGCTGGAAGACCAATTAACACTAATTAGGTCAATTGGCAACATGATTGGGTATAAAAAGAGCTTCTCAGAGTGGCAGTGTCTCTCAGAAGCCAAGATGGGTAGAGGATCACCAATTCCCACAATGTTGCGCAGAAAGATAGTGTAGCAATATCAGAAAGGTGTTACCCAGCAAAAAATTGCAAAGACTTTGCATCTATCATCATCAACTGTACATAACATCATCCGAAGATTCAGAGAATCTGGAACAATCTCTGTGCGCAAGGATCAAGGCCGTAAAACCATACTGGATGCGCGTGATCTCCGGGCCCTTAAACGACACTGCACCACAAACAGGAATGCTACTGTAAAGGAAATCACAGAATGGGCTCAGGAATACTTCCAGAAACCATTGTCAGTGAACACAATCCACCGTGCCATCCGCCATTGCCAGCTGAAACTCTACAGTGCAAAGAAGAAGCCATTTCTAAGCAAGATCCACAAGCTCAGGCCTTTTCACTGGGCCAGGGATCATTTAAAATGGAGTGTGGCAAAATGGAAGACTGTTCTGTGGTCAGACGAGTCACGATTCAAAGTTCTTTTTGGAAATCTGGGACGCCATGTCAGGAGGACAAGGACAACCCAAGTTGTTATCAACGCTCAGTTCCTTAAGCCTACATCTCTGATGGTATGGGGTTGCATGAGTGCGTGTGTAACAGTCCTACAGGCTCACCTGTGTCAGAGGACCACTGGCTGGAGGTAGGAGTGGAGCCCAGTGGCAAGGACCGCAGGCAGGTAGTAAGCGTGGTCAGACAATCCGGATGGCAACGGTGGTAGCAGTTCAGTAGGTAGGGATAAGGCAGAAGAGTAGTCGGTAGGCAGGCGGTGGGTCAGGGCAGGCGGCAGTAAGCGTGGTCAGACAATCCGGATGGCAACGGTGGTAGCAGTTCAGTTGGTAGGGATAAGGCAGAAGAGTAGTCGGTAGGCAATTCCTGGTCAGCAGTGGACTTCCAGCAGTAGCAAGAGCAACAGATGAGGAGAAGCTTGATCAAGGCTCAGGAGCTCAATAATCAGCAAGCTAGAGTGCAAGGGGCTGGACTTATATAGGGAAGTACCAGGTGTGGGGAATCAAGGGTAATGAGCAAGGCTTGGCAAGACTGAGGTTACATAATAGGTTTCAGGGAGGAATGTCCAGAGAGGATGGTAGCCTAGTAAGCAGGGCTACTGCCTGGGATGTGGCTGGTCACGGGTTCGAATCCCGACAGTACTCCCCCCCCTTCCAAGGTGACCTCCGGGCACCGCAGGGGCAGGCTTACCGGGGTGCCGTTGGTGGAACTCTTTTACCAGTCTGGGGGCGTGGACATTCTCTTCTGGCTCCCAGGAGTTATCCTCGGGAGGGTAACCCTCCCACCCAATTAGGTATTGTAGTCTTCCCCGGTGGATCCTGGAGTCGAGGATCTTTGCGACAACGTATTCTTCTTCACCCTGTACCCTCACAGGTGGTGGAGGGGGCGAGTGGCGGCCTGTGAAGGTGTTCTCCACGTATGGCTTGAGGAGAGAGCAATGGAAGACAGGGTGCACCCTAATGGAGTCCGGAAGGTCGAGCCGGAACGTGACCTCGTTGATTTGTGCGGTGATCCGGAACGGACCCATGTATCTTTGGGCAAATTTTTTGGAGGGGACCTTCAATCTGAGGTTCCTGGTGGACAGCCATACCTTGTCTCCCACATGGAAGCCCGGGGTGGGTTTGCGACGTCTGTCTGCTCCCTGTTTAAAGCGCCTCTGGGCAAGCTGGAGGTTGTCTATAATGTTCTCTTGTGCCTCCTGTAGGGTTGTTAGGCGTTCGGCCACTGCTGGGAGGGTGGAGGCAACGGGTAGGTGGGGAATGAACACCGGGTGCGAGCCTGTGTTAGCAAAGAAGGGGCTGTGCTTGGTTGAGCTGTGCTCAGCATTGTTGTAGGCGAACTCGGCCGTGGGGAGATGATCAAGCCAGTCATCCTGCAGGTGGGAGCTGAAACAGCGTAGGTATTGCTCTAGGGTCTGATTAGTTCTCTCCGTCTGCCCCTTTTGACTGAGGGTGGAAAGCAGAGGACAGGTTCACTTTAACCCCGAGCGCCAGGCAGAAGTTCTTCCAGAACTTTGAGGCAAATTGTACACCTCGGTCGGAGACCACGTCGTCCGGGATCCCATGCAGCCTGAAGACCTCTCTGAGAATAAGATCGGCCGTCTGTTTGGCTGTGGGTAGGCCTTTGTAGGGGATGAAATGGGCCATCTTGGTGAGACGGTCGACCACGACCAGGATGGTGTTCATCCCTTTTGAAGGAGGAAGGTCTACCACAAAGTCCATGGAGATCGAGCCCCAGGGGCGGGAGGGAATCGGGAGGGGTTGTAACAGACCCACGGGAGAGGAACGAGGAGTCTTATTGCGGGCACAGACCGTGCACGAGGAGATGTACCTCTTGATGTCCTCCTTGTATGTTGGCCACCAGAAGGAGCGGGAGAGAAGCTCCTGGGTCTTTCTTGTGCCAAAATGGCCAGCCACCTTGGAGTCATGGTTGAGTTTGAGCACTTCGAGCCGTGCGATTTCTGGTACATATAGTTGTAGGTCCTGATGAAACCAATGACCGTTCTTAAACGTAAGGCTGACATTGCCTGTGGGGTGGGAGAGGAAGGGGTCATTTTCATATCCTTCTTTGATTGTGCCCAGGAGTTCTTTAGAGTAGGTGGCCCCTACGACCCTTCTCTCGGGCAAGATGTTATTTTGGCCCTTGTTACTCTGTGAGGGCTCGGAAAACACTCTGGAGAGGGCGTCAGCCTTGCCGTTTTTTGATCCAGGGCGATAGGTGATGAGATAGTTGAAGCGGGAAAAGAATAGGCTCCATCTGGCCTGTCTGGCTGAGAGTCTCATAGCGCTGCGGATGAACTCGAGGTTCTTGTGGTCAGTTAGTACGATTATGGGGTTGGTGGCTCCCTCCAGCAGGTGTCTCCACTCGGAGAAGGCATCCTTGATCGCCAGTAGTTCTTTGTTCCCGATGTCATAGTTCTTAGAGGGGGACATCTGGCGGGAGAAATATGCGCACGGGTGTAATAGCATCCTCTCCCCTGTCCGTTGTGACAAAACTGCCCCCACCGCAGAGTCTGATGCATCCACTTCGACTGTAAATGGGAGCTCGGGGTTCGGGTGGACTAGGATTGGGGCAGAAGTGAAGAGGAGTTTCAACTTGGTGAAGGCCTCCTGGGCCTCGGGTGTCCAGGAGAAGGGGACTGCCTTCTTGGTGAGTTGGGTGATTGGTGCTATGACCTTGGAGAAGTTCCGGATAAACTTCCGATAGAAGTTGGCGAAGCCAATGAATCTTTGTATCTCCTTCTCGTTTTTCGGAACGGGCCAGTTCATCACAGCTTGGACCTTCCCCGGGTCCATACTTAGGCCCTCTGGGGAGATGATGTATCCGAGGAACTGAGTGGTGGTTCGCTCAAACTTGCATTTCTCTAGCTTGATATAGAGAGAGTTCTGTCTGAGCCTCTGCAGTACCCTGCGGACGTGTTCGCGGTGCTGCTCGAGGTCTTCAGAGAAGATCAAGATGTCGTCCAGGTAAACGACTACAAACAGATCCAGCATGTCCCTGAGGACGTCGTTAATGAAGTGCTGGAAGGTGGCGGGAGCATTGCAGAGTCCGAAAGGCATGACCAGGTACTTGAAATGACCATAACGTGTCCGGAAGGCGGTCTTCCATTCGTCCCCAGGGCGGATTCGGACGAGGTTGTAGGCCCCTCGAAGGTCGAGTTTGGTGAAGATCTTCGCTTCCCGGAGTCTCTCAAAGAGTTTGGAAATCAGTGGGAGCGGGTACCGGTTTTTTACGGTTATGTCATTAAGCTTTCTGTAGTCTATGCAGGGACGCAGGGAGGAGTCTTTTTTCTCTACGAAGAAAAAGGGGGCTCCCGCGGGAGAGGTGGAGGGCCGGATGAACCCCTTCCTCAGGTCCTCGTCCAGGTACTCTTTCAGAGCCTTGAGTTCAGGCTCTGAGAGGGAGTAGATACTGCCAAAGGGTATTTCGGCCCCGGGCAACAGTTCTATAGGGCAGTCGTAGGGTCGGTGTGGTGGCAGCTTGTCTGGAACTCGCTGTATTGAGGGGGTAGCAGATCCTTGACAGATAGTTTTGAGATGGTGGTGTCTTCGGGTGGAAGGACGGGTTTGTGGGAGCAATTTAGCGTGCAGAACTCGGACGGGAATCGTATGCAGCGGGTTTCCCAGTCCACCGAGGGGTTGTGGGTGGCCAACCATGGGATGCCCAAGATCACTGGGAACTTCGGGGAGGCGATCAGAGAGAAGTGGATCTTTTCACGGTGATCTGGTTCTATGAGGAGTTGTAGTTCGGTGGTCTCGTGAGTGGCCGGCCCCGAGGAGAGTGGGGATCCGTCGACGGTTTCCAGGTCAACGGGGGCTGCCTTGATTGTCAGTGGAATATTCTTTTCGCAGGCGAAGGTTAGGTCCATGAAGTTGCCTCCCGCCCCGGAGTCTAACATCGCTGAACAGGGGAGTTGTCGCCCCTCAATCTCGATGAGGATGGGGAATATGAAGTGGGATCCATGAGCCGCCGTGTTGTTATTTTCAGGGGCTGCTGGTGGGGTTGGAGTCCGTGGTTGCTCCTTTAGTTCCGTGACGGCAATAGTCTTTCGGATCTTATGAGGACATTTGATGGCAAAATGACCCGGCTCCCCACAGTAGAGGCAGAGGTTTTCGGCCAGCCGTCTCTCCTTCTCAGCTGTGGATAGAGACCTACGTAGAGCGTCGACCTGCATAGGTTCAGTTGCTGACCGGGGGTCGCGGTGGAAGAGAAGGAATAAGTGGGTCTGTGGTCCAAGGACCAGAGTCTTTCTTTCTTCCTCTCGGAGAGTCTTTGATCTATCCGGATGCATAACTGAATGAAGTCATCCAGATCTTCCGGGGCCTCAACTCTGGCGAGTTCGTCCTTTATTAATTCGGGCAGGCCTCGCCGGAATTGGCTCCTCTGTGCCGCTGGGTTCCAGGTGGTGTCCGTGACCCAACGGCGAAACTCAGCGGTGTATTCGGGCGACGGAGCGTCTCCCTTGCCGCAGACTATGTAGTCGCGCCTCGGCTGTCGCACAGCGGTTGGGGTCGTCGAAGACTTGGCTCATTGCGGTGATGAAGTTGTTTAGGTTGTTCAGGAGCTGACTGTTAGTCTCCACGTATGGTGATGCCCATGCTAATGCTTCATCCGTCAGGAGATTGACCATGAATAGCACCTTCTTCTTCTCGGTGGTGAAGGGGGCCGGGTACATCTGAAAATAGACGCGGCATTGGTTTAGAAACCCCCGATACTGACGTCTATCACCGCCAAATCTTGATGGGAGTGGCATGCGGGTGTCTGCAGCCGTGCTGCGGACGTCCAGGAGTTGCCTCTGTAGTTCAATAATCTCGCTCTGTTGTCTTTGGACTACGACTTGGAGCTGGGCAAATTTCTCCTGATATGTAGTACCAAATTCTTGAAGTTCAGAGACCTGCTTACGCAGAGTGGCCATTGCGGACTCCATAGTGTGGCTGATTATTCTGTAACAGTCCTACAGGCTCACCTGTGTCAGAGGACCGCTGGCTGGAGGTAGGAGTGGAGCCCAGTGGCAAGGACCGCAGGCAGGTAGTAAGCGTGGTCAGACAATCCGGATGGCAACGGTGGTAGCAGTTCAGTAGGTAGGGATAAGGCAGAAGAGTAGTCGGTAGGCAGGCGGTGGGTCAGGGCAGGCGGCAGTAAGCGTGGTCAGACAATCCGGATGGCAACGGTGGTAGCAGTTCAGTTGGTAGGGATAAGGCAGAAGAGTAGTCGGTAGGCAATTCCTGGTCAGCAGTGGACTTCCAGCAGTAGCAAGAGCAACAGATGAGGAGAAGCTTGATCAAGGCTCAGGAGCTCAATAATCAGCAAGCTAGAGTGCAAGGGGCTGGACTTATATAGGGAAGTACCAGGTGTGGGGAATCAAGGGTGATGAGCAAGGCTTGGCAAGACTGAGGTTACATAATAGGTTTCAGGGAGGAATGTCCAGAGAGGATGGTAGCCTAGTAAGCAGGGCTACTGCCTGGGATGTGGCTGGTCATGGGTTCGAATCCTGACAGTGTGTGGCATGGGCAGCTTGCATGTCTGGAAAGGCACCATCAATGCAGAAAAATATATTCAGGTTCTAGAACAACATATGCTCCCATCCAGACGTCATCTCTTTCAGGGAAGACCCTGCATTTTTTAACAAGATAATGCCAGACCACATTCTGCATCAATCACAACATCATCGCTGCGTAGGAGAAGACACCGGGTACTGAAATGGCCAGTCTGCAGTCCAGATCTTTCACCTACAGAGAACATTTGGCGCATCATAAAGAGGAAGGTGCAACAAAGAAGGCCCAAGACGATTGAACAGTTAGAGGCCTGTATTAGACAAGAATGGGAGAGCATTCCTATTTCTAAACTTGAGAAACTGGTCTCCTCGGTCTCCAGACGTCTGTTGAGTGTTGTAAGAAGAAGGGGAGATGCCACACAGTGGTGAAAATTGCCTCGTCCCAACTTTTTGGGGATTTGTTGACACCATGAAATTCTGATTCAACATATTTTTCCCTTAAAATGGTACATTTTCTCTGTTTAAACTTTTTGTTCTGTAATTTATGTTCTATTCTGAATAAAATATTAGAAGTTGCCATCTCCACATCATTGCATTCAGTATTTATTCTCGATTTGTATAGTGTCCCAACTTTTTGGGAATACGGTTTGTATTTGCAATAAAAATTAGCAAATAGAATATTCGCGATCAACACTAATTCTGTCAAGTGTAAGGGAGCTGTGCTACTTATAAAACGTATTTCCTATCCAGAGAATAGGTATTTGATACCTTAGAGAATAGGTGTTTGATCCCTGGGGGTCCAATCACTGGGACCTCCAGTGATCGCAAGAACAGTAGGTCTGCAAGTTTTACCAAACTACCCTATGAGAACACAGGGGGTAGCTTATTACCCAGAAATACACCTATATTAGGCGTGTTTAATGGCGCAGATCTGCAAATTTTCCCCACTCAAGCCAGGTATGATAAAGTGGGCTAGGCCTGGGCGGGTAAGGGGATGGGCTGGCAGACCTATCTCATTCATAATTTTCTAGGCCCGGTTTAAGCGTAGAAACTCGTCTAAATGTAAGCCAGCTAGGAAGCTGTCTTACATTTAGACTGGTGCTGGATGCGCTGAAGTTATGTATAGGCCGTCACCCAGAAATACATCTATATTAGGCGTATTTCTGGCGCAGATCTGGGACTTTTCCCCACTCACGCCAGGTCTAAGAAAGTGGGCTAGGCGTGGGCAGGGAAGGGGACGGGTCAGCAGACCCATCTCATAATTTTCTACGCCTGGTTTAGGCGTAGAAAATGGTCTAAATGTAAGACAGCTAGGAAGTGGTCTTACATTTAGAATGGTGCTTGTTCCGCTGAAGTTATGCAGAGGCCTGCACCTCTTCATAACTTCAGCGGATCCACCGCCAGATATAGGGGTTACACGCCAGTCTTAATAAATGAACCCCACAGTGTTTTCATACGTCCGATGTTCCATTCACTTCTTTGGGTCTTCTGAGTACAGCATTCTTGATGGTCCCATAGAAGTGAATTAAGCAGTGGACCTAGCACCGCTGAATTCTCAGGGGGCATTTTGGCTGCACTTGTGGACTTGTGTTCTAGGGATTGCTGGGGTCCCAGCTATCAAAACACTTCTTCCCTACCCTGTAAATAGGAAATAAGTGTTATTAGAGGGACAAGCCTTTTTTAGGGTACTTGCACATAATGCGGATTACGTGCACTTTTTCCACCCTGATTCTGGTGTGGAAAAACTGCAGTGTAAGGCCCCATGCACACTGCCGTGTGCGGGCCGTGGAACCGCGGCCTGGATCCCTCCTGAGAGCAGGAGCGCACGGCGTCACTGGTTGCTATGACGCCGTGCGCTCCCTGCTGCCGGCACAGTACAGTAATACACTGGTATAGATCATACCAGTGTATAACTGTATTGCGGCGGCAGCAGGGAGCGCACGGCGTCATAGCAACCAGTGACGCCGTGCGCTCCTGCTCTCAGGAGGGATCCAGGCCGCGGTTCCACGGCCCGCACACGGCCGTGAAACACGGCAGTGTGCATGGGGCCTTATACAGTATCAGCAACATGTAGATTAGCCAAATCTCATGGACACCCTGTTTTTTTTTTCTTTCATGCGGAAATTTACCTGCTATGTGGATTTTGAAATCTGCAGCATGCCACCCTTATCGAACCCGCCGGCAGCTGATTGCTATGGGTGCTGGGTTTAGGACCCCCATCAATCTGTTTTTAATGACCTATCCTGAGTATAGGTCATCAATATCTGTGGCCCGAGAACCCCTTTAAGCCTGAGGTTTTTTTACCTAGGTTTCTTAAATTAAGTAGCACGGTATGGAATAAAATGCCTAACTTGTGGAAGTAATTTGATGGAAAAAATTCTCTTAAGGTCCCTTGATTGATTTTATGCAGTTCTTGTGTTTGCTCTTAATGGAAGAAATGTGTAATGATTAAACCGATTTAAGAGTGCACAACTCTGAAATGAACAGTTAATCATGTTCCACAGGATGTGCAATCAGCATTAAATGAGTGTCTGTCATATTATTTCTATTCAAGGAGAATATTAGCCCATCAAGACCTTTTTGAAGTTAGCCTTAGTGGCAACAAAGAATGCTGCTTCACTCTTCAGATCATTAAGAACTAGAGCTTTTAGTGCTCTACACAGATGAGCAGGTTCTCAGAGTGTTACACTTAAAGCATTTACAAAGCTTAAACCAGGGCTATGCAATTAGTTGTAAAATGCATTCATTTACCCCTGTCACCCTCATCTACCGAATTAGACGTTTGAAATGTGATAAAATAGTCATACACGGTATAGAATGGGCACTGCTTAATCAGGATCTGTCAGCAGGAGATCCACTGTTAAACCAGGGACAATGCCTTAGAGGGCTAGCTCAGCTGAATGGAATGATCCTTTGCTTCATTGTGGAGAAATATAGTGTTTTTAATCATCCATATGCAGATGAGCAGTTAAGTGCACTGAGGGCGGACCCAAACCACTCAGTGCACCCTTGCTCCTCCTACTTCCTTTGCCAGCCCCTCTCTCCCTTTCTTGATTGGCAGGGCTAGGCTGGATGACTATGTTTTTCTGTACTATTTTCCCTCAGTCTGAGATCAGCACTGGATAATTAAAGGTGACCTATGACTGATATCTTCTAGGACAGGTACAGTATCGGGAATGGGATCTTATTGTATTGTGGACACTTGTTACTCACGGGGCTTCAAAACAGGCACATGAGCCCCACTTCAGCCATCTTGATGACACATAGTAGTGGATCTTTAGTGACCATTACATTTTGCAGTAAGGTGATTTCACTACTTCCAGGATATTTGCTCATTTATTAAGTTTTCTACGGGAATTTTTGTATTATTTAAAGTGTTGCGACAGGATATCACATATACAAAAACATCGTATCTTACTGCTATAACAGATAAGAACACATGTCTCTAACTCTCCTTGAATTCAGAGAGCAGAATTGGGCCTCATGCGCACAACCGTATTTTTAGTCCATGTCCGGTCTGCCTTTTTGCGGATTGCATGCCGACCCATTCGGTGTCACCATTCTGCAAATTCTAGAACATGCCCTATTGTTGTACATTTTCTGGACAAGAATGAGCATTTCTTTAATAAAATTGTGGCATGGACATGGACGTTATCTGCCTGTTTTGGTTTGCGGACCTCAAAACGGATACGGTCGTGTGTATGAGGCCTTAGAGGGAGCTTGTCACTTTGTCTATGGTGTCTGATCTGCAGGCAGAAGGTGAAGCTGTTTAGTTTATAAATAATGGTTCGCATTACTATGATTAATGGCCATGTGAAAACACACATTTACGTCAATGTCTATGTGACCGGTCCGTGAAGACCTCTGACGGCACACGTTCACATTTCACTGACAATGGGATTGAGGATGAAATAAAAGAAACTTTACCAAAGACCTCTTTTTATTAAAGGAAATTGCGTCTATACAGCAAATGGCACCTTACTGCTTGGCGCATTACACTGGTTTCCAAACCTAGTTTTCCTAAAACTAAACCTAGAGCCGTTTGGCTCAAATAAAAGTTAGTATTTTGCCTAATCTGACGTCATTGTGAAACCAGGGGTCACCGGGTTGTACAGTTGGAATCCCCGAGTCATGAAGTCACTGCTGACAGCCCACCTCACTTAGCATCCTGACGTCCGCACAAGCTGCTCATTGCACATTGAACTCTGTGCGTCACAGCTCACTCCGCATGCAAGCGAGAAGGGAGCATAGTGTTCAGTGCGCAGGCGCAAGATTTCGTAGGAGATTTTATTTTAGAAAAACTGCTTTATGGTTATTTTCAAGCAAACGAAGAATGAAACTAACGTGCCGAGCAGCAACGCGCCATTTGCCGCATAGGCGCAATCTAATGACAGGATCCCTTTAAGGGTGCTTTCACACTAGCGGTTTTGTTTTCCGGTATTGAGTTCCGTCACAGTTTTATCCTAATGCATTCTGCATTCCGTTTTTAGGACGGAGAAAATACCGCAGCATGCTGCAGTTTTCTCTCCGGCCAAAAATACTTAACACTTGCCAGAATGCTGGATCCGGCATTAATTTACACTGAAGTGTATTAGTGCCGGATCTGGAATTAAGGGTTCTGGCAAAACGGATCTGGCTTTCCGGTCTGCGCATGCGCCAACCTTTTAAAGATGCAAAAAAATTTATACCGGATCCGTTTTTCCGGATGACACCGGTGAGACAGATTCGGTATTTCAATACGTTTGTCAGACGGCTTGGCATCCAGATCAGTCTGACAAATGCCATCAGTTTGCGTGCGGATTGCCGTTCCGGCGATGGAATCCTCTGCCACAAGTGTGAAAGCACCCTGAGTAACTGGAATAAAATGAATCTATTCTCTCTGCTGATTAAAACGGCGGTGCTGCATAAAGGGTAATAATAGTAATATTTGTGAGCCGTAATTAATACACCGGAGGCTTCATTTAGAAATGCCTTTTGTCTTTCCGTAGAGAGAACTTGCCTAGTAAGGTATTTTGGTGAGTGACTTTAAGCAGCCGGTGACACACCATTTACAGAAACAAATGACTAGGTCAGATTAGGTCTATTGAAAATGCCCAAACCGCTTGCAGAAATTGGAGGGGGTTTTTCTTCTTCATTCATTGTTCTGCGCTATCTCTCTTTGCAGCAAGAACACAAGGACACATTTAAAGTAGTATTTTTTATTTTAGTTAGAAATTCTGCTGTGCGCAATGTGGGTAGTTCTGTTGGTCTGTAATAAAGTGCCATGCCAGTAAGCGCCTAAATATGCTGCTTCTGTGGGAGCTTGAATGAAAAATGCAGGACTGTAATCTTTAATAATTGCCTTTGGGCTACATGATTTACGTAGTTCCTAAACAATTATTTTAAAGTAAGTAAAGATGAGAATAAAAAAAACAAGACCGTGGTTTAGCTCTGTAGGAAAGCGAGATCTCGTATATCTGCTCAATGCCCAAACATACCCCGCGGCTCACGCAGGTAAACATATAAAAGTAGAACATATTTCCATTTTCCAAATGTTTTCAGAGACAGCTACAACCATTTGCATATCTGCAGGAGTTATTATATCCCTTTTCTTGCTTTTCAAAACGATTTTTCCTTTACTTGAAGAAGGAAAATAAAATAAAAAGGATTCTACAGGTCCTGGCCACCCATGGTTCCTTTGTAAGGCATACTCCTAAAGTAATATTAGACCTAATGCATTTCTCATACAATCTGCAATTATTTCGCTATTATAGGAAGACTTGTTAGCCACATGCACACAGTGCGTATTACAGGCAGACTTTCATTCCGAGAATGTGCAGTGAAATACAGTACAGTACCAGCTAAGTGGATGAGAATTCATTTTTGTTTAGCCCCAGCATGTCATTTGTGTGGCTTTTCAGTGCAGAAACGCAACAAAATCTGCATAAAGTACACTGCCGTATGCTTGTACTCTTAGGATTTATTTTTAATATTTTTTTTTGCATTATTGGGTTTTACAAGTCTTGAAAGCAAGGACAGAATTAGCATGGCAATGCACATGTGGTGACGTTGGTCAGGGTCCACCGGCATCTCGCCAGTGGGCACGACCGATGGAGTGCATGTCGTTCTGCCTGCTCCTTATGGTAGGCCGCCGCGCCTTCTGTCTACGGTTCTGTGCCCCCTTAGACTTTATTCACAAGTCAGTGAATCACAGGTGTGTGCTGTCCATGTTCAATGGGAAATAAATTGGTTATAACAGCAACCCAATGCATCTATATGTGTAGAGAGGCAGTACAGAACAAAGGAAACCCACAAATATTAC
Source organism: Bufo gargarizans (assembly GCF_014858855.1). Lineage (NCBI taxonomy): Eukaryota > Metazoa > Chordata > Amphibia > Anura > Bufonidae > Bufo > Bufo gargarizans. The sequence continues at coordinate 205,841,869 of NC_058083.1, forward strand.
TTCCATGAGGGACTAGGTGAAAAGGGTTAAAGTGACCCTGAGATTAGAAAGAAACATTTTATATTAGTTGGCAAATGGAGAGTACATTGTGCCCCCCATTTCACCTTTTTAGCAGTGGGTCTGCCGATTCTGGGGCTCCTCTTCTGCCGTCCATGGCAGACTACCTGATGCACACTGGTATGAGACACTTTCTGCTGCCATTGAATTAGTCACCACTGCTCATGTGAGGAATACTGGCAAATCTAAGAGCATGGCCGCACAAAAAGAAAAAACACATTAGGAGAAGTGGTGTGGTCATGTTGGATGGCAGAAGAGGAGCGCAGGAATTGGCAGAGCTGCATCCGAAAAGATGAAAAGACGACACATGGTATTCTGTTCATTCCCCAGTTGAATCTGTGACTTGAACCAGAAGGTCGCTTTAAGCAGTATTCTTCAACTCCAGTCTTCAGGGCCCATGTGCCGGCCATTATTTGAGAATATCCCACAGAATGAATGTCTGAGGTAAGTCCTGATGCATTGATACTAATGATATTACCTGATCAATACTAAGGAAATCCAGAAAACATGACCGTTAGGTGGTCCCTGAGGACTGGAGTTAAGTAACACTGTGTTTAAAGGGAATCTGTCACCAATTTTCTTCTGCCCCCATTTTTTAATCCTAATTGCCCCAGCGCATACGATTGAGTCCCAAGATTCACGAGTTCCCGCCCACCTGCCTCTGACCGTTTTTTTCCCCCATAAGAATCAGCAGAAGGTGGGCGAGGAAAGCCATGAGCTCATGAATATGGGGACTCATGGGCGCTCAAGCTTTTTAGCTCAAGATTTTAGTCAATTAAAGAAAGTGCCCCAGCATTTTGCTAAGGGGACCTGTCACTAGTTTAAGTTGCCCTTAGTTAGGACACCATAAATCTGGTGACAAATTCACTTTAAGAGAGAAAAAAGGTGGAGAGAGAGGCTGGATTTAAAGGGTGGGATGAGAAAAAAAGCTAAAAGGTGTGGGGAGTACTACTCATATTGAATAAAGTATATTTGTTGCATTTTAGTCCTTGTTAGGGTACTTTCACACTTGCGTCGTTTGATTCTGGCAGGCAGTTCCGTTGATCCGTGTGCAAATGGATAGCATTTGTTTCCGGATCCAGATGCAGATCCGGCTGACAAATGCATTGAAACACTAGTTCTGTCTCTCCAGTGTCATCCGGAAAAACGGATCAGGTATTTTTTTTTTTAAACATTTTTAAAGGTCTGCGCATATGCAGAGTGGGAAAACCGGATACAGTTTTCTAAAACACTTGGTACCGGATCTGGCATTAATACATTTCAATGTGATCCGGCATTCCAGCAAGTGTTCCGGAATGTTGGCTGGAGAAAATACCGCAGCATGCTGCAGTATTTTCTCCGGCCAACTACCGTAAGAGTGACTGAACTGAAGACATCCTGATGCATACTGAATGGATTGCTCTACATTCAGAATGCATTAGGATAAGGGTACTTTCACTTGCAGCAGAGGAATCCAGCAGGCAGTTCCGTCGCCTGAACTGCCTTACAGATCCAGCAATCCGGACGCAAATGGATATATTTGTCAGATGCATATGCATGCTTTTCGGTTGTCATCTGGAAAAACGGATCCGGTATTTATTTCTTTCACAGATTTGAAGGTCTGCGCATGCGCGGACCAGAAGAACGGATCCGTCAATGCGGAAATTTTTATGCCGGATCCGGCACTAATACATTTCAATTGAAGTTAATGCCGTGTATTTTCAGGATTTTTGGCCAGAGAGAAAACTGCAGCATGCTGCAGTGTTTTCTCCAGCTAAAAAAACGTAAGAGGGACTGAACTGATGCATCCTGAACGGATTGCTCTCCATTCAGAATACATTAGGATAAAACTGATCAGTTTTTTTCCGGTATTGAGCCCCTGTGACGGAACTCAATACCGTAAAACTTTTGCATAAGTGTGAAAGTACCCTTAAAGAGGTTGTCCCGACCACCTCCTGGCCTGGAAACCTGGCTGTGTATGAGAGCTAGGAAGTAGTGGTCGGGACTGTGTCTCCCAGCGTAGCACAGCAAGCTATGATATTTCCCTAACTCAGAAACCGCATAGCTTTCTGCTCTACGCTGTTTCAGTAGGTCTCATGCACGACCGGGAGGTGGCCGGGACTGTGTCTCATCTCACCTTAGTAGCGGCGAGATGAGACAACCCCTTTAAGCACTACATAAACTGTCACACAGATGAGTCCTTTCTTACTTTACCATTCTAAAATGAGTGGGTCGAGATTACCAACTGTGATAAAAAATAATTAAATACCGTAACTCTTGCTTTACTCTGTTGGCTGTTGTGAGTAAACGTTTTATGGTCATCTCTTACTTCTTATGTCGAGATATCTTGAATCAAGAGGAAAGTAAGAAATGACACATCTTCCAGTTCCACTATTCCCCTGTTCTCAAATATATCACAATTTCTTCAGGTATCATTCTTTATTTTCTCATTCCGTTTTTTTCTTATATTGAGGAGAACTTAACGATGTAGGAGACGAGATTTGTTGTACGCTGATAACAGAGCAGTGACATGGTGTGTGAGAATGATCCAAATAATGGCAGGAGAGGAGGAGAAACAAAGGGGAAGAGACAGAACCAGAGGTTGGACAGGCTGCTCTAGTTGCTTTTCGAAATGGCATCCAGGCTTGGTTTAAAAAATAGAGGAAAACGAGAGGAACCTATGACCCTGACATTTCCTCATATGTAGTAAATAGGATGGATGGTGTGACCGCTGAACTGCGATAAAGGTTGAATGTGACAGTGGCTTATTTGCAATCCATATTATCAAGGATGACATATATGTTTGTTAAAGGGGTTCTCAGAGATTTTGTAACTGATAACCTACGCTCCGGACATGGCCTGAAGTGAATGGGACTTTATGACCTAGGATAGGTCATCCGTTAATAAATCTCAGAAACCCCTAAATTAGGCTTGTTTAGTAGGTGTTACAGTTACAGGGCTGTGTTATCATTGCACTGATGTAAGGAGGACCTCACACCTCTTCTGACAGGTCCGTTTTAGTAACCACTTGCATTCCCCACGCTGTAAAAATTCTGGAGCATCCTTTTATTTTACTATGTGCCTTGAAAAGAGAAGAGTCCTGGTTATTCATAATCTCCTGCTCTCCTGCCCACCTGCTGATGATTGGCAGCTCTCTCCTAGAGTCAGTCATCAGCAGGTGGGCAGGGAGGGCAGGAATTCATGAATAACCAGGACTCTTCTTAGGTAGATTTGACTCTTTTCGAGGCCTGGGCTGCAATGATTATGATGTTGGTTCTCAGCAACCACTTACTTTTAGCTCATAAATGATACACCGCTGAAATCAGCATTTCTATCACTACTTTATACTGCCCTCAGTACGGTCAGCATAAAGTTGAGGACAGGTTCCCTTTAAGAAATTTCTAGAAGCAATAACTAAAGAATGGAACAACGTACCATTATTAGAAAAGATGCTGATGAATCTTTATTGCATGGAGAATAAAATGATTCAGTAAAACAGACGTTAGGAGAGATTACATTAAATAAATCAATTGCCATATACATGAACATACAGACCTGATAACGGAGCAGACTCGCAAACCTGCTGGAATATTTTCAGACTCAACAGGTTTTAACCATCCTTGTGAGTGAGTGCTGGTTACTGATACACGGAAGATATTCCTAAAATACATATGTGTTTGCTTACTGTCTGGCTGCATTTTGAAGAACTTGTCTGCTTTGTTTTACTGTGCAATGTCGTCATTCATGTCCACTTCCTATGTGAGTAGATACTGCCCTTCTGACTGTAAGGGGTCTTTGTTGTCTGCATAGCATTGCAGTGACATCGTTGGTAGCATTCCTTCAGTGGTCAAATAGAAATTGGTTTCGGTCACTATGCTGAGCTTTGGTTTTATAATGCTGTTCGAAGGTTTCGGGCAGTGAAATATAATCAAATATTTTCCTATTTATGATTTGCTCGCTTAACCTCCTAACAGTCACATTAAAATTGGAAAAAACCCTCCCGAAAAGTCACTTTTTTTATCGTAGATTTTTATACGGTATGTCTGTAAATATTGTTGACACATAACTCAGAGGACATGGTTGCATTTTTAACTCCTCAGCGACATAACTAATTTTAGCCTTAAAGACCAGTAACCTTCCCCCCTCTATGTTCCAGCAGTCATAGCTTCTTAATTTTTTTTCTCAAATTTTTTTATTTTGCCGTATGAGTTGTAGTTTTTTTTTAGGAACCATTTTGGAGTACATATTTTGTATTTTATGATTTTATTTTTGGGGATAAACAAAACTATTTTACCATTATTTTGTGGAATTTATTTACTGTATTCACTATATGTATACTGTATAAGTAGCATGATGACTTTATTCTATAGGTCAGTACAAATATGGTAATGACATTTATATTTATATATATGCTAGCAGAAGGATCCGGCTTCGCACAGGTATAGTTCATCTATTTAATTTAATGTTTGTGTATAAAAAATATATATTATATATAATATTAAAAGATAGACAGTATCCCCCTTAACAGTGACCTCTACAGCACCCTGCCCCTTAACACTGACCTCCATAGCGGACCGTCCCCTTAACAGAGACCTCCACAGTGCCCCCCCTTATCAGTGACCTCCACAGCAGCCCACCCCTTTAACAGTGACCTCCACAGCATCCCGCCCCCTTAACAGTGACCTCCACAGCGGCCGACCCTTCATTAGTGACCTCCACAGTACCCTATATCATTAACAGTGATTTTCACAACACCCTGTCCCCTTAACAGTGGCATCTCCAGCAATCTGCCACTTAACACTGAGCTCAATAGTGGACCGTCCCCTTAACGGTGACCTCCACAGCAGCATGCCCCTAGGGTGGCCAGAGGTCCGATTTTAGGCCAGACAGTCCGGCTTTCAGACTCCCTGTCCTCCGTCCGGCACAGGGCCTGGACGGACACAGTGAAGTTCTTTTGAACAGCTCACTCTCAGACAGCAGCACATACAAACCCCATATCTTAAGAGGACCTGAAGAATATATATAGGTATTCTTTCAGCTGCCCCTTCCCCGTCCTCCAGACTGAAGAGGGGAGGGCTACTTTAGTTACCCATATCTTGGGATTGGTAGCAGCTAGAGATATGGTTTTACATTCCAAGCTTTCAAATAAGACCAGAATCACAGCATTATCCCCACTTTATCGAGGATATAGCTGTTAGAAATCGGTATGTGTATATATAGTATTTTCAGGCCATTAGACGCATTGGACTATAAGACTCGCATAGGATTTAGAGCAGGAAAATAAAAAATATATTTATTTGTTTATCAGTGTCACGGTCACGTGACAGGTGTCAGAAGATCTAAGAGACTGGCTGCACGTGATGTGATATGACAGCTTCTTTTTGTTTCACTGGTTTCAGTTTGGTTGCTGGTAATGACCACACCTCTTGTCTTAGGTGTAGCTTAGTGGTCATTTACAACTCCCCTATTTAGTCTGGCTTCACCCATCATGCTATGCGGTTGATAGCTTCAGTTTGGTATTGGAAGTGCTGGTGTATGGTCCTCTTCTGAGTTCCTGCTCATCCATTTACTTCAGAAGTTAAGTGTTACTTCCCTTTTATATTTTGTTGTTTCCCCTCTGTCTTTTGTTACTACACCTCAGGGAGATGCTTGTTCATTCATATTGGAATGAACAGGTTGTTTCAATCCCAGACACTACTCCAGGGCAATTCAGGGTTTCCAGGGTCTCAGGTTCCAGTGTATAAACATTCCTACCCTCAAGGTCCAAAAAAACGAATACATGTGTGTTCTGACCTATCTTCTGGATAGGTCATCATCAGTATCCGATTGTGGAGGTTCGTGATCCTGGACCCCAGCTGTTCGAAAAGGTAGTGGCGCTCACAGTAGCACCGTGCCTTCTCACAGCTTTTCCTAGGCCAGTGAGTTCAGCCTCATGTGAATAAGACTGAGCTGCCATACCAAGCAGAGCCGCTATACAATGTACGGCGCTGTGATTGGTGAGCACAGAGAAGGCCGCGGTGCTCACAGGAGCACAGCTGCCTTCTCAAACAACTGATCAGCAGGGGGTCCCACCAATCAGTATTCAAATCTTGGAAAACCCTTTTAGAGTGATATTTCAGGATTAGAAAGAGATAATTCCCCCCCCAGAAACGGCTCCACTCTTGTCCACGGACTGTGTCTAGTATTACAGATTACCCCATTCTAGCGTAATAGAACTAATTGGTAATACCAGACACAACCTATGGGGAAAAAAGTTCCACAGTTTTTGGAAAATAACTATTTTTTCCCTACACCTTGACCACCCCTTTATAAATTAGCAATTTGTCCTCCTTTTTAGAATGTTCAACGTGAGATCAAAAATATCATCACCATCATCATGAGCCTAAAAAAACAACCTGATAAATATATACAGGTATTATGTAGACTTTGGGGGTCATTTGTCAAACTGAAATACGCCTAAATTAGGCTTATTTCAGGAGCAGATTGTGGCGCATTGGTTAGTTGCGCCACAATCTGCGACTTCTCCCCGCTCACACTAGATCTAAAAAAGTTTGTGTGGTGGGAAAGGGGATGGACCAGCAACACCTGTTTTAGATGTAGAAAAAGGTCTTGTTTACATTTAGAAGCGGCGCTGGATAGTGCCAAAGTAATGTAGAGGCCTGCACCTCTTTATAACTTCGGTGATCTACCGCCAGAGGCTTTATTAAGATCTGAGTCTAAAATGCCGGTCTTAATAAATGCGCCCCTTTGTTTTTGACTTGGTGTTTTTTAGATCGAGTTTGCTGCGACATTTTTACGACATCGGAGGTTCATCAGAATTGTTTGGTACAGGCTTCTTTATCTTATTCTTTATTGCACAAGATAACCTGCTAATTCTAAACAAAAGCAGAAAATGGGGCAACAACATTTGGTTTTGATTAGGTTTTGAAAACCAAACCTTTGATAAATAGAAGCTTTAGACGTCCCTGTTGTGTTTTTTATCTAATGTACTGTAGCCCCTGACACGAGGACTATCGGCTGCGAAATGTGCAGTTTACCTGGAGCAGTGGTCTGAGAATAAATGCCTTAGATGTGTCAAATGAAAGGCCTGTGCTTGGAGCACTCCTGAGTAATTACCGCACTTGTTTCAGTTGTGTCTGGAACAGCAGTAGAATCAAGGATATGCTTTGTGTGCATATATGCATGGAGAATTACCTTATGTAAAACATCACATTACGGTGTGGACAAAGAACATTTCTTTTTATTTGTTACAGGGACTGTGCTGCCTGAAGTTGATTCTTCTTTCCTTCGTTACTTCATTTGTGGATATTTTTCATGCTAATGGAGACTTCTGCAATCATTTCTGCATAATGAGGTAGACTAACTTTGACATGTTCGCAAATGGCGGAGAGTTGAGAAAGGAACTTGAAAGAAAGAACTAAAAGGAGACGGATTGCTTGACAACCTTTGGAAGTATAATCATGTCTTGAAAAATCAATGACATGCAGCCGTTCAAATTGATAACAAGTACATTTTCATATGCCTATAAATCAGAAAGGAACTGTGTGGGTCCTTGCAGATCTTCTCACCCTCCTGACATTTAGATGTTTGTAGGATGGTAAGCATGAGGGCAACTCTAATGCCTGGGTACCTCATATAGTTTAAAATGACCCCGCTCCTCGGCACCCGCATTGCTCCTGCTCCCCGCTGCATCTCACCGGCAATGCTAGGGAGGCTCGCCCCTGTTGCTGCCTGCTATTGGCTGACCCCCCTGTCGCCAGATGTTTTGATCCATGCAACGGGGAGATGCATCGGACACCATGCGGGGAGCAGGAGTGATGCGGGTGCCGGGGAGGAGGGTAAGTATAACCTATATGAGATGGCATTAGTGGGGACATTATAGGGGTTGGATAACCCCTTTTAAGTACAAGATGCATATAATAGATAAACCATGTGTGCTCACAAACTTTGGACATACAGTATAATGATTGAGGGTAAAGCACTGGTGTATTGGCCAGTGTACATGAATGTAACGGTCCGCATGGACTAAAATGTGCATGTCTCAATCAGTTGAATCGTTTACCAGACGATCATTCATTCAACGGTTGTTCAGACATCAACCTACTTCCATCCAATGTGTATGTACTGTAGTCTCCATCTTAATTCAAATAAAGGGGTTCTCTGGGCCTGTACCTAAAGTCTCTTTCTTCTAACTGGTGCTCAGAAGAGACATTGGGGGATATTTATATATGCCAACATGCTATAAGTGTCCAGATGAGAATACCCCTTTAGGTCATCAGTATGGAGGTTAAAGGGGTTGTGTCACTTCAGCAAGTGGCATTTATCATATAGAGAAAGTTAATACAATGCACTTACTAATGTATTGTGATTGTCCAAATTGCGTCCTTCGCTGGCTTGATTAATTTTACCATTGCATTATACATTGCTCATTTCCATCGTTACGACCACCATACAATGCAGCAGTGGTGACCATGCTTGCACACTATAAGGAGCAGTTCTGGACTTTCTGGTGTCCGGGACGATGCGGGCTCACATAGGATAGTCCATTTTCTATAGTGTGTAAGCACGGCCACCACTGCTGGATTGCAGGGTGGTTGTAACCATGGAAACGAGCAGTGTATAATATGATGGGAAAATGAATCCAGCCAGCAATGGAGCCAATATGGACAAAAACAATACATTAATAAGTGCCTTTTATTAACTTTATCTACATGATAAATGCTATTTGTTGAAGCGAGACAACCTTTAAGTGTATGTCCACTTTACCATTTTACAGCTTTCACATACAATTCCTCTACATAAAACATGTTATATACCCTTCATTATGTACATGTATCTGGCTCTGACCCTGAGTTACACAACTGGCACACACATTATATCGGTCACCATTTTTCAGAAGAGTCTGTAAGCCAAATCGAGCAGTGGGTCCAATGTATGGATCTTTCCATTCTAGTTTTTCTCTGATAGGTTCCACCAGTGGCGTACATAGAGAAGTAAGGGCCCTATAGCAAGGATCAAACCAGACCCCACACAGGACAGAAGGGTTTCTGCCTAAACCCTTTTCAATGACCCTTGGGCCGTTTTTTCACTGCCTCATTTGCTAAAAGTTGTTCCTTTAGAGCAGGCATGCTCAACCTGCGGCCCTCCAGCTGTTGCAAAACTACAACTCCCATCATTCCCGGACAGCCGACATCTATCAGCCTACAGCAGGGCATGGTGGGAATTGTAGTTTTACAACAGCTGGAGGGCCGCAGGTTGAGCATCCCTGCTTTAGAGGGTAGATTCCTGACCAAGTTTTTACCTCCAGTAGAAGAGGAGATGATCTCAACTGGGCCCCCTCTTGCCTTGGGCCCCATAGCAGTCACATGGTCTGCCGCTATGGTACAGTCCTAAACAAACGTTTAAGACCACTTTAAAAATGGCAAAAAATCATATTTAGCATGGCTGGATCTTAACAAGGTTCCAAGTAGAGCTTCAACATGCAACAAGAAGAAAAAGGTGAATAGCAGTAAGGAGCAAAGCCTGTCTCTAGTCTGTATCCAGTTCATAATAAGGTCCATCAGGTTTTCACTTTCCATTACATTCTGACAGCAAAATAACACTGCAAATGAGACTATTAAGGTCCAGAAACCCAGAGTATTGGTGTCAGCGGAAAGTGACATCATGGCTTTCGATTTTTTACAGTTGCCATGACCCAAATGACTTATAATGGAGAAATAGAAAGCCAGTAGAAGAGATATTATGTGAACAGAGACTAAGCGTGCATTAGGGAATTGCCTGAGCAGTGTTCTGTACAGAGCTCCAGTACATTTGCTAACCCTGGCTCTGCTTGGAAGGTACTTGTATTTTCCAGAAGAAATTGACACTCTGTTCATGCAAAGCTGATTAACTTTAAATACAGGCATATTTTTCAGTTTTGGAAAGTTTCTTTCCTTTTTGCCAGTCCATTTCACCCATTCCACACCTTGTAATTTAGCTCTGCAGGACTAAGCATATGATATATTATCTCTCTATAGCTAGTGCAATCACATGCTCTCTGCTTGATTAACCTTTTCTTTTTTTTTTTTTTTGCATCCTTTTTCAATAAATACATTCTCAATAGAGTTGAGGTTTTAGGAGAAATTTCACCCACTGTACACTAAAATGGAAATAAGGTTGTCAATTTGCATTCTACTATATTTATAAAGGGCCTGTCACCTCTGTCTTTTTTTTTGTAAATAACTGTATTCCATATGAGATGACAACTCTGGAGCATTTATTCTTATAACTGGGGATTCATTCCTCTATTATTCCTGCTATTAGTTTATTAATAGTACAACAGGGTGTCCTTGTCCAGTCATTGCTGCCAGGGTCGGACTGTGCAGGGTCATATCCCCAACTGGTAACTCCCAGATGAACCTTTATTCATAAACTTATAGCAGGAGTTATAGAGGAATGGTGTTACGGTTCCCATTTCATGGGAAATGCCAGTTAGTAGAGCAGGCATGTCAAAAGAGGTGGCTGGTCCTCTGTAAAGGGGGTTTCCAGGATTTACCTATTGATGACCTATCTTTAGGATAGTAGGATAGGTTATCAATACCAGAGCTGCAGTGGTCCAGCTGTGAAACCAGGCACTGGAGTTACACAGCTCCACATATTGTGTAGTGACTCTGCCTGGCTACTGCAGCACTTGTCCCTTTAAATGGTAGAAATGAGTAATCTCTGTTTTAGGCCCCTTTCACACGAGCAAGTTTTCCGCGCAGGTGCAATGCGTGACGTGAACGTTTTTCTCACATCAGTTCTGCGTTACGTGAGAATTGCAGCATCTTCTATATTCTGGGTTTTTCATGCAACCCTGGCCCCATAGAAGTGAATGGGGCTTTAGTGAAAAACGCATTGCATCCGGATGTAAACTGGATGCAGTCCGGATGCGATGCGTTTTTCACTGATGGTTGCTAGGAGATGTTGTTTGTAAACCTTCAGGTTTTTTTTCACACGTGTGAAAAACGCATCAAAGCTGATTGCACCCGCGCAGGAAAAATCTGAAACACTGAACGCAATTGCAGACAAAACTGACTTGAGAAAACTTGAGAAATGGTTTGAGTTTCGCTGAACGCACCCTGACGCAATCCGTATAGTTCGTGTGAAAGAGGCCTTAGGGCTGTTTCACACCAGCGAGTCCATTGCGGGAATCGCGCTCCGTGTGTGAGTGTGATCCTCCGCTGTGGACTTGCAGGAGCGCACGGCATTATCATGGTTTATAATGCTATGTGTCTCTGCTTGGTCTTATTTCCACAGAATCCTAGTGACATAACGCTGTCAGTATGATTCTATAGAAATAAGACCAAGCAGAGACACATAGCATTATAAACCATGATAATGCCGTGCGCTCCTGCAAGTCCAGAGCGGAGGATCACACTCACACACGGAGCGCGATTCCCACAATGGACTCGCTGGTGTGAAACAGCCCTTATAGTTTTTATGGTGTTGCGGTCTTTGAAAATTTTTGTCCTAAAATTCATCATTAGACCTCAACTATTATTAAAGGGGTTGTCCGGGTTCAGAGCTGAACCCGGACATACCCTTATTTTCACCCCGGCAGCCCTCCTGAGCCTGGCATCGGAGCATCTCATGCTCCGATGCGCTCCAGTGCCCTGCGCTAGATCGCGCAGGGCACGGGCTCTTTTGTTTTCAATAACACACTGCCGGGCGGTAACTTCCGCCCAGCAGTGTGTTCGGTGACGTCACCGGCTCTGAGGGGCGGGCTTTAGCTCTGCCCTAGCCGTTTTACTGGCTAGGGCAGAGCCAAATCCCGCCCATCAGTGCCGGTGACGTCACCGGGCTGCCTGTCAGCCCCATAGAGAGCCCGGTACGTCACCGGAACTCAGAAAAATGCCTTTGCCCTGCGCGATTTAGCGCAGGGCAAAGGAGAGCATCGGAGCATGAACTGCTCCGATGCTCATGTCAGGGGGGCTGGCGGGGGGAAAATGGAGGTATGTCCAGGTTCAGCTCTGAACCTGGACAACCCCTTTAAAGTAATTTTTCAAACTTATAAAAATACAGAAATCTACCTAAATTTGCCAGACTGCCAGGTGTTGCTACTATAGCTCTGAATTAGTTTTTTTGTTTTTTCATTATCTTGCCCAGCTCCGCAGCACATGCTGCCATGGTTTTCTCTGGATGGTATTACCACTATGAAGGACTACAAATCCCATCATTCCTCACCCCTCTCAGACATTGCTTCTATTAACAGGGGCCGGTGTTCTGTGAAATTTCCCTACCGTCTTCACTTCCTGTTGTGACACAGCCGCACTGGACATGACATTCCCAGCTTTGGAAGGAGGTGTGCCGCGCCTCGCAGGCGCACAACAACGGGGTAGGGACACCGGCCGACACTGCCCATGCGCCGGGAGCCTCAGCAGCGGTTAGAGAGTAGGTAAAAATTACGGGCCAATGCGCAAGCGCAGCTAACTACTCCCGTCGGGATACACTGCGCATGCGCACCAGCGGACAGGGAAATGTCTTATACCGAACATCCATCTGATCACCGCGCGTGCGCAGTGTGGGGTAGGGAGATCTGATGGCAATTTATTCTGTTAAATCTCCCTTTCACTCACTGCGCATGCGCGGTGTCTGATCATCTGGGGCCAGCTGAGAGGTAAGGCGCAAGGGCGTTAGGGGGCCCCTTCTCCCCAACTCTGGTGTGAAATTTCCCTACCCCGTCGTTGTGTGCTTGCGCAGCGTGGCACACCTCCTTCCAAAGCTGGGAACGTCATGTCCGATGCGGCTGCGTCACAACAGGAAGTGACGAGGGTAGGGAAATTTCACGGAACACCTGCATGCAACTTTATTACAAGGGATAAGCTGGTGCTGTAATTACTCTGTGTTCACAGACAGCGCACCCTATGCTACTGAGACTCTGCTCTGCTACTTACACTGTGCAGTCTGCCATGTGCTGTCTAGCAAGTGATGCATGCAATGCCAGGGAGGAATAAAGATAGAAGGCAGAGAAGAGGAAGGTTGTGTTAAGTACTTCAGGGTATCATAAAATGGAGATAACCATGTATTCGCACAATAGGAGATATACAGTATAACAAGCTTGGTTCTATGAATACATGTGAGACTGGTTTACAGAGGCATCTCAGCTACAGACAGTACATCACTGATTCGTACTGTAAATCCTACTGCATTTAACCCGTTTACACATAACTTTTAAATATTGTAATATTCATTTTTATATTAAAAGAAAAGGCTGTGCATCTTATGCTAAAACATGGATGGATTTTACCGTATGTAGTACAAGCAAATAGACATGCGCTTAGTATAAAGCTAGGTTTGCAATACAGATTTCTAATTAAAAAGATTGGGGGATCATTTATCAAATCTGCTATGTTAGTTTTGTGGCATAAAAAGTTTCAAGTGATGCCCATTAATGTTGAGCGCGAATATTCTAATCGCAAATTTTTTTGGCGAATATCAGCACTTCGAGAATTCGCGAAGATCTAGAATATAGTGCTATATCTTCGTAATTTCTTTTAATTATATATAGCTGCTCTTAACCCTTATTATGCTATCTATCATCCATACCTTTTTTTTTTTGTTATTGTGTTATCTATCATTATTAAACTTTTATTATAAGTATTTTCCTACCTATCATTAATAATTTATTTTTATAGATGCTATATTATTTTATTTTTTAAATAAATTATTAACTATAACACACAATAAACAACATATAACAGACAATCACGCAAAGGCTGTATGCCAAAAGCCGGGTATGTGCAAGCCAACAACCTATCCATGAGACAGGTACAGTCAGCATACCTTACAATGGCAGCCTTGTGTACTATGAGACATATAAAACCAGCTTTTTTTTTTTTTTAAATAGTCCGAGGAGCATCATTTCTCATGTCCTAACATTATATTTAATAACCTTTCTATACTGCTTTGTCATGTAAACACATTTGCATAAACTTGGGCATATGGGAAAGACATGCAAATTAGCAGAATCTTCCTTGTTTTTCAGCTGAAACACTATTTGCACAAAATTTGGCGCAACCTCACAAGCAAAGACATCCACAAGATGTGCGATAAATGTTTTATAGTTGCCTGATAGGTGCAGGTTCCCAAAAACATCCATCCTATTCTGTTTCAAATTGCAATCCAGTGGATAAAAAATTGTGTTCCGGTTCTGTGCTTCTCATTTTTATCGTCCTTTCCAGACTTCAGATTATGATAACAGTAAGTTTAATGAAGAGGAGATGGAGCGTAGACTGGATGGTATAAGAAACATAACCTTCCCCTTCTGCCTCACCTGTTCCGATACCAAGTAAAATATTGTATTTTTAAAGAAGTCGGCCCACAAATTTAAAACTCCTTGTAATTCCTTATCTGCTTATCTGGAACACATTCTTCCCTTTCTGTGGGTGGGCAGTAGCTCGTCAAGCACCTGCATCTCTCACGAAGCAATGCTATTAGCTCTTGTTAAACCGTTCCTCTCCTGCATAGAAAATAGTCCCTCACATAGAGCCCCAGTGTTAGCCCGGGCATCTGCGCCAAGCTCCCTCTTTCCCTTATCTGCCATGCAGCAGGTAGCTTAACTGTTGTATCTGTGCTCCATGACAGAGTTTACTTCCAGCTGGAGATCTGTACTGTTTCTTAGGGCTTGCATGGGTGAGTCTCTCCTCACTTGTGAGGCAGCACATACTCGCCCTCTGTCTCACCAGCTTATGGCTGGATTGCAGGAAGTATTTAAAGGTGCTTCCTACCACAGGAAGATGCCTGAGCAACTCATGGTCACTAGCTTGTCAAGTTCCAAGTGTGAAGGTATTTTTAAAGTTCTGCTTTGCTGTGTACCGGACCCTGCTTTTAGAATTATCGGATTCTGCCTGTTTGCCGCCTGCCTCTGAACTCGGACTTTGTTCACGGACTTTGCTTGTTTGCCACCTGCCTCTGACCTTGCACTTTGTTTGCAGACCTTGCTTGATCGGTGCCTGCCCTGACCCTGTACTTCCTGACCACGTACTTCCCCTTGGTGCTTGCCACTGACTCGGGGACTGCTCTGGAGTGGCACCTGGCAACTACCCTAAAGGCCAAAGCCTATCCTCACCATCAGGGGCTCTAGTGCAGACCAGGTTGTTGCTTAGTCACGCCCCTCCAGAGTTTAGCCAGGCAGTGGCTCAGTGGGTCCACACCTGCTTGCATAACACCCAGAGATACATATGATGTGTGATTGACCCCACAATTTCTACATTTTCTCCACTGTCTAGAGAGAGATGTAACTATATACATCTCTTTATATATATATATATATATATATATATATATATATATGCCCATTTAGAGAAAAAAAACACTCAAAACATGTACTCGTGTTTCCTTGTTGCCCCCATACATTATAATGTCTCCTTGATGCCCCCATGCAGTAATCTCTCTTAGTTGCCCACCAAGAATAGGTTCACCGTTCCCCCCAATTCTGATGGAGCGGATGTGCCCCTGCTTCTCTATTCATTCTCTATCGGCGTGCTGGAGATAGCAGTGATCAGCCATCTTCACCACCCCTTTAGAAAATTGGACATCCTGGCGGAAAACCCTGATAAGTGGGTTCTTGAGAGTGTGCCCATTATAGGTGCACATTGTCAGGGAGGGAACCTTGGCATCATTAAGATGCCTTTCTGTCAAATAAAGCATTGGGGTTAATTTACTAAAGACTGGCGCTTCCCATATGGGTCTTAGTCCCTATACACTACAGCCATATTACCGCAGCCCCAAGAGCACAGTGACTGTTCTCAGCCCCGGCCTGTCTGTGCAGCAGCCCCCAGAGTGCAGCGGCTGTTATCCAGCTCCGATCTCCTGGCTCTGGGGGTTTACAGCCACTAAATGCCATTTCTTTGTGACCTAAAGGACTTATACCCCCGTGACTAGGGTTGTCACAATACCAAAATGTTGATTTAATTTTGGTACCATAAAAAAGTAATGCAATACTCGATACCATGCAAAAGAAAAATGAAATGCTAAAAAAAGTGTATAATAGAACAGTCCTATCCTATTTTTTAGGGAGAAGGAGACAAAAAAAATAGAGAATTATGTGGTTTTGTTTAAAAAATTCTGTTACAGCGTTTACCACATAGGAGATATTTTTCAATACTTTAATAGTTTGGAATTTGTATCATGAGGTTAATTACATTCATTGGTGGCGCAGTGCGCCCCTCCATACCCCAGTATGTAATACGGCCGGCACCCGCAGTCTATATTTGTATCATGAGAGTAATTCTCATTGGTGGCGCAGCGGCCACAGCCCCTCCCCTCCTCCTCACTATTACCTTCTCATTGGTGGTGCAGTGGCAGCGGGATCACAGTGGGGAGAGATTCTCTCCTTCTCCACTGTGTCGGCTGTAATGTGCGGCAGATGTTTTAGAGGCATTCAGCACTGTGTCGTGCGTCTGCGCCTATGACATCACTAAAATACTGCGCTAATTAAAAAATGGCGATATCGCCATATTGCCGTTTCTTAATACCGCGGTATATCATTAATACCGGTTTTTGCCCAACCCTAACTGCAAGGAACTCCGGCAGGCTGTTCCAGCGGGTGATCGGCCTGTCGGATCTGTGCTGCCGCTAGTGCACGCGTGCCCCCGGACTACCACTCCGACACCATTGACATGTTGTACTTTTATTCCGTCCGCCTCTCGGTATGTTTGCCGTGCTGCCGCCGTAACTCGAGCCCGCCCCCATTATAGTCAATGGGGCCGGAGTGGTAATCCGGGGGCACGCATGCACTAGTGGCAGCACAGATCCGACAGGCTGTTCACCCGCCAGAATCGGCTGCCGGAGGTCCTTGCCGCTAGTGTCAAACTAGCCTTACTTGTTTTTCTGCCAGATCACTACTCCAGCACTGAGAAAGGGAGCAGGGAAACTGAGCATGTTAGTCCACCTCTGATTGCAGGAGAACGTGGACCAGAAACAAAAATAGCAGGGGGCGCTACCAGAGAGGAAAATATAATGTACATAAAAAAGAACAATATTTTTATTGCATGTATAGTGCAGTAGTACTTAATTTTCAATGTTCGATTCACGTAGTAAAAGCTTTCATGGGATAATCCTTTAAAAACAAAGGTCTGTTTTTTGCCATTGCAGACTCACTCAGTTTCCTTTCTGTTACTGTTTTTTTTTTCTTTTCATTACTAGGTATAATGTTCTAAACCAGGTACAAAACTGACTTTATGTTTAATGCAAGATTGTAAAAGAACATTGAGGACCACTAATACTATTTTAGAGGTAAAGAATAGGGCCTGCGCCAGGAGATAAACAAATGAAGGCAAGTCTGTCATATCTCATCCCTGCTAAAAGGACATCTATCTCTGTGATAAGGGTTCCATTAACTGCTGTCCTGCGGCTACAGGGAAACGTTCCATTTTACTGCACTGTTATTTTCCGTAACCAGAAGTAGTGACCTATATTAGGGCTGGAATTAGTGTAAATGCTTTGTAGCTTCTCATGGGTATTTGGCCCTAACCCCTGAGGGCATAAAATGTAATTATACAAAGCTTTGCAGGAGGAATTCTGGGAATTTGATCGGTTGGCTTTTCTTCTGGTTTCAAATGATGCATACACCTTCACATTCTATTTTAGATGGATTTAGATGGATACAATATGCTGCTATTCATCATAACGCGCAACGTGTGTTTTTTTTTTTAACTTGTAAAATGGATACAAATGATTATCTGATTCATCCAACTGATCGTGATGGAGGCAGCTTTTACACAGTGGATAAAGGCGGGGGGGGGGGTGTAGCTATAGTGGAAGCAGGGGAAGGGTCTGCTGTGGGACCTGAACTCACAAGGGGCCCACCCAGGAGGAGGACTAAACAATTTTATTGTCCTGGCCCCCTCAGCAGTATTATACAATGACATTGTATGACAGTATGTGCTTGTAGGAAATGGACAGAGCGGCTGCCTGGCCTGGTCTGAGAGAGTGATCTTGACTAGCCACAGGAGTGGGGGCTGCATGTTAGGAGGGGATTTCTGGGAGGGCCATTCAAAAATGTGCTGTGGGGCCAGTCATTTCTGATTACACTAAATGTGGATAAATGTGTGGCTATGAATGATCTGACTATCAACATTTGATTGTATGTCGTAAACTATGATACGAAGATACTTTTTTTGTTTGTTTGTTTTTTTAGTAGAAATTAGTAGAAAATGTGCAATTGTAATGATGGGTTAGCACAATTTGTAGTAAATAAAATAATTTAATGTTGCCCGAAACTGATAATTATATCACCATATAAGCCTTGAGTCTATTACTTGCCCTAGGGTGGATTAGCTAAAAGTGGCTACCATACATCAACATGTACAATATCCCACAACCTGGCTATTGTCAAAGAGGACTGTTGTTTGTAGGGTTCCTGCACTAAAGGACTACTTTAAAGTGAATGACACAAATTAGCACTATTTGGGGCTGGTTAGTTTCCAATATATCTTTATATTTTCATAGATATGTAGTATATTGGGGTACACATTTTACATGCATTTATATTCCTCAATGTTCCTGTAACATATATTCAAGGCCTCCATTGCCAGAGGTAGCAAAGCTATCCCTGAACTTTATGGGTCTTCCATCATATATTAGGGTACTTTCACACTAGCGTTTTTATTTTCCTGCACTGATTTACGTCAAAAGGGCTCAATGCCGGAAAAGAACTGATTAGGCATATGCATTCTGAATGGAGAGCATTCCATTCAGAATGCATCAGGAGGTCTTCAGTTCAGACTTTTTGAATGATCAGGCAAAAGATAAAACCGCAGCATGCTACGGCTTTATCTCCGGTGAAAAAAACTGAAGACTTGCCTGAATGCCGGTTCTGGCATTTTTTTCCATAGGAATGTATTAGTGCCAGATCCGGCTTTCAAAATCTGGAATGCCGGATCCGTGCTTTGGTCTGTGCATGCGCAGATCTAAAAAAAGGTGAAAAAAAAGACTGATCCGGCATTTCAATGCATTTTTCTGACCAGGTATTTTTAAGACTGATCAGGATCCTGATCAGTCTTATAAATGCCATCAGTTGGCATACGTTTTGCCGGATCCGGCGACAGAACTGCTTGCCGGATCACTCTGCCGCAAGTGTGAAAGTAGCCTCATGGTAGGATGTTTGCACTTGCCCATATAGGCTTCACTTTGTCGGTCTGTAACTCAAATGCTGATTGGTATTACCAAAACGCTCAGTTTTTGTTTAACCATTCCATCATACATCTATAACTATTCTGCCTTAACTAGGCTTCCAGCCGTACAGCAGTTGTGATTAGCTTGCCCACCCTATAATAATAATGCCCCTGTCTACACAGTAAAGCTAATAAGGAAGTAACTGCTTTTTGTAACTGCTCTTTTAGCCAGTGTGAAGATTTTATTGTCACCTTAAAATATAAAAGAAGACCAGTCATTGTTTAACAAATGTAAAATAAAAACCTGATTCAAATAATTTGACCTTTTCTGGTATATATCTACTTTGAAAGTGTAACAGTTTTTCTTTATTGTAGTATACATAAGTGAGTTTTGTAAACTTTAATTTAACAAAGCCTCTAAACCAAGGGTGGACAACCTGCGGTCTGTATGTGGCTGCAACCACCTGGTCTTAGACATAGTTATTTGTCTGGGGGCTGCTCACATCTATTCTTCGTGTCAGAAAAAAATGACATGGTACTTTTCTGGGACCACCATATATTTTGATCCCTGTTTGGTTTCCAGAAAGGAGTAGATGAAATGGAGTGGTGGCCATTCACATGTTTGGCTACCTTTTTTTTATAAAGTTTATGGATGTAGTAAAACACTGTTTTAGCATCTCGCATAAACTACAATGGAGAGAGGCAAACTTTCTATAGTGTCACCTGGGGAGAAGGGGTTCCCATTCTCTCAGTAGGTGGCAATCTGTAAATTGGAGCCAGCATGCAGACTTTTGATATGCCACAAATCTCTCAGATGAGCTTTGCTAAAGAGAATTTGTCTTCAGCTGTACGCTGAATACAGACACCAGTAACATATAGAGACAGGCATCGCAGTCTGTCTCTCCTCTCCCTGCCTGCTACGTTCTTACATCTGCAGTATACAAGTCTGACTTTTTAAGACAAAACTTCTACAAGTGCCACTTGGGTAACACATCACCAGTGCGGCCAGCAATTGGCTGTAGCTGCCACGTGTCCCACGTCAAACAGGCAGGGAGAACGGGGACCCGCAGAGCTGGTGGGCCAATAATGGATCTGGAATCCAGTGTCCCGGATCTGATTACCTTCATGGGTCTCTAGGAAAAGGTCCCCAGGGGTGAAAAACCCCTTTAAGCATTCACCATTCGTAGGCTAGTTAAAATCATGTGAGCACTATCATGGTGTGGACAGGCAAGTCTAATTTTGAAATATTTATATTATGTCCTGGTATTGCTTTCATTTTTGCCTCCTTTTTTCCATGTTTTGTATGTTTTTATAGGTTTTGTGTCTTATCATTTTTCAATCAAACATACAGAGGAAGACAGCCCTATATGTATCGATGGGACACTAATCTGATTGACTATCATCTATGCACATATAGCATGGCCACTCTCTTGCAAAGTGAATGTGCGTTGCATTACCCAAATAGCATATGAAATTGCATACCACACCACTTAGATTTACAAATTTTACATCTGTTTATGTAGACCCAAGCTATTTCAATTGACACTTTATTTCAGGGGATTCTTATATGCTCTTCTTAAAATTCAGGGGTGCCAATATTGTTGACCAAAACTATATCTATATTTCAGACGATGTCCCAAAATATTTGCATACATAAATGCATGTTAGTATTAGTAGATATGTTCTCCTGTCAGAATTCTTTTATGTGTGTGTGTTTTTAATGTCATCCTTAGTATTGAAGAGTTGAGTTGGGTTGGTTGGCTTCATGTCTGTTTTATTGCTAGAAGACTATCTAACCATGGTAGATATTGCAGCTTCCTTGTCCATGTGAGAATGACCTGGAGGAGAAATAATGGTTTGGACTGCACAGAATTCAAACCCAAATTTTCAGCTTATTAGTAAAGTTAGGCTTCAGTTTTTTTTGATACATTTTCAAAGAAGGATTTACATTCATGGCAGTAGACCATAGATAACAGGAAATAGTAAAGTGAAAAAAACAATTGCATATAAAAATGTTGCCTTTGGGTCTTATTTCACAAGCTACAGTGCTCTAAATGGAAAGAATACTTGACAATCCTGCACATATTTTGCTGAATTTTTGTTAGCAGTGAACCTATTTTATACTTCATCTGAAGCCATTGAAGGCATTCTGCCTGGCTGTTTAGGAAGCCTGGATTTTATATTTGATTTATAAGCCATCATTAAAATGGAAGACAATTCACTTTGAGCGACCTATGCATTGCTTACATAAGAAAAGGAACGCTCGATTCTCATTTCTGTTTGTCTCGTAAGTCTTCACTTTAGAAATAATAGTCGAGCTGGAGATAAACTGTCATTTCTCCAAAGCTAGGATTTTACAGTGTATATCTATGTCACTGTGACTTCATCTACACTATTTTGCACATTTCTAAAAACTTATTAGCATCACACAATGTCCAAGAAGTGCAAGCATTCCCTGTACTTTCACTGAGCAGTTACAGAACATTATTATTGTGATTAATACAAAAATCCTATATTATCAAATCTTTACATTATTATTATTTTTTCTGTAGGATGGAGATCGGTTTCATATTGATATGTCTACTGGTCATCACAATCACAAGGGACTGCACTTGTGGTAAGTAACAATCAAACACTGGATTTTTTTGCATTCTGAGTCTTTAAAAATATATGGAAATAATGAGAAACGAAAGATACAAGTAAGAACCCTTAGGGTTCCAAATGCAGATGTACATGGTGAGTCCAAAACACAACATTATGATGGTCTTACAATATCAGATTAATAATATGCAGTCCTGTAGCACGAGGGCCAAAGAAGAAAGGACGTAACAAATAAATTGTCCTATCTAGATATTAGTAAAGATGGTAACAAGTAAAAAGACTGACAGTTGATAGCTAAGAAAAATGAAAAAATTGCTCAAAAAGTCATAATAAATCAAAGAGAGGGGTAGACAAAGGGGAAGAGGAGGGAGGAGAGGTGTTATCAAATATTGCCTATTGAGAAGTTATTTCTCACTTACACCAATTTTTATTTTTTTTGTTCTAATGTGTCATTTTATTTTTGCTTTTTTAGAATTCACATGGAAGTATTAAAGGGAACCTGTCACCGGGATTTTGTGTATAGAGCTGAGGACATGGGTTGCTAGATGGCCGCTAGCACATCCGCAATATCCAGTCCCCATAGCTCTGTGTGCTTTTATTGTGTAAAAAAATAAATGATTTGATACATATGCAAATTAACATAAGAGTCATATCTTACTTGTGTGACCAGAGAAGAGTCATATTTTCAAGCTCTGACTCATCTCACTTTAATTTGCATATGTATCAAATCGGTTTTTATACACAATAAAAGCACACAGAGCTATGGGGACTGGGTATTGCGGATGTGCTAGCGGCCATCTAGCAACCCATGTCCTCAGCTCTATACCCAAAATCCCGGTGACAGGTTCCCTTTAAAGCTTCATTCCATCACGTCTTCCAGAGACCACCCCTTTAATTTGAACTCTTTAAAAGGATTGTCCACCTTTTATTAAGTGATGACTTATCCTCAGGACAGGCCATCACTAGCTGATCCCCCACTGATCAGCTGTTTGGCAATAGCTCTGGTGCTGGATGCAGATGGCTGTGCCAACTTTGTTGAAGACCGAGCTTCGTCACTGCAGTGCTGCTCCGTCATGGGCTCCGTCCACTACAAAGTTGGTGTAGCAGTCTGCTTCTGGTGCCGAGGCTATTGCCAAACAGCTGATCGGTGGGAGATCAGCTACTGATAACTTATCCATAATAAAAGATGGACAACCCCTTTAATATCAAAAAGGGGTTGTGTCTCTTCAACAAATAGCATTTATTATGTAGAGAAAGTTAATACAAGGCACTTACTAACGTATTGTGATTGTCCATATTACCTCCTTTGCTAGCTGGATTCAGCAGCTTGCGCACTATAGGAAAAAGCACCAGCCTATGTGATCTCCCACGGTACCAGCTACCAGAGAGGCAATTTTTTCGATAGTGTGCAAGCATGGCCACTGCTAATGGATTGCAGGGTGGTCGTAACCATGGAAACGATTTGTTTGCTGGCAGAAGATGCTGTTTTCATAGCACCATCTGCCACCAGTAGATGAATAATCTATTACCTGATGAACTTCACTAGTTCATCAGGTAATTGGCGGCACAATTACACCGCCAGATAATCGTTAACGAGCGTTACTAAGGACAACGCTCATTAGCGTGGATTCATCAGCCCGTGTAAAGGGTCCTTTAATCCTACTACAGTTGATCCAATAGACCTTTTAAAATATCTACAGGGGTGTATCTATATGTGTGTGTATATGTGTATATATATATATATATATATATATATTTAATTTTGCCACTAGTTTATTGACTGTGCACCTATAGGTACATAAAGGGGGGGGGGGTATATGAGTGAAAAGGGAGCAGATTTGTTCAATTGCATTTGTTAAAATCAGGAATACTGTACAATCACAGTACAGCCATGTTCAAATGCTGAGGATTCTGAGCATTTACATGTGGGTTCTTCACCTAAATCCTGACAATCCACTGATAATACAAGTATTTTATACTGCACTCAGTCGCTCAGGCAGAAATACAGATAGATAAAAAGAAAATCACACAGCTAGTTTTATAGGCTG
Source organism: Bufo gargarizans (assembly GCF_014858855.1). Lineage (NCBI taxonomy): Eukaryota > Metazoa > Chordata > Amphibia > Anura > Bufonidae > Bufo > Bufo gargarizans. Next base: position 205,865,690 of record NC_058083.1, read on the forward strand.
TTACTAGGAAATGTTTTTTTTATTTTTTTATAAATTGGTGGTACCTTGAGTTAAAAAGTTTCAGTCTACAATTTTTATCCATTCATTTTCAGACCCCTTGTTATACAGAATTTTTCTGATGGGGGTGTGTTCCTCCGAGTAATACATGCTGAGTGTAGGGTCTGTGTGTCAAGGATGCTGCTGTCTTTCCTAGCTCTCATGTATGAGCTCTGCATTATATGTGTACCACTGTAATACAGCCCTTGAGGTATCTCCTATAATCTGTACAAACTTGCTGACATTAATCTAGGGATTGTGTGAGTTGTTTGATTCTGTCTTTATGTGCAATGTCTTTTCCCGTTCTTTGTATATTTTTTCGCTTTATACGACGCATTTTTTCCCCTCCAAAGTAGGGGAAAATGACCTTGTGTTTTATAAAGCGAATTGGAAACGCTCATTAGTATGCATTAGGTGCTAAGAGAGGGGAGTGAAGAGCTGCGAACACCTCCTGTACTCTACCTCCCTGGGCTGTCCTTATCGCGTACTGTGTAAGGACCTAGTGCGCGCATTGTGACCCTATGCTGCACTCAGTCCAGAAAAGACAGGGGAGCGCAATTTCTGCAGAGACCACCTGAAGATTTACAAACAACATCTCTATTCTGTCTTCATACACGTTAACACAGTGTGCAGTCTGACATTCACTTTAAACCATTCCTGTCTTCCAAATAAGAGGACTGTTTTCAGTAGTCTAACTTGTTTATTGGTCGGCAGGATTGTGAATTGGTAAAACTACAAGAATATGAATGGCTTGTGTAAGTAAAACATATAGAATAGCGTGTACAATAAAACATTGACAGAGAAAGCAAATGTCCAAAATGGCTGCCTATACATAGAACTACATGTCTAGCTAACAGAAATAACTCCCTGAGTGACACTTATACCTAGCTAAACAGCTCTGCATAATATAATGTCCCTGAAACAAGGTAGATCTCACGCACCAGATATACTTCCACAAGGATGGTGGAGTTTAAGAAGGAGAACTGCAAGGAACAGGCATGTTCGCAGTGATGCCAACCTTTGCAGGGCTTTTGTCTTACAGGTAATGTCTGAGCTGTATAAACTATACAGGCTATAGTACAAAATAGCAACCTCCAGGTGGAGAACCTGTTGAAGCAATGGGATTTGAGACAGTGGTTCGAAGTCACTGTGCGTAGAGCAGATACTTCAGGTCGTATTTCTTCATCTGTATCTGGGTCTACCAATTCTAATGTGTCGGATCCGATGTTACAAGATGTTGAACAGTACAGGAACGCAGGACCCGTAAACCATGCTGTGTCTTTAAGGTGGCTCGGTGCTACGTATCTAGTCGCGTGGTCCGCAGGATTATGCTGTATGGGCAAGTAGTGCTACTGTTTAGGACAAGTGGATCTCCGGATCCTTAGCACCCGATTGCAGACATAGACATAAAAGCATCTGGTTTTGTTGCAGATATATCATAGACCTTGCTGTCCATGTAAAACTCTACTTCCTCGATTTCCAAGTTCATTCGAGAAGTTATAAGTTCAGCCAACTCCACTGCAAGCACAGCAGCGCAGAGCTCCAATCTGGGTATCATGTGTTCGCGGAGTGGCGCCAGTTTGGTCTGTCTCATGACAAATCCTATATGGCATTGTTCTTTGACATGAATGGTCTGTAGCTACGGCAGCAATTGCCTTGACTAAACCATCGCAGAAGATATATAGTCTTTGCCTCTTGACTTCAGTAGATGGCATGGAAGCATATGGTCTTGCTACATGAAGGCTGGTCAAAGCTTTGAGAGACTTCTTCCAACCTGTCCACAGGCCCTTTCTCTCCGTGGAAAGCGGAACAACCCAATCAGACGTCTCTGTGGTGAAGTCTCTTAACATCATCTTATCTTGGATGGTAACAGGTGCTTTGAATGCCAGAGGATAATATAAGCTGTGGACAGGACTCCTCTGCGTGTGAAGGGCTTTTCTTCCTTGCTGATTTGGAAGGTGAATGTGTCTGCCTTTAAAGCGAACCTTTCACCACATTTTCACTTTATAAACCATCAACAGTACCTTATAGATTATCTTGAGTGTGTAGTTATCCATGTTAGTCCCGCTCTCCTGCGCTGTTTATTCATAAAAAAATCTTCTTATAAAGTTCAAATTTCTTGCTCAAACAGTCAAGCAACAAGTCAAGGGGGTAGCCCTTCCCTCTCCTCTGGCCGTACCGCCCCTGCCCTAACGCCGCCTCTATGCCTTTTTTTTTTTTTTATATAATTGTATATTTATTAAAGAATGAAGAAATGACAAAGCATATTCACAACAGATCTATGCACATTAGTACAAGACATGAGGCACAACATACGAAGCACCAAATTCACAGTAACCTAGGCAGTAATAACATTCAGTAATATTCCACAAGTTAAAGAGGAATGTCAATCATTAATATAACAATAAAGCGCACAGATGAAAAAAAAAAAAAATATACTGCGTCTATCTTTAATTAGTCCATTATAGGACCACTGAATAATAACAGGACAAGGGTAACGACAAGAACAAAGACACAAAAGGGGGGGGGGGGAAGATACCCTAATCTCAGTAGCTCTCTAAGGATGTCTCGTAGCCCAGTAAACGTCCCAGGGATCCCATATGGCATTGAAGAGAGCAATTTTGTCCTGAAACATAGCCGTATTCCAGGGTTCGGACTTCCGTCACCCTAGCGTACAAATCAGAAACCCTGGGCGGTTCGGAGCTTTTCCAACATCGAGAGATTAGACAACGGGCTGCTGTAAGTATCATTAGTAGCAACTTAAGTGTGTGTTTTTTAATTTGACGAGGTACCACATTGAGCAGGAAGGACATAGGGTCAGGCTGGATCTCCACCACAAAAATATCACTTAGAAGGGTGCCCACTCCAATCCAGTAGGGGCGTATCTTGGGGCAGTCCCAATAGATATGAGGCAGTGTACCCCTATGTAACCCACACCTCCAGCATACACTCGGAACTACCGGATTCATTCTATGAAGGAGGTCAGGAGTGTGGTACCAATGCATCAAAATTTTATACTGGTTTTCCTGGTGTAGAACCGCCAGTGAGGATTTCGCTGCCCTCCTCCATACAAGGCGCCACAGTGTGTCCGGCAGAGTCATCCCCAGGTATTCCTCCCACCGAACCATGTAGGAGTGCCGTTGGACCCGATCAGGAAAGGGGCACAGTAACATGGAATAGATTCCAGAAATCAAACCCTTCGCATGTACCCCTTCCCTACAAAGGCGTTCAAAGGCAGTCGGGAGGGAGACGGTAACCCCCGAGAAAATGGACCGGGCAAAATGACTGATTTGGATATAAAAGTAATTGGAGGAGGGGGGGAGATCATATTTATTCTGGAGGGTCGAAAACGACAAAAGCTCCCTAGTGAAGGGATCTACAATATCTGCAAACCTAAACACCCCTCGTTGGAACCATGGTCTCGTCGTGGATGTAGTAAGACTAGCGGGGAGGTTAGGGTGATATAGAAAGGAGGTCATGGCGGAGTGGGTAGACACTAGAGGGAACCGATTACTACACAGGTGCCATATGGATCTAGTGCAGGCCATGGGTCCTAAAAGATCCCTATTGGGCAGGGTGCCATGAGATCCCGACCATAGCATAGAGTTGGGATGAATCGGGGCTAGCCAGAGTCTTTCTATCTGGGCCCAGACAGAGTACGGGTGTAGAGAAGCCCAGGCCGTGACATATCGTAGCTGGGCTGCCCAATAATATTTGGACAGATCAGGCACCCCTGCCTCTATGCCTTTTAATTGACAGCCGGCTCAGTCGCCGGGACGGCGCTTCTGAATCCTCGTTCCCGTCTTTCGGGCGTACACAAGCGCGACCATGTAACAGAATCGCGCATGCGCCGTACGCGATGCCTGCCTGTCTGCTCTCACTCCCATGCGCGCGCTCCACTATCTTCAGGCTCCAAGTGCCCCACGTTATCACTGTAGACTTCAGTGATCACGTGGGGCACTTGGAGCCTGAAGATAGTGGAGCGCGCGCACGGGAGTGAGAGCAGACAGGCAGGCATCGCGTACGGCGCATGCGCGATTCTGTTACATGGTCGCGCTTGTGTACGCCCGAAAGACGGGAACGAGCGGCGATTGAGGCGGACGGCGCATGCGCAGGATTCAGAAGCGCCGTCCCGGCGACTGAGCCGGCTGTCAATTAAAAGGCATAGAGGCGGTGTTAGGGCAGGGGCGGTACGGCCAGAGGAGAGGGAAGGGCTACCCCCTTGACTTGTTGCTTGACTGTTTGAGCAAGAAATTTGAACTTTATAAGAAGATTTTTTTATGAATAAACAGCGCAGGAGAGCGGGGCTAACATGGATAACTACACACTCACGATAATCTATAAGGTACTGTTGATAGTTTATAAAGTGAAAATGTGGTGAAAGGTTCGCTTTTAATCCCAGAGCAAACCGAGGCTCCGTTGCATTCGAAGGGAGTAGGTGCTAAGATCCAAGTCCTTTAGATCACTTGAATGGCCTTGGGGTTAGAAGGCTTCCATTAACTCACAGCTGTGGGAGGTGATTTTCTGCAACCTCAAATTGGATAACCCTACCAATAACAGTTGCAAGAAGAAATGATATAGGAAAGAAGGGCACTCTTAAATCTGGTGGTTTATATAGAAAAAAAAACATGTTTGTCTAAAGGTATTTTTTTCAAAACGGGTTTATTTATATATGATATTTCTTAATGTACAAAATTATTTAAAAGCATATATAAAAGACGTGTTTGTAAAAAATAATAATAATAAAAATAAAAAAGATCCAGCTATTTGTCTGTCTATATCCTTATTTTTGGCACAGAATCTGCCTATAGTGTTGTAATTGCCAGTAGTGTTTCCAGGTGATCAATAATAATTTATAAGGATATAGATAGAGTACATTACCATCACAATACACATAGTCGAATGTTTTGCTAAGTACAAGAGATTTTTGCTGAGTACAAGAAATTCCTGCTGAATACAGAAGACTTTTACTGGATACATAGAAAAAAAGAAAAGTTTATCAGTGTGTATCCTAATGTTTAGGCACAAATCGGCCTGCTGCGTTATAATTGCCGTTAGTTACTCCAAGTACTCAGTAGAGGTTTGTTGAAACATAGAGTATGTGTTGTTATATTACACAAGTAACAATTGACAATGTTATCCAGTGTAATCCGTATAAGTAACTTTAGGTAGTAATTAGTGTCAATATCTGGCTCAGTATCAGTTGTACTTGTATCTCTATGGTTGTACACTGTATCCTCCTCAGAGTCCGTTCAAAATATGCATAGCAATCCTTTGTCAAATATAATGTCTATACTAGGACAGTCCTTAATCCTTAATCAACAGTATTAGTAAATTTTGGGGCTTGTATATGTCCAGAGGTGTTCTGTCATTTAGAGCAAGCATGGATCGCGGTATCTTTAGTGTGTATGTTTGCCTTGCTGATCTCGGCGTCCCACGTGTTCTCGGAGTGCCGGCCCCTTCTCCTCTCCGCTGCTTGATTGCTTAAAGTGCCGGGGTGCTCCTGTTTGTCACTCACCAGATATACCTGCACAAAGATGGTGGAGTTTTAGAAGGAGAACTGCAAGGGACAGCTCTGCTGATGTCCTGTAGTCTAAAGACTATGGCTTCTCCTTCCCAGAACACCTTGCACTACCCACAATGCCTAGCACCTCCCACAAAGCAATAATCTTTATTAACAAGAAAACAAGGTGCAATACATTTTTACCACCGCTAGATGGTGCTGTTAACTACCGTATTTTTGCCCTATAAGACGCACTTCCCCACCCCCAAAAGTGGGGGCGAAATGGCAGTGCGTCTTATGGGGTGAATGCTGCTGTTTTACACTGATACACCGCCGACCGCATGTTGCACAGCGCGGTCGAAGGTGTATCAGCGAGGAGGGGCTGGCATTTTGTTTTGTAATGGCAGTAGGGCCGGTGCAGTTACTGTATTCTATTGCATTGGGCCCTGCTCACTGTACTATCATATCTAACTGCAAGCAATGTTTAACTATAGAATATCTTTAATCCAGCAGCCTGTACTTACGTCCATAGCAGGCAGAACGCTGGGCGGGCACTGGCAGCGTAACTCACTATATGACTGAAGCAGTCTGCGCGGGCGCGTGACGTAGTGAGTTACGCTGCCAGTACCCGCCTAGCCTCCTGCCTGCTATGGACGTAAGTACAGGCTGCTGGATTGAAGATATTCTATAGTTAAACATTGCCTGCAGTTAGATACGATGAGTACAGTGAGCGGGGCCCGGTGCAATAGAATACAATGACTGCACTGGTCCCCGCTGCCATTACAAAAATACAGTAGATGCCAGCCCCCACCCCCTGTATTGGGGGTCATTGACAATACACAGGGACACTGTTATGGGGGGGATCTGTGGATGACACATAGCATAGGATGCTATTTATCTGTCATCCACAGATTCCCCACCATAGCAGTGTCATGCCATCCACAGATGCCCCCATAACAGTGCCATCCACAGATGCCCCCATAACATTGCCATCAACAGACCCCCATAACAGTGTCAGCCACAGACCCCCATAAGGGTGTCAGCCACAGATCCCCCATAATAGTGTCAGCCACAGACCCCCATAACAGTGCATCATCCACAGATCCCCCATAATAGTGTCATTTACAGGCCACCATTAGTTCAAAGCCCACCAAAAACACACCTTTTGGTTCAAAATATTTTTTTTCTTATTTTCCTCCTGCGTCTTATGGGCGAAAAATACGGTAATAACTACAGGAATACAGAAATTGCAGCAGAATAAATTTGAAATGAAATAGATGTGAACTGAAATGAATTTCTCTCTGCTGGAGGCAGAACAATCTCCTAGCAACCATCAGTGAAAAACGCATTGTATCCGAATTATATACGGATGCAAGGCATTTTTCTCTGAAGCCCTATTTACTTCTCTGAGGCCACCACTGCGTGAAAAATGCAGAATATAGAACATTCTGTAATTCTCGCTCTCCCATGGAAGAGGCCTAAAAGTTTATTAATAAATCTGCCACTGGGTGTTACTGGTAAGGGGGTGTCCCTGCACAGGCTGACACTGTCCAATCATTGCTGCCAGTGTGAGACTGTACAAGGACACCCCCCAACTGGTAACATTTAGCTGCAGATTCATTAATGCAATTCTAGTAGCAATAACTGAGGAACAGAACAAAATAGACTTGTAAGAAAAGATGCTAGAAAATCGTTATTACATTGGGAATGAAAGTAATTACTAACACAGACATGCCAGGATCGCTGGCAGCGGTTTTGTAAGTTTGAAAAGAACCGATTACGAAGAACGTTTATTTTTTCAAAAACCTACTAAGGTTACTCGACTTACATTTAATTAGGCTCTACACTGAATATGCTTTAAATAGCAGAATTATTAGACTAGTGACCCACTTGTTCATGACCTGTACAACTTAGTGAATCTTTTAGCTCTATATATAATTGGAAAATAATTATTGTAAGAAATTGCGCAGTGTTATTAAAGCGATCCTCCAACCTCCCCCCGGCTAAGGTTCATTTCAGTATTTATTTAGCAAAGTGGACTTCAATCCGAACATCAGGGAAAATGCAATTCGCCGTGAAGCCGAATTTCCTCATACTTCATGGTAGCAAATACATTTTCCCTAAAATAGCGGTAAAACAAAAATAAATCATACTGGCGTTATCCATTTGCGCACGAAGAGTCCTCCACGGCCATCTTGATTGAAGATCCCGCGCAAAATCTTGTGCACGGGGACGTATGACATCACCACGCCGGGCAGCATGATGATGTCATCATGCACCGCACAAGATTTTTCCGCTAGATCTTCACGCAAGATTGCCCCGGAGGACTCTTCGTGATCAAACGGTTAAGGTGAGTATTTAATTTTAAAAAAAATACCAGCCCTCAATGGTCATCTCAGATGCCACAATCAGCGATGAATGCGGCATCTGAGGGGTTAAATGAAGGGGGGGCCCAATCGCCTTTCTTTGTCATTGCACCGACTACTCACAAAGAAATGAGCTTCGTAATGAAGTAATTTGTCACAAAGCAAATTTCTTTGTGAAATTTGGCGAAGCAGCCAAATCAAAGTTTTTAGGACTTCGCTCATCTCCATTTATAAGCATTCTGCTCTTGCTGTAGGGAAATTCAACCTGATGAGAAGATCGGCAGGGAGGAGAGAGAGAACCAATGAGATAGGTGGTCTCTCAGACTACATGAGTAGATCATAGAAAAATCGTGAAATCAAGTGAAAGTGATCAATTATCTAGTAATATAATAGCATTGAACGATCGTTTAGTTTGTCGTCCTTGCGATGGCTGATGCAGACAACTACGGTAAATCATTGATCATCGTTCAGAATTCCACGAGTGTGAACAGGTGTCATTTATAGCACAGGCGATTCCTCACTGAGTGGAAGTGAAACTGTTTGCCTTAGGCCTCATGCACACGACAGTATTTTTTTCACTGTCCACAAAACGGGGTTCCGTTGGTCCGTGATCCGTGACCGTTTTTTCGTCCGTGGGTCTTCCTTGATTTTTGGAGGATCCACGGACATGAAAAAAAAGTCGTTTTGTGTCCGCCTGGCCGTGCGGAGCCAAACGGATCCGTCCTGAATTACAATGCAAGTCAATGGGGATGGATCCGTTTGACGTTGACACAATATGGTGCAATTGCAAACAGATCCGTCCCCATTGACTTTCAATGTAAAGTCTGGAGTCCCTTTTTACCAACTGATCAGAGTTTTCTCCAATCCGATGGTATATTTTAACTTGAAGCGTCCCCATCACCATGGGAACGCCTCTATGTTAGAATATACTGTCGGATTTGAGTTACATCGTGAAAACTCATATCCGACAGTATATTCTAACACAGAGGCGTTCCCATGGTGATGGGGACGCTTCTAGTTAGAATATACTACAAACTGTGTACATGACTGCCCCCTGCTGCCTGGCAGCACCCGATCTCTTACAGGGGGCCGTGATCAGCACAATTAACCCCTCAGGTGCCGCTCCTGAAGGGGTTAATTGTGCGTATCATAGCCCCCTGTAAGAGATCAGGGGCTGCCAGGCAGCAGGGGGCAAACCCCCTCTCCCCAGTTTGAATATCATTGGTGGCCAGTGCAGCCCGCCCCCCCTCCCCTCTCTCCCTCTATTGTAATAATAGCATTGGTGGCCAGTGTGCGCCCCCCTCCCTCCCTCTATTGTAATAATAGCATTGGTGGCAGTGTGCGCCCCCCCCTGCCCCTCCCCTTCCTCCCTCTATTGTTTTAATACATTGGTGGCAGTGTGCAGCCTCCCCTCTCCCCCCCCCCCCCCCGATCATTGGTGGCAGCGGAGTAGAAGCATCATACTTACCTGGCTGCTGGCTGCTGGCTGCTGCGATGTCTGTGTCCGGCCGGGAGCTCCTCCTACTGGTAAGTGACAGGTCTGTGCGGCGCATTGCTGTCACTTACCAGTAGGAGGAGCTCCCGGCCGGACATAGACATCGCAGCAGCCAGCAGGTAAGTATGATGCTTCTACTATTGCTAAGGCTAAGTAACCATGGCAACCAGGACTGCAGTAGCGTATTAAAAGAATAGAGGGAGGAAGGGGGGGGCACACACTGCCACCAATGTTAATGCAATAGAGGGAGGGAGGGGGGCCGCACACTGTGCCACCAATGCTATTATTACAATAGAGGGAGGGAGGGGGGGCCGGGGGGGGCGCACTGGGCCACCAATGAAATTAAAACTGGGGAGGGAGGGGGTCTGCCCCCTGCTGCCTGGCAGCCCCGGATCTCTTACAGGGGGCTATGATACGCACAATTAACCCCTTCAGGTGCAGCACCTGAGGGGTTAATTGTACGGATCACGGCCCCCTGTAAGAGATCGGGTGCTGCCAGGCAGCAGAGGGCAGTCATGTACACAGTTCGTTGTATATTCTAACTAGAAGCGTCCCCATCACCATGGGAACGCCTCTGTGTTAGAATATACTGTCGGATCTGAGTTTTCACGAAGTGAAAACTCAGCTCTGAAAAAGCTTTTATGCAGACGGATCTTCGGATCCGTCAGTATGAAAGTAACATACGGCCACGGATCACGGACACTGATGCCAATCTTGTGTGCATCCGTGTTCTTTCACGGACCCATTGACTTGAATGGGTCCGTGAACCGTTGTCCGTCAAAAAAATAGGACAGGTCATATTTTTTTGATGGACAGGATACACGGATCACGGTCTCGGCTGCAAAACGGTGCATTTTCCGATTATTCCACGGACCCATTGAAAAAAATGAAAACGGCACAACGGCCATGGATGCACACAACGGTCGTGTGCATGAGGCCTTACACGATCGCACTGACATGATGCTCTGCGCATCTAAAGGGTTGTCGTTCAAACCTTAACCCCTTCATGACTAAGACCAATTTTCATTTTTGCATTTTCAATTTTTCATCCATATTTCATTGACCCAGCCATATGAGGCCTTATATTTTGCGGGACAAGTTGTATATTTTAAAGGCACTATTAATTTTACCATGTCTTGTATTAGAAAACAGGAAAAAAAAATATCTGTAATTCCAGTTTTTTTGCGTGTTGATATTACTGCGTTCCTTGTGCGTTAAAAATGAATATGACATCTTTATCCTGCAGGTCAATACAATTACGGTGATACCAGATTTGTACAGTTTTCATTTTGTTTTACTACTTTTGAAAAAATCTAAATGTTCAGTGCACCGCCGTTTTATGACAGCCTTAATCAAAACCAAAGTTCCGTCCAGAAAGCTGAATGAGGGCTTGATCATGGTCATTCAATTTATTTTATTTTATTTGTATTTTTTTTTGGGGGGGGGGGCGGCAAGCCGATTAAAAATTGCACGTTTTTAATCAATTTTTTTACTTATTTTTTTGCGGTGTACACTGTGCGTGAAAAAATATTTTTTAAAGAACAGCTAAGGAGCAAGAGCTGATGAAAATAAATAGCAGATACCGTAATCATCCTTAAAGGGATTCTATCAGCAGGATTTTCGATATAGAGCTGTTCATATCATGTTATCAGTCTCCATTATCTAATTAAAGGGGTTGTCCGGGTTCAGAGCTGAACCCGGACATACCCTTATTTTCACCCCGGCAGCCCCCCTGAGCCTGGCATCGGAGCATCTCATGCTCCGATGCGCTCCAGTGCCCTGCGCTAGATCGCGCAGGGCACGGGCTCTTGTGTTTTCAATAACACACTGCCGGGCGGTAACTTCCGCCCAGCAGTGTGTTCGGTGACGTCACCGGCTCTGAGGGGCGGGCTTTAGCTCTGCCCTAGCCGTTTTACTGGCTAGGGCAGAGCCAAATCCCGCCCATCAGTGCCGGTGACGTCACCGGGCTGCTTGTCAGCCCCATAGAGAGCCCGGTATGTCACCGGAACTCAGAAAAATGCCTTTGCCCTGCGCGATTTAGCGCAGGGCAAAGGAGAGCATCGGAGCATGAACTGCTCCGATGCTCATGTCAGGGGGGCTGCTGGGGTGAAAATGGAGGGCTGTCCAGGTTCAGCTCTGAACCTGGACAACCCCTTTAAAAATATACTAGTTTTACCCCCACCTGTCCATTCATTTTTTATAAAAATTGGTTTTATTTATATGCTAATTACCTTCCTAACGTGCCCAAGGGGCTGTCCCTCCGGCTGTTTGTGCCCAGAGGCGCCCCTGATCTCGTAGCCCAGCGCCTCCCACTGCTAATTATTCACTCCCCTCATCGCCGATGGTGCGCCGTAATCTCGCGCATGCGCCTAAACTTTAGGTTGTCTAGCTTGCTAGTACCCTGTAAAGGTGTGTTGTTTGTCTACTCCTGTATAGCAGGATAACATTTTTAGAACTAGCCTTAAGTCAAACCAGTTGGTTGGTGTAGTAGTTCCACCGCACTACCCATAATACCGGTATAGTCATGGACAAACAGTGTGCTGTCCGCATCCACATTTCCGGAGCGTGGCCACGAACTTCCAGTCCGCGGCTCGGGAAAAAAATAGAACATGCCCTATACTTGTCCGCAATAGCGGTCAAGAATAGGCAGTTCTATGGGGGTGCCGTTCTGTTGTATTGCGGATCCGCAATACACTACGGACGTGTGAATGGACCCTCAAGGTGTCTGATTTTTAGTTTCTGCATTAGTCATGGGATGACGTCTATTAATTTGTTTATAGGGAAGCAGGAAGTTGTTTAGCGTTTTCACTATCTTTATGGATGTAGTATAATAAGGGGGAAGGTTCCCGATTAGATGATCTTTGAGATATTCACCTGCACAATGTTCCATTTCCCTTTTAAAGCTGAATTCCATCAAATAGTTTAACATTTTCACCATAAATAATTCATTACTTCAAAATTTTATAAACAGTATTACCTTTGTTGCTGCACACCGTGCCCCAGTGTGAGAGATTTGTCATCCCTTAGATGCTACAGCAATGCAAATTCTGCTCATTTAACCCTCTTTCTTCTGGAAAGTAAGGCTCTCCTATTCTGCAGCACAGTCGTCTGATATGGTGCATTCAATACATTCTCCTAGATTGTGCTCAAAAGAAACCTGCTTGTATAAGGATTCTTGAAGGTAGTGTGGCAGCTCATTGACAACAGATGGTCAAGCACTAGGTGATTGCTGGAAATTAGGTCAAGGTGCTGGCACGTTGCCGTCTAGGTGCTTATGATTGCTGAGAAATAAGTTATTGGATGTGCGGTATAGTTTATATAGTAACCAGCAGTGCAGTTTTACTAGCGCAGACTGAATGCAGTTCTCTCTGTAATCTGCTAAATGATCCAAATGTAGGCTCTCTAGGCATCAACCACACCCTATGAGACGTACATGTATTATATCTCCTAGACAATGACAGCCCCTTATAATACCATAAAATATTAAATAAACCAAACCAACTAGCAATTGCTAGAGAATCAGAGATCATATAGTACATGCCAGTCTCTAACAAACTGTCCCTTGCATGGATCCAGAGATCTTCCCATTCATTGCTCCAATTACTCTGCTAGATTTATTTCAAGCTGAAAGCCCGCGGTGGTGGTGGTGGGGTCTTTTCTTAGGTGTGAGCCCTTTCTGCTGTAGCTTGTGGCAGTAGAAGGATGGTAAGAAGCAAGTGCTTCCATCTCGGTGAGCTGAATAATTTTTTGGAAAAAGAGCAAACAGAAGGTGGTGCTGTATAGATGGATTTCAGTGAATAACTTGGCGGCTATATAAAAGTTTTAATTACATGCAATTAAAAAAGTTTTCAGATCCGGGTGCTGGTTTGAAAAATAATAGAATATTTATCATGCGATAACCCCTTTAATGATTCATGAACAACTGATATCAGTATTAGCATTGGGTGGCTGTGGCATTGGGCTGATGGCGCTGGCTGGGGGACATGATGATGGTGGCAACTGGCAATGGCATGGGGCTGATGGCACTGGCTGGGGGACATGATGATAGTGGCAATGGTATGGGCTGATGGCGCTGGCTGGGGGACATGATTATGGTGGCAATGGCATGGGGCTGATGGCGCTGGCGGGGGGACATGAATTATATGGCAATGGCATGGGGCTGATGGCGCTGGCTGTGAGATATGATGATGGTGGCAACAATGGCATGGGGCTGATGGCGCTGGCTGAGGCACATGATGATGGTGGCAACAATGGCATGGGGCTGATGGCAATGGCTGAGGGACATGGATGATAATGGCAATGACATGGGGCTGATGGTGCTGGCTGGGGGACATGGATGATGGCAATGGCATGGAGCTGAAGGCCCTGACTGGGGGACATAGATGATATGACATCGGCATGCGGCTGATGGTGCTGGCTGTAGGACATAATGATGGTGGCAAATTGGCAAAGGCATGGGACTGATGGCTCTGGCTAGGGGACATGGATGATGATGGCCATGTAATTTATATACATACAGAGGAAAATAATATATCGTTATAGCGCACGTGCTTCAAATCATATTGCAATAAAGATTTTAGGCCATATCGCCTAGCCCTACACTGTACTCAGTGATGCAGGTCTGTGGCGCCTTTCAGTGTCACATAAGTGCTGAGGAACAGATGGCTTACCCAGTACCCGATGTGCTCGGTGTTGAAACTCAGATTCATACTGCATGACTCAAATGTATGTTACTGAGTAAGGGGACAGGGGCCCCGAAACGCATCTGTTCATAATTGAATTAAGAATTGCATCTAGTAGCACCCTTTGGATTTTCTGTCTTTTCCGTCAGACCAGGAGCTGACAGGCTCCTTATCTCTGATCTCTGACCTTCTACAGTATATACTCATTACACCACGCAACAACAAAAAAATTTGGGTCTGCAACTGTGCAAAAAACATTTTTCCTATAATACTTCGAGTGTGCGGATTACAAATCCGAAGTCAGAATTGTTGTAACACGTCACGAAATTTTGCTATGCATAATTATGCCTAAATGAATTAAGCACTTGGAAAGCACTGAATAATTTTAAACAGAACGGGTTTTACTCCAAAAATTACCTGATCTACATCAAAGTTTGCGTAGTAAACAGTGTATGCAAATGTAATTGAATAACAAAATTTCAAAAAGTCTTGTTTTTCAGTTTAAAAGTCTTACTTGAGCAAGGCCCAGTACTGTTCAAAGTGCTTCAGGCATCTGCTTTTGCAAAAACCAGCAGTAGTCCCCATCGTGTTGGAATTCGAGCGGCCTTGATACCTGTTCTCCATTGTAGAAATATCTTTATGGAACCTGTCTCCATGTTCGTCACGTACGTGTCCCAAATTGGGTGGGAAAAAGTCAAGATGGGAATGTAAAATACGCACTTTCAATGACATTCGGCCGCCAAGTTGTTCATATGCTGTAAGCATGTTGTCTACTAATTGAGCATAGTTTGCAGCTCGTCTGTTCCCAAGGAAGTTCTGCACTACTAGCACAAATGCATCCCAAGCTGCAAGACGCACTCACTTTGTCAGATTCTTGCGCTGATCATAAGTAGTGTATTTGCCATATATGTAGCAGAAATTGTCTGGATCGTTAACACATTTGCGTTTATCCATCTTGAGTTTCAAAACTGATAGCACTATAACAGATCACACTATCAAAATTTGTCCAACTTGTCCTTACTGCTGACATCAGCCTGAGTGCGTCCGGACAGGACTCTGGACATGTCCATTGGAATATCTCCAATATAATGCAATAATATTATAACTGAATAGGCTTTGCATGTACTTAACCCTTTTAGGACCTCCGCTGTACATGTATGGCAGAAGTCCGGTCCTCAAACATGGCGCCCGCTCGCACGTGCAGCGGGTGCCATAGCCACTAGGTTTCTGCTATTTTAAATAGCAGAGACCCACGGCACATATATGTGATCAGCCATAAGGCTGATTGCATACATTTTCCCTTTCAGATGCCATCGTCAAATGTGACCACGGCATCTGCGCAGTGAGGAAGCGGAAGTCGCGCACTTGCGCTCTGGTAACAGCGTTTCCCGGCTGAGATCGGGTAACCTGTTACATTGATCTAATAGGCTCAAGCCTCAAGCAGGCTTCGGTGCCTATTACAGTCCTATAAAATATTACCAGACCGCATATTGCCACCAGCTGGCATCATCCCGGAGGAAACACATTATAGGTACATATTATTGATCTTTTGTATATGTTTTTGGCACTTGCACTTTAGATAATTAATGTAACTCTGTATGAAATAAATGTTGTGTTTTCCTTTTGTGGATGCCACCTTCCTGCACCAATCTTTTTTGTATGCATTTGGGTTTTTTAAAACAAAGGATATAATAAAATAAATATTTTAATACTTTATAACTGATCTGGTAATATTTTATAGGTTTGTAATTGATGGATTACCATAGGCACATTTACTAGGAGTGTGTATCCATGGCACCATATGGGCTACTAATGTTTATATTGTTCGGTGCCTATTAGATTACTATACCAATACAGGCCACTAGGTGGCAGCATTGTATTGGTATAATGCAAATTAAGTTTCAATGGTGTCTATATAGACATCAATGAACACTTAAAGGGTTTCTACCACTTGCAGATCACATATTTGGTGATCAGACACTAGCGATCCGCTAGTGTCTGATGTAGCTTACAAGCTAATTATTACCTTAATCCGTTCGGCCCATACCTCAAAAAAAGCATTTATATCTTTATGCAAATGAGCCTCTAGGTGCTATGCAGGCGTTTTTCCAGCACCTAGAGGCTCCGTCTACCTTGCAGTTTGCCGCCCATCGCCTCGCTCCAGCACGCCCATCTCTTACCGTATTCGATCCTCCCCCTGCTTCAGCCTTTAGAAATCCCGCGCCTGCGCCGTTCGTTGCTGGAAAAACGCCTGCATAGCACCTAGAGGCTCATTTGCATAAAGATATAAGTGCTTTTTTTTAGGTATGGGCCGAACGGATTAAGGAAATAATTAGCTTGTAAGCTACATCAGACACTAGCGGATCGCTAGTGTCTGATCACCAAATATGTGATATGCAAGTGGTAGAAACCCTTTAACAGGTGACTTAAGAAAAAGTAAAGAAAAGTTTTTGCAAATATAAAAAAATAAAAGTTCAAATCACCACCCCTTTCCTTAAAACAAAAATACTTAAATATCCTACTGATAAGAATGTGGTTTAAATAAGTATTTATGACCTCTTAAATTAGAGATAAGGGTTATTAGATGACCTGCACAAAGTGAAAGTACACAGCTATAAAAACAGTTTTTTATTTTTAATAAAGGCCAATTCAAAAAATGAATTTTAGCCCAAAATTTGTAAAATGCAATCATTAACAAATATTGCCGCCAAAGGTGTACATAGCCTTTAAATCTAGCTTCATCCAAGGCTACTTTCACGCTGGCGTTTTGGTTTCTATTTGTGAGATCCGTTCAGGGCTATCACAAGCCGTCAAAAACAGATCAGTTTTGCCCTAATGCATTCTGAATGGATAAGGATCCACTCAAAATGCATCAGTTTGCCTCCGTTCCGCCACCATTCCGCTCTGGAGGCGGACACCAAAACGCTGACGATGCACAGGCAAATGGATTCGTCCTGACAGACAATGTAAGTCAATGGGGACGGATCCGTTTTCACTGACATAATATTGCGCAATAGAAAACGTATCCGTCCCCCATTGACTTTTTGGCTATGTTACAGATAATACAAATGGATGCGTTCTAAGCGGATGCATGCGGTTGTATTATCTGAATGGAAGCGTTTGTGCAGATTCATGACGGATCCGCACCAAACTAGAGTGTTAAAGTAGCCTTACTACTATTTGCATCTTCATCCTACCTCAACTGAATGTGCACCCAGCAAATCCTATATCCATAGCGCTTGAAGGGGAAGCTGGGACTGCTGACATCGCAGCGCACATTGGGTACTGGGTAAGCCATCTGTTCCTCAGATTCACCATTTGGATATTTAAAGAGGACCTTTCGCCACTCTTGACCTGCCTGTTGTCATCCATTCCCCATGGAATAACAATTCTGGAACATCTACTCTTATGGCTCTATGTTGTGTCATTCTTTTATTATTCCTTCTAGAAGTTATAAATGAATTTCTAGCAGTCTGTAGTAAGAGTACAGAGGGGAGGTAACCAGTTGGGGGGGGGGGTGTGTACCTGCACAGCCTGACAATGGCAGCACTGATTGGATAGAGTCAGACTGTGCAGGTACACCCCCCCCCCCCAACTGGTTACTACCCCCTCTGTACCCTTACTGCAGACTGCTAGCAATTCATTCATAATTTCTAGTGAATGGCACAACATAGAGCCATAAGAATAGCTGCTCCAGAATTGTTATTACATGGTGAATGCATGAAGGTATTAAAACAGGCATGTCAGGAGCGGTGAAAGGTCCTCATAATCTCTATCTATACATATCTAGCTAATGCTAGTTGGTTTGATTTATTTATCATGAAAACAGCAGCGGATTGGCTATAGACTTTACAGGGAAATTTCCTCCTGGGACCTCCTCACAGCCGGCTGGTGGAAGTTTCTGGGGATGTATTTTGTGCTGTTGGCAGTATTTTGTGATGTACTGTGGTATTTAGCTCTGTTGGGGTGGTATAATGTACCACAATATGTGTATTGCTGGCCCTGCCTTCCATCAATTTGGACCCGACTGCAAAATAGGGCCACTTTTACCACTTAGATTTTAAAGTGTTGCTTTTTATTTTTTTTGTCATTGTCTAGGAGGTGTAATAAATTTCTGTCTCGAAATATAGGGTGTGGTTCATGCATAGAGAGCCTAAATATGGTTCACATTCTCTTTAATTCTTTTAACCCCAGAGGTACATGGGGCAGTAATGCACTCGGCATAAACCAGCCAATTCTAGTATTTTGGTGAGCTGCCTATTAATGTATATTTTTGCAATTTGCTAAATGACTTAAAGGGGTTGTGCAGGGGTTTTATATAGATGACCTATCGTCAGAATAGGTCATCAGTATCTGACCGGCGGGAGTCCTACATCCAGCACCCCGCCGATCAGCTGTTTGAAGAGGAGTTGGCGCTCCATGCACTGTGTCTTCTTCATTACATTGCTCGTTGTCTCGGAAGTGAGTATTATTACAGGTATACTTGTAATTACACTACGCCACCGCTGCAGGGGAGACGATGTGCAGTGTAATGAACAGGAAGCAGCACCTTCTCCTCCTCAGACAGCTGACCCCTGCCGATCTCATATTGATGACCTCTCCCGATGATCATTACCGGCTTAGTCAGTGAACAGTGCCAATCAGTATTTATGTCTTGGGTCTATACATAAACTTTTGACTAGTATGTGTGAAATAGCGTATAAAGTCATTATGGCCTGACAGCTGCAGCAGTTCTGTTGTAGGAAGATGCTGACAAAAAAAGCAAGGTAGCTTTTCTGTTGGGAATCTTTACATGCTACAGAGTAGATTAACATGGGGAATCAATATTGTAATTAAATGTTAGTGAGGGGCTATCCATTTTGTATTCTTTTCTAGTCTTTTTAGCAGCAGCACTCTAGTGACAGACCATTATCTCATCTATCCACTTTAATTTTATTGCTTCTGACATTACTTGGATCAGCTAAGCTACATCTGTAAATGTTTTCTATTCACTCTCCACGAAACGTATTTTTCCGTCATTGCTCCATAGGGAAAAACAATACAAGCTAGACCAAAGACACCCATCTGTAGATAGCTGTTCTGGGTACTTGCCCCATATTAGTACAGTGCATAATCGAAAACCTAACATGTCCTCATTGTGTCTTTCCTACCGTCCTCTTCATCCCATTATCTTTCATACTAAAACATCTATACTCTACTAAGCCAGTCTTCTTGATACTGGTAGACACCACCATAATCTCCTACTCCTAGTTGTATACACATTCCTGGTCAGACACCACCATAATCTCCTACTCCTAGTTGTATGCACATTCCTGGTCAGACACCACCATGATCTACTACTTCTAGATGTACACAGGGTCCTGGTCAGACATCACAATGATCTATTACTCCAGGTTTTACACAAGACCCTGCAGATTCTGAATAATTTAGGCGTCCTAAATAAGTGTATTGCATTTAGTACTCTACTGTAAACCATGTAGCATGACTCAAAGGTCACTGTGACCTGAGGAAATGTAAAATTAAGCTCATGGCCCTTAACTGGAATGCGGACATATTTATTTCCCAGCATTGTTCTTGGAGGTTTTCCAAATTACCTGAGTCTCTTACTCTCAAAGTAATATAGTCTATAAGCCTAAGATCTCCAGTGTAATTTGGTAGTTATTTCAGAGGTTATTGGAGGCACTGTTTTTCAAAGATCTGCACTTAGTTATTCATGTATAATAGGAGTCATCTTGTAGCTTTTTATCCTGGATACTTTATAAGCTTTGAGCAAATGTGCTTGTGGCTGTCTGCCCTTTGTATGTCCAGCCATACCACAAAGTTTGTGATGCGATTACTGTTCATGACTAATGTCGGCCATAAAATGGAAGACCAGGATAAAGATGTTCCATTTAATAACTGAGAAATGTTTGCCCATTTAGAGTATTGATTGACTCTTTCACTGCAGGTTGATTGCAAACTATTTCTGAAATGGAAACCCCAGGAGAAGTCGTCAATAGTTATTTTTGCTGTCTTCACTGTACCCTGCTGATATCAGCAGTATGTAATCATCATCACTAAGCTACATTCCCCAGCAAGTCCAAGAATGAACCTATACATATCTGCACATCTGATATTGAACTAGCTGAATATGTCACACAACAATGATGTTAAGTCAGTATATTTGTGAATATTAAAGGGAACCTGCCACCTGGATTTTGTGTATAGAGCTGAGGACATGGGTTGCTAGATGGCCGCTAGCACATCCGCAATACCCAAACCCCATAGCTCTGTGTGCTTTTATTTTTTTATAATCAACATTTTTATTGATTTTTTGTTTTCAAAACAAAGAGACAAGAAAAAAGAGACATATCATAGTCTAGAAGCAACAGACATATCCTGGCGCAGCAGGAGAGATGCATGCACAATCAGTGTAATCATTATACAGAGTAAATGAGCGGGATTTCGGTTGCCAGTCAGTATTAGTATAATTGCAAGTCAACAGACTAATAATAGTCAAGTAGGTATGGAACTCATTGGGCCAAGAGCTAGCTACCCATTTCTATGTAAGGAGAGAAGCATTAAGAGAAGTTTCTGTGCTTCCTCCACGCCGACCAAGTTGTGAAGCTCTGTGTGCTTTTATTGTGTAAAAAAAATAAATATATTTGATACATATGCAAATTACTCTGAGATGAGTCCTGTCCCTGACTCATCTCACATACAGGACTCATCTCAGGTTAATTTGCATATGTATCAAATCGTTGTTTTTTTTACACAATAAAAGCACACAGAGCTTTGGGGACTGGGTATTACGGATGTGCTAGCGGCCATCTAGCAACCCATGTCCTCAGCTCTATACACAAAATCCCGGTGACAGGTTCCCTTTAAGCAACATTTCTGTATCTGATGTATTATGTAAGAGCATAAGACCAGGTTAAGATGCTAGTGGAAGTTGGAAAAAGATAAGAAGCTTGGAAAATTCATGCAGATGTATTATAATTTAATATTTTTCATCTTGGTCATAAAACCAAACACATTTAGTTCAATGGTGAATTGTCTAGGTGATTGGATTTTACATATCTACATACTTGAGACAATGGTCACATTGCAGGACTTTGTACAAACACCAGCAACATGCCAGACTGAAATGGCCAACAATTTTTTTAATTTTTTTTTTAAAACTGACACTAGTTTTTGAGCACAATGGTAAATGGTGGGCTGAATTTGGCTGGTTATGCCATACTTATGCAGTTTTGGCATGACATGGCATAACAAGAGCCAACATTTTCCAGTGGACAATCACATTTTTGTCCCACAAGAATCTGCCATCACTCATCGCGAACGATCGTTTGCGCTTGTTTTTCAAAAACAGACAAACTGGCTATTTCAGCTGGCTTTATTCTCATGTATCTGGCCAGCTTTAGGCCATTAAGTTCAACCATTTTAAACTTACAAAGCCAGTTGGACCGAGTTGAAGACCCCAAAACACTTTTTTAACTTGACCCCTGCTTTCTTGAACCCTGCTGGCAATCAGACAGATCCCTCGATCAATATTCTATATTAATGCCATTAACCATGTAGCGGCATGACGTAGCAACGTGGACGTGCCGCGCGCCCGCTCTTGCACGCTCCCTCTTTCTGCCCGCCCTATCGTGGCGTCTGGCGTCAATTTGGCACACCAAGGTGGTCCTGTGTACTGGGGCCAGCCTGTATGGGATAAAGGGTCTCGGAGAGACGCTTCAACGCCGCGGCGATAGGTGGCAAAGCTGCTGGGACCTGAGTACTGGCAACGCGGATATGGCTGGCACTGCAAAGGTTCGGCGCTGGTGATGAGATCCGAGTAATCACATTGGTCAAGGCGTATAATCGGAACTTCAGTGGCTGGGCGCCGGCACAGGACATTATTTGAAACATCGCTAACCTTGGAAGATCCTGCTTCTGCTTTGCTCCGTGCTTGGAGAACCCCGCTACATGCTGGAGCAGTGTATGGAAGAGGTGCTTGACCCCATATAAGCCCGATAATAGACCGGAGAGTTAGGGCTGAAGAGTGGCGAGACTAAACTATCCTTTTCTTTTGTTGGCTCATACATTACCCTGCTAATCCCTTATTAACACTGCATAAATAGCTGGAGAAGATGTTGGGATAGGGGACAACCTGCGATGGTGGAATGAGGCCGACTGGGATTTGCCTAACTCACTAACTCTTGGCCTACATATTCATTGCATGCAGACTTTAGGAATCCAATTGTGTCACTAACTCCCTAACTCATTAACTCTTCAATTCCAACTGACCCACCGTTTAATATATTCTGGGTTCCAGTTTTTTGTTTCTCCTCTCTGCCTCGGCTGTGGAGATAATTAAACCCGACCGGCAAGCCGTTGATAATGTTCAGTAATATCGGGTATTGTGAACTTGTGACTGTGGCTTGCTAACCCTTCTCTGTATACCTAAGTGATTGCCCAGGACTGACCGGCGGCCAGCTTGCTAACTTCTGGCTACAACTTGTGCAGAGGAACTATCTGATTTTGTGTCATCTTTCCAAATATTGTATATATAAGTGTCGATCGCAAAATTATGCCACCTAAATACAACAGGAAATCGGTGGGGACTGTCTCCCCAAAAGGTATGGGGGGGAAGCAGCCCCGAAGCTAGAATGGAAAAATATCTTAAATCTCCAACATCTAAGACTAGAGGGGGGCAGAAACTTTTTAGCTTCAGTAGAAGGTGGGGAGGACCCAGTCTATCGGATGGAGAAAATAACGGCAAGGGTTAATGATACGCATGAAGATCATCTAGATATGATAGATAAGAAGTTAGAGGATATATTGGGAGTGGTTAAGACCACTAATCAATTGGTGGTAGACATAGCCGCGACGGTGACTTCACTACAGGTCGACATTACATTAATCAAGGATGACATGAATAAAATTAGGTCAAAGGTTAAAGTTGTTGAAATAGAGCTAGGTGGAGTTAAAATGGACTATGTTAATATTCCCAAAAAGGTAGCAGAACGTGACCAAGATCGCATGAGGTTAAGGGTGAAGTTAACCGATCTGGAGGACAGATCTTGCAGATACAATCTGTGATTAATAGGTTTTCCAGAAGGGGCGGAGAAGGAGGACCCTCCTGGGTTCCTACGAAAATGGCTTATACAACTGTTGGGGCCCAACCATGGTTCGCCTTTGTTCTGTGTAGAACGGGCCCATAGAATTCCATCAAAAAAGCGTGCCCTCTTGGCTAAAATGTTAAGCTCTAATGATAGGGATTGAGTACAATGGTAGTCAGATCCAGACACACAAAATAAAAGGAGAAAATATCATGCAATTTAAAAAAAGGCTGCAGGGTGCTAGTATTAAATATTCTATGATATATCCAGCAAAACTGAGAATGGTTTATAGGGACTGTAAGTTTTTTTGATAAGCCTGCAGACACCCTTGCATGGTTGGATTCAGTGGGTATATAGGAAATAATTGTGTGCTTTTTTTTTATTTATTTTTTTAGGTTTGGCGCTGGGGGGGTTTGGGGTGTTGGGGGGTGAGCCAAAGTGGGTGGGGTGTAATGGAAGAGGTTGACGAAGTTGTATTCTCTTGTGAACCATGTTGAGGGGTTGGGGGGTTTCGGAGGATGTGGAGGGCACGGTTGTCATCACTGGGCAGAAGGCAACCCCCCCCCCCCCCCACAGAACGCAACTCTGAATGAGTCATAAAGTTCTAACATGGAATATACGCGGGTTGGGGGACAAAACTAAGAGAGGCGACAGGGGAACTACCTGTCCTATAAGTATGATGCTTCAGAAAGTTTGGAACAAGACGAGAGTAATTTTGAAGGTCACTCACGCGTTACATTTCGCCCCTCTATGGTATAATACAATTTTAAAGAAATTTATTTCTGGAATTAAATGAAAATAGTTATTGGAGTTGGAGAGGTATCACTAAGGTTTCTCACATTTGCACATTAGGTAAATTAAAACTCATATCAGAATTTTTTTATAGACACTGCTAATACGGTTTTAAGTCAATTTAGATATGCTCAACTTAAACACGCTTTTGATTACATGAGTAATAAAACTTTTTTTATATTTTTGCTCACTTCTTTAGGTAACAAACTCAAAATGTCACAAATTTATGTTAGATTACAAAAAGAACTAGTGAAGGTCACTAAGTTTAAAAGTGCGGTAAAATGGGAGGCGGATTTAGGGAGGAGTAATTCACTTCAGTGGGGAGAAATCTATCAAAATATTTAAAAAAAAGCCTTGATCTCTAGTCATCATGGGTTAACACAGTATAAAATAGTGCAAAAACTATATGCGTACAATAAAGGAATTTGAATGTATTAAATGTAAAGCGGGAAAACAACTGAGTTTATGGGAAAAGGTATGGACTGGGTGGTATTGAGAGGCTCTTATGGTACAAACCCTTTTGTGCTGGATAGATCTGGGCTTGGGCCGCACTGTTCTGAGGATGACAACTGTGGAGGGTGGGAGGGGCGGGGTGGGTTTTTTGCGGGAATGAGATGAATAGATTTTACGTATTTGATATTTCAATATGTCATTTATTTATTTATTTTCTCTTATTTTTATTGTATATATATGTAGACATTGAAATGTTTTGTATATCTGTATCTTAATGGAGAAAACAAAGACTATATAAAAAAAACATGTATGTTGTGTTTTACAAGCAGAATATCAAACCTCTTCTTTTAAGCTAATCACTTTGAGAACATGTTCCATAACATAATGGTTTGGCCAGTAAGGTAATGCTTTTGATTTTTTTTTACAAAGATCATTCTTTAGATGATATGCCTGAAGTAAAAGTGCCATCTAGGATTTATAGTTTATGGCCAACTTTCCTTTGTGATTGCTGAGGAAAAGCGTAGAATTGTGCTACTACACATTCACTACATACAAACACTATTTCTTTTTTTATCTATGCTTTTATTGATGCATTTTTAAATGTAATCAGTACAGATTTTATAAGGGAATTGAGATTGATCAATGTAGGACGTAAGGGATAAGGAGAGGAGTCTGATAAGTGAAGAAAGAGGCATTTTTCTGTAATAAGTTATGTTACAGAGTTTCTTATAACTACTTGCGCTAACTTTTTTTGGGGAAAAACGTAAACGTTAATGATGTAAATTATGGTAACAAACATCCATACTTTTCCATATGGCTGGGTGACACCACTAATAAGCAGTATAGCTGTATGTGGGCCTACAAAATCTCAGATCACAGTGCAAAATGGTTGCACAGTGAAGCCATAATTAAGCTGGCAAATTACAAGGCAATGATGTAATTTTGGTGGAATTGCCTATTAATAAGTGGTGCTGGTAAATGGAAATTGACCACTAATTGGTTGTTAATGTGCTTAGAAAGTTCAAAACATGTTGGTTTAAAGACAATAAATGACAAAGGCTTTTTCAGGGTCTGAGCAAGCTTAATTAGTCACATTATTTGGATTTTAATTAGTGAAGATACACTGAAGCTTAAAGTTAGTAAAACTAATAGCATTTATCGAGTAAAAGGTCAAATAGTTTTCAGTCAATGTCTGGTTTCTACAGTGTAACAATGTCGTTCTCAGTGTGCAGAAGCTTTTGAACTAAAGGAACCCATTTTCCAAAGCCGCAATGCGTGATGTCTCTTAGAATAACAGCAAAACACGTCTTCTGATACTTGTCTGGTCTGCTGCCTTGGAAATGTCATGGCACAAATAGCTGGACTCATCTATCACATCTTCGTGTCTGCTGAATTGGAATATAAGCCATTAAAGGTCTGACTTATGGGAACAACGCATCTTTTACTCCTCATCCATTATTGTGTTATTATAACACAATCAGGCTTATTTCAGTTTCTTGACACTGTGCCAAAGCTAGACGGGCGCAGGAATTTTATTAGCTTTATAAAGTTATTAATAATAATCAGTTCTACAGGTCTGAAATACAAGCAGACACAATTAGAGCTTGTCTTAGACATAGCCAAGAGCCACTCCCATGTTGAAATGCTGGAGCAAAAGCAACGTCATCTCTAGAAGAGTCGATCCATGTGTAGAAATTCACATATTGTACATTTGTGCAAAGATCTATATTATTTTTATTTGTACAGTTGATTACCATAATGCGATTAATTTTGTTAGCATGCAAACCACTATAGATTATATAGAGTTTAGTCATACATGGTCATGGCGGCCACAATTTATTGGTTATGCCGAAGGTTATTCTAAAGCAGTCCATCTGCTTGTATACGGTTATGTGCTATAAAGTAATGCTTTTAGGGAGTAATAGCTCTGTAATAAGATGTCTGATGGTGCATGCCACAGTTTCTGTATGCCTTTGTATGAAATTGAAGCTGTAAATAAACATTAGAGGTCTGTAAAAGTCTATGAGCGCTCTGTTACTTCTTTGTAAAACCTGGTTGTAGAAAACCATTAGGCCATGTTCACACAGCAGAATCTGAGTTTGAATAATCTAATGGAGATCTGAAGGAGAATCTGCAGCAGAAATCTGATATAAACCCTTGGATTCAGATATGCACCTGGTAATCCGCCAGCTTTTCAGCGTGGAATCTGCTTCGGTAAATGACCTGTCACTTACTTTTTTCCTTGACATTGATTTCTAAACTGCATGAAAACATAATTTTGCGGTTTGAACAGCAGTTATGATTTCTCAATGCAGTTTGCGGGCAGATTTTGGAGTTGTGTGAACATATGTATTTACGTCTTACGGTGTTCTCTCTCTCTAATCATGCACCACACTGTAGCTCACTATTTTCAAGATCTCTGGTTGTTGTCAGTGAAGTAAAATATTCTTGTTTACATCCAAAGGATAAAGGCTCCAACAAAATCAGTATATCCCAGTAGCATATCAGATCAGGTTTCACCCGTATTTTGTTTATGGAAATAGTTATTAACTTGCACTTATGGGGGGTACAAAGTGAAAAATAAATATTTTTTCTGGCTTGCAAAATTTTTGGGGAAATTCAATTAAATAATTTTTAACTTTTTGGGTGGCATTTTTTAGTCACACAGCACTTTTGTCATTGACCTGAAGATATCTGGACTACCGCTTGCCAAACAGTGCGGATAACAAATTTGACCGCTTAGTGACCACCCATACGCCTTTTTACGGCGGTCACTAAGGGGCCTTAGGCTGGGCTGTCTCTCTTTTTTTTTTTTTGGTCCTCCGTGCCGGGGGGTGTGGGGACCCAGATCTCACATGAGAGCCGCGGCCCTGCTCTAACAGCCCGGACCGGCAGGAGTGCCGATCCGGGCTGTATAACACTTTACATGCCGTGGGCAATGGCGCCCGCCGCATGTAAAGTGCTGACAGAGGGAGCGGACTCCCTTTGTCACCCCACAAATGCAATCGTGGGTTTCCGATGTGTGTGAAGGCTGGCAGGGGTCGGATGTTAGGCCCCAGACCAGCCTTCAGTAATTTCAAGCAGGCTGCGCCTCTCTGGCGCAGCCTGCTGGTCAATGTTAGAATAGCATTGCCATTAAAATGCAATACACTATAGGAATAGTGAATTGCATTTTAAACACAATCAAAATACTGTCTGTTATAGTCCCCTTGTGGGTAAAAAAAAGTAGTAAGTGGTAAAAAAACCTAAAAAAAACCACACATTTATAAAATAAAAAAAATTACGCTTTTTTCCCCCATTGAAAATATCCTTTTAATTAAAAAGAATGCACAAAAAAACCTCCCCATGTGTTTTGTATTGCCGCGTCTGTAACGACCCGGACTACATAAATATCACATAAATTATCCCCTACGGTGAACGCAGTAAAAAAAAAAAAAAAAGAATGAGTTGCTAATTTATTCTTAGTTGCCACTGAAAAAACGTAATAACAAGCGATCAAAAAGCGCCATTTACTCCAAAATGATACCAGTGAAAAATTCAAGTAGTCCCACAAAAATCAAGCCTTCACACAACTCCATAGAAATAAAAATGTGTTGTGGGCTCTAGTGGTCCTGCAACCATTGTGATAGGCACCAAAACTCATAGACCCAACTACCCAGCCCATGGCCCTGGTTAGATTCCACTATTTGAATATACACATATCTGTGTGTACCTGGAGAACCTTCTTTAGGCTCCCTGAGACCTCTTGCAATCAGAAGATGCTGGCACCAGAAATTACTCAGCAGGGAAGCTACATTTTATTTTGACAAAGGGCAGGATTTCCAATTTTCTATAAAAAAAGATGACTTGCATGGCACCAAGAAAGATGGCTTTCATCTTGCTGAATGGCTTGCAGCCAGCTGTATTGTGATGTTTTATTACTTTGCTGTTTACAACCCATTTAAAATCAGCGTTAATATCCTGAAGTTGGCAAATCAAAATCCAATTGAAATGTTTGCAACTGGACTTGAAGATTGTTCACTCCAACTTGAAACTTCACAGAACCTGGACAGTTTTTCAAAGGAAAATGGGGGGGAACTACATCATCCACAGCATATTCCCTCCATATATTGGAAGTTTATTAAGGGGATGCACAAGCTTAGAAAAACTGGTCTGCCCTCTTCCAGGTTACTTGTGGTATAGCAGTTCCACCCCTATTCACCTCAATGGAGCTGCAATACTAAATACAACCCATGGACTGGTGTGGTACTGTTTATGGAATAAATCAGCCATATTTTTCTTATCTTGTACAAAACCTTAACATTATGAAATGGCATTTACATCACAGAATTATGTAGTTCCCAAACACACCAACTGACAAGCAAAATTCGAACGTGACGCTACCATTATTTTATAGACAATTATATTAAATTTAACTTGCAGCTATTTAGCATATAAATCTTGTCCTATAATTGCATTGTTACTGTTTTGCTCCTAAAATTCAAAAATTGTATATTTTGTTAGTATTTTGTAAATCCACCTTGGATTTCAACACTGCCTGAATTCTTCTGGGCATGCTCTCGATCAGATTCAAGCATGTCTCAACTTAAATCTGTTCTCAGGTCTCTTCTACATGTTCCCAATGTTGGTGCATGATGATTGACCCACTTGGGTATGAATACAGCTTTTTCTTCAACTCTACCCACAATTATTTGATTTTCTTCAACTCTACCCACAGGTGTTTGATTGGGTTGAGGTCTGGGGACAGTGGGGGCCAATGCAGCACCTCTACTTCATTGTCATTGAATCATTTATTCGCCAATTTCGACTTATGCTTTAGGTCGTTGTCTTGCTGGAACACTATGTCATCCTTTTCATACCAATAGTACTCAAGTGTGCAAAGCAAGTCGTTTTGTAGGATACTCACATATAGCTCAGAATTGAGACCACCAGCCATCCTGGTCAAGTATCCAACAGTCTGTGAAACAACCCCATATCATCAGGCTTTGTCCACCGAACTTGACAGTTCCTTAAATTTCTAGATCCGTTAGCCCCCTTTTCCCTTGTTTCTTCCAGGCCCATGTGCAACAATCAGAGCCCAGTCTATTGACTTTCATCTAATTGCTCCAAATTACCAGTTTCCAATCTTCTACTGTCCACTGTTCGTACTTTTTTGAAACTCGAGCTGATGCTTCGTATGACAATATTGAAGTTGAGTCTTCTTCACCTCTTTTTGGGCCACCATTCCAGACTTGTGCAATGCGCGTTGCATGGTGCTTGCATGGACATCTGTGATCTCACTATTACAAAGCATACAAGCTACCTCCACTGCTGTATTTGTCGCGCCAGAACTGATAGACCTTGTGATGAGCCGACTTGTTGACTTAGATATTTTGGAAAAGGGGTATTAGGGAATGTGAGAACAGGTTGTAATTTGTAGTATACAAGAAGAAAAAGATTGTTCCACCACAAGGAGCAAAACAGTAACAACACAGTTACATGACAAGAATCTGCATAACTAATCATATGCAAAATAGTTCCAATTTATGTATGAGATAGTCAAGATGATTGTCTATATAATGATGGTAGTCTCACGTTCCAAGCTGTAGTGGATGGTGAGATATGGAGCCTGAAAGTCAAAATAAAAGTCACAAATTTACTAATAATATATGCTTTATTATGGAAAAATATCAAACAAAAACAAATTTGGTATCACTGACTGGCTCATTTCTGTAAGTCAGCCTTTTCTTGTCTGGGAACTGGCCACAATGAAAAAGGCCAACCCTTCGCACACAGCAGAGGTCTTGTGCCGATACAGGAAACCCTGTTGTGTGATGAGGAAAAGCCAGAAATGAACCTGGACCGAAGCTCCTATCTTAAGATATCTTAGATAATTGCAGTATTTTGTATAGCTTGCTTTATTTTATCTCATTTACAGCTTTACTAATTGTTTACTGGACAACCCGTTAAGGGTGAGTGCACACCACTGTGATATACTTCCGTTGTTCTGCTCCATTAGATGAGCAAAATAGCAAAAATAACGGAAGTGCACATAACTGAGATGAACGGAGATAAACAGACTGCATTGACTTCAATGGAATCCGTTCATTTTCCCATTCGGGGTCTTGTTTTTTTAATGGTCTTTTTAACCGAATCTGCGATGCGGACCCTTAGCAGAGCTTCCAACATACATGTGAACAAGCTCTTAAACAGATTTTACAGGGGAATGTTGAATAAAAACCTAGAGAACTGTATGTCCCTGGGTTCAGCATCTCTCTATCCTATACTAGTAAGTTAGGTGAGCATAGGAGATCTGACAGGTTCATGTAAAATGATTGAGTTGTTTTTAGCAGCTTACAATTTCCCCATGTACATGTTGAAGAATTTTAGATTTTTTTTCTCTCATTGTTTTAGTTAAAGGCATTTAATAGAGCTTTATTTCACAATAGCTGAACAGGAAACATTCAACAGGCATTGTCGCGGTGTGAATAGAAGAATGCCTACTCGTTCTGCGTGTTTTGTAAAAGCAGTTCTTCAGAACAGTTAGCAGCCTGTTAAACTCTAAGGGCATATTACAATATTGTTAAACTCCATCCATGTGTTTTCTTAAGGCTAGATGTATTGTATTAGTACGTCTGTCATCATTCTGTTACTGACAGCCAGCCGAAGTTACGGATTATTACACATACCTGTGATTTTGTACTGCAAATTTGATTGTTCTGAGGCTTAGCCCTGCACTAATAACCTCCACAGACATCAGTCTTTGACAATTCTAGAAGAATTCCTGCCTTCCTATGTCTTAGCCATTAGTTGTTGGGTAAATGGGTTAAAGGAAAGCTGCCAGCAGTTGTGCAGTATAGTCCATTCCTCTGAGACTTTTTGATAATAAGTAACCTCTCTCAGCAAACCTTCAGCTTTTTTCAAGTCTTTGATTTGTTGTGTGATGGATTATCTATCTACCTGTCTATCGATTGATCTAATGTATTTTCAGGTACTGTATAACAGCGTGCTAGTGAACAAAGGGGAAGATTTACTAATCAAAATGCATCAGCATGTATCAGAATTCATGCCCCACATTTATAGTCCGCAAATAGACAGTCTATAAGTGCACCAGGTTTATCATTCAGCATCAGCCACCGAGAAGTGTGGCACAGTGTCATGGTCCTTTTAAATGGACCAATATTCTGGCCAATTATCAAGGATGAGCGTTTTTAGAAATGCTTGTTCACAATAATTAGCCTGTGTAGATGGTGTAGACGATCACTCAAGGAACAAATTTCGGCTATCACCAAAATAGTTTTTTGTGCAGTAGATTGTACTGTGTAAAAAAGGATCTGCTGCCCAAAAACACAATGAAACTATATTGGGATAAGCAAGCACAGTAGCGATCACTTACATCCCCATACAGAGGAGATGAAAGCTGCATGTACTGTACATTCAGCTTTCATCTCCCTGAGGATCAGGCAATACACATTTTGTTTGTTCACAATAATTGCTTCCTAAATCTGTCCTTGTAACAGGACCCTAAGATTGCCTTACTTTTATATAGTGAATCTTCCCCACTGGGTTTATAGGGGTTATCCATCATTTTTTCAGACCATAGTTCATCCCATCCATCGCTCCACTGCTGTCTCTGCAGCTTTTATCTCTCTGGGCATCAACATCATGTTGACGGGTGGCATGTGACCACTGCGGCCAATCACTGTTACCCATGAGGCACTTACCTGTCAAGTTCTGCATGGGTGACAGGTCACCTTTGCAGCCACTGATTGACTACAGCGGTTACGTGCCCCCCATCAACAGGATATTGGTGCCAAGATAGACATTTTCTAGTTATATTCCTGGATGCCCAGCTATTTTCTGCTTTTTCAAATTTTTCCCATTGCATTTCCGAATATCACTCTCTGTCCTCAATGGGGCTCACAACTTAGTTTTCCCATCTCAGACACACACACTAGAGGAATTTCATACCAAGTCTGTCAGTATCTTTTTAAAGTATGGGAAGAAACTGGAGTATCCAGAGGAGAAACCTATACAAGCACAAGAAGAACAAACGTCATGCATATGTTTTATTTAGTCAGATTCAAATCCAGGGCAAGAGTGCAAAACACTGAGGCATGTATTGCTCTCCATTCCAGATAAATGGAGGTCTGGAATGGGGAACTTCTCTGTATGGATTCAAAATACCATTGTACGGTGTTTGATATATGGTATTATGTGGTATTTGAAAATGTGTTTTCTGAACCAGACAACCCCTTTATGACATGTCCATTGAAATAGTCCAGGTTACAGAAAAGCACATATAATGGACAGCGCGTCAAACAATGAAAAAAAGAGACAAAGGGGCTGTGCAAGTTTACTTACCTACTTCTCGACGCTGGCTCCCTGCTCCTTCTCTTCCAGGCTTGGGCTGTTCCATCTGGTTTGACATCACCACAGTCAATCACTGGCCACAGTGGAGACTGATTCTTTTTGCATCAATGACCATTTGTCACCGCCGAAGCCAGTGATTGGCTGCAGGTGATGTCAAACTGGATGTTTACAGTGAGGGAGCCAACGGAACATTGAAGGCCAGGAGAAGAAGGATCGGGGAGCCAGCGCTGAGCAGCAAGTAGGCAAGCTTTTACTTTACAGGTCCGGCCAAGTGGGGGGATTTGCTAAAATCCCCCCATTTTTGCACAACCCCTTTAATATTGTAAACCATAGTATCTATTTGTATATTATGGCTGGATAATTCCCAGGAGCCATGAGGCCAATGCACGCATAAATCTGCTTCTGGTGCCAAAATTTTATAATCTTTTATATTGCTGTGTATAAAAAATCCTTAGCGGCAGTGTACTGGAAAGATGTTCACTCGTGGAGCGGCGTAATTTGTTCACGTGTCTGCCCATCCACTCATTGTCACGCTTCGGTGTGGGAGGGAAACACCACACCAAGCATAGGAGGGAAGGTGTAAACAGGGAATCAGGCCTGAGAACTAGGAAAGGAAGATGGACACCTCCTAGTGAAAACCCTATCCAAAATCCTGACTAACTACCAGTATGAACAGACACCAAAGGTAGGTGAGTTCATACGCAGGAATACCTAGAGTCCTATCTAGCCCTATAGGACCCTGGCACTACCTGTTCCACCAAAAGGAAGGACGAACAGGAGTCTACTTCAGGCCTAATACAGCAATAGGGAAATGCAACACACAGAACCCAAACAAAATACAAAAGGGAAAGGAAATACTTAACTTCAATGAGGCTATGGAAGCACCAGGAACTCAGCCGAGATCTAACCACAAACAGTCCACAGGCACAAAAGCTATAAACCGCACAGCATAGTGGCAGAAACAACTATAAATAAGGAAGGTTAAATGACCTGACACAACACAGACACCTATTGATCCACAAGGCAAACCTGTCAGATCAAACCAGGTGTTGCCAGTCTCACAGTTGCTGGGACGTCCGTATGTCTCGGTACGTCCGTGACACTCAACAATTATAAGGCACTAGGTGAATCTTTCAGGCTAAAGCTAAATAATACACATTAGATAATTTTCAGCATAACCTGCTGATTTTGGCAGGACCAGCCAACCATCTAACGTGTAGGTTGGTGTGCTGACCCCCCCCCCCCAACAGCAGATGACTGCAGAAAGAAGGATGTTGGAATTCAACATGCCAAATCCTTTTGTTCTCAGTGGAGATTAGGCATCTCCTTAAAGAGACCAGTCCTGTATGGATACTTACTGGAAGTACTCCATGGTATGGAAGCCAGGGCAATTCTACCTGGCAAACAGATATGCAAAGAGGAATCTCGGAAAGTCCGATTTTGAACCATAGAGAGCTACTTCCAATAGGTGGCGCTGGCGAGATTGTTCTCTTCCTTGGGAGATACCTCTTTACATATTAGTTGTCAGAGGAGGTAAACCACCACCAGAGGTGTCTGACAGCAGCTTACTCCCCTCTCCCCATTCAGGAGGCAGGTGTACACATCTGTGGAGGGTGAGTAGGTACAGCTGTGTATGGTGAGCTGAAGACTCCTCTCTATGCACAGTGTGGGGGGTCATTCATCTGTTACTATGGTAACTGCTGTGATCTGTTAGTTGCATGTGCAATTACTGTCTAAGATACCCATGGATCCAGCTGTTCCGAATAGTTATAATATCGCTGTTATAAAATAATAGAATTTGTAATGATTGTGTAGAACTGGTTTGAAATAGAATGTCACTGAAGTACAGTGGAGTTCATCTTTATAGCAAGTCGAAAATTTGGTTGTTTGTACGTCTACATTATTAGAATTCAAATTTTAGTTTGTACCGTTGATCATTCTGTATAATGTAAAACATCCTCACAATATGCAATAGAACAGTGACACCTACAGGCCGTAATGTAAGATATAGAATGCTCTGCCGCACAGTACATTATGTAGATTAGACTTCTGATGCATATGGCATAGAATATAGTTTGTGTTATACCCTGACACACATACAGTACATGGGTATTAGTTCAAGCGCCTCTTCCACTGGACCCCTAAAATGACATAATAAGGGGTATAATATTAAATCGAATCAAATATATATTGATTTAAGGTACCTGAAAATACTGTGCAATGTGCATGTGGCTGCTAGATAATTGGTATTTGATTACTTAAGTCATTTGCATTTTTTTTCTTTGTACTGGGGGATGAACATATCTGTCTTATGTCAAGAACTAAAGCAATATCTATGATTTATATGCCTTTTAGAGCGATGTGATGACTGGGGAGAGGACACCAGAAAGCTGACCCAAGCTTATGATGGAGAACCCGTCCGGATCAGATGCCCTCTGTTCGAGGGCTACCTAAAACATAATTATAGTGCAGCACACTCAGCGGGCCTTACCTTAATGTGGTATTGGACTGGTAAAGGGAAAGACCTTGAGGAGCCGATAAACATTCGTCTTCCAGATAATAGAATCAGCAAAGATAAGGACATACTATGGTTTCGGCCATCTCTTCTCAACGACACAGGAAATTATACCTGTATGTTAAGGTAGGTTAATCATTTAATCCTAACATACGGTACAAAACTAACTGAGCCTACAAATGTATATGAGAAAAAAAGAACAAAATATTATACATTATCAACTCCCATGTAACAGGATTTTTTTTATGGCCTAGTGGAGATGAGGTCTTTACTAGAGCATGCTATACAAAATAGATTTTTAGGATAGTATATGCATTAAATACTGATGCTGAGACATTTTGGGAAATTAACAGCCACATCCAGGAGAAGGTTGAATGGAGAGGTGATCCAACATGTGCGTGATCTCGCCATTCATATCTGAAAATTTCTAAAACATCTGAGCTTGATTGGCCACCTCTCCATCCACCTCATCTGGCAGCTTAAGGGATCCTGTTCTAACAGCAGTTGGAGGTCTCATGGGTCGGACTCCCACTTATCACACATGTAAGGCATAGCCTATGTATATGCCATAACATAGGTGTCAGTAGGGAATTTATGAAAGTTCTGCACTGCCTTTGTTGGCCAAAATTTGAGACTTTTCTCCCTTTTGCAATGCCATTCCATGGATGGGACCTCCAAACCCCCACAAATTATGTGCCCTTATTAAACCAAAAATTGACGCCAGCTCCATGCTCAGGTTGAATTAATTTTCTGGAGCACATACTACCCAAAGATTGTCCCTGGATCCTCATTTTGGAATGGATTGTCACTAAGGAGACCACTAGTTTAATATGGTAATATAGAAAATTGACATAGAAAAAAAACAAGATGTTTAAAAAGAATCTATAACATAATTTTAGGTGGATTTACATGGACTGAATTAACAAGCAGGGAAGAAACGCTTCCTTCTCGACAATCAGCTGCTCGTTAAGTGGAGGTAAAGCGCTATTGTGATAGCTCATCCTCATGCAGCTTCTTTGTTTCTGGGCGGCAGATCACTGTTTAAACCGCATGATCTGCTGGCCAGAAACAATAATTTAGATGCCTGCACAAACGACAGTTTCACCTAATTGTCGGGAATGAGCATTCGCAGGAAAATTTGTTCCCGATAATCTGCCCGATTATCTGCACATCTAAATCCACCTTTAGTGTTGATTCTTTCTTATGAAAGCTCTGTTATAAAACTGGATGCCTAGAAAAGACAGGATAGTAGCACTCTACAGTACTCATGTAAGGTTCTGTATGCATTTGCCCTGTTACTCTGTGACAGGGAGCTGTACTCCATCACTTCCAGGAGACCATATTAGTTTATTTACTGTAGTCTTCAGCACATTACTTCCGATTTATTGCAGCTCGTATAAACCTCACCCCATCCTTCAGCACTGTCTATAGAGGCAAAACTGGTGTACATTTCCTAACTAAAGCAATAATTAGCTAATACATTTAAAGGGCTTCTGTCACCCCATTAAACCGTTTTTTTTTTTTCTTTACTAATAATCCGTACACTGCGATCTCATCATACATAAGCTAATTAATGGTTTTCGTTCAGTAGAATTTGTTAAAAATCGATTTTTGAAATATGTAAATTACCTTGCTACCAGCAAGTAGGGCGGCTACTTGCTGGTAGCAGCCGCATCCTCCGATGGTAATGACGCCCCCTCTGCTTGTTGATTGACAGATCCCGTCCGCTGGCCCTTTCTCTGCTGGCCCTGCCTGTTTTGATTCAATATCTGGCGCCTGCGCCGCGGCCGTACCTCTCTTCAATCTGCGCAGGCGCACTAAGAGGCGGCCGCTCGCTCCTCAATGCGCCTGCGCCGGGTGTAGATGTGACGTCATCAGCGCAGGCGCATTGAGGATGGAGCGGCCGAGCGAGTGGCCACCTCTCAGTGCGCCTGCGCAGATTGAAGAGAGGTACGGCTGCGGCGCAGGCGCCAGATATTTAATCAAAACAGGCAGGGCCAGCAGAGAAAGGGCCAGCGGACGGGATCTGTCAATCAACAAGCAGAGGGGGCGTCATTACCATCGGAGGATGCGGCTGCTACCAGCAAGTAGCCGCCCTACTTGCTGGTAGCAAGGTAATTTACAAATTTCAAAAATCGATTTTTAACAAATTCTACTGAACGAAAATCATTAATTAGCTTATGTATGATGAGATCGCAGTGTAGGGATTATTAGTAAAGAAAAAAAAAAAAACGGTTTAATGGGGTGACAGAAGCCCTTTAAAATATAATTAAATACATGAAACTTTATCAAGCCCTGCACTCCAGAATTCTGGCTTACATGCTCAAAAAAAACAAATTACCATATTGCATTTTTAAACTACCAACTCCAGTTTTGAAAAGTAGATGGGAAGGTGGGCGTCTTGGTAAGCTATGTTAATTAGCGTTAACTTCAGATTTATCAGCTGCTACTTTTTAAAAACAGATGATTTGTTCAGTATCCAAGAATTTTTAATTATGTTCCAGCTTCGTATATTGTTCATTTACACAATAAATTGACAGTAGATGTCAGTGATATTACAAAAATTCACTGTAGTATAGGATGGGCAGTAAACTGCGAGGAGTAAGGCAGTCCTCAAGTTTCCCATTTAAATAAACCCCTGTCCATCTGACATTTATCATCTTATTGTGTATGGGTGATAAATGCTTTTCATTGGATAACCCCTTTAAAAATATTTAAAGTGAGAATCAGTGTCTAAGATATATTTAAAAGCAGCAGCAAATGTTGTAAAGCAACAAAAAAACAAATTTTTCTATTCTCTCACCCCCTTCCATTTCCTACTGAGATCATGTGGTGATATAGGTCTTTCATGTCCTTGTTTACAAACGGCCAGCTTGTGACTGCCGTACTTTAACCCCTTCATGACCTCCGCCGTACATGTTTGGTGGATGTTGGCACTTTAAAGAAGGTGCCTGATGCAGAGCAGACCAGACGCCATAGCTGCTGGGTTTTTGCTGTTTCACACAGCAGACAACCGAGCCTAATGTCTGCAATCGGCAGTAACGCCAATCGCAGACATATGACCCTGTAATCAGTTTTGACCATGGGATCTGGGGAAGCTGCATTTCCAGGACCTGATTGTTTTCCCTGTGCTGAAATCAGAAAATCTGTTAATTAGAGGTGATAGGCTGGAAGCTACTAGGCTTATCACAGGTATATTCCTGTAGATGCCTTATTTATAATAATAAAAGCAAAAATGGAAAATCACAACATCATGAAGAAGTTAATGGCAGAACCCCTGTACTATGATGTCGGTAGTACAACACCAGATTTAAACATTCTGACTCGGGTCATGCTTTCCTATTACAAGAAGATTTAGTTTTGTGAATTTCCTGCTGAGAACCAGAAACTATACAATATGTGCTATGAGATTATTAGGTGAGAACCTATATGAACTGTATATATATCAAGCAGTGCCATTTGTTAGCTTTTTTTGTGATGCTCATTAGACAAAACAATGTTTTCCTGGTTGGACAAGTGCAGCATTTCAACCCAAATAAGCAGAAAATAATTTTAAAAAAGTACATCGCTGTCAGGACACTGAATACTTATGAACAGTGTTCAGCGTGATTGTGAGTCAACAGCTTAGGCTGCTGTGGGATTCCTGGGAGTTAATTGTTACTGAGCCGACAGTTGGTAAACTAGACACCAATTATGTGGGTTATGTACAGCACACAGATAAACACTGAATGGAACCGAGGGACTGACGTTGGCACATTTTATGTTGAAACGAGCCAAATCGCAGTGATTAAGATTTTGTTAAGTTCTTCATGTAATATACATCTGGAATGTAATCTGACTTTCTTGGAAATGTGTTTTTTTTTTTTAGCATCATCCTTCACTGTACTGTTATTTCCAGGAATTTGAAGACCTGTTTTCACTGTACAGATTTCAGTAGGTAGCCGTACTTCATACACACCTTGCTAAGACCAGCTTGCTACTGTTATTCCCATGAGTCGAGTATAATCTAGGTTTTGACATAGTTTCAAGATTACAAAACTTTCAGCAAATGCAATAAAGGGAATTGTTATTGCTATTTGATAAGCTTGTATAGGTTTTTATTGATATTCCGTTTTTAATTTTCAAGGTACCTTAGAGATAAGAATTGCTTTTATACTGTAGTCTATAAACTTTATTAAACTGTGTTCCGGTGTTCCAGTTTAAACTGGAAAGAGATGTAAGCTGGTGTAGATCCATCTTAAACTTAATATGGTGTTTTCTTTTTCTTTACCTCCTAGGAATACCACATTTTGCCTCAAAATAGCATTTCCATTAGAAGTCTTGAAAAAAGACCCCAAATCATGTGTTAGCAATGACAAGGTGGCAAAAGTGTTCTCTTTTCCTCTAGATGAAACGTCTATATTGCATTGTCCAGACACGGAGGACTATTATCCAGCAGGTGTAACCCCCAATGTGAACTGGTACATGGTAAGGAAATGTACTATTCTATATATTATTGTTCCTATTCAGTTTCTCCAACATGTATATTATTCATTGTACTCTACACTGCCCAGCATGTAACGCTCCCAAATTATATGTGTTTAGTTTTTGTAAGTGTTTTTTAATATATATTTACATTTGATGAGTGAGAATTTTCATTGTAGAAAATAGATTGAAAAATTCAATTTTCTGACATTGTGCTGGAAGTCCCACAGGTCATTACTTCATTGTCTGGAGCTTAAACTGTCTGTTCCCCTACTTGGTACAGTCATAAATCAGTTTTGTCTTCACATTCAAACTAGAAAGTTTGAATAATGAAGTTGTTAGACTCCTACTTCCAATTATAAAACATAAATTCATAAATGAATAGTGCATGTGAATATAAGAAACTTTATAATATATCTTATTAAAGAAAATGGAGTCTCTCCGCTATTATCAGGCTGTTGTTCTCTTCGCTGCTTTTCACAATAATGTATATGGATAATTAAGGGAGGAAGAGGCTGATGGATGAGATACACACAGACTGCACTTTCTTAGCCCTGCTACACTTATCACTTTCTATATCTAGTAAGATTAGGCTCCACCACTGTTCAGAGTGAGGTAATAAATTATTTACATGCTCGCAGCAGCCTCGTCATCCCTCCTCTCTTCCTAGACTTTTGTGTGTGGGGGTGGAGACGGGTGCTATAAAAGATAATAGGCAGTGTGAAGGGAAGAAGAAAGAAAACACCCAAAAAGCCCATGAGGAAGCATACTTCTTTAATAAGATATATTACAAAGTTTCTTATATTCACCTGTACTATTCATTTAAGAAAATTTGTTTATAAATGGAGGTACACTTTAACAAACATGGAATGCAGCATCTTAGCTCTGCATTAGGCTGGGGCCACTTGTCATCTTTGGCCACAAAAAAACTTTACATGGTAAACGATCACAGTGTAGTGCTGCCTACATAGAAAGTAATCACAACTAGAGTTGAGCGAACACCTGGATGTTCGGGTTCGAGAAGTTCGGCCGAACCCGAACCCCATTGCAGTCAATGGGGACCCGAACTTTTCGGCACTAAAAAGGCTGTAAAACAGCCCAGGAAAGGGCTAGAGGGCTGCAAAAGGCAGCAACATGTAGGTAAATCCCCTGCAAACAAATATGGATAGGGAAATGAATTAAAATAAAAATTAAATAAATAAAAATTAACCAAAATCAATTGGAGAGAGGTCCCATAGCAGAGAATCTGGCTTCACGTCACCCACCACTGGAACAGTCTATTCTCAGATATTTAGGCCCCGGCACCCAGGCAGAGGAGAGAGGTCCCGTAACAGAGAATCTGTCTTCATGTCAGCAGAGAATCAGTCTGCATGTCATAGCAGAGAATCAGGCTTCACGTCAGCCACCACTGCAACAGTCCATTGTCATAAATTTAGGCCCAGCACCCAGGCAGAGGAGAGAGGTCCCGTAACAGAGGATCTGGCTTCATGTCAGCAGAGAATTAGTCTGCATGTCATAGCAGAGAATGAGGCTTCATGTCAGCCACCACTGCAACAGTCCATTGGCATATATTTAGGCCCAGCACCCAGGCAGGGGAGAGAGGTCCCGTAACAGACAATCTGGCTTCATGTCAGCAGAGAATCAGTCTGCATGTCATAGCAGAGAATCAGGCTTCACGTCACCCACCACTGCAACAGTCCATTGTCATAAATTTAGGCCCAGCACCCAGGCAGAGGAGAGAGGTCCCGTAACAGACAATCTGGCTTCATGTCAGCAGAGAATTAGTCTGCATGTCATAGCAGAGAATGAGGCTTCACGTCACCCACCACTGTAAGAGTCCATTTTCATAAGTTTAGGCCCAGCACCCAGGCAGAGGAGAGAGGTCCCGTAACAGAGGATCTGGCTTCATGTCAGCAGAGAATCAGTCTTCATGTCATAGCAGAGAATCAGGCTTCACGTCAGCCACCACTGTAAGAGTCCATTTTCATAAGTTTAGGCCCAGCACCCAGGCAGAGGAGAGAGGTCCCGTAACAGACAATCTGGCTTCATGTCAGCAGAGAATTAGTCTGCATGTCATAGCAGAGAATCAGGCTTCACGTCAGCCACCACTGCAACAGTCCATTGGCATATATTTAGGCCCAGCACCCAGGCAGAGGAGAGAGGTCCCGTAACAGACAATCTGGCTTCATGTCAGCAGAGAATCAGTCTTCATGTCATAGCAGAGAATGAGGCTTCACGTCAGCCACCACTGCAACAGTCCATTGGCATATATTTAGGCCCAGCACCCAGGCAGAGGAGAGAGGTCCCGTAACAGACAATCTGGCTTCATGTCAGCAGAGAATCAGTCTGCATGTCATAGCAGAGAATGAGGCTTCACGTCAGCTACCACTGCAACAGTCCATTGGCATATATTTAGGCCCAGCACCCAGGCAGAGGAGAGAGGTCCCGTAACAGACAATCTGGCTTCATGTCAGCAGAGAATTAGTCTGCATGTCATAGCAGAGAATGAGGCTTCACGTCAGCCACCACTGCAACAGTCCATTGGCATATATTTAGGCCCAGCACCCAGGCAGAGGAGAGAGATCCCGTAACAGACAATCTGGCTTCATGTCAGCAGAGAATCAGTCTTCATATCATAGCAGAGAATCAGGCTTCACGTCACCCACCACTGTAAGAGTCCATTTTCATAAATTTAGGCCCAGCACCCAGGCAGAGGAGAGAGGTCCCGTTACAGAGGATCTGGCTTCATGTCAGCAGAGAATCAGTCTGCATGTCATAGCAGAGAATCAGGCTTCACGTCACCCAACATTGGAACAGTCCATTGGCATATATTTAGGCCCCGGCACCCAGACAGAGGAGAGGTTCATTCAACTTTGGGTAGCCTCGCAATATAATGGTAAAATGAAAATAAAAATAGGATTGAATGAGGAAGTGCCCTGGAGTCCAATAATATATGGTTAAGGGGAGGTAGTTAATGTCTAATCTGGACAAGGGACGGACAGATCCTGTGGGATCCATGCCTGGTTCATTTTTATGAACGTCAGCTTGTCCACATTGGCTGTAGACAGGCGGCTGCGTTTGTCTGTAATGACGCCCCCTGCCGTGCTGAATACACGTTCAGACAAAACGCTGGCCGCCGGGCAGGCCAGCACCTCCAAGGCATAAAAGGCTAGCTCTGGCCACGTGGACAATTTAGAGACCCAGAAGTTGAATGGGGCCGAACCATCAGTCAGTACGTGGAGGGGTGTGCACATGTACTGTTCCACCATGTTAGTGAAATGTTGCCTCCTGCTAACACGTTGCGTATCAGGTGGTGGTGCAGTTAGCTGTGGCGTGTTGACAAAAGTTTTCCACATCTCTGCCATGCTAACCCTGCCCTCAGAGGAGCTGGCATTGACACAGCTGCCTTGGCGACCTCTTGCTCCTCCTCTGCCTTGGCCTTGGGCTTCCACTTGTTCCCCTGTGACATTTGGGAATGCTCTCAGTAGCGCGTCTACCAACGTGCGCTTGTACTCGCGCATCTTCCTATCACGCTCCAGTGCAGGAAGTAAGGTGGGCACATTGTCTTTGTAGCGTGGATCCAGCAGGGTGGCAACCCAGTAGTCCGCACAGGTTAAAATGTGGGCAACTCTGCTGTCGTTGCGCAGGCACTGCAGCATGTAGTCGCTCATGTGTGCCAGGCTGCCCAGGGGTAAGGACAAGCTGTCCTCTGTGGGAGGCGTATCGTCATTGTCCTGCCTTTCCCCCCAGCCACGCACCAGTGATGGACCCGAGCTGCGTTGGGTGCCACCCCGCTGTGACCATGCTTCATCCTCATCCTCCTCCACCTCATCCTCATCCTCGTCCTCCTCGTCCTCCAGTAGTGGGCCCTGGCTGGCCACATTTGTACCTGGCCTCTGCTGTTGCCAAAAGTCACTTCGAAGAGACTGGCCTGAAAGTGCTAAAAATGACCCCTCTTCCTCCTCCTCCTCCTCCTGGGTCACCTCCTCTTCCATCATCGCCCTAAGTGTTTTCTCAAGGAGACATAGAAGTGGTATTGTAACGCTGATAACGGCGTCATCGCCACTGGCCATGTTGGTGGAGTACTCGAAACAGCGCAACAGGGCACACAGGTCTCGCATGGAGGCCCAGTCATTGGTGGTGAAGTGGTGCTGTTCTGTAGTGCGACTGACCCGTGCGTGCTGCAGCTGAAACTCCACTATGGCCTGCTGCTGCTCGCACAGTCTGTCCAGCATGTGCAAGGTGGAGTTCCACCTGGTGGGCACGTTCCATATGAGGCGGTGAGCGGGAAGGCCGAAGTTACGCTGTAGCGCAGACAGGCGAGCAGCAGCAGGATGTGAACGCCGGAAGCGCGAACAGACGGCCCGCACTTTATGCAGCAGCTCTGACATGTCGGGGTAGTTGTGTATGAACTTCTGCACCACCAAATTCAGCACATGCGCCAAGCAAGGGATGTGCGTCAAATTGGCTAGTCCCAGAGCTGCAACGAGATTTCGCCCATTATCACACACCACCAGGCCGGGCTTGAGGCTCACCGGCAGCAACCACTCGTCGGTCTGTTGTTCTATACCCCGCCACAACTCCTGTGCGGTGTGGGGCCTGTCCCCCAAACATATGAGTTTCAGAATGGCCTGCTGACGTTTACCCCGGGCTGTGCTGAAGTTGGTGGTGAAGGTGTGTGGCTGACTGGATGAGCAGGTGGAAGAAGAGGAGGAGGAAGCCGAGAAGGAGGAGGTGGCAACAGGAGGCAAAGAATGTTGCCCTGCGATCCTTGGCGGCGGAAGGACGTGCGCCAAACAGCTCTCCGCCTGGGGCCCAGCTGCCACTACATTTACCCAGTGTGCAGTTAGGGAGATATAGCGTCCCTGGCCGTGC
This sequence comes from Bufo gargarizans, assembly GCF_014858855.1. Lineage (NCBI taxonomy): Eukaryota > Metazoa > Chordata > Amphibia > Anura > Bufonidae > Bufo > Bufo gargarizans. The sequence continues at coordinate 205,910,309 of NC_058083.1, forward strand.
TTACTGGTCCACGTATCTGTGGTTAGGTGGACCTTGCTACAGATGGCGTTGCGCAGTGCACACTTGATTTTATCGGATACTTGGTTGTGCAGGGAAGGCACGGCTCTCTTGGAGAAGTAGTGGCGGCTGGGAACAACATACTGTGGGACAGCAAGCGACATGAGCTGTTTGAAGCTGTCTGTGTCCACCAGCCTAAATGACAGCATTTCATAGGCCAGTAGTTTAGAAATGCTGGCATTCAAGGCCAGGGATCGAGGGTGGCTAGGTGGGAATTTACGCTTTCTCTCAAATGTTTGTGAGATGGAGAGCTGAACGCTGGCGTGTGACATGGTTGAGACGCTTGGTGACGGAGGTGGTGGTGGTGGTGTTAGTGGTACACCCCCTGTTTGCTGGGCGGCAGGTGCCAACGTTCCTCCAGAGGCGGAGTAAGAGGCCGAGGCGGCAGCAGCAGAAGAGGCCGAGGCGGCAGCAGCAGAAGAGGTAGCAGGGGGAGCCTGAGTGACTTCCTTGGTTTTAAGGTGTTTACTCCACTGCAGTTCATGCTTTGCATGCAGGTGCCTGGTCATGCAGGTTGTGCTCAGGTTCAGAACGTTAATGCCTCGCTTCAGGCTCTGATGGCACAGCGTGCAAACCACTCGGGTCTTGTCGTCAGCACATTGTTTGAAGAAGTGCCATGCCAGGGAACTCCTTGAAGCTGCCTTTGGGGTGCTCGGTCCCAGATGGCGGCGGTCAGTAGCAGGCGGAGTCTCTTGGCGGCGGGTGTTCTGCTTTTGCCCACTGCTCCCTCTTTTGCTACGCTGTTGGCTCGGTCTCACCACTGCCTCTTCCTCCGAACTGTGAAAGTCAGTGGCACGACCTTCATTCCATGTGGGGTCTAGGACCTCATCGTCCCCTGCATCGTCTTCCACCCAGTCTTGATCCCTGACCTCCTGTTCAGTCTGCACACTGCAGAAAGACGCAGCAGTTGGCACCTGTGTTTCGTCATCAGAGACATGCTGAGGTGGTATTCCCATGTCCTCATCATCAGGAAACATAAGTGGTTGTGCGTCAGTGCATTCTATGTCTTTCACCGCTGGGGAAGGGCTAGGTGGATGCCCTTGGGAAACCCTGCCAGCGGAGTCTTCAAACAGCATAAGAGACTGCTGCATAACTTGAGGCTGAGACAGTTTCCCTGGTATGCATGGGGGTGATGTGACAGACTGATGGGGTTGGTTTTCAGGCGCCATCTGTGCGCTTTCTGCAGAAGACTGGGTGGGAGATAATGTGAACGTGCTGGATCCACTGTCGGCCACCCAATTGACTAATGCCTGTACCTGCTCAGGCCTTACCATCCTTAGAACGGCATTGGGCCCCACCATATATCGCTGTAAATTCTGGCGGCTACTGGGACCTGAGGTAGTTGGTACACTAGGACGTGTGGATGTGGCAGAACGGCCACGTCTTCTCCCAGCACCAGAGGGTCCACTAACACCACCACGACCATGTCCACGTCCGCGTCCCTTACTAGATGTTTTCCTCATTGTTATGGTTCACCACAACAACAAAAATATTATTTGGCCCAATGTATTGTATTCAAATTCAGCGGGATATAAATTTGAGGCCTAGTATTTAGGCGCTGGGTGACCGGTATGGATTTACTAACAGAATTGGACTTGGAAATGCACAGTAGCGTGTGTGTGAAGTTATTCTGAATGACCCTATGTGCACCTTGAATATTATATACCCTTTTAGGGATAGATTTCAAATAGCTCTGATATAGCAGAAACCACTAAATTATGAAATTGCTAAATTGGGAATTGTATTTCAACCCAGAACAAAAAATGTGCTTTGACGGACACTAAATAACTTTCCCAGCCACAACAGTACAACGGTAACGAGAGATTTAGCGGGATATAAATTTGAGGCCTAGTATTTAGGCGCTGGGTGACCGGTATGGATTTAGTGACAGAATTAGACTTGGAAATGCACAGTAGCGTGTGTGTGAAATTATTCTGAATGACCCTATGTGCACCTTGAATATTATATACCCTTTTAGGGATAGATTTCAAATAGCTCTGATATAGCAGGAACCACTAAATTATGAAATTGCTAAATTGGGAATTGTATTTCAACCCAGAACAAAAAATGTGCTTTGACGGACACTAAATAACTTTCCCAGCCACAACAGGACAGCGGTAACGAGAGATTTAGCGGGATATAAATTTGAGGCCTAGTATTTAGGCGCTGGGTGACCGGTATGAATTTACTAACAGAATTAGACTTGGAAATGCACAGTAGCGTGTGTGTGAAGTTATTCTGAATGACCCTATGTGCACCTTGAATATTATATACCCTTCTAGGGATAGATTTCAAATAGCCCTGATATAGCAGGAACCACAAAATTATGAAATTGCTAAATTGGGAATTGTATTTCAACCCTGAACAAAAAATGTGCTTTGACGGACACTAAATAACTTGCCCAGCCACAACAGTACAGCGGTAACGACAGATTTAGCGGGATATAAATTTGAGGCCTAGTATTTAGGCGCTGGGTGACCGGTATGGATTTAGTGACAGAATTAGACTGGGATATGGCCAAAAAATAACCACACTATTGCTGGTTAAATGCACTTGGTGACGGGCGCAGCTTGCCCCTGATGTAGTATATGGCCAAAAAATGAACAGACTATTGCTGGTTAAATGCACTTGGTGTCACAGCTTGACCAACCACACTACTGAGGGTTAAATGCACTTGGTGACGGGCGCAGCTTGCCCCTGATGTAGTATATGTCCAAAAAATGAACAGACTATTGCTGGTTAAATGCACTTGGTGTGATAGCTTGACCAACCACACTACTGAGGGTTAAATGCACTTGGTGACGGGCGCAGCTTGCCCCTGATGTAGTATATGGCCAAAAAATGAACAGACTATTGCTGGTTAAATGCACTTGGTGACAGGCGCAGCTTGCCCCTGATTTAGTATATGGCCAAAAAATGAACAGACTGTTGCTGGTTAAATGCACTTGGTGTGATAGCTTGACCAACCACACTACTGAGGGTTAAATGCACTTGGTGACGGGCGCAGCTTGCCCCTGATGTAGTATATGGCCAAAAAATGAACAGACTATTGCTGGTTAAATGCACTTGGTGTCACAGCTTGACCAACCACACTACTGAGGGTTAAATGCACTTGGTGACGGGCGCAGCTTGCCCCTGATGTAGTATATGGCCAAAAAATGAACAGACTATTGCTGGTTAAATGCACTTGGTGACGGGCGCAGCTTGCCCCTGATTTAGTATATGGCCAAAAAATGAACAGACTATTGCTGGTTAAATGCACTTGGTGTGATAGCTTGACCAACCACACTACTGAGGGTTAAATGCACTTGGTGACGGGCGCAGCTTGCCCCTGATGTAGTATATGGCCAAAAAATAAACAGACTATTGCTGGTTAAATGCACTTGGTGTGACAGCTTCACCCTGATGTAGGCTTTAGCCAAAAAACAACCACACCATTGAGGGTTAAATGCACTTGGTGACAGGCGCAGCTTGCCCCTGATGTAGTATATGGCCAAAAAATAAACAGACTATTGCTGGTTAAATGCACTTGGTGTGACAGATTCACCCTGATGTAGGCTTTAGCCAAAAAACAACCACACCATTGAGGGTTAAATGCACTTGGTCGCAGCTTGTGCTGGCGCACCACAAGACACAAAATGGCCGCCGATCACCCCAGAAAAATGTGACTGACAAACGGTCTGGGCAGCCTAAAAACAGTGAGCAATTGAGTATCAGCAGCTCAATGACCCACAGCTGCAGATCGATCAATAATCAAGTCCTTTGGAGGAGTTAATCTGCCTAATCTCGCCCTACTGTCGCAGCCGCAACCTCTCCCTACGCTAATCAGAGCAGAGTGACGGGCGGCGCTATGTGACTCCAGCTTAAATAGAGGCTGGGTCACATGGTGCTCTGGCCAATCACAGCCATGCCAATAGTAGGCATGGCTGTGATGGCCTCTTGGGGCAAGTAGTATGACGCTTGTTGATTGGCTGCTTTGCAGCCTTTCAAAAAGCGCCAAGAAAGCGTCACAAAAGCGCCAAGAAAGCGACGAACACCGAACCCGAACCCGGACTTTTACGAAAATGTCCGGGTTCGGGTCCGTGTCACGGACACCCCAAAATTCGGTACGAACCCGAACTATACAGTTCGAGTTCGCTCATCCCTAATCACAACTAATGTAGTAAATTGGGTCATGTTACAGCTCGGACGTTGCCATGGCTGTGGCACCAATTTAAAAAAAAAAATTGAAAGGTCGATTTCTTGCATTTATCATCTCTTGGTTACAGCTACCTCATATATGAATGGAGAAATAAGCATTATCTAACTCAAAATCAATGGACGTCACTGTTTGCTGGGTAACTCAATATAATATGCAGATATGATTGGAAATGTAAAATACTGTATGTTTCCTTGAAGGATCATATGATTTTTTATTGTACTAAATTCATGTGAATGCATTTTTTTAAATCATTGTGTTGTTATCAGTGTTGTACTTATGGTGGTGTTTGGTGTTAAAAATAGGCCTTTATTAAAAATGTTGCTCTATTTTTTCTTCTGCAGCCTGCATTTTGTCACATATCTTGCATGATAATCTGTCTCATTCAGAGTAAAATCTCTCAGACCAGCTGTCTCCAGCCCTTCTGTTTCTTTTCTCAAACAATTTTCTGATTTATGACCAAAGCAAAGTGGAAGGAAAATTATGCAATATTACATGTTTGTGAGTGGCAAAAGTGTGTGAACCTTTAGGGTTAAAAGATAATTTGAAGGTAAAATTAGAGTAGGTGTTTTCAATCATTGGGATGACAATAAGTGTGAGGGGACAACCTGTTTTATTTAAATAAGCCTAGTTTTACACTAACGTTCAGAGATCGGGCAGGCTGTTTCGGCAGAGAACAGCCTGCTGGAGTTCTTTGGATGTGGCATTGCCGGACGCAGTCTTAATGCCTGCCAGCCCCATTAACTATAATGGGAACAGGCGGAAATCCGGCCACAACAGAACAAACATGCCGACAAAAGGCCAGACTAAAACCGCTGTGCAGTTGAAGCAGTTTTGTATGGAGAAATAGGCAAAAATTTCTCCAAGCAGAAGTGCAGTTGCGGTTATTACTGAACATTGTGGGAGTGCAAAGCATCCTGGAAAAGAGAAGTCTCCAGGACACATCAGCAGAGCTTTCCTATGCATGTTTCCTTCTCAAACAACCCCATCCTTGTAAAAGCATATCTGGTGAGAGATCTAACTTTGTTTCAGGGACATGATGTTATGCAGAGCTGTTCAGCTAGTTGTAATTGGTACTCAGGGAGTTGTTATTACTGTTAGCTAGGCATGCAATCTTATGTACAGGCAGCAATTTTAGCATGTGCCTTTACTGATGACTGTAGATGTTTCCAAAAAAATGTAAACCAAAAATCATCAAGAATGGAGCAACCGCCCATACATATCAACACCATGCAATGCACAATCCATACATGCCTATGGCAAAAACATATATACACATGCCCATCAAAAATTACCAGACCACATGAAATATAAATATAATTTATTGACACAATTCATAATTAACAGTCCATACATAAAAACTAGTGCAGGGAAAAGGCGACATCCACATCAGGAGACACAAATGGTGACTCATTTCCACACATAAGCAATAATAAAGTGCATAGTGTATATAAGTATCAAATCCATAGAATACAAAAAGTCTATTTACCCATTATGTGTCCCCTCTGGGCGGGGCTAAGCTCTGTTCACTTTAATGGAGCTTAGCCCCGCCCAGGCCAGTGATACTAGTCATGACGTCAGTGGGCCTGCGGTAAACAGTGAGAAGGCCGCGGCACTGCTGGAGTGCCGCTGTCTTCTCAAACAGCTGATTGGCGGGGGTCCCTGGTGTCAGACCCCCGCCGATCAGAAGCTGATGATCTATCCAGAGGATAGATAATCAGTTTTAAAAAAGTGCAGAACCCCTTTAACTTTGCAATACTTACTTTTGTAACCAACCTGAGCACTGATCCTGACAACACTGTTTATTATCAGTGCTTTTTCCGTGGTGCACCGGCCCTGATTGGCCTTGCTGGCACTTACGCCTTGTGGGTAATGCGACCTGGCCCAAGTATGGGCAGTGTGGGGTCTGCTGCGTCTGTGTGAGGTGTCCGTTCAGCACCTGCGTACCATGATCCTGAGAACTCTAAGTTTGTTTGTTATGTGGATACCATAACTGGTTGTGCCTTGCTATTACTTAATAATAATTATTATTACTCAGGTTCATATATTTTTTATACTCAGGTGCATATATTATCAATTAATGATGGATTATCACTGACATTATTGTCAATTTTATGTACACATATTGATTGCACTTATCAGATGATTTTTATGCTCAATGTACATGCACTATGCATTTTATGTCTATTTACATGCTTATGATATGATTTACACAGTCTTGAGATGAAATGTATACTTTTGTTAATTAATGATATTCATTTATTATAGTTAGTGGGTTTATGTTAGTGGGTATGTACATACTTTTTCTTGCAATGTGATGTGATGTGATCTTCATCTAAGTCACAACAATAGACAATCACAGTCTGCTTAAACTAATAACACACAAATAATTAAATGTTGCCATGTTTTTATTGAACACACCATGTAAACATTCACCGTGCAGGTGGAAAAAGTATGTGAACCCCTAGACTAATGACATCTCCAAGAGCTACTTGGAGTGAGGTGTCAGCCAACTGGAGTCCAATCAATGAGATTAGATTGGAGGTGTTGGTTACAGCTGCCCTGCCCTATAAAAAACACACACCAGTTCTGGGTTTGCTTTTTACAAGAAGCATTGCCTGATGTGAATGATGCCTCACACAAAATAGCTCTCAGAAGACCTACGATTAAGAATTGTTGACTTGCATAAAGCTGGAAAGGGTTATAAAAGTATCTCCAAAAGTCTTGCTGTTAATCAGTCCACGTTAAGACAAATTGTCTATAAATAGAGAAAGTTTAGCACTGCTGCTACTCTCCCTAAGAGTGGCCATCCTGTAAAGATGACTGCAAGAGCACAGCGCAGACTCTACAATGAGGTGAAGAAGAATCCTAGAGTGTCAGCTAAAGACTTACAAAAGTCTCTGGCATATGCTAACATCCCTGTTAGCGAATCTACGATATGTAAAACACTAAACAAGAATGGATTTCATGGGACGATATGACAGAGGAAGCCACTGCTGTCCAAAAAAAAAACATTGCTGCACATTTACAGTTTGCACAAGAGCACATGGATGTTCCACAGCAGCATTGGCAAAATATTCTGTGGACAGATGAAACCAAAGTTGAGTTGTTTGGAAGAAACACAGAACACTATGTGTGGAGAAAAAGAGGCACAGCACACCAACATAAAAACCTCATCCCAACTGTAAAGTATGGTGGTGGGGTCATCATGGTTTGGGGCTGCTTTGCTGCGTCAGGGCCTGGACGGATTGCTATCATCGAAGGAAAAATGAATTCCCAAGTTTATCAAGACATTTTGCAGGAGAACTTAAGGCCATCTGTCCACCAGCTGAATCTCAATAGAAGATGGGTCTAAGATGGGTCTTGCATCAGGACAACGACCCAAAGCATAGAAGTAAATCAACAACAGAATGGCTTAAACAGAAGAAAATACGCCTTCTGGAGTGGCCCAGTTAGAGTCCTGACCTCAACCCAATTGAGATGCTGTGGCATGACCTCAAGAAGGCAATTCACACCAGACATCCCAAGAATATTGTTTCTCACTGAAACAGTTCTGTAAAGAGGAATGGTCAAGAACTACTCCTGACCGTTGTGCACGTCTGATCTGCAACTACAGGAAACGTTTGGTTGAAGTTATTGCTGCCAAAGGAGGTTCAACCAGTTATTAAATCCAAGGGTTCATATACTTTTTCCACCTGCACTGTGAATGTTTACATGGTGTGTTCAATAAAAACATGGTAACATTTAATTCTTTGTGTGTTATTGGTTTAAGCAGGCTGTGATTGTCTATTGCTGTGACTTAGATGAAGAACAGATCACATTTTACGACCAATTTGTGCAGAGATCCATATCATTCCAAAGGGTTCACATACTTTTTCTTGCAACTGTATGTATGTATATATATATATATATATATATATATATATATACACTCACCTAAAGAATTATTAGGAACACCTGTTCTATTTCTCATTAATGCGATTATCTAGTCAACCAATCACATGGCAGTTGCTTCAATGCATGTAGGGTTGTGGTCCTGGCCAAGACAATCTCCTGAACTCCAAACTGAATGTCAGAATGGGAAAGAAAGGTGATTTAAGCAATTTTGAGCGTGGCATGGTTGTTGGTGCCAGACGGGCCGTTCTGAGTATTTCACTATCTGCTCAGTTACTGGGATTTTCATGCACAACCATTTCTAGGGTTTACAAAGAATGGTGTGAAAAGGGAAAAACATCCAGTATGCGGCAGTCCTGTGGGCGAAAATGCCTTGTTGATGCTAGAGGTCAGAGGAGAATGGGCCGACTGATTCAAGCTTATAGAAGAGCAACGTTGACTGAAATAATCTTAGGTATAACCGAGGTATGCAGCAAAGCATTTGTGAAGCCACAACACCAACAACCTTGAGGCAGATGGGCTACAACAGCAGAAGACCCCTCCGGGTACCACTCATCTCCACTACAAATAGCAAAAAGAGGCTACAATTTGCACGAGCTCACCAAAATTGGACTGTTGAAAACTGGAAAAATGGTTTCTTGAACATGACAATGAGTTCACTGTACTAACATGGCCCCCACTGTCACCAGATCTCAACCCAATAGAGCATCTTTGGGATGTGGTGGAACGGGAGCTTCGTGCCCTGGATGTGCATCCCTCAAATCTCAATCAACGGCAAGATGCTATCCTATCAATATGGGACAACATTTCTAAAGAATGCTATCAGCACCTTGTTGAATCAATGCCACGTAGAATTAAGGCAGTTCTAAAGGCAAAAGGGGGTCCGACACCGTATTAGTATGGTGTTCCTAATAATTCTTTAGGTTAGTGTATATACTAGCAGAAGGACTCGGCTTTTCACGGGTATATTTCATCTATTTCATGTCGACAGTATCCACTATAATAGTGACATCTACAGTACCCCACCCCTTTAACCGCTTCCGGATCGCATAACGCAGATCTGCGGTCCGGAGGCGGCAGCTCTGCGCTCAGCGACGCATATACGCGAGCTGTGATTTCCTGTGAACGCGCGCACAGGATCGGAAGGTAAGAGACAGGATCTGGCAGGCTGGAGATGCGATTTTTTTTAACCCCTAACAGGTATATTAGATGCTGTTTTGATAACAGCGTCTAATATACCTGCTACCTGGTCCTCTGGTGGTCCCTTTTGCTTGGATCGACCACCAGAGGACACAGGCAGCTCAGTAATAAGTAGCACAGAACACCACTACACTACACCCCCCCCTGTCACTTATTAACCCCTTATGAACCACTGATCACCCCATATAGACTCCCTGATCACCCCCCTGTCATTGATCACCCCCCTGTCATTGATCACCCCCCTGTAAGGCTCCATTCAGACGTCCGTATGATTTTTACGGATCCACGGATACATGGATCGGATCCGCAAAACATATACGGACGTCTGAATGGAGCCTTACAGGGGGGTGATCACCTCATATACACTCCCTGATCACCCCCTGTCATTGATCACCCCCCTGTAAGGCTCCATTCAGACGTCCGTATGATTTTTACGGATCCACGGATACATGGATCGGATCCGCAAAACACATACGGATGTCTCAATGGAGCCTTACAGGGGGGTGATCACCCATATAGACTCCCTGATCACCCCCCTGTCATTGATCACCCCCCTGTAAGGCTCCATTCAGACATCCGTATGATTTTTACGGATCCACGGATACATGGATCGGATCAGCAAAACACAAACGGACGTCTGAATGAAGCCTGACAGGGGGGTGATCACCCCATATAGACTCCCTGATCACCCCCCTGTAAGGCTCCATTCAGACGTCCGTATGTGTTTTGCGGATCCAATCCATGTATTCGTGGATCCGTAAAAATCATACGGACGTCTGAATGGAGCCTTACAAGGGGTGATCAATGACAGGGGGGGTGATCAGGGAGTCTATATGGGTGATCTCCCCCCTGTCATTGATCACCCCCCTGTAAGGCTCCATTCAGACATTTTTTGGGCCCAAGTTAGCGGAAATAGTTTTTTTTTTTTTTTTTTGTTTTTTTCTTACTAAGTCTCATATTCCACTAACTTGTGTCAAAAAATAAAATCTCACATGAACTCACGGAATCCAAATGCGTAAATTTTTTTAAACATTTATATTCCAGACTTCTTCTCACGCTTTAGGGCCCCTAAAATGCCAGGGCAGTATAAATACCCCACATGTGACCCCATTTCGGAAAGAAGACACCCCAAGGTATTCCGTGAGGGGCATATTGAGTCCATGAAAGATTTAAATTTTTGTCCCAAGTTAGCGGAAAGGGAGACTTTGTGAGAAAATACAAAAAAAAATCAATTTCCGCTAACTTGTGCCAAAAAAAATAAAAAATTCGATGAACTCGCCATGCCCCTCCTTGAATACCTTGGGGTGTCTTCTTTCCAAAATAGGGTCACATGTGGGGTATTTATACTGCCCTGGCATTTTAGGGGCCCGAAAGCGTGAGAAGAAGTCTGGGATCCAAATGTTTAAAAATTTTTACGCATTTGGATTCCGTGAGTTCATGTGAGTTCAAATGTCTAAAAATGCCCTTCTAAAAGGAATTTGGGCTGCTTTGCGCATCTAGGCTGCAAAAAAGTGTCACACATCTGGTATCGCCGTACTCAGGAGAAGCTGGGGAATGTGTTTTGGGGTGTCATTTTACATATACCCATGCTGGATGAGAGAAATATCTTGGCAAAAGACAACTTTTCCCATTTTTTTATACATTTTTTTATACAAAGTTGGCCAACTTTGTATAAAAAAATGGGAAAAGTTGTCTTTTGCCAAGATATTTCTCTCACCCAGCATGGGTATATGAAAAATGACACCCCAAAACACATTGCTCTACTTCTCCTGAGTACGGCGATACCAGATGTGTGACACTTTTTTGCAGCCTAGGTGGGCAAAGGGTCCCACATTCCAAAGAGCACCTTTAGGATTTTATAGGTCATTTTTTACACATTTTGATTTCAAACTACTTACGACACATTAGGGCCCCTAGAATGCCAGGGCAGTATAACTACCCCACAAGTGACCCCATTTTGGAAAGAAGACACCCCAAGGTATTCCGTGAGGGGCATGGCGAGTTCCTAGAATTTCTAATTTTTTGTCACACGTTAGTGGAATATGAGACTTTGTAAGAAAAAAATAAAATAAAAAATAAATAATCATTTTCCGCTAACTTGTGACAAAAAATAAAAAGTTCTATGAACTCACTATGCCCATCAGTGAATACCTTAGGGTGTCTACTTTCCGAAATGGGGTCATTTGTGTGGTGTTTGTACTGTCTGGGCATTGTAGAACCTCAGGAAACATGACAGGTGCTCAGAAAGTCAGAGCTGTTTCAAAAAGCGGAAATTCACATTTTTGTACCATAGTTTGTAAACGCTATAACTTTTACCCAAACCATTTTTTTTTTTTTTTTACCCAAACATTTTTTTTTTATCAAAGACATGTAGAACAATAAATTTAGCGAAAAATTTATATATGTTAAATTTCGATTAATAACAAAAAAAGTAAAAATGTCAGCAGCAATGAAATACCACCAAATGAAAGCTCTATTAGTGAGAAGAAAAGGAGGTAAAATTCATTTGGGTGGTAAGTTGCATGACCGAGCAATAAACGGTGAAAGTAGTGTAGTGCAGAAGTGTAAAAAGTGGCCTGGTCATTAAGGGGGTTTCAGCTAGGGGGGTTGAAGTGGTTAAAGGGCTTCTATCACCCCCCAAACAGCAATTTTCAGTATTGGACATAATACAATTGCTAATGTACGCAGAGTCCATATATACCCCTCTTACCTGTGGCTGTGCTTTAAATTCTTTAAAAATAGTACTTATGTAATATGCAAATTTCTTCACTACCAGCAAGTTGGGCGGTTACTTGCTGGTAGCCGCCACATCCTTGGTCTAAAAAAACGCCCCCTCCTCCACTTGATCGACAGGGCCAGCAAGCCCTCTCCTCCTTCCGCTGGCCCTTTTTGCAGCTGTACTTTCACTCCTGCGCCGTACCGGTCCTCATTCAGTGCAGGCGCTGTGAGAGAAGGACGCTTGCTTGGCTGCTCCTTCCTCAGTGCACCTGTGCCGATGATGTCAGCCCTACACCCGGAAGAGAAGATGCCGGCATCGCTGGTAAGGAGGCTGAGAGTCCGGTGACGTCGCTGGATGCTTGATTCAGGTAAATATTTGCCTAATAAGCATGCAGCCACTACAACCACCAACGAAATGGGGTGTCATTATTTTACAAAAAGTATATTTAGTCTCACTATACCACCAACGCTTATAAATAATATACACATAATTAATAAATATATGTGATATATATATATATATACACACACACATATATATATATATATATATAGTGTATATATCATACACACATATATATATATATATATATATTTATTAATTATGAGTATATTATTTATAAGCGTTAGTGGTATAGTGTGTCTAAATATACTTTTTGTAAAATAATGGCACCCCATTTCATTGGTGGTTGCATGCTTATTAGGCAAATACTTACCTGAATCAAGCATCCAGGGACGTCACCAGACTCCCTGCCTCCTTACCAGCGATGCCGGCATCTTCTTTTCCAGGTGTAGGGCTGACGTCATCGGCGCAGGCGCACTGAGGAAGGGGCAGCCAAGCGAGCGTCTTTCTCTCAGCGCGCCTGGGCCAAATGAGGACTGGTACGCCACCAAGGATGCGGCGGCTACCAGCAAGTAACCGCCCAACTTGCTGGTAGTGAAGGAATTTGCATATCACAAAAGTACTATTTTTAAAGAATTTAAAGCACAGCCAGAGGTAAGAGGGGTATATATGGACTCTGCGTACATTAGCAATTATATTAAGTCCAATACTGAAAATTACTGTTTTGGGGGGTGACAGGAGCCCTTTAATAGTGACCTCCACTGCTGCCTGTTCCCTTAACAGTAACATCCACAGTGCACTCCCTTTTAACAGTGACCTCCACAGCGGCCACCCCTTTATTAGTGACCTCCACAGTCCCCCGTCTCGTTAACATTGATTTCAAGAATAACCCACCCACTTAAGGCCTCTTTCACACGAAAGATACAAATTAGGTCCGGATGCGTTCAGGGTGCATTCAGTGAAACTCGCACCATTTTGCAAGCAAGTTCAGTCAGTTTTGTCTGCGATTGCGTTCAGTTGTTTAGTTTTTTCTACGCGAGTGCAATGCGTTTTGATGCGTTTTTCACGAGCGTGATAAAAAACGGAAGGTTTACAAACAACATCTCTTAGCAAGAATCAGTGAAAAACGCATTGCATCCACACCTGCTTGTGAATTCAATGCGTTTTTCACTGAAGACCCATTCACTTCTATTGGACCAGGGCTGCAGAACATGCAGCGGTTTTTACGCAATACAGAACTGATGCGTGGAAAAAAAAAAGCTTGTGTACACAGACTTATTGACATAAATGGGTCAGGATTCAGTGCCGGTGCTATGCATTCACGTCACGCATTGCACCCGCGCTGGAAAACTCGCTCGTTTGAAATGGGCCTAGCAGTGACCTCCACAGAACTCTGTTCCCTTAAAATCTGACCTCCACAACACCCGCCCCCTTAACAGTGACCTCTACAGCACCCCACCCCTTAACACTGACCTCCATAGCATCCCATCCCCTTTAACTGTGACTTCCACCGTTCCCTGCCCCCTTAACAGAGTCCTCCACAGTGCCCCTGCCCCTTTAACAGTTACCTCCACAGCGCCCCTGCCCCTTTAACAGTGACCTCCACAGCATCCCTCCCCCTTAACAGTGACCTCCACAGCAGCCCGCCCCTTTAACAGTGACCTCCACAGCGGCTGCCTCTTTATTAGTGACCTCCACAGTACTCCATCTCCTTATCAGTGATTTCATCAACACCCCGTCCCATTAACAGTGGCCTCTACAGCAATCTGCCCCTTAACACTGACCTCCATAGCGGACCATCCCCTTAAAGGGAACCTGTCACCTGGATTTTGTGTATAGAGCTGAGGACATGAGTTGCTAGATGGCCGCTAGCACATTCACAATATTCAGTCCCCATAGCTCTGTGTGCTTTTATTGGGGGGAAAAAATGATTTGATACATATGCAAATGAACCTGAGATGAGTCCTGTATGTGACTCATCTCAGGGACAGGACTCATCTCAGGTTAATTAGCATATGTATCACATCGTTTTTTTGATACAATAAAAGCACACAGAGCTATGGGGACTGGGTATTGCGGATGTGCTAGCGGCCATCTAGCAACCCATGTCCTCAGCTCTATACACAAAATCCAGGTGACAGGTTCCCTTTAACTGTGACCTCCACAGCAGCCTGCCCCTAGGGTGGCCAGAGGTCCAGTTTTAGGCAGGACAGTCTGGCTTTCAGACTCCCTGTCCTCCGTCTGGTGCAGGGCCTGGACGGACACAGGGATGTCCTTTTGAACAGCTCACTCTCAGACACTCTGATCGTGAGCTGCAAGGAGAAAGTCACCCACCCTCCCACCCCTGCAGCTGACAGAAGTTGATTTTTACCTTGATTTTTTCAATCCCCGTTGGCTGCAGAGTGGGAGAGGGTGTGACCTAACCGGATCAGGGGCGTGGCTTAGCAGGACCTGGGGGCAGGGTTTTTAAGTCCGTCTTTTGAGGATGGCCTGAATGGCCACCCTACCTGCCCCCTTAACTGTGACCTCCACAGCACTCCGCGAGTTTCTATTGGCTGATAAGGGCCATGTGACCAGGCTTTTATTGGCTAATGCATTTTTTGGGAATATCTCAGGAACGGTACTTGCTAGAGAGCGGAGACCCATTCTAAAACCTTCCCGGACACCTGATGTACCTGTGTGCCAAATTTCGTAAATGCGATTGTAAATGCAACAGTGCGGATTCCTTTTGCGGACATACACACATACATACACTCAGCTTTATAACATATATACAGTACAGACCAAAAGTTTGGACACACCTTCTCATTCAAAGAATTTTCTTTATTTTCATGACTATGAAAATTGTAGCTTCACACTGAAGGCATCAAAACTATGAATTAACACATGTGGAATTATATACATAACAAAAAAGTGTGCAACAACTCAAAATATGTCATATTCTAGGTTCTTCAAAGTAGCCACCTTTTGCTTTGATTACTGCTTTGCACACTCTTGGCATTCTCTTGATGAGCTTCAAGTGGTAGTCACCTGAAATGGTCTTCCAACAGTCTTGAAGGAGTTCCCAGATATGCTTAGCACTTGTTGGCCCTTTTGCCTCACTCTGCGGTCCAGCTCACCCCAAACCATCTCGATTGTGTTCAGGTCCGGTGACTGTGGAGGCCAGGTCATCTGGCGCAGCACCCCATCACTCTCCTTCATGGTCAAATAGCCCTTACATAGCCTGGAGGTGTGTTTGGGGTCATTGTCCTGTTGAAAAATAAATGATGGTCCAACTAAACGCAAACCGGATGGAATAGCATGCTGCTGCAAGATGCTGTGGTAGCCATGCTGGTTCAGTATGCCTTCAATTTTGAATAAATCCCCAACAGTGTTACCAGCAAAGCACCCCCACACCCCCACACCATCTCCTGCATGCTTCACGGTGGGAACCAGGCATGTAGAGTCCATCCGTTCACCTTTTCTGCGTCGCACAAAGACATGGTGGTTGGAACCAAAAATCTCAAATTTGGATTCATCAGACCAAAGCACAGATTTCCACTGGTCTAATGTCTCTTCTGCTTGTTGCCTGTCCTTAGCAGTGGTTTCCTAGCAGTTATTCTACCATGAAGGCTTGATTCACACAGTCTCCTCTTAACAGTTGTTCTAGAGATGTGTCTGCTGCTAGAACTCTGTGTGGCATTGACCTGGTCTCTAATCTGAGCTGCTGTTAACCTGCGATTTCTGAGGCTGGTGACTCGGATGAACTTATCCTCCGCAGCAGAGGTGACTCTTGATCTTCCTTCCTGGGGCGGTACGCATGTGAGCCAGTTTCTTTGTAGCGCTTGATGGTTTTTGTGACTGCACTTGGGGACACTTTCAAAGTTTTCCCAATTTTTCAGACTGACTGACCTTCATTTCTTAAAGTAATGATGGCCACTCGTTTTTCTTTACTTAGCTGTTTTTTTCTTGCCATAATACAAATTCTAACAGTCTATTCAGTAGGACTATCAGCTGTGTATCCACCTGACTTCTCCACAACGCAACTGATGGTCCCAACCCCATTTATAAGGCAAGAAATCACACTTATTAAACCTGACAGGGCACACCTGTGAAGTGAAAACCATTTCAGATGACTACCTCTTGAAGCTCATCAAGAGAATGCCAAGAGTGTGCAAAGCAGTAATCAAAGCAAAAGGTGGCTACTTTGAAGAACCTAGAATATGACATATTTTCAGTTGTTTCACACTTTTTTGTTATGCATATAATTCCACATCTGTTAATTCATAGTTTTGATGCCTTCAGTGTGAATCTACAATTTTCATAGTCATGAAAATAAAGAAAACTCTTTGAATGAGAAGGTGTGTCCAAACTTTTGGTCTGTACTGTAAAATATATATTTATATATATATATATATATATATATATATATACACACAGTGGATATAAAAAGTCTATACACCCCTGTTAAAATGTCAGGTTTCTGTGATGTAAAAAAATTGACAAAGATAAATCATTTCAGAACCTATAAACTGTACCACTTAATTTAAAAACAAACTGAAATCTGTTAAGGTAAGAAAACAAACAAACAAAAATAAAATTATGTGGTTGCATAAATGTGCACACCCTCTTATAATTGGGGATGTAGCTGTGTTCATAATTGAGCAATCATATTCAAACTCATATTAAATAGGAGACAGTATACACCTGTCATCATTTAAAGTGCCTCTTATTAACCCCAAATAAAGTTCAGCTGCTCTAGTTGGTCTGTCCTGAAATTTTCTTAGTTGCATCCCACAGCAAAAGCCATGGTCCACAGAGAGCTTCCAAAGCATGAGAGGGATCTCATCAGGGATCTCAAAAGGTATCAGTCAGGAGAAGGGTACAGTCAGCATTAGCTATACCATGGAACACAGTGAAGACAGTCATCATCAAGTGGAGAAAATATGGCACAACAGTGACATTACCAAGAACTGGACCTCCCTCCAAAATTGATGAAAAGACTTGAAGAAAACTGGTCTGGGAGGCTACTAAGAGGCCTACAGCAACATTAAAGGAGCTGCAGGACTATCTGGCTGTGTGGTACATGTGACAACGTTCTCCTGTATTCTTCATATGTCTGGGCTATGGGGTAGAGTGGCAAGACAAAAGCCTTTTCTTACGAAGTAAAACATCCAAGCCGGGCTACATTTTGCAAAAACACATCTGAAGTCTCCCAAAAGCATGTGGGAAAAGGTGTTATGGTCTGATGAAACCAAGGTTGAACTTTTTGGCCATAATTCCAAAAGATATGTTTGGTGCAAAAACAACACTGCACATCACCAAAAGAACACCATACCCACAGTGAAGCATGGTGGTGGCAGCATCGTGCTTTGGGGCTGTTTTTCTTCACCTGGAACTGGGGCCTTAGTTAAGCTAGAGGGAATTATGAAGAGTTCCAAATACCAGTCAATATTGGCACAAAATCTTCAGGCTTCTGCTAGAAAGCTGAACATTAAGAGGAACTTCATCTTTCAGCATGACAACGACCCAAAGCATACATCCCAATTAACAAAGGAATGGCTTCACCAGAAGAAGATTAAGGTTTCGTAATGGCCCAGCCAGATCCCAGACCTGAATCCGATTGAAAATCGGTGGGGTTGTGAGGGCTGTGCACAGGAGGTGTCCTCGCAATCTGACAGTTCTGGAGTGTTTTTGCAAAGAAGAGTGGGCAAATCTTGCCAAGTCAAAATGTGCCATGCTGATAAACTCATACCCAAAAAGACTGAGTGTTGTAATAAAATCAAAAGGTGCTTCAACAAAGTATTAGTTTAAGGGTGTGCACCCTGATGCAACCATATTATTTTATTTTTATATTTTTTCTTTACCTAAAAGATTTCAGTTTGTTTTTCAATTGAGTTGTACAGTTTATATAGGTCACATTAAAGGTGGAAAAAGTTCTGAAATTATTTACCTTTCTATCATTTCTTTACATCACAGAAACCTGACATTTTAACAGGGCTGTGTAAACTTTTTATATCCACTGTAATATTATATATATATATATATATATATATATGTACCTGCTCTTTGGAACGTCACCATGCTTGAGAAAGGCTCATTGTGTTGGTCTGAAGCATTGCAGTTGGAGTGAATAAAAGCTGGTCAACTACCCTTCACCTCACTGTAAGTGCTGCCTCTTTTTGCTGTTTTTGGTAATTGGACCTAAAGCCAACAGTCTGGGAGTACTTGCACTTGCCATACTGCTAACAGTGCTGCTGTTTTTCACTATATATACATATATATATATATATATATATATATATATACAGGGAGTGCAGAATTATTAGGCAAGTTGTATTTTTGAGGATTAATTTTATTATTGAACAACAACCATGTTCTCAATGAACCCAAAAAACTCATTAATATCAAAGCTGAATATTTTTGGAAGTAGTTTTTAGTTTGTTTTTAGTTTTAGCTATTTTAGGGGGATATCTGTGTGTGCAGGTGACTATTACTGTGCATAATTATTAGGCAACTTAACAAAAAACAAATATATACCCATTTCAATTATTTATTTTTACCAGTGAAACCAATATAACATCTCAACATTCACAAATATACATTTCTGACATTCAAAAACAAAACAAAAACAAATCAGTGACCAATATAGCCACCTTTCTTTGCAAGGACACTCAAAAGCCTGCCATCCATGGATTCTGTCAGTGTTTTGATCTGTTCACCATCAACATTGCGTGCAGCAGCAACCACAGCCTCCCAGACACTGTTCAGAGAGGTGTACTGTTTTCCCTCCTTGTAAATCTCACATTTGATGATGGACCACAGGTTCTCAATGGGGTTCAGATCAGGTGAACAAGGAGGCCATGTCATTAGATTTTCTTCTTTTATACCCTTTCTTGCCAGCCACGCTGTGGAGTACTTGGACGCGTGTGATGGAGCATTGTCCTGCATGAAAATCATGTTTTTCTTGAAGGATGCAGACTTCTTCCTGTACCACTGCTTGAAGAAGGTGTCTTCCAGAAACTGGCAGTAGGACTGGGAGTTGAGCTTGACTCCATCCTCAACCCAAAAATGTCCCACAAGCTCATCTTTGATGATACCAGCCCAAACCAGTACTCCACCTCCACCTTGCTGGCGTCTGAGTCGGACTGGAGCTCTCTGCCCTTTACCAATCCAGCCATCTGGCCCATCAAGACTCACTCTCATTTTATCAGTCCATAAAACCTTAGAAAAATCAGTCTCGAGATATTTCTTGGCCCAATCTTGACGTTTCAGCTTGTGTGTCTTGTTCAGTGGTGGTCGTCTTTCAGCCTTTCTTACCTTGGCCATGTCTCTGAGTATTGCACACCTTGTGCTTTTGGGCATTCCAGTGATGTTGCAGCTCTGAAATATGGCCAAACTGGTGGCAAGTGGCATCTTGGCAGCTGCACGCTTGACTTTTCTCAGTTCATGGGCAGTTATTTTGCGCCTTGGTTTTTCCACACGCTTCTTGCGACCCTGTTGACTATTTTGAATGAAACGCTTGATTGTTCGATGATCACACTTCAGAAGCTTTGCAATTTTAAGAGTGCTGCATCCCTCTGCAAGATATCTTACTATTTTTGACTTTTCTGAGCCTGTCAAGTCCTTCTTTTGACCCATTTTGCCAAAGGAAAGGAAGTTGCCTAATAATTATGCACACCTGATATAGGGTGTTGATGTCATTAGACCACACCCCTTCTCATTACAGAGATGCACATCACCTAATATGCTTAATTGCTTAATTGGTAGTAGGCTTTCGAGCCTATACAGCTTGGAGTAAGACAACATGCATAAAGAGGATGATGTGGTCAAAATACTCATTTGCCTAATAATTCTGCACGTAGTGTATATACATATATATATAATCAAAGCAACTGACAAAGAGAATCCATTTTAATAATTTATTTTGGTCTCAGTTTGCATATTTTTAAAAAAGCTATAGTTTGCATTTTTATTTTATTTATTTTGCACAGTTTTCTCAAAATAAAACTACATCTCCCAAAAACATAAATGAAAATCCCTAACATTGCAAAAATGAATTTAACAATCCGACAAATAAAAAGCAAGGACTCTCAAATCAGCACATGAGCTAAATCACGAAAAATAGTCTGGTCATTAAGGGGCTTTTCAGACATGGTCATTAAGAGTTAATCCATTCCTGCATTGTGCACAACACAGTAATACAATTGTAAATAATATTAGGGACAGTAGCTGGGTGCTGTGACTTGTCATCATGCTGCTATTTTGGACTGATGTTCTAGACAATATCCCATGCAGTTTTATTACAGCATTTATCTATTCACACCATTAGATATATATAAAAATGATCTTTCCACACAGTCAAGACAAATATCACAATACCTAAGAAGATTAAGCTGCATGACCATATTTTTGTTCTTTTAAATAAGATTCAAGATAAGCTACAATTTCAACGCCCCATTGTTCGCGTCTTTCTTGTGTTTGTCTGATCTACAAAGTCTATTTATTTAGTAATGTTAGTCTTCTGTGCTGGATTATTATACACTTTGTTTGGGGGTTGTGTATTTGTCAGCACAGTTGGGGACAGAGAGGAGAATGAGAATTATAAAAGGGTAAGTTACATCTGACAAGAATATAACTAATGTAAAGTGAGAACAGAAGAAGAGCTAGAGGAATATTCACCCCAGCAGGCTCATCTCCATGCTCCATGTGCTTCACACGGAAGACCAAAAAAAAAAAAATAGATGAATAAGCTGAGCTGTCTACTCCTCAATTACTTCTGTGTGTTTTATTCTGGAGGAGTTGCACACTTGCCCCTGAATCTTTCTAAAGTTACTAAAAAAAATAAGGGCTAATTATGATTTATTCTTCTATACATTTAATTTGGGCTACTTTCACACTGGCGTTTCTGGGTCCGCTTGTGAGATCCGTTTCAGGGCTCTCACAAGCGACCCAAAACGGATCAGTTCATCCCCAATGCATTCTGAATAGGTAAGGATCTGTTCAGAATGCATCAGTTTGGCTGCGTTGCGCCTGTATTCCGCTCTAAAGGCGGACACCAAAACGCTGCTGGCAGCGTTTTGATGTCCGCCTGACGATACGGAGCCAAACCGATCCGTTCTGACTTACAATGGTTATTCAATGTAAGTCAATGGGGACGGATCCGTTTTTTCACTGACACAATATGGTGCAATTGAAAACTGATCCGTCCCCCATTGACTTTCAATGTAAGTCAGGATGGATCCGTTTTGACTTAGACTATTTTATTTTTTATTTTTTAAGAATAATGCTAACTGATCCGTTCTGAACGGATACAAGCGTTTGCATTATCGGTGCAGATCCGCACCGAATGCAGGTGTGAAAGTAGCCTAATGTGGTCAGCCTACATATAGATTGTCATCATTCTACTAAGGCATTTTCTTTTGCTGGCTTGATATAAATTTGCTGTGATCAGACAGACTTATTACATAGTAACATAGTGTATAGGTCCATCCAGTTCAGGCTGTTACCATGCAGTGTTGGCCCAGAGGAAGGCCAAAAAAGCCCAATGAAGCAAAAGCCAATTTCCTCATTTTAGGTGGAAATCAGCAACCCATCTCCAGAAATCTAGTAAGGTGAAATACATCCAGGACCCTCTTGAACTCTTTTAGTGGGTTCACCATCACCATCTCTCCTGGCAGACAATTCTATAGTGTCAGTAAATAATCCTTTTCTATATTGTAGTAGAAACCTTCTTTCCTCTAGGTGTAGGGGATGTCCCCTTGTTGCGATCACATTCCTGGGCATCAATTGACCATGTGAGAGATTGACCTTTTATATATTTTTACATGGTTATTCAATTTCTTCTGTCTAAAAATAACCCTCATTTAGATAATCTTTGAACCTTCTTAAAGAGAATGTGCCATCTATATAGTAAAGGGAGACACTCTGATAAGAATTCTAAGTCACTTAAGCTGACCAAGTCATTTAGTCAAAATCGGTATTGAGCAGGTCCATCAACTCAATACACTGCACAAGCCCAGGAGGTATACAAACTGAATGGAATGACGTGGTATAGCAGGAGGTGCTCAAACCCACATGCAGTCGTGCATATATATAGGGGAGCAAATCCTGCACTTGTGGCCCGTTGCTAATGGCAATCCCCAGCAAACATGCATACGGTGGAGGATGCCCGCAGCGAACCACAAGTACCACAATAGACATCCTACACAAGGTAACAATTGTGTGGATGTGATAATCAATATAACAATATAACAAAATGGCAAAGGACAGGTGCACTCTGCGGTATTACTAAATCCTCAAACTGGTTTTAAAATTGAGAAATTAGTCAACATGTCCTACGGAGTAGGACATGTCTAAGCCCGGGCACCGCGACAAGGTTTCTCAAGTAGCCCGGGACCTAACACTCTCCTACCTGTGCCAGTGGGCAAATACCAGGAGCCAGTGGGCAAATTACAGGAGCATAAGGCCGACTCACAAACAACTCACCAGTTGCCTCCAACATGTATCCATGCTTGCAATGGGAGGAGGGAGGAGTCTGCAAGTCCCACTCAAGACTGTCTGGTATGGCCCAGGCCTCACAGGTGCACCTAAATGTGGCCTGTAGATGGAAAACAGGCACATTTTAAATTGGAGTTTATATACCTCCAAGAATCTCTATATATACAAACTGAATGGAATGACGTGGTATAGCAGGAGGTGCTCAAACCCACATGCAGTCGTGCATATATATAGGGGAGCAAATCCTGCACTTGTGGCCCGTTGCTAATGGCAATCCCCAGCAAACATGCATACGGTGGAGGATGCCCGCAGCGAACCACAAGTACCACAATAGACATCCTACACAAGGTAACAATTGTGTGGATGTGATAATCAATATAACAATATAACAAAATGGCAAAGGACAGGTGCACTCTGCGGTATTACTAAATCCTCAAACTGGTTTTAAAATTGAGAAATTAGTCAACATGTCCTACGGAGTAGGACATGTCTAAGCCCGGGCACCGCGACAAGGTTTCTCAAGTAGCCCGGGACCTAACACTCTCCTACCTGTGCCAGTGGGCAAATACCAGGAGCCAGTGGGCAAATTACAGGAGCATAAGGCCGACTCACAAACAACTCACCAGTTGCCTCCAACATGTATCCATGCTTGCAATGGGAGGAGGGAGGAGTCTGCAAGTCCCACTCAAGACTGTCTGGTATGGCCCAGGCCTCACAGGTGCACCTAAATGTGGCCTGTAGATGGAAAACAGGCACATTTAAATTGGAGTTTATATACCTCCAAGAATCTCTATATATACAAACTGAATGGAATGACGTGGTATAGCAGGAGGTGCTCAAACCCACATGCAGTCGTGCATATATATAGGGGAGCAAATCCTGCACTTGTGGCCCGTTGCTAATGGCAATCCCCAGCAAACATGCATACGGTGGAGGATGCCCGCAGCGAACCACAAGTACCACAATAGACATCCTACACAAGGTAACAATTGTGTGGATGTGATAATCAATATAACAATATAACAAAATGGCAAAGGACAGGTGCACTCTGCGGTATTACTAAATCCTCAAACTGGTTTTAAAATTGAGAAATTAGTCAACATGTCCTACGGAGTAGGACATGTCTAAGCCCGGGCACCGCGACAAGGTTTCTCAAGTAGCCCGGGACCTAACACTCTCCTACCTGTGCCAGTGGGCAAATACCAGGAGCCAGTGGGCAAATTACAGGAGCATAAGGCCGACTCACAAACAACTCACCAGTTGCCTCCAACATGTATCCATGCTTGCAATGGGAGGAGGGAGGAGTCTGCAAGTCCCACTCAAGACTGTCTGGTATGGCCCAGGCCTCACAGGTGCACCTAAATGTGGCCTGTAGATGGAAAACAGGCACATTTAAATTGGAGTTTATATACCTCCAAGAATCTCTATATATACAAACTGAATGGAATGACGTGGTATAGCAGGAGGTGCTCAAACCCACATGCAGTCGTGCATATATATAGGGGAGCAAATCCTGCACTTGTGGCCCGTTGCTAATGGCAATCCCCAGCAAACATGCATACGGTGGAGGATGCCCGCAGCGAACCACAAGTACCACAATAGACATCCTACACAAGGTAACAGGAGGCCCAAAATTCATGAGCTTTCAGCTCTCCCCATCCCCACCACTGATTGGCAGCTTTCTTTGTATACACCGTGTAGGAAAACTACCCATCATCATAGCGTTGTGAAGGGCAGCTAAGTTGTTATGCCAAGAGCCGTTATTTATCCTCTCTCTTGTGGATAGGTGATAAATAATTTTTGTGGGATAACCTCTTTAATAACCCTTTGTGAAGTTTCTTAGAAGACCAGTTTGGGTGAATTCTCTCTGTCTAACACAACTTATTGTGACTACAGGACTGTGGAAAATATATAGCATGTACCATTGCTAGAAAAGCAGTAACTAAAAATCACCAATCAAAAATCTAGAGGTCGAGGAAATGAGGCAGATCTCCCAGTGGAAATGTTTCCAATATACAATAAAAGTATAATTTTCAGTGTGCTGCATGATTAATTCTGCTTATTATTCTGACCATCTTGGAAATGTTACACATAGGTCACACTTTCTTGTGGGAATCATATCCAATTGGTATCTTCTCTCAGTCCATTCATGTCTAATCTAATGTCTGAAACAGAATAAAATTACATTTGGCTTAACTATTAGGTCTGCTGTCTGTAAAATATCAATTTCAACTCCCTTTGTATTACTTGTGTCCTTTTCGTAGACTGTAGTATATGCTCTGTTAGTCTTTGTTATGCTTTTTAATAGGCAGACAGTCAGCTAAATTTCAACACTGCTGCAGATTTGGTATAGTTAAAGTGTCTTGAGACAGGGAAGATGGTATATCAGCTTTTGAATTGTGTATTTTATTGTTCGTCTTGTTCTTTTGTTCTCAGCACTGTGAATTGGTGGATGGGTTTGTTGATCGGGACCCAGACGGACTCAACTTGAAATTTTTGAATATGTTGCAACGGTATGAGGGCAACTATACATGTATTGTGTCATATGAGGAAAACGGAAGAGAGTATAATCTAACTAGGACAATGTATGTCAAAGCAATAGGTAAGCAAATACAATATGAAGAAAGTATGGTTATTATTTATAGCCACTTAGTCGAATAGTTGTAGCAGAACTGAATTTTGACACCTGAATGTCACTATTTGAAATTCGGATTATCTATCTCTATTCACTGATGAGCAAAAGGGTAACAATGTTTTGAACTTTCAGGTTCCATATCTCACCATCGACTACAGCTTTGAATGTGAGATTATCATTATTTTATAGACAATCTTCTTGGCTATCTCATACATAAATTGGACTTGCAACTATTTAGCATATGGTTAGTTATGCAGATTCTTGTCATGTAACTGCATTGTTACTGTTTTGATGCTGGTGGTGAAACAATATTTTTCTTCTTGCATACTACAAATTACAATCTGTTCTCATATTCCCTAATAGCTCAGTGTGTTCTTAGGTTGATTCCCAAGCGAAAGGTCACTGGTTTGATTTCCCAACAAAAGAGAAACAGCATCATCCAGTTGATAAATAGTGGTATCTCGGCCAAGAAAATTGCCAAACTGCATCATGTGAGTTTCATGACAGTTGGAAGAATACGAAATAAAGTCCGTCCATCCATTTCAAAGTCAAGATGTGGACGTCCAGGCAAAATATCGGAGTCAGCAAGTCGGCTTATCACAAGTTCTGGCGTGACAAACACGGCAGTGGAGGTGGCTCATAAGCCTCAACCTCAATATCATTATAAGAAGAGTTGCCTCGAGTTTGTAAAAAAGTACGAATTGTGGACAGTAGAATATATGAAACTGGTGATATTTGGAGCGATGAGATGAAAGTCAATAGACTGGGCTCTAATGGGTCTGGGAGAAACAGGGGAAAAAGGGGGATAATGGATCTAGAAATTGAAGGAACTGTCAAGTTCGGTGGAGGAAGCCTGATGATAGGGGGTTGTTTCACAGCCAGAGGCATTAGATACTTAGCTATATGTGAGTATCCTTACAAGACAAGTTACTTTGTACATTCGAGTAATATGGGTATGAAAAGGGACGACATAGTTTTCCAGCAGGACGACGACCCGAAGCATACTTGGAGATTGGCAAAGAAATGGTTCAATGACAATGAAGTAGAGTTGCTGCATTGGCACCCACAGTCCCCAGACCTCAACCCAATCGAACACTTGTGTGTAGAGTTGAAGAAAAATATGTATTCGTACGCAAGTGAGTCAACCAGTATTCACCAACATTGTGAACGTGTAGAAGAGACCCGGGAAAAGATTTTGGTCGAGACATGCTTTTTATAAAAAATAAAATTTAGAATTTTAGGAGCGAAACAGTAACAATGCAGTTACATGACAATAATCTGCATAACTAATCATATGCTAAATAGCTGCAAGTCCAATTTTGTATGAGATAGCCGATATGATTGTTTATAAAATGATGGTAGTCTCACGCTTGAAGCTGTAGTGGATGGTCAAAAGTTCAAAATATTGTTACCCGTTTGCTCGTCAGTGTGTATATCTAGTATATAAAAGATGAGTGTATGTATGTATGTCTGCTAAAGGAATCCGCACCGTCGCATTTACAATCATGAAATTTTGCACAGCCGTCTCCTGTGACTCGGGGAACGTCATAAACTATGTTTTGAGTGGAAATTTTCACCCTTCACTTTCCAATTATTTGTCAAAAATTACGATTAGTAACTAACCGCCAAACTACAGGAGCCATTGGCTGTTGGCTGTTGTGGCAGTTAGCCTGGATTTTCATCAGGTTGCATATAGCAACCAATCACAGCTCAGTTTCTATTTTGCTACAGGTCATTAATATGAGCTCTGATTGGCTCTGATAGGCAACAAAGGACTTTCTTAGTATAAGACAGCTTATGTGTGAGTTAAGATTGCGACACTTAGCCAACGTTGTTGTAAAAGCTGATGTAACTCACATGACCTTAAGTGTATACTAATTATGTGGGGTTTTATATACTGTCAATTAAAGACAATAATGCCCCGTAAGAAAAGGAATTCGATTGGAGGATTGTCGTCAGATGCTCAGAGAAAAGCCGTATAAGGGGGTGGGTTATTATGTAAATCACTGTTAACGAGACGGGGTACTGTGGAGGTCACAAATAAAGGGCGGGCTGCTGTGGAGGTTATTGTGAGGGGGGCGGGGGACTGTGGAGGTCACTGTTAAGGGGGTGGGTTATTGTGGAAATCACTGTTAAGAAGACGGGGTACTGTGGAGGTCACTGTTAAAGGGGCAGGCGCTGTGGAGGTCTCTGTTAAGGGGGCAGGGAATGGTGAAGGTCACAGTTAAGGGGACGCTCTGCTATGTAGGTAAGTGTTAAGGGGACGGGCCCCTGTGGAGGCCAAAGTTAAGGGGGTGGGCTGTTGTGGAGGTCCCAATTTAAGGAGGCAGGGAACTTTGGGGGGTCAGTGTTAAGGGGTGGGGGGCTGTGGAGTTCACTGTTAAGGGGGCAGGGTGCTGTAGAGGTCACTTTTATGGGAGATACTGTCTAACGACACACAGAAACATTAAATGAAATATATCCGTGCGAAGCCGGGTCATTCTGCTAGTGTGTGTGTGTATATATATATATATATATGTATACATACACACACACACACACGATCAGTCAAAACTCTCAGGACACTCTTATTTCAGAAATGAAAGGGAAAATGAAATATCTGAATACCCCAGAAAGTAATTTTGACTTACTCTGTATGTGTGTGTGTATATATATATATATATATATATATATATATGTATATATATAATATATATATATATATATATACACACACACACACACACATACAGAGTGTATGTATATATATTTATATATATATATATATATATATAGATAGTACAGCCCAAAAGTTTGGACACACCTTCTCATTCAAAGAGTTTTCTTTATTTTCATGTAAATTGTAGCTTCACACTGAAGGCATCAAAACTATGAATTAACACATGTGGAATTATATACATAACAAAAAAGGGTGAAACAACTGAAAATATGTCATATTCTAGGTTCTTCAAAGTAACCATCTTTTGCTTTGATTACTGCTTTGCACACTCTTGGCATTCTCTTGATGAGCTTCAAGAGGTAGTCACCTGAAATGGTCTTCCAACAGTCTTGAAGGAGTTCCCAGAGATGCTTAGCACTTGTTGGCCCTTTTGCCTTCACTCTGCGGTCCAGCTCACCCCAAACCATCTCGATTGGGTTCAGGTCCGGTGACTGTGGAGGCCAGGTCATCTGGCGCAGCACCCCATCACTCTCCTTCATGGTCAAATAGCCCTTACACAGCCTGGAGGTGTGTTTGGGGTCATTGTCCTGTTGAAAAATAAATGATGGTCCAACTAAACGCAAACCGGATGGAATAGCATGCCGCTGCAAGATGCTGTGGTAGCCATGCTGGTTTAGTATGCCTTCAATTTTGAATAAATCCCCAACAGTGTCACTAGCAAAGCACCCCCACACCATCACACTTCCTCCTCCATGCTTCACGTGGGAACCAGGCATGTAGAGTCTATCCATTCACCTTTTCTGCGTCACACAAAGACACGGTGGTTGGAACCAAAGATCTCAAATTTGGACTTATCAGACCAAAGCACAGATTTCCACTGGTCTAATGTCCATTCCTTGTGTTCTTTAGC
Organism: Bufo gargarizans; assembly: GCF_014858855.1. Lineage (NCBI taxonomy): Eukaryota > Metazoa > Chordata > Amphibia > Anura > Bufonidae > Bufo > Bufo gargarizans. The sequence goes on from NC_058083.1 coordinate 205,939,402, forward strand.
CCAAACAAGTCTCTTCTGCTTGTTGTCTGTCCTTTGCAGTGGTTTCCTAGCAGATATTCTACCATGAAGGCCTGATTCACACAGTCTCCTCTTAACAGTTGTTCTAGAGATGTGTCTGCTGCTAGAACTCTGTGTGGCATTAATGTGGTCTCTAATCTGAGCTGCTGTTAACCTGCGATTTCTGAGGCTGGTGACTCGGGTGAACTTATCCTCCGCAGCAGAGGTGACTCATGGTCTTCCTTTCCTGGGGCGGTCCGCATGTGAGCCAGTTTCTTTGTAGCGCTTGATGGTTTTTGTGACTGCACTTGGGGACACTTTCAAAGTTTTCCCAATTTTTCGGACTGACTGACCTTCATTTCTTAAAGTAATGATGGCCACTCGTTTTTCTTTACTTAGCTGCTTTTTTCTTGCCATAATACAAATTCTAACAGTCTATTCAGAAGGACTATCAGCTGTGTATCCACCTGACTTCTCCACAACGCAACTGATGGTCCCAACCTCATTTATAAGGCAAGAAATCCCACTTATTAAACCTGACAGGGCACACCTGTGAAGTGAAAACCATTTCAGGTGACTACCTCTTGAAGCTCATCAAGGGAATGCCAAGAGTGTGCAAAGCAGTAATCAAAGCAAAAGGTGGCTACTATGAAGAACCTAGAATATGACATATTTTCAGTTGTTTCACACTTTTTTGTTATGTATATAATTCCACATGTGTGAATTCATAGTTTTGATGCCTTCAATGTGAATCTACAATTTTCATAGTCATGAAAATAAAGAAAACTCTTTGAATGAGAAGGTGTGTCCAAACTTTTGGTCTGTACTGTATATATATACAGTGGAGGAAATAATTATTTGACCCCTCACTGATTTTGTAAGTTTGTCCAATGACAAAGAAATGAAAAGTCTCAGAACAGTATCATTTCAATGGTAGGTTTATTGTAACAGTGGCAGATAGCACATCAAAAGGAAAATCGAAAAAATAACTTTAAATAAAAGATAGCAACTGATTTGCATTTCATTGAGTGAAATAAGTATTTGAACCCTCTAACAAAAAAAGACTTAATACTTGGTGGAAAAACCCTTGTTTGCAAGCACAGAGGTCAAACGTTTCTTGTAATTGATGACCAAGTTTGCGCACATTTTAGGAGGAATGTTGGTCCACTCCTCTTTGCAGATCATCTCTAAATCCCTAAGGTTTCGAGGCTGTCTCTGTGCAACTCTGAGCTTGAGCTCCCTCCATAGGTTTTCGATTGGATTAAGGTCCGGAGACTGACTAGGCCACTCCATGACCTTAATGTGCTTCTTCTTGAGCCACTCCTTTGTTGCCTTTGCTGTATGTTTTGGGTCATTGTCGTGCTGGAACACCCATCCACGACCCATTTTCAGTTTCCTGGCAGAGGGAAGGAGGTTGTCGCTCAGGATTTCACGATACATGGCTCCGTCCATTTTCCCGTTTATGCGAATAAGTTGTCCTGTGCCCTTAGCAGAAAAACACCCCCAAAGCAAAATGTTTCCACCCCCATGCTTGACGGTGGGGACGGTGTTTTGGGGGTCATAGGCAGCATTTTTCTTCCTCCAAACACAGCGAGTTGAGTTAATGCCAAAGAGCTCTATTTTGGTCTCATCAGACCACAGCACCTTCTCCCAGTCACTCTCTGAATCATTCAGGTGTTCATTGGCAAACTTCAGACGGGCCTGCACATGTGCCTTCCTGAGCAGGGGGACCTTGCGAGCCCTGCAGGATTTTAATCCATTGCGGTGTAATGTGTTTCCAATGGTTTTCTTGGTGACTGTGGTCCCTGCTAATTTGAGGTCATTAACTAACTCCTCCCGTGTAGTTCTAGGATGCTTTTTCACCTTTCTCAGAACCATTGACACCCCACGAGGTGAGATCTTGCGTGGAGCCCCAGAGCGAGGTCGATTGATGGTCATTTTGTGCTCCTTCCATTTTCGAACAATCGCACCAACAGTTGTCACCTTCTCTCCCAGCTTCTTGCTAATGGTTTTGTAGCCCATTCCAGCCTTGTGCAGGTCTACAATTTTGTCTCTGACATCCTTGGACAGCTCTTTGGTCTTTCCCATGTTGGAGAGTTTGGAGTCTGCTTGATTGATTGATTCTGTGGACAGGTGTCTTTTATAGGGGTGACTAGTTAAGACAGGTGTCCTTAATGAGGGTGACTAATTGAGTAGAAGTGTCTAACCACTCTGTGGGAGCCAGAACTCTTAATGGTTGGTAGGGGTTCAAATACTTATTTCACTCAATGAAATGCAAATCAGTTGCTATCTTTTATTTAAAGTTATTTTTTCGATTTTCCTTTTGATGTGCTATCTGCCACTGTTACAATAAACCTACCATTGAAATGATACTGTTCTGAGACTTTTCATTTCTTTGTCATTGGACAAACTTACAAAATCAGTGAGGGGTCAAATAATTATTTCCGCCACTGTGTGTGTGTGTAAAAGAAGAAAAAATCGCAGTACTGTCACAAAAAAAATGAGTGAAAAGAAAAACCCTTTATTCACCCATGTGGTCGCAATGTTTCAGCTCATCCGTAGAGCCTTTCTCAAGCTGTATGTGTGAATAAAGTGTTTTTCTTTTCACTCATTGTGAAAGTGCTGCCATTTTTTTCTTCTTATATTGTCCTGGATTTCTTGCCGGATCCATTGGCTTGCACCACCATATTTATATTTAGCCTGCTGTGCTGCCATTGTCTTCTAATATAAATATATATATATATATATATTCACTTTGCAAACAGGTCCACACCAAAGTTTAAGCCCAGGGTTTAGTCGACCTGTCTTCCCCAAACAGGTCGTGATCATTCATCCAGGAACAAGCCTTATACCTTAACACAGAGAGCTTTATCCAACACTTTAGCTGTTTAATGAGAGTTGGGCATCCGCAAAGCCCGGACCGACAATTGAAATCCGGACTGGTGCCTGACCTTACCTTGCTGCAATCAGTCTCTGCAGCATATGCTTGAAGAAAAATACCTCCCATCTACTAACAGGCCCTTCACTGTGTCACATACCCCACCTTTGTTCAACCTTGAGGGGGTGAACAGTGCACCCAGGACAGGGCATCTGCATTTCCCTGTAACCGGCCTGCTCTATGTTCCACCGTGAACTTGAAGGTCTGTAGAGACAAGAACCATCTGGTGACCCGGGCCTTTCCCTCTTTGGCCTGGTGGTGACAGGCCGTGGCCAACTCCGTATCTCCTCTATCTTATTCATCTGGGGTTTGATGACTCCGCGTCCAATGACATACCCTAAGTATCATGCCTCTTCCAAGATGGCTTGTCGCCGACCCACGGGCACCCGGTACGGCTTTAACCAGACTTTTTCATAGGGGGTCTGTGACAATACCATATCGGATTACAGAAGTACGTCCAGGGAGGTCCAAGAACACATAATGAACTCCCTGGCCCCCTGAGCCTGCTTAGAGGAAATGCTGTCAGCAACATGTACCGTGGCAGCCACTTCCCCTGCAACAGACAGAGGTGTGGAACCCCTTCTCTTAGATAAACAGGCTGCGGGTTGTTCACAACACAAGTCTCCCTATCCTTCCAAGGCTTCAGTAAGTTGACATGCTAGACCAGCTTCCGCTGACCTGGCTAGTGTACCTTGTAATTTACGTTGCCTACTTTCTCCAGTATCTCATATGGCCCCTCTGCCTTGGGTTCCCTGTGTCCCAGCCCCCCCGACCGAGCCAGGCCTCTCCACTAGAGCTTTCCCTATGTTTCGGGGGTCAGTAGGTATAACTGCTGGCCACAGGCCTGGGAACAACGGAAAGTCTCTTCCTAGTATCAACTTATAGTGCAGGTTCGTGGCCACTGCCACCTCATGGAACCACCTGCCATCACACTTGTTTGTGGACACCAGGACAGTGGGGTAGTCTTTTAAATCTCCATGTATGCTGAATACGCTGACTTTCTGGTCAGTAAACACTGTGGGTCGCGCACCAGAGTAGCCCTCACGAGGGTCACCAGACTCCCTGAGTCCAGCAGAGCCACCGTGGGAGTGACTCATACCTCCACCTGACACAAATGTTTGTTATCGAGAGTCTCTGGAGTGTCTGACGCACAGACCTTTCTGGCATACAGTGACTTTTGGTACCCAAAGTTTGTGTCCATGGGCTTAACCAGGTGGGGACAGTCTGCACTAGCATAGCCGGGCTCATGACACTGCCAGCAGATTATCGGGGACGAATCCCCAGAGGGTATGTCCTGAACGGTCTTCTCTAGAGCCCCCTGTAGCCCCATACCGCTCTACCAGGTCTACCATCTCCAGGGCACTAGCAGGGGATGCCTGGCCAACCCAGTGCTGGAGGGGTTGTGGCAACGCCCTCCAGAACTTGTCAGCCACTACACTGTCCAGCATGGCAGTAGGATTTAGTACCTACTGGCTGTAGCCATTTCTGCAATAGGTGAACCAAGTCATAATACTGTAACCTCGCTGGCTTGGCCGGTGTCAAACTCCCACGGATGCACCCGCTGAGCCCAAACCAACACATTCACTCCAGTCGCGCCAGGATCTCACCATTGACTTTGTTGTAGTCCTCCGCTTGCTCGGCCGACAAATCAAGTAGACCTGTTGGGGTCCAGATGTCAGGAACAGAACAATAACCTCAGTCCACTGGTCTCAGGGTAGATCCTCGACCACCTTCTCGAACACTGCCAGGTAGGTCTTGACGTCATCTGTTGGAGACATTTTGGGGATTGCCATGTGGATTGCTTTCCGGACATCGTAGAACCCTTGCGATCCTCCTGTCTTATGTAAGGCCATCACGTGTTGCAGTAGCAGCTGGTTCGTATCTTGCTGTCGCTGATTAGCCTCCTGTTGGTGCTGGTTCATTTCTTGCTGTCGCTGATTAGCCTCTTGCAGTTGCTGGTTAGCCTCCAAGAGGGCTTTCACTACAGCCTCCATCTTGTCTAGTGACACTAGTTGCAATTTAGCAGGCTTAATCCAGGACATAAAACAGTGCCCGGAAAAAATGAAAAACAAAATTATTCCGGTTTTGCGTCAGCCTTGCTATATATGCCCGCTCCAAGCCACCAATTCTGGGGATTCGCTCTGGTATGCAGAGTGAGCGGACGCAGAACAGAGGCACCAAAAACAGTTCTTAATCTGTGTTTTATTTACACAAGCAGGTATAACAGCTCAGCAAACAACTTACCTTAGTTGAAAGTCCTGGTGTTCAGTTCACAGCATGCTGCAGTTCCCACATAAACAGTCCAAGTCCGGCATGTGTTCACACTTTGCAAACAGGTCCACACAAGTTTAAGTCCAGGATTTAGTCAACCTGTCTTCCCCAAAAGGGTCGCAAGCATTCATCCAGGCACACGCATCATACCTTAAAGAGTACCTTTCATGTTTTTTTTTATTTTTATTCTAGATAAATACCTTTACTCGCGGGGTACTGAATCTGCCACCAGCCAGTTTTTTTTTATATCGCTACTACGTTCTGCTGTGCCCCCTGTAGTTTTCCCGCTCAGTATGTTAATACTGTTAATTCTCCCTGGCTGTGACGCCCTCCGCTGTGATTGTATTGTGGCACAGCCAGGGAGAAGGAGACTCTCATTGAGAAACCCTGGCATCTCTTCCTTCCTGTACCAATACTCAGTATTAACATACTGAGCAGAAAAACTACAGGGGGCACAACGGGGCGTAGTAGCGATATTTTAAATAAACAGGCAGGGTGGCAGCATCAGTACCCCACAAGTAAAGGTATTTATTTAGAATAAAAAAAAAAAAACATGAAAAGTCCTCTTTAACACAGACAGCTATATTCCACACTCTAGCTGCCTTTAAGCACCTCCCGTCTGCCCGTTGACTATAATCGTCTGGGAGGTGGATCTTTATCTCTGAATGGACGTTTCTGAACGTCCATTACAAGATGTCAGCTGTCCCACTGTCAGTGACAATAGGGCAACCCAGAAAGAAGGCAGGGACAATTCCCAGGTGTCCCTGCCTTTTAGATCGCTGTATACACAGCGCTCAACGAGCTATGCGCTTCCTGTCCCGGCCTGGCTGTCATGTGACCGCCGGGGTCGGGATAGTGCAGGAGCTGTCTGGTGTTCTACAGACCTCGATCAGCCCAGCACTGAGGCTGTACCAGCTTTCTATAGTGCTGTACAGCCTCTCTGGGGGGTGTATTTCCTCTGTAACTGGGGCTACTATGTCAGAATAAAAAAAAAAAGTGAAGTTAAATCTCTCCCAGAGGTCTTGTATGAGACCCGAACTAAGACAATCAGTCAAAAAATAAAAAAGCTATGGCTCTCAGACTATGGAGACACTAAAACATCATTTTTTTGTTTCAAAAATGCTATTACTGTGTAAAACTGTGTAAAAATAAGAAAAAGTATACATATTAGGTATTGCCACATCCCTAACGATCTGCTCTATAAAAATTTCACATGACCTAACCCCTCAGGTAAACTCCAATTTATTTGGTCACCTTGCCCCATAAAGTGTTATAAGGAATGATCAAAATATCATATGTACCCAAGAATGGTACCAATAAAAACGTCAACTCTTCCTGCAAAAATTAGCCCCTGCACAAGACGATCGGCAGAAAAAAAAAAAATATATATGGGGGACGCAAAGTGTAAAAATTCATAAAAGTTTTCACATATAAAAAAAAATTCCCTAAGTAAGGAATTTTTATTTATTTTTTTAAATAGATTTTTTTTAATAAATTGACATATTTGGTATTGCCACGTCTCTGATGGTCGGCTCTATAAATATATCACATGATCCACTTAGTCCTACAAACACCATAACATTTTTTTATAAAAACTGTCAAAAAAAGCTATTTTTGTCACTTTACATCACAAAAAGTGCAACACCAAGTGATCAAAAAGGCCTATGTCCCACAAAATGGTACCAATAAAATTATCACCTCACCCCGCAAAAAATGAGCCCCTACATAAAAAAATTGCAAAACATTTTTTTTTAAAATATAGCTCTCAGAACATGGACACATTAAAACATAATTTTTTAGTTTCAAAAATGCTATTATTGTGTTAGGCCTCATGCACACGACAGTTCTGTTTTTTGCGGTCCACAAATTTGCGGAACAGAACAGGCGGCCCATTGTAGAAATGCCTATTCTTGTTCGCAAAACGGACAAGAATTGGACATGTTATATTTTTTCAGCGGGGCCACGGAATGGAGCAACAGATGCGGACAGCACACTGAGTGCTGTCCGCATCTTTTGCGGCCCCATTGAAGTGAATGGGTCCGCACCTGAGCCGCAAAAACTGCGGCCCAGATGTGGACCAGAACAACGGTCGTGTGCATGAGGCCTTAAAGTGAAATAAATTTTAAAAAAAGTATACATATTGGGTATTGCCGCATCCGTAACAACTAGCTCTATAAAAATATCACTTGACCTAACCCCTCAGGTGAATACCATAAAAAAATATATTGTGCCAAAAGAAGCAATTTTTTGTCACCTAACATCGCATAAAGTGCAACACCAAGCGATCAAAAAGGCGTATGCCCTCCAAAATAGTACCAATCAAATTGTCACCTCATCCCGCAAAAAATGAGACCCTAACTAAGACAATCGGTCAAAAAATAAAAAAAGCTATGGCTCTCAGACTATGGAGACACTAAAACATCATTTTTTTTTGTTTCAAAAATGCTATTACTGTGTAAAACTGTAAAAATAAATAAGACAAAGTATACATATTAGGTATTGCCACATCTGTAACGATCTGCTCTATAAAAATTTCACATGACCTAACCCCTCAGATAAACTCTGTAAAAATAAATAAATAAAAACTGTGCTAAAACAACCAATTTTTTGGTCACCTTGCCCCACAAAGTGTTATAAGGAATAATCAAAATATCATATGTACCCAAGAATGGTACCAATAAAAAATGTCAACTCTTCCTGCAAAAAACGAGCCCCTGCACAAGACGATCGGCAAAAAAATATGGCGTTAAGAAAATGGAGACGCAAAAACATTTTTTCAAAAATGCTTTATGTAAAATTGAAAGAAAATAGACATATTTGATATAATTGCGTCCATAACAACCTGCTCTATAAAAATAGCACATGATCTACCCTGTCAGATGAATGTTGTAAAAAATAAAAACAGTGCCAAAACAGACATTTTTTTGTTACCTTGCCTCCCAAAAAATGTAACATAGAGCAATTAAAAATCATATGTACCGCAAAATAGTACCAATAAAACTGGCAACTTATCCCCTAGTTTCCAAAATCGGGTCACTTTTTGGGAGCTTCTACTGTAAGGGGGCATCAGGGGCGCTTCAAATGGGACATGGCATCTAAAAACCAGTTCAGCAAAATCTGCCTTCCAAAAACCATATGGTGCTACTTTTATTCTGCGCCCTGCCGTGTGCCCTTACATCAGTTTATGACCACATGTGGGGTGTTTCTGTAAACCGCAGAATCAGGGTAATAAATATTGAGTTTTGTTTGGCTGTTAACCCTCGATGTGTTAAAGAAGAAAAAGTGGATTAAAATTGAAATTTAAAAAGTGAAATTTCAAAATTTGATCTCCCTTTTCCTTTAATTCTTGTGGAACACCTAAAGGGTTAAAAATGTTTGTAAAATCGGTTTTAAGTAACTTGAGGTGTGTAGTTTCTACAATGAGGTCATTTATGGGGGGTATCCACTATTTAAGCCCCACAAAGTGACTTCAGACCAGAACTGGTCCTTAAAAAGTGGGTTTTGGCAAATTTTTGTTCACACAAACGTTTTTTTTTTACGTGTGCACGGGCCGTTTTTTTGTGTTCCGTATACGGTCCGTATACGGAACCATTCATTTTAATGGTTCCGCAAAAAAAACCTGAATGTACTCAGTATGCCTTCCGTTTCCGTATTTCTGTTCCGTTGAAAGATAGAACATGTCATATTATTGCCTGCAAATCACATTCCATGGCTCCATTCAAGTCAATGGGTCCGCAAAAAAAACGGAACACATATGGAAATGCATCCGTATGTCTTCTGTATCCGTTCAGTTTTTTCTGAACCATCTATTGAAAATGTTATGCCCAGCCCAATTTTTTCTATGTAATTACTGTATACTGTGCATGGCATACAGAAAAACGGAACAGAAAAACGGAAAGGAAACGGAAACACAACGGAACTCAAAAAACGGAACAACGGATCCGTAAAAAGCGGACCGCAAAAAACTATAAAAGCCATACGTTCATGTGAACTAGGCCTAAGCCTTCTTAAAATGACATTTACAAAATGATGCCAACATAAAGGAGACATATGGGGAATGTTAAGTGATAAATATTTTATGAGGTATCACTTTCTGTTTTGAAAGCAGAGAATTTTTTTGTTGTAAATTTGGGATTTTTTTTCATTAAAAAAGGTGAAATATATTAACTCAATTTTATGACTATCATGAAGTACAATGTGTCACGAGAAAACAATCTCTGAATGACTTGGATAAGTAAATGCTTTCAAAAGCTATCACCACGTAAAGTGACACATGTCAGGTCCCGGACCAGCAAGTGAAATCCAGCCCGTTGCTTGACCTCACCTTGCTGCAATCAGTCTCTGCAGCATATACTGGGAGGAAAATACCTCCCATCTACTAGCAGACCCTTCACTGTGTCACAATATATATATAACATTTTACCAATTAATTTTGGCTGCGAGAATTGTGTAACGGAACAATAGAGAATATGGTTTTATTCGCTAGCATTCAGCCTTCCTGAGTGTTTACTTGTCGAAAATAGTTTATAAATCATTAAAGAAAACAGTTTAAGCTGCATAGGTTAAAGTGCTGATCATTAGTGTTGTATTCTTGTAAGCAAGCAGAGATATCAATGGACACCGTGTTCTCTCAACAAACAATATCAATTGGTTTCAGGGCACCATTGTAAGTTGAAAATATTGTATGTGAACCCATAACTCTATGGAAAACTGGTAATTAGCTTTGAAGGCTCCATCATGTCACCACCCTCCCAAAAGCAGAAAGACGGAAGATAAATAAGCACAAAACTAATATACCCAATATTAATGGGTTAGCTAGAAGGGGATGATTCTGACCAGGGCAGTAGCATTTAGTTCAGGCTGGTTTCACATCACGTTTTTGCCCTACGTTTAGCGTATACTTAAAAAAAAATAGTACACTACACTTTTCCATTCTGTAGAGCCTGGTTTAAAAACGTATACGTTAATGGATCCTTTTTTTTTATATATAAATGGAACTCTATGATGATGGATGCCACTCTATGGCATCCGTTGGCTGGATCTATTGAACATATAGGTTTTTTGTATATGTTAAACGTAATGTGATGTGACCCCAGCCTAAGTGGTATGTGTGGCCCTGCTTACATAGTTTGTATAGGCGGAGCGCAGTGTCTTTCAGGAAGATTAGGAGGCTTTGGCTAGAATTTGTGGGCTGTAGAGTCTGGTATGGCTGCTGGCACTACGAGCTTTAAGAACACCCTATTAAACCATGCATTGTGAAATCAGTTGCGGCATTCCCAAGAAAAAAAAACCGCTTTTATTCTTTATGCAAATGAAGACTTCAGTGCACTAGCCCCTCCATGCACCTCAGTTTTCCAGTACTGGCCCCTTGTGCAATACCAGTAAAAGTCTTTTTTTTCTTTAGAGCACCGCTACTGACTTTCACAAGGCACGAGGTATCATTTAATCAGCAGGATCAACCCTTCCATGCAGCATTCCTGGCTTAATAGTGTTGAATCTGCCGACAGGTGCTTTTTAGGCTAGGGCTACACAACGACATGTGTTGCACAACATTTTTCGCACCAGCGTTGTGCGACAATTTTTATAATCATAGTCTATAGTCTCGCACTCCGACATACTGCGACAATCAGAGAAAAATTCATCTTGGGTGGATTTTTTGCTACTGTTGTTGGCGCAACATTAGTGTGACAAAATGTTGCACGACACATGTCGTCGTGTAGCCCTAGCCTTAAAGTGGTTGTCTGAGATAATTGGCAGGAGAACCAGACCTGGGTATAATTTTTATTTTATTTTAGGCTATTGTAGGGTTTGTCTGAGAATTTGTATTATCTCAGACAACCACTTTAAATAAAGAGCTTATGGAGCCCAAATCGATGGCCTCTGTCAGCCTCTAATGCTAGGAGTCACAGGGAGATGTGGTTACCCACTGCCTACAGCACTCATAAGGGTGCCTTCACACGTGGCAGATTTTGGGGCAGAAAGTTCTGCGATTGAAAATCTGCTCCATTCATTTGGATGGGGCAGCAAGCACATGGATTTCTGCAAGCCCCATTAAGGTGAATGGAATAGATTTTCAGTCACTAAATCTGCAGTTTGTGAAGGCTCCCTAAGGGCCAGAGAGGCCTTATGATCTAATGGTCAGCAGCAACCCATGCCAAGGTTCAGCTGCAAGCTAGTATCAAATAGGGGTATGCCGTAGGGTTGGGCAATATCAAAAATATTCCCACAATAATAATATTAAGAAATTTATCATGATAACAATATACATATATATATATATATATATATATATATATATCACAATAAATGCCCATTATGGTACTTTCACACTACGTCGTTTGGATCCGGGAGGCAATTCCGCAAACCGTTTGATATACCTTATCCATCTCATTCGGTATCATCCGGAATAATAGATCCGGATGAAAGATCAAAAGCAAAAATAGCTCTTCCAATGTCCCGGTACATGCGCAGACAGGAAAACTGGATCCGGCAATGCTGCAACTTCCGGAACACTTGGTACTGGATCCGGCATTAATACATCTTTATGGAAGTTAATGCCGGATTCAGCAAATGCGGTAGTCTTCTGGGATTTCGGCCGGAAAAAATACTGCAGCAACTTGCGCCTTTTGTCCGGTCAAATACCATACAAGGGACGGAACGGAAGACATCCTGATGCATACTGAACGGATTGCTTTCCATTCAGAATGCATTAGGACAAAACTGATGCGTTTTTTTCCGGTATTGAGACCCTTTACCGGATTTCAATACCGGAAAAGAATAACGCTAGTGTGAAAGTACCCTTTGAAATTAATGGGTCTGCACTTGAACCTCAAAAAATGCTGATTGGCTGCAGACTAAAAAAATGTTTGTGTGCATGAGGCCTTAAAGGGAACCTGTCACCTCCAACAAACATCCCAAGCTGGCAGCAGTATCTGAGAGCAGCCAGCAGCGTGTTTGTAATGATCCTTTTCTTCCTGCAGGCAGAGAAGCAGAACCTGTAAAAACGTTCTTTAATCCCCTTCCCGATGCGCTTCTCTAGTCGGGCTTGAAGTCACGAAGGCAGCGGCCTCCTTGCTTCAAGTCACGGTAACCACGCCCCCTTCCCTCCCCCCTTCGCTGTGATTGACAGCACTTATGCACGAGAGTTCGGCTACCTTTGCCAAACTGTCAGTCACAGCGAAGGGGCAGGGAAGGGGGCGTGGTTACCGTGACTTCTTGAAGCAAGGAGGCCGCTGCCTCCGTGACTTCAAGCCTGACTAGAGAAGCGCATCGGGAAGGGGATTAAAGAACGTTTTTACAGGTTCTGCTTCTCTGCCTGCAGGAAGAAAAGGATCGTTACAAACACGCTGCTGGCTGCTCTCAGATACTGCTGCCGGCTTGGGATGTTTGTTGGAGGTGACAGGTTCCTTTTAAAAGGCTTATGTGGGTGAACACTACATACAGTGCTGCTAAATCTGGATGGTAATACAGCACCAAATAACTGTTACATACAGTGACAACACTTTCTTTCCTCATCTTTTCCATTTGGAGATCAGACCGCCACGATAACTTCTCCCAGCTGCGTCTCGTCTCTGCAGAGTTTAACACACAGGCATCTTACATCCTCACTTTTCCATCATCATCATGTTGCCCAATACTGTGCTCGCTGTGCTCCTTAATGCCCCACAGGCACTATAGTGCAGAAATAATAGTGCTAAACTAGCCCTCCCCCCCAATAACGCACCCTACAGTATTACCAACAGTCATTAGTATTGGTGACCACTGCACTCCATATTGTGCCTAATAATAATGCCCTCTGCACTCCATATTGTGCCTAATAATAATGCCCTCACAGTACTCCTATATTAATATGCCCCAATAGGGGCCCATCTATATAATGCTCTCTCCCTCTAGTATAATGCCCCCATATTTAATGCTCTCCCCCCTGTAGTATAATGACTCCATATATAATGCTCCCCCCCCTGTAGTATAATGACTCCATATATAATGCTCCCCCCCCTGTAGTATAATGACTCCATATATAATGCTCCCCCCCATAGTATAATGCCCTCAATATATAATACTCTCCCTCCCACCACCTGGTATTTCCCGCAGTAGTGCAATACATGGAGCTATTTAAAAAAAATATATATATACATTATACTCACGATGACTCCTGAGTCTGAGGCCTATGGGGATGAACAGTGGGCATGGGAGCCAGAGGTAAACTGATGCCCCCCTGCCTCATGGGAGAAGAGGGCATGACATCACAAAAATACTCCGGTAATAAGGAAACGGTGATCACAGTTTCTTATTACTGTGGTATATCGTACATACCAGTAAATCGCCCAACACTAATGTGCCATGAGTTGCACGCAAATCCCATTCAGGTTACTTAAAGGACAAGCTGGCAAAGATAGATGGCAGGATGTGAAATCTCTAACTCGCTATGTCTACTCAGGTCTAGTATGCCTGGGACCGAAAAATCTATCAGTGCAGAGGCAAGATATTGATGTAGTGTAAGGTATTGAGAGCTTGAAAGTTGTGCTTCTATCACAGTACCTTGCCAGGTTGTTACTAATTCCATTGTGCTGTCAATTCTGATCAGAGGCACATGTGATTGGCTGGAAGATCCAGTCAATAGCAAGTGCCTTTTAGTTGGATCATGCACTCACATGTGCTGCAGATGAGCGTGGACAACACAGTTGTAAGTTGAATACACATTCAAGTTATGATGGCAAAAGATAGGCCAAAATATCATAACCTGAGGCCATCATGACTCAGGAGACTATTATACATGGTTTGAGGGCCTACCACCAGCAGCTATCATTTTTACCATGTACCCTATGACTCTGATCAGGTTTCTCCTAAGATCCAACTGAAAGAAAAAATGGTGACAGATTAATTGTGGTGGTGATAACGCATGCTCAGACCGCAAAAAATGTGAAAAAAATAAATGCTGGATCCGTTTTTCTGGATGAAGGTTTATCCAGTACTGCTCTTTCTCTCAGTCATGATGTCCAGAGCCTGCATGTTTTCCTTTACAAGTTTGACCTATATCTATAGAAACATATTGTAATCATATCTCCATAAGTGTACACATGCAAAAACTGATTTTTATTAGCTGTCAATGATATCATTTTATGTTATATATGGTATGCAATGCTGTACACAGTCATGAACTGTTCATATGTAAATATAATGGCGTTACTAGAGGTGAATACATAGGTCACTGTGAAGCAGTATACTTGGGTAAATATAATGCAGGCACTCTGGAATTTTAAAGTGCATAGATGTTTTTTTTATGTTGTAAAGGTCTTAATCTGTTTCTATAGATTATTTTTTTGTCTGGCTTGATGTTTTACATGTATTTTTCAGCTTCCCGTTTCTATGCAAAAGCACCTGAAATGAGAACTCCGAGTGACAAACAGACCTTTGAGTTTCAAGCAGGTGAGTAGCCATGCGTACTACTGTTCATATAAAGCACTGAAAATTTTAGATATATACTGTATATATACCATGTCTTACAAAAGTGAGTACACCCCTCTCATTTTTGTAAATATTTTATTATATCTTTTAATGGGACAACACTGAAGATCTGACACTTTGGTAAAATGTAAAGTAGTCCGCATACAGCTTGTATAACTGTGTAAATTTGGTGTGCCCTCAAAATAACTCAACACACAGCCATTAATGTCCAAACTGCTGGCAACAAAAGTGTGCACCCCCCTAAGGGCTGTTTCACCCGAGCGGATGCCGTGCGTGACATTCGCTCCGTGAATGACAGCTAAGACCCGATGCAGACTGCAGAGGCACGGAGCATTAACATGATTGATAATGCTCCGTGCCTCTCTGTGATCTCTTTACTACGAAATCACAGTGACAACTTTATCTCACTGTGATTTCATAGTAAAGAGATCACAGAGAGGCACAGAGCATTATCAATCATGTTAATGCTCCGTGCCTCTGCAGTCTGCATCGGGTCTTGGCTGTCATTCTCGGAGCGGATGTCACGCACGGCATCCGCTCGTGTGAAACAGCCCTAAGTGAAAATGGCCAAATTGTGCCCAATTAGCCATTTTCCCTTCCCGATGTTATGTGACTCGTTAGGGTTACAAGGTCTCAGGTGTAAATGGGAGCAGATGTGTTCAATTTGATGTTATTGCTCTCACACGCTCTCATACTGGTCACTGGAAGTTCAACATGGCCCCTCATGGCAAAGAACTCTCTGAGGATCTGAAAAAAAGAATTGCTGCTCTACATAAAGATGTCCTAGGCCATAAGTAGACTGCCAACACCCTGAAACTGAGCTGTAGCACTATGGGCAAAAAAATACAGTGGTTTAACAAGACAGGTTCCACTCAGAGCAGGCCTCGACATGGTTGACCAAAGAAGTTGAGTGCACGTGCTCAGCGTCCTATCCAGAGGTTCTCTTTTCAAAATATATGTATGAGTGCTCCCAGCCTTGCTGCAGAGGTTAAGGGGGTGGGGAAATCCGCCTGTCAGTGCTCAGACCCTACACCGCACACTGCATCAAATTGGTCTGCATGGCTGTCATCCCAGAAGGAAGCCTCCTCTAAAGATGATAAACAAGAAAGCCTGCAAATAGTTTGCTGAAGACGAGCAGACTAAGGACATGGATTACTGGGACCATGTCCTGTGGTCTGATGAGACCAAGATAAACTTATTTGTTTCAGGTGGTGTCAAGCATGTGTGGCGGCAACCAGGTGAGGAATAAAAGAGAAGTGTGTCTTGCCTACAGTTAAGCATGGTGGTGGGACTGTCAAGGTTTAGGGCTGGTATGAGTGCTGCCGGCTGTGGAGAGCTATAGTTGGCATTCATGGTTCCCTCAATGAACATTTACTGTGACATACTGAAGCAGAGCATGATCCCCTCCTTTCGGAAACTGGGCCGCAGGGCAGTATTCCAACATGATAACATTGAGCACTGCCATGTTAAAGAAACTGAGGGTGAAGGTGCTGGACTGGCCAAGCATGTCTCCAGACCTAAACCCTATTAAAGCGAACCTTTCACCTCATTTTCACTTTTTAAACTATCAACAGTACGTTATAGATTACCTTTAGTGTGTTGTTATCCATGTTAGGTGCGCTTTCCTGCGCTCTTTATTCATCCAGAAATCGGCTTATAAAGTTCAAATTTTGTGCTGTAACAGTCAAGCAACAAGTCAAGGGGGTAGCCCGTTCCTCTCCTCTGGCCGTACCGCCCCTGCCCTAACGCCGCCTCTATGCCATGTAATTGACAGCAGGCTCACTCGCAGAGACGGCGCTTCTGAATCCTGCGCATGCGCCGTCCTCCTCATTCGCCGCTCGCTCCCGTCTTTCTTGCGGACACAAGCGCAACCATGTAAGAGAATAGCGCATGCGCCGTACGTGGTTCCTGCCTGCTTCTCTTCTCTACCTCCCGTGCGCGCGCTCCACTATCTTCATAGTGGAGCGCGCGCACGGGAGGTAGAGAAGAGAAGCAGGCAGGAACCACGTACGGCGCATGCGCTATTCTCTTACATGGCTGCGCTTGTGTCCGCAAGAAAGACGGCCAGCAGTTTAGAGCTGAAAGTTACAGTGTCCGAACTAAACAGTGAGAATTGCCCGCTATGGAAATTTAAAGTGGAAATGTTACTGTCCAGAGATGAATTGTGGGAGGTTATTACTACAGAGAGACCAATTATCAGAAATGGGACAAGAAAAACACACAGGCAAGCGCCACAATAAGCTTATTAGTGGAGGATGACCAACCGATCGACATCAGACATGAGAGCGCTGCAAAAGGCTTGTTGAGTGCACTACAGGAATTGCACCAAAGATCCAGTCTGAATAGCAAGTTATTTCTGCTGAAGAACTGTAAAAATGAGGTAAAGAAAGAAAGCAAAGAAAAAGGCATACAGGAGCATATAAATGCTAGGCCGAAGGTGGTTACACAACTAGAGTCAGTTGTGACTGATTCATATAGTGCACTGATCAATGCACTTGAGACTAGACCTGAGACAGATCTGACTCTGACATTTGTGAAAACCAGGCTCAGTATCAACAAAGAAAGGAAGTAATGCAGGACTCCACAGAAGGCGACTTAAAGGTACAGAGACAAGAAGTCACAAAAAGGAGACAAGCATGTCTTAGATGCAAGAAACGGGGACACCTAAAGAAAGACTGTACAATATGGAAAGCAGAGCAGCAGAAGCTACATCCAGAAGGGACCAAACAAAAGGTCAAAACTGCTATCTCTCATCCATGTACAGATAATTGGACTGGCATATTTACAGTGACAACAGTGAGATGCTGCAAGGCCGGTGCATTGACACTGGAGCAACCACTCACATGACAAGTGATAGAAACTTCTTAAAAGAACTTGACTTAAATAACAAAGAAACTGTTTATCTGGCAGATGGAAGCAGAATAAATACAGAAAGAGCTGGACATGGGATGTTAGTGTGACCCAGTCAAATTGGACATAGTATAGTTGTACCAGTGAAACACGTGTCATATGTTCCCAGTCTAGAAGGAGGACTGTTATCTGTGAAACGTTTAACAGCTAAAGGATTCACTGTGAAATTCCAAGGCTACAATTGCATAAGTCGTGGTAAGCCCAACACTCACCTAGGGACGACCGCCTTAAAAAAGCACCTGGCCTCCCATCGCCAAGTCCAGTGGGAGCAACGCTGTCAGAACCCACAAAGCCACACTCACGGTGCTCCACGTCCTGCCTCTTCTCCGTCTCCTTCTCCTCTCTCCTCCCATTTGTCCTCCACTCCACCTTCCACTGTCGCGCTGTCTCGTTCATCTGGTACAAGGCAGGCTTCTGTGGCCCAAATTTTCGAGCATAAAAAAATGATGACGCCGGATAATCCGTTAACCGCTGGCTTGTCGGAACTGCTAGCCCACCAATTACTGCCATATAAATTGGTGGACTTGGAGGCCTTTAGAAATTTTTGGGTGATTGGCACACCGCAATGGAAGGTCCCTGGAAGGAAATATTTCTCCCAGAAAGGCATCCTTGAACTATATGGCCACGTTCAGCGGAAAGTTAATATATCTCTGGCACATAGTGTTGGTGCCAAGATACATCTGACCACAGACACGTGATCTAGCAAACACGGGCAGGGAAGGTACATAACTTTTACTGCCCACTGGGTGAACCTTCTGATGGCCATCAAGCATGTAAACCGTAGCACCCGCGTGGATTTGGTGTTACCGCCACGGATTGCATGCAGGCCTGCCTCTTCTGCTCCTCCTCCTAATCCATCCTCTGTCTCTTCCTCGGCTGACTTTTCCTACCAAGCGCCCTAGAACCTATTCGATGTGCCAGGTGAGACGTTGCCATGCTGTGCTGCGGCTGTTGTGCCTGGAAGCCAAGAGCCACACCGGTCCTGCACTGCTTTCAGCTCTCCGGTCACAGGCCGATCAGTGGCTAACCCCCTCTCAATTTGACAGTTGGTAAAGTGGTGTGCGACAACGGTGCCAATCTGCTGAGTGCGTTGAAATCGGGCAAAATGACACATGTCCTCAACTTAGTCATGCAGCGATTCGTTGACAAATACCCCGGGGTACAGAACGTCTTGCGGCAGGCCAGGAAAATCTCTGACCATTTTAGAAGATCTGCCATTGCTCGCCTTTTTGGACATTCAGCGGCAACACAACTTGCCCGTCAGACGTCTGATTTGTGACTGCCGACACGCTGGAACTTCACTGTGTATATGCTTGATAGGCTGCTCCAGCAGAAACTTGCCGTTAATAACTACTTGTACGAACTCTGTAGCAGAAGAGGTTCTGGGGAGCTTTTTTTTTTTTTCGCCGTGCCAGTGGCTGCTCATGCGCGACCCATGCAGACTTCTGCGGCCATTTGATGAGATCACCAAACTGGTCAGTTGTCGCCAGGGCACCATCAGTGACATCGTATCTTATGCCTTCTTTCTGGAGCGTGCATTGCGTTGTGTCATTGATCAAGCCGTCGAGGAGCAGGAGCTGTTAGATGAGGAAGTCGCAATGCTGAATGAATTCCCAGGGGGCTACTCCATCTGAGACAAGTCAGCAGGAGTCAGAGGAGGATGGTGGCTGGGGGGAGGAGGAGGAGCAAGAGCCGGCTTTAAACTTTTCAGGGATCCCTGTTGTTGTCCATGGCTGGGGGAAGGAGACAGAGGATGACATTCTCCTGGGCGATGAGCAGGAGTCATGGCGCTCCACCGCTGCCAATTTAGTGCAAATGGGCGCCTTCATGCTTCAGTATTTGAAGAGGGATCCCGTATAAAAAGCATAAAGGTTAAGGACTTAGACCCCCGGTACAAACACAAAATGGCGGACATGTTACCAGCATCACAGATGGCTGTCAGAATGCAACATTTCCAGGCCTTGCTGCGAGAGATGCTGCATTCTGCTGTTGCAGGCACTGGCAGAGGACAGTACCAATCCTACCGCGCCTTCAAAAAGAGGGCGGTTTGAAGATGTAAGCAATGTGGACGGTATCCAGCTCACCTGCTGCCTCTATCCCATTAGATTGACTTCCTTGATGCACGGAAACTTAAGACCACGTAACTTGAGCAAAAAAGGAGATAAGTTTAGCATCAACAACGTTGTGAGTTCCTTTATTCATAATAACACAGATCCATACATTGACAGCATCGCCGCAGTGTTCCTGCAAGGTCGTCTACGCTTTTTGAACAAACATGTTCTTATTCATGACTGACCAGAGATTCTCAGATGGCAAAATTTGTAGAGGTGAACTTCGACTACTCTTCCTATCTCCAGGTGGTGATTGAAGCCTCCACCAGTCAAAGAAGCCCTACTGGGAAAATCTGAAGCAAACATTGGTGTATTCAACAAACAACAATAATAAAACCTAGTGCGTGCACTTAAAATACATAATGTTCTCGGCCTCAGGTCTATATCAGGGATAACAATACATGACAACTTCCCAAAATTAGAAAGGAAAGATAGCGTTCCCTGAAAAAAAACGTCTGAACAGTGATTCCCAATGTTAAAAATAAAGCACAACAAAAAAATGAAACTGAAAATGGCAGGTCTGTCTTAAAAAATACACTTCTGTGAGGAATAAACACATGCATATCAGAAATGGATGTAATCCTAGTATAAATACATAAGTTCTTTCTTCAAATTGAGACCATCTGGATGCCTCGTTTTTAATCGAAGAATCCAGAAGGCTTCCCTCTGTATCAAACGCTTGTGGAAATTACCTCCTCGAGTGGAGGCCAGAAATCTCTCAATTCCAAAAGCAGAAAAAGTTTGCAAACTCCTATCATGTACTGCCTGCCTGCATTAGAAATATTAACATATGAAGCATTGGTGGCAATAGTTAAAATGTTCCAAGATTATATTTTTCAATTTTCTGATAGTACTTCCCACATAAAGTAAGTCGCACTGTGTACATCTAATAATATAAATGACCCCAATGGTGTTGCAATTTATATAAGACCTAATTGGGAAATGCAGGGTATGTTCAGAATCCTGGAACATTTTAGTGGGCAATACGTAATTACATGTCCTACAGGGATGGCCACCACACCGTGTTAACCCGGTATACTTTAACCAGGCACTAGTTACGGTCCTCTGGGGAATGGAAGTAAACGATAATGGAGACAGAGAAGATGCTAGGGTAAGGGAAATACATTCAGATACTGCCTGTTTGACCTGCTGGAATTGATTGCTATATGTAAGGACCAGGGTAGGCAGATTTGTACAGTCATCATGTGTCATCACCATTCCTGCTTTTATTGTTACTCCCAAAGAGTAATCTCTTGCGATTCTTCATCTGCGCTATTTTCTCAGCTCTTTTAATCATATAACCAGGATAGCCCCCTGCCAACAAGTGTGCAGTGACGATGCGGCGCTCAGACAAGAACATCGCATCATCACTGCTGCAATTTCTCCTAGCACGTACCATTTCTCCCACCGGTATAGACTTAATAGTATGCATAGGGTGGTAGCTGTTCGCTCTCCCCTACCCTAATATCTTATATTACTAGATGTACACAGTGCGACTTATTTTATGTGGGAGGTACTATCAGAAAATTGAAAAATAGAATCTTGTAACATTTGAACTATGTCACCAATGCTTCATATGTTAATATTTCCAATGCAGCCAGGCATTTCATCTCAGTACATGATAGGAGTTTGCAAACTTTTTCTGCTTTTGGAATTGAGCAAGTTCTGCCCTCCACCTAAGGAGGTTATTTCCATAAGCGTTTGATACAGAGGTAAGCCTTTTGGATTCTTCGATTAAAACGAGGCATCCAGATGGTCTCAATTTGAAGAGAGAACTTATGTATTTATACTAGGTTTACATCCATTTCTGGTGCACATGTGTTTATTCCTCACAGAAGTGTATTTTTGAAGATAGACCTGCCATTTTCAGTTTCATTTTTTTGTTGTGCTTTATTTTTAACATTGGGAATCACTGTTCAGACCATGTGTTTTTTTTTCAGGGAACGCTATCTTTTCTTTCTAATTTTGGGAAGTTGTCTTTTATGTATTGTTATCCCTGATATAGACCTGAGGGGAGAACATTGTGTATGTTAAGTGCACGCACTAGGTTTTATTATTGTTGTTTATTGAATACACCAATGTTTGCTTCAGATTTTCCCAGTAGGGCTTCTTTGACTGGTGGATGCTTCAATCTACCACCTTCAATCACCACCTGGAGATGGGAGGAGTACCACCTCTACAAATTTTGCCATCTGGGAATCTCTGGTCAGTCATGAATAAGAACATGTTTGTTCGAAACGCATAGATGACCTTATGGGAACACTGAGGCGATGTCACTGTATGGATCTGTGTTATTATGAATAAACTCACAACTAGAGATCTCCCGCGAACACATGCGATCTGCCATCTTAACTGACAAGTTCGGCGAGGCACAGGTAAATCCTTACCTGTGCCTGTGCGCAAGCCGGTGTCAGAATTTGATGTAATCTTCTAAACTACCACTAGTGGCCGCTGTTTCACCCACTCTGAACTTGTGCTGCAATTTCACTCCTCCACCACTGGAGGCTGCTGTGTTATCTGAGGATTTGCCCTTAACTAAGATGGCAGTTGTGATACTGATTGGGAGCCATCTTGTTTCCTGTTTGGGCCTACTTATACCCATGAGGCAATGCAAACATTGCTCGAGTATTGTGACTTGTTCCAGTCTCCTGCTCCTCAGAACCGTCCTTTCCAGACCATTCCAATTCTTCACTGGATTCCCTACCTTGCGATCTACTCCTCAAGTCTGCGCCTCGTATGTTCCTTCTGGCCACTGGATTCCAGCCGTGTCTACCAGCAGCGTAACAGCCGGTCTGAAATAATATGCGGGCTCCAGGAGCAGGCAGTTCCGAGAACGGCGGCCATCACTGCTCACAAGGTTGTTAACTTCGATGCTGGATTCATCTCCTTTTTTGCTCCGGTTTGAAAATGTGTTGGTTACTTCGGATATGAGATCATTCTTGCAGCCAACCCATCGACAGCCGCCCTCTGGATCCAGCCTCAGGGAACGCCTAGACTGACAGGTGTCAAACTAAGTCGGCTTAAAGCCCGATGTGGACGCTCTGAGAAGCTGACCAGAGCTGGCACAATTTGCCATGGAACTCTTGGCTTGCCCCTCGTCGTGTGTCCTGTTTGAATGGACGTTCAGTGCAGCAGGGGGGGATCGTGACTGATAAGCGCACTCGCCTATCTCACGACAGTGTGGACTACCTCACATTTTTTAAAATGACTGAGGCATGTATCTTGGAGGAATTCAACACCTGTGATGACCATTTGTAATAGAATTTCCTCATGCCAACCCACACATATCCATAGCCACCACCCAGAACAAAGAATGGTACTTGCCTTATGTATATACAGCGGCATAAAAGGCCTTTTATGTCAGGTGAATGCCTAATTTTTGGGGCCTGTACTGGCCGACAGTTACATTTTTATCCTGTGACCGCCTAATGTACCTCCAGCCACAGAATCCAAAGTTCTTTGCTGTCAGGTGAATGCCTATTGGCAAATTTTTGGGGCCTGTACTGGCCGACAGTTATATATTTATCCTGTGACCGCCTAATGTATCTCCAGCCACAGAATCCAAAGTTCTTTGCTGTCAGGTGAATGCCTATTGCCTAATTTTTGGGGCCTGTAGTGGCTGACATTTACAAATGTATCCTGTGACCGCCTAATGTACCTCCAGCCACAGAATCCAAAGTTCTTTGCTGTCAGCTGAATGCCTATTGCCTAATTGTTGGGGCCTGTACTGGCCGACAGTTACATTTTTTATCTCTAGCCACATAATCACACCACTGTCTCACTCCTCTGCCTCTCATTATGGTGGCCTTCTAAGGACCTTCTAATGTCACAGGGTCATGTGACTGTGCCCCCCACACCATACTGTGCCCCTCACCCTGTACTGTGCCCTTTTATACCCTGCATTGTGCCCTCTTACCACACCCTGTGCAGTGCCGCTAGTCATTCTCTGTATTGTGCCCTCTTATACCCTTTTATCTGGTCACGGTATGGCAGTGTTATCTGGTCAATGTATGGCGGTGGTATCCAATAACTGGATGGCCATACCTGTATCCCTTACCCTGCCAACGACATCCTTTTTTAGACCTGGCATGAGCGGGAAAAATATACAGATTGCTGTGCTAAGGACCTTTGCGCCACAGTCTGTGTCAGAACATAGACGTATTTCTATATAATAAATGACCACCTAATTGTGTTATTATTCGGGGGTAGGGCTAATATCGTTATATTATATAGATTCTAGTGTATTATACTGTGCCCTGTATTTCCCAGTAGAAAATGATCCTTGGGAAACACAGTCCTCATCCCTGACCACTAGGACCAGGTAGCACTCTGTCAGTACATGGCGGCCTCCCCTCTCTGCCACGCTGCTCCGCTGTGTACTGGTGCTTATTCTGACACTAGTGCTGGGTTCACATCCTATTTTAGCCATCCATTTAATGCATACCAACAAATTATGCGTTAACAGATGCCTCAGGCTGATGCCGTACAGTAGCGTCTGTTCACCATACAGTTCCATGATAGAAAAAACATTTACATTAACGTATGCATGTTTTTAATGGCCTCTTAAGGATACAAAAACGTGGAGTGCTGCTCATTTGTATATAGTAAACCGATAGGAAATAAAATTGTTCTAGGCTCCAGCAGGGCACATTTATTAGAGTTTCCCTTAAAGATGCATAAAAATGGCCCCTGATTAAAATACATATTTTTTGTGGGAATTTTTGCTAATAATCCCCCTCTGGTATGTCACTGTCCATGTTGTGGGACTATTTTTTGCACTTATAGTTTGTATTTAGTGGCTGCAAATATGACCTGAAGGTTTTCCAGGTTTGTCTGCTATTAAAGTCAACGGGTACGATGCAAACGTGAGGTTGGCGAACATTTGATCGCGAATGCACATTTGCGTTCGCGAACTGTCCCGGCTGATGTTCGTCCATCACTAATCACCTGTCTGAATACCATATACACAGGGCTCCCCTCTCCTGAATAAATGAACTGAAAAGAGAAGTGTAGTCTGGTGCAGCTACATATTAATATTGATGCTCGGATTTGTGCAATAATGAACAAATGCAACAGACATAGACCATCATGGTTTTTTTTAAGTACCCACAGTACTAAACAAATACTCAGGGGATGTATACCGCATACAATAATGCAATGGGATGCAAAAGTTTGGGCAACCTTGTTAATCGTCATGATTTTCCTGTATAAATCGTTGGTTGTTACGATAAAAAATGTCAGTTAAATATATCATATAGGAGACACACACAGTGATATTTGAGAAGTGAAATGAAGTTTATTGGATTTACAGAAAGTGTGCTATAATGGTTTAAACAAAATTAGCCAGGTGCATAAATTTGGGCACTGTTGTCATTTTATTGATTCCAAAACCTTTAGAACTAATTATTGAAACTCAAATTGGCTTGGTAAGCTCAGTGACCCCTGACCTACATACACAGGTGAATCCAATTATGAGAAAGAGTATTTAAGGGGGTCAATTGTAAGTTTCCCTTCTCTTTTAATTTTCTCTGAAGAGTAGCAACATGGGGGTCTCAAAACAACTCTCAAATGACCTGAAGACAAATATTGTTCACCATAATGGTTTAGGGGAAGGATACAGAAAGCTGTCTCAGAGATTTCAGCTGTCTGTTTCCACAGTTAGGAACATATTGAGGAAATGGAAGACCACAGGTTCAGTTCAAGTTAAGGCTCGAAGTGGCAGACCAAGAAAAATCTCTGATAGACAGAAGCGACGAATGGTGAGAACAGTCAGAGTCAACCCACAGACCAGCACCAAAGACCTACAACAACATCTTGCTGCAGATGGAGTCACTATGCATCGTTCAACCATTCGGCGCACTTTACACAAGGAGATGCTGTATGCGAGAGTGATGCAGAGGAAGCCTTTTCTCCGCCCACAGCACAAAAAGTGCTGCTTGAGGTGGGCTAAAGCACATTTGGACAAACCAGCTTCATTTTGGAATAAGGTGCTGTGGACTGATGAAACTAAAATTGAGTTATTTGGCCATAACAAGGGGCGTTATGCATGAAGGAAAAAGAACACAACATTCCAAGAAAAACATCTGCTACCTACAGTAAAATATGGTGGTGGTTCCATCATGCTGTGGGGCTGTGTGGCCAGTGCAGGGACTGGGAATCTTGTCAAAGTTGAGGGATGAATGGATTCTACTCAGTATCAGCAGATTCTGGAGACCAATGTCCAGGAATCAGTGACAAAGCTGAAGCTGCGCCGGGGCTGGATCTTTCAACAAGACAACGACCCTAAACACTGCTCAAAATCCACTAAGGCATTTATGCAGAGGAACAAGTACAACGTTCTGGAATGGCCATCTCAGTCCCCAGACCTGAATATAATTGAAAATCTGTGGTGTGACTTAAAGAGAGCTGTCCATGCTCGGAAGCCATCAAACCTGAATGAACTAAAGATGTTTTGTAAAGAGGAATGGTCCAAAATACCTTCAACCAGAATCCAGACTCTCATTGGAACCTACAGGAAGCGTTTAGAGGCTGTAATTTCTGCAAAAGGAGGATCTACTAAATATTGATTTCATTTCTTTTTTGTGGTGCCCAAATTTATGCACCTGCCTAATTTTGTTTAAACAATTATAGCACACTTTCTGTAAATCCAATAAACTTCATTTCACTTCTCAAATATCACTGTGTGTCTCTCCTATATGATATATTTAACTGACATTTTTTATCGTAACAACCAACGATTTATACAGGAAAATCATGACGATTAACAAGGTTGCCCAAATTTTCGCATCCCACTGTATGTAGCCACCTTAACTACAACCCCCCCCCCCCCCCCCCCCCAAAAAAAATGTGGGGAAATGTTTTTAAGATACATGTAAACATCTCAGCACACATTGCAATGAAAGTAGATCTTATATTTAGTCATATACAAATATATAAAAGACAACATCTGAGTAATCTACAAATTGAATAAAAAACTGAAAAAAATAAACACTGTTCAAAATCTGCAGCAGTAGTCACTCAATATTTATGAGGTCAATATTAATAGACTATGCAAAAAGTTATGATTGTAGCAACAAATATATCTGAAACAAGCAGTAAATAAAAACCTCCCATAAAAATGAATGGTGCAGGAGCTGAAAGGGTTTCAATGTAATTGTGCTTACCTGCAAAATAACATTTCTTATTTATAGGGTGGCGAGACATCCAGTTTTAGGCCGGACAGTCTGGTTTCCTGGCTCCTGTCCTCTGTTCAGTGCAGGGCCTCTGGCAGCAGCATTGCGCTGTCTGAGTGTGAGTTGCAGCAAAAAATTGACTGACTGGGGCTTCTCGAACTCCCAGTCAGTCAGTAGAGCCAGCGGACATGGCTCTCTGTGGCTAAAGGTGAGAGAAGCACTTTGGGCTCTGCACAGCTCACCTTCAGGTCTTCACGTACTTTTTTCTCCCCCTCTTTTGCTGGCAGCAAGGGGCATGGCTTACATGGTCTACAATGTCCAGATTTTATGGGTAAAACAAGTGGCCACCCTACTTATTTAGCATACTGAAAATGCTGTAAAAACCAAAACCATAAATCAGTCCCCAAAAATTGCAGCACACCCTCTCCTACTATGTGGAGGATTATAGCTCCATTCTTTGGCATTATGACCTGAACAGCACAGATCTGGAGAGGCATCATGACCAGCATACCTCCCAATTCATGAAAAATGCATGGAAAGATGGCATCAGCGGCACACATTATTACAATGAGCCACACCAAGTGCCTATCTGTACAGTATATGCTCAGCCCCCCTTGTACCCTCAAACAGTAATAGCGTGACAAACTCAATAAGAGTACCTCCCTATGGCACCACCTTGTTGCCTCCACATAGAATGATGGCCCCTTAAGTTTCCCCCACACAGTATGATGTCCTCTTAAGTGCCCCAACACAGAGCAGAGTGCTGCCCCCTTAAGTGTCCACCACATAGTATTATGTCCCCATAATTGCTCACATAGAGAATAAGGCTCCCTTAAAGGCTATGTACACCTTTGCTGACAATTTTTTTAAATTATTGCATTGTATTCATTTTGAGGTAAAACGTTTTTATTTTTTTGGGGGGCTTTATTAAAAATATGGCATCTTTTTTTCTGTACAGATCTGAAATGCTCTAGTAGCATCCTTTTAGATTTTCTGTCTTTTCCGTCAGACCACAAGCTGCCAGACTCCTTATGTCTGCTCTCTGACTTTATAAACACTCATTATAGCTCAGTTCTTACCTTACTGATAAGAATGTGGCTTAAATAAGTGTTTATGAATTCTTAGTAGTTTAGAGTTAAGGGGGAACATTTATTATACTGAAATACATTTATATTAGGAAATACACCTATAGAGTGAATGGGACCGGAGCAGACTTCCAGCAGCATGGTGGGCTAGCGTTAGCACGGATCTGCCAGGCTGTTCACCCGCCGGAACAGCCTGCCGGACCCTGCTGCCTCCAGTGTGAAATTAGCCTTCAAGTGTAACGGTCATATTTTTTTTTTATTTGCCACTTTATTGCAGCTAGGCATGTATAAATGAATTAGTCTGTCAATGATTGTCAAAAGATCTGTAATTACCTTATAATAACCGCTTTCATTAATGTACTCTGTCCCTTTCCACTGCTCCCTTAAAAGACAGTTGCCATGGCTTGTCTGTCTACAGCTAGGAAGACTGAGGGGTGGTCCTTTACACTGAATGGCTGCATTATTCTTCAGAGTGAGGAGGCGTGTCTCTCAGTAATCCAATCTGATTGACTGGCAGGGAGCTGCTGGCTACAGCAAGTGTGTACTGTATGTGAAGTGAGGGAAAGCAGTTTTGTCCTCAGAGAACTGGCAGAGGAGCCATCTTGAGAAGGTCCTCATATTGTAGAGGTTAAAACAGCCGTAATTAAGGGAAAAACTCAGAGAAAATGTGGTATGTGAAGAAACTAAAGATTGCCGAATGCGTAATGCTGCAGCAGGAGTAATATATGCTAAAAAAAAAAAACATTTTATAAAAACATGGCGGTTACACTTTAAAACTGACGATGACTAAAGTGCATTGAACATTGTATTTTTGTCTTATTTAGGAGGAGAATTGAACATTCCATGTGACGTTTATTTCTCCTACGTAGAGAATTCATTTACTGAGATTGGATGGACAATAAATGGAAAGAGTGAAGGAGACTTTACCGATCCTAGAATACAAGTTAATGAAAGGTAAGATAAAAAAAAAGTCCATCTTTTACTGCAAATCCCAATTGCCTTGTTTCATTTGCTGATCTGAACATCAGTGATTACTTTTATTAATAGGGACAAATAATTCCAATTTCATAGAACAAAAACAGATTGTGTTTTAATGCCAGTTTCTAATCAGTTTTTCTGGGTAAAATCAGGTACAGCATGTCTACATTTATAATGCTAAAAATTATGTTTATGAATTACATTTCTTGAATTCTAGTCTTTGTAGTAATAAATACTTGAATCTGCATGGCACTGCTAATAGGTCATTATTGCAGATAAGAGAGCATATACTTCAATTAATGTCACACGTGCACATATAACCTTGGATAAGGCTTCGGGTGAATACTATATCAGTCACTCTTCTTTCATGCTCGGCTGCATTTTTGCAAAAAGATTAGCAGCTAGTCTTGGCTCCACAGTAACTAAGTAATTGCCATTTAAGATGATTGTCAGTCGTTTCCTTAGACCTCTTCATAGGATGTTTTTCCCAACTTTTTGTCTATTTATGTTGCTGTACGAATATAGCTGGTCATTTATAACCACATATACACCACTTTTGTGGCGTATATCTGGCGCAGATTTGTTACACAACATGGTGCGGCAGAATCAGCGATTTTTTCCCCCACTCACGCCCGATCAAAAAAAAGTGGGCGTCGTATGGGTGGGGAATGGACAGGCTGGCAGGCCCGTCTCATTCATCATTCTCTACGCCTGGTTTAGGTCTACAAAATGGTCTAAATGTAAGACAGCTAGGAAGCTGTCTTACATTTAGAATCGGCGGTGGATACACTGAAGCTATGTAGAGACCGGTGCCTCTACATAACTTCAGAGATCCACCACCAGTGCAGGGCCTTATTAATAAATGTGCCCCATAATATCTTAGAGAGGAGGATAGTTTAAAAAGAACGGCTGCAGAAGGTTTGTTATATCTGGGATAGTCTATCCCCTACTGTACATTCTTTAAGCATATAGAACATGTTAATAATTTACAGTACATGGTACATTATTCTTTATAGTACATACTTCACTTGCCGCAGAGCATATTTTTTAAGATTAGGTTGAGGATTATGTCTACCATTGATTGGTACAAAATGTCCTCATCCTTTTAAGAAATAAGGTCTGCAGCATATCAGATGTGTACTATGCATCAGAACTGTTCAATGCATGCTGCAGTAGCTGAAGAACCTCTTTGAATAGATGAGTTTTCCGTGATTTGCAGCAGGCTACATATGTCTTTATGGCAGTACTCATCGCGGTATAATCTTCACGTTCTGACAGAATGTTATTTGGGTTCAGATATTATTTACAGAAGGTCCATCAGCAAGTACTATACAAAAGCAAGTTTCAGAGAGCATTGTGATGAAAGTAAGACAGCTACCTTATTTCATTGGGAGCAACCAGTTGTTGTAAAAGCCTTATTCACTCTAAGATAGTTCAATGTTGGAGGTGGGGGCAGATGTACGGTCTCATCTAAGAGATAATGCCGTGTATGAAGTCATATTTTTATGGCAATGCTCCACGAGAATAAGCAAATTAGCTCCTACCAGTTAGACTAGAGGCACCCACAGCAGTGTTTTGGGGTCCTTGCACCTTGTCAGTGCAGAACAGGGTGCTGGTCAGCTGATTGAGGGGCCTTAGATGCAGTTCTGGGTATTGTTTCACTTTGAAGAGACACACTGGTGATCGGAGATTTTTTTAAAAATAATTTTTATTTTTTAGCAAATTAGTTCATGTAATACACCACTATGTCTCTTCAATTATATGTGATGTGTAAATGACAAAGGTATTATAGCAGTGATACCTTTATTGGATAACCAGACAAATTCAGTTTGCAAGCTTTCATAGCACAGAGGCTCTGTCATCAGGCAGTATACAAATGAATGACTGTGAGAAAGGCGTTTGTACAAGGTAATGTACATAGCATTACGATAACACAGAGCAATAAAACTTATAAGGGTTTTCCCAATTCAAACTTTCATGAAAGGTGCTGGTCCCACCTGCTCCTATGTCCAGAATTGGCCCCCCAAAGTGAGGGAGACCATTCACTTC
Source organism: Bufo gargarizans (assembly GCF_014858855.1). NCBI lineage: Eukaryota > Metazoa > Chordata > Amphibia > Anura > Bufonidae > Bufo > Bufo gargarizans. The sequence continues at coordinate 205,970,381 of NC_058083.1, forward strand.
TATGGGAGTTCTGAAAATAGCCGAGTACGGGCTTAACTATCTCTGACAGTCTCAAAGTGGTGAATGGAGAGGTGGCCGTGCATCCACGGTGCGCTCTTTATTGACTTTTATGGGACTTCTCGCTCGGCTATTTTTGGAACTCCCATAGAAGTAAATGGTCTCCCTCACTTTGGGGGGCCAATTCTGGACATAGGTGCTGGTCCCACCTGCTCCTATCATGAAAGTTTGAATTGGGAAAACCCTTTTAAGTTTTATTGCTCTGTGTTATCGTAATGCTATTTCACCCCATGTACAAACGTCTGTAACATCATTTAAGAGTTGAGCCTTTCTCACAGTCATTCATTTGTATACTGCCTGATGACAGAGCCTCTGTGCTATGAAAGCTTGCAAACTGAATTTGTCTGGTTATCCAATAAAGGTATCACTGCTATAATACCTTTTGTCATTTACACATTTCATATAATTGAAGAGACATAGTGGTGTATTACATGAACTAATTTGCTAAAAAAAAAAAAATCTCGGCGCACCACTGTGTCTCTTCAAAGAGAACTGCATCTAAGGCCCCTCAATCAGCTGACCAGCACCCTGTTCTGCACTGACAAGGTGCAAGGACCCCAAAACGCTGCTGTGGGTGCCTCTAGTCTAACTGGTAGGAGCTAATTTGCTTATTGTCATGGAGCATTGCCTGAAAAATATGACTTCATAGACGGCATTATCTCTTAGATGAGACAGTACATCTGCCCCCACCTCCAACATTGAACTATCTTAGAGTGAATAAGGCTTTTACAACAACTGGTTGCTCCCAATGAAATAAGGTAGCTGTCTTACTTTCATCACAATGCTCTTTGAAACTTGCTTTTGTATAGTACTTGCTGATGGCCGGCAACCTAATAGAATAGCTCTCTCCTTGTCCATAATAATAATGCGGCCAAATATAGGACGTTTTCTATAATTTTGCGGATGGCACAGAACGGATCTGTGGATGCAGACAGCAGATGGAGTGCTGTCAACATCTTTTGTGGCCCCATTGAAGTAAAAGGGTCTGCTTCCAACCCACAAAAAAATGTGGACCCAAACCACAGTTGTGTGCATGAGCACCTAGGAATTAAGGAGATCTGGAGTCAGTCTAATGGGGAGGAGAGCGGGATCATGTCCTTGTATTGGGTCGTAAATCCAGGTGTTAGATTGAGTCCTCTTTTCAATGACTAGAACATTACCAGAATTTTCTCTCCCTTCTGGTCTGAAAATTGCCCTTCAGTATTAAAGGGGTTGTGTCATGAAACATAGTTTTTTTTTTAAATACTTTTGTAATTGCATGTAAAAATTTAGTATAGCCAGTGAGCTATTCAATAAGATGCATCTGTATAGCGCCACCTGATGTTTGGTATTTCCCCTTTTTTTTCCGTCTCGCTGAGCTGTTCAAACGTGCTCAGTTTAAATCTTCATTTACCACCAGCCATATGTTCTGCTGGAAGCTGTGGCAGTTACAGGTAGAGAGCTGCAGCAGAAAGGACACACCCCTGAGCTGTTAGGCTAAGGATAATCTAGCAGAACAATTGGAGCAGTGAATGTGGAGATCTCTGGATCCATGTGAGGTTCAGGGCTGGTTCTAGCTTTGTTAGAAAGGTATTATCATGTACTATATGATGTCTGATTTTCATTTTTACATCAATCACGGGATAACCCCTTTAAAACCTTTTAAGTCTATGTACACCTTCAGTGTCAATTTTTTGTGTGATTGCACAATCATGAGTGTTTATAAGGTAAGAGATCAGAGATAATTAAGGAGCCGTCAGCTGAGCTGCCTGATGGAAGACGTCGAAAATTATGATTATGGTACTAGAGAATACTCAAATCTGCACAGACGGTGGTTAAATTTTTTAATAAAGACCAATTAAAAACATAATTTTTAGCTCAAAATGAGTACAATGCAATAACAAAGAAATTGTCCCAAAAGGTGTACATAGCCCTTAAGTCTGTGATACTTTGGTCTGGTCTAGAGAAGAATTTCCCAATAAGTGTTATATACCTATGTAAATTCATCCTTGAATGGAGATTCTGCATGGTTATCATGATATACATGCCATCACTGGGGCACTTTGTGCATTGTATCGTGTACACCTCATTGGAGGATGCACATGAGAAATTGTTAGTTATTTTGTATTGTCTTTGTGTGTTGGGTATGTGGACGGTGTCTGTTCAGAGTTGGGTACAGGTTTCCCATTTTTTGCTGTTACAGAGGAATGTGCCTATCTCTGATGGTAATGACAGGGAAAGTTTGACCAGGAGATTCAATAAGTTTGGTGTTTTTTTTTTTTTGTAGGAGAGGTGGATGTTGGAAAACATGTTTGTCTATTATCTCTGTGGAATATAAGCTTGAGATTGGCAGCAATTCTCCTAAAGATGCTCATTCTGGGGTTGTAGGTGAACAACAATGGGCACCCTGCTGTTGTCCTCTTTTTGTTTTTAATTCCAGAGGCTTCTTTTTGGAATCCGTGGCTCTGTTGATATGTTCATCTTTAATCAAACTGTACTCCTCAGTGTCAGCAGATGTTTTCTGTCTTCAGTGTCTGAGCAAATCTGGATATATCACAGAGCTTGGCTGTAAATGATGGACTGAAGCTGTCCCATCTTAGGTGTGTTGGACAGCCTGTAGACTGATGTCTGTATGGTATTATTCTTGATATACAGTATATAGTTGTATGTAGGAAGTTGTCATGCCCTGCTTAGACGGTGTGCGGATGTCTGTCAGATTGGCGGCACGTGTCTAACCTTTTGTTTGTTTTGGAATCATTCTGGATCTGCCTTCCTTCAGGTGCTCTTGGTGGGGTCATTGGCTTAAATTGCCTTCAATCCCAGAGGGCCGTGCGGGTTATAGATTTCAGAGGAAGGAAGGAAGGAAGGAAGGAAAGGGAAGGAAAGGGAAGGAAAGGGAAGGAAAGGGAAGGAAAGGGAAGGAAAGGGAAGGGAAGGAATGGAATTCCTGTCCACTGTGACTGCCATTACTCAGCAGTTTTGTGATGGTGTCAATTGATGCACTGGTTGACTATATGCAGGGATTATCCCTAGAGGTTGCGGATCTGCGTAGTTCGGTCACACAGTGTCAGAGGGTTCGGGCATCAGATGCAGGTCAAATTGGTGGGGAGCCGAAAGTCGCTCTTCCCGAGAAATTTACAGGGGGTGCAGATGATTTTATCCGCTTTAAAGAGTCATGCAAATTGTATTTTCGACTGCGTCCATTTTCGTCAGGTGATAAAAATCAGAGGGTTGGTATCATAATGTCTCTGCTTAAAGGGGACGCGCAATCCTGGGCTTTTTCTCTGCCGCCCGCTTCTCTGGCCCTCCGGTCGGTGGAGGAATTTTTCAAAGCCCTGGGATTGATTTACGATGACCCAGATCGGGTCTCGATGGCAGAATCTAAATTGCGTAACTTACTACAGGGTAAACATACTGCAGAGGGTTACTGCGTAGAGTTTAGGAGATGGGCTACTGAGTCGGGGTGGAACGACCATGCGTTACGTAGTCAGTTTTGTCAGGGGTTATCTGAAAGGTTGAAAGATGCCCTGGCTTTTCATGAGTACCCGGATACGCTAGATAATGCAATGTCTTTGGCTATACGGTTGGATAGACGTATCAGAGAGAGGTGTAAGGGTCCCTCCGTGCAAGGGATCCCTTCTGCATGTGGTTTTGTCTCACCTGCTGCCCAGGGTGATATTACTTATAACTCTGGGGTACGGGAGGAACCCATGCAGTTGGGTCAGATATCTTTTCGTTCTGGTAGGAGAAACTTTAGGAGATTACATAAATTATGTTACTACTGTGGTAAAAGTGACCATCTTGTTTTTGCTTGTCCTTTTGTTAAATCACGTGATGATATGAAAGAAAAAGAAACCGTCCTGACTCTTGGTAGCGTGAATGGAGTAGTGGAACAAGCAAATATGCAAGCTCCCTGTAATTCCCGTTTTCTCCTTCCAGCCATGGTGGCGCTAGACTCAAGAAAATTCTTTGTTGAGGTATTCATTGACTGTGGTGCTGGGCTAAACCTTATTGACTTTCTTCTCCTTCAAAATCTGGGTCTAAGTACGTGCACTTTGGAAAGGGAGATTCTGGTGTTTGCAATAGATTCTTCACCTCTTTCTCAAACGAGTCTCACTCGTATTGCACATAATATTCAGTTGAGGTTGGGTGATTCACATGTAGAGCTTATTTCTTGTTTTGTCATGAGGAATTTGCCTGCTCCTTTAGTCCTAGGTTTACCTTGGTTGACAAAACATAATCCAATTATTGATTGGCAGGCAAGACAAATTATTGGTTGGGCAGAGTTTTGTTCGGAGAATTGTCTTGGCACATCTATCTCTGTGGTGTACACTGCGGTTCTACCTCAATATCTCTCTTGCGGAGGTCTTTTCGGAGGATGGGACCCAGGAATTGCCCCCTCATTGTGACTATGATTGTCCAGTTAATCTCATCCCAGGAGCTAAGTTGCCAAAGTCTCGCCTTTACAATCTTTCCCAACCTGAAAGAGAGGTCATGCGAAAGTATATCGCCGAGAGTTTGGCAAAAGGTCATATTAGGCTATCTAAGTCTCCGATGGCAGTAGGTTTTTTCTTTGTCAAGAAAAAGGATGGATCACTGAGACCGTGTTTGGATTTTTGGGAATTGAACCGTATTACGGTCCGGGATCCGTATCCCCTTCCTTTGATCTCCGACCTTTTTGATCAGATTGTTGGTGCCAGGGTGTTCTCCAAGTTGGATTTGAGAGGGGCCTACAATCTGATCAGAATCAAGGAAGGGGATGAGTGGAAGACGGCCTTTAATACGCACGAGGGGCATTTTGAGAATCTGGTTATGCTTTTTGGGTTGACGAATGCGCCAGCGGTATTTCAGCGATTCGTCAGTGACGTTTTTCATCACTTGGTGGGGAGGTTCGTGGTGGTTTACTTGGATGACATTTTAATTTACTCTCCTGATTTGAAGACCCATCAGGATCATGTGAGACAGGTTTTGACGATCCTTCAGGAGAATAAGTTATATGCCAAATTGGAAAAATGTGTGTTTTCTGTGCAGGAACTTCAGTTTTTGGGATATCTGCTTTCCGACTCTGGTTTTCGTATGGACCCCGAACAAGTTCGGGCAGTTCTGGAATGGGACCGACCAGAGAATCAGAAAGCTTTGATGCGATTTCTGGGGTTTACTAACTATTAGAGAAAATTTATTCTAAACTATTCCACCATTGTTAAACCTCTGACTGATATGACAAAGAAGGGCACTGACGTCTCTGTTTGGTCGGAGGAGGCATTGCAGGCCTTTTCGACTATTAAGGAGTGTTTTGCGTCTGCTCCCATTCTGGTGCAGCCCGATGTGTCTCAACCATTCGTGGTGGAGGTGGATGCATCAGAAGTGGGGGTGGGAGTGGTGCTGTCGCAGGGTTCTTCTCCTGGCAAATGGGTCCCGTGTGCTTTCTTTTCCAAGAAGCTCTCAGTCGCCGAGAGGAACTATGATGTGGGAGTTAGAGAGTTGCTGGCTATAAAACTGGCCTTTGAGGAATGGCGTGGAGTTGGCTTCTCACCCCGTTACTGTTTATACGGATCATAAGAATTTGGCTTACCTGCAATCTGCCAAGCGTCTGAACCCTAGACAGGCCAGATGGTCACTGTTTTTTACCAGGTTCAATTTTGTTGTCATTTTTCGTCCAGGGGTCAAAAATATCAAGGCAGATGCGTTGTCTCGCAGTTTTCCTGGGGGAGGTGATTCAGAGGATCCTGCTCTGATTTTGGCTGACGGGGTTGTGGTTTCCGCCCTGTATCCCGAATTGGAGATGGAGGTGTTGGGAGCCCAGGAGGAGGCTCCTGGTTCCTGTCCCCCAGGGAGGTTATTTGTTCCCAAAGAACTGCGATACAAGGTTTTCAAGGAACATCACGATACTGTCCTTGCCGGACATCCTGGTGGTAAGTCCACCTGTGACCTTGTGTCCCGGAGATTCTGGTGGCCCAGGTTACGTAGGAGCATTGAGGATTACATGGCAGCTTGTGAGACCTGTGCACGATCTAAGGTTGCTCATACTCGACCGGCTGGTTCACTCCTTCCTTTATCTATTCCGTCTCGTCCTTGGACACACTTGTCCATGGACTTTATTACGGATCTGCCGAGTTCCTCGGGGAAAACAGTAATTTTGGTGGTAGTTGATCGTTTTAGCAAGATGACTCATTTTATATCGTTAACTAGTCTGCCTAATGCCAAGACTCTTGCACAAATTTTTGTTGACAATATCGTGAGATTGCATGGTATTCCTTCGGATGTGGTTTCTGATAGGGTCACGCAGTTTGTCTCCAGGTTCTGGAGGGCGTTCTGCTCTCGGCTTGGCATTCAACTTTCGTTCTCTTCGGCTTTCCGTCCGCAGTCGAATGGACAGACGGAGCGTACTAATCAGAACCTGGAGACCTACTTGAGGTGCTTTGTGGCGGAAAATCAGGAGGACTGGTCCTCATTCCTGCCCTTAGCGGAGTTTGCTTTAAATAACCGTAGACAGGAATCCACGGGTAAGTCACCATTTTTTGGCGCATATGGTTTTCATCCTCAGTTTGGTACCTTTTCTGGGACTAGTTCCTCTGGGATGCCAGAGGAGGAAAGGTTTTCTTGTACCTTATCCTCTATCTGGCAGTGGATACAAGTGAATTTGGAGACGATGGGTGAGAGATATAAGCGAATGGCTGACAGGAGACGTGTGACTGGTCCGGACCTGTGTGTAGGTGATCTGGTGTGGTTGTCCACTAAAAACATTAAATTGAGAGTGCCATCTTGGAAACTGGGTCCAAGATTTATCGGCCCGTACAAAATATCTGCGCTGATCAATCCAGTAGCGTTTCGACTGGATCGTCCGCAGACTTGGAGGATCCATGATGTGTTCCATAGATCTTTATTGAAAAAATATGTGAGACCAGTGGAACCATCGCCATTGCCCCCTCCTCCTGTTTTGGTCTATGGGAATTTAGAGTTCGAGATCTCCAGGATTCTTGACTCTAGAGTTCTTCGGGGTTCCCTTCAGTATCTGGTACACTGGAGGGGATACGGCCCCGAGGAGAGGATGTGGGTTCCGGCACTGGAGGTCAACGCCAGCCGACTGGTTAGGGCTTTTCACAGAGCCCACCCGGATAAGGTTGGTCCGGGGTACCCGGAGGTCACCCGTAGAAGGGGGGGTACTGTCATGCCCTGCTCGGACGGTGTGCGGATGTCTGTCAGATTGGCAGCACGTGTCTAACCTTTTGTTTGTTTTGGAATCATGCTGGATCCGCCTTCCTTCAGGTTCTCTGGGTGGGGTCATTGGCTTAAATTGCCTTCAATCCCAGAGGGATTGAAGGCAAGGAAGGATTCAAGGAAGGAAGGAAGGAAGGATTGTCTGTTCCAGCTCAGATAAGTTTGATTTCTGTTTCTGTTGTTTGCGGTCTAGGCTATTTGTGTGTCTTCTGCCCCTTCTCCCCTTCCACCATCTCAGAGATTCTAGGGTGTTTGCAGTCCAGGCACGAGGACACTTCATTCCTACTATCAAGGTCTGAATGTGGGCTTAGCAGCATAGTGAGAGAAGTCAGGGATGTGCTAGGAGGTGACCTGTCCTCAGCATCTAGCCTAGACACTTGTGTATTTGGTTGTCTGTGTATCTGAGTTCCTGTCCGCCGTGACAGAAGTGTATCTGATTTGGAGTAGTTCAGAGTCATTCTTATGGTTTGATGAAAATTGCATTGCAGGTATATGTACTTCCCAAATGAAGAGTAATGATGATGGAGCACATACCTGGTTAGTTGTAGGGCTGGCTCTGTGGATAGGCCGTCAAACATACTTTTTACTAATTAGCCAATAAAGGTAGCACTTTTATACTTTTGTATTTTTTTGTGTAAACATATTTAACATCACTTAGAATTTTCTGTCTAACAAGGCACCACGCTATTTTTGCTATCTCTTAAATAAAAAATGGCACCTTAAGCTGCTTCTAGGGTATCTCAGACAACCAGCCAGTTCCCTGCTATGTATTGATGAGGGGCAAGAACCCCCGAAACAGTGCTGTCTACAGATGAATGTCTCTTGCTTGGCGGATAAGAGCTATTTTGCATATTAAAAGTCTCCAGGTACCATTGTGTCTCTGAAAATGAGAAATGGTACAACGCCTTTCCTCAGAGCTGCTTCTGTGGCATTTCAACCAACTGACCAGCACCTTTCTTTGTACTGATGAGGTGCAAGTACCTTGAAATAGTGTCTGCAAGTTGGGTGTTTCTGGCTCGGCTGGTATAAGGTAATTTGTATAATTCAATGAATATCAATTAATATTTTTCGGACATAATTTTTGGTGTTCATATCTTGTCACTTAGGTTTTTCTGACATTTATCATAAAATCTTACAGCTTGGTTTGAAAAATTAAATGTAAAGACATGTTAGAATCTTGTTTTCCTCTTAACCTTGGAGTGAACTTGTTGCCACATGAGCATGTAAGCATAAGGGTCTTACTCCTGTTTGTACCATTATGAGTTAGAAAATGAAATGATGCAAGGTTTTCTCATTTTCTTTAGTGTTTTATTGGATGCGATCCTTCCTGGAGCCAAGGCCATAAAAAAGGAATTACGGATCAAAAACATTACACCGGATGAACTCAAGCACAACTATACTTGCACTGCAAGAAACACCTTGGGGGTAGTCTCCAGGCAAGCACTTGTCAAAGAGAAAGGTGCATAAATATACAGTAAACAAGTTGTTGTATTATTTTTATTATGATAGTACTTTTTAGAAAGTATTTTTCACATTAAGGGAAATGCTTGTCTATATAATTGAAAAAAAAACACCTTAGCTTGTCTAGAAGAAATAATGCATACCGTAGAGTAGCTGAATATCTGTCTACCAAACGACTGCTTGATTTAATGGGTTACAAGAATAACTCTCTAAAGGCTTAAAGGGGTTGTCTCATCTCTCCATTACTAAGGCTAGATGAGACACAGTCCCAACTACCAGTCAGCTGGGAAACAGCGGATGATGCCGGCGCGCTCTGCTGTTTACCGGTTAGCTAGAACCGTCTCATCCTGCCTTAGTAATTGGGAGATGAGACAACCTCTTGTAATGCAGGAGGAGGTAGGTATATTCTTTTTTTACTTTTACGTCTTAAAGGGATTACTGAAAGTAGCCTCACACACAGATCAGTTTTCCGGCAGATGAGACAGATTTCAGTCAGATGAACTGACCATTCAAGCAATACCACTTTTGAGTGATCTTCGTCTGATTGGACAGATTTTGTCAGATATCTGTCCATCTTTTTAGATGGACCAGCAATCGGGGCAAATTATCAGGCATGAATGTTCCTAGGAACACTTGATTCCGATAATTGCCCCAGTACATGTGCTGACAGTTACCTGATGAATAAGTAAACGTGTGTTCATCAGGTGATTCCATTTTTATGTGGCACACAAAATCATTATTTGCCAGCATTTGCCACCAACAAACAATGAATCTGTATAGGGATGAACAATCACAGTACTGATCATTCATCCCTATGCAGAGGGGATGATTACTGCATTAGGGATTCAGCGGTTAGTGGGATACCATGTTCCAAGATAGAATATCTGATATTTACAGCAGCCACCACTAGGAAGAGCACAGAGCAAAGGAGTTGATTACAGCTTCTATAAATAGCAATGGTAAGTGTGTATATTCGTATGCACTGAGCTCCCCCTAGTGGTGGCTGCATGCAGCCAGTTTTGTAATATACTGTGTGAATGGAAGCAGGAGATTTATCAGTGTATTTTTGTCAGTTGTCTGGTATAGATACATTGTGAAATATGATGTTCAGAATGAGAGTCATATATATGAAGCACTTGTTCTACTTTTTCCAAAATTGAATTTAGATAAAATGGAAGGCCAAGGGTGGCTTTACTTTATTACATTTTTTTAGATTTAAATTTCTTCCACCAAGTAAAAAATATTGTAAATTCATTGAAAATCTGAGGAGTCTTTATTTGCAATCCACAGTTTTTATTTTATTCACTTATATAATGCTGACATATTCTGCAGCGCTTCACAGACATTATCATCATTTGCAGTCATCACTGCTTGAAAACAGATCGGTGAAGACATAAAGGAGACATCAGTATGTCTTTGGAATGCCTGGGAGTGATTAACACACATGTACTTTGTAACTGGATGGGGCACAAGGCCCAAATTAAGTTCTGATGTGGGGTCCTTTAACATCTGTGTATACCCCTGTCAAAGGCTGTTCCTTTAAGTGCGAATTAAATGTCTAATGTTCTTGCAAAACTTATTTTGAATGTATATAGAAAATTAACCCCGTAGTGACCACCAATATGCCTTTTTATGGCAGTCACTAAGGGGCCATAGACCAGCCACCGCCTACTTACGGTGGCCTAGTCTAAGCCCAATGCAGCAGAGAGCAGGGACTCCGCTCTCACATTAGAGCTTGGCTCTGGCCCTAATGGCCTGCTTTGGCACTTCTGACGTTTAACCCCTTAGATGCCATGTTCAATAGCGACTGCGGCATCTAAGTGTTTTAGATGTATTGGGCTCCTTCTGTCTCCCATCGGCACCTCGCATATGAGATTGTGGGATGCTGATATATTTGCATAGAAGCCTGGTTCCTACTGAAGGCCCCAGACCAACCTGCAGTATATCTGTATCAAGCTGCACCAGAGAGGTGACTAAGTATAATACTGACAGCATAATACTCTGTACTGTATAAGCAGTGAAGTGTTTAATAGAAGTGACTAAAAGATCACCTGTTAACCACTTGGCGCCACGCTAACGCCGAAAGGCGTCATCTCCGCGGCGCTCCCAGGCTACGCTAACGCCGATTGGCGTCATCTCGCGTGAGCCGAGATTTCCTGTGAACGCGCGCACACAGGCGCGCGCGCTCACAGGAACGGAAGGTAAGCGAAGTGGATCTCCAGCCTGCCAGCGGCGATCGCTCGCTGGCAGGCTGGAGATCCGAATTTTTTAACCCCTAACAGGTATATTAGACGCTGTTTTCATAACAGCGTCTAATATACCTCCTACCTGGTCCTCTGGTGGTCCCTTTTGTTAGGATCGACCACCAGAGGACTCAGGTAGGTCAGTACAGTCGCACCAAACACCACACTACACTACACTACACCCCCCCGTCACTTATTAACCCCTTATAAACCCCTGATCACCCATGATCACCCCATATAAACTCCCTGATCACCCCCCTGTCATTGATCACCGCCCTGTCATTGATCACCCCCCTGTCAGGCTCCGTTCAGACGTCCGTATGATTTTTACGGATCCACGGATACATGGATCGGATCCGCAAAAAGCATACGGACGTCTGAATGGAGCCTTACAGGGGGGTGATCAATGACAGGCGGGTGATCACCCATATACACTCCCTGATCACCCCCCTGTCATTGATAACCCCCCTGTAAGGCTCCATTCAGACGTCAGCATGCGTTTTGTGGATCCGATCCATGTATCCATGGATCCGTAAAAAATCATGCGGATGTCTGAATGGAGCCTTACAGGGGGGGTGATCAGTGACAGGGGGGTGATTACCCTGATCACCCCCTGTCATTGATAACCCCCCTGTAAGGCTCCATTCAGACGTCCGCATGCGTTTTATGGATCCGATCCATGTATCCATGGATCCGTAAAAAATCATGCGGATGTCTGAATGGAGCCTTACAGGGGGGGTGATCAGTGACAGGGGGGTGATCACCCTGATTACCCCGATCACCCCTGTCATTGATAACCCCCCTGTAAGGCTCCATTCAGACGTCCGCATGCGTTTTGTGGATCCGTAAAAAATCATGCGGATGTCTGAATGGAGCCTTACAGGGGGGGTGATCAGTGACAGGGGGGTGATTACCCTGATCACCCCCTGTCATTGATAACCCCCCTGTAAGGCTCCATTCAGACGTCCGCATGCGTTTTGTGGATCCGATCCATGGATCCGTAAAAAATCATGCGGATGTCTGAATGGAGCCTTACAGGGGGGGTGATCAGTGACAGGGGGGTGATCACCCTGATTACCCTGATCACCCCCTGTCATTGATAACCCCCCTGTAAGGCTCCATTCAGACGTCCGCATGCGTTTTGTGGATCCGATACATGTATCCATGGATCCGTAAAAAATCATGCGGATGTCTGAATGGAGCCGTACAGGGGGGGGTGATCAGTGACAGGGGGGTGATTACCCTGATCACCCCCTGTCATTGATAACCCCCCTGTAAGGCTCCATTCAGACGTCCGCATGCGTTTTGTGGATCCGATACATGTATCCATGGATCCGTAAAAAATCATGCGGATGTCTGAATGGAGCCTTACAGGGGGGTGATCAATGACAGGGGGGTGATCAGGGAGTCTATATGGGTGATCACCCCCCTGTCATTGATCACCCCCCCCCTGGTAAGGCTCCATTCAGACATTTTTTTTGGCACAAGTTAGCGGAAATTTTTTGTTTGTTTTTGTTTTTGTTTTTTCTTACTAAGTCTCATATTCCACTAACTTGTGTCAAAAAATAAAATCTCACATGGACGCACCATACCCCTCACGGAATCCAAATGCGTAAACATTTTTAGACATTTATATTCCAGACTTCTCACGCTTTAGGGCCCCTAAAAAGCCAGGGCAGTATAAATACCCCACATGTGACCCCATTTCGGAAAGAAGACACCCCAAGGTATTCCGTGAGGGGCATATTGAGTCCATGAAAGATTGACATTTTTGTCCTAAGTTAGCGGAAAGTGAGACTTTGTGAGAAAAAAACAAAAAAAAATCAATATCCGCTAACTTATGCAAAAAAAATAAAAAATTCTAGGAACTTGCCAGGCCCCTCATTGAATACCTTGGGGTGTCTTCTTTCCAAAGTGGGGTCACATGTGGGGTATTTATACTGCCCTGGCTTTTTAGGGGCCCGAAAGTGTGAGAAGAAGTCTGGGATCCAAATGTCTAAAAATGCCCTCCTAAAAGGAATTTGGGCCCCTTTGCGCATCTAGGCTGCAAAAAAGTGTCACACATGTGGTATCGCCGTACTCAGGAGAAGTTGGGGAATGTGTTTTGGGGTGTCATTTTACATATACCCATGCTGGGTGAGAGAAATATCTTGGTCAAATGCCAACTTTGTATAAAAAAATGGGAAAAGTTGTCTTTTGCCAAGATATTTCTCTCACCCAGCATGGGTATATGTAAAATGACACCCCAAAACACATTCCCCAACTTCTCCTGAGTACGGCGATACCAGATGTGTGACACTTTTTTGCAGCCAAGGTGGGCAAAGGGGCACATATTCCAAAGTGCACCTTTCGGATTTCCCCGGCCATTTTTTACACATTTTGATTGCAAGGTACTTCTTACACATTTGGGCCCCTAAATTGCCAGGGCAGTATAACTACGCCACAAGTGACCCCATTTTGGAAAGAAGACACCCCAAGGTATTCCGTGAGGGGCACGGCGAGTTCCTAGAATGTTTTATTTTTTGTCACAAGTTAGCGGAAAATGATGATTTTTCTTTTTTTTTCTTTTTTCCTTACAAAGTCTCATATTCCACTAACTTGCGACAAAAAATAAAAAATTCTAGGAACTCCCCATGCCCCTCACGGAATACCTTGGGGTGTCTTCTTTCCAAAATGGGGTCACTTGTGGCGTAGTTATACTGCCCTGGCAATTTAGGGGCCCAAATGTGTGAGAAGAACTTTGCAATCAAAATCTGTAAAAAATGCCCTGCAAAATCCGAAAGGTGCACTTTGGAATATGTGCCCCTTTGCCCACCTTGGCAGCAAAAAAGTGTGACACATCTGGTATCGCCGTACTCAGGAGAAGTTGGGGAATGTGTTTTGGGGTGTCATTTTACATATACCCATGCTGGGTGAGAAAAATATCTTGGTCAAATGCCAACTTTGTATAAAAAAAATGGGAAAAGTTGTCTTTTGCCAAGATATTTCTCTCACCCAGCATGGGTATATGTAAAATGACACCCCAAAACACATTCCCCAACTTCTCCTGAGTACGGCGATACCAGATGTGTGACACTTTTTTGATGCCAAGGTGGGCAAATGTATATATGGATGTCGTTTTTTTTGCAAAATTTTACAGCTGAAAGTGAAAAATGTCATTTTTTTGCAAAAAAATCGTTAAATTTCGATTAATAACAAAAAAAGTAAAAATGTCAGCGGCAATGAAATACCACCAAATGAAAGCTCTATTAGTGAGAAGAAAAGGAGGTAAAATTCATTTGGGTGGTAAGTTGCATGACCGAGCAATAAACCGCTAAAGTTGTGGAGTGCCGATTTGTAAAAAAAGGGCCTGGTCACTAGGGGGGTATAAACCTGTGGTCCTTAAGTGGTTAAAGTCCCCTTGTGGGACTAGTAATTGCTCAAAAAAAGTTAGGAGTTAAAAAAAACTCCAACTTAAAAAAAAATACACCTTTTCCCATTTAAAAAAAGAAAAAAAAAATGTTAGTGGAAGAAATTGCAAACATAAAATCCCCACCACATATTTGTATTGCTGCATCCATAATGACCTGCACTACATAATTATCATATAATTTATCCTGTATGGTAAACACCATACTGAAATGCCAGAATTGCAGTTATATTTGTTTATTCACCACCAAAACAAAAAAGAAACCAAATAAAAAGTGATCAAAAGGGTTATTAACCCCATAATGCTAACAATTAAAATTACAAGTCGTCCTACACAAATCAAGCCCTCTCACACAGCTCTGTAGAAGTAAAAAATAAAAGTTATGGGTCTTGGGATGCGGCAATGCAAAAACATGTTTATTCTTTCTTTTTTATGTCTTTATTGTGCAAAAGTAGTGAAACATAAAAACCCTATATGTATTTGGCATTGCTGGAATCATACTATCATACTGACCCAGAGAATCAAGTTCTCATGTTATTTATGCCCCCAAAAATTGCTTGATCACTAAATGTTTCTTTACACGGGACGACAATCTAGTTGATTGTCGGGAAGGAAGCGTTCCTTCCCAACAATCTACCGATCGCTAGCGATTTCCTCCAGCTCCTCCAGAGTATGGGGAGGAGCAGTCGCTATTGCCATCTCTCTTGTTGTTTCCTAACAGCAGATCGTGTTTACACAGCACGGTCTGCAACTGAGAAACGATGATCTGTTGTGCTGCACAAAAGTTCTAATTACCCAATGAATCAACGGTTCGCTATTTCATCGGGTAATCGGCAGTGCATTTACACTGCAAGGTCATCTTTAATGATCGTTACTAGTAACACTCGTTAGCAATAATCTGCCCTTTAGGCCCAAAACAGGCTGGTCACTAAGGGGTTAAGGTGTAATAATTGTAAAGATCTTGAACCTGTTCTGTTAACAATGTGGTCATGTCATTGATATAACCATAGAAATCTGGGATGATCAGCATTTAAGGTTTAGCACTTTCTTGCTGTGCTCTGACCTTTCAACCATTTTGCCGTTATGTAAATGTATTTGTGAACTCTTGACACCTTTTCTGCAAACCTAGCTTCTCACTTTCCCTTGAGAACACCGAGCACTCTCCTTCGCCTTGTCTACTGAATAATTATTGACATAAACAAGGCTAACAAGAAGTTACATCAAGATACATTCAAGCTACAATGTGGATTCTTTTAGACAGCCAGCGCCAAGACATTTTGTAAATCATATGAAAAGGTTCCTTATTCCCACTGGTCATACGTAAAATGGCATACTGTATGCTAAAAAGGCCTCCATATTATACAGTATTGATGTGCACGTAGAAACAAATTTACATCTTTATTACTTTTGTTTATTCGGGTAAATCAGGACAGCCATTGACGCATTTGATTTGAATATATGCTTTGTACCATTATAGACTTGTTATTTTGTCCATTTCTTTGCAGTTGGTACTCCACGATACATTACGGAGCTGGCATGTGGACTGGGAGCAACCCTATTTCTTGTAGTGTGCTTTGTTGTTGTATACCACGTGTACTGGTTGGAAATGGTGCTCTTCTACAGGGCTCACTTTGGGACAGATGAAACTATTGGAGGTACAAATTTACAAATGAAAATACTTTTATGGGAATAGGCTTCTCTTGTCCATGATTCGTATTTGGTACGGAAGTTTAGCTCCGTTCACTTCAGCAGTTGAGCAGCCATACCGACTGTGGACAATAGCGGTGCTGTTTCTGAAAAAATCAACCACAAATGTATTTATTTTTTATTTTCAAATCTAAGTATTACACGTTGCATAATCTGATTACCGTCTATTTTTGGTACTGCTTTTTGTTCCTGACAGTTTTCAGTTTTTTTTCCCAGATGGAAAGGAGTATGATGTGTATGTATCCTATGCAAGAAATGCAGAGGAGGAAGAATTTGTTCTGGTGACACTAAGAGGAGTGCTTGAGAATGAATTTGGCTACAAACTGTGTATCTTTGACAGAGACAGCTTACCAGGTGGAAGTAAGTAACTGCTTCTTTGACAGCTCTTGGTGGAGATCCTATAGCTTATCTTTCTATTACTCATGTGGCTAAACATTTTCTAAGATGAGTTCTCTTTAGATTTAAGACAGCCAGACACATCCTCTATTTATCACTCTGCTGCAGGACCTAGTAAGACAATTCAGTTATTCTTTGGACGTACTTGGACTTATTTTTAGTAGAAAACATATGCTCAGTCGCTGTGACCATCTGGTGAATTAAATATGTGTACAGCAGTTTAGGAAACCATTTAGACTCTCAAGTGGCTAGGTCGAGATTTAGAAGAATGGAAAATAAATGAGCAAACTACAGCATTTTTTTATCTTCATTTAGGTATAATTATTTGCTATGTAAACTTCACTAATCATCTGCACTCTGTTTCTACTCTCTTTTCATCTTGACACTTAAAAATAATGTAGACTAAATTGAATCTTTATGGTGTAGATTTTTTTCAAGATGTGGAGCCTTTAGATTCCCACCAAAGAATTCTGTATGAGAAATGCTGTTTGATTCCTAATAGGAGTGTTCAATTCATGTTACATGTCCATTTTCTTTTCCCAGTCGTTACAGACGAAACACTGAGCTTCATTAAGAAAAGCCGGCGTCTTCTTGTTGTGGTTAGCCCCAGTTATGTCCACCAAGGTACACAAGCCCTCTTGGAGTTGAAAGCTGGCTTGCAGAACATGGCTTCCCAGGGCAACATCCGACTTGTCTTAGTTCAACATAGGTCTATTAAGAATAAACAGAAAGTAAAGGAGCTAAAGCTAGCACAATCGGTGCTTGGTGTCATCAAGTGGAAAGGAGAAAAATCTAAATATCCTGGTGGTAGATTTTGGAAACAGCTTCATGTAGCACTGCCCGTAAAGAAGACCTCTTCAACTAAAAATAGTTGTAGTTTCCAAATGGTTCCCCAGAATCTTGAATTTGGTACAGAGTGTAGCAAGAATGTAATAACTTAAAAGTCATGAATGGTGGCATTATTCAGGCTCTAAAACCAAAGAAACACCACACTGGATTTTTGTAATAAAACTCTAAGTAACGCTAATCTGTGAAATACCGGTAATAGAGACCTTAACCGTTATACAGCCACAACTGCATTTTATGTAGTCCATGCTAGCCCATGAAAAATGCTTCCTTGAAAGAACTTTTCCAGAATGTTCCTGAAACATTCAGAGAAACATTTGAAGTAATTTATTATATTGAAATATGCCTACTTTAGGTGTATATCAGGCGCAGATGGCGACGCAACAGTTAGTGGCACCGCTATCTGCTACTTCTTCCCGCTCACACCAGGTCTGCAATTGTGGGCATTCATCATTTTCTACACTTGTTTTAGGCGTAGAAAATGGTCTAAATGTAAGACAGCTCAGAAATCGTCTTACATTTACAACTACGCCAAAGTTATGGAAAGACCAGCGCCTCTTCATAACTTTGGCGGATCCTCCGACAGCTATGAGGCTTTATTAAGACTGGTGTATAAAATGTGCCCCTTTGTTCTTTGCCTTGAGTTACTGAAAGTGTATGACAAATTTGAATGACTGTGCAGCCAGTATGGATTAAAATATGTATGGCTGTGTCAGCATAATAGTAGTTCACCTGGCAATCATTCTTTCAACGGTTGTTCAACCTTCGACCTACTAATGTGTATAGCCAGCTTTAGAAACCATATGCAGGAATAAAGTTAAGAAAATAAGGTAATCGCCTAATAAATGGTATTAGTCTCTTTGAATGGGCAACATCTATGGTACTTGTTTGTTCTCCTGTGTTTGTGCCCTTTTATCTGCGTGAGATAGGAAAATGTGATTGTAATACCCACCATAGACATGGCTTGATGAGGGTTTGATTTGGAATAGATTGTATAAAATGTAAAATAAGACACCAAAGTCTGACGACTCCTTGACTAGACAAAGCAAACGCCTTGCCTGTAGTTCCATCGCCCCAGTTAACTACAGTAGCATGTGATGGGTAGATCTGGATGACGGCTCCTATACACATCATAAGTGTTCGCCCATACCAGCTGTCCCTTTTTAGCCCTAAAATGCAATTCCCAGTGGAACTTCTGTTTAAAGTGTACTGTATCCTCTAAAAGTAGGATTTCTGAGCGGAAGAGTTGTGTTGAAGGCACTAAGGAGCATTAAAATGATATGAAAAGGTCAGGATGGTTTGAAAGCTCTAGAAACAAATGAAAAGCATTGAGGTCAGACTGAAATCTTTTTAAAAAAAAATGAATCTATGGCTTCTATTTACATTTTTAATACATTCATTACTTTAAAAATCAAATTCACCTAGGGCAACAGTCAAGGCGATTTTAATTCATAAACTAGTCATACTGTATAGACCGAGCAGTAGATGTGTATGACTTGTGACTCAGGCATGTCATAAATGATCAGAAGGTCCATTCCAGGTCGTGACCAGAACCTGCAGCTTGTTCTAGCATATGGGACCCTAATCACTCTGAAGTTTGCGAAATTTTTGATTGATATGGCATAAAAGTCTACATTGAGACAAGCCATTTAAACCACATTGTTGCTACAGTTTCTTAAAGGGGATCTGTCACCAGTTTTTTGCTCCCATCACTTTTAAATCCTAACATCTCCAGCACATGCCATTGAGTCCCCATATTCTTGAGCTCATGGCTCTCCCCGCCCACCTGCTTCTGATTGACAGGTTTTTCCATATAAATCAGCAGCAGCTAGGCGGGGAAAGCCGGGAGCTCATGATTATTCAGGACGCCTCATTATGCACTGGAGCTGTTCAATACAAGATTTTGGAAAAATAGCTGGGCCAATTAAAGAAAGTCAATCTGTCACTACTCAGTGTATTTTTGTGTTCCAGTATTACAAATGCACTGCAGTACTTATTACTATTTATCAAAGTGCTAATTTGGATAGTATACTATAGATGTATAAAAAATGGTGCAAAGGACACCTGGCTTGGTTGCCCATAGTCAGATTGTACCTTTCATTTTTGCAGCCCCCCTTGGAAAATGAAATTACATGATTAATCTGATTGGTTGATATAGGCAACTAAGCCAGTTGTCCTTTACACCAGTTTTGATCAATCTCACCATGTGGTTTGATAGAAACAGTGCATATCTGATTTATTTTGTACATTTCTGTGGTATAAGTTAATGTTTGCAGTCATCATGTAATTGTTTACACACTTTTATTAGATTTATTGTAACTTGCCGAGACAAGGTCTTTGTGGTATGAAGGTATTTATTTGCAAGTGCTTTTTAACTGACGCTGAAAACTCAGAATGGTGGGAAAATATGATAAGGTCTGGGCTAAAAGAGAAGCCTTAGTTTACCTGCACATGGTGCGGCTTTATACGTAAGAAATCCACATGAAATCTGCACCAAAACTGCATTAAAAAGCGCACATAAATTGCCACATAAAAACGCCCATAGATCCTTACTATTTATTTTGTTTTAGTGTGTTATTTTTGCACAGATTTTCAGTTTATGTTAACATCCCCATTGTAGTCTATAGAGAAAACCACTATATATAAGGTGCAGAATCTCACAAACAATTGGCATGCTGCTGATTTTAAAATCCCCATGAAAGGTCAATTTCAGCACTTTAAAAATATGCAAAGTGTACATGAGATTTGTAAAATTTGTGACTCTCGTGTGGGGAAAAAACGCACTGTACCAGCAAAGCGAATGATATTAGGCAAATCTCATATACAGTACAACTTGCTTTTTCTTTTCGTGCGGAAATTCTCCTGCCATGCGGATTTAGAAATCCACAGCATCTCATTTGTATATGCAGTTTTTTCGTGCGGATTTCACGCTATGCAATGCAAGGGTGAGATCTGCAGCAAAACCGCATAAAATCTGCCACAAAAAACGACAAGTAACACATGCAGATTTTCCCTATAGAGAAGTCTGTGGGAAACATAAAAAAAAAACATCCAGAGCATACTGCGATCAAAACCCCCCACCAGGAAACGATCATAAAATGGCCCAAATTTACTAATCCTAAAGATAAAATACAAAAAACAGATGGTAGGCAAAGAGTTATGTGCACACCAACATTATATAATGATCAGCTTTATTTATGTATCCAAAACTTCATACCAAGTATAACAAAGACCCTTAAAAACAAACCCATCTGAGGGTTGTACGATATACAACCACCATCTCACTATTCCCCAAAATCAATACATATAGATAAACAGGTACACACATAATAATGCAATAGGCAAAAATAAATAATAAGAAATGTACAACGCTAATGACCTGAAAAATTGAGAGTACGCCCCATTGTGCACCTGTATCAGGGAGAAAACACCCTACCCATATTGCCAGCAACCTGGCTTCATCAGGGGTGTAAGCATCCACTTGCCTTGTTTGTATTACTTACAGCTGTGCACCCACTTAAATTTTTTTTACACTAATCCTAAAGATGACATAAGCTTAGACAGGCTTACTTGGTTGGCTTACTTTGACAGACAGATTTTTACTCCAGAATTGCAGCAAAATTGTGCATTTTAGGCCCCATTCCTTTATGCTAAGCCCACTCCATTGTCTAGCATGTCCAGAAAAGTGTAGAAGATATACGCCAAACTACTCTGATTTGTGCCACTTTTTAGACACATTTTTGGCACATTATTAAATGTGGACTACTGTTTTTAGGGTGTTGTCTAAAATATATCTGGATGCAATGTTTTTCACTGCACAAAAAAGGAATGAAACACCTCAGAAAAATACTGCAGAAAAGTGTGGTGTTTTTGCCAATAAAATGTATTTTGCCACCACTCTTAAAGCGGTTGTCTCACTTTAGCAAATAGCATTTATCATGTAGAGAAAGTGAATACAAGGCACTTACTAATGTATTGTAATTGTCCATATTGCTTCCTTTGCTGGCTGGATTCATATTTCCATCGCATTATACACTAGAGGTTACGACCAGCAATCCATCAGAAGTGGCCATGCTTGTACAATATAGGAAAAAGTGCCAGCCTCATTGGTGGTCGAGACCGTGAGAGCATGCATAGGCACTCATGTGCAGCAGCTCCCATATCGACCACCTTGTCTCTTTGTTTTCTGCAGCTTTGGCTGTAATCCTTGGATATGAGCAGTGTATAATGTGATGGAAAAGTGAATCAAGCCAGCATGGAGGCAACATGGACAATCACAATACATTAGTAAGTGACTTACTAACTTTCTCTACATGATAAAAGCCATTTGCTGAAGTGAGACAACCATTTTAAAGGGGTTGTCTCATCATAGACAATGGGGGCATATCGCTAGGATATGCCTTCATTGTCTTATAGGTGCGGGTCCCACCGAAAACAGAGCCCCTCAAGGTGGTGGCTGGAGGACTCCGGTCCGGCCACCACCAAGCTAGATCCCCATAGAAGTTAATGGGAGCGTACCGCGCATGCGCAGCCCCCGCTCCCATTCATCTCTATGGGGCCGACGTCGGCCCCATAGAAAATGAATAGAGGGCAACTGAGCATGCACAGTGCGCCCTCCTTTAATTGCAGGGCTCTGTTCTCTATATAGGTGCGTGTCCCAGCAGTGGGACCCGCACCTATAAGACAATGGGGGCATATCCTAGCGATATGCTTCCATTGTTCATGATGAGACAACTCCTTTAAGGAGTCAGTGGAGACTCAACATTACATCAGCCTTTGCAAACTACTACTAACTACTGCTCTTGTGTTCTACTGTTAGCATAGTCAGTGATCAGGGCCGGACTGGCCATAGGGCAGACCGGGCATTTGCCCGGTGGGCCGGGCCGCCTGGTGGGCCGGGCCGAACACAATCAGCCGTTTTTTTTTTTTTTTTCATTAATGTGGCAGGCAGCAGCCGGGCAGGAGTGGAGATGAGTGCTTCCCAGTGGCGGCCGCATACCTATCAGGTATCACCCCGGCCCGTCAGAGCAGCTGACTTCTCCTGCACTTGCACTCTTTGCTCTGCCTCTCCAACTCCTCAGTTCGGCCCGATGTGGGCGGAGCTATCATAGCCCCGCCCCTTTTCTACCCGCGAAGCGATTCCTGCAGCCTGAAGTTACCTTTCCTGCCCAGCAGCATGCTGAACATCAGTTGGATTGTCACCAGTTAACTGCACCAGTGATGTGAGTGTCAGGGGAACTGGGGTTATATTCAGCTTTCCCAGACTGTGCACATGTGACATGCAGTACAGTAGGAAAGCTGGGTGAATTATATCATGAAATGTCATCCAGCTTCCCTGCTATCCTGCATGGCACAAGTGCAGAGGCATTAGAGTATGGGGGAGAGGCACAGCAGGAAAGCTGGGTGTCTGTCTATATATGTGTATTGTATATGTGTGCGTCCATGTATGTGGAGAGTGTGTGCGCGTCCATGTATGTGGAGAGTGCGTGTATGTGTGCGTCCATGTGTGTGGAGAGTGCGTGTATGACTGCGTCCATGTATGTGGAGAGTGCGTGTATGACTGCGTCCATGTATGTGGAGAGTGCGTGTATGACTGCGTCCATGTATGTGGAGAGTGCATGTATGACTGCGTCCATGTATGTGGAGAGTGCATGTATGACTGCATCCATGTATGTGGAGAGTGCGTGTATGACTGCGTCCATGTATGTGGAGAGTGCGTGTATGACTGCGTCCATGTATGTGGAGAGTGCGTGTATGACTGCGTCCATGTATGTGGAGAGTGTGTGTATGACTGCGTCCATGTATGTGGAGACTGCGTCCATGTATGTGGAGAGTGTGTGTATGACTGCGTCCATGTATGTGGAGAGTGTGTGTATGACTGCGTCCATGTATGTGGAGAGTGCGTGTATGACTGCACTATGGGGGCATCTACTGGGGGCCCTATATACTGGCACGCATTATAGGTGGGCACTATGGACAAGAGCACTATGAGGGCATTATATAGGGGCATTTAATACTGGCACCCATTTTGATGCCACTATGGGGAAGGGAGGAAAGGAGCATTATGGGGGTATCTATGTGGGGCATTTTATAGTGCCACATTATGGAGGGCACTATGGAGACGGGGAAGGAGCACTATGTGGGCATCTTCTGGGGGGACTATATAGGAGTATTTTATACAGGCACAAATTATAAGGTCACTATGGGCACCTAAGCTCAACTGGGCACTAAGTGTTTTTTGTAGTGGCACACAGTGCAGGTCATTAGAACACATGAGGGCACTCTGGGGGCATTGGCTATACTGGGGGCACTAAGAGGAGGTGTTTCTTTTTTTACTGCCACACGACTGAGCATTTTTTGTACTGGTGCACATTATAGGGGGGGGGGGGGGGTTCTACTGTCACACATTATAAAGATAATTATTACTATCGGGGCATTATGGTGGGCTTTATTACAACTGGGGGACTATGGGAGCATTATTACTTGTGGGACACATTACTGACTTTGGGGGCACCCTGGCACAGCATCAGTTTAGCACAGTTCTTTTTGCAGTATAGTTTTGGGGAGCACAGCTTCTCATTATTGGGGGTGCATGATGGGATGTTAATTGGAGGATGATGGAAAAGTAGGAAACTAAGATGTCTGTCAAACTCTGCAGAGACGTGAGATGGCTGAAAGAAATTATCACGGTGGTCTGGTCTGAATGGAGAAGATGAAGAAAGAGAACATCTACATCAGAGGAGACGTCACTGGATATAAGAGGTATGGGGCGCTGTATGAGGCTACTGTCACATCTGCGTTAGTGATCCTGGCGGCTGTTCCAGCTGAGAATTCACTGGATCCGGCACTGCTGGATGCTGACGGAATGCCCGCCGGCCCCATTAACTATAATGGGGTACGGCAGAAATCAGGCCACAATCTGGGAAAATGCTGAGAATCAGCGGGACATAAACCGCTGCATGCTGTGCGTTGTGTCCAGTCGATTCCTTGCATTTTCTGCCGGATTAGGTGGCCGGATCGTACTAAGACCCCTAATGTCACCTGGGGACCCCCAAAGAACCTTGTGTGTTGGCTGAAGCCTTCCTATCTTACTGATGGCTGGCCCTGCCTCTCAATTGTGCTTCCGGTTTTGGCCCCGCCCCTAGACTGCAAGGGGGTGGGGCCTGTTGTGGGTCATGTGATTGGGCTGCTCAGTCAAAAATGCCCGGGCCTATTTTTTGTCCCAGTCCGGCCCTGTCAGTGATGGACACAGAGATGTTTACATCATCCCATTGTTTCTACAAATTCTATTCTGGGGATTACTTTTCATAGCCAATTGCAGGTCTGAGTGTAAAAAGTGTCTCATTAAATGAGAGTTCATTGCAAACCACATAGAGCTCTATTAAAATAAATGTTCATTGCTTCATTGTCTTCTGCATCACCTGCACATTTATTATTATTCATTGTTTTTTTTATTTTATTATTTGCCTTTCAGTCCCTTTTGTTATACAATGCATTTTTAAAATAAATAAATGCATTTTCTATATTTGGATCTTTTTTGTGCTTGTGTTTTTTTGTACTATTGTCTCTTCACTGTGTTGCTTAACATTGACGTTACTTTAGGATTCATGAATATAATGTGTCTGTAAAAAGTGCCCACATCTCTCACACTCCAAACATACCCTCACCCTTAGGGAGCATTCACACGACCGTGTTTTTCTTCCACGTCCGTTCCACAATTTTTGCGGACAATGCACAGACCCATTCATTTCTATTGCGGAATGCCTTTCATTGTCATCCGTGTACTGTCCGTTCCGTGTGTCCGTTCCTTTTATTTTAGAACATGTCCTATACTTGGCCGAAAATTGCGGTCCGAAAGTCAATGGGTCCGTAAAAAACAGATATCACACGGAAATGCATCTGTATGTCATCCGTTTTTTGCGGACCCCTGGACTGAAAACATTCTAGGAAACCCCATTTTAGTTTTTTGCGGACCATGAAAAACGGATGACACACAGAAGCACCACGTGCGTATTATACGGACTTACAGAACGGAAACGGAAAGATAACTGAAGACATACGGAACACACGGATCCGTGATTTGCGGACCGCAAAACCAACACGGTCGTGTGAATGCTCCCTTATGAACATGAAATAATTGAATTTAAACCTGAAAGCAAATCTTTACAAAGTAATCTATATTTGTTACAGTTATTATACGGAAGAGAGTTGAGTTTGTACCTATTCCATGTATTCACCCACTTTGACAGAATTCTCAATAGATACTCCTGCTAAATAATCTCTATAAATTGTAGTTGCCATTAGAGATGCTGGCAGTTACCAGTTGGAGGTATGTCCATTCTTACATTATCCAGTTGGTGCCGCCACTGATAGAATATGCAGGGACCCACCCCCAACTGACCGCACCCAGTTGAAATTTCTTTGCAAACTGATAGCAATTCATTCATAACTTCAGGAAGGAATAATAAAAGGCACAATAAAAAGTCATATGAATAGATGTTCCAAAACTATAACATGGGTAATGCAAGTAGTTGCTAAAACAGACATGTCAGGTGGGGTTGCATGTTCTCTATAAAGGGTTTGTTCACGTTAAAATGTAATTATTTGATTAAATTTTTCTTTGCAGTTGCTAGCATAGGGGGTTATTATCTTCAAACTAGTGGACATACTGTAGACCACCGAGAATTTGTTTACAACTAGTGGCGCTGGATGAATATTATTGTCAGTATTTGGGCAATTTTGAAAGCATTATTATTAAGGACACTTTAGTCGTATGCTCCACAAATCTGTTTTTTATAGGAGAGGCAAGAAGAAAGCAGCTTGAAAGCAAGCCATACGAAATCATGTTTGCAGTTTGCCACAACCTATGGCCCAGACCTAAATCCCATTGAGAATCTGTGACAAGACTTGAAAATTACTGTTCACAGATGCTCTCCATCCAATATGACTGAGCTTGAGCTATTTTGCTAAGAAAAATGGTCAAAAATGTCAGCCTCTAGATTTGCAAACCTGGTAGATATACACCCCAAAAGACTTGTAGCTGTAACTGCAGTGAAAGGTGGCCCTACAAAGTCCTGACTCAGGGCGGCGGAATACAAAATGCATGCCACGCTTTCCAATTTTTTTTATTTATTACATTTTTTAAAACAATGCATCATTTTCTTTGTACATCACACATACTTGTTACTTTGTTGGTCTATCACAGGGGTGGGGAACCTTTTTGCTGCCAAAGGCTATATGGATATTTGTAACATCGTTCGCGGGCCATACAAAATTCTCAACTTAAAAATGTGTCTGCTATATTTGGCCAAAACATATAACTGACTTAGGGGTAAGTTACATAAATTGCGATTGAATAAAATAAAAAAAATCTAGAGCTCTGAATTTTGGAAGCTCAAAATGGCGCCTGCACATATAGTATAGGTGCCATGTTGACCACACATAGTCTAATTTTTAAGTTCAGAATGTTACATATTTAGTTCTTTATTTGGAATTAATGACAGCCAAGCTTATCCCAGGGGGGTCTAGCGAGGGGTTCACCCAGCTTTCACTCTCACTGCCACTGTCCCTACCTTTGTCCCTTTCTAAGCTTCAGATCTGCCCCCCACCTCTATCAGCCTCAAATCAGCCAACTATCAGACCCTCCAGCCTACATCAGCCTCAGATCAGACTCCCATCAGACCCCCCAGCTTTATATCAGACACCCAGCCTCAGACAAGACCCTCATCAGACCTTCTCCAGCCTTAGATCAGAACCCCAGCCGCAGATCAGAAATCTAGCCACAAATCAGACCCCCCTCCAGCCTCAGATCAGACCCCCAATAGGCCCCCCAGCCTCAGATCAGACCCTCCCCACCCTCCATTAGCCTCAGATCAGACATTTAAAATAAATAAACTTACCTCACCAGCTCTGGACGGCACTGCCTCTTGGCAGATTCACTTACCCTCCCTGGTCTTCTTATCACCGCGCTGTACTATGACCTGACCGAGCACAGCGTCAGGTCATAGTGCACATCTACGTGCACTACGTCCTGATGCTGTATGTGTCTGGACACAGTGTGGGGCTGGAAGAAGGCCAGGGAAGGCTTACTGCCTGCTATACCGCCAGAGGCTTATCACCCAGATATACTCTTACTCTAAATTAGTTTACTTTGCTTTTGTCCTCTTGCACACAAACGCATTTTATTTCCGTTTCCATTCCGTTTTTGCGGTCCGTATGCAGAACTATTCATTTCAATGGTTTCGCAAAAAAAACTGAATGTTCTCAGTGTGAATTCCATTTCCGTATTTCCGTTCCGCTAAAAGATTACTTTTTTAATGGTCAAATGTTGAGATAGAAATTACTAGTAATAACTGGCACCAGGAATCCAATAGTAGAGCAAGGGATCTGTTGGAAATGAAATAACATTTTTACATACACATAAAAGAACCTCATTGTACATGCTTAAATAAATATCATTTCCATTCAACACTTTTTTTCATAAGAAGACAACATTTTGGATCATCTAGAGAAGTAGTCCCCAACCTTTTTTGTACCAGTTTCATGCAAAATTATTTTCCCGCGGTCCGGTGTAAGTGAGGTAGATTATGCACATAACAAAACACAGTAACTAATAATCCCGTTTAGGTCCCACTCAGTGACTTACAGGTCAGGTGATGTATCCTTTACCTCAACTCAGGAGCTCCCCATGGACCAGTACCAGATGATCCACAGCCCAGTACTCGTCTGCAGCCCGGTGGTTGGGGACCGCTGATCTAGAATACTCTGCAGCACTCGGCAACAAGATTTTTTGTTAGTCTAATCATATAGAATCAATTTCAATTTCTGTTTAAGTAGGATGTCAGGGGATTATGTATTCTTCTGTGCAGCAGTGTGTGCGACAATGAATTTAAATCAAGATTGGAGACCACAGTACAATGAAGCAGAATTAACAGTGGAAAACTCAGGACAAACCAATCTCATTTGGCAGACGTTATTAAATATGCATATTCACATCATTATTCTGTGAAAGAGAAACAATTAGGCAGAAAGAGGCAATGAAAAAGATGAATGATGACCCTGCCTTCCACTTTATGTTCTACAGTGTAAAATTATATATTCCATAATGATAGTCCGCTATACCTTTAAACTCAATTAACTGCCGTATGTTCACCCAAAGGAAATCCTCCTTTTATAGTTCTTTTATAGACCATTCGCCATAGCAAAGATTATAGGCATGTCCACAACACGTCTTCCTGACATTTTTTGAGTAGTGGATCATGTAATCCAATTTCCTTGTGCCAAGCAGTGGGAGATCTGTCACTGATAAAATGTATAATATTTGCAGAAGGGTTTCACAATGAGCCTTAAAATATTTCAGGAATATTCATGAGATGGAATATTACATTCAGCTACAATCCGTGATCTAATAGAAATGTCCTGATAGTATCTGCTGTATTAAGTTCCAGATTTAACTCTATTTTATATGCAATTTTTTTCTTGTTGATGTCTTTTGTGTCTAGATTTGTATTTTTATTTTACACATTTATAACAGAAAGTAGCTTTTTATATTCACTTGTTACTCACATTTCTTCCTTTTTCCTACTGTGTCAGACCTCCGCTTGAGAGTATGAGCATCAGTATTCTAATCTGTATAAATTAAATTGGCCATTTCTGTTACGAATATGAATTACATTAATCTAATGTCACGTAAAATATGGATAAACATGAATACATGCCTATTCTATAGAGTTGATAGATGATTATACAATTTACAAATGTAAAACATATTAGACTGCTCATTTGTAAAATGGTTACTTATTCATTTTTAATAATATCTTTCTTTTGCAGTGTGAAGTTCAATTTTTTGAATGTACCGTACTTAAATTATTTGAATGTATTTAAAGAGTGTTTTACAGGTGTTTATTATTGATGCTCTACCCACAGGATGGGTCATCAATATCAGACCTGCGGGGATCTGACACCCGGCACATCCTCCAATGAGCTATTTGAAAAAGGAGGTGGGGCTCCGGTGAGCACTGCGGCCTCCTCGCAGCTTACCAAGCCACAGGGCTGTCGATTGGATAGCAGCTGCACTTGGTATTGCATCTGAGCCCCATTCACTTGGTCCATGTGCCAGATCAGGCCTATGTCCCTGGCCTAGGAATAGTCCATGGTGCTTAAAAACGGCTGATCGGCGGGGATGCCGGGAGTCAGACCTCTAGCAATTTGATATTGACGACCTATTCTGACATTATATTCAGCTAAGCAGTAGGCCCCATTACAGAGAAGAAAGTATAGTAGCTCTTCTATTTGGTATAGTTGGGCATCATACAGCAGCACTAATGCCGATCGCTGTACTTGGGAAGGCAGCTGCATCCTATGAATGTTCCTTCCCCTAGGGCAGGGATGGCCAACCTGAGGCTCTCCAGCTGTTGAAAAACTACAATTACCAGCATGCCTAGACTGCCTACAGCTATTAGCCTACAGCAGGGCATGGTGGGTGTTGTAGTTTTACAGGGCCACTTATCAGCCACATCACTGATTTAAAGGCTATGTACACCTTTTGGAGGCAATTTTTGTTTGATTGAATTTTACTCATATTTTCAATTGGCCTTTATTAAAAATGTTGAGCCATTCTGTCACAAAGGGTAAACTGTTTTTTCTGGTAGTGTTAACTGTGTGACTAGTACTTTCACTTTGTGTCAGTCATCTAAAAACCCTTATCTCTAAACTACTGAGAGGTCATAAACACTTATTTAAGCCACATTCTTTTCAATAAGATAAGAATTGAGCTTTCATGAGTTTTTATAATGTCAGTGAGCAGATATAAGGAGTCTGTATGCTCCCCAGATGAAGGAAAATACAAAAAATCCACAGGCTGCTATTAGAGCATCTATGTACAGAAAAAAAGGATTCCATATTCTTAATAAAGACGTATTGAAAAAATTATTATGAGCTCAAAATAAGTACAATATAATAATAAAAAACCAAAAACAAAGGTGTACATAGCCTAAAAAGTGTTCATCTTTGAATACCATTTTATAGTTCATATGTCAATTTTGTCTTTGTAGAAAGTAACGTTTTAAAGATAACTGCTGAGACTGTTGTCACAGTGCAAATCCCTAGCTTTCCATACATTGAGCCAGCAACATTTAATGTTAGATCTCATCTATAAAGTTCTAGTATGAGTTTCAGAGTTACAGCTGGTATGGAGTCTTTAGTGAAATGCAGAAATATAAAGAGTAATAGAATAGGCGGCACTCACCAGCGTAGATAAGAAACTTCTTTATTCATGTACAGGATAAAATCTTCGGGCTGGAGCATATGGTGCGATATAACACAGCCGAAATCAGCAGCATTTAGTGAAATGCAGCCTGGAAAAAAAGTTGGAAAAACTGCCCCTAAGGGCTCATGTGCCCAAAATTATTTTCTTTCTGTCACCGTTCCGTTTTTTTTTTTTTTTTTTTTTTTGCGGACCATATGCAGAAACAGTAATTTCAATGGGTCTGCAAAAAAACTGAAGTTACTCCGTGTGCTGTGCATTGCGTTTCCGTTCGTTCCACAAAAAAAAGAGCATGTCCTATTATTGTCCATTTTACGGACAAGGATAGTACTGTTCTATTAGGGGCTAGCTGTTCTGTTACTTGAAATACGGAATGCACATGGACGTCATCTGTACTTTTTGTGGACAGCAAAATGCATACAGTCATGTGCATGAGCCCTAATGTAGCCTTTAAAACTCTCAAAGATGCCTGAAACATAAGTTTATCAGCCGAACCAGAGACATCCATCTGTACATAGGGGAGTTGGCCAGCAGAACCTTCTCATCATGCGTCCCTTTAAGATGTCATTGTGGTGCCTTTGTGGCTTTCAAACATTTTCCAGAAGGTAGGCAAGTCTGGGTACTGTTGCTTGGATCTTCCTATAGAAGGAAATACTAACATAATTCTGTCTTATTTTCCTTGCTGTAAACTGCTATGACTTTTCCTAGTTTCTAACACTTTCTCTTTGTAAATCCTCTTCCATTTCATGTCCTCTGCCATGCTCCCTCTTATACTTCCCAGATACAGTGGAAGCCGTGTTTGATTTTATTCAGAGAAGTCGAAGAATGATTGTTGTGTTGAGTCCTGACTACTTGACAGATAAAAGCATCAGTATGCTGGAGTTAAAACTTGGTATTGTGTGCCATAATGCCGTATGCACCAGTCTTATCGTTGTAGAATATAAGCCACTCCATGGATCGCACACCACCATTTCTAAGCTCAAGGAGAGTGTGCCCTTTGTGTGCTGGGAGGGGGAAAGTTCCAGACGCAGCAGCTCCAAGTTTTGGAAGGCTTTACGATTGTCATTACCTTTGCGGAGCCTAAATACAAGGTCAAGCTGGAATGAGAGCTGTTCTTCCCAGTCAGATATCAGTCTTGACCAGATTCAAAAGAAGAAGAGACGTTTAAAAGAAACATCCTCTGCTCAGCCTCCTAAAACCAACAACATTGACAGAAATGTGCTTGTAGGCACAGTAAAAGTAAAACATGGGCCCAAGGGTGGAAAGGCCTGTCAGTGTTGCGTGACTTATTGTGATAGTGATAACAGACTTAGAAGTAAATGTAGAGCAGGAGCAAAACCTAAATGGGAGACACATTTATGCAAACCCGTCACATATGAAAATAAAACTCGTTGGGTTCAGAATGGCACAGTCCAGCAGGCCCCAGCACCAGCCCCTGTAGCTACCTTCAGTCTACAGCAGTATACAGATTTATCCAATAATAACAGCGATTTCTATGTCCTCTAATATATAACATGGGTTACACTTCATATTTGACTGGCCTTGAGAACAATGCAGGTCTAAAATGTGGACACCATGCATCTGGAAAGTTTCAAATGAAACGGTGGAGTGGGAGAACGAACTAATAAACATATAGGAGGATTCTCAGCTGGTTCTATAATGGAATAAAAAAAGTTGAAACAGAACTTTTTGGAACTTTTTCATATGTCATTTTTTTGAATATTCTGTTTTTCCAGTTTAGGTATTTTTGACTATAATTTATTGTTTCTAAGCCAAAAAATGGACAACCGTGAACTTGCTTTTTTTTTTTTGCCATATTCATGTACTTATTTAGTTAATCTATTCTGCCATCAAGTCACTGAAGAGACTTTTGTCTTCATTCACAGCAACCCGATCTAATGTAAGATATAATAACATGATAAATAAATCTGTGTGCACTTGCCAACCCGTAACAGGCATTTGTAAAGGAAATAAATCAACTTTAGTGGCATTTTATCAACGTAGATATAACATAATCTGTCAACAAAATGAGTTAATGTAGAAAGCACTTTGACTGACTGATGTCTTTGGGTGTTGAAATCTATGATTACAAATTTTTGCTAATACAAAACTTTCTCTCCATGACATTTGTAAGAGTCTACCTTATTCCGTCACATTAAAAAAATATGAGTATGAATTTTGGGAAACAAATGATGGTTATAGACAAATATTTCTCAGGTTTATTGTGTTTGCACATAATTACAATGACAGACAGCTGATGTGAGCATATGAAAATCTTCAAAATCTGCTCGTTATTATGAATTTCCCAACCCGGAGCCTATTTATGATGTCACGGCCTCTGTTGTGTGCGCCGTGACATGGTTGCCGTGCATGCTGCTGCCTGCGGCAACGTGTTGTTGCAGCTTGTAAGTAACTCCTCCTTTCCCCTGGGTCCTTCCCTGTCTGGTGCCAGAGGGGTTAATTATCTGGCTGGTGTGGATTTAGGTGTGTCTTGGGTGTGGCCTCTTGGCTCTTTATGTGTTGTGAGCTTCAGGTCAGTGGCCCTTCTGCCTTTGTTTGAGCTGGAGTGCTGCTCTTATCCTGGATATACCACCTGTCCAGTGGGAGGGCCTCCTAGCTAGACATCAATGTCACCTTGATGTTTCCCCTATGTCTTTACCTTCCCTTTTATCTATGTTTGGTGTGGGTTATGTGCGGGGTCTGTTGTATGTCTAGTTGTCGTTACATGACTGGCATGTGGTGTCTGTCTTCCAACATGTTTGCTAGACATTTTTCCCTGTGAGTCGTATAACCTGTGGAAGGGGGTGTCAGGGTTACCCAGAGGGGGAATCACTAGTCAGGGAGCAGCTCTGCCTGGGGCCATCATGCTTTCTGTCTGCATGGGGGTCCAGTTGTCACTGTGGCCGCGGCAGATAAGTGCATGTTGTTTCTGGGCACTTACCTGCCATTTCAGTGGCTGTTCACTGACTGTCCCTTTTCTTGCAGTTGGGCCAGTGAAAACTCCTGTCCATCCGAGTCTGGGATGAACAGGTCATCTCCTGCTCCTAACCTTATTTCAGGGATCCTCAGGGTCCTAGGTTCCTGTTTACAAAACCATCTCTGGTTTTGTAAACAACATGATTGTTTCCTTTGATATTTATTTTAATTTTAACCCCTTCAGTATCTAGCCACTTTTCACCTTAAATCCCTGGCCGATTTTTGCAAATCTGACTATATGTGGTAATAACTTTGGAACGCTTTTACTTATCCAAGCCATTCTGAGATTGTTTTCTCTTGACACATTGTACTTACTGACAGTCATAAATTTGAGTCAATATATTTCACCTTTATTTATGAAAAAATCCCAAACTTACCAAAAATTTAAGAGAAATTGATACCTCATAAAATATTTATTACTTAACATTCCCCATATGTCTACTTTATGTTGGCATCATATTGTATATGTAATTTCATTTTTTTTAGGACGTTAGAAGGCCTAGAAGCAATTTTTCAAAGTTTCAACAAAAGTTCCAAAACCATTTTTTGAGCACCAATTCATTTATAAAGTGATTTTGAGGGGCTTAGGTAATGGAAACCACCCATATATGACCGCATTTTAGAAACTACACCCACAAATTATTCAAAACTGATGTTACAAACTTTAACCATTGAGGTGCTCCACAAGAATTGAAGGAAAATGAAGGTAAAATTCCTAAATTTAATTTTTTGGGTAGATTTTTTATGTTAATCAATTTTTTTCTTGCAACACAGCAAGGGTTAACAGCAAAATAAACTTTAATATATATTACTCTGGTTCTGCAGTTTATAGACATAACCCATATGTGGTGGTAAACTGCTCTGTGGGCACGTGGCAGTGGTCAGAAGGAAAGGAGAGCCATGTGGATTTTGGAGGCAGATTTCGGTAGAATGGTTTTTAGGCACCATTTTGTATTTGAAGAGACTCTGACATACCCCTACAGTGGAAACCCCAAAATGTGACCCCATTTTGGAAACTACACCTCTTAAAGAATATATTAAGGGGGGTACTGAGCTCTTTGATCCCCTAAGCGCTTTACGGAATTTTGAAACACTTTGCTGTGAAAATTTAAAGTTTTGTTTCTTCCAATAAAATGTTGCTTAATTTTTTACCCATTTTCTCCTGAATACGGCAACACTGCATATGTGGTGGTGAACTTCTGTGGGGTACATGGTAGGACCCAGAAAGGAAGGAGCGCCATATAGCTTTTTCAGCACCGATTTTGTATGGATAGGTTTATGGGTGCCATTTTTATTTATTTTTTCTTAAGTGATTGTCTTATGAGTGGGCTCTTTTTTTGTGGGATGAGGTGACAGTTTGATTGGTACCATTTTGGGGTACATATGACTTTTTGATCGCTTGGTATTAAACTTTTTGTGAGGCATAGTTTTCAAAAAAACATTTTTACAGCATTCACCTGAGGGGGCATATCATGTGATATTTTTATAGAGCAGGTTGTTACGGAAACGGCAATACCTAATATGTCCATCATTTTTTTTTGTTACGTTTCACACAGTGAAAATATTTTTTGAACAGAATAAAATCTTGTTTTTGTGTTGCCATTTTCTGAGAGCCCTATTTTTTTATTTTTTTGGGCGATTGTCCTAG
This sequence comes from Bufo gargarizans, assembly GCF_014858855.1. Classification (NCBI taxonomy): domain Eukaryota; kingdom Metazoa; phylum Chordata; class Amphibia; order Anura; family Bufonidae; genus Bufo; species Bufo gargarizans. The sequence goes on from NC_058083.1 coordinate 206,005,585, forward strand.
TTAAGGGTACATTTTTTGTGGGATGTGATGACGGTTTGATTGGTATCATTTTGGGGTACATAAGACTTTTTGATCGCTTGGTATATTACACTTTTTGTGATTTAAGATGACAAAAAATAACTTTTTTGGCACAGTTTTTTTTTTATGGCGTTCACCTGAGGGGCTAGGTCATGTGATATTTTTATAGAGCAGGTCATTACGGACATGGCAATACCGAATATGTATACTTTCTTTCCATTTATTTAAGTTTTACACAATAATATTATTTTTGAAACAACTAAAAATAATGTTTTAGTGTATCTATAGTCTGAGAGCCATAGTTTTTTTTATTTTTTTGAACGATTGTCTTAGGTAGGGTCTCATTCTTTGCAAGATGAGGTGACGGTTAGATTGGTAGTATTTTGAGGGGCATATGCATTTTTAATCGCTTGCACTTTTAGGCCGAATGCACACAGACGTGGAACACTACAGTAATGCACTGGTATGATCTATACGAGTGTATTACTGTAGTGCAGTGGCGGCATGAAGCGCATGGCGTCATAGCAACCAATGACACTGTGCGCTCCTGCTGTCAGCAGGATGAAAGGTCGGATACAACGGACCGCTCACATCTGCGTTCCATGGCCGTGTGCATCACCTGAGGGGTTAGGTCATGTGATATTTTTATAGAGCCGGTAGATACGAACGCGGAGATACCTAATATGTCAACTTTTTTCCCCCCCTATTTTTAACTTTATTTTGGGAAAAGGACGCTTTTTTTTATTTTTTTTACTTGAAACTTTTAATTTTTTGGGGGAAAACTTTATTTTTTTAACTTCTTTTTTTTTGTCCCACTATGGGACTTCAACTTTTGGGGGTCTGATCCCTATTACAGTGCATTACCATACTTCTGTATTGTAATGCACTGGCTTTAAGTGTATTACACACTGTAATACACTTCAGCCTGCTTGCCTGTGAGATCCAGGGGGCAGACATGATGCCTAAGGAAAGCATCTAGCTGCCTTTCCTGACATCAGGTCCCCATCACAGCAGCATAGGGACCCGATGGCCACCCGCACCTGGCAGGATCCCGCACTTGCCGCGGTCAGCGCTGACTGTGGCCATGAAAGGGTTTAATACGCCGGCATCCGTGTTTTCACGGATGCCGGCGCATACAGCAGTTGTCCAGCTATCAGTGACTGCTGGACCCCTGCCACTGATCGGGCAGGTGCAGCTCTTCTGGTATTTGTGTCCAGCATTTCTGGTATCCTACGGGTTAAAATAAATGTGTTAACCACTTCCAGATCAGGCCATTTACCCCCTTCCTGACCAGGCCTAATTTTGAAAATCTACCGTGTCACTTTATGTGGTAATAACGTTGGAACGCTTTTACTTATGCAAGCCATTCAGAGATAGTTTTCTCGTGACACATTGTACATGTTAATGGTAAATTTGAGTCAATGTTATACCTTTATTTTAAAAAAAAGTTTACGAAAATGTGAAAAAATTCACTGTTTTCTAAATTTGAATCTCTCTGCTTTTAAGACAAATAGTGATACCTCATAAAATATTTATTAATTAACATTCTCCATATGTCCACTTTATGTTGGCATCATGTTTTAGGACGCTCCAAGGTTTAGAATTTTAGAAGCAATTTTTGACATTTTTAAGAACATTTCCAAAGTCAACTTTTTTAAGGACCAGTTCAGTTCTGAAGTCACTTTGTGGGGCTTACATAATAGAACCAACCCATAATTGACTCCATTTTAGAAATGACACCCCTTAAACTATTCAAAACTGGTTTAAGAAATGTTGTTAACCCTTTAGGTATTCCACAGCAACTAAAGCAATATACAGATGAAATTTCAAAATGTAACTTTTTTTTGCAGATTTTCCATTTAAATTTAAATTTTTTCCTGGAACACATCATGGGTTAGCAACAAAACAAAACAAAATATTTCATAGAGCCATGATTTTTTTTTATTTTCTGGATATGGTTTTGTGTGGGGACTCATTTTTTGCGGAATGAGGTGACGAAATTTTTGATTGATTAACAATATGTTTTTTTGGTAGGTGAGCTCACAAAAAAATCTGTTTTGGCTCAATGTTTATTTTTTTTTATATTGTTTTTTATTTTTTTACAGCGTTTACCTGTTTGGGTAGATCATATGATATTATTATAGAGCCGGTCATTGCGGACTTAGTGATACCAAATATATCTATTTAATTTTTCTTCTTCTATTTTTTGCCATTTTTTTTTTAATAACAGATTTGGGAGGAATTATATATTTTTTAAATGTGAACCTTTTTTTTATTTTATTTTATTTTATACTTTGTGTCCCCCATAACATAGTGACATAGTAGCGCTCATTGAGCGCTGTGTATACAGCAATCTAGAAGGCAGGGACACCCAGGAATGGTCCCTGCTTTCTCTCTGGGGTGCCCTGCTGTCACTGTCAGTGGGCCCCTCGCTTGGCAGCTGCACGATTAGCTTGCAGCTGCTGTCTCTGAATTCAGAGATAAACCGACCGCCCAAGGACGTTTATAGTCACTGGGTGGTCAGGAAGTGGCTAAAGCAGACAATCTTTTTTGATTTTTCATTTTACACAAAATTCTGGAGACAAAAATTACATTGAGCAAAATCTTTCATTTTGGTGTTGATTTCGACCACAGATGGTGAGGCTCCGATATCACCATGTTCTTACTGATGAGTCACATCAACATATTTGCTGTAATTACTGCAACTTTGAATTTGAAAATATATTTGTAAAATTAGTGCTAAGTTGTTATTTGTTTTGAGTGTATTTGCTACAGCAATGAGCCATCTTAATTACTGGGTTTTCTGTAGGGGCTAGGAATTGTTTTTGAAAAGTGAACAGATTGGTCTAAAAATAAAAAAGGAGCTTTACTGTCTTCACCCATGCTCATTGCTGCTCTAGTCCTTGTGGACACTTCCTGTTCCCAGGTAGACACACAAGAAGTAGCTGGAGATGCCCGCTCAGCCAATTACTAGTATGAAAACCCAGAGGGCACACTAGGATAAAATAGAGTGCTGGTCAATAGACCATGTAAACAGTATAGTATGATAAGAACCCAGAAGGATTATACCGACAGACAGCACATCCAATATATAAAAAAAAAAATCTTACCACCACAAAATGAAAATATTTTATTCAATAGAAACCTTATGAGAAAGCTAGTTACATAGTTAATACAGATGAAAAAAGACCATCAAGTTCAACCAAAGGATGGGTGGGAATGCGAATCCCAGAAAGGAAATGAGACTCAGATTTTCATTTTCATAAGCATTAATGTCATTTACTTTTAAGAATTCATCTAAACCCTTTAACCCATTAAAACTGTCCTGCTGTGACCACACCCTCAGGAAGTCTATTCAACAGATTCACAGTTCTAACAGTATAGAAGCTTTGACTGGAGACAGAACTTTTTCTTCTCCAGTCGGAGGCAGTGGCCCCTTGTCCTTTGATGGGATTTTACATGGAACAGCTTTTCACCCAATTTTTTGTTTGGCCCATTTATATATTTGTATAGGTTAATCATGTCCCCCCTTGGACGTCTCTTCTCAAGACTAATAAAATGTATTATTTTAATCTTTCCTCATAACTAAAACCCTCCATGCCCCTTATCAGTTTAGTCGCTCTCTGTACTTTTTCTATCTGCAGAGCGTCCTTTCTATTAACTGGTGCCCAGAACTGAACTGCATTTTCCAGATGAGGCCGCACCAACGCTTTGTAAAGAAGTAATATTACATCTCTGTCCCGCGTTTCCATGCATTGTTTAATGCACGACAATATCCTAGAAGCCTTAGAAGCAGCTGATTGATATTGTATGCTGTTATTTAATCCATGATCTACAAGGACACCCAAATCCTACTCTACAAGTAACTCTCCCAGTGTTACATGCCCTAGGACATATGATGCATGGAGACTGCCAAGATGCATAACTCATGAGTTTTCTAGATGTGGGACAGGTCATGTGTGCATACTAGAGCCTGGACACCTACTGCTACATTATGGGTGTTATGGATCCACTGATTATGGATCAAGATGGAAAAGTGGTAATGTAGAACTACTGTGCCCTCCTGGGCATTCATTCTATAATCCCGACACAGGTATGTGGACTTCCTGTGGGTTAGCGACCAGACTGCTACCTCCTGAATGGTCCTGGTGTACTTGGCAGCTGACCCTAGGACAGGCAATATAAAACACACAAAACCACAGGCACAGTCTGAACAGGAACTAAGACTAACACACAGGTCTCTGCAACAAAAGCAGAAACACCAGACAGGATGACCAAACAAGTAGGGAACACAGCAGGAACTCTGGCAGGTTAAGGTCAGACATGACACCAGACACAGATTAGGCATACAGACTGGCAAGGACTGGACAGGCAAGCAGAACAACAGACGCAGATAAAGAATCTGTTGCTCAGCCAAGGGACAGGATAGACAGAACATACAGTCACCTAAAGAATTATTAGTAACACCTGTTCTATTTCTCATTAATGTGATAATCTAGTCAACCAATCACATGGCAGTTGCTTCAATGCATGTAGGGTTGTGGTCCTGGTCAAGACAATCTCCTGAACTCCAAACTGAATGTCAGAATGGGAAAGAAAGGTGATTTAAGCAATTTTGAGCGTGGCATGGTTGTTGGTGCCAGACGGGCCGGTCTGAGTATTTCACAATCTGCTCAGTTACTGGGATTTTCACGCACAACCATTTCTAGGGTTTACAAAGAATGGTGTGAAAAGGGAAAAACATCCAGTATGTGGCAGTCCTGTGGGCGAAAATGCCTTGTTGATGCTAGAGGTCAGAGGAGAATGGGCCGACTGATTCAAGCTGATAGAAGAGCAACGTTGACTGAAATAACCACTCGTTACAACCGAGGTATGCCGCAAAGCATTTGTGAAGCCACAACACGCACAACCTTGAGGCGGATGGGCTACAACAGCAGAAGACCCCACCGGGTACCACTCATCTCCACTACAAATAGGAAAAAGAGGCTACAATTTGCACAAACTCACCAAAATTGGACTGTTGAAGACTGGAAAAATGTTGACTGGTCTGATGAGTCTCGATTTCTGTTGAGAGATTTCAAATGGTAGAGTCCGAATTTGGCGTAAACAGAATGAGAACATGTATCCATCATGCCTTGTTACCACTGTGCAGGCTGGTGGTGGTGGTGGTGTAATGGTGTGGGGGATGTTTTCTGGGCACACTTTAGGCCCCTTAGTGCCAATTGGCCATCGTTTAAATGCCACGGGCTACCTGAGCATTGTTTCTGACCATGTCCATGGCTACTTCCAGCAGGATAATGCACCATGTCACAAAGCTCGAATCATTTCAAATTGGTTTCTTGAACATGACAATGAGTTCACTGTACTAAAATGTCCCCACAGTCACCAGATCTCAACCCAATAGAGCATATTTGGGATGTGGTGGAACGGGAGCTTCGTGCCCTGGATGTGCATCCCTCAAATCTCCATCAACTGCAAGATGCTTTCCTATCAATATAGGCCAACATTTCTAAAGAATGCTATTAGCACCTTGTTGAATCAATGCCACGTAGAATTAAGGCAGTTCTGAAGGCAAAAGGGGGTCCAACACCGTATTAGTATGGTGTTCCTAATAATTCTTTAGGTAAGTGTATAGGTGAGTTCATTAGCCCAAATCCCCCACAGGTGCACACAAAAAGAAAGAGGGATTAACCTCTACATGGCACACAGAACACACAGCAAGCAAGAGGTGATTAACCCCATCCATACAGAACAGACAGCAGAGACCTGCCTAATGGTCATGTTAACACCACAAAGTATATGCGGCCAGTATGCAAAACAAGGGAACCAGACCAGATGGCATACAGTGGGACACCACAAATATCTGTAGCCGTTACGCACGAGACAGAGGCACTGCCACAGTGACGCATAACCCTTGGTACACACCCACCAGTATCCAGGAACCAGCCAACACGGCATACTATGGAACACATGAACAGCTATTGTAACAATGGGTATTGTTGCTTCATGTCTTTCATTGGATGTTCTGTTTGATTTTAGATTTTACATGGATTAGCTTACTTTATTGTTTCCAAGCTTTTGTAATTGACCTTATTTTAGAATGGTTTGCACAGATTTATGGGAGGACATATAAAGGTCTTACATAAGGTTTCTATTGTATACAGTATTTTAATGTTATAATAATCAACTGGATCGACACCACCTGGTGCTTGCACGGGTGTACCTCCTTAATATATATACCAACCAAGAGAACAGGTACCATAGAATACCCAAAATATCCCAATTCTTTTATTGCGACATAAAAACATAAACACAGATACAAATATGTAGAGACAATACAAAGTGCCCACAGCGGCAGCTCACAGCGATACTGTAGAAAAGCAGCAAAGGGTCACATTCAGTATCCACAGCCAAAGTATTCAAAATCTGCATACCATGTGTCTAGAGCAGCATATCTATTATGTGAACATCTCAAGCTATCTCTGACATGTAATGCAAGTATGTTGGGTGCAAATGATACCTATTAGTCTGACCCGTTCGGTATTAAAGGCGTTATCCCATCTTAGACAATGGGGGCATATCGCAAGGATGTGCCCCTATTGTCTGATAGGTGCGGGTCCCACCGCTGGGACCCGCACCTATAAGGAGAACGGAGCAGAGAAAGTGGAGGAGGGCGCACTGCGCATGCGCAGCCGCCCTCCGTTCATTTCTATGGAGCCGCCGAAAATAGCCGAGCGCTGGCTCGGCTATTTCCGGCGGCCCCATAGAAATGAATGGGAGCGTTGGCCGTGCATGTGCGGTGCGCTCCCATTCACTTCAATGGGAGAGGCGGGGAGCTGCGCCTGGTGGTGGTCGGACCCTGGGAAACCCGGGGTCCTCCAGCCACAACTCTCCTCGGCTCCGTTCTCGTTGTAGGTGGGACCCGCACCTATCAGACAATGGGGGCATATCCTTGCGATATGCCCCCATTGTCTAAGATGGGATAACCCCTTTAAAGTGTACATTTCTATACATCAACGAGATGCAGATAATATGTTTACCGAGTCGGTCAGAATCTCTCTTACCCGCTAGATGGCAGTGTGTGGGTGGGCTGTCACTGTCTGGCGTGGTCCTCTGTTGGTAATGATCTGTTATGGGGGTTCATCAGCCCCACTATAAATTCTTTGCCTGAATATAGGTATACTTAGCTACTGCTACTTGTGATTCTACTCATTCTGGGCTTTACATCTCTTTACACCCCTATCTGACTCAAGAGTATATTGGCCTCTGCTACATCACTGCCAGCAATCTGAGACTCAGAGTGAGCACAATCTGATTATTCACTGCAGGAAAGTCCATCTCGCTTTACGGGTTCAGAGAGTGAAGAATACTTAATGGCTTATACTTGGGATGAGCGAACTTCTGTTTTTAAGTTCAGCGTACAAGGTTCGTGTTATCTAAGAATTCCATTATGGATTCCTCTACCATCGTAACTTATGGTCCGTGGTAGCGGAATACATAACAGAATTCTTAGATAACCTGAACCTGAACCCTGTACACCGAACTTGAAAACAGAAGTTCGCTCAACACTACTTATTCTCTATGCCTCAGTTCTCTGGATCCACTACTGCAGGAGCATTCTACCAACTACACCTGACCATCAAAACTTCATTACTACTAAAGGCGACCAGGGATTTTACCATTAAACATTGCACTATCTTAGCCTATAAATACCAATATCTTCACTGTTCTTCTGCTTGTGCTTGTTATCTGAACTTGTATCCATTATTTTACTATCTCAGTTGGTCAATGTGTAGTTTGGAGCTTTTGTACTTTCCCTGGTTTATAAAAGCCATTCATAGTAGTTTATTTGGATCAGAATAGTTTGTCCATCTAAGGAACAGAACAGAGGGTTCAGCTATTTTGATGCATTAGGCCTCTGTTTCGAGCATTAATGGTCTTTATTACTACCTATTAGTAGTTAATGATTATAAATTATGATTATGTGCACAATTACTACAAATGTTCATTATATCGATCTCAGAAAGAAAAACATTAATGCTCAACGTACATTTGTAACAATAAAGGGCTGTGACTTTATTTCTATTTCACATCTCGGCAAATAAAGATTAATGTGTTATGTCCATGTCATATATCATGTAATTAACATGTAAATAAGCAATTACTCATGATTAAAATGATGAATATTCATGATTTATATAAAATGACATCACATACTCAAGTATAATATTAGTGTTTGTTTATATATTATTAAAGTTATGAATTAAATATCACAAATTATATTATACATCATAATAGGGGCCGCCAAAAATGTGATTTGCTGTATGCATTATGCACTATAGTGTGCATAGCTATGGTTTTCATTTTCTTAATTGCATCTTTAATGCAGCTGTATATCAGTCAATGCAAAATTACTTAGACATGGGCCTCCACGCATAAAATGTTTAGTGCTTTTGAGCCTTTAAACAGTTCAACACTAGGTTGGTTGTGGAACCACTGTGCCAACCAACCAGTTTGACTTTGGGCTATGCCTGAGGGCATTATGCTGGCATTCTCCTGGTATTAACCCTATACAGGTATGTGGCCTTTGCTGCAGGGGAGCCACTAGGCTGCTACCTCTATGTCTGGGCTGGCAGAGTTTATGTAAATCTGTGAAAAAAACTAAAGGTCAGGGCAGGAGGCACAGGATCAGTAGGGTGAACAGGCACAGGTCAGGACAGACGGCACAGGTTCAGAATCCAGGAAACACAAAGCAGTTTGTACACTAGAACACAAATGTAATATAGCATTTTTAAAAGGCACTAGATAGCAAGAGGGACCTAATGCTAGATCTACAGAAACCTAATTGCTCAGGCAAGGAAGTGAGGTCAGAGGAAAAGCTATTTAGGTCAGTTGATTAGCTCATTTGTCAATCAGTTAGACAAGACTACAAAAGGACATTAACTCCTGCAGTGCTGCAGGGAAAAGTCCCATTAATACACGCACAGGAAGATTCTTGCAACCAGGCTGTGGCCTGCAGCATGGGCCAAGGGAATCTGACAGCTAAGCAGAGGCCAATTGAGTGATGCTGTACCTGTGCTCACTCTGGATAGTGGGATATTAAAAGGCATGGAATGCCACCATAATATTGGTGGTCATTTTACCACTTTCCCTTTTAATTGGTACTTGGTGGTTTAAAAACAATACCATATTTTCTCGTCACTTATTCAAATATGTTTGGCACTTTTTTCCATGATACATGGGGCTTTATTTTTCTGTCATTTTTACATTAGTATATTTTTGGTTGTTTTCGAGAGAAAACCTTAAAATAAAGTTTGTTTTTCGTGCTTTTCTCTGTTTTATCCTAGCACTGAATTCAACTAAAATACATATTTTAGATGTTTGCCTTTTATTATGCAAATTTTATAAAGTAGATGAAATGCAGTCCACACCACAGTATCATGTACTGGAATCTATACACTGTACTTAGCTTAGCCCACCCCCGAATAATAATACATTTTGTGGCTACATATTGCCAACATACAGTGACTCAAAAATACCATCATACTGTATAAAAGCTTGATGCCACCATGCAGAGACTTGATAACTTAATTGCAACATAACTGGATAACAGCACTGTACAGTGATTGGGTAACACCACCATAATGTGATTGGATAACAACGCCATACAGTGACTGCATAACACCACCATACAGTGACTGGATGATACTGCCATGCAGTACCTTTATAACAACACTACAGAGTGAATGGATAACACTCCCATATAGTGACTGGATAACACCACCATACAATGACTAGATAACACCTCCATAGGATAACTGGATAACACCACTATACAGTGATGGGATAATGCAACATATAGTGACTGGATAAAATTGCCATACAGTTACTGGATAACATGGTATAAGGGGGCACAATACAATGTATGACTAAAAGCAGAGTATAGGGGTTTAAAAGGGCTTTGTAAAGGGTATGATATGAAGGCATAGTACAGTTTATGACTAGGGGCAAAGTAAAGAGTATGATAAGGGTGCCCCCTTCTCATAACCTGCACAGTGCCCTCTTTATACCCTATACTGTGCCGCTTGTCATACACTGTACTATGTCCTGTACTATACACAGTACAGAGTATAAGAGGGCATAATACACTTTATGAGGCACAGTAAAGAGTATGGGAGGACAGTGCAGGGTATAAGTAGCATAGTACAGGTTAGGTGGCACAGTAGAGGGTATGATAACGGAGCATCTGCACCCCAGGACTCCCCAAGCTTTGCCAGACTTGTCATGAGGATCCACATGCCCACTAGATAGGGAGTCTGAACCATGTGCCATTTCCATTGCACCCCCTGGAAGCCGCTGGGACTCTGTGCCTCCTTCTCCCAGTTGAAGTCCTGCCTGGTCAGCATGGTTAACATCATATTTCTACCTATTCTTTCCATTCTGCTTTTTTATTTTCAAGGATGTATGGGACTGATCCTAGGCCTCACTTATCAGTGTGAAGGGCTGCTCGCCCTTCACATGCTCCCCCTATGACCTTTACCCTGTTGGCAAGTGGGGGGGGGGGGGAGGGTGTAGAAAAGAAATAAATAAAAAATGTACCCTTAAGAGCCTAATTACAAATTCGGCCCTGGCTACAGCTATAGTTTGGGTCAGTGGTAGCAATTTTTTGTTTTTGGTTGTCTTTTAGATTGTTGACTTCCCTTAGAACTCTGGGCAAAATTGCTACTGTGTGTTATGCCTACTGAAGGGTATGAGGGGGTGGTCCATGACAAAGAATACCAAAAGAGCATTTTAAACCACTTAAGCTCTGCATTAGGAAGTAATAACAGTTTATCCGTTTTGTCAGAAGTGTTCTTTTATTATAGAGACTCTGGATCCACTAACAGGATAAGGGTGGAGTCTGATAAGTGAGGCCTAGGATCAGTCCCACACATCCTTGAAAATAAAAAAGCAGAATGGAAAGAATAGGTAGAAATATGATGTTAACCATGCTGACCAGGCAGGACTTCAAAACCGTATGATTATCCTGTCATTGGATTATTTAAAAGACATGTGGCAGACTGGCATTAATAAAGACAGAAGAAGTTAAATATGCACGGTACTGTGTGTATATATATATATATATATATATATATATACACACACTAAGTATACAATATATGTGAATGAAGACTTCATTTAGCCCATAAAGCGCATGATGTTGTGCATAACCTGGACAATATTCACAATTATTATAGAATCAAGTATTATTAGGCAATTAAAATGTATGTGAATTTAGATCATATAACAGGACAATGAAGGAATTATCGTTTTGGAGTGACCATAATGATGTGGCAATAGCTTGCAAGATTTCTCTATGAATAAACTGAAGCAGAGATTCAGGAAGAGCAAGCTAAAATTCTGTAATATTTCCTTCAACGGTCATGAGAAAATCATTACTTTTCCAGCTCTTGCAAGTAATGGTGTGTCTGCAAGTTACTGAATTATGGTACGCATCATGATTTATTCACAGGAAGAATATACAGAGTCAAATTAATGTGCCAAATGAGACTTGTATTCTAACTTGAAGAGCCAGTAAGAGTTTGATGACATTCATATTACAGATGTAATAGGAACCATTTTTCAGCTGACACCTGTCCACATGTACATTTACCATCTGGTGACACTTCTATGTAAGGTAACGATGCCATCTCACCTCTCCAGATGCTTGGCATTCTCCTTCTAGTCACCGCTATCCTCTTTTATTTCACCACTCTGTGCCTGGGACCCACACATGTGCTACTCCCTGTTTATTAAAGGGCCAGTGCACACCAAATGCCTGCACATCTTAGACTTCGTTAGGATCTTCCCCAAACCACTTTGAGTCTCAGCAATAAGGTCACTTTGTTTCCTACTCCACTCAGTTGCTTTTTTCTTGCTTTCTACATGTTTGAACTGACTTGTGTCAATTGACCTCATCAAGTTGTCTGCTGCCTGTATTGACCTTGGCCTGATCTCCGCCTATGACTGAATTGTACCTATTGGACATTTGCTTTGTCCGACTTTGATTTTTTTTCCTACTGTTCCTGTACTGCACCTTGGAATTTTCTGGCTGACTCTGTGCCAGCCATTAGTGATGGAGAGTCCTCTAGGCATTATCTGTGGGAAAGTCCTTACCTTCTAGCTGGGGTTAGGATAAAGAATGCCCAATTCCTTAGAGACTGCTACCGGGTTTAGCCCTAAGTCAAATATGTTAGCGACCTGTTGGCCATTGTATTAGGTAGGAATGATGTTCGTCTTGCATCTACTTTTTTTGTGGACCCATTGTAGCAATGCCTATACTTATCCACAGAACAAACAAGAATAGGACATGTTCTATATTTTTTTGTGGGACTGCAGAACAGATGTATGGATGCAGACAGCACATAGTGTGCTGTCCACATTTTTGGTGGCTCCTTTGAAATGAATGGGTCGGAAGACTCTGCATCTGATCTGCAAAAATGCAGTTCAGACCAAAAATACGGTCATGTGAATCGGGCCTTATTGTTAGAGCTTTATATTCTTATTAAAATATTAAGTTCAGCCTATTTACTGTCACATATTATGGATGCATGGCATGAAAGCACTAGACACATTATAAGGTATAGTTTTATTATAATGGTGCTTTCACGTGTTTAAAGTATATTGACAATATACAAGATTCAGAATGTGATCTATTGTTTTTGTACTATCTAGTGAAAGGGATATTCCAACAGACATTCATGACATATCCATATCCAGATTGCTTGGGGGTTTCCATAGGTTATAACCGAGAGATCTGTGCACATACGTGGCCGGCAGTCTCTGTTCATAGACCAACCTCACAGAGCAGATTAGGGGAACCTCCTTTGTCCAAAAAGTTGGTGGTATTGTCTATTGTTGTAATAACCTTAACCTCTTAATTTGTGATGAACATGTAAGACATGATTTAGTGCTTGTTTCTGGACTATGACGTACATTTTTGTCATAGTGATCTTGTGGCAGGACTGTGTACAGCCTTGTGTAGAGCCATGATGCGACATGTGCATGAGCTCTTACAGCAAATCATCCTCTTTAGAAGCGATTTAAATCTATACATATTGAATGAGTACAGCTGAACAATTATCATAGCCGTATTGCATTTTCCTGGCCACAGAGGAATGAATGTAAACCTCTTACCGTTATCAGTGTTTCTCTTGACAACCATAAAGCAGTTTTATATATTGTAATTGTTTTTATAATTAAAAAGAGCCAGCTAATTTATCAGCTAGACACAAAATATGAGTGTAATAGCAGGTGAAGTGTCTTGGGATCAAGAAGCGAAGTTTCATCTTTTGATACTGATAATGTGAAACATACAGTGTCTTTGTTGCGAAATTAGAACAGTATAAACTGGGCTCTTGCATCACATTCATCTAAAAAGCTTTAAAATTCATGAATATAGTTATCCCGATGTTTCTCTATTACTGTATTTTTTGTTCTATGTAAGAAAAGGCAATGATCACCATTTTTAAAGTTCCCACTCACAAAAAAAAAAAAAATATGTTCCAAATTCAGTAATGAGCCTTACATCTTCATAGTGGTTAGTGTTTTTTTTTTTTTTTCTAATGGAGAGCTCTAAATCCCCTGATTTGAAGGCTTATGGGCACCTTTGATATGAAAGCAATGGTTTTTTACATCTGTTACTTTTTATCTTATGTAACGAAATGTATTAAGTTTCAGTCTGAAATCTTCATTCCTTCATTAGTTTTCAGACCCTCTGATATAAAGTTTAAAACTGGTTCATAGTTTCAGACGTTTCTAAGGTGAGAGCATCCCTCTCCATAATACATGCTGGATGTGAGGTCAGTGTGTCTAGGATGCTGTTGCCTTCACTAGATCTCATGTATCTGCACAGCTTCATCCTCTTCTACAGCACGTTAGAGATCTCCTCTCCTTTTGTGGAAACAGACACTGATGCTGGGGAATCTGACTGCTTTCTAGAATGCCAAAGGATCAAAGTAAGTAGCTCTATTGTGGGCAAACCTTATGACCTAGGGTGGTATGTCCCTGCTACATCACCTATAAAATTAGATTATCACACTGTGGACCCTGATTATATTTAACAGCCAGTAGGGTTTTACCATGTAATCATTAAAGGTCAACCCCTTCATGCATTTTGCATAGGGGAATGTGCTCTTTTGCTGCAGTGCAGTGGCGTAACTAGAAATGATCAGACCCTGCAGAATTTTTTTTAACAAGTCCTCTTCCCCCAGCAAGTTCTTTGCAATTCCTGACCCCTATGCAACCCCCCACTCCTCTGGCTAGTCAAGCTCCCATTCTCAGACAAGGCCTGGCAGCCAGCCCATCCATTTCCTACAGTGTCACTGTATATAATGTCATTGTATAATACTTTTGAGTATAGAAGTTAGGTATCTACCCTGTCAGAGCACCATTAAAAAATAAACACTGGCAATACAAAAACAGGATTTTTCTTTTCAAAAATGCTTTTATTGTGTAAAATTGCAGAAAAAATTGACATTATGTAGTGACCTGCTCTATAAAAGTATCACATGATCTACTCTGTAAGGGGAACACCGCTAAAAAAATTTTTATAAAAACTGTCAAAATATCCTGTTTAGTCACCTTACCTCACATAAAACATATTAGTGAGCGTTCAAAAAATACAATGTACCCTAAAATGGTACCAATAATGGTCACCTCGTCCTGCTAGAAATGAGCTTCTACACAAGATGATCAGCAGGAAAAAAGAATATGCTCAACAAATGACAACCCAAAAACAGGAGTTTTTCAAAACTGCTTTTATTGTGTAAAATTGCAAAAAAATAAAAGGAAAAACGTTAGTATAATAGGCATCACTGCATTCATAATGAACTTCTCTACAAAAATATCTACCCTGTCAGATAAACACCATAAAAAAAATCAAAACTGTCTCAAATTGGCCATTTTTTTTACTTTGCCTCACAAAATGCGTAATAGCGAGCAATCAAAAAGTGCTACGTGCCCCAAAATAGTACCAATAAAAATATCACCTTGTCCCACAAAAAAAACAGCTCCTACACAAGACGATCGGCAAAAATATAACAAAAATAGGACTTTCAGCGACACTATAACAGGATTTTTTAAAATGTTTTTATTGTGTAAAATAGCAAAAAAGAAAAATACACATTTTAGGTATTGCTTCATCCATAACAACCTGCTTTATAAAAATATCACTTAATCTACCATGTCAGGTGAATGCCATAAAAAATTATTACAAATTGTGCCAGAACAGCCATTTTTTGCTCATCCCTCCTCACAAAACATAATATCGAGTGATCAAAATGTATCTACCCCAAAATGGTACCAATGAAAATGTCTCATCCCACAAAAAATGAGTCCCCGCAAGATCATCGCCAGAAAGAGTAAAAAAAAATAGGGTTTCCAAAAATGGCAATATAAAAATAAAAATAAATTCTTTTTTTTTTGTTGTTGAAAATTGCTTTGCATAAAAGTGGTAGAACACTATTAAAACTATTTAAGATTGGCATCTCTCTAATCATACTTACCAGCAGAATAAAGATAGCATAATTTTTCCGCCTTGGTGAATACCGTAAAAACAAAACCCAGAGGCAGAGTTGCTTCCTTTATCCTTCTTTCAAAAAGGCTAAATAAAGTGATCAAAAAGTTGTATGTGCCTCTAAATAGGAACCAATAATGAAGATAACGCACCCCACAAAAAATAAATCCTCACACAGCTCTGTTGAGAGAAAATTTAAAGACATACAGTTGTCAGAAAATGGCTGTACAGGTACCCAGAGGCTAGTCAATAGCAACATGGTAAATCAAAAGGGGGTCTTTCCCTTCTGAATCCTGCAGCATACCCAAACAGCTTTGAACGCCCACATTTATAACATTTCAGCACCCAGTAGAACCAACCAAAAATGTAACGGGTGTGGTGTGTCTCACCACAAGCTGGGCATAGCATACTGGGCACCAAAATGCCATATGTGTTGAAAACCCCCTGATAAACAACTTGAGTGGTGTAGTTTCCGATATAGGGTCATTTTTTGGGGGTCCATTTTTTATTTCACTCCAGAACCTCTACAGTTGTCAGCACAAGATGCATAAATCATCACATCGCCTCAGATGCACATGATGGTTATTTATTCCTGAGCCCTGTTGTATGTCCAGGCAAAAGATTAGGGCCATGTGTAGGCTATTATAGAACCAGGAAGCATGGAATAATAACACTGGCATATGATGGGCATAACATATTGGACATGGAAATGGCATATCTGTGGAAAAATAGCAATTTTGCTATATCTGCTGTAAATTTATTTTTGCAGAACATTTGTCGGTTCAAAATGCTTACTAAATACTGCGAGGGGTGTGGTTTCTAAAATAAGGTCACTTCTTGTGGATTTCTTTTTTATATTTAACTGCAGAGGCTCTGGAGTTGTCAGCCAGTGCTGTATAAATCACCATTCTAGGCCTCAAATGCACATGGTGTTCTTTCTCTTCTGAACCCTGAACAGCAGTGCACAACCACATATTCGTGGGAAAATGGGTGACAAATTGTGGGGTCCTTTTTCTCCTCTTACCCCTTGGCAAAATTAAATATTTAAGGCTAAACCATGATTAAGATCTTTGTTATCGAAACGCGTTGAGGATAACATATTTTGGACTTGTGGAGATGGATTTTTAATAATTTTTTCAATAAAGCATCAAGATTTTATTTCCTGTGCTAGACATTTTTCCCTTTTTTCTTTAAGAACACCAACTACCCAGTATCACGATCGGCGTAACTGTCACATACGTGACACGGAGGGAGGAAAAGAGGGAGGCCCTGCCCTAGTGAGAGGGAAGGTGGTGACCCCTGACTCACCTTGCGACTGGCGCCTGGCTGCCCTGTCGTCCCTAGACGGGTTCCTCACCCGTACGCCGATCACGTGCCTAAAACCCTGGCTTTCCCTAGGATGAGCCCTAGATAGTGAACAGGGCGGTGGGAACACTAGTCCGCACCACTAGCTCTAAAGGAAAACACCAAGGGGAGGACAGACAATACAAACTAAACATATAATCCCAGGAGGGCAACAACAGGAGACAACAAAAGCCCAACAGGGATCCGGAGGGTAGCACTCTGGAACAACAACCAGATTCTCAGCTCCAGTGGGTCAGCATAGAAGTCCAGGCAGGAAGCTCTATAACTGGCAACTAGAGAAGTGTGAGAGGAGAATATAAGGAGTTTGGGAGTGGCAGACAAGAAACAGCTGAGGAGGAGAAGCTACGGATCCCTGAGTGAGACAAAAAGGATAGCAAGGCAAACACAGAAAACAAACACTAAGAAACACCGTGATCTTTAGACATAGAGCGCGCAGCCACCCGCTGCGACTTCCTGACCCCGGGTATAACGGAGTCAGACGTGGCTCTTGACACCCTCGTGACACCCAGGAGAAGAAGTTGGATATCCATCTAGATTCCCCGAGAGACTCCAGAGGATCCCTCCTGGTTTTGTTTGAAATCTCTTTTTATTGATCAGAGAAACAAAGATCATCAGATAATATAAGCGCAATAAAGCGAGCATCACATCACAATCATATTTAAGTACAGAGCATCAAAGGCATTGCCTAACAATACAAGCTAGGATGCGATCACCGCTTGTCTAGGGCTAAAGGGCCCTGGAAGCGATCGATCTTACAAAACAAACAAACATCAGTAACGTTAGGGAAAAAACAGGGCCCAAACGTTGTGTCAACCCCAAGCATTGTGAAAGTTGCTCACATCAGTAGTAGTGAAGGCATGACCATTCATAATGTCAAAGATATGGTACAAACATATACTGGCTGTGTGTCCCCAAGGTAGGTTTCTATAACGGGCTAGACAGAAATCGGGCGGAAGGTGATCGAGGAAGTGACCATCTGTTACAGATCTTCTTCAGAGTCCCATAGCTGGGAGTTGAGGAGATCGGTTCTATATTTTAACCAAGGTTGCCATAGCTGCAGAAACCTGTCTCTGCTATGGTACGTCCACCCTATCAATTCCTCCATCTGGCACATCTGATGGACCCTGTCCCGCCACATCCCCAATGATGGTGGATCAGTTGATCTCCACTTTACTGGGATCAAAAGCTTTGCGGCCATGATCAGATGTGTGGCCAGGTTGTTTTTCCCCGGACGAAAGTCTAGGGTAGGCAACCAGAGTAAGATCAGCTGGGCTGAGAGTTTTAGTGTCGTCGTGCAGATTACATTAATGGCGGATTCAACACCTTCCCAGAAAGGCTTGATGGCCGGACAGGACCACCAGATGTGGGATAGAGAGCCAGTGCCGGCATTACACCTCCAGCAAAGATTTGTGGAAAGAATCCCAATTTTGAAAAGGTACTCGGGCGTTCTATACCACCTCAGCGCCGTCTTGACAGAATTCTCCTGAACTTTTATACATTTAGAGAAGCCATGCGAAGCGTTTTGAATCCATCTAACATCAGCGTCGTCAAACTCAATTTGGAGTTCTTTACCCCATTCTGCTACCCACGGCGGCACATTAGAATCTCTTGCGAGTAAAATCTGTCTATAGATGAGAGTGGTACATTTATGGGGCAAACTAGGTAATAATACATAATTCTCTAACCACGACGGGTCTGGGGTCGAGAAGAACCTAGAGGACAAAAACTGCCTGCAAGTACTTTCAAAGTCCATTTTCTGGATGAAATCTGAACTAGGGGTCGTATCACCTGAGAGGACAGTGTAGAAGTCAGATGAGGTTTGAAGCTTCTTCAAGTCTGTCGTGCCTTTTCATAGGTAAATACATTGATATCCAATTCATTTTTAGTCAAGATGGATGTTCATTACCTTTAAGAGCCATGCTCCACTATAGTTACAATTTTGTATGTCTTGAGAAGGCCTAGATAAGACAATGTATTCGAGTTCTGATGATTTTAGTGAATAGAAAGACTCTAATCTTTCTTTGTGGTTTTTATATTAATCAATATAGGAGTAGATTGATTTTATATTAGCAATTTTAATAGGTGTGCTGAATATATAGTATATATATATAAGAGTATAGTCCTCATAGATATATTCAGTTTTAAGATTAGAAACGAGGTATAAACTCCTCTGTCATGTTTAAAATCTGTCTCAGTGTAACACACAAATTAATTATTTTTTTCCTTGAATGGAGAAATGTGAACACAGGTGATCATGAACAAACCCTGTCTCCTTTAAGAACAATGAATTGAGATAGCCCTATTTATCTTGATTTAATCAAGTCTGGTCAAAAGACTTAAGGATACACAAGATAGTTGACCAAGTATAAAACTCATTGTCTCTTCAAGATCTTCTCAAGGTTTTGTCTGAAACCTTAGATAACATTTATTGCTAGTATATTAGATAAGAGAAAGAAGTGAGTGATTAAATTTTTGTATGGAATACTAGTGCCATCTAGTGTTAGGGTAAAATACTAGAGGGAGGTTATATTGATTATAAAGTGAGGTCACTAGTTAATGATAAAACTTGGCCAAGCCCTTTCTAAGATAGGATAAAAAGATGGTATGAGCTAACAGAGGGGAGACATGAGAAAGAACAGAGACACACACGAGAGAGAGAGGAAAGAGAAGTAAAGCTGTCTAGAGGGGTCTATCAAGATGGAAGCCATGGTGAGATGTGCTATGATGGACCACCCAGCTTTCCTAGGAGCAGAAGTGAGATTCCTACTAGAACTTGGTAAGAGACACAGAAAATGATATTTCATTTTATTAAGACTAATTTGATAGTGTGGGTGAAATTATACCATCTAGATTGGCGAATAAATACATAATTAAATTAATTGATCATCTCCATATTGAGATGTCGTTTTAGGATATTGTGAGACTTCATTCTACCTGCAGAAGAATCAAGACTCATAATCTAGCAGAGCATTAAATAATTGCTTAGATATATATATATATATATATATATATATATATATATTGATAGAACATTCTTCGCCAAGCTAAGTGATGGTTTCCCACAGGAAAGACTTATTTCAAGTCCTTTCCAATTAAGATATGGTCTAGCAAAGATCATATATCCCTGTCATTTGTCTTAATAGTCTTACCAAAGTCATATGTGTGAAAATAGTCCAGGATGGGGCGGAAGGATATAGTTATCTCTTCTAAGCTATATCCTTGAATGGATTTGCCCATGCCTGAAGTCATGTGACGTGTAGTTGGTTAGAGGGGGGCGGAATGTATTTAGCATTCTATATTGATGTCTAGGATTAGACATGCCCATCCTGATATCATGAGGTTTCCTCCGAACAGAGAAGTGAGTGATGTATAAAAATGATGTTCCTATTTGATATCCTAACCTAATAATAGCTTGGTTATAATGTGACAAGTTATTTCCACTCACATGTATTGTTAAGCTTGTAATGTTTTATATTAACACTATATATATATTCATTTGCATGTATCATTGTGTTTATCTACTTATATATGTTTATAATCTTATAACCAATAAATCTGCATATTTTTATAAACCTGTGTATTATTGTATAATGCAGAACTACATGTTTTCTCATTAACATCATCTCACGTCAAAAATAACTTATTTATCTGAGGAAATAGTCGGACTCAGATGTGAATTGTATCGATTTGGTTGTCTACAATTCACCAGGTCATGATTTTAAGAATTTATTAAAATTTTTATAAATTTAATTTTTTTATGATTAATAATTTTTATGACCATAATTAATAATTCTTAATTGAATTATTATAACCCGACATAAATGGAGGTCCCACCGAGATATGATTGATGAGATGACATATTAATGATAAATTGTCATGTATATTGTTGCTGGCATTAGAATGCTACAGCCAGATCACTTTTATAACCCTTAAAAGGGCGTGGTCTATACACAGTCAATATTATTGTCCTGGTACTGAAGGGGTTAAGCCCATACCAGAACCGCAGATAAGTTGTTGCAGTAAAGTGTTATTACACGAATGCAACCAGTACATGACATGTAAATCAACTCAGGAGTTGTTTGTCTATGCTAAACACAATTGATGTTTTTGTATCTCCAGAAATTAATAGTAAATTGTCCCAAGATAGGGAACAGATGTAGGTCTCATTAGCCTAGGCGGTACAGGGTCCGGTTCTAGTCCTTTGTTTGACTCCGGAACCTTCCTATTAATTCCTGGCCAGTTGACTCCCATAGTTGGAGATTTACCCCTATATACAGGGAGGTTGAGTTTAGTAACTCAGGGCGTTACAGGATAATAGAGGAACTTTATACATAAAGTCTGACCCGATGTTATTGATAAATAGAATCTATAAGAGAACAATATTAAACGGGTTAATTGCTATGTATGCTAATATAACCATGCTTTCTGATAGGATCCTAATGTACAATTTGCAATTGCTACAGATATGATAATCCCCAAAGGGGGGAAGTTTTTTTTATCTATCTCTGATTAATCGTTTCAGATTTTAGTTTTGTTTGTGAATTTTTTTTTTTTAGCAGAGTATCTAGAACCTGTTAATTGTTTCAATAGTGAAAAGCGCAAAACTGTATTTAAATAGCTCTGTTAACTAACCCTAATTGCCTTAAAAAGTCTCCTAAGGGAGGGGTGAGGAGTAGTTTGCAGTAAGAGCAAACCAGAGTATACTCCCGGGGTCACAGAGCTGTGTCATATATACAATCAGTTTTCCTGCAGATGCTGTATGTCCCAAATTTTGCCCACCATCTTAAAGATGGGAGGGGGGAAAGAGCACATTCCTAAGTTTAGATGCATGTCAGTGAAAAGGTCAGAGGTTGCAGAGCTGCGCTGCGAGCTGATTTCTTAAGTCAGCCTAATGGAAAGGAAGAGTAAGATTCTCCCAACTCCATTGAATGTAAATTCTTTATCTCATGAAGTGAATAAAGAGTAAAGGAAAAGTTTTTTAATACTTCGCTGACATAGGAATGTCCAGTAAACGAAGCAAACTGCTTCATTAAAGTAATAATTATAGCAAATAAAAAAAAAAAAAATGATTAATGATATTGATTACTAATCAAATTTTTCCACAGGATCATTAACATAATGTTTGTGTAGAATTTTATTTCAGGGCTAAAAACGCCAAGAGCTGAACTGATTGAAAAATCAAAAATTTGAAGATTGAGACACATCATAAATTTCATATGATTGGTGGTGGTATCGTATGACTGAAGAGAGACTGAACAGTTATACTAACCATATTGTTTGTCTATCAATTGTGACTAACTTGTCGTCACTGTATTCCATGTAGATATATGGACGCATATATATTACTCTGTTTCAAGGTGGTCTCAAAGTATTGATTGGGTTATTATCCTAAAAAAAAATTATAAATAGGCATAACACCTAAGGCTGCATTTGCCTAGCAGAGGAAGAATAGTTATATCTATTCATGATACCCTGTAGTTTATTTTTCTTTGGGAAAAAACATAAAAGTCCTCCACTAGCTGCTGGCTAAAGTATGACATAAGTCAAAGGCCTAAAATAGGCAGGTATCTGTTTGATAAAGCTTTTGCTGCGTTGTTGCTCACTGTCTGTTTTCTTAAGTTTAGATAATGGCCCGAGATGGGATCACGTATTGATGGAAGGACAGATGGCGGAATCCTAAAAGTCTTTGTATCCGGAACCAAGAGAACCTGAGGTCAAGGCTATCCGAGACGCAAGAGACGTCCAGTCGGAGCCAACCCAGATGTATCCAAGATGTATCCAGGAGGGACAAGTGGGCAGAGCCCGAGGAGATTCGACAGCCGCTGCAAAAGTACATCACACCAATGCAACATCACAAAGTATTCGAGATCGCAGACATGAAGATATGATGCCAAGCACCGCTCGCTAAATTGAGTTGCCAAGTTGCTGACAAGCCAGGAAGCTATTACTTCCAATTTTTCATTTTAGCAGCAATATTATTAAGTTAGAGGACCAAAGAAAGATCTTAACTAGAGACACGTTTCCAGAAAGTCCAGAAAATAACCGAAACGTCTTTCTCTCTACAGTGGTCATAGAAGAAAAAAACGAAACAATTGTATAATATGCGTTCTATGAACCAACATGTTTATCAATACTGCAAGAAATGTAACCTACTTGTAGTTTAACTAATCATAAAGTTTGTGCGTTGGATTTCTGTCGTAAAAGTACACACAAAATTGTGATACATTTATTCCAAGGTAAAACTTGCGTTCCCCAATCTTTAGAAGAACACATATGAAAAGCCCTTTATTGCATTTCAGCCTATTCAACCTTCTGATAACGAAATTGAATATGCTGAAAAGGGGGGATTTGTCGTGCCTTTTCATAGGTAAATACATTGATATCCAATTCATTTTTAGTCAAGATGGATGTTCATTACCTTTAAGAGCCATGCTCCACTATAGTTACAATTTTGTATGTCTTGAGAAGGCCTAGATAAGACAATGTATTCGAGTTCTGATGATTTTAGTGAATAGAAAGACTCTAATCTTTCTTTGTGGTTTTTATATTAATCAATATAGGAGTAGATTGATTTTATATTAGCAATTTTAATAGGTGTGCTGAATATATAGTATATATATATAAGAGTATAGTCCTCATAGATATATTCAGTTTTAAGATTAGAAACGAGGTATAAACTCCTCTGTCATTTTTAAAATCTGTCTCAGTGTAACACACAAATTAATTATTTTTTTCCTTGAATGGAGAAATGTCAACACAGGTGATCATAAACAAACCCTGTCTCCTTTAAGAACAATGAATTGAGATAGCCCTATTTATCTTGATTTAATCAAGTCTGGTCAAAAGACTTAAGGATACACAAGATAGTTGACCAAGTATAAAACTCATTGTCTCTTCAAGATCTTCTCAAGGTTTTGTCTGAAACCTTAGATAACATTTATTGCTAGTATATTAGATAAGAGAAAGAAGTGAGTGATTAAATTTTTGTATGGAATACTAGTGCCATCTAGTGTTAGGGTAAAATACTAGAGGGAGGTTATATTGATTATAAAGTGAGGTCACTAGTTAATGATAAAACTTGGCCAAGCCCTTTCTAAGATAGGATAAAAAGATGGTATGAGCTAACAGAGGGGAGACATGAGAAAGAACAGAGACACACACGAGAGAGAGAGGAAAGAGAAGTAAAGCTGTCTAGAGGGGTCTATCAAGATGGAAGCCATGGTGAGATGTGCTATGATGGACCACCCAGCTTTCCTAGGAGCAGAAGTGAGATTCCTACTAGAACTTGGTAAGAGACACAGAAAATGATATTTCATTTTATTAAGACTAATTTGATAGTGTGGGTGAAATTATACCATCTAGATTGGCGAATAAATACATAATTAAATTAATTGATCATCTCCATATTGAGATGTCGTTTTAGGATATTGTGAGACTTCATTCTACCTGCAGAAGAATCAAGACTCATAATCTAGCAGAGCATTAAATAATTGCTTAGATATATATATATATATATATATATATATATTGATAGAACATTCTTTGCCAAGCTAAGTGATGGTTTCCCACAGGAAAGACTTATTTCAAGTCCTTTCCAATTAAGATATGGTCTAGCAAAGATCATATATCCCTGTCATTTGTCTTAATAGTCTTACCAAAGTCATATGTGTGAAAATAGTCCAGGATGGGGCGGAAGGATATAGTTATCTCTTCTAAGCTATATCCTTGAATGGATTTGCCCATGCCTGAAGTCATGTGACGTGTAGTTGGTTAGAGGGGGTGGAATGTATTTAGCATTCTATATTGATGTCTAGGATTAGACATGCCCATCCTGATATCATGAGGTTTCCTCCGAACAGAGAAGTGAGTGATGTATAAAAATGATGTTCCTATTTGATATCCTAACCTAATAATAGCTTGGTTATAATGTGACAAGTTATTTCCGCTCACATGTATTGTTAAGCTTGTAATGTTTTATATTAACGCTATATATATATTCATTTGCATGTATCATTGTGTTTATCTACTTATATATGTTTATAATCTTATAACCAATAAATCTGCATATTTTTATAAACCTGTGTATTATTGTATAATGCAGAACTACATGTTTTCTCATTAACGTCATCTCACGTCAAAAAGAACTTATTTATCTGAGGAAATAGTCGGACTCAGATGTGAATTGTATCGATTTGGTTGTCTACAATTCACCAGGTCATGATTTTAAGAATTTATGAAAATTTTTATAAATTTAATTTTTTTATGATTAATAATTTTTATGACCATAATTAATAATTCTTAATTGAATTATTATAACCCGACAAGTCTCCTATTCTATGATGCGAAAGTGCTAGCCAAATATCCGAAGGAGACTTAATTTGCGGGTACAGGAGTGTGGGAATAACTGAAATAGGGGCAAGTGGAGATATCTGACCCTGAGTAGAGGCTAAAGCCACAGCCTTATGGCATACATGGAACATCCCTCTAGTTAGCTCACTCTCAACCTTAAGTCCCTCCCCTGCCCTCCTAGGCGTCCACAAATTGTGAAAAGCTTCTTTACCCAACAGTGCTAATTCTAGGTCAATATGCATACAGTTCGTCTCACGCCTGGCCAATCTAAGCCATCTCTCTAAGCCGATAGCCTGTATATAGGTCGACAAATCAGGTAATGAGATACCCCCAGTTTTCCTTCTGCGGGAAAGAAGGCGGAAGCACATCCTAGGACGGCCCTTATCCCATAAATATTTGCTCATGGTGGACTGCAGTTTGTTAATGAAGCTAGCTGGAATGGTAATGGGAAGAGTTCTTAAGGTATACATAATCAGCGGCAATATATAAGTGGTAAGAACATTTTTCCTGCCTAACCAGGTAGGGAAAGGAGAGCTACTTTTAGAAAGAACAGAGGTGACCCTGGAAAGCAGCGGAGGGAAGTTGAGTCTAAACATCAGCTTGGGATCCCCCCCCCCCTCCTGGTTTTGGCTCCAAACTGAAAATAGATAGACAATGGGCCCCTGTAGCAGGGGGGGAGTATGCTAATTTAAAATGTAACTTTTAATGAGATCAATGATATCAGAATAATAAAACTCACAACACGTAATAGACATACATACATATAGACAACCAAATGAATGGTGCCTGGCTGGTATGAACAAAAATCCGGGGAGATGTGAACAGTCTTACCAGACCCTTTGTAGGTAGTGGGAGAGGTCCTTGAATACAGGAGGCAGGAGATACTTGGATCATGCCATGCGGGGATGGGTGCATTCACTGTGGAGCCGCGTAGATGGAGTACTGGAGTAATTCCTGTATAGCCCTAACAAAGTGAAGGGGGCTATTATACTTCTACCTATCTACACGGAGCACTCGCCTTAGAAAAGGCGACCCCGTCAGGTAGCCTGTCCCTATGATGGACCTAGCCCTAAAACTACAGAAGTTATGCCAGTGAATGGAATATAGAGTTGCTTCCAATGGTCCCCCTCCGTGTAGATAGGTAGAAGTACAATAGCCCCCTTCTACCTATCTACTCTGAATTACTCCAGTACTCCATCTACGCGGCTCCACAGTGAATGCACCCATCCCCGCATGGCATGATCCAAGTATCTGCTGCCTCCTGTATTCAAGGACCTCTCCCACTACCTACAAAGGGTCTGGTAAGACAGTTCGCGTCTCCCCGGACGGAACAGATTTTTGTTCATACCAGCCAGGCACCATTCATTTGGTTGTCTATATGTATGTATATCTATTACGTGTTGTGAGTTTTATTATTCTGATATAATTGATCTCATTAAAAGTTACATTTTAAATTAGCATACTCCCTCCTCCTGCAAATTTGGAGTGTCTTCATAGCCTGAACTGTTTCAGTGCTCTGATCATTTTTGTCAAAACTGAAAATGCCTCAGTGAGGAAGAAAATCTGAGAGGAGTTCAGAGTCTGTGAAAGCCAATCCACCATGTTCCTGGTGGGAGAGTCTTTTTTGTATACAGCCCCATTGTGACTTTGTTCTTCAACCTGCCCATCCACCCTGTGATTGTCCTTTTGTATCCCGGTGGTCATGCCTTGGACTAGCCAGCCAACTACAGCAAAGCGAGGCATAAAGTCATGAACTGATGCAAAGACAGGGATCAAGCACTTGACTTCGATACAGTCCTGTGACCCTGAAATTGTTCAAGATTTGTATTTTCTTTAATGGTGTACCCATAGACACTCTAGGTGCAGATGTGTGACAGCCTATACCCAGAGAAACTCATCCAACATACAGCAGTTAGTATATGGATTTACATACATTTGCAGTCTATAGTTGTTACCCATTGACATGTGGGTTTGTAGGGAAGATATGCCATGTTGCATGAGTCTCTATGGATAAACAAACTAAGTTTAATTACTGTTGGGTGTATTGATTTGTTGTGTGTGGATAAGATTGTACCTTTATTGTGTATGAATGGGAAAAGCGTAGGTATCCCCAGGGACAGGTTCCCACATTTTCTAGTATTTGCCACATCAACCCTAGGAGTGGTGTAATTCGTAAGAGATGGATTGAATGTTGGTTAGTGATAGATGGTGTTCCTTCCCTGTAAAGCAAGGTTTTAAATTGGTTCTTCCCCTTTAACTTTATGAAGTTATTTACTGATGTTCATACCTGGTCATATTTTGGCAGTATGAGGCAACTGTGAATGCGTAATGATCTTTAGGTGGGGCTAGGAGGGACCAGGAGAGTAGAAAAAAAAATAGTTTTGGGATATCTTGCTACCATTACCTCTCTTTGTATCCAATAGGCATTGGCCGAGTACCATGTTGGGCGTTGGTCGATGGAGCCCACCCATCTATCTCTTGACTCGGTAACCATTACTTTACTTTAATATTTGTCTTTAAATGTCTTTGTATTTTTTATCATAGTTTAGTAAACTAAACCCTACTGACTAAGTCTTTTTTCTCGAATTTCTCATCTCAATAATAATTCCTGCAGTCAGGATTTAGGTTATGTGACATCACCTCCTACTCAGGGATTCTGACCTGCCTTGCTAAAGATCCACCTTTCTATCCATGGATGAATTAACCTTGTCGAAGATCACTACTTCAATCAAGGAGAAAATGAAAAGTGTCTGGTCAAAGTCATGCCTCGACATAATGGACTGTGAGAGAAAAGCCATTCCTGAGTCAGACCAGTCAAACTTGGAAAAAGATGACTTTGGGATCGGCAGATACCTTACACTCGGCAAAGATGAGACAGCAGAAATAAGACAGCAAAGAACTTCAATCCAGAAACAAGAAAGAAGGAAGATCAAGAAAGGCGAAGATGGTTTATTCTGAGGATGCAGACATTAAGTTACAGTGACGGGCAGGGAAGATGTCTCAGCTGAAATGGGTGATGTCTGGGTACCTAAGTGCAAAATTATACTTCATTCCATCCTGAACTGTTAGCAGCAACAAGTAGGGTTTAGGAGACAAATACATCTCAACACAACACTTTCCTCAATTTAAATTTTCGTTTTCCTGACAACAGGGATATTGTAGAGAGTCTTAAGTACAGCCACAGTCCTAAAACGCACATTAGGATGCAAGGGAACAGTACGAGGTGAAGGTAACCCTTTTAATTGAAGCTTACTGTATGACACTACTAATTGAAGTACAACACTAACTGAACCCTCAGACAGCATATTATATTATAAACCCTTGTATATGGAGAGGTTTAGGAGCTCTGTGTCAGAAAAAAAAAAATTATTCGAACCACTGTTAAGGCGTAAAAAGAAATGATTTAGCTCAGAATGCTGAATCTAAAAACAACATAATGATCGCTGAAGACTTGCTTTAAGCCTGTTTCTACATCAAGATATTTATTTGTTCATGTATGGTACAGGGATGGTGCAAGCTCAGAAACAGTCTTACAGCATCTACAGAAGGTACAAGCTGAAACATACCACAGCATCTAAGTAGTTTTACAGAATGAGGGGGCTCCATATGAAAGCCCATTGGCACCCTTGTGGCAAGATTAAGGGAAGCTGATATTTTGCCATGGAATCAGTCTAATAAAGGCTCCAAAGGAATGCCATGTTAGGCAGAGCCTAAAATGCTGCCTATCAGTTTTACACAGGAGGAGTTAGAACAGTCTCGAGGCAGTTAGAACCTAGACATTGATGAGAGCCGAGCTAGCTGAACCTAGTTCTGGATTAAATCAGACAGGGACAAGCCAAACATATGGATCCATAAAGAGACATGCAGGAAGTAAGATGTGTAGTGTCCCACTAGGTAAATGTGGGCACTACACAAGGGTCAATTGGGCCACGTGGTACTCCTACTACTGAGGGACAGTGGCAGTGTATTTAACAGTCCATTTTAATGTATTTCCATATGCTTTTAGGTGTATTCTTCCCTGTGATGTGTGTAGCAGGCCTATTAGGGTGTAGTTCATCATCCTAGACACTAGAGGGAGATAGGGAGCCCCTAGTATATATATTCAGGCCCAGACAGGGAGGAGTTAGTCTGTGTAGTCAGGATTCTGTGGAGACAGAAGTGAGAGGGCACCAGCCAGAGACAAGCTGAGGGCCTCCTCCTGACATGCAGCTAGACAGCCCAGGCTTCTAGTTGCCACCAGTAGGCTAGTGAAGGATTCAGGCCTGCCTGAAGTTCTTGAACCAGAGTTAGCTCAGAAGATAGGCACCAAGAGAAGAGTTTACCTCTTGGGAGAAACCTGCAGTTCCCACAGAGCAAAGAGCAGAGCAGAAGAGTATTCCAGCCAGACAAGTAAGCTGAAGGGCAGACGAATCATTAACCTAAAGCAAGGGATATACAGTACAGACCAAAGGTTTGGACACACCTTCTCATTCAAAGAGTTTTCTTTATTTTCATGACTCTGAAAATTGTAAATTCACACTGAAGGCATCAAAACTATGAATTAACACATGTGGAATTATATACATAACAAAAAAGTGTGAAACAACTGAAAATATGTCATATTCTAGGTTCTTCAAAGTAGCCACCTTTTGCTTTGATTACTGAAAGGAAAGATACCACTAAGGACTCAGACGTCTCTAAGCCAGAGGTAAGGGCGCCTATCCCTGCCAGGCAGCCGACCATAGTGACTGCGGCTACTGTTGCGGCACCAGAGCGACTTATCTATGCCCGGCATCGTCGCTTAAAACCAGCGCCACCCAGACACCTGGAGCCACCTGCCGTACCTGCGCCCAGGTCCAGCGATTCTCTTGAGGCATTGAGGCCTCCCGCGGCATTCACCCCTAGGCCTATGGGGCCCATATCTGTAAGGGGTCCATTTATGCTTCAGTTGCCGCCTAACACTATTTTGTGGGCACAAACCTACATAGATCCTCGTGTCAGGCCCAGTTTACAAGCAGAATCAGGATGTCCCACCAGTGATGACTCTAGTGGACGGGATACATACCTGTAAGTAGGCCTGCTAGGTCATGTTGTTATATTGCTGAGGGACCCTTATTACCGTGGATTTAACCATCTCAAGACAGGAGTCCTTTGTTTTGGCCCTAGTAGCTGCTGCCAGTTACCCACGGCTCAGTGGTGGTGGTAGGCCACTGAAAATTACCAAGTGCTCTAAAGCCATGCTGTTTACAGGACCTCCTACCTGCTCCAAGTATACCAAAGCCAAGTTGTGCTGTTTGTTTATTTGCACCTTAACCCTTTTTAACCCCTTTTTTTAGGTTGATTAAGGGACATTACAGCACAATTTTTATATGCCAGGACTTGCCAGGGAAAATAATCCCTGAGATGTGGACTTCATGTGCTGTTACTTTTATGTGTGCAATATTTAACTTAAAGTGATGTGGCCAGAGATTACCCTAAATTCAAGTGGGCCTCTGAGATGCTGTTTTATTGGACCATTGTATTTTATTATGGACTATCCTGGTATCCTTGATACGCTGCACCAGGTCAGCGCCCCCTGTTCCCTTATACTATCCTGAGAGAACAGAACGACACCCCTTTTCACCGGACTTGTTCCTTTTTCCAGTGGAGCTGCCTGATATATGTGTGTATTTGCAAATGTAGATGTGTGTTCCTGCTTTGCATTATTTTTGTCTTTCAGGTGCAGTCTCCAGCTGGGCAGGGCCCCTTATGTTGCGCCGAGGACGGGCAACGTCACAGCAACGGAGTATGTAGTGTCCCACTAGGTAAATGTGGGCACTACACAAGAGTCAATTGGGCCACGTGGTACTCCTACTACTGAGGGACAGTGGCAGTGTATTTAACAGTCCATCTTAATGTATTTCCATATGCTTTTAGGTGTATTCTTCCCTGTAATGTGTGTAGCAGGCCTATTAGGGTGTAGTTAATCATCCTAGACACTAGAGAGAGATAGGGAGCCCCTAGTATATATATTTAGGCCCAGACAGGCGGGAGTTAGTCTGTGTAGTCAGGATTCTGTGGAGACAGAAGTGAGAGGGCACCAGCCAGAGACAAGCTGAGGGCCTCCTCCTGACATGCAGCTAGACAGCCCAGGCTTCTAGTTGCCACCAGTAGGCTAGTGAAGGATTCCAGCCTGCCTGAAGTTCATGAGCCAGAGTTAGCCCATAAGATAGTCACCAAGAGAAGAGTTTACCTCTTGGGAGAAACCTGCAGTTCCCACAGAGCAAAGAGCAGAGCAGAGCAGAAGAGTATTCCAGCCAGACAAGTAAGCTGAAGGGCAGAAGGATCATTAACCTAAAGCAAGGGATATATATACCTGAGGAAGTTTGTTACCAAGGATAAAGCCAGCATTAGGGGATACGGGCCTTGGGATTGAGACAGCCATGAGTTCTGAGGAATAGTGCACAGGATTTCTAAAGAAGAGTGCCGCCTGGTCTGTGAGTGTTGTTCTTACCCTCTGAGTATCTTGCAAAGAACAGTGTACCTGCCATTGTTGTGTAAGCCTGCTTATAACTGCTACTGCCAAGTGGAACTGAACTCAAACTGTATAAAGTTGAACTGTTTCCAGTAAAAGAAAGTTTGGTTCACCACAACACCGTGTTCCTCACTTATTGCTACTATAAATCGGTGTGCCACTGTTACAAGCACTGGCGTCATTAACCTTAAAGGGACCTTGCCCTAGGCACATTAAACACCTGCAACATCCAGGGCACCTTATCCACCATCAGGCCTGGTCCCTAAATACATAGAGTGCCACAGAGGACCCCTGTGTCAGCCTCTCCATCACTGCTGTATGCCTGCCCAGGGTCTCCCTACAAACTGTGAGTAACCCTCTTTTGCCCATTAACTGTGACCTCACATCGCAATACCCTGCAGGTCTGCGTACTGCAGATGGGGGTGTGAAGAGAAGTCCTGTGGAGAAATGTCTGAACAAGACCATGAGGCCTCTATTGCCATGTTTCGAGGAGATTTAAGTCTTATAGTGCCTGGACACACCTGAGGAGCAGATTGGCTATCTGCGTAGAAAAATATCCACATCCTGCAGTGGATATTTGTGGAGACATTTAATGTGAGTATCACATTCTGTCTAAAATGCCTGATTTAAGGACTGCCCTGAGATCGCATTGCCTCATATAACATTCAGTATTCCAACCCCCATTCCCCCATGCATTTTGAGAACGGTGATTAATGCTCCTAAACTTTATCCTCCAGTAAAGGACTGTTTACTCTTAACTTGGCCTCATTATTTCCTGCACTGCATGACGCCTTCAGCTGTCAGGGATTACTGCCTTGCACCTCACAATCCATCACTATCAAAGGCAGGAGAACCCCGAGATCTGGGTGTGCCCCAAAGAGAAGAAATGTGCATTTTTCCTATCACTGCACGGTCCAAGGAAGTGACAGAGTGAGTACCAGCTACAACCACCATTCTTGCTACCTCACTTCTCTCATCTCTTAGGCTTGCTGCATAAGTCCATGAATGTTTGGAATTTCTTCAATAGGAGCAGTATTGCATTTACCAGCTCTGTCCATTACACAATAGATGGAGCTGTGTGGTTCCAGTGCCTGTCAGAGACACTAGACCAGGGGTGGCCAACCTTACATACACAAAGAGCCAAAAAAAAAAAAAGGAGCCACAGGCTATACATTTACACACAGTTACCGTATTTTCCCCCTACAAGATGCACCTAGGTTTTAACAAAGAAAAATAAGATTAAAAAAATATATTTTTTCTTATTGTTCATTAGCAGAGAAATATAATAAAAAATATTTTTTTCATCAGACCTCAGATCAGACTCCTAAGGCCTCATGCACACGACCGCTGTGTGCATCTGTGGCCGTTGTGCCGTTTTCCATTTTTTTTTCACGGACCCATTGACTTTCAATGGGTCCGTGGAAAAATCGGAAAATGCACCGTTTTGCAGCCGAGACCGTGATCCGTGTGTCCTGTCCGTCAAAAAAATAGGACCTGTCCTATTTTTTTGACGGACAACGGTTCACGGACCCATTCAAGTCAATGGGTCCGTGAAAGAACACGGATGCACACAAGATTGGCATCCGTGTCTGTGATCCGTGGCCGTAGGTTACTTTCATACAGACGGATCCGAAGATCCGTCTGCATAAAAGCTTTTTCAGAGGTGAGTTTTCACTTCGTGAAAACTCAGATCTGACAGTATATTCTAACACAGAGGCGTTCCCATGGTGATGGGGACGCTTCAGGTTAGAATATACTGAAAAACTGTGTGCATGACTGCCCCCTGCTGCCTGGCAGGTGCTGCCAGGCAGCAGGGGGCAGACCCCCCCCCCCCCCTGTTTTTAACTCATTGGTGGCCAGTGCGGCCTCCCCCCCCTCCCCCATTGCTCAGATCTGGACCCCCCCATGCTCAGATCAGACCCACATTCTCATCTATAATTTAAAAAAAAATCTCTTTCCTCTCCTGATCAGGCACT
This sequence comes from Bufo gargarizans, assembly GCF_014858855.1. Taxonomy (NCBI): domain Eukaryota; kingdom Metazoa; phylum Chordata; class Amphibia; order Anura; family Bufonidae; genus Bufo; species Bufo gargarizans. Next base: position 206,039,342 of record NC_058083.1, read on the forward strand.
GGGCTCCTGCTCGGTCGGGCACCTGCTACTCTGCAGGTCTGACATGCTCTCCACTGTGACCTGATGAGCGCAATGTCAGGTCATAGTGCGTGTCTCCACGTACTACGTTCTTACACTGTGTGCATCAGGACGTAGTGGAGAGTGAGCTGGAGCAGCAAACTAGTAACAGTGATCAGGAAAAGAGATCTGAGCATGGGGTGGAGAGTGCTTCCCGGCTTCACAGCTAGAGCCTCACTTGAAGAAGCAAAGAGCCACATGTGGCTCAAGAGCCACAGGTTGGCCATCCCTGCACTAGACCTACTCTGAAACAGCTAATTGGCGGGGATTTCGGTTGGCAAACCCCCACTGATTTGATATTGATAGCCTACCATTGATAGCCTACCATGAGGATAGGCCTTCAATATTAAACTCTCAGGACATAGGGCGTACAGGTACGCCCTTATGTCCTGGTACTTAAGGACACAGGGCGTACATGTACGCCCTGTGTATTTTCGATCACTGGTGTACGGCTGGCGGTGATCGCAACCCGGTGCCTGCTCAAATCATTGAGCAGGCACCTAGGCTAAATGCGCGGGGGGGGTCCCGTGACCCCCCATGTCGGCGATTGCAGCAAACCGTAGGTCAATTCAGCCCTGCGGTTTGCTGCGCTTTCTGCAGCAGGTTAAAATTCTGGAATACCCATTTAAAGGTTTAAGGATTTTTTTGTAAATTGAATTAATAGCATATGCAACTATATAGGCATATGGTAGAAATGTATGCAGCATACAGCATTGACAGGTATGGCATTAACAGAGACTTGTGCTGTCACTAGTACATTTTGACAGATCATATGATTTACACGTAAATGGGCATAAGAACAGTATGTTTCCTTTATAAAACATGGCTTGCCACCGTTCTCTTGCTTGTATTATTAAATATAATTAAGCTGTTATTTTTATGGCATGGTTAGTGCATCACAGTGCAGGATTATTGCTCCGCCAGCACCTATTGTAGGCATCCATTTAATTAATTTAGTGCAATACACCCAGTAAATCTTGTTGTTATGATAAATGAACAAACTATTAGCATGTGTTATTAGATCTCCTCTCAATTCATCAGGAAGCAAGCACTAGGGAAGCCACTCAGCAATCAGCCTTAGAATTATTTATCTCCTTGGAGGTGGTCATCCTGACAAAACTTGGTCATTGACAGGTAATAAATTAGTTTGATTTAACCAGTTTACTATTGAAAACATAATCAGCTACTGAAACAGAGAGAATGCTCTATAAAATATGCATGCTGCTTAAACTGAGGGACTCTCATTGCATTTCCAGGATTGCGCTTCATCAGCAAGAAGCCAATTGGGCAAGTAGATTCCAGTGATAACATGTTTTCTGATACTCTATAACCAGTTCTTATGGTTGTGTAATAAATAAGGGCCCACACCAGTCATACAACAGCATTGCCCGTGTATGAAAGGATTATTCTATTATTTGCTTTAATAGCGTGCCACAGAAGATTGCTTCTTTGGGTTTTCCAGGATTTCGATATTCATTGCCTGTTCTCAGGATAGGTCATCAGCATCAGATCCAGAGGAGTTGCTAGGTTAAAACATTCGGGGCCTGGGCCCCGGATGTTTTGTTCCAGGCCCCGAATGTCCTGCCTGCCTGCTAGATACAACTGTATTGCCATCTTCAGGACGGCAATACAATTGAATCTAATGCACTGGAAGAGCTGAAGGACCTGTGATGACATCACAGGTCATGTGACAAGTAAAATAGGCTGTGTTGTGGAAAACGCAGTCTTCAGGAAGAATGAATGTTAGGGGTTGATGTTTACATGGGATTGCATGTTGGAGGTGCCTGGGGAGGCGGTGATATTATTTACTTGGGACTGTATGTTGAAGGCAGCTGGGGCAGAGGTGATGTTATTTACATGGAACTGTATTTTGAAGGAGGCTGTAGATAGAGAGAGATTTTATTTACATGGGACTGTGTATTGGAGGAAGCTGGAGAGATGGTGTGTAGTGATGGGCAAAAATCGGCCAGGACGCGGCGGGCCCCATTCACTTTAATGACAGGCAAACCTAAAAAATCTTCAGGTCATATTTGCAGGCAGCAAACACTTACTAGAAGTACACAAATAGTTCCACAACATTCATAAACCAGAGTCCAGGTCCGGGCTTCAAAAGGAGATATAGTTTAGAAAACGCCTTATTAAAGGAAAGCGCAGTTTAAATCGTATTCCACGCTGAAACTTCCCCACAGGCACACGCCACACTGCCGACCAAAACTTCACAGGACAGCGATGACCCTTCAAAAGATCAGCAACATAGTGCAGTACCCGTGAATATGTCAAAGATTAAAGGTTTTATTATACTCACAACAGCACCGCTAGAAATCAGCATATAAAATCATCTGAAATATCACTGCCCGACCCGGGTTTCGCCCAGAGGCTTCTGGACTCTGGTTTATGGATTGCATGTGATAAGGAGGTTGGATTGACTCCTATTTCCAGGACTGCTGCTTAGTTTGCGACTTTGACACATAGAACTATTTATTTCTCCTTGCTATAGTTCCACAACATTGACAGTGTTATACCAGAGGGGGATCATACCACCGCCATAACCGGATAACACAACTGTACAGTGACCAGATAACACCGCCATATCGTACCGGATAAAAGGGTATAAGAGGGCACAGTACAGGGAATGACTAGGGGCACTGCACAGGGTGTGTTAAGAGGGCACAATGCAGGGTATAAGGGGGCACAGTAAGGGGTGGGGGCACAGTCACATGACCCTGTGACATTAGAAGGTCCTTATGGTGAATGTGGTTCATACGCCACCATAATGAGAGGCAGTGAAGTGGGACAAGGGTGTGATTATGTGACTAGAGCTAAAAAATGTAAATTTCGGCAGGTACAGGCCCCAAAAATTAGGCAATAGGCATTCAGCTGATAGCAAAGAACTTTGGATTCTGTGGCTGGAGGTACATTAAGCGGTCACAGGATAAATATGTAACTGTCAGCCCGTACAGGCCCCAAAAATTAGGCATTCACCTGACATAAAAGGCATTTTATGCCGCTTTATATACATAAGGCAAGGACCATTCTTTGTTCTCTGTGGTAGTGGATATGTGTGGGCTGGCATGAGGAAATTCAATTACACATGGTCATCACAGGTGTTGAAATCCTCCGAGATCCATGCCTCATTCATTTTAAAAAATGTGAGGTAGTCCACACTGTCGTGAGCTAGGAGAGTGCGCTTATCGGTCACGATCCCCCCAGCTGCACTGAATGTCCTTTCGGACAGGACACTCGAGGAGGGGCAAGCCAAGAGTTCCATGGCAAATTGTGCCAGCTCTGGCCACAGGTCAAGCCTGTACACCCAGTAGTCAAGGGGTTTCTCGCTTCTCAGAGCGTCCACATCGGCCGTTAGCCCGATGTAGTCGGACACCTGTCAGTCTAGGCGTTCCCCGAGGCTGAATCCGGAGGGTGGCTGTCAATGGGTTGGCGGCAAGAATGATCTCATATCTGAAATGACCAACACATCTTCAAATCGCCCTCTTCTTGCAGGCGCAGTAGGATTGTTTCACTGTGGGTGGAAATTTCTCTGCCCCTGTACCTGCAACAGTAGAATGCAGCATCTCTCGCAGCAAGGCTTGGAAATTCTGCATTCTGACAGCCCTCTGTATTGCTAGTAACATGTCTGCCATTTTTTGTTTGTACTGGGGGTCTAAGTACGTTGCCACCCAGTACAGGTCCTTGCCCTTTATGCTTTTCTTATATGGGGGTCCCTCTTCAAACACTGGAGCATGAAGGTCCCTATTTGCACTAAATTGGAAGTGATGGAGCGCCCTGGCTCCTGCTCATTGCCCAGGAGAATGTCGTCCTCGGTCTCCTCCCCCCAGCCACGGACAACACCAGGCTGCTCAGTTTAAAGCCTGCTCTTCTTGCTCCTCCTCCTCCTTCCCCCAGCCACCATCCTCCTCTGACTCCTCTTCAGACTCCTGCTGACTTGTCTCTGATGGAGTAGCCCCCCCTGGGAAATCATTCAGCATTGCGATTTCCTCATCTTCCAGCTCCTGCTCCTCGACAGCTTGATCAATGACACAACGCAATGCACGCTCCAGAAAGAAGGCATAAGGTACGATGTCACTGACAGCGCCCTGGCTGCGACTGACCAGTTTGGTGATCTCATCAAAAGAAGTGTGCATGCGACGCGCATGAGCACCTACTGGCACGGTGAAAAGAAACCAAGCTCCCCAGAACCTATCCTGCCGCAGATTTCGTACAGGTAGTTGTTAACAGCATGTTTCTGCTGGAGCAGCCTATAAAGCAATCAAGCATATACAAGGTGGAGTTCCAGCACGTCAGGCTGTCACAAATCAGACATCTGACAGGCAAGTGGTGTCGCCACTGAATGTCAGCAAGGTCGAGCCATGGCCGTGTAAGATCTTCTAAAATGGCCAGAGATTTTCCTGGACTGCCGCAAGATGTCCTGGACCCTGGGGTATTTGGCAATAAATCGCTGCACGACTAAGTTCAGGATGTGTGCCATGCACGGCACCTGTGTCATTTAGCCCTGTTTCAGCTGACTCAGCAGATTGGCACCGTTGTTGCACACCACTTTACCAACTGTCAAATTGAGCGAGGTTAGCCACTGATCGGCCTGTGACCGCAGAGCGGAAAGCAGTGCAGGACCAGTGTGGCTCTTGGCTTCCAGGCACAACAGCCACAGCGCAGCATGGCAACGTCTCACCTGGAACGTCGAATAGATCCTGGGGAGCTTGGGGGGTGCAGTGGAAGAGGCTGTAGCAGTGGAAAAGGAGGAGTAAGCTGAGGGGGAGACGGAGGATGAAATAGGAGGAACATAAGAAGAGCTAGGCCTGCATGCAATTTGTGGCGGTAACACCAAATCCAAACGGGTGCCACTGGTTGCATGCTTGATGGCCATCAGAATGTTCACCCAGTGGGCAGTAAAAGTTATGTACCTTCCCTGCCTGTGTTTGCTAGACCACGTGTCTGTGGTCAGATGTATCTTGGCACTGACACAGTGTTCCAGAGATATATTAACTTGCTGCTGAATGTGGCCATATAGTTCAGGGATGCCCTTCTGGGAGAAATATTTCCTTCCGGGGACCTTCCATTACGGTGTGCCAATGGCCACAAATTTTCTAAAGGCCTCTGAGTTCACCAATTTATATGGCAGTAGTTGGCGGGCTAGCAGTTCCGACAAGCCAGCGGTCAGCAGTTGGGCAAGAGGATTATCTGGCTTCATCATTTTTTTACGCTGGAACATTTGGGCCACGGAAGCCTGCCTTGTGCCAGATGAATGCGACGACAGCATGGTGGAAGGTGGAGTGGAGGACAAATGGGAGGAGAGAGGAGAAGGAGCTGCGCCCGCCTGATCCGTGGCAGGGGTCCGGCAGCCACTGATAGCCGAACCCCTGCTGTATTCGCCGGCATCAGCGCATTAACCCTTAATGTGGCACGTGTAGTGTCCTTGCGGGGATCTGAGCAGCTATCGGGTCCCCGTGCTGCTGTGACGGGGACCCGATGGCAGAGAAGGCAGCCCGATGCCTTCCTTAGGCATTGTGGCTGCCTTCCATGACAGCCTGTGAGATCCAGCCCCCTGTATCTCACAGGCAAGCAGGCTGAAGTGTATTACATTCAGTAATACACTTACATCCAATGCTTTACAATACAGAAGTATTGTAAAGCATTGTAAAGGGGATCAGACCCCCAAAAGTTGAAGTCGCAGAGTGGTCCAAAAAAATTAAGTAAAAAAAGAAGTAGAAAGAATAAAGTTTTGCAAAAAAATTAAGTTTCAAGTTTTAAAAAAACATCATCCTTTTCCCAAAATAAAGTAAAAAATAATTGTAAAAAATAGGTAAAAAAAGAAAAGTAGACATATTAGGTATCACCGTGTCCGTATCGACCGGCTCTATAAAAATATCACATGACCTAACCCCTTAGGTGAACACCATCAAAAAAATTAAATAAAAACTGTGCTAAAAAAACTATTATTTTGTCACCTTACATCACTAAAAGTGCAACACCAAACGATCAAAAAGGCGTATGGCCCCCAAAATCATACCATTCTAACCGTCACCTCATCCCACAAAAAATGAGCTCCTACCTAAGACAATCACTCCAAAAGAAAACAAAAAAAATATATATAGCTCTCAGATTATGGAGACACTAAAACATGATTTTTTTGGGTTTCAGAAATTCTTTTATTGTGTTAAATGTAAAAAATAAATAAAAAAAGTAGACATTTTAGGTATCGCTGCATCCATAACAACCATAACATACCACATGACCTAACCCCTCAGGTGAACACAGTGAAAAAGATAAAATAAATACGGTGTCAAGAAAGCCTTTTTTTGTCACCTTGATCACAAAAAGTGTAATACCAAGCGATCAAAAAGTCATCTGCACCCCAAAATAGTGCAAATCAAACCGTCATCTCATTCCTCAAAAATTATGCCCTATCTGAGACAATCACCAAAAAAAATAAAAAAAATATGGCTCTCAGACTATGGAGACACTAAAACATGATTTTTTTTTGTTTCAAAAATGATATTGTTATGTAAAACTTAAATAAATAAAAAAAGTGTACATATACGGTATTGTCATGTCCGTAACGACCTGCTCTATAAAAATACCACATGACCTAACCCTTCAGGTGAACACCATCATTTTTTTTTTAAGCTGCAAAAAAAAAAGTGCAACACCAAGCGATCAAAAAGGCGTATTTCCCCCAAAATAGTACCAATCTAACCATCACCTCATCTCGCTAAAAAAAAGCCCCTACCTAAGGCAATCACACAAAAAATATAAAAATTATGGCTTTCAGAATATAGAAACATTTAAAACATTAATTTTTTGTTTCAAAAATACTTTTATTGTGGAAAACTTAAATAAATAAAAAAGTATACATATTAGGTATCGCCGCGTCCACAAGAACCTCCTGTATAAAAATATAACATGAACTAACCCCTCAGTTGAACAGTGTAAAAAAATAAATAAATAACAATTGTTTAAAAAAAGCAATTTTTGTCACCTTACATCACAAATAGTGTAAATACCAAGCATTCAAAAAGTCATACACACACCAAAATTGCACTACTCAGTCATCTCGTCCTGCAAAAAATGAGACCCTACCTAATCAGTAATCATTATTTTGTGGAAGCAGGTATATCGCAAGTCTCAATCAATATTTTGTGGAAGCAGGTATATCAATCCCCTTAATCAGTATTTTGTGGAAGCAGGTATATCGCAGGCCTCACTCAGTATTTTATAGAAGCAGGTATATCAATTCCATTAATCAGTATTTTGTGGAAGCAGGTAAATCGCAGGCCTCAATCAAGATTTTGTGAAAGCAGGTATATCAAACCCCTTAAACAGTACTTTGTGGAATCAGTTAACTCGCAGGTCTCAATCAATATTTTGTGGAAGCAGGAATATCAATCCCTTCAGTATTTTGTGGAAGCAGGTATATCGCATCCCTCAATCAATATTTTGTGGAAGCAGGTATATCAATCTTTTTAATCAATATTTTGTGGAAGCAGGTATATCAAACCCCTTAATCAGTATTTTGTGGAAGCAGGTATCTTGCAGACCTCAATCAATATTTTGTGGAAGCAGGTATATCATTCCCTTTAATCAGTATTTTGTAGAAGCAGGTATCTCGCAAGTCTCAATCAGTATTTTGTGGAAGCAGTTATATCAATTCCCTTAATCAGTATTTTGTGGAAGCAGATATCTTGCAGGCCTCAATCAATACTTGGCGGAATCAGGTATATCAATCCCCTTAATCAGTATTTTGTAGAAGCAGGTATATCGCATCCCTCAATCAATATTTTGTGGAAGCAGGTATATCAATCCTTTTAATCAGTATTTTGTGGAAGCAGGTATATTGCAGGCCTCAATCAATATTTTGTATAAATGGGTTTATCAAACCCCTTAATCAGTATTTTGTGGAAGCAGGTATATCGCAGGCCTCAATCAATATTTGGTGGAAGATGGTATATCAAACCCCTTAATCAGTATTTTGTGGAAGCAGGTATATCACGGGCTTCAATCAATATTAGGTGGAAGCAGGTATATCGAGCCCCTTAATCAGTATTTTGTGGAAGCAGGTATATCACAGGCCTCAATCAATATTTGATGGAAGCAGGTATATCAAACCACTTAAACAGTACTTTGTGGAAGCAGGTAACTCGCAGGTCTCAATCAATATTTTGTGGAAGCAGGTATATCGCAGGCCTCACTCAGTATTTTATGGAAGCAGGTATATTGCAGGCCTCAATCAATATTTTGTGGAAGCAGGTATATCAAACCCCTTAATCAGTATTTTGTGGAAGCGGGTATCTCACAGACCTCAATCAATATTTTGTGGAAGCAGGTATATCATTCCCTTTAATCAGTATTTTGTGGAAGCAGGTATCTCGCAAGTCTCAATCAGTATTTTGTGGAAGCAGTTATATAAATTCCCCTAATCAGTATTTTGTGGAAGCAGGAATCTCGCAGGCCTCAATCAATACTTGGCGGAAGCAGGTATATTAATCCCTTTAATCAGTATTTTGTGGAAGCAGGTATATTGCAGTCCTCAATCACTGTTTGGTTGAAGCAGGTATATCAATTCCTTTAATAAGTATTTTGTGGAAGCAGGTATATCGCAGGCCTCAATCAATATTTTGTGTAAACGGGTTTATCAAACCCCTTAATCAGTATTTTGTGGAAGCAGGTATATTGCAGGCCTCAATCAATATTTGGTGGAAGCAGGCATATCAATCCCCTTAATCAGTATTTGTGGAAGCAGGTATATCGCAGGCCTCAATCAATATTTGTTGGAAGATGGTATATCAAACCCCTTAATCAGTATTTTGTGGAAGCAGGTATATCGCACCCATCAATCAATATTTGGTGGAAGCAGGTATATCTAACCCTTTAATCAGTATTTTGTGGAAGCAGGTATATCAAAGGCCTCAATCAATATTTGAAACAAAGTAATGCAAACCAGCGGCTCAACCTACAGACCGAACGGATGTGGGTGCTCACCTCTCGGTCCACCCAGACCGCACGGTAGACAAAATTAGAAAATAGAGATAGAGGGGCACTCCATATAAGGGAACAGGAAACGGTAGTAAAGATTAATATTTAAGCTAATATAAACATAGCATCAGACAAAATAAAAGACATCCATATAAAATAACATTAAAAAGAGAAAATGTCTACAAAATCTATATATAAACACAAGTCCAAGGATTGTATTAAATATTGTGTTTTTTAACTGAGAAAGGACATGGAAGATATATTAGACGCATGTGATCACATATGCGTCTTTTGTGTGTTCATATGATTTTATGACATTCATATTATTATATTTCTGAATATGTCTATACTATCTTTGATGGGAGTTTTATATGATCATATCCACGATATGGCGTGAGAGATTGATGATTGGGACTCCATACCGGGCTTTTAGGATGTCCCAATTAGAACAGCCCTACCCACGGCTGGTCTCCTGGGAGGATATAAAATGCTGCCAAATGCTCACTGTCTCTACCACTGAGGAAGGGGTGTATTCCCTGAAACGCGTTTGGGCTTGTTAGGACAGTGAGCGACTTCCCCCCAAGTTACTACAAGTGACCGAGAAGAAACATCGTCGGTCAGGGTGATCTGCACAGCGAATCTCCTATTGAGGTGGTGCTTACAAGGAAAAACAAGTACGTCAACCTTTGCCTCAGCCGGGGAGTCACGTGAGACGTCACGTTCAGACTCCATACCACGTGGGACGCCGTGTTGAGGTGCGATCGGCTGTCTTCGACTCACCTCATCGAATCCAGGCAGAGGGTAAGAGACGTTCTGATACATTTTGTTACAAATACTTGAAAAGAGACTCTCCTTTGGATTGGAAACAATCTTGCCCTCCTACACTGAAGGTTGTAGTTGAAGAGTGTGCTATACCTGCTATCTGACGCTGCAGACACTGCCATTTGGAGCCATATTTAGGTGGATTTGCACCTGCTGGGACTGATTCTATTGTGGGGAGTGTTCACACTTATGAACTCTTGAATCTCTACCACCATCCAGAAATTTTCAGGACCCTGATCCTTGGACTTGTGTTTATATATAGATTTTGTAGACATTTTCTCTTTTTAATGTTATTTTATATGGATGTCTTTTATTTTGTCTGATGCTATGTTTATATTAGCTTAAATATTAATCTTTACTACCGTTTCCTGTTCCCTTATATGGAGTGCCCCTCTATCTCTATTCTCAATCAATATTTGATGGAAGCCGGTATATCAAACCCCTTAATCAGTATTTTGTGAAAGCAGGTATCTCACACCCTCAATTATGTTTTTTTGCCACAACAGTTATATCACACCACCCTGTTTATTTGGGGCAACAGGTATATCGCAGCCCTCAATTAGTATTTTGTGGAAGAAGGTATATCACACCCCTCCATCATTTTTTTTTTAGTTAACAGGTACAAACCGGATTCCAAAAAAGTTGGGACACTAAACAAATTGTGAATAAAAACTGAATGCAGCGATGTAGAGATGGCAAAGGTCAATATTTTATTTGTAATAGAACATAGATGACAGATCAAACGTTTAATCCGAGTAAATGTATCATTTTAAAGGAAAAATATGTTGATTCAAATTTTCATAGTGTCAACAAATCCCCAAAAAGTTGGGACAAGTAGCATTAAGAGGCTGGAAAAAGTAAATTTGAGCATAACGAAGAGCTGGAAGACAAATTAACACTAATTGGGTCAATTGGCAACATGATTGGGTATAAAAAGAGCTTCTCAGAGTGGCAGTGTCTCTCAGAAGCCAAGATGGGTAGAGGATCACCAATTCCCACAATGTTGCGCAGAAAGATAGTGGAGCAATATCAGAAAGGTGTTACCCAGCGAAAAATTCCAAAGACTTTGCATCTATCATCATCAACTGTGCATAACATCATCCAAAGATTCAGAGAATTTGGAACAATCTCTGTGCGTAAGGGTCAAGGCCATACAACCATACTGGATGCCCGTGATCTCCTGGCCCTTAAACGACACTGCACCACAAACAGGAATGCTACTGTAAAGGAAATCACAGAATGGGCTCAGGAATACTTCCAGAAACCATTATCAGTGAACACAATCCACCGTGCCATCCGCCATTGCCAGCTGAAACTCTACAGTGCAAAGAAGAAGCCATTTCGAAGCAAGATCCACAAGCTCAGGCGTTTTCACTGGGCCAGGGATCATTTAAAATGGAGTGTGGCAAAATGGAAGACTGTTCTGTGGTCAGACGAGTCACGATTCTAAGTTCTTTTTGGAAATCTGGGACGCCATGTCATCCGGACCAAAGAGGACAAGGACAACCCAAGTTGTTATCAATGCTCAGTTCAGAAACCTGCATCTCTGATGGTATGGGGTTGCATGAGTGCGTGTGGCATGGGCAGCTTGCATGTCTGGAAAGGCACCATCAATGCAGAAAAATATATTCAGGTTCTAGAACAACATATGCTCCCATCCAGACGTCATCTCTTTCAGGGAAGACCCTGCATTTTTCAACAAGATAATGCCAGACCACATTCTGCATCAATCACAACATCATGGCTGCGTAGGAGAAGGATCCGGGTACTGAAATGGCCAGTCTGCAGTCCTGATCTTTCACCTATAGAGAACATTTGGCGCATCATAATGAGGAAGGTGCAACAAAGAAGGCCCAAGACGATTGAACAGTTAGAGGCCTGTATTAGACAACAATGGGAGAGCATTCCTATTTCTAAACTTGAGAAACTTGTCTCCTTGGTCCCCAGACGTCTGTTGAGTGTTGTAAGAAGAAGGGGAGATGGCACACAGTGGTGAAAATGGCCTTGTCCCAACTTTTTGGGGATTTGTTGACACCATGAAATTCTGATTCAACATATTTTTCCCTTAAAATGGTACATTTTCTCAGTTTAAACTTGTGTTCTGTGATTTATGTTCTATTCTGAATAAAATATTAGAAGTTGGCACCTCCACATCATTGCATTCAGTTTTTATTCACAATTTGTATAGTGTCCCAACTTTTTTGGAATCCGGTTTGTATATCACACCCATTGCAATTAGTTGTTCCAATAGCGTTTGTCCCTCTGTATAGCTGCGGTATCGCAGCAGAACCGCACACAACTGCTGCACAATACAAATGCACTATAATATACTTTCTATGTTAGAAAGTATATTATAAGTATATCACACCTATCGATAGCACACTTATACCAATCTTTAAAAGGTCTTTTGTGGTCCTATTAGCTATCATTTGGGGTCCCTAACAGCCTGTCCCTGCTGCACAAAGCAACCTCTCTCTACACTGGCAAAACACAGAATGTAAAATGGCTGCAAGATCGGGTTCTGTGATAGGATGGGGGTGTATCCATGTGCTAAAACAATTGAAAATAACAAACAAAGAAATCCCTCAGGGGGTTGCTACACCACTATTTAACATAACATTGGAATTTAATGGTCACTGGGACCTCTGAATCAAGAGATGTTGCACAACAAGGTCATTTAAAACACTATGAAGATTAAAGTATAAGAAGTATAAGAAGTGTACATGGAGACTTGGCAATCGACCCCGATTCTGTGACTCCTGAAGTTTTAGATATGTTCCCAAGAAATACACTGGTTTTAAAGTATTGAAATATAATCGAGTTTTATTATTACTAGTCAGAGGAGCTGCAAAAATACGCCATGTGCTGAAAAATCTCATTTGGCTGTCCTGTCCCACCTGATGGATGTGTCATGGGTCAAAGTTTGGCGCAATGCAAAGAATATGGAGCCGGTGGACATCACCATATGTTCGCATGTTCGGCGAATTGCGAGCGCTCAAAGTTTGCTGCAAAACGACAGCCGGGCAAGCCGCAAGGCCATCTCTAGTCCTGACTACCAGAGTGAGTCCCTACATGTGCTACATAGAAACATAGAAACATAGAATGTGTCGGCAGATAAGAACCATTTGGCCCATCTAGTCTGCCCAATATATCTGAATCCTATGAATAGTCCCTGGCCCTATCTTATATGAAGGATAGCCATATGCCTATCCCATGCATGCTTAAACTCCTTCACTGTATTTGCAGCTACCACTTCTGCAGGAAGGCTATTCCATGCATCCACTACTCTCTCAGTAAAGTAATACTTCCTGATATTACTTTTAAACCTTTGCCCCTCTAATTTAAAACTATGTCCTCTTGTAGCAGTTTTTCTTCTTTTAAATATTTTCTCCTCTTTTACCTTGTTGATTCCCTTTATGTATTTAAAAGTTTCTATCATATCCCCTCTGTCTCTTCTTTCTTCCAAGCTATACATATTAAGGTCCTTTAACCTTTCCTGGTAAGTTTTATCCTGCAATCCATGTACTAGTTTAGTAGCTCTTCTCTGAACTCTCTCTAGAGTATCTATATCCTTCTGGAGATATGGCCTCCAGTACTGCGCACAATACTCCAAGTGAGGTCTCACCAGTGATCTGTACAGCGGCATAAGCACTTCACTCTTTCTACTGCTTATACCTCTCCCTATACATCCAAGCATTCTGCTGGCATTTCGTGCTGCTCTATTACATTGTCTTCCCACCTTTAAGTCTTCTGAAATAATTACTCCTAAATCCCTTTCCTCAGATACTGAGGTCAGGACTGTGTCAAATATTCTATATTCTGCCCTTGGGTTTTTACGCCCCAGGTGCATTATCTTGCACTCTGCTATGCACTTTAAAAGTCAGAGATTATTTTATTTCCAGTGAAAATGGTTAGAAATGTTGTTAGTAATAGGAACTATTATTATGCAGTGGATATGGCATTTCAAATGAAGTATTAAGGGACTATTTTATTTACAAGGGTGGAAGGAGTTAACAAGGGTTGAATGCAATGTCCTTCATGGAAATGTAGGTGCTTGATGGCTACATGGGACAAGCTGCTGCTCACCCAAAGAAAGTGAAGAGAACAGAGCTGCAGATGGGGTGAGTAAAGAAGATAAAAAAAGATGAAAAATGCAATCAGTGACCACTGTTCTTTTTTTTTTGCATTCATTTAGTTAAAAGATAATACACTACTCACAAAAAGTTTGGGATATTTGGCTAGTGGGTAAAATTTCAGGATGAACCTAAAATGCATTCTTACCTTTACTGAACTTAATGTGTCCTTCTCTAAACTTTTTAATGCACGTGTCCAACTCTTCAATGTTTCAGTACTATTTGCACAACTGGCTGTTCTCTAACAAGGAGCTTAACTGCACAATTTACATCAGGTGTTTTATCCATGAATCACCCAATACATTTATCTGGTTCAATTAGAATTGATATTGAAACAGTCCTCCTAATCATGCTGTTCACATTTTGACATAATCAGACCAAGGCAACACCTAACAATTGATCAACAGTACCTTGCCATTGTGAGGTTTCAAGAAGGATGTTCTCAAACAGAACTTGCCACTGAACATCAGAAGGTTGCAACAGAGATACACAGAGACTGGAAGAGTCACAGAAAGCCATAGAAGTGGACGTCCTTTGGCCACATCCCACACTGATGACTGCCTCATTGTGAACAATGCCCTCTATAACTGGATGATAACTGCTACACAACTCCAGGCGCATTTAAGGGAGGTGAAAGGCACCCAAGTGTCACGTCAGACCATTCTAAACCATTTACATCAGCGTCATCTGTGTGCTAAATGATCTGACCACACCAACATGCACAGGCGTCATCGTCTTGCATGGGCCAGGGAGCATCTATGCTAGACTAATGGGCCTCAGTGCTGTTAACTGATGAAAGTCGATTTACACTGAGCAGAAATGATAGTAACATAGTACATAAGGCCGAAAAAAGACAATTGTCCATGCAGTTAGGCCTGTCATCCTGCAAGTTGATCCAGAGGAAGGCAAAAACCGTGAGATAGAAGCCAATTTTCTCCACTTTAGGGGAATAAAAAATTCCTTCCCGACTCCAATCAGACAATCAGACTAACTCCCTTGGTCACCGACCCCTTTCTAGTAGCTATAGCCTGTAATATTATTTCGCTCCAGAAATACATCCAGGCCCCTCTTGAATTCCTTTATTGTACTCACCATCACCATCTCCTCAGGCAGAAAGTTCCATAGTCTCACTGCTCTTACCGTAAAGAATCCTCTTGTATACAAACCTTCTTTCCTTCAGACGCAGAGGATGTCCCCTCGTCACAGTCCTAGGGATAAATAGATGATGGGATAGATCTCTGTACTGACCCCTGATATATTTATACATATTAATTAGATCTCCCCCCAGTCGTCTTTTTTCTAAAGTGAATAACCCAAATTTTGATAATCTTTCAGGGTACTGTAGTTGCCCCATTCCAATTATTACTTTAGTTGCCCTCCTCTGAACCCTCTCCAGCTCTGCTATGTCTGCCTTGTTTACAGGAGCCCAGAACTGTACAGAGTACTCCATGTGTGGTCTGACTAGCGATTTGTAAAGTGGTAGGACTATGTTCTTATCACGGGCATCTATGCCCCTTTTGATGCATCCATTATCTTATTGGCCTTGGCAGCAGCTGCCTGACACTGGTTTTTGCAGCTGTTTATTAAAATTCCTAGATCCTTTTCCATGTCAGTGTTACCGAGTCTTTTACCATTTAGTATGTACGGGTGACTTGCATTATTCCTTCCCATGTGCATAACTTTACATTTGTCAATGTTAAACCTCATCTACCACTTATCTGCCCAGGCCTCCAATCTATCCAGATCCCTCTGTAGTAGTACACTGTCGTCTTCAGTGTTAATTACTTTACACAGTTTAGTGTCATCTGCGAAAATTGATACTTTACTATGCAAGCCTTCTACAAGATCATGAATAAATATATTGACGAGAATAGGGCCCAATACTGACCCCTGAGGTACCCCACTAGTGACAGTGACCCAATCTGAGTGTGTACCGTTAATAACCACCCTCTGTCTTCTATCATTGAGCCAGTTGCTTACCCACATACAGACGTTTTCTCCCAGTCCAAGCATTCTCATTTTATATACTAACCTTTTATGTGGTAAAAGTGTAAACTGTCACTTTTTTTTTCACTAGTATTGACGGTTAGGTTTTAGGATAGTTTAGACCCCTTTGTTAGGTAGTTAGCATTGGTTAGCGCCCAGCCCACCGCAGTCACTGATTGGCTGATTAGCATTGGTACTTTTATAGTATCTGTAAGTGATCAGAACTGATCACAGTCAGATCTATAATAGTATTAGTGTCAACTTAGCTCGCCCTCCACCCAAAACGCAGTGTTTGCCCGATCAGGCCTGATCAGTCGCCCACGTGCGTTCACCCATGCCCGCCCCGCCGCAGTGACAAAAACAAAAATATTTTTTGATCACTGCACAATCACTTTACAAGCGCTGCGTCGATAAAAAAAAAAATCAGTTTTGATATTCTTTATCAATCGCAGCGGCTTCCGATACTTCACTAGCCTCCCATTTGTAAGACAGGCTTGCTTTTTTTCTTGGGTAGTCTCAGGGAATACTCCCTAAATTTAGTTGACCAAATGGCAAATAAGGGGTATTCTTCTGAAGAGGCCTACAGGCTTCTGACCCAGTTGGATGAGGAATGGGAACCCTCATCTGACGAATCCAGCGGGTCAGAATACGAACCTGTAGAAAGCAGTGGCAGTCTGACCCAAAGTTCGGATGATGAGGTTGAGGTCCCTGATACCACCAGGCGTTCCCAGCCCCTTGTTGATAGACCACAGGTTGCGCAGGATCTGCTTCAAGGGCAGCAGAGTGGGGCTGGTGCTGTCGGATTACGTACCAGCCTAGTACCAGCACTGCCGTACAAAACATGGTGAAGTGGCGAGCACCAGAAGGGCAGTTGAAGCTGGTACAGTGGCACGTGCAGTAGTTCCGCCGTCGCAGCCACCGCACAGGCAGGCCCATAGAGCCCCTAGAGTCCCTGAGGTGCTGGCAAACCCTGATTGGCAGCCCCCAACTTCAGCCGCACCAGTAGTTCCCCCTTTCACCACCCAGTCTGGAGTTCGGGTTGAGTCAGCTCAGATCGGATCGGCACTGGGGTTTTTTGAGCTGTTCTTGACTGCGGAGCTCTCGGACAGTCGTGGCAGAAACAAATCGGTATGCCACTCAATTTATAGACGCCAACCCGGGAAGCTTTTATGCCCAGTCTTTCCGGTGGAAACCTGTCCAAGTTTTCGAAATTAAAACTTTTCTGGGCCTTCTCCTCAACATGGGCCTAACAAAAAAGCATGAATTGCGGTCATATTGGTCCACAAACCCAATTCATCACATGCCCATGTTCTCTGCTGCCATGTCCAGGACACGATTTGAGACCGTCCTGCGTTTCCTGCACTTTAGTGACAACAGCACCTCTCGCCCCAGAGGCCACCCAGCTTTTGACCGGCGCCACAAAATTCGTCCCCTCAAAGAGCACTTTAACACCAAATTTGCAGATTTATATACCCCTGAGCAAAACATCTCCATAGACGAGTCCCTTATAGATTTTACCGGGCGCCTTGGCTTCAAACAATACATCCCAAGCAAGCGCGCCCGGTATGGGGTCAAATTGTATAAGCTCTGTGAAAGGGCCACAGGCTATACGCACAAATTTTGTGTCTATGAGGGTAAAGATCAGACCCTGGAGCCGGTCGGTTGCCCTGACTACCTGGGGAGCAGTGGGAAGACAGTCTGGGACTTGGTGTCACCCTTATTTGGCAAGGGGTACCATATTTATGTGGACAATTTTTACACAAGTGTGCCCCTCTTCAGGCATTTGTTTTTAGAACAGATTGGCTGCTATGGCACTGCGCGACCTATTCGCGCGGGCTTCCCCCAACGGCTCGTTACCACCCGTCTTGCAAGGGGGGAGAGGGCTGCCTTGTGTAACGAAGAACTGCTCGTGGTGAAGTGGAGAGACAAGCGTGACGTTTACATGCTCTCCTCCATTCACTCAGACACGACAATACAAATTGAACGAGCAACCAGTGTCATTGAAAAGCCCCTCTGTGTCCACGACTAAAATTCGCTCATGGGAGGGGTGGACTTCAATGACCAGATGTTGGCTCCCTATTAACTTTCCCGCAGAACCAGACACTGGTATAAGAAGGTGTCTGAATATTTAATTCAATTGGCTATGTACAACAGTTTTGTTCTCTACAGTAAGGCTGGGAGAACAGGATCCTTCCTCAAATTTCAGGAGGAGATCATCGAGAACCTCCTGTATCCAGGAGGTTCCGTGGCCCCATCCACCAGTGTAGTAAGCCGTCTACACGAGCAACATTTCCCCAATGTCGTTTCTGGTACCTCAACCCAAGCGCCACCCCGAAAAAGATGTTGTGTCTGTAGCAGGAGTGGAATAAGGCGTGACACCCGCTATTTCTGTCCTGACTGCCCTGACCACCCTGCCCTATGCTTAGGGGAGTGTTTCCGGAAGTACCACACACAGGTACACTATTAGCATAGGGATTTCATCTCACAGGACAGGCACACAGGGCTCTTAGGGCCCTTTCACACAGAGCTGCTGCAAACCTCTCCTTTCACCTGGGACAAAGTGCATAATGTACTTCGCCACATCTCTGGGCGATTTGCGCTTTGCACATTGTCTCATGGGGAAGGAGAGGTTTGTCCTATAAAAAGGTAAAAAAAGCAAAACAAAAAAAAAATCACCGGTAAGCAAAAAAATTAATGTTCTGTTCCAAAAAGTTTATAAAAGTTAATGTTCTGTTCAAATGTTATTATTGCGTTGCGGCCTGTTTTTTTTACCTTCTAGGTGGACCAACCAATGAACCAGCTGCAGCACTCATTAGTGCCATATTCGATTTTGCGATATTTCGCGAATATTCAAAACCCACCTCTTCAGACAAGCCTACAACCAGTGACCCTGCTGCCTCTATACCGCCATGACCAACTTAACCCGCACCTACTGTGTCCTTCTCCCATACCATGTAGATTGCAAGCCCTCACAGGCAGGGCCCTCTCTCCTTCTGTACCAGTTTGTAACTCATCTTGTTTATGATTAGTGCAATTGTCTGTATTATGTATGTGCACCCCTTATCATATGTACAGCTCTATGGAATGAATGGCGCTTTAATAATAAATAATAATAATATAGCAGTGCTAAGTTGAAATCGCAATTTGATTATTATAATTTGAATTGATCGGATTGCGATTACAACTTAGCACTGCTATATTCCATATTAGGCTAGAATTAACGAATATGGAATATAGCAGTGTTAAGTTGAAATCGCAATTCGATTATTATAACTTGAATGAATCGAATTGCGATTTCAAAGTAATTCTCAAATCCAACAGTACATTCTAGTATATGGAGACGTTCCCATGGTGATGGGGACGCTCCATGAGCACGGAAGTCGGCAGAAGCGGCAACGGGCACTGACTGGAGCAGCCAGGAATCCAAAGGACAGGTAAGAACTACTTTAGGGACGTTGGAAAAAAAAATATATAACAATTTAAAAAAATATATACTAAATATTCGCAAAATCTCAAAGTTGCGATATTCCAGAAAAAAATCTGCAATTCGAATATTCTCGCTCAACACTAGCACTGATGCGCTGCTGTCAGATTACGCAAAAGTCGGTGTATGCGGCGCTGCAAGATGAAATTTCTCCTCTGCAGTAAAAAAGATATGTTTGCCGAGGCTTATGAGCTGAGGGGTGGTGTTCATATGCTTTGGCAAACACTTTGTATATTGAAAAAAAAAATAAACCTGCCAATGATTTATTCATCCACATCGATTGATGTGAATGGAGAAATCGGGTTTGCCAGGGCATACTGTCACGGAAGGTGTACAGGAAACAAGGAAACACAAAATGAATAAACGACTGACTGGATCCAAAACTAAGGAACAAAAAGGGAGACCCCTGCATCAGACCTGGCACTCTCCCTGACTGCTCAGCCTATGCGAAAATCCCAATGGTAAATGATCGCATATCCTCGTACCTCGACTGTATAACATTTGAACACCCTATAATAGTGAGGGGACACGACCACCGGCTCCCTACACTAGATACGGAGGGAGTCAGGGTCACCTGGGATCCAGCAAACAGAAAAACACAAATGAATGCACAACACTTATCTTGTAGAAGACTGGGAATTAGGATCAGCATGCACACACTCCAGGAAGTAATATAAACCGCAAACTGATGCACTATGGGGAGGAATTTAAAGGGATGCAATCAGTACAACTACATGACAGCTGAGAGAGGCTAACAAGATGAGGAACTGAAAGCAAAACAAAGGAAGCTCAAGGAGGAGGTTCTGAAAGGCATCTGTCAGAGCTTCTCAGATGTCTGGTGGTGACACATACGAGCTGAGTGGGTATGGATGTTGGGTGGAGCTCCTATGTCCTGGCAGACGCCTTTCCCCTCGATGCGAATGAAGAAATCTGTGCCGTTCATTTTTTCTTTCAGCCAAGAGGCTGAACGAAAAAAAAAAATCTCATTACCCGTATGCTCAATATAAGGAGAATAGCAGAAACTCCTAATGCTGGCCATACATGTAATGATTGCGGAGACCCTCAAATGCCAGGGCAGTAGAAACACCCCACAAATGACCCCATTTTGGAAAGAAGACACCCTAAGGTATTCGCTGATGGGCATAGTGAGTTCATAGAAGTTTTAATTTTTTTTCACAAGTTACCGGAAAATGATGTTTTCTTTTTCTTTTTATTTTTTTTCTTACAAAGTCTCATATTCCACTAACTTGTGACAAAAAATCAAAACTTGCATGAACTCACTATGCCCATCACGAAATAACTTGGGGTGTCTTTTTTCCAAAATGGGGTCACATGTGGGGTATTTATACTGCCCTGGCATTTTAGGGGCCCTAAAGCGTGAGAAGAAGTCTGGAATCCAAATGTCTAAAAATGTCCTCCTAAAAGGAATTTGTGCCCCTTTGCGCACCTAGGCTGCAAAAAAAGTGTCACACATGTGGTATCGCCGTACTCAGAAGAAGTTGGGCAATGTGTCTTGGGGTGTCATTTTACATATACCCATGCTGGGTGAGAGAAATATCTCTCTAAAATGACAACTTTGTATAAAAAAATGGGAAAAATTGACTTTTAGAGATATTTATCTCACCCAGCATGGGTATATGTAAAAATACACCCCAAAACACATTGCCCTATTTTTTTCTGAGTACGGCAATACCACATGTGTGACACTTTTTTGCAGCCTAGGTGGGCAAAGGGGCACAAATTCTGAAGAGCACCTTTAGGATTTCACAGGGCATTTTTTACACATTTGAATTTCAAACTACTTCTCACGCATTAGGGCCCCTAAAATGCCAAGGCAGTATAACTACCCCACAAGTGACCTCATTTTGGAAAGAAGACACCCCAAGGTATTTCGTTATGGGCATAGTGAGTTCATGGAAGTTTTTATTTTTTGTCACAAGTTAGTGGAATATGAGACTTTGTAAGAAAATAAAATATCATCCTTTTCCACTAACTTGTGACAAAAAATAAAAACTTCCATGAACTCACTATGCCCATCAGCAAAAACCTTTGGGTGTCTACTTTCTGAAATGGGGTCATTTATGGGATGTTTCTACTGTCTGGGCATTGTAGAACCTCAGGAAACATGACAGGTGCTCAGAAAGTAATCCCTGTATAGTGTCCCCAGAAATAATAGAATTGCCCCTACAGTGCCTCCCCAATAGCAACACCCCTATATAGTAATTTCCACCACACTGCCCCCACATAGTAATCCCCCATAGTAATTTGCCCCCACACAGTAATTTCCCCCAAACTGCCCCATATAGTAGTTTGCCCCCATATAGTAGTTTGCCCCCACACAGTAATTTGCCCCACACTGCCCCCACATAGTAATTTCCACACACTGCCCCACATAGTAATTTGCCCCCACATAGTAATTTGCCCCCACATAGCAATTTTCCCACACTGCCCCCACATAGTAAATTTGCCCCACATAGCAATTTGCACCCACATAGCAATTTTCCCACATAGCAATTACCCCACACTGTCCCCACATAGAAATTACCCCACACTGTCCCCACATGGCAATTTCCCCCACACTGCCCCCACACAATAGTTTTCCCCACACTGCCCCCACATAGTAATTTTCCCCCACACTACCCCATATAGTAATTTGTCCCCACATAGCAATTTCCCCACACTGTCCCCACATAGCAATTACCCCCACACAATAGTTTCTCCCACACTGCCCCCATATAGAAATTTGCCCCCACATAGTAGTCCCTCCCATAATAATTTGCCCCCACATAGTAATTTGCCCCCACATAGCAATTTGCCCCCACACTGCCCCATCTAGTAATTTGCCCCCACATAGTATTCCCTCCCATAATAATTTGGCCCCATACAGACACCACATTCCCCCCCATGTACTCGATTTATCTTCCCTAATATGTCCTCCTGTGTGTGTCGCCCCCCCCCCCCAAAGTAGGCACATGAAATAAAAAAATAAAAAATTAACAAAAAATGAAAAGATAAATACTCACCTAGGGCCAGGCGCTTGCTCGCAGAGGAAGGCAGGATGAGTCAGGCACGTCACAGTGCTACGTCCTGGCACAGGCGCGCGATGACGTCATCACGCACGGCTGTGCAAGGATTTCATCACCGCATAGGCCTCAGGCCTACAAGGCCTGAAGCCTATGGCGGTGATCGGCGACGGGACAGGGAGCTGTGCCCCGCCGCAGTATGTGGGCGTTCAGGTCAGCATTGGGCCCCCCAGCGGTGCTGGGCCCTGGGCTGCCGACCCGGACGTCCTTATTGTAATCCGCCACTGATACCACACTCAACATGGACAGGTGTACTGCTGGAAAAAAGCAACCATGGATTTCTAATCCTGGACAACCCATTTAATTTAAATATTAAGTTATTCATTTTTTATTTTATGGGGGGGAAAAAAGCAAAAACAACTATCAGATTATTTGACAGAAGTTTTGAAAAACAAGTGTAATCTAAATATATTTACAAAAATAAAACAAATCTTAAGTGATACAGAGAAAATGTGAATCCCAAGGCTCTTTTCACACCATAGTTTATCTGGTATCAAACAAAAAATAAAATTTGATGGTCTGCGCATGTCACTGGGATTTATCAGATTCCATTAGAATCCATAACTGAACAAATCAGAAGTGTGTACGTCTGTCCACAGTGTGCTGTGTGAAACTGGGATATGTGGTCTGATCTGATGAGTCTGAATTTGTATTGTAAGCATCAGAAGACAATATGTATGCTGCTAAAGCAATATAAAACTTTGTGAACCATGTCTCCAACCATCATTCAAGTACGGTGAAGGATCAGTGAGAGTTTTCAGATTTTCTACTGGTATTTGTTTTCAATTGAAAGCATCATGAATGTTGGTAAGCAAAAGTTCTGCCAGCTTTGGGCGGTGACCTCCAGCAAGTGACATATAAGGCCTTATTCAATGGACATATTTCCTGCTCATGTGCGATCTGCGCAAGCATTGTACTGCAAATGGTTCCATGCAAGTCAGTAGTGCAATTCACACCTCTCTTTTATTGAATGGACCCAGAGATAATTGTCTTCAGCGGTCACATGGCCCTTATCATACAGAGAAATAGAGACCTTAACTCATATTAAAAATTGTCCATGTGTTGTGGCTACAATATGGACATTTTTTGATACGACATTCTAAATTCAGCCTGACAGGATCTGACTGCAGTGTAGTCAATCATACTATTATCTCTTTTATGTTAAAGGGGTTTTCCATTTAAAAAAAAGCTAAGTTGTGTGTGTTGAGGGACGGAGGGAAGGGGGATTCCAGAGCAGTGGTGTTCGAGTGACATGGGATTTAACAGGAAGAATATCTTCAATTATTTTATATTTCCCCAACCTTATACAATGTTTTTTATTAAAACTATAAAATCCCTTTAACCTTTACTGGACCCCCATATACTTTATATGTCTGGATAGTCCAAGTTTATCTCTGCAAGGACGTTTCTAAATGTCTTGGCAGAGATGGCAGCTGCACACTAATCATGCAGCTGCAGGAGCAGAGAGCCCATGGTCGTGATATCTGGACTCACCATTTAGTCGCTGTTCTGGCCCCAGCAATCATGGCATACTAAAATAAAAATAATATAAAAAAGTTATAAAAAATAATACCACCACTACCCACACTGCAGTTTCTAGTCATGCCCCCCCAGTGACCATAAACTATAAATCCCCATATCAAATCTGTCGTAAAGAAAAGGGCATATGATTTCAAAATATGCTTTAGTTGCACTTTCTGCTATTGAAAAAGATAATGAAAAAAATGCAAAAGGCTATTTTCTTTTTACCTTTTAACCTTTACCACTAAAAAATAAATACTAAAAATACTAAAATAAAAATGGTATTAAAATAAAGCCTATGCAGCACCAATAAGGACACAAATTATTTAAATGACTAAATATAAAAGTAGTTATGCCTTTTGAAACTATATGTAATAGAAACGAAAATATATCTGGTCAGGAAGGGGGGAATAAATGGCCTGGTTTTGAACTGGTTAAGCTTTTCTCTTTGTAAACATTATATGAAGCACATCAGAGGCCCAAATGTAATGATTTTAAATGCACAGTTGGCTCTTTTGGTATAGTATGCAATGCTATTACACTTTGCATATACTGCTGAACACCCCATAATTGTGTTGTGTTATTATATATCGGTAGCTTCATGACATTGTATTATTAAATATATATTACATTATGCCCGCAAAACACATGGACAACTCAAACCAATCAAACACGTGTGTTATAATTGATTGTTTACATAAAAGGAAAGAATAAAATATAAAGCTATGCTTTATATATGGCTGCTAGTATAGGTATTCATTTTCCATCACACCATGGAAGGACACAATCTAGTTCTCAATAACATAGAATACAACAAAATATTCTCTACCAAGCATGCTATATAAGGAAAACACAAATTCTTAAGAGTAGCTTGTTTTTATGCCCTTCCCAGTCTTGCTTGCTAGAAGTATATTTTCTGGCCATTTTTCCTTCATTGGTAGCCACATTTGATCTGGATGTGACCTGTTCTGTTGAAATAAGAGCATCATATTTCAAGATCATGAGTGCATTGCGTCATGACAGCACTGCACAGGATACTAAATAACTGTCAGACTGCGTGGCGGTATTCCATTTTCCAAGCAATAAGATTGATCCATGGTTCTCTGACTCTCTATATTTTATGCTCCTTCATCTATCGCATGCTGCTGTATATCCTGAGTCTGGAAATCTGTAAAATATAATAACACTTAGAGAACATTTGACAGCATCCCGAGACTCTGCTTACATCTTCAGCAAAGGTGCAGAGACAGTCAGAAGGTTGACATGTCATAAATCATACCTGCAGCAAACGGGGGCCGACAGCATTCAATAAGGTCAGTAGACTGGGTAATTGTTTTGCTGGAATTTTTTCCATTTACAGTGTGTCTGAAATATAGACATGCTGGGCTGCAAATCTCAAATGGGAGTCCCCGCAGAGATGACAGACAAGTATGTATGTGATATGGAGCAGTGGAGTAAATAGACCAATTTATATCGACTCAGAAGCACAAGGTACAAGACAGTCATCACACTGTGCGGGGACGGAGTACACACGTTGCTGCAGTAGAGCTTTAATATTGTATAACCTGCTTACTGACTATCACACAGAACTAAGATGGAATTTTAAGCATCACATCATATTACACTGTTTGGAGACAGTGATGTGGCAGACTGTGAACTTTCTGACTTAGGGGGAATACACAAATGGTTATGAAGACTTTAGTTTAGAACCTTTCCTCCACTCAACACTAGTGATAATGCATGTATCTGTCTATTTTCTGCTAGTAATGGAGTTAAGAAGTGGAACCTGGGCCCCCTAATGAGTCACATCTAAATGATGCCTCCATCTAAGACTGGTTTCGCACTAAAGCTAGCAATTTATGAAAATTGTGAAAGTAATTAGATATTTATATACTGTGTCAGTAGACAGATACCGTAGATAGACTTGGACTCTGGTGCATGAGGTGGGCCAGAGTACCTTCTGCTGTACAGGTGGAAACCCATGTACAGGAAAACATGCAAACACCATTCTGTTGTCCTTGGTCAGAATCCAACCAGGCAACAGTGCTAACCACTCAGCCATTGTGCTGTCATGGCACCAAGCTATACACTCACCTAAAGAATTATTAGGAACACCTGTTCTATTTCTCATTAATGCGATTATCTAGTCAACCAATCACATTGCAGTTGCTTCAATGCATGTAGGGTTGTGGTCCTGGTCAAGACAATCTCCTGAACGCCAAACTAAATGTCAGAATGGGAAAGAAAGGTGGGCTACAATAGCAGAAGACCCCACCGGGTACCACTCATCTCCACTACAAATAGGAAAAAGAGGCTACAATTTGCACGAGCTCACCAAAATTGGACTGTTGAAGACTGGAAAAATGTTGCCTGGTCTGATGAGTCTCGATTTCTGTTGAGACATTCAAATGGTAGAGTCCGAATTTGGTGTAAACAGAATGAGAACATGTATCCATCATGCCTTATTACCACTGTGCAGGCTGGTGGTGGTGGTGTAATGGTGTGGGGGATGTTTTCTGGGCACACTTTAGGCCCAGTAGTGCCAATTGGCCATCGTTTAAATGCCACGGGCTACCTGAGCATTGTTTCTGACCATGTCTATCCCTTCATGACCACCATGTACCCATCCTCTGATGGCTACTTCCAGAAGGATAATGCACCATGTCACAAAGCTCGAATCATTTCAAATTGGTTTCTTGAACATGACAATTAGTTCACTGTACTAAAATGGCCCCCACAGTCACCAGATCTCAACCCAATAGAGCATCTTTGGGATGTGGTGGAACATGAGCTTCGTGCCCTGGATGTGCATCCCTCAAATCTCCATCAACGGCAAGATGCTATCCTATCAATATGGGCCAACATTTCTAAAGAATGCTATCAGCACCTTGTTGAATCAATGCCACGTAGAATTAAGGCAGTTCAGAAGGCAAAAGGGGGTCCAACACCGTATTAGTATGGTGTTCCTAATAATTCTTTAGGTGAGTGTATACTGTATATATTAAATTGTGATTGCATTGTACTTGCATTAGAATAAATATACAGTCAAGTCACATTATTATGAACACTTCCTACTTTCGACATTGGTAGTGCATAGCTCATGAAGGAAGTCATGTGTCTTGGTGGGTATATAAGGTGTGCAATAGGCCGTCTGTACACGTATCACTCATTGCTGTAATGTAAAGGAGAGTGCATCACAAGAAAAGGAAAATGGTTGGGGATATGTGGTGGTTATGCACAGGATATACAGTTGTGTTCAAAATAATAGCAGTGTGTTTAAAAAAGTGAATAAAGCTCAAAATCCTTCTAATAGCTTCTATTTCCATACACACAAATGCATTGGGAACACTACACATTCTATTCCAAATCAAAATATGAAGAAAAATATATCAAATTTGTGTTATTCCTCTAAAAAAAATTGTAAAAAAGTGAATATTAGACTGTTCAAAAAAATAGAACAATCTTAGTTTCATCAGTCCACAAAATATTGAATCATTTCTCTTTAGGCCAGTCAATGTGCTCTTTGGCACATGTCTTTTTTTCAACAGTGGGACTTTGCGAGGGCTTCTTTCAGATAGCTTGGATTCACATAGGTGTCTTCTAATTGTAACAGTACTCACAGGTAACTTTAGACCTTCTTTGATCTTCCTGGAACTAATTGTTGTCCTTGCCATTTTGGCTATTCTTCTATCCATTCGAATGGTAGTTTTTCGTTTCTTCCACGTCTTTCAGGTTTTGGTTGCCATTTTAAAGCACTTGGGATCATTTTAGCTGAGCAGCCTATCATTTTCTGCACTTCTTTATATGTTTTCGCCTCTCCAATCAACTTTTTAATCAAGGTACACTGTTCTTCTGAACAATGTCTGGAACGACCCATGTTCCTCAGAATTTCAGAGAGAAGTGCACTGTAACCAGCATGTACAACATTTGCTGCCTTCCTTCCTTAAATAAGGGCAATAATTGTTTTTCAAAGAATGAATGACCTCACTAATTGAACTTCACACTGCTATTATTTTGAACATGCCCCTTTCAATAAGTGATTGAATTACAGATAATCAGCATCATGCATGACATGACTGTTGGATCTGTTGGATTTCTATTACTCTACTACACCTGCTAGTAAATTATTTGCCATGTAGAAATATAATTTCTACCAAAAACAGTGATTGATCAGGTTAGTGATGTCTGCTATTATTTTGAACACAATTGTAACACCTTGTAGGGATAAGACAGAGAGCGCGTCTTAGCTTCTGCATACTGTCCTCAACAGGCTTGGAAGTCGGACAGATAAAACGTAGGTATATGAGGGGGACATGCGGACATCAAATGTGGTGCTGCTGGAAGGAGGCAGTCCTGGTATCTTCAGAAATCAAAGCTTCATTATGCAAACACCAACAAGTAATTTGCATGATAAAGCTCTGTTGCCTCTGTACCTGTGAGCGGACAAATGGCTGTATTGCAAATAAATGAAATAGAAGCTGCAGACCACCACTTGCCATTCATGTTAGAAGTGAGCTTTGAATTCAAAGGTGTGCAAGGGCAGACTGACAAACTACAGATGTACACTGTAGCAGCTCACCGCTAAAATGAACCAGGGGGATAAAACAACAGTTCAGCGAACCGTAGTGCAAATGGGGCTCTGAAGCAGAAAGATGGTCATTGCACCTCAGCAGAAAAGGCTTCAATTTCGTTACAGTATTGGAATTGGACCTCTGCTGATTGGCAAAGTGTTGTCTTCTCTGAGTCATGTTTTCTGCTTCATCGAAAGGGTCCTTGGTGTGTCAGGTAAGAAACATCAGAGAACAAACACCCTGCAACCATTTGTGGAAGAACATAAGCTGGTGGTGGCTGTGTTTTGCTCTGGAGAATGTTTTAGTCACGGACGTACCCGTGACAGGTGATAGGAGATCAGTGAGACTGGCAACACGTGGTTTGATCTTACATGTTTTCCGTTTGGATCAAATGATGTCTGTGTTGTTTCTGGTGCTTGCCACACCTTCTTTCCCCAGGTGTGGCTATTAGGGTCATTTAACCTTCTCTATTTATAGTTGCTTCTCCCAAAATGCTGTGCGATTTATAGCTTCAGTTTAGTTATGGATTGCTGGTGTGTGGATCTCGGCTGAGTTCCTGGTGCTTCCATTGCTCTTTTTTTTTTGTAAATCTCTTTTTATTGTTTCAAGTATGACACATAGAAGTCCATAATACGATTCATGTCATGAGACTTACAGTGAAAGTACAGTATTGTGAGTACAAAAGTAATCACATATGAACATAATCATAATATGTATCCAATTCACATTCAGTGAATAACACATAAGGCACTTGGTGAATGAGAACGGCTAACCCTTTTTGGGTGGAATAGTAGTAATAGTCCACTGAGGTATGCACAATGTTGTGTATCTAAAATGTGTCTACGTTGATCATCCCACAAAATGTGATGGAGAAATTATACCTTCAAATATGTCTGAAGAAAAAGGGGGAGAAGACAACTTCCAACATAGTTATATAGATTATCATATCAATAACCATAGTCAATCCTCCTGTTATCCCTCAAGTTGATCTAGGATCTCTTCATCTCTTACCGCTTGCGCTTTTTTCCAAGGAGACCATACCTCCAGGTATTTAAATCTATTGCCGTGGATCCAGCCTAACAACTCCTCCAATCTATGAAGTTGATGCATTTTGTTAAACCACATAGTTAGGTCTGGGGGGGGGGGGGTAGAGTCCCTCCATTTGGCGGGGATTAGCAGTTTTGCCGTGGCGATCATATGTGTGGGAAGGTTATTCTTTGAAGGGCGGAAGTTAGAGGCAGGGATCCAAAGCAATACTAACTCAGGGGTGAGTGTTATAGAGGTATCACAAATTGAATTGATAGATTTCTCAACATCCCTCCAGAATTGTGTTAATAGAGGGCATGACCACCAAATATGGATCATAGATCCCACTTCTGCATGGCACCTCCAACATTTATTATTGGGGGAGAGACCTATGAAAAATAAGTACTCTGGGGTCCTATACCACCTCGTGATAGTTTTATAGGAGTTTTCCTGAAAGCGAATACATGTGGAGAACCCAGCTGCATGTGATAAAATATAAGAAGTTTCAGCATCAGAGAAGCCTAACTCTTTTTCCCATTGACGTAGGAAATAAGGTTTGGGTCTACTGGACCTATTCAGAAGGTTGTTGTATGAAATAGATAGTGACTTTTTCAAGGGTTTTGGTAGTATAGAAAGATTTTCTAGCCACGTGGGCTCAGAAAACGTACATTCCCGGTCTTTCTCAAGTTTCTTACAGGTGTTTCTGAAGTCCCACATTTGAATTGGGGTAGGAGTTTTTTTTACCTAATTTGGCATGGATTTCTTCCAGAGGTAGAAAGTGGTTAGACTCCATCACCTCACCTATTCTGATACCTCTTAAAGAGTGCCACCAGCTCTCGTCCCTCCCTCCAATCCTATTAAAGAGATAAGGGAGAACATCCAGTGGGGCCAACTTAGATATATTAAACCCCTTGGGGGGAAGCTACTGGGGAGTTGCGATGACTAACAAGCATGCTTTTGGTCAGTAAACTCATCTCCGAACAAAGAGAGAGAGGAACTTCCTGGGACCACAAAATAGCATTCCTATGGATCCCCAACATAGTCCATTCTATATCCAAATAAGGAGCATTTATTTTGTCATTTGGAGTGCCCATTTAGCTAGTTGAATGGCTCTATTATATAATGCCATATCCGGTAAGGATATACCACCTTTATGCTTTTTCTGAGAAAGGAGTGAGTAAGCTAATCTAGGCCTTTTAGTATTCCATAGGAAGGATGTGACTATGCTTCTGACTTGATTATAGAAGGAAGTAGGAATATGTATCTGGAGGGCCTGGAATAAATATAGCAGTTGGGGTAGTACAAATGTGGAGAGAAGATTCTTCCTCCTAAACCACGACATGTAGGGTACTTTTAAAGAGGAGATGAAGGTTCTAATTTTAGATAGTAGGGGTATATAATTAAGTCTAAACAAGAGGTTTAGGTTAGCAGGGACATTAACCCCTAAAAACTTACCGTATTTTTCGCCGTATAAGACGCACTTTTTTCCCCCCAAAAGTGGGG
Source organism: Bufo gargarizans (assembly GCF_014858855.1). Classification (NCBI taxonomy): domain Eukaryota; kingdom Metazoa; phylum Chordata; class Amphibia; order Anura; family Bufonidae; genus Bufo; species Bufo gargarizans. The sequence goes on from NC_058083.1 coordinate 206,070,513, forward strand.
GGGGGGAAATAGCACTGCATCTTATATGGCGAATGCTGCTGATTTTGCCGCGTTTTCAATGATACACCCGCTGCGATGCGGGTGTATCAGCTGTGAGCGAGGAGGGGCTGGGGGCCGGCATCTGCTTTTATAATGACAGCGGGGCCCGTGCAGTGACTGTATTCTACTACACGGGTCCCGCTCACTGTATAATCCTATGTCTAATAGTTAATTGTATGAAATCGCATAAGGAGCGCTGTGCATTACCGGTACTTACAACTACAAGCGCTCGCCGAGAGGAGGGAGGAGGCAGGCTGGGAGGACGGGCGCTGGCAGTGTGAGTCATACGTCACGCGCCTGCGCCGCCCACTTTATGAATGAAGCAGGCGGCGTGGGCGCATGACGTATGACTCACGCTGCCAGCGCCTGTCCTCCCGGCCTGCCTCCTCCCTCCTCTCTGCCTACCGAGCGGCGAGCGCTTGTAGTTGTAAGTACCGTAATACACAGCGCTCCTTATGCGATTACATACAATTACAATTAACTATTAGATAGACATAGGATTATACAGTGAGCGGGGCCCGTGTAGTGGAATACAGTCACTGCACGGGCCCCGCTGTCATTATAAAAGCAGATGCCGGCCCTCAGCGTGTATTGAGGGTCATTCACTACAGGGACACTTATGGAGGGGATCTGTGGATGACACATAGCATAAGATGCTATATATGTGTCATCCACAGATCCCCCCCATAACTGTCATACACAGTGCCATCCAGAGAGCCCAATAAGAGCCACCCACAGATCCCCCATAAGTGTCACCCACAGATCCCCTATAAGTGTCACTCACAGATCCCCTATAAGTGTCACCCACAGATCCCCCATAAGTTTCACCCACAGATCCCCCATAAGTGTCACCCACAGATCCCCCATAAGTGTCACCCACAGATCCCCCATAAGTGTCACCCACAGATCCCCCATAACAGTGCGTCACCCACAGATCCCCCATAAGTGTCACCCACAGATCCCCCAGAAGTGTCACCCACAGATCCCCCATAACAGTGCGTCACCCACAGATCCCCCATAACAGTGCGCCATCCACAGATCCCCCATAACAGTGCCACCCACAGACCACAATTAGTTCAAAACCCACCAAAAGCACACCTTTTGGTTCAAAATTTTTTGTTCTTATTTTCCTCCTCAAAAACCTAGGTGCGTCTTATGGGCCGGTGCATCTTATAGGGCGAAAAATACGGTAATTGAAGTAGCGGGCCATTTAAACGCAGAGGATCTTTTGAGTATGGCTAGGACATTGTTGGGGACATTGATTGGAAGTGCTTCTGATTTGGAGAAATTGATCTTGAAATTGGACACTACACTATACTTGTCGAATAAGGACATGATGGCGGGCAATGCTTCTTCAGGGTTGGAGATAACTATTAAAAGATCATCAGCAAATGCTGCAGATCTATGATGATACCTACCCAGGGAAACGCCCTGTATCTCGTCTGATTGTCTAATTTTGAGTAGGAACATTTCTAGGCACAGAATAAAGAGGGAAGGGGAAAGGGGGCACCCCTGTCTGGTCCCATTCTTGATGGGGAAGGCATCTGACAGGGCTCCATTCACCAAGACTTGTGCTGTAGGGCAAGAGTACAGCGAGAAGATGGCTGAAACAAATACTGAGGGAAAACCAAATTTCAATAAAGTGGCCTTCATGAAATCCCAGTTGACCCTGTCGAATGCCTTCTCCGCATCAGTTCCCAATAATAACATGGGTGTACAGGGAGTGCAGAATTATTAGGCAAATGAGTATTTTGACCACATCATCCTCTTTATGCATGTTGTCTTACTCCAAGCTGTATAGGCTCGAAAGCCTACTACCAATTAAGCATATTAGGTGATGTGCATCTCTGTAATGAGAAGGGGTGTGGTCTAATGACATCAACACCCTATATCAGGTGTGCATAATTATTAGGCAACTTCCTTTCCTTTGGCAAAATGGGTCAAAAGAAGGACTTGACAGGCTCAGAAAAGTCAAAATAGTGAGATATCTTGCAGAGGGATGCAGCACTCTTAAAATTGCAAAGCTTCTGAAGCGTGATCATCGAACAATCAAGCGTTTCATTCAAAATAGTCAACAGGGTCGCAAGAAGCGTGTGGAAAAACCAAGGCGCAAAATAACTTCCCATGAACTGAGAAAAGTCAAGCGTGCAGCTGCCAAGATGCCACTTGCCACCAGTTTGGACATATTTCAGAGCTGCAACATCACTGGAGTGCCCAAAAGCACAAGGTGTGCAATACTCAGAGACATGGCCAAGGTAAGAAAGGCTGAAAGACGACCACCACTGAACAAGACACACAAGCTGAAACGTCAAGACTGGGCCAAGAAATATCTCAAGACTGATTTTTCTAAGGTTTTATGGACTGATGAAATGAGAGTGAGTCTTGATGGGCCAGATGGATGGGCCCGTGGCTGGATTGGTAAAGGGCAGAGAGCTCCAGTCCGACTCAGACGCCAGCAAGGTGGAGGTGGAGTACTGGTTTGGACTGGTATCATCAAAGATGAGCTTGTGGGGCCTTTTCGGGTTGAGGATGGAGTCAAGCTCAACTCCCAGTCCTACTGCCAGTTTCTGGAAGACACCTTCTTCAAGCAGTGGTACAGGAAGAAGTCTGCATCCTTCAAGAAAAACATGATTTTCATGCAGGACAATGCTCCATCACACGCGTCCAAGTACTCCACAGCGTGGCTGGCAAGAAAGGGTATAAAAGAAGAAAATCTAATGACATGGCCTCCTTGTTCACCTGATCTGAACCCCATTGAGAACCTGTGGTCCATCATCAAATGTGAGATTTACAAGGAGGGAAAACAGTACACCTCTCTGAACAGTGTCTGGGAGGCTGTGGTTGCTGCTGCACGCAATGTTGATGGTGAACAGATCAAAACACTGACAGAATCCATGGATGGCAGGCTTTTGAGTGTCCTTGCAAAGAAAGGTGGCTATATTGGTCACTGATTTGTTTTTGTTTTGTTTTTGAATGTCAGAAATGTATATTTGTGAATGTTGAGATGTTATATTGGTTTCACTGGTAAAAATAAATAATTGAAATGGGTATATATTTGTTTTTTGTTAAGTTGCCTAATAATTATGCACAGTAATAGTCACCTGCACACACAGATATCCCCCTAAAATAGCTAAAACTAAAAACAAACTAAAAACTACTTCCAAAAATATTCAGCTTTGATATTAATGAGTTTTTTGGGTTCATTGAGAACATGGTTGTTGTTCAATAATAAAATTAATCCTCAACTTGCCTAATAATTCTGCACTCCCTGTATTTGTAACTTGGGCATTATGAATTAAGTGTATTAACTTCCAGATATTATGTTTCCCTTCTCTTCCCGGGACAAACCCTACTTGCTCAGGGTCAACCAATTTATTAAGCAATGGGGATATCCTGTATGCTAATAATTTAGACCACCATTTCAAGTCGCAATTGATTACTGAGATGGGCCTGTAGCTCCCACATTCCTCAGGGTCCTTACCTTCTTTATGCAAGATAGTTATATGTGCCCTCAAGGCCTGGGGAGCTAAAGACGAACCCCCCAATAATGAATTGCATAGGTTAGTGAATTGTGGAAGTAATTGCTTTTTGAATTTCTTATAATAAATGATAGGGAGACCATCAGATCCTAGGCTTTTCCCTATAGGGATAGTGCTGAGAACTTTGTCAACCTCTGAAATGGAAAAAGGCTTAAGGAGCAGCTGTCGGTCCTCATCTGAAAGAGAGGGGTAATTAATTGAGGACAGGAATTCCTCTATGAGGTTCCGATTGGTCTTCCCGGGGGAATCTAAATCTGCGTCTGGTAAAGGGAGGTTATAGAGATTAGAATAGAATGACTGGAAGGCTTTGGCAATGAGGGGAGTGGAGGTTACTCTCAAGGAGGGTTCAGGTTTGATAGATGAGATAAAGGTTTTTTCCCTCCTCTTTTTAATTAAAGGGAACCTGTCACCAGTTTTATGGTGTCCTAACTAAGGGCAACATAAATAAGTGACTGATTTGCTTAGCAAAATGCTGGCTCACTTTCTTTAATTGACCCAGTCAATCTGCCAACATCTTGTATTGAAAAGCTCCAGCTGATAATGATGAGTCATGAATATTCATGAGCTCCTGACTCTCCCTGCCCACCTGCTGCTGAATGACAGTTTGTTTCCATAGGAATCAGCAGCAGGTGGGCAGGGGAGTGGCTAAAGCTCTGAATTAAATATACGCCGGACTCAATGACATCACGCCGGACTCGAATCAGCTCATTAGCATGTGGCATGTGGCATCTTTGTGTATATATTATGAGGTAACCATCTGTCACACCAGTAAGTGAATACATCTAAGGCACTTTTTAGTAGTTAATGATTGTATATAATTAGTTAGATTATAATCAAATATCCACATGACAGGTTCCCTTTAAGTGTGCCATCATTTTGTTTCCCTTATCCCCATGCTCATATATTTTACTCTTCAAACGTAAAAGGGATTTGGCCTCTTTAAGATTGAGGAGATCCTTAACCTTGCGTCTCAGAATCACCAAAGCTTCTTAATGAACTTCAGAGTGTGTTAGTTTATGCAACTTTTCTTGTGTTTGTATTTGAGAGAGTAACGACAGCTCTTAGTAGATTTCTTTTAACATACGAACCCAGAGCTATCAGCTCTCCTCTGATATAGGCCTTATGGGCCTCCCAGAGTATTGGAGTAGTAGTTTCAGGATTGACATTAAATCTAAAGTAATTTTCTAGTTTTTCTCCGATTGTATCCATATGGCACTGTGATTCCAGAAGTGTAGTGTTCAGTCTCCACGACCAGGCCTTGTGCGGAAGGCACTGGAGGGAGAGAGTCATCATAATGGGAGCATGATCGGACACCACCAAATTCCCTATCTCTGCACTTTTTACACATTGTATATGGGAATCTGGTAAGAATAGGTAGTCTATCCTGCTGTATGAATTATGGACCTGAGAAAAGGGAATCGAGGGGCTAATGGCTATGGATACGCCCCTTAGAGGCTGAAGAGTGTGTAGCGTGGAACCATTGGGAATATTTGTGCGTGGGTAAAGAGGGGATGCGGCTATGACGGAAATGTGTCTCCTGCCACAAGACAATATCCGCCTTTTGTTTGTATAACATGTTAAGAATCTGTCTTCTTTTCTGGGGGGCATTCAGCCATTCACATTATGGGACAGTACCTTTAAGTTAGCCATACCACATCAGGACCAGTGAGAACATATGCTTACCATAGGCCTTATAGAACTTAAGAACAAGGGAACAACAGTTTTTACAAAGAACTGTGACAAAGAACAAGGAGTGTGCAAAATCGAGAGATATGATTAGTAATTGAGGTGTTGGCGTTTCACCGAGTCCGACCATGCCACCCCCAAAATGGTAGGGAGCAGAGCAGGTCTGTCCCGCGGAAACACCCCACCTCCTCTGGGAGGGAAGGAGTACCTTTGGAATCCAGACTAGCTGCATATTGTATATATCAAGTATTACACCTCATTGCATAACGGGCGGGAAATACATGGAGACAAATACAGGCAGATCCAACAAGGAGATAAAGCATTATGTGTACTTATAGACTCTGACAGTTAGGTTTGAACATCTAAAAGGGAAAACGCATATGTGGTCCCGGGTTCACCCACCATCATATACTGATGGCCAGTGATCCAGGAAGCATCTGCATGTTGGCAGGAGAATCCTGAAAAGAGAACATATAATTGGCATGGAGTATTTATATAGAACTGTTAGGCTGGACCGAATATAACAGTTACATAAAGAGGGTCGTCAAATGACCCTTTGTGGTCTGCATTACCAAACGACCTATAGAACTTCCTATGAAGAAATCAGAGAGGTCCCCCGGCTTCTTCAAGTAGTCTTCCGATTCTTCGGGGACTTTGGCTTCTTGACCACCTGCCACGTTGGTATTTCAGGCAAGTTAGGGATACCCCGGTCCTCAGGCACTGGCATCCATGGTTGGACCTCCACAGGAGCAATACCCAGTTTGTCCCAAGCATCCGCCAAGTCCTGTGGTGATCTGATGACAATCTGCTGGCCAGCTTTGGAAGTGGCCAGGCCAAAAGGAACCAGCCACCTAACTTTAAGCTTGTGCGATGTAAGCGCTTCAGTAATGGGTTTCAGTGCCCTTCTCTTTGCCAGGGTGCTAGATGCTAAATCCTGGTAAAATTGCAGGCGGGCCCCGTTGTATCTGACATCCTTGGTTTCCCTCGCCGCATTTAAAATGGCGGCTGTGTCCAAGTAATTCAATAGTCCACAAATTATATCCCTAGGGGGACCATTTTCAGATGGTTTTGGCCTCAGGGCTCTATGGGCCCTCTCAATTATTATCTGGGAGGCTTTGTCCTCTCCCACTAACAAGGCAAAAATGGCGGTGACCGCGTTGGTAATCTCCCCAGGGGGAACGTCCTCAGGCACTCCTCTTATGCGGACATTCTTCCGCCTGCTTCTATTCTCCTGATCTTCTAGGTGGAGAAGAGCAGAAGTGATGGACGAGTTATGGCCCTGCAGGACCTTACGAACGGCCTCCCCGTGTGTTACTATAGCCGCCTGTGTTTCTTCCAGCGCCATGACGCGCCCCCCCAATTTGCTTTAGCTCTGTTTTTATGTCCGAGATGGCCTTGTGCAGGGGTTGCAGCGCCTTATACAGCGTTTTCTTAAAGAAGGCTCTAGACAGTGGAAGATCCAAGGACTACGCTCCCTCCGACATAGCACAGGAACTCTCCCCATCCGAATCTTCAGTCTGCGCGGCAGCTCTGGCACCTTCCGGCGCCATCTTAGATCTGTGTGCCGGAGAGAAACTCCTCTTCTTAAGGAAACGATCCATCTCCGACTGGGTATGGCACGTCTTATGTGTGCCCGAAGCTGTGTCACTTTTGTCCTTGTTAGTCTTCACCATGTTAGGGGGTAAAATTGCCCATTATGCCGAAAAAGCAGCTGCGTCTGTGAGGAGCTCTGAGATCAGACGTCCATCTCGGCTCGCAGCTCGCTTCCATTGCTCTTTTAAAGTTAAGTCTTTCCCTTTTGTATTTTGTTTGGGTTCTGTGTGTTGCATTTCCCTATTGTTTGTATTAGGCCTGAAGGAGACTCTTGTTTGTCCTTCCTTTTGGAGGGACAGGTAGTTTCGTCCCTGCCATTAGAACCAGGGTCCTATAGGGATTGATAGGATTCTAGGTATTGCTGCGTATGAACTCACCTACCTTTGAGGTTTGTTCATACTGATAGTCAACCAGGATTTTGGTTAGGGTTTTCACTAGGAGGTGTCCATTTTTCTTCCCTAGTTCTCAGGCCTGATTCCCTGTTCCCCCTTCCCTCCTATGCTCGGTGTGTTGTTTCCCTCCCACACCAAAGCGTCACAGTTTTGTTTTCATGGCATTCTCTGGGCCAACTCATCCATGGAATAGCTGTCAACTGTTTTGGGTATAACTCCATCCTTGCACCCATACTTGCTGATTGTCTTCCCTGGGGCGGATGGGATCTTCCAGCAAGACAATGCAACATATCATACGGATATAAATGTCATATATTTTTGGAGGAGCATGACCCAAGACTTCTAAGAACCACCCTGGCCCCCTAATTCCCCAGACTTGAACCCTATTGAGCATTTCTGGAACCACCTTGATCACAGTGTTTACTCTATGGATATTCTCCAGCAGCTGTGGGATGCACTGCAGTCAGCATGGCTTCAGATACCTGTGATAACCTACCAGGACCTTACCGAGTAACTCCCAGCCTGTTTAGCTGCTGTCCATGCTGCAAATGGTGGTTACTCTGGATATTAGCAGATGATTTTAATAATGTGACTCGATTGTGTATATTATGTGATGCTAATGTCCAGTGTTTCAACACCAGCTCACATTCTGAATTAGAATATTAAATACAAGAATCTTCTGGAAATGTTAACTCTTGTTTCATATTTGTGGGGATTTGCTCTGGTAAACAGGGTAAGCGGACGCAGTACAGCGGCAAAAACCAGTTGGTAAAGCAAAACTTCAGTGTTTATTCACACATAAGGCACAATGGAAAGTCCAAGGAACAAAACAATTGCCTTGGTAGAAGTTTTTTCACCAGCGGTCCACAACATGCTTATGGGGGCCTGTTTCTCAGCATGCGGCTCTCAGCCCTCGAGCGCGGCACAAAGCCTCAGATCCCAAACACAGACTGAGCTCCCCTGTCAGAGAGGAGTAATCCACACCACCTGACAGTGCTGACTGCTTTTTAAACCTGCCAAGACACGGCGTGGAACGGGGGGAGTATCCACCCACCCAGCACTTTGGCTTAGCCCAGTAACAGCCGTCCTGGATCAGCTTTACAGCCATACTAAACAGCTGAAGTGTCAGACTGCAATCTGCAATAATGACACTTCAGGAAAAAAAAAACGGCTCTTACCTCACCGATGCTAGGAACCTTAGTGACACGTACCGACCATCAATTCACCAATGATGGCCCCTTGTTCCTTCCTACATACCTCCCCCCTTTGTTCAACCCTGATGGGTTGGACACACATTAAACAGTGTACCCGGGACAGGGCATCCATGTTCCCTAGTAACCGGCCTGCCCTGTGTTCCTCCAAAAATTTTACACTTTGCAAAGATAGAAACCACCGGTTGACCCGGGCATTTCTGTCCTCGGCCTGGCTCATCCATTTGAGAGGGGAGTGGTCGGTCACCAGACAAAACTTTCTCCCCAAGAAATAATAGCAGAGAGACTCGAGTGCCCACTTGATAGCCAGGCATTCTGTCTCCACTATACTAAACCTGGTTTCGGCAGGGGTAAGCTTCCGGCTGAGGAAGACAATGGGATGCTCCTCCCCGTTGACCTCCAGAGACAGTACAGCACCGAGACCCACCTTGGAGACATGGGTCTGTACATCGGTCTGAAACCACCGGTTGACCCGGGCATTTCTGTCCTCGGCCTGGCTCATCCATTTGAGAGGGGAGTGGTCGGTCACCAGACGAAACTTTCTCCCCAAGAAATAATAGCAGAGAGACTCGAGTGCCCACTTGATAGCCAGGCATTCTGTCTCCACTATACTAAACCTGGTTTCGGCAGGGGTAAGCTTCCGGCTGAGGAAGACAATGGGATGCTCCTCCCCGTTGACCTCCAGAGACAGTACAGCACCGAGACCCACCTTGGAGACATCGGTCTGTACTATAAACTCACTTTTGAAGTCGGGCGTCACCAAAACCCGGGACGCACACAGGGCCGACTTCAAAGCGGCGAAAGCCTTTTCCGCCTCCTCATTCCAGTGGACCGTCACTGACTTGCGTCCCTTCAAAAGGCCTGTCAATTGTGCGGCCATTGTAGCAAAGTGGGGGACAAACCTCATATAGTATCCCACCATTCCCAGGAATGACTTTACTAGCCGAGTAGTGACAGGTCGGGGCCTATTCCGAATTGCCTCAATTTTGTTCACCTTAGGTTTGATAACTCCACACCCAATTACATAACCCAGGTACTTGGTCTCTTCTAACCCTATTGCACACTTTTTTGGGTTAGCGGTCAAGCCAGCCTTCCTAAGGCAGTCCACTACAGCCTGTACCTTAGGAAGGTGACTTTCCCAGTCGGTACTGTGGATAACGATATCATCCAGGTACGTCAAAGCGTACTGATGATGTGGACGGAGTACAATGTCCATTAGCCTTTGAAACGTGGCGGGAGCGCCATGTAGACCAGAGGGTAATACCTTGTACTGATATAGCCCCTCTGGTGTGATAAAAGCTGTTTTCTCCTTGGCAGCCTCCATCAAGGGTACCTGCCACTACCCTTTGGTGAGGTCCAAAACAGAGAAATACCGGGCTTGGCCTAACTTCTCAATAAGCTCATCTACTCGGGGCATGGGATATGCGTCAAACTTGGAAACCTCATTAAGTTTGCAGAAGTCGTTACAGAATCGTAATGTCCCGCCCGGCTTGGGTATTATGACTGGCCCATTCACTTTTTGACTCCTCGATGACACCTAGCTGCACTTCTTCCGAGATGGCTTGTCACCGCGACTGAGGTATCCAGTATGGTTTCAACTGGATTCTGGCCTGAGGCTCAGTGACAATGTCATGTCGGATAATAGAAGTGCATCCATGGAGGTCCAAAAACACATCCATGTTGCTGCTGATGAACTCCCTGGCCTCCTGAGTCTAGTTAGAGGAAAAGTTGTCAGCAATCTTTACTGTGGCAACTGCTTCCCTCATATCAGACCGTAGGACTGAAAACTCTACCCCCAGAAAACCCGGCTGGGGGCTGTTGTCCGTACTGGTCTTCTTATCTTTCCACGGTTTCAGCAAATTTACATGATACACCTGCTTCGGCTTTCCGCCTGGGCTCGAGTACCATGTAGGTTACCTCCCCAACTTTTTTGAGCACTTTCTAAGGAACCTTGCCACCTAGCCAAGAACTTACTGTCCACCGTTGGCACCAGAACCAAAACCCGATCTCCAGGGTTAAAATTCCGAACCCGAGCTTGGCGATTATAGACTCTACTCTGGGCTCGTTGAGTGGCAACACTGTCTCCATCTGCTCTTGCATCCGAGTGACATACTCAATCACACTTTTATGCGGTGTGGTTTGTTGTTCCCACGCCTCTTTGGCTATGTACAACAGACCACGTGGATTTCGGCCATACAGCAGTTTGAAGGGGCGAGAACCCAGTAGGGGCACCTCTCGCACTGCGAACATGAGATAGGGCAGTAGAAGATCCTAATCCCTCCCATCTTTGGACACCACCCATTTTAACATGTTTTTCAAGGTTTGATTAACCCTCTCTACTAGGCCGCTCGTTTGCAGGTGATAGACGGACGTCCGTAACTGTTTGATCTGTAGTAGTTTACGGAGTTCCCTCATGACTTTTGACATAAAATGGGTCCCCTGGTCGGTCAGAATCTCTTTAGGCAGGCCCATTCGGGAAATATCTCCATTAATTCTTTGGCTATGAGTTTGGCAGAGGTATGTTGCAGCGGCACCGCCTCTGGGTACAGAGTGGCATAATCCAGGACTACCAAGATGTGTTGGGGCCCTCTAGTGGACTTCGGTACTGGGCCTATGAGATCCATAGCGATCCGCTCGAATGGAACCTCAATAATCGGGACCAGGGGACTACGGAAATGTGGCTGGGGGCTGGTTATCTGGCAGTTTGGGCAAGACTTGCAATACTCTTCCACCTCTCTGAACACACTGGGTCAGTAAAACCGCCATAGAATCAGGTCCTGCCTTTTCTGATGGCCCAGGTGTCCCCCAAGAACATGTTGATGGGCTAACTCCAACACAAGCTTGCGATACGCCTTGGGCGCCACCAACTGTTCAATATGCTCACCCCGTTGTTGATTTACCCAGTACAGCATCTCCTGTTGAACCACAAAACGGGGGAACATTGACTCGGCCCCCGGTTGTTGCAGCTCACCCTCAACTACTACCACATTTTCCCAGGCCTGAGATAGTCGGGTCCTGGTGCTGTACCAAAATTGTCTCCAGGTCTGTCAACTCTGAACCCGGCGGCAAATCCAGGGGACACCCGGCTGACAGCTTGCCGGGCATCGTGGACGTTCTGGGACACTCCTGCCGCTTGTAACGCCATCACATGCTGTAATAGCAGCTGGTTAGTTTCCTGCTGCTGCCCATGAGGCTTTTACGACTGCCTCCATTTTGTCAGGTGACACGGGTCATAACCTTGCCGGCTTGATATAGGACATACACAAGTGCCCAGAAAAAAAACTAAAAACTTTTCAGCCTTCAGGCCAGCCTCACTGCGTGTGCTCGCTCCAAGACACCAATTGTGGGGATTTGCTCTGGTAGACAGGGTAAGCGGACGCAGTACAGAGGCAAAAACCAATTGGTAAAGCAAAACTTTAGTGTTTATTCACACATAAGGCAAAAACAAAATGACAGTTCACAGTCTTGGTGTTAGTTCACACATTGGAAAGTCCAAGGAACAAAACAATCACCTTGTTAGCAGGCTTTTGGAGGCCTGTTTCCCAGCATGCGGCTTTCGGCCCTCCAGCACAGCACAAAGCCTCAGATCCCATACACAGACTGCGCTCCCCTGTCAGAGAGGAGTAATCCACACCACCTGACAGTGCTGACTGCTTTTTAAACCTTCCAATACCTGGCCTGGAACGTGGGGAGTAGCCACCCACCCAGCACTTTGGCTACTCCCAATAAGAGCCGTCCCGGATCAGCTTTACAGCCATACTAAACATCTGAAGTGTCAGACTGCAATTTGCAACTAGAAAAGATACAATTTCTGGGAAAATTGTGTGGTGTTCTTGCCTCCACCAGTAGTCTACATCTGGAGTGGGTGGAGTAACTAGGTGGAGTGGCTTGAGTAACTGTTGTGTGGTTGGAGTGGGCAAAGTAACTTTATGGAGTGGGCAGAGTAACTGTGTGAAGTGTTTGGAGTGAGTAAAGATTGTACACATTATATTAACCAATTGATTGATCAAATTTAAAAAGTGCACATGGCAAGCTTGATAGAGTGAGAAATGCATTTCAATTTTTATTTATTTATATAGCACATTTAATTGCAATGTTGTTGCCCAAAGTGCTTCACAGTTACATTAAACATACATTTTTAAAAACATTAGCAGCCGATTTGTGTAGGTGGGCTTGAAAATGAGGGAGTGGTGGAATTTTAGAAATCATGTCCTGATTTTTCAGCTCACACTCTAGCTTTTGTCACTCTGCTGGCTGCTCACACACCTGGGTTCCTATGGCTCACTCTACAGCAAGGGCAGAGAAGAGCGGTTAAAAACAAACTGCTCCAACTTGCTCAATTCACTGGCCGTTGCCATCTTCAAACGGTTGTAGTTAAAAAATTATAAATCCTACAGCGAAGAGCTTTATATTGTGAGAATCACAAGACCCAGACCTACATTTTGATGCATAGTATGTCTCTGAAATATTAAGAGGTGGCTAGAGTGGAGCTTCAATGAATGTCATTAGGCGGCTTGAGTTGCAAACAAATGGTCATATTGTGAAAACTATCAGGACTATGGCTTAGCCGTGGACATTTTAAGTAACAGCAGGGATAGCTGAATGTTTTGATATACAATTTGTGTAGGTGGGCTTGAAAATGAGGGAGTGGTGGCAGTTTAGAAATCATGTCCTGATTTTTCAGCTCACATTCTAGCTTTTGTCTGCTCACACTCTAGTTTTGAACATTCCGCCATTCATTCCTATAGGCCCAATTTCGCCACAAAAAAGCCGATATTTCGTGAACTATTCGGCGAAATGTTCCACAAAGTAATAGCACACCAAATCGGGAACAATCCGCACGTTTCGGTATATTACCGTCTATGTAGTGTAAAAACTGTGGGAGAAGTAAGGGTGGTAAATTTGTCTATAATAATAATATATACAGTGGATATAAAAGGTCTACACACCCCTTTTTCCACCTTTAATGTGACCTCAATTGTACCACTCAATTGAAAAACAAACTTAAATCTTTTAGGTAGAGGGAAGAAAAAATATAAAAATGAAATAATATGGTTGCATAAGTGTGCACACCCTTAAACCAATACTTTGTTGAAGCACCTTTTCATTTTATTACAGCACTCAGACTCATACCTAAAAAGACTATCAGCATGGCACATTTCGACTTTGCTTTGCAAAAACACTCCAAATCTGTCAGATTGCGCTCTTCAGATCACCCCACAAATTTTCAATCGGATTCAGGTCAGGACTCTGGCTGGGCCATTTCGAAACTTTAATCTTCTTCTGGTGAAGCCATTCCTTTGTTGATTTGGATGTATGCTTTGGGTCGTTGTCATGCTGAAAGATGAAGTTCCTCTTCATGTTCATCTTTCTAGCAGAAGCCTGAAGGTTTTGTGCCAATAGTGACTGGTATTTGGAACTGTTCATAATTCCCTCTAGCTTAACTAAGGCCCCAGTTCTAGCTGAAGAAAAACAGCCCCAAAGCATGATGCTGCCACCACCATGCTTCACTGTGGGTATTTTGTGCTTTTGGTGATGTGCAGTGTTGTTTTTGGGCCAAACATATCTTTTGGAATTATGGCCAAAAAGTTCAACCTTGGTTTTATCAGACCATAACACCTTTTCCCACATGCTTTTGGGAGACTTCAGATGGTTTAAGGGTGTGCACACTTATTATTTTATTTTAATATTTTTTCTTCCCTCTACCTAAAAGATTTCAGTTTGTTTTTCAATTGAGTGGTACAATTGAGGTCACATTAAAAGGTGAAAAAAAAGGGGTGTGTAGACCTTTTATATCCACTGTATATATTATTATTATAGACAAATTTACCACCCTTATGTTTCCCACAGTTTTTACACTACGTAGACGGTAATATACTGAAACGTGCGGATTGTTCCCGATTTGGTGTGCTATTACTTTGTGGAACATTTCTCCGAATGGTTCACGAAAAATCTGCTTTTTTGGCGCAAAATTAGTCCTATAGGAATGAATGGCAGAATGTTCAAAACTAGAGTGTCAGCAGACAAAAGCTAGAATGTGAGCTGAAAAATCAGGACATGATTTCTAAACTGCCACCACTCCCTCATTTTCAGCCCACCTACACAATCGTATATCAAAACATTCAGCTATCCCTGCTGTTACTTAAAATGTCCACGGCTAAGCCATAGTCCTGATTTTCACAATATGACCATTTGTTTGCAACTCAAGCCGCCCATTGACATTCATTGAAACTCCACTCTAGCCACCTCTTAATATTTCAGAGACATACTATGCATCAAAATGTAGGTCTGGTTCTTGTGAGTCTCACAATATAAAGCTCTTCGCTGTAGGATTTATAATTTTTAAACTACACCCGTTTGAAGATAGCAACGGCCAGTGAATTGAGCAAGTTGGAGCAGTTTATTTTTAACCGCTCTTCTCTGCCCTTGCCGGCTGACGTGCGCCCACGTGTCATGTAATCGGACCCGGGGCGGGGTGGTGTGGCTGCGTGATGTTAGATGCTGCTCCCTCCTCCTGGTCTAGTCATGTGATGCGGTGGGGCATGCCTCGCCAGGCTCTGCGCTGGGTGGCACGTCTCTATGATGTTACGCCCTGCAACACTGGGCGCATGCGCTAATCATCTGCCGGCTGTAGACCACACCATTTAAGGACGAACTCAGTTTGTTACTTGACCTCCTCACGAAGCCTCTCCAGGTGAAACGTACATCGAAGTGCAGCTTTTGGTCGCGTGCTCCGGGTCCAGCATATCATGGGTAATATATGTTTCGGTGTTATGATCAGTTAGTCTGTTATGTTCTTTATACCATCTGCACTTGGCACACTTGCCCTGTCTTTATTTACAGCTTAGTGGCTACTCGCATATTTTATGCGGCCATCCCAGTTTTCCTGGGTGGGCTAGTCTGCCATGTGCGATTTTATATGCTTATCTTTCTGTGGCATGCAGCATACATATTATTATATGTTACGTTGAGAGAACCCACAGTTCTCACATATTTATGCTGGTTCATACCCGGGCTGTGACCTCCTTTTCCCTGTCAGCTGGGTTTTTGTGAGGGAGATTGTACTTGACCTCCTTACATGAGGTCTCCCCCCCCCTCCTTCACCCTTGTGCCTTATGTCTTATACATTGTCTGTTATTTGATCATGTCTTAATAAATTACATGTATTTTATATGTGCGTCTCCCATCTTTCTTTGGGGTTATTTGTTTGCTTCTTTTGTTGGCTCAAGAAGTTGATCTACAGCCTGCCAGAAGCAATCATTCGCTGGCAGGCTGTAGATCCGATTTTTTTTAACCCCAAAAAGGTATATTAGACGCTGTTTTGTTAACAGAGTCTAATAACCTGGTCTTCTAGTGGTCCCTTTTGCTTTTGATCGACCACTAGAGGACACAGGCAGCTCTGTAAGTAGCACCAATCACTACACTACACCCCCCCTGTCACTTATTAACCCCCTGATCACCCCATGCAAAGAAAAACCAAAAAAGGGGGTCAGTCAGCACATACCAAACCGCAGGAGCACATTGCTATGGCAGGGAACAACATTGAAAGACAAAAACATGCAATGCGGCAATTAACTGCAATATAGAGTACAAAATTGCATAATAATAACAAGTGCTACACTATAGTGCGAGATACTTGGCAAATCGTTTTGTACAAAATTATTTGAGTCCATCTGCCGAGCGTCAAGGCGATCTCTGTTAGACGGGTTCCTACGCTAAATTCTACCTGTTAGGTGCCATGACGGCTACCATACACTTCAGGGAGTGTAGGTTCCACATTCCTACATTGAATTCTACCTGTAAGGTGCCATGACGGCTACCATACACTTCAGGGAGTGCAGGTTACACAGCAGTCCCACTCCACAACACCACCGGCGCCAAACAGCTACCAAGGACTGCAGTGAGAGTCCACAAACTATCTCACTCCTGGTGCCATGGCTTCAGTGAATGAGAGGGAGCAGGCCTGACTATGTACTAACACTAATTATCACCCCATATAGACTCCCTGATAACCCCCTGTCATTGATCACCCTCCTGTAAGGCTCCATTCAGACGTTCCGTATGTGTTTTGCGGATCATGCGGAAGTTCACATTTTTGCACCATAGTTTGTAAACGCTATAACTTTTGCGAAAACCAATAAATATACAAAAAAATGAAAATGTCAGCAGCAATGAAATACCACCAAATGAAAGCTCTATTAGTGAGAAGAAAAGGAGGTAAAATTCATTTGGGTGGTAAGTTGCATGACCGAGCGATAAACGGTGAAAGTAGTGTAGTGCAGAATTGTAAAAAGTGCTCTGGTCATTAAGGGGGTTTAAGCTAGGGGAGCTGAGGTGGTTAAATGATGGCAGGTGTATGCTGACTCCTATTTAACATGATTTTGAATGTGATTGCTTAATTCTGAACAAAACTACATCCCCAGTTATAGAGGGTGTGCATACCTATGCAACCACATTATTTAGTTTTTTTTTTTTTCCTCCACCTAAAAGATTTCAGTTGTTTCTCAATTGAGTGGTACAGTTTATAGGTCACATTAAAGGTGGAAAAAGTTCTGAAATGATTTATCTTTGTCTCATTTTTTTTACATCACAGAAACCTGACATTTTAACAGGGGTGTGTAGACTTTTTATATCCACTGTATGTGAGATAACAGTAAGTGGTCTTGCCATGCAAGAACACTTAGTAATGACACTTCAGGGGGGGGGGGGGGGGAAACGGCTCTTACCTCACCAAGGCCAGGAACCTCGGTGACACGTACCAACCATCAATGATGGCCCCTTGTTCTATCCTACATATTGCACACATAAATCCCTCCTCGTTGATACCTACAGTACGATGAGATAAATGAAATCTGTAATGGTTAAGAACTGCAGTCTACACTGATGCAAGCTGGTCAGAGTTCTATTAGTATTGTACGTAAGCCTCCTACTGATTGATTGCTTGTCATTATTCTCCATTGATTTGTGGTTTTTTGCAGTTTCAGACAAAAGCACAACAAGTAATGTAATTTTATACATCACAGGAGATGAAAATGGTTCTTCAATCTATTCTTGCCAACCATTGTTTGTGTGTCTGTATTTACATGTATATGTGTGCAATTGACAGCTTTTCTTTACAAGTGGCACAATGGTAACATATATAGGTATAAGAAGCAACAGTGTGGCTCCATGTAAGAATAATGTATGGATCCCTTGCTCTGCAGTATTTTATGCGCAGAGAATGAAGTTCTTGCCTTGAGGCACCTAAATCATTGCCAGGACCTGCTTATGATTGTTGTATGTTCCAAATCATGTCCTCTCCAGTGCCCTGAAAATCATAAGGATGAGATATTTCAAACTGACAGTGGGTTGGAAGTAATTACCGCTGCAATGTAGGCTCTTACTGGCATTCTGTGTGTTTGGATGACTGAATAAACCAGCACCTTGCTGTGGGAGCTGTAATGAGTGACTGTGCGCCTATCCTGTTTTTCCCTACAATTATGTATCTCTCTAAACCACTCTGTAGATTGCAATTTTCCAAAATATATAAAATTTATTTACAGCTTATTGTGGTTTGTACACTGTGCTAAGCGGTGTTCACGTCACGTTTGTTCAAACATCAAGTTTGATCAAAAGAATAATTGCATCTCAGTACACAAAGGATGGAAAAAATTACTCAGGACTTTTGTATTGAAAGTCTATCCTTAGGATAGGCCATCAATTTTGGATTGTTGGGAGTCTGATTTCACCATTGTTGATCAGGCTCATTGATGTATGTTTTGTAGTGGCCATGCTTGGTAATGCAGCTTCATCCCATTTAGGTAAGTATGGCCACAGTTATGTATAGTACCATGTACAGCCACTACAAAATGTACAGCACTGTGCCTGGTAAATAAGAGACCATAGCACTGGCCCAAACATCTCGACTCCTTCAGATAGCTGATTGTCAGGGGTGATGAGAGATGAGATCCTCACCACTCTGATGTAGACAACCTATCCTAACCTTTGGATATTTATCTTAAAATCCCTCACATCCCCTTTAATATTATTCCAGTGTTAAGATCCAATCCTTCTTTTGATAAAACTAAGAGATGGAGTGGATCTCCTGAACTTGTTGTGCAAGAAACCTAGGGGGTCATTTATAGAAGACCGGCGTTTTAGAAAATCAGTTTAAATAAGCCTCTGTGCTGGTGATGGATCGGCAACATTATCTAGAGGCGCCTAGAACAAATTTGTGGCACTGAAATTGTTGTGAGAATGCTCATGGACAAGAAAAAAAGTATCACACCAAGTAGTTGTTGAAATCTAATGAAACTTGTATCATGTTGGGAAGCCTCTACCCTGGATAAAAGGTGAGATACCGTTGGGCATGGCCACATACATGTTCTATTTGGTATCCTGCGTAGAATTTGCTCACAGATGTTGCAGCGGGGCCTGTAGATCCTGCACACTCATAGGTTTCCGAAGTTGGCGTCCCAGCTGTTTCCATAAATTCTGAATTGTCAATAAATCTGGCAACCGAGCAGGCCAAGAAAGTGCTGGAATCTGGCAGAAACAGTCCTTGAAAAACACTTGCTGTGTGTGGGCCAGCATTATTCTGCTGAAAAATGACAGTGGCATCAAAGAAGACATTGCAAAAGAATATCATAACAGTAAAATACATCAGAAAAAAAAAAAATCATTGCTGGAGACATTGGGAGGAATGTATCATTCCCCTACAGTGTGTTTTTGGTGTAAAAAAGTAAAAAAAACAAAACTGTTTTTCTGAAATTTTAAACACCATTGCGATAAAATTTATTCACAACTGGTGCTTTTATGCCACCTTCGCCAGTTTCTGAAAAGGGAGTATGGTGAGGTTAGAGTGTGGGGGAGGCCATAGGCCCCAAAACATTTATTATGATTTTCCTCAGAAGCTGGCATAAAGCTGAAGGTTTCAGTCTGCCGTAGGAGGCATTTAATTTATGATAAGGTCTGTATTTCATTTATCATGGTGGCACAGGCTCTAGGAAGACCAGTGTAGTACATGTTGGTTTTGATAAATTCAGGACCATAGTAATAATTAGCTGCAAAAATAAACAACTTCTTACAATGGTTGATCTTGAGAAATTGAGAAAAATGACACACCCAGATTTCAATGTTACGGCAGGGCTTCCAACTTGCAGTTTTCATCAGGATTATGCTCGTCCACACACAGCAAGGGTTTCCCAGGAATGTCTCCGCCAGAATACAACACTTCCTTGGCCTATCTGGTTTATCGCCAATCTAGCATTTATGACACAAGTTGGGACACCAGCTTCTACAACCTTCCAGTGTGCAGGATCTACAGTACAGGCTGAGCAGTAAAATCTGTGGGCAAATGTGCCATAGTTTACTATACAGAACGCTAGAGGCCGATCAGGATACTAGAGCCTCCTTTCAATTGTACAGTTTTTCCCAATAAGCTTCTCCTTTTACTCTAATATTGTAATCACTTACATATATCATCATTACATTCACACATATAAAGTTTCATTCACTCTATTTCCAACAACTACTTCTTAATGCGGCAGAAAACAGAAGAAAAGAGCTTAGAGTACCAATAATTAGAAAAATATATATACGCTTTTATTAAATTCATGATAAAAAACACACATATAGTGAATGCCAAGGACAGGGTAAGGGAGCAGGGGAAGAGAAAACGAGCGCCACCCTGGACGGACACACTGGTCACAACATATAATAGTCTATCAATAGAGTTACTGCAGATATGGGAAAAAACAGATAATGTATGGTACAATGACCAACCCATAGGTGCAGACCTGATAAATAATTTTCTGTAAAGGGTGAGTGGAGATCAAGAAGTGGTCAAAACCGCCATGGCTGTAGTGCATAATATATGGTACAAAAGGCGTAGGTCATACAAAGATGTAGACAGTGTACCAATAAATAAACAGTAATGGACCAAGTGAAATGGCTCAACATTGGCAGCACATAGCCATGGCTGGGGACCTGTGATCAGACACTCACCAATATGGGACCAAATGTGAACGGAAAACCAGGATGGCGCTACCCCAACGCGCGTTTTCGGCGTGCCTTTGTCAGGGGGTCTTAATGCGTTATATATTTTTTCTCAATGAGTGTACCTAGATAACTTCTCACTGCCCGAGCAGGATCAGAAGGCTCTTGTGATGTCTGCTCCTTTTCCTGGCTCTGCATTATGTTTGCTCTGTGTCTATTATCTGGTTTAAGTTGTCTTAAGTTTCTTATCATGGTCAGGTTTTGGCCCATTCCTTGACTCTGTGGGCTTTGTTTCCTTCACTTTAAAGGGAATGTGTCATCAGAAAATGACCTATTGTTTAAATCACATTTTAAACTTCGTTTAAGAATTTTTGGTGAGTTTTTTTTATTTATTTTTACTTTTCCATGTCGCACATCCTTTTCTGCAACCCTTGTCCTAGGAATTATGGTCAGGGCACAGAGGGAAGAAGGGGTTCATTTAAAACCTATAACACAGTCTAGCATCTGCAGAGCAAGTTGTGAAACTAGAGGTGCATTATCCTGCTCTGTAAACATATGTACCCCCTACATACATACTGATTAAATACCTACTCACTTTGCAGTGTACCAATGCTTTGAAGTGGGACACTGCACTACCATGTGAACTCTTTTGGTACATGTTTTCCCATCAAGGCGCACAAGAGCTTGTTTGCACATAATGTGTCTTTTAAGAAAGGAGGATCAGAAGGTCATTTAATCAGTGAAGATACACCCATGAACTTTAACTTGGTAGACAATATTATAGGTGTCCTTAACCACTTCCCATCTGGGCCATTTGCCCCCTTCATGACCAGGCCTAATTTAGCAAATCTGACATATCTCACTTTATGTGGTAATAACTTTGGAACGCCTTTACTTATCCAAGTCATTCAGAGATTGTTTTCTCATGACACATTGTAGTCATAAATTTGAGTCAATATATTTCACCTTTATTTATGAAAAATTCCCAAATTTACCTAAAATTTACCCAAAATTTTGAAAAATTTGCAATTTTCTAAATTACTATTTCTCTGCTTTTAAAACAGAAAGTGATAACTCATAAAATATTTATTACTTAACATTCCCCATATGTCTACTTTATGTTGGCATCATTTTGGAAATATCATTTTATTTTCTTAGGACGTTAGAAGGTTTAGAAGTTTAGAAGCAAATCTTAAAATTTTTAAGAAAATTGCCAAAACCCACTTTAAGGACCAGTTCAGGTCTGAAGTCACTTTGTGGGGCCTACATAGTGGTTACCCCCATAAATGACCCCATTGTAAAAACTACACCCCTCAAGTTTCTTAAAACCGATTTTACAAACTTTGCTAACCCTTTAGGTGTTCCACAAGAATTAAAGGAAAATGGAGATCAAATTAAAAAATTTCACTTTTTTGGCAGATTTTCCATTTTAATCCAATTTTTTCTTTAACACATCGATGGTTAACAGCCAAACAAAACTCAATATTTATTACCCAGATTCTGCGGTTTACAGAAACACCCCACATGTGGTCATAAACTGCTGTATGGGCACACGGCAGGGCGCAGAAGAAAAGGAACTCCACATGGTTTTTAGATGCCATGTCCCATTTGAAGCCCCCCTGATGCACCCTTACAGTAGAAACTCCCAAGAAGTGACCCAATTATGGAAACTAGAGGATAAGGGGCCAGTTTTATTGGTACTATTTTTGGGTACATATGATTTTTTGAACACTCATTATAACACTTTATGGGGCAAGGTGACCAAAAAATTGGTTGTTTTAGCACAGTTTTTATTTATATTTTTACAGTGTTCATCTGAGGGGTTTGGTCAAGTGACATTTTAATAGAGCCGATCGTTACGGATGTGGCGATACCTAATATGTATACTTTTTATTATCTATTTAAGTTTTACACAAAAATAGCATTTTAGAAACAAAAAAAATATGTTTTAATGTGCCCATGTTCTGATTTTTTGAGAGATGTACTTTTTGTGATATAAGATGCCAAAAATGGCTTTTTTTGACAGCTGATTCTTTATTTTTTATGTTTTTTTTTGGACTAGGTCGATCATGTGATATATTTCTAGAGCCAACCGTCACGGACGCGGCAATACCAAATATGTCAATTTTTTTTTTCTATTTTTTTTTTTTTTTTATTCCTTGGGGAATTTTATTTTGCATGTGAAACTTTTTTTTTAACACTTTATTTTTTATTTTATTTTTTACACTTTTTGTCCCT